>NC_136239.1:7272500-8472500 GCF_053564925.1 Oryzias latipes
AGCCATGTTTCAGGACAGTGTCTGCTGAAAATGGCTGAACCTTTTTCTCTGCAGTTGTCTAGCAGATCGCAGATCAAAGACTCAAGCAGACCACAGATTGAAGCAGACCACAGACTGACACAGACCACAGACTGACGCAAACCACAGACTGACGCTGACCACAGACTGACACAGACCAAGGACTGACGCAGACCATAGACTGACGCAGACCACAGACTGACGCAGACCACAGACTGACGCAGACCACAGACTGACACAGACCAAGGACTGACGCAGACCACAGACTGAAGCAGACCACAGACTGAAGCAGACCACAGACTGACGCAGACCACAGACTGACGCAGACCACAGACTGAAGCAGACCACAGACTGACGCAGACCACAGACTGACGCAGACCACAGACTGAAGCAGACCACAGACTGAAGCAGACCACAGACTGAAGCAGACCACAGACTGACACAGACCACAGACTGACGCAGACCACAGACTGACGCAGACCACAGACTGACGCAGACCACAGACTGACGCAGACCACAGACTGAAGCAGACCACAGACTGACGCAGACCACAGACTGACGCAGACCACAGACTGAAGCAAACCACAGACTGAAGCAGACCACAGACTGACGCAGACCACAGACTGACGCAGACCACAGACTGAAGCAGACCACAGACTGAAGCAGACCACAGACTGAAGCAGACCACAGACTGACGCAGACCACAGACTGACGCAGAGCACAGATTAACGCAGACCACAGACTGACGCTGACCACAGACTGACACAGACCAAGGACTGACGCAGACCATAGACTAACGCAGACCACAGACTGACGCAGACCACAGACTGACGCAGACCACAGACTGACACATACCACAGACTGACACAGACCAAGGACTGACGCAGACCACAGACTGAAGCAGACCACAGACTGAAGCAGACCACAGACTGAAGCAGACCACAGACTGACGCAGACCACAGACTGACGCAGACCACAGACTGAAGCAGACCACAGACTGAAGCAGACCACAGACTGAAGCAGACCACAGACTGACGCAGACCACAGACTGACACAGACCACAGACTGACGCAGACCACAGACTGACGCAGACCACAGACTGACACATACCACAGACTGACACAGACCAAGGACTGACGCAGACCACAGACTGACGCAGACCACAGACTGAAGCAGACCACAGACTGAAGCAGACCACAGACTGACGCAGACCACAGACTGACGCAGACCACAGACTGACGCAGACCACAGACTGAAGCAGACCACAGACTGAAGCAGACCACAGACTGAAGCAGACCACAGACTGACGCAGACCACAGACTGACGCAGAGCACAGATTAACGCAGACCACAGACTGACGCTGACCACAGACTGACACAGACCAAGGACTGACGCAGACCATAGACTAACGCAGACCACAGACTGACGCAGACCACAGACTGACGCAGACCACAGACTGACGCAGACCACAGACTGACACATACCACAGACTGAGACAGACCACAGACTGACGCAGACCACAGACTGACGCAGACCACAGACTGACGCAGAGCACAGACTGACGCAGACCACAGACTGACGCAGACCACAGACTGACGCAGACCACAGACTGACACATACCACAGACTGAGACAGACCACAGACTGACGCAGACCACAGACTGACGCAGACCACAGACTGACGCAGACCACAGACTGACGCAGAGCACAGATTAACGCAGACCACAGACTGACGCTGACCACAGACTGACACAGACCAAGGACTGACGCAGACCATAGACTAACGCAGACCACAGACTGACACAGACCAAGGACTGACGCAGACCATAGACTAACGCAGACCACAGACTGACGCAGAGCACAGACTGACGCAGACCACAGACTGACGCAGACCACAGACTGACGCAGAGCACAGATTAACGCAGACCACAGACTGACGCTGACCACAGACTGACACAGACCAAGGACTGACGCAGACCACAGACTGACGCTGACCACAGACTGACACAGACCAAGGACTGACGCAGACCATAGACTAACGCAGACCACAGACTGACGCAGAGCACAGACTGACGCAGACCACAGACTGACGCAGACCACAGACTGACGCAGACCACAGACTGACACATACCACAGACTGACACAGACCAAGGACTGACGCAGACCACAGACTGACGCAGACCACAGACTGAAGCAGACCACAGACTGAAGCAGACCACAGACTGACGCAGACCACAGACTGACGCAGACCACAGACTGACGCAGACCACAGACTGAAGCAGACCACAGACTGAAGCAGACCACAGACTGAAGCAGACCACAGACTGACGCAGACCACAGACTGACGCAGAGCACAGATTAACGCAGACCACAGACTGACGCTGACCACAGACTGACACAGACCAAGGACTGACGCAGACCATAGACTAACGCAGACCACAGACTGACGCAGACCACAGACTGACGCAGACCACAGACTGACGCAGACCACAGACTGACACATACCACAGACTGAGACAGACCACAGACTGACGCAGACCACAGACTGACGCAGACCACAGACTGACGCAGAGCACAGACTGACGCAGACCACAGACTGACGCAGACCACAGACTGACGCAGACCACAGACTGACACATACCACAGACTGAGACAGACCACAGACTGACGCAGACCACAGACCGACGCAGACCACAGACTGACGCAGACCACAGACTGACGCAGAGCACAGATTAACGCAGACCACAGACTGACGCTGACCACAGACTGACACAGACCAAGGACTGACGCAGACCATAGACTAACGCAGACCACAGACTGACACAGACCAAGGACTGACGCAGACCATAGACTAACGCAGACCACAGACTGACGCAGAGCACAGACTGACGCAGACCACAGACTGACGCAGACCACAGACTGACGCAGAGCACAGATTAACGCAGACCACAGACTGACGCTGACCACAGACTGACACAGACCAAGGACTGACGCAGACCACAGACTGACGCTGACCACAGACTGACACAGACCAAGGACTGACGCAGACCATAGACTAACGCAGACCACAGACTGACGCAGAGCACAGACTGACGCAGACCACAGACTGACGCAGACCACAGACTGACGCAGACCACAGACTGACACATACCACAGACTGAGACAGACCACAGACTGACGCAGACCAAGGACTGACGCAGACCACAGACTGACGCAGAGCACAGACTGACGCAGAGCACAGACTGACGCAGACCACAGACTGAAGTAGACTACAGACTGACACAGACCAATGACTAAAGCAGACTTAAGCTGACCGCAGAACGAAGCAGACCACAGACTAAAAGAGACCAAGGACTGACGCAGACCACAGACTGAAGCCAGCCACAGACTGAGGCAGACCACAACTGATTTTCTTAAGAAACTCATAGTTGAAGTTCACAATAAACCTTTTGCTTCCATTGACTTGAGAAAACTGATTTGAAAAATCCTAATTTTTACATATAACAATTTTTTTATACAGTAAAGCCAAAAGTAACTTTTTTCTGATATCTAGTTACTATTATTTAAGAGTAATTTAAGTACTCATTTAAATTTTCAATGAAACAGTGAGAATCTAACTAATTATTTAACTAAAGTAATGTTTCAAACAAGATAAGCAGAAATTTTAAATGTGTTAGCTGACGGGTCGTTACCAGAACCAGCTGAAGACTAGTGGACTGTTAAGGGTCTTTACCAGAACCAAACTATAAAGGCACCAATCCCTGTACCACAACAAATTAAATCAAGATTTCTGAGACCACATAAACAAAACAACAGCCACAGACTTTCAAGATAATGTCATATCAGAAGAAAACAGTCTATAGTTGTTGTGCTCCAACAGCAGAAGACCTGTCCACACCTTCACAACTGTAGGCCTATCAGGGTTGTACATACATTGATGTTTAGGATTAACTTTGTAAATGCTCATCTGACATGACCTTTACAGGAAAACAGTCTGGTTAGATCATCTGACACAAAGCACAGGCTGTTTCAACAGGAGGATATTGAACCATGTTTGGATCAGGTCTGAAAAACTCATTTTGTCTTGTCATAAATCGGTGTCAGTGCCTCCCTCTGGAGGGTGGAGCTCACAGCTCTGGGGGTGGGGGTGGGGGGTTTGTCAGGCCCGCATCCATGTGCCAATCTGTACCGGCACACGTGTCAATAAGTCCACATGCCAATTCAGTTCCACTGGAATTCAGTCCCTATGAATTATTATAGGATGGCCTTTGACCTACCAGACTGATGAATATCAAGGATTACATGATAATCCAAGAGCAGCAGGGAGGTAAAACCAAAGCAAACCACAGAGCGTGCTGGGTCACTGCGAGGCTGCCTCACAGTCTGGCAGCTCCTGAGACCCATCTGACCCTGTGCGTCTAAAAACCTCCCCCCGTCATCTTCTGCAGCCGCATCCAAACGGAACTTTTCAGGTTTCCACAGTCAGTTCATCTTGTATAGAAAACCTTAAAACTTCTTTGAAAATCCGCTTTTCTGAAGGCAGAGGGTTAACGTGGTCAGGAGAATTTATCCAGCACCAGAAATTACACCAAACTCCTTGGGAATTCTTCTCTCAATGTGTGCCAAATTGCCGTGGGAGCCGTACAGCGGGGCAGCCAATAACTCGCCTTTGAATCAGCATAACGCGTCTCTTCGACACTTGTTAATTAACTCCCGCCTCAAATCCCAGCCTTATCAGGCCCTGTGCTCCCTCGTGGAGGCTGCTCTTCCAGCAAAATATGCTGAACTGTGTTTCACATGCTGTTGGGATGCTGCTTCATTAAGCATGCAGGCTTTGTGGGGCTGTCCGCCCTCGGTGTCTCATTTCTCATTATGGAATGAAGTCTTGGTGCCTTTGATGTTCGGATGAAACAAAGCACAGCAATGAGGTCATGTAGGCCGGGTGTCCTATAACACTCATTGATCAGCTGCTCTCTCAACCTTGTTTGTAGCTCAGCTGACAGATCTTCAGGAGAATGTGTCTTACAGTCGGCAGAGCTTCAGAGACGTGCACTGCATCTTTGTGTTTTAGGAGAGCATGTTACAGTGAAGTGTGACATGCTTGGCTTTTCATCTTGAAAGCAAAATCCAGTCAAAGCTGCAACTTCTTCACTGGAATTTCCAGGAAGCCTCCCAAAACTGGAAGTTCCCTCTTAAAACTTCATTTTGAGCGTCTCTCAGCTTTACTATGAAGGTAAAAATGTGTCAAAATGGACGAGCTGGTAGATTTGGTTTGAGAACTTGTGCACCAAATATCTGCATCTGTGTGCAAAAAACTTCTGCTGTAAATTTTGACAAATAAAGTCACAACTGAAAAATTACCATTTGCATGTGTTTTTTATTTAGAGTTACAACCTCAAATAGGCGATCAGTTCTGCCCAAATCTGCTGCCGCAAATCACAGCACTTCAACTGCGCTCGTACTTTTGACTCATTCCTCGCAAGATATCTGTGTCAAAACTGATATGCGAAACGGGGGGGCAACCAATCAGAGTGCAGGACCCAGAAGACCAACCAGTTTGGTAAAGGCAGAAAAGTGTTCATAGATGTAGACTTCCGGCCTCAATAATTCTTCTGATAAACGTTCAAATGTGACGGCAAGAATCTCGTCATTTTGTATTAACACAGAAAGTGAAATATAAATGCATTTCAAAGGAAAAAAGATTGTTGTTGTTTCTGCCTTGTAATGAGAAGTGCTCTCTTTGAGCTGTAAATGCAGACTCAGCAGCGAGACGGCTGCCAAGGGACCATCAACACAGTTCAAGCTCAGAGAAAAGACCATTCTGTAAAACAGAAAATTCTCTCAAAAACGAATAAACTTTACATTTATATGAGCTGGTAATGAAGACTCGTCAGCATATTCATGCTACAATGAATATTTTGTGAGAAAGTCCATCTTTATTTTATTTTTTTATTTTTTTCACATATTAAGAGATATACATCACAATAAATATCAATAGCTCTAAATATACATAAGCTATTGGCACCAAACTTTCTATACTAATTATGACTCAATTGTCCCACTACAAATAAGATTATGTCATACATTCAATTCAATTCAATTTTATTTATATAGCCCAAATTCACAACAACAGTCGTCTCGATGGGCTTCATACCGGTAATTGTAAGGTAAACATACAATCAAAAAGGATCATATTTGCATAGAATTCAATAGGATAATACTTAAGCTTTAACTAAACAGACTAAACTAAACTGGCATCCCTGTCCTTAGACCCCCCTTCGCGCTAAGGATACATACATTTACTTTGTGTATTATAAGAATTTTTGGTCAAAAAGGCTCAATAGGTTAATTGGTTATGCTCATTTGCCCCTAGGTGTGCATGGGTGTGTGATTCAATTCAATTCAATTTCATAAAGTCCAATATTGCAACAATAGTCATCTCAATAGGCTTCAAACCAGTAGTTGTGTAAACGTGAAACATAAAGAACATAAAGTCATAGAATTCAATATGTAATGACTAAACTAAACTAAACTTTAGGAAACTTTAAACTTTAGGAAAAACTCCTAAAAAAAATGGATTCAAAGAAGAAAAGAAGAAACCTCAGGGATGTCCACATGAAGGAGGGATCCTCCCCCAGGACGGACAGGCGATGTACAAGAACTCTTAGAGAAGAATTAGCTTATCCAACTCTACAACTACATGTTTAAAGTCCAGCAGATGAGCTTCATCCAGATGAAGTTGGAGAACGGCTGGGAGCGCCAGACGAGCCAGAGGCAGGGTCCACAACCAGGTGTAGGAGCAGGAGCAGAGACGAGGTACACGGTCAGGTACAGTAGCATGTTTTTGGATGGTGGGAGTAAGTCAGAGTCCCCGGAGAAAACCCACGCATGCACGGGGAGAACATGCAAATGCCACACAGAAATGTCCTCCATTGATGAGGCAAGAGCGCTAACCACTGCTCCACCGTGCACCATTGTTAATGTCATTGAGTTTAATTCAAACATGTTAATAGTAAGTTAAATATTCTCTGATCACTAGCTAGTCTGGAAATATGTTATGTAGAAACTGTGTCGGCCTCTCTTACATGAGCTGGGAGCTTATTCCATCAAACAGGGGCTTGGTGGCTAAACTCTCTACCTCCAACTGTACTTTTACAAATTCTAGGAACCACAAGCAGTCCTGCATTTTGGGAGCGAAGTGTTCTGTTTGGGTGGTAAGGCACTATGAGGTCTTTGATATAGGATGGGGTTATACCTTTGTAGGAACATTTTGAACTTAATTCTATAATCAACTGGGAGCCAGTGAAGTGAAACCAACACAGGAGTGATGTGATCTCTTCTGCTAGTTCCTGCTAACAATCTAGCTGCTGCGTTCTGAACAAGCTGGAGACTTCTTAAGGAACTTTTAGGACACGCTGCTAACAAGGAGTTACAGTGATCCAGCCTAGAGGTAACAAACGGATGGATGAGTTTTTCAGCATCACTCTTAGAAAGTATATTTCTAATCTTAGCTATATTGAGCAGGTGAAAAAATGCAGTCCTACACGCCTGTGATATGTAAGCCTTAAAAGATAAATCCTGATCATATAAAACCCCAAGGTTTCTAACTGTGGAATTGGAGGCTATACTTACGCCATCCAGGGAGATTGTCTGATCAGGAAGAGCATCTCTTAGGTTTTTAGGACCTAGTGTAATGACATCGTTTTTTTCTGGGTTTAGGAGGTCATTAATTATCATCCAGGTCTTGGTGTCTCTATATGGTCATTCTGGTCAGGTTTAATGGATAAATACAACTGTGTATTTAGAGAGAGACATTTATTTCAGTTATGTTAGACACAAACTTAAAACATTAACATAAGCATTGACACTGAACAATTTCAACATAAACATTGAACAAAGTTAACCGAAAAAGGTGTCGGGAGAAGCCAAGGCTTATTTCCCCGACCCTGATTACAAACATCACATCTACCTACACATTGATGGAACCTTGAAAAAGAAAAAAAAGAAGTGAAAAAAAAAACACTTCTCCAGATTACCTCTCCTCCCCCTGCAAAAGAGTGCAGACGCTTTTTCCCCTGCTCCTGCCGCTTCCTGCTTTATTTGCTTTTTAATCATTTAATTAATCATTTTTAATTATTTTACCTCATCCACAACTCCTGGAATATCAGACTGGTCATCCTTTTTTGTGACTTCCACCTATACAAATCAATATTTTTACGTCTGACAAGCCAGCGAGTTGTCCGGAAGAGGAAGAAAAACAAACTCCCACTGTGAACGCTGTCGGATCTACCAACAAGAAATAAAAGAGCTACAAACACGGATATTTACTTTGGAAACTGAAAATGGACTTCACAAGACCCTTCCAGTAACATCGGGTGGTAAGAAGCCCACTCTTACTACAAATGAGAAGAAGAACAGTAACATAGACCTGAGTGATGTTGTGTCCTTTCCGAAACTTTGTGCTGAGGAACTCTGTGTCAAGCCAAAGCGTAAAGATGACAGAAAATCCGAAATAAAGCCCACAAACAGATTTTTACCCCTAACACAATGTGATGTTAAAGAACAAAGTGAAATTGGACCACAGAATAGGAGTCATAATGTTGGCAACAAAGCACAGGCAGAAAGAAAATCTGTGCCAAACGTCAAGGTCAGAGATACGCTGCTGCTTGGAGATGGCGCTATCAGTGGAGTCAGCCACAGAAGAATGCAAACTTTATGTTGCCCAAGTTCTACTGTTCCAGTGATTACAGGACTCTTATCTAAAGTCTTGTACCAAGGAGTCAAACGAATGATCATCCATGTAGGTGCTGTCGATATCAAAAAAGAACAATCTGAACGTTTGAAAAAAGACTTCATCAAGTTATTTGAAGAGATTGACAAAGTAGAGGTTGAAGCATTCATCAGTGGACCTCTTCCTAACATCGATGGGGTATCACTCAAGTTCAGCCGTCTGTTTCAGCTGAACAATTGGCTCTCCAGAGAGTGTGCTTCCAGAGGATTCCATTACATTGAGAACTTCAATACATTCTGGAAACGAAAGGACCTATTCATGGGAAGAGGCCCACACCTGAACAGAGGTGGAGCAAGAGAGTTAGTGAAGAACCTCCTCCACGCTCTGGGGCAAAGAGGCCAAGGCCCTGAAAGGCAGCAAGGAAGGACCGAGCCAGTGTCCCAGGAACCACAGCACAACGGCAACAACAACTACCTCCACCACCACCACCGGTCAAAGACTTGGATCCGGCAGCACCAGCACAACAACCACCGCCAGCTAAGGACCCAACCGCAGAACCACAACACCAACCACCAGATTTGGCCCCAGAAATACCACCGTCTGACCAGCTGTGGGCGCCCCCTGCTACATCTACTCCCAGTGAAGACTCACTTTCCTTTTCGTCCCCCCCACTTTCACCCATGGCCCTACCTAGCCATTTTGATAGCCTCATTAAGTCAGGAATTAAGATGGCTCCTCTAACACCTGTGAGCCTCACACCACACAGGAGCTCTCCTACCCCTCCAGCGCCCCCTCCTTATCCTTCACCCATAGTCCCTCCAACACGTCCTTCATCCAAACCCCTCCAACACGCCCCCTCCGTCGTTCACCCAAATCCCGTCCAGCTCCCGCTCCTCCTGGTCCATCACCCAAACTACCCTCAACTCGACCTCCCCTGCGTGCCTCTAGACGTGCTATCCCCCAGAGCTAGAATGAAACGGGCCCCCAGTGTCCTAGGAAAGGTTATGTCAAACTGGGGCCCTGTGATGAACAGCTTCCTTCTGGTGCTATACCTGTAGTTGCACCACATAGAATGCAAAAAAGGGCAGTTAGACTGTCCAATCAAAGAAATCTAGTTCATATCCCCTGCAAGAAGGTTTTGACCAGTCCCAAGGAAACTAATCTCAAACTTGCTGCACTCAATGTCAGATCTTTATGCAACAAATCATTTTTAATCAATAATCTTATCTCTTCTTTTAATTTTGATTTTATGTTTTTAACTGAAACATGGCTTGACAAAAACACAGGAAACATAGTTCTAGTCGAATCAACTCCCCCCAACTACAAACATGTATTGGAAATACGAGAAAATAAAAAGGGTGGAGGCGTTTCTGCACTGTTTAGAGATAATATTGCAACCCGCAGACTATCACTTGGTGTGTTTTCATCATTTGAGTATGTGTCCCTTAAGATTGAGTTAAAACAAACTCCTCCCTTACTCTGCATAGTCATGTACAAACCTCCTCAGCACAGCCAAAATTTCATTGATGATTTCACTGAAATGCTCTCAGTTGTGTGCACAGACTTTGATGGTCTAGTCATTACAGGTGATTTTAATGTTCATGTTGATAATGTCAATGACAGAAATGCAAAAGAGCTCAATGCTGTCCTTGAAACCTTTGATCTAATTCAGCATGTAAGTTGCCCCACCCACAGCAGAGGGCACACTCTGGACCTGCTCATCACAAAGGGGGTTAATATTTACAATGTCAGTGTGGTTGATGTCGCCCTCTCTGATCATTTCTGAGTATTCTTTGACCTGTCTGTTGCTCCCAAACCACCGCCTGGCCCTGCAGTTGTCCAAAGGAGACAAAGAAATGAGAGCACTAGGGCACAGTTTGTAGAAATGATAAACCCTGAAAACGCTTCTGGTGCCAATGTTGATGTAATGCTGAATTCTGTTACTTCTAGCATCTTGAATGTTCTGGATGCCATTGCCGCTATGAACGTTAAATTGAGAAAACATAGACAGAAAGCTCCCTGGAGGAACGATGATCTAGTCAGGGCACAGAAACAACAGTGCCGCAGAGCTGAGCGAAAGTGGCGCATGTCAAAATTCCAGGTTCATTATGAAATGTATAAGGGGGAGTTGTACGCTTACAACCAGATCTTATGCAGAACAAGGGAAAGGTACTTCTCTGAAATCATTGGAAGTTGCAGCAGCAACTCTCGTGTCCTGTTCACAACAGTTAACAGATTAATTAACCCTCCAACCCAGCTACCAATGGAACTGGTTTGCACACCCAAATGTAATGAGTTTGCTGTATTTTTTAATGACAAGGTTCAGGGCATTAAAAAAGCCATCAACTCCACAACACATATAACTATCGAACGACCACCTACTCACTCTAAGCTGACTCACTTTGTACCTGTCACTGACCAAACTGTCCAAGAGACCATCACCCGTCTGAGCTCGTCTACATGCTGCCTTGATGTGTTACCCACTAGATTTCTAAAGTCTGTCCTGAACAGTGTGTTGCCACCAATTATTCAAATAGTTAACATGTCTCTTCAATCTGGAATATTCCCAGAGGCCTTAAAAACTGCAGTCATTAAACCTCTCCTGAAGAAAAGTGGTCTTGATCCCACTGTACTGAATAATTACAGACCTATCTCTAATCTGCCATTTTTAGGAAAAGTCCTTGAAAAAGTTGTCTACCAACAGCTCACTGATTTTCTCTTATTAAACAATTCATTTGATGTTTTCCAGACAGGTTTTAGACCCCATCATAGCACAGAAACTGCTCTTATCAAGGTAACATACGACATCCGCCTGAACACTGATGATGGCAAAGTCACTGTCTTAATCCTGCTAGACCTGAGCGCTGCCTTTGATACTGTTTTTTTTTTTTAAACTTTGTTTTTATTGAACGTTTTCAGTTGACAGCATTTACATACACGGGTCAGCAACCACAACAAACAACAGAACAGACACAACAAACTGCAATTCGGCTGTTTTCTTATTGTTATTACATTTTTTTTTTTTTAAACTTACACGAAATCCTCTGAACTTTTTATTGGTTTTCCATATAGTTGTACCATTTTTGCCATTTTTTTTTTGAAAATGTCTAACTTTAATTTGAGTAGAAATGTCAATTTTTCCACTGAGTAAATGGTCCATATGATCTTCAACCAGTCTTCTTTTCCAGGGGGCTCCACTTTGTGCCATTTTTTTGTTATCATTTTCTTGCTTGCCAAGAGTAATATCCTTACTAGGTAAACATCTTCATTCAGTACAGAGTCTTCAATATTACCCAGATACAGAGTTGTAAACTCGTTTGGCAGGTGGTATCCAATAACATTTTTTATGACAGTTGTTACATAATTCCAAAAAGATAGTAGTTTAGGACATGACCAGAAAATATGAGTATGATTCCCATCTTGACTCCCACATTGTCTCCAGCAAGCCTGTAGATTTTTTAGTTGTCTGCTTTTGATTTGGGGCGTTATAAAATACCGTGTGAGATTCTTCCATGCAAATTCCTTCCATATTTGAGAGCTGGTAAAAGAGCACTGTGTGAGACACATTTTAAACCAGTCTTCTTCTGTAATCTTTTGATTAAGCTCAGATTCCCATTTACTTTTAATGTAAAATGATGAACTTTTCCTGTTTTCAATAAAAGAACGGCAAAAAGATGAAATAACCCTTGTTTTACTGTTTTTATAAGCGTCTAATATTACTTTAGTTATACTGTATCTTTTTTTAGGTTCTAGGTTAGGTTTAATTTCCCTTGTATAAAAGTCCTGAATTTGTAGATATCTAAACAAATCTTGATTTCCCAATCCAAATTTATTTTTTAATTCCCTAAAGCTAAGTAGATTTCCGTCTTTTGTAATAGAGTACCATGCAGTTATGCCATTGTCTATCCAGTGTCTAAATGTTGAATCATATCGGTTTGGTTGAAATTTTGGATCATAAGCAATCCAACTGAGTATTTTTATTTCCTTTTGCAGTTTGTATTCTTTAACTACTTTTTCCCATAGTTTTATTGTAAAGGATGTCATTAAGACAACATTACTTTGGTTATAGTCAGTCTGTTTAACGTCACCTAAAATTGTTTGTATTGGTATGTTTAAGCTTTTAATCTCTATTTCTTTCCACCTTGCTTCATATTCTGGTACACACCAACAGACTAATGGTCTCAGCTGTGCTGCATAAAAATATTCTTTGAGATTTGGTAATGCCAACCCCCCTCTGTCTTTTGATAACTGAAGGGTGGAAAACCTTATCCTAGGCTTTTTTCCATTCCAAATGAATCTAGATATATTTCTATTCCATAAATTAAACTTATGCTGTGGTATTCTTACTGGTAAAGCCTGGAATAGGTAAAGAAATCGTGGGGTGATATTCATTTTAATTATTTTTAATCTAGAGCTGAGATCTAAGGGGTAAGTAGTCCATTTTTGCAGATCTTTTTGCATGTTTTGTTCAATCGGATCAAAATTTGTTTCATATAGTTTGTCAATCTCTTTAGTAAGAATGACACCCAGATATTTTATTGTTTTACTTTCCCATTTCAAATTGTAACTTTCTTTAATCTGTTTAGATGGGGAGTAGTTTAGTGTAAGAATTTGGGTTTTATCTATATTAATTTTATATCCGGAATAGTGACCAAATACTTTCAAAAAGTCCATCAGTATAGGAAGCTCGTTGTCTGGGTTCTTGAGAAAAATTATTATGTCATCTGAAAAAAGGCCAATTATGTGCCTTGTGTTGCTCTATTCCTTCTAGGGCATCGTGTTGTCGCAGAGCTTGAGCTAATGGTTCGATGTATAATGCAAAGAGAGTTGGGCTTAAACAACAGCCTTGTCTTGTGCCCCTTTCTAATTTAATTCTATTTGACAGATTTCCATTTACTTTTATTCTTGCTGTTGGGGCTGGGTATAATGCTTTAATAATTTTAATAGAATTCTCCTCAAATCCAAATTTTTTAAGGACCAAGTATAAAAATTCCCAGCTAACACTGTCAAAGGCCTTTTCTGCATCTAGGCTAATAAGTGCAGATTTAATTCCCTTCGTTTGTACATGGTTAATGATATGTAGACTTTTCCTAATATTGTCTTGTGTCTGGCGTCCTTTAATGAAACCTGTCTGGTCTTCATCTATTAGATCAGATACAAAAAGTTCAAATCTTTTGCATAATATTGATGTATATATTTTAAAGTCTACATTCAAAACAGAAATTGGTCTGAAGTTTTTGCATAATTTTGAATCCTTCCCTTCCTTAGGGATAAGAGAAACCACTGCTTCCTGCCATGAAGGGGGGATATTTCCTTCCTTTAAAGTCCAATTAAGACATCTGAGTAGTAAAGGTGACAGGTCACTTCCAAACAGCTTAAATATTTCAGAAGGGAACCCATCACTACCGGGTGCCTTGCAGGTCTTTAATTTTCCAATAGCTAATCTAATTTCTTCTGCCCTAATTTCTGATTGTAGTACTTTGTTTTGCATTTCTCCTATTGATGGTAAATCCAGTGAGTTAAGAAAGCTGGTTACATCGTCTGCACTTGCTAGTGGGGGCTTTG
This sequence comes from Oryzias latipes, assembly GCF_053564925.1. NCBI lineage: Eukaryota > Metazoa > Chordata > Actinopteri > Beloniformes > Adrianichthyidae > Oryzias > Oryzias latipes. Next base: position 7,286,814 of record NC_136239.1, read on the forward strand.
AATATAAATCTTTGTAGAAATTCTGAAAAATTTCTAGTATTTCCTCTGGATCATCTGTTAATTTGTCTGTTTCGGGTTTTTTTGATACTAGTTACTGTATTATCAGATTGTTGTTTTCTTAATCGTCTTGCTAACAATTTGTTTGCCTTTGGGCCGGAATCATGGTACATTTGTCTAACAAACCTTGTTTTCTTTTCAATTTCTTCACTTAAAATGTCATTTATTTCTGTCCTTATCAAATCAAATCAAATCAAACTTTATTTATAAAATAGCGCTTCTCATGCACTTTGTGCAGCTCGAAGCGCTTTAACACTAAAAACAGTAAACACACAACATTACAATAAAAACCCCAACCCACCCTTCACCCTTCCCACTTCCCTCCATTAAACCACATGACCCATGGCTCCCACGTACAATGAATTATGACTATGTAACTGTAAAATAAATAAATAAATAAATAAATAAACAAACAAACAAGTATGGCTTGGCTCTGCTGTGAGGAAACAGTATCTGGGAATCCTTTCATACCAGGAGCCAGCCTGGCCAACGGAACATCGCCACAGCGCCCACCCAGACCGGGACAACACCGGGGTCCCCCTCACAGCCATAAAGCTGTAAAATTAGACCCCAGCTGCCCCAGCAAGGGCAACAACTGCAGCAACAACCGCTGACCAAGCCGGCAAGCCCTGGAGGAAAAGATCCCCTCAAGAAACACTGGGGCTAAAATCATAAGATGCTAAAATTAAAAACATAAAAAAGAAGGGGAAAAAAAAAAAAAAAAAAAACATAAAATTGAGAATAAGATGCATAAAATTAAAATAAATACATAAAATAGCCTATACTAAAACTAATAGAATAAATTAGCAGTTAAAATCAACTAAGAGCTAAATTAAAAAGGTGGGTCTTGAGCCTCTTCTTAAAAACCTCTACTGTCTCTGCGGCCCTGAGGCTCTCCGGAAGGCCGTTCCACAGGCGAGGACCATAATGGCAGAACGAAGCCTCACCATAAGTTTTGGTCCTCACCTTGGGAACAACTAAGAGGCTGTACTATGGCTTTTCCTAAAACAGGACTGATATTTTTTAAAAAATTTTTGGGCATTTAAAAACTCATGCAGTTGAGTTGCGACACTTTTTTCTATTATTTTACTTAAAAATGGTAAGTTGGATACGGGTCTATAGTTATCCAGATTTTTTGGATCTAATTGACTCTTCTTCAGAAGGGGCCTCACCACCGCCATCTTACAGGCAGAGGGGAAGACCCCCGTCTGAAGAGAGCAATTTACTATATTTAAAAGCTCTGACTCAAAGAATCCATAAAATGTTTTAAAAAGTGAAGTGGGAATGGGATCTAAAAGGCAGGTTGTAGTGTTTACTTGGGATACAACTCGACCAAGCATCTCTGCGTCAACCAGTACAAAACTCCCCAGTGTTTCTTCTGGTAAAATCAATGCTGGTGGTCTGTTAAGATCCGTGTTTTGCATAGATGACATGTTTGATCTTATAGCATTGATTTTACCCATGAAGTGGTCTGCGAAGTCCTCACATGCAGCATTAGATGATGGCATGGAGGACTTGTTGAAGTCTTTGTTTATTAAAATATCAATGGTTTTAAAAAGAAATTTGGGGTTGTTTTTATTTTCTGAAATGATTTTTGAAAAATAGGAGGTTCTGGCCCGTTTAACTGAGTTATTGTAGATTTTGAGTTGTTCTTTAAAAATGTCTTTGTGAATTATTAATTTTGTCTTCCTGTATCTTCTCTCTGCTCTCCTGCAGTTCTGCTTCAGACCCTTAATGTCATCAGTCTTCCATGGCATTTTAGGAGTGGCTCTTAATGTTTTTGTTTTGAGTGGAGCCACTGCATCTATGGAAGACTGAAGTCTGTTATTAAAATGATCAACAATAAAATCACAGGGTGCAGGTAAAATCTGAGCAGGAGTTTGCTTAAAAACATCAATAAAACTTGCAGCCACTTCAGGAGTTAAATACCGTTTCCTCACAGTCCTTAGTGTTTTTGCCTTTGATACTGTTGATCATGGTATCCTTTTGCACAGACTCCAAGACTGGGTTGGCATCTCTGGATCTGCCCTAAGTTGGCTCAAGACTGATCTAGAAGACAGGAAATATTTTGTTGAAATTGGGAGTTGTGTCTCAGACTACATGGCCTTGACTTGTGGTGTGCCCCAGGGATCGATCCTGGGACCCCTTCTGTTCAACCTCTACATGCTGCCACTAGGGCAGTTAATACGCAGTAATAACATATCTTATCACAACTATGCAGATGATACTCAGATCTATGTGTCACTGACAACAGGTGAATATGGGCCGGTGGATTCTCTCAGCCACTGCCTCCAACAGATCAGTGCGTGGATGCAGAACAACTTTCTCCAGCTAAACTCAAACAAGACCGAAGTTATTATTTTTGGCCCACAGAAACAAAGAGAAAGTGTCAGCAGCTACCTTCATTCTCTGTCTCTAAAACCCTCAAATCAAGTCAGAAATCTAGGGGTAATCATGGACTCTGACCTGAACTTTAACAGCCATATCAAGTCAGTAACATCAGCAGCATTTTATCATCTGAAAAACATTGGCAAAATCAAAAACATAGTGTCAAAGCCAGACCTGGAGATACTTATCCATGCATTTGTCTCCAGTAGGTTAAACTACTGTAACGGCCTGCTCACCGGCCTCTCCAAACGAGCTGTAAAACAGCTTCAGTACATCCAGAATGCTGCAGCTCGAGTCCTGACCAGAACCAGAAAGTATGATCACATTAGTCCTGTGCTCAGGTCTCTGCACTGGCTCCCCGTACCTCAAAGAATAGACTTCAAAGCAGCTCTGCTTGTGTACAAGTCTCTCCATGGCCGAGCACCAAAGTACATCTCTGACATGTTAGTGCCATATGAACCATCTCGTACTCTGAGGACCTCAGGGGCCGGCCTCCTGTTGATTCCCAGAGTCAGAACTAAACAAGGGGAATCAGCGTTTCAATATTCTGCAGCTAAAATCTGGAACAGCCTCCCTGAAGGCGTAAGACAGGCCTCTTCTGTGTTCATGTTCAAATCTAGACTTAAAACATTTCTGTTTAGCCGTGTATATGACTGAAAGGTCCTATCTGCACTTTTCTTTCCTTTCCTTCCTTTATTTTTAAATCAATTTTCAAATTTATTTTTTTTTAAATTTTTTTTATTTTCTTTTAAAGTAAATTTTACGTTGATTATTTCTATGATGTATTGTGATTTTAATGCATTTTTCTGTTTTGTGAAGCACCTTGAATTACTTTGTGTATGAATTGTGCTATACAAATAAACTTGCCTTGCCTTGCCTTGCCTTGCCTTACCTCACAACCACAAGAGTCTCTCAGTCCAAAATGTATTTTTGATATATTTGAAATTTATACATTTTCTTAAACTGATATATGGAGTTAGCATTTTTCAGATTGTCGGATAATAAATTCCACATGTTGACCCCCTGAACAAAAATACTATTCCTTAGTGCATTAGTTCTGACCACTTTTTGTTTTTAAACATATCTTTACCCCGAAAATCATAGTTATTAACTTTAATTTCAAACAAACTCAGTATTTTGGCAGGTACACATTGTTTTTTAACTTTAACTTTGTATCATCCGCATAACAGTGAAAGTTAATGCTGTGTTTCCTGATTATGCTTCCTAAAGGCAGCATGTAAAGCATAAACAGACACAAAACACACTTGGACAAAAACCCACACTTAAACCCAAATCCGGCCAGACAGGCAAAGGGAATGGTATCCCACAATTCCTTGCGCTGCCACTCTAAAAGCAACACCAAAGTTACACCTACTTAATTGAATTGATTTCAATGAAAGTAGAATAACTGTCTGATAACTACGTGTTATTTTTAAGTTGACTGAACTCCAAAAAAACGATTTATCTTAACTGAAGCAAATAATTAAGTTAGGTTAATGTAAAAAAGTTTATCTTTTCAACATCCATACGTGGTCTTATCACCCTCTCATGGTGGAAAAAGTATTATCTGAGCTTTTTCATCCACTAAATCATCTTCAAATGGACACGCCATGCTGCTTCACCTCTCTGTTAACAAAGTAACTTTCAACTAAACCTGCTCCAGACCAGGTTATGTTCAGAGCATGAGTTAGCATGGCAACTTAACCTACCCTGGAACATAGCTCCATTTCTGGAACCGAAAGCTGAGGTTATCAACTTCCTTAGCCTCAAACTTATCGTGGGAGCTAGCATAACCTGCTTTCTGGAATACCCCCCAGGTTATGTTCAGAGCATGAGTTGCTATGGGAACTTGACATACTCTGAAACATACCTCGGTTTTTGGAACCGAAAGCTGAGGTTATCCGCTTCCTTAGCCTCAAACTTACCGTGGTAACTCACATAACCTGCTTTTTGGAAACCCCCCCTGGTGTCTGTCACTTTAAGGTTTCTGTGGTTCACTCCTTTTACTTGCCTTTCAGTACATAAGCTACAGCTGGGAACTGCTTGACCTTCCCTGCATTAGGATTGCACCAACGCGAAAGGAGGCCCTGATTTGTGTGGCCCTGCGACAGACTGTCCAGGATATCCCCCGCCTTTGCCCACAAGTGGCCAAGAGAGGCTACAACAGCCCTGTGACCCCGAAAGGGACAAAACGGCTGAGAAGATGAATGAACAAGGCACACACAGACAAATAACGCTTTTGTATTTTTTATATGTGGAACAAAGCTGAGGAACAGAACCAGTTTACGTTAAAAAAAATTGTATAAACCTAAAGGAGTTTAGGAAGAAATATGATTATTGATAAATATGTACATATACAAAACATAAATGAACAGTGATGCATCTGTAAATTTTGTGGGTGTGAATAGGATTTAAATGAAAATGAGTGTTTTTACATAACAGATGCATTTTATATGTTTCCACGTGTGTTTGTTTCAATGTGTACATTTATCCATATGTGTAACTGTTATCTGAAACTGAAAGTGTTCTCATCAGATGGGGACGGTAGTGGGTCCACTGGGTGAGGTAATAAGTTTGGTCTGGGGCATTGGGTGAAAATATAAGAATTGTCTTCTTCTTAATCCCTTTTAGATATTTCTTATGTCTATTTTTTTTTCTTGACTCGTTTTTCCTTTAAAATGTCCAAAATAAAATATCATATCATGTGTGCGTGAATGTGTAAATTAGATTGTGACGGTAAAGTGCTATGTAAGTATATAACCATTGTTACCATTTAAATGGGACAAAAATGTCTGGATGTTACACCGCACAGTGCTCCTGCCTGTAAAGATGAGGACTGAAGAGGAATGTTCTCAGTCAAAATCAGCCATCAATTCTGGCAGATTTTCAGACAAGGATCACCATTAGGCAAAGTATGAGTTGGAAGATTTCATTTAAGAAGAACGACGCAGAGCAAAGCTGTTAAACCAGGAAAAGGATGCACAATGGGATCTCATCCTGTGGGATAACTGAGCTGTCAGAGATAAATGGAGGGGAGTCGTGCCAGGAGAAATGCCAGAAGAACAAAATGTTTGAAAGGTAATGCATCTGGTGTTTAGTCTGAACACTGCTGACTTGCCCTGCAGCCATTTGAATGGTCACTGCTTAGACATACAAATGTTCTTGTTTTTACTGTGACTCATTTCTTGCAAAAACCTGTTATTTACACGTAAACCCATGAATTCTCACCAGGAAAATGTCAGACAGGGGACGACAGTTTTCCCTAATCTCACTTCTCTGAGGAAGTCCTTCATGGTTCATTTAATGCCATCTTACCTCAGTTCAGATTATTTTTAGAATAACAAATCAGAATATAAAAATCAAAAATGAAACAACGAAAATCCAAACCAAAGTGGTTTAAACAAAGACATGTTCTCTTAATGCTACAGTCACAAATACAACAGCCACTGTGTGATGGGGAGGCATCGCCAGAATCTTCTAAATTAACTCCCACTTCCTGTTTTTTTTTTTTAAATAATTGGCGTTGTCATGAATGTTGACAGCGTCGGTCAGGCGTCCATCAGTCAGGCCACCCAGCTGTCGAAATCGGGCAACAGCTGGGCAAGAGCTGGGCAGCCACAGGGCGGTGCCAGCCTTATTGCCGGCCAGCAGCAGCTCTAATTGGGCAACACCCAAGCAAGAGGGGTACAAGACGTGGCAGTCATTAGGTGGCATGGGTGCGTGGCAGGCACTGCAGCAAAATGACGCCAACATGACAGACCAATCCCAGTGAGGCACGCAGGGCGAGGAAATCCAGAAGCCCAGCAAACAAAACCGCCAGCCAACTCATGACAGAGAATGTCACCAAGTGGTCGACATAGATGAGACAGGAAGCAAGAGCGACCACGCGCAGAGCAGCGAGCGCACAACGACGGGGCACCAACGAGGCACACCAAGGCCAGCTCACGGGCAGAATACGCCACTGAGCGGCCGAGGCAGAACACTCGCAACAACAGCAAGTGAGGCAAGCAGGAAAACACCTGAAGCACGACTGCACGCAGCCTCTGAGGGGCAAGACACAATCGCAGCTCAGATGAAGACGTTGCAAGGCCACAAGCAGCAGGCAGATAAAAACTCAAACATGCACAAGAGCAAGGCACTCCTGGGGCCATGTGACTTTATAGTGTCACGTGGGTCACCAGGAGGTCATTGGTGACTTTGTTGTCAATAAATTCTCGAACTACGCATGCACAGGAAGGATTAGTCAGTGCTTGGAGCACCACCTCTGGTGGTCAGGAGGGATGAAAAAGAGCAAAGAATTATATTTTCTTGACACTTAAATACAATTTGCATAATAGTTTGAAACACACTGTTGATAACATGCAATTTAGCAGTTAAAGTAGTAGTATCTGCAGCAGTAACTATTTGCCTGCTAAACATATGGTTTTTCGCCATCTTGTGCTCTCAGCCATGTAGTCTTGTGAAAACCGGTTTTGAAACGTTCTGGCTAAAACAGTGCTCAAGTTGGTGCTTCAAAAATATAAAAACATGTCAATGTTTTTCTGGAAACATTTAAATGTGACAAAGCAGTCTTGCAGGGGGAGAGTGTTTAAATGTACCTGTGCTGCATCTCCCTTTTCACACACACTGAAGTAAACATTTAATTTTGCTCATCACCATGACAATGTTTGTTTGTTTTTTGGAACATTACAAAAGGACACTCTCATCCCCAGGTAGCTGAATTAGAGTATTTTGATGTGAAGTACGGTGATCCCTGGTTTATTCCGGTTACGATAAAAATAACATGCAGTAGGTGAGTAGAATTCCAGATGTTTTAAGGCTGTAAAACTCCTCAGTATACTGAGCTCGGGAACTGACCTGGGTAATATAATAAATATTCTGTTTCCACAAAACAATATTATGTTCCCTCAAAATAATTAATTGGTGTGAACGAAATAATTATTCACGTGATTTGACATTCATAAACACGGAAGTCCGAATCTGTGAAGACCTCTCTAACTTTACCAAGTCCTCTGAGTGCTGCACTCTGATTGGTTGACTCCGCCTCCTATAACCCTCCCTCCCCCTAGTTCCATTTTCGGACACAGATCAGTTTTGACACACGTTTCTCGCAAGGAATGTGTCAGAATTCAGAGCGCAGTTGTAGCGCACTTGTGATTTGCACCAGCTGATTCGAGCACACGCAGAAGCACATTTGAGCAGTTGTAATCACAGATTTGAAGTTGTAACTCTAAATGAACACGTGCAAATGGGGATTTGTCAGTTCACAGCAGAAGCTATTTACACACAGATGCAGATTTTTGGTGTGCAAGTTTTCACATTCTATATTACAAGTTCTCACATCAAATCTACAAGTGCTTTCTTTTTGGAGCATTTTTACCTTCATAGTATTCCACTGAAAAACATGAGAGTTATAACAGTGCGCCACATTTGCCAGCTCGCCACACGCACGCCGTTGACAATGTACAACTTCTAATTCCAACATTTTGTCCAAAGTGCGTGCCATTGATGCCTAGGAAGTTTCGAGACGATTGATAAAAATCCCACCGACAAGTTTACGTTTGTAGTAAAAGTGTTTGTTTTTTTTAAATTCAAGATCCTAGGTCAAAGGTTGACGAAACTCCAGAAGTAGTTGTAGACTTGCGCTAGCAACATGTGAGTGAAATTTCGTGAAAATCCCCCGAAAAAAGTTCATTTTTTCATATTGTGTAAAAACACGAAAATGGGGAGATCGCAGATCTTGGCACAAAATGGCCGCTAAACCGTAGGTCGTGTCGTCATCCCGTAATGATTTCAAAACTTCATTTGGATATCATGGACAAGGAAATATTGGTTTTGTTAGTCAACTCTCAAAAAAAAGTTCAGAATTTTTTTAGTTTTTGCAGAGTCAGTACATTTTTGGGGACGTTTTTTTGCTCACCACGCCCACATTCCTTTATCGATCTTGTCATGTGTTACATCGTTTCGTTCAGCGTGGGCCAGGGAATCGCATATAACCTCTTCACAACATTCCGATAAAAATGTGCGAGCTAGCTCTGATCGCAACGGTTGCGAATTCGCCGCACGCACGCCGTTCAAAATCTACAACTTCTAAGACCAACATTTGGTCCACATCACCTTGCTACGGATGCCTGAGAAGTTCCGAGACAATCGCAAAAAATCCCTAGGACGAGTTTTCGTTTGTGTCTGCCGCTAAAGGGGCTTTTAAAAAAAATGCAAGATGACGGCCTTTTCCCAAGGTCAAAGTTCAACGACACTTCCCTGATGTTTTTAGACTGGAGCTGGCAGCAAGTGTTTGTAATTTCGTGAAAATCGCTCAAAATAAAGTTTTGTTTTTCCATATCGTGAAAAAACACAAAAACTGCCTCTCAGAGTTCACCACAAAATGGCCGCTAAGCCGTCGGTTGTGTGGCCGTTTCATAATGATTTCAAAACTTCTTTGGGATATCCCCAACACGTGTGTTTTGATTTCCTAACTGTATTCTGAAGTAAAAAGTTTTTGGCCCCATTTGGACTTTCGGCCCATTCGTTTTTTGTATGGGATCGCTCGCCGTGATGTCATTGTCTTCGGGGGGTGACGTTGACTTTGTGGAAAATTCATTTTCAATTTATCCGAGGTGTGTGCACATTTTGGTGACTTTTCGAGTATGCTGCTGCGAGCCGTAATAAATTAGAAGTGACTGAGGTCCAAAAAGAAGGACCTAACTAAACCGCCTAAATCCATATTACCAGTAGTTCTGCATATGTCGTTCCGGTACAGATTTTGCCCTGAGTTTTGGTACCCATCCGTTGTAACAGCACTGCTAACAACAAGTAACAATTCTGCTAAGAGCTCAAAAGAAGTGATGGATGTTTTTCTTCTCCCTCCCCATCATGGTCTTCCCTTGTCAAAGCGCAGACTTTGTTTAAAAAGATTTCTGACCATCACTGCAGCTTTAAGGAGAGGTGAGATGGTTTTTGCACCATCTGGTGGTTTCCATTGGGTCACATCCTGTGTGCCATCTGGTGGTTTTCTAAATGAATAAATGGAGGGCATAAACCTTCAAAAGCATTAGTTTGGGGTAAGCACCATGTTAGAGTTGCTTCAAGACAAAGACTTTGTATTGAGTTGATTTCATAAATGTAATTTTCAGCTGTACAGAGTGTCAGATCGAAGGTCCTCACTTTTAACCGAAACTCTCTCCACGACGGTCCTCACATTGACAGGCACTCACACAGTTGGACAGCTCATCCGTTAAACTCGTGGGGACTGATCTGATTTCCTCTGCTCAATCACAGATCTGACCTTCTTTTTGGATTTTCTAATTACCAGCTACAATTTCCTCCAATCGACTTTCTGGGCCTCTGCTGTCATCAGGGAACTGCATTCGAGAACATACGCCTATCTGCTCTTAAACCAGATGAACAAATTTTCATCGGGTTGTTTAATTCTGGGAAGACGCACGTCAATAACTCCATTAGCTGCTTGAAAGTCTGACTGGATAATATGGAAATGTATTCATCTGCTTTATTCTGTGCTCAATATACTTGAGACATGCAGTATTTTTTATTGTCAGAAATCCTCCCCATTTACGTTTTTGAGCTTCCAGGGGGATATTCCCCCCACAAACCTCGCCTTTTATATAATCGTGCAACAAACCTGTTCAATGTCACTGGCTGTATCTCGTGTCAGACTTTCACCGTTGTTAAATAAAGGTTGTGAGGTAAATATTCACTGGAATCCTGAAGCCAACAAACAGAACAAGATCTACAAAAACCCACAAACTGTTAAAACATGAACACGTCATCTTCCACTTTCTGTTACTTACATGGATGCTGCAAACCTACATTACAGCTGGAAACTGAAATGTAAAACGATCTTTGTCTCTGCATTTCTGCTATATCATAAACCTCGTATCATTCAGAATCAATTTTTTAAGCTATAAAAATAAAAAATGAATAATTAAAGCCTCGAGCGGCATTGTATGGCCTGCAGGCGTCACCTGCACCCATCCTCACTAACGGCCCCCGGCCTCGCCCCCCATCTCTATCCACTCTCACCCTCGCTGCCCGCTTCTACGTACCATGGTGCAATGCACCACCATCGCCCTTGCCGCCCATGTCTAGCACCACCGCCGCTCTCACCACCCACCTTTGCCCCGACCCCACCTGCTGAGCAGCCAGTACGCACATCTAACTCCATCATCTCTTTCTATGAGACGAACTGAGTTGTATGTGGCTAAAATTGCTTGCATTGCGATCAGCATCATCAACTGACTTAAAAAAAACACATTGCTTAATATACTAATGCTATATAAAGTGCTAGCACTACGATTAGTTTCACCAACTTACTCAGAAAAACAAATTGCTTAAGATTATCATATTGGTAAGAGCTTAATGTCAGGTGTGGCTTAGACTGGCAACAAGAAAAGGCCACTCTGAAATCTTCAGTTGTATCACACAGCACAATGCCACAGATGTCGCAAGTTTTGAGGGAGCGTGCAATTGGCATGCTGATAGCAGGAATGTCCACCAGAGCTGTTGCTAGGGAATTGAATGTCCATTTCTCCACCATAAGCCGTCTCCAAAGGCGTTTCCGAGAATTTGGCAGCACATCCAACCGGCCTCACAACCGCAGACCACGTGTAACCACACCAGCCCAAGACCTCCACATCCACCATGTCCACCTCCAAGATCGTCTGAGACCAGCCACTCAGACAGCTATTAAAACAATAGGTTTGCATAACCTCAGAATTTCTGCACAAACTGTCAGAAACCGTCTCAGGGAAGCTCATCTGCATGCTCGTCATTCTCATTGAGGTCTGGACCTCACTCCAGTTCGTCGTCGTAACCGCCCTGAGTGGGCAAATGGTCATATGCGATGGTGTCTGGCACGTTGGAGAGGTGTTCTCTTCACGGATGAATCCCAGTTTACAATGTTCAGGGCAGATGGCAGACAGCGTGTGTGGCGTCGTGTGGGTGAGCAGTTTTCTGATGTCAATGTTGTGGATCGAGTAGCCCATGGTGGTGGTGGGGTTATGGTATTGGCAGGCATATGTTATGGGCGAAGAACCCAGGTGCATTTCATTGATGGCATTTTGAATGCACAGAGATACCGTGACGAGATCCTGGGGCCCATTGTTGTGCGGTACATCCAACAACATCACCTCATGTTGCAGCATGATAATGCACGGCCCCATGTTGCAAGGATCTGTACACAATTCTTGGAAGCTGAAAACATTCCAGTTCTTGCATGGCCAGCATACTCACCGGACATGTCACCCATTGAGCATGTTTGGGATGCTCTGGATCGGCGTACACGACAGCGTGTTCCAGTTCCTGCCAATATCCAGCAACTTCGCACAGCCATTGAAGAAGAGTGGACCAACATTCCACAGGCCACAATAGACAACCTGATCAACTCAATGCGAAGGAGATGTGTCACACTTCATGAGGCAAATGGTGGTCACACCAGATACTGACTGGTTGTCTGAGTCCCCTGACCCCCTCAATAAAACAAAACTGAAGATTTCAGAGTGGCCTTTTCTTGTGGCCAGTCTAAGGCACACCTGTGCAATAATCATGCTGTCGTATCAGTATCTTGACATGGCACACTTGTGAGGTGGGATGGATTGTCTTGGCAAATGAGAAGTGCTCAGTATCACCAATTTAGACAGATTTGTGAACAATATTTCAGAGAACTGGTTATTTTGTGTATGTGGAAAATGTTTCACATCTTTGAGTTCATACCATAATAAATGGGAGCAATAACAAAAGTGTTGCGTTTATATTTTTGGTCAGTGTATGTTGGTTAAAATTACTAGTTATTAAAACAGCACTATATTTAGAATGTATAAATGATAAGTATTCTAAAAATTCTTGAACAAACAGGAAGGAGGCTTTGGTGATCTGTAAACAGTAATACATAAAATAGCCGGGCATTTCTTGGTGCAGTCACATCAGTGTTGGGAGACACAGCAGGAGCAGCAGCCGACATCTTTCATCGCCCAACAATGTCCCCAGTCAAAGTCAGTAGCTCCCCACCTGCACTGAGTATGGTGTCTAAAGAAAACTGCTTTTCCTTTTTGAAGTGCCGCAGGGCTTGCTAATATCTCTTTGAGGCCAACCGATAGTCTTTCTCCATGACCTCACTGAACTCCTCCCAGGACCGAGGTTTTGCCTCTTCAACAGCCTGAGCCACAGCTGGCTTAAAACTGCCGATACCTGTCAGTCCCACAAGCCAGCCAGGCTTGGAAGAACTCCTTCTTTAGCTTGATGGCATCCCTTACAGCCGGGTTCAGGGATTGCCATAGGCACCACAGAGCTTGTGACCACAACTCTGAACAGCAGCAAAGAGTGTCCTGGTGCCAAGTGAATTGATGGACCCCCTGTCCTCAAGTCTCTGCACTGGCTCCCTGTACCTGAAAGAATTGACTGCTAGTGTACAAGTCTCTCCAAGGCCGAGCACCAAAGTACATCTCTGACATGTTAGTGCCATATGAACCATCTCGTACTCTGAGGACCTCAGGGGCCGGCCTCCTGTTGATTCCCAGAGTCAGAACTAAACAAGGGGAATCAGCGTTTCAATATTCTGCAGCTAAAATCTGGAACAGCCTCCCTGAAGTCATAAGACAGGCCTCTTCTGTGTTCATGTTCAAATCTAGACTTAAAACATTTCTGTTTAGCCGTGTATATGACTGAAAGGTCCTATCTGCACTTTTCTTTCCTTTCCTTACTTTATTTTTAAATCAATTTTCAATTTTTTTTTCTTTTAAAGTAAATTTTACGTTGATTATTTCTATGATGTATTGTGATTTTAATGCATTTTTCTGTTTTGTGAAGCACCTTGAATTACTTTGTGTACGAATTGTGCTATACAAATAAACTTGCCTTGCCTTGCCTTGCCTTGTGTTTACACACAATATTTATTATGGACAGACGGAGCACATAAGTCCAACAAAACCGCACTTGGATTCAAATCAGGGAGGCCTTTCCTTCCAATCATGGCCTTCCAGGTATCAATGTTGATGATCATATGGGCATTGAAGTTCCCTAGGAGAACATTGGAGTGCCCCATTGGAGTGTTTCCTTTACCCCTCCAAGAGACACCAAGAAGGCTGGGTACCTTTAACTGCATTTGCACCAGTAGACCAAAACCACAGTCCTAGACCTACCCCCCACCCTAAGGTTAGAGGACGTGACCCACTCATCCACTGGGGCAAACTCCGACACTTAGGAGCTGTGCTGAGGGTTCACGAGTAGGCTTACACCAGTGTGTTCTTAATCTTTTTTTCTAGACCTTTTGAAAAAACTCAGAAAACCTCGGTGTGATTTTTCTTTGGTTTTTCTTTGACATCTTTCACCTCCTCCTGGAGTTTCTGGCTGTGGTTGAGTCTGTCCTCCTTTCTCTGGATAACCTATTTTAGTTGAGAGATTTCTTGGAGAAGGGAGGACTTTTCTTTCTGCCATTGCAGTCTTTCCTGCTCTGCAGTTTCTTTGAAGGTCTCCTGGATTTTTTGCAGTTGTTTGATTTTTTTGGGTGAGTTCTATATTTTCAAGAGTCTTTTCATGGAGTCCTTTGTATATCAACATTTTCTCCTTTTCCATGAGAGACTGTTCAACCTGGAGCTTACGTTGGAGCTGTTCTACATTGTTCTTTAATGTTGTGGTTTATTTAAAGTGGTCCTTCTCTTTTAAAAGTCTCTGAGATTGAGCCAATGCAGCTTCAGTTTCACTCTTTTGTTGCTGAGAAGTTTTCAGATGCTTTGGAGAGTGGATGAGTCCGTACCAGACCAAGTCTCCCGGGTATTGTAGTACTTGGCTTGCCTGGTCTGATATTGCTCCACTCTCTTTTTAACTTGTTCTATCAGTTTTTGTTGTCTTTCCATGAGTGTATTCTGTGGTTGATGCTGTGACGGTGTTGCTGTAATTACGGTAGTCGCTCCAAAAGACCTCTCACGGCTCTTCCCAGGAAGAGCTCTGCTGGAGACTTTCCCGTGGTTTCATGGTATGCAGCATTAATTGCAAAGCGAAACTCTCTGATCCTTCCATCAGCCAAAGCAAAGCTTTGATCATTGCTTGGGTTCAGGGTTTCACCACTCTGAGTTATCTCCGACCACAGCTTGTGACTTATAAGTGTGAATGTACACCCAGTGTCAAACACAGCCCTGCATTGTTTTCCCCTAATAGTCATTGGGACATGCAGCAGAGATAACCTAGGCATCTGTCCCTGTTTGACCATGGTTACTACGTCTGCTGTCCTCTTAGACGAAGTTTTGTCAAGAGGTTTTTTACAAGGTTTTTCTTTAGCTTTCTGCTGATCAACCTTCCCCCAGTAGTCTTTTGATGAACTACAATTCCTTTCCACTAGTGTGCCTATCCTCACCATCTGGTCAACTGTGGTTACAGTCCCTCTTAAACATCCAGCAATTCGTGGGTTACAATTATTTAAAATTTTTCTCACCAGCTCCGCTTCACTGATGTCTGGTTTCCATTTTAAACATAGAGCCCGATAATCATAGGCAAAGTCCCTAAGACATTGCCCTGGTAACTGCACCATGTCTCGTAGTTTTTCCTTCACTTCTGCCAGGTAGTCAGGCGAAAGAAAGGCAATTTGAAATGCCTGTCTAAACTCATGCCAGTTGTGTACTTGAGCTTTAGCCATGCTCCACTAACTATGTGCTGGCCCTTTAAGAACACCAGACAACGTGCCTATAAGCTCAGTATCAGTTCGTGGCCTTACAGCTAAGAAGGTTTCACATAGCTAGATAAAGTTTAATACTTCTGCGACTTCTCTGGACCCACTGAAAGATGGGAAATCCATACGGATTGCTGGTTTCGCATACACCATTGGAGCGTATGCCACCAGGCTAATAGTCTTAAGAGTATAATAAGTATTAAGCGACCTGTTTACTGGTTGTGGAACTGGAGAGCTTTTGCTGGTGCTAGTGTTGGAGACAGCATGTGTATTGACTGAGGACCTGAGGTAGATGAGAGGTGTACTCCCCCTAGAGCAGAAGGACCAGAACTGGAAGGAAAGCTGGGTGTCTGAGACACTGAATCAAAAACTGTTTGGGTTTGTGAAGTTCTCATTCATAACGGCTGAGCCGCAGGAGGAAGGGCGTGTTGGTGACGGAGCTGCGCTCCATCAGTGGAGAGAGACGTGGAGATAGTAGCTGGACTGGCGCACTTCAGTCGTTGGATTTCAGCCTTCCACTTCTCATCTCGTCGTTGTAAACACTCAACCAATTGCAGCTCAAACTGTTGCATCAATGACACCATGCGCTGTTCAAGTACTTCCAATAAATTGTCTACATGGCCTTGGACACTAATCTCCCTGTTAAGAGCACTTTCCACAGAGTCTCTAAAGTCATTTTCTAATGATGTTACTCTCTCCCCCAAAACATCTAAGACATTATGTAGAGGAATTAAAGGAGGAGCATCCATGTAGGAAGTATTATTGTCGACAAGTGTGATATTTTCCTCCTGTTCATCATCTGACAGGTAAAGAGAACTAATGAGTGAGGCGACTTCCTCCACATGGTTCCTCTCGGTGACCCAAGCATCTCCTCGCTGCTCATATTCACTGATGTTATGGTCGAATGCCTCACCCTGCATCCTTTGACCGTCTTCTGTGGCATCCACGTTACTTGTGGGGTGATCAAATAGCATGGACTGATCTGAATTTGTACCATTATTAGGCCTATCATCAGCCATATTGCCCTGGATACAATTACAGTGTGATTCACATACATTTATATATTTATATTTGACAGAAATGAGAACATACAAATGTACATTTCTTTTATAGTTGTTATTTTAACAACTCAGAAATGTGAGATTTAACAGTCAAATTATATTCCCATACTGGCCTATGTATGTTATCAAAACTCCTTTTGGGTTCTTCAAATACTGTTTAAACAGAATCACATTATGATTCAAAACAGAAATACACCGGTAGAATTTTTCAAAACATAAATGACATTTTCTTAAATCCCAAGTTTCTTTTTTCTTTCTCTTTTTTCACAGGCACGCGCTCATACTACAGTCAAAGAAATGTCCACGTGAACGCGCATTGCGAATATGTCCATGTCGGCCTCAGTCCAGTAATCCAAACAAAAGAAGCCCCCCAAAAAATAATAAACTGGTATACCAGTAAAATAAAAATATGTGTTTGGGTACCCAAGAAGGGGAAAAAAAGTGTCGATCTCACCAGCTGGTGTCTTTGATCGGTTTCTTTGGAATGCGCCCACTCACGGGATCACGCACGTCACTCCACATGGCCTTTAGAAAGAATCTCCAGTTTGTGCTCCCCCGTCACTCATCTGGACTCCACACAATGTTTGGTGGGATAAATCCAGTAGGCAAGGAACGTTGAATATTTGGAGTCTTTGGTCAGAAGAGAACGGCGGCAGCTGTCAGTGCGTCTTTCACCTTCCTTCTTCCTCTCTTGCGCACCTGTTCCGACCCCATTTAATAACCTTGCCGTGCTTCAGGTGAACCGTCCATAACATAAATAAATGAACCCATGAAAATAGTACAAAGACCACATCCAGAAATGACAGTGGATAACATATATTTCTTCACAAAAAAACACGTTAGTCCCCTCATGCATGAACACAGGTAGAACTAATGTTTATTTTTTTTTGTATGTATAGAGAGTCTGGAGAGTTTCAAGGGTTTTTTGAGATTGAGTACTAAACATTAAACCATAGATCCATATGTAGAAAAATCTACTACTTCTGATTGCAACATTTTTTCCACAGTAGCTTGCCATTATTGCCCGAGAAGTTACGAGATGATCGATAAAAATTCCTAGGACGAGTTTCATCTGGAAGTAAAGGTCTTCTTTTTTTTTTTATTCAAGGTCAAAGGTTAACGAAACTTCTGCGGTGTTTGTAGACTCGAGCTGGCAGCATGTTTGTGCAATTTCATGTAAATTGCACAAACGAAACTACTGTGGGAATAACAACGACTTAATTTAGTCGGGACACGACTGGAAACACAAATCCATGTGATTATTTGAACGGTTTCTAAGGACTGAGCCACATTTCTGCTTTGAAAAGTTCGTAGACCGGCCCAAAGCCGCTGTGTGAGCTGGCGGCCGGAGCTCTGCTCGGAGACACACGGTTCTCCTGCGTCCGGCAGCCGCTAACCCAGAGCGGCGGTACGGATCGCAGTCCGAATTCTTCCAGACATAACAAAACAACAAAACGCACACGTAACAAAGCATCCTCCCTTCCCCTCAACACAAAGTTATTAATCCAGCTGCTCTGCTCGGAGA
The DNA here is from genome assembly GCF_053564925.1 of Oryzias latipes. Taxonomy (NCBI): domain Eukaryota; kingdom Metazoa; phylum Chordata; class Actinopteri; order Beloniformes; family Adrianichthyidae; genus Oryzias; species Oryzias latipes. The sequence continues at coordinate 7,304,521 of NC_136239.1, forward strand.
CACAGTTCGGTCGGACCATCAGCAACCGAGCCCGGACCGCGCAGGGTGCAGACGTCACGGGGCACGAAGCGCTCCTCCCCGGCACCCCCCCTCATGAGGGTTGTAAGAGAGGGGAGAGGCGTAGAGCCCGCGGGGCGAGAGCGGAGCGGTGCTTCTCACCGGGCCTCCGCAGAGGAGCGGGTCGGTCCTGTTTGAGCTCCAAACCCTTCTGTGGAGCAAAACGCTGTCTATGCATGACGTTAAACCAGAACAGAAGTGACACACGATCGGAATGAACCGTTTACATGCACAACGACCGGATCAACAATCGGCATAAACCACCGGATCAACAATCGGCATAAACCACCAATCTCAATAGAAATTTTGATCCTAACGAGGCTGATCGGGGCAGACTATTCCGAACAGCGTGCTTACATTACGCATTTTTCTTCCAATCAGGCGTTCTTTCCGATTACTTTTGCCCATGTAAACGCGGCTAATGAATGCTGTGCCATAATGAAAGGATAAATAAATGTTGAAGTCAAAACAGACTCAGACGGATGGATGTTTTTTAATGAGCTGTCAGTCAACCCTGTAAGAAGGACAATTCCAATTTATATGATGATAATGATAATGTAAATTTGGCCAAAGAACAGCTTTTTGATGAAAGTTAATTAATTAAAGATCAATTACTGCTTTGCTGTGGTTAAAGGAGCAGCTGTCAACATTTTCGTTGTCAAATCTGCCGTTACTGGATTTTGAGAGCGAGATTCATACAATTTCTTACAGCAGCAGGGCTGTAATCACTAGAAAAATCCATCCCAACTCGTAGATGTGCCATATCAAGATGCTGATTAGACAGCATGATTATTGCACAGTTGTGCCTTAGACTGGCCACAAGAAAAGGCCACTCTAAAATCTTCAGTTTTGTTTTATTGAGGGGGTCAGGGGACTCAGACAACCAGTCAGTATCTGGTGTGACCACCATTTGCCTCATGAAGTGCGTCACATCTCCTTCACATAGAGTTGATCAGGTTGTCTATTGTGGAATGTTGGTCCACTCTTCTTCAATGGCTGTGCGAAGTTGCTGGATATTGGCAGGAACTGGAACACGCTGTCGTGTACGCCGATCCAGAGCATCCCAAACATGCTCAATGGGTGACATGTCCGGTGAGTATGCTGGCCATGCAAGAACTGGAATGTTTTCAGCTTCCAAGAATTGTGTACAGATCCTTGCAACATGGGGCCGTGCATTATCATGCTGCAACATGAGGTGATGTTGTTGGATGTACGGCACAACAATGGGCCCCAGGATCTCGTCACGGTATCTCTGTGCATTCAAAATGCCATCAATGAAATGCACCTGGGTTCTTTGCCCATAACATATGCCTGCCCATACCATAACCCCACCACCACCATGGGCTACTCGATCCACAACATTGACATCAGAAAACCGCTCACCCACACAACGCCACACACGCTGTCTGCCATCTGCCCTGAACAGTGTAAACCAGTGCCAGACGCCATCGCATGTGAGCATTTGCCCACTCAAGTCAGTTACGACGACGAACTAGAGTGAGGTCGAGACCTCGATGAGGACGACGGGCATGCAGATGAGCTTCCCTGAGACGGTTTCTTACAGTTTGTGCAGAAATTCTGTCGTTATGTAAACCGATTGTTTCAGCAGCTCTCCGAGTGGCTGGTCTCAGACGATCTTGGAGGTGGTCATGCTGGATGTGGAGGTCTTGGGCTGGTGTGGTTACACGTGGTCTGCGGTTGTGAGGCCGGTTGGATGTGCCGCCTTTGGAGACGGCTTATGGTGGAGAAATGGACATTCAATTCCCTAGCAACAGCTCTGGTGGACATTCCTGCTATCAGCATGCCAATTGCACGCTCCCTCAAAACTTGCGACATCTGTGGCATTGTGCTGTGTGATACAACTGAAGATTTTAGAGTGGCCTTTTCTTGTTGCCAGTCTAAGCCACACCTGTGCAATAATCATGCTGTCTAATCAGCATCTTGATATGGCACACCTACGAGGTGGGATGGATTGTCTTGGCAAAGGGGAAGTGCTCACTATCACAGATTTAGACAGATTTGTGAACAATATTTTAGAGAACTAGGAATTTTGTGTATGTGGAAAATGTTTCACATCTTTGAGTTTATACCATAAAAAATGGGATCAATAACAAAAGTGTTGCGTTTATATTTTTGGTCAGTGTAGATCCCCTGATGAATGTAATCATCAGGTGTAGGAGAAAAATCCAAACAGTCAAATATTGCAAATATGGCGATACTTGTTTTGAAACTTGTACTGCCAAGACTTTTTTTCGTGGTTTATTCGTACTTCTTTTGTGGTTTTAATGTGGCTCATTTGTGATACATCTGGTAAAATTTCATGTAAAGACCACAACATTTCCCACTTTTTCCATGTATATTCATTATGATCAATTTTAATCTGTGCAATATGTGCAATATGTGCATAGTGGCTGTGTGACACTGCCTTAATTCAGCAACATGATTGATCAGAGTGACGGGTACAACACTTTGGAAGACTGACAATGTCAGAAATAATGTAATAAAGCATCTTAGCCTCATCAAAGCGCTCTCCTTCATCCTGTCACACTGCATCATCACACTTAAATGTTAATGAAAAGAACCATTCAGTCACCTGAACCGTTTTAGATGTACCAGTTTGGCTACACTTGGCACTTTTGGAAATAATCAGCCATATTTATAGGACCTTACTGGTTTAGAAACATCTTTTATTCTGTTTATTTTGTTGTGAAAAATCAGAAAATGTTTAGCAATGAAAAAAATTATTTCTTAATTTACCAAAAGAAAAGACCATGAATGAAAGACCGTTAAAGTGCTTAATTTTCTGATCATTAAATAAAATGTGTTTTATCATTTTAGTCATGTTAAAGGTGTATTAACACTCAGACAAAGTTTTTTCTGTTTATAAAAAAATATATAAAAATAACTGTCAAATGTTTTCTCTGGTACTTTCTTAAGGATATTTTACGATGCGTAATGTAGGGTCGTGTATTGTGATATGTATCATATTGGCAGACTCCAGCCAATACACACCTAGAGTATTCATTCGACTTTTAATACAAGTGATAATTATGTAACTAAGTATGTGACTTAACTACCGTAAATCCCGGACTACAAAGCGCACCCGATTACTAGCCGCACCCACCCATTTCCACGTGTTCAACTACTTTTATACATACACAAGCCGCGTTGGAGTATAAGCCACATGTATTAGGCCACATTGTCATCCTTGTCATCCTGACAAATCATGTCCTGACTCCCAGCATAAGTGTGATTTATTAGCACACAGTGGGTGGAGTCAGCTTTGCCTCAGGCTCATGTATTAGAGATTATGTACACCTGCCAAACAGCATGGTACTCTATTCTGTTCACAAGTTCCTCAGTTATGGTTTTTTTATTTATTTATTTTTATTTATTTATTTTTAACTTATTGACAATCTAGGTATCTAACATAAAATTACAAACAGTAACCATATAATCAACATTACATCCCTCAGTTATGATGAGGAAATTTACATCTGCGATTCCCCATTTCCCATGAGTCTTAGGGGCTAAAGGCGGGGCCAACGCCCGGCTCGCCATTCTGTTGTACATGTTTAAGAATGAGCAAGTATCAGCAGTGCATGGAGGGGTGAACGGGTAAAGCTCTCCTTCCACTTGTGTCGCGGCAGCGTTATGGTACTAACAGGGCTGGTTAAAAAACACTAGTAAAATAAAGCAGCGACGACTGAAAAGCGCGCGCCTCAGCGCGATACGCGCGCCTCCTCGCGGAGGGTGGGTCAGAAGTTTCCTTCCACAACAAACACTTGCTCCGCGGACGCCTCGAGTAAGCCCTGGCTGCAGCCTGCAGAATGGCTCGACGCCTCCGCGCTCCGCGCTCCCGCGCGCTCCTTGTCTCCCCTTCCTATCTACTCCGACAGCTCTGGCCAGCGCGGCTACAGGGAGGAGCGCTTCGTCCCCATTGCGCCGGTGAACGGAGCAAATCGTGTCTGTGCAGAGCAATCGGACTGTTAGCAGAGTTGTTTTCACGCTTTGGTCCTGGCGTGTGTACCCAGTATCCGACTCAAGAACGGGAGAAAAATAAAGAGACTTTTCCACGTTAGTTGAACTCCAACTTTTCACAAAACTTTATTTCTCAACTGCTTCCTCTTCTGGTCACGTGATCAATAACAGAGCCACTCATTGGCAAACGTCACAACGCATCACTCATCACTTATGACTGATTATTACAACTGAGAGCAAAACATATGAATATGTTAACACGGACTTAATACTGTACGTTTTATGTATGAGGGGCGGATGCGTTGTTACGTGTGGGAGCCTTCAGACTGCCATCGGCCCCGCAGCTCACACGACACGCAGTCTCCAGCTCACACGGAGGCTGTGAGCGTTTCAATGCAAAACTCCGCTCAGTCCTTAGAAACCGTTAACACGACCACGTCAATTTGTGTTTCCAGTCGTGTCCCGACAAAATAAAGGCTGATATTATTGCCACATATTTACGTGCAGCCAGCCGAGTCACTATGACTCAGAGGTAAATTCACTCCATGCGCTGTTCTCTCCGTCACGCAGCTGACCGGCTTTTCCAAACCCGATGGTGATGGTGGATTTTTTCACGCTGTTTTTAACGATTGCTTTTAACTTGAAAGCTTCATCATATTGTAGTGGCGATCACGTGCACGTTGGGTCTAATGGCACCAAAGGATTCTGGGATGCAGCCAGGCATGCGTGTTTTGTTTTGTTGAACCATGACTGAAGTGTCTAAGACCTGAAGTCAAGTCCATGCTGTTTGGCTGCTTAGAGGTGTGTTGAAAAACAAATGACTTGTGCTTGGTGTTAGATAGAGAATTCAAACCATTCACTGTGTCCGAATATGCGTGCATGGCGGCCGCCAATTAAAACCATAAATTAGCCGCGTCACTGAATAATCCGCACGGCTGTAAGCGCAGGAAAAAAGTAGCGGCTTATAGTCCGGAAATTACGGTAATTATGTTTGGATAACTTAACTAATAAACCGAATTGCAAATCTCAGAACCTGTATGAAGGACCTTCAGGATTTACGGTCTCATGAACACATGCTCTAATTTGTCTTGATTTAGGTTGCATGGAAACTGGACTTTATTCTGGGATGTCATCAGACAGGAGGCTGCTTGTCCTTCACACTTCATCCTAAATCAAGTCTTCACATAAAAGATAAAAGAAAGTAAAGTTAAATGTTTAGCTTTCTTCAGGAAAAAACAGTGCAACACTCTAGATGAAAAGTTCTAACTCTCAAAAGAAGCTTTGAGTTCAGTGTTGGAGGTTCAAACCCAGCCAGCAACCAGATCATGCAGACAGAAGATTTGTTGAACATGCAGAGGGTTTCTGAAAATACACATAAAGCTTTTCTTTCACAGTAGGAGTTGTGAAATCCTGACCATCCTCACAGATTTTCATGATGCATATTAAACAGCCCGGCAGTGTTGATCTCTGCTTCTCACCCACTTACTCCCTCTTGTGTTCTGCAGCTATTCCTGTAAAGCAGCTCTGACTCAAAAAGTCCTTCAGGACATCAAACAGGAACACACAGCTTCAGGAGCTGATCGACAGCAGCGTTCTCCGCTTCACGGGATGCTCGTCCACTCAGCACCTCTTCGCTGCACTTGTCTGGGTTCAGGAAGCAGCAGCGAAAATTACCAACTCTCACCACCTGAGCATCCATTAAACACAGCTCTGTGAATCAGAGCAGAGAACACAAAGCTGCTCACGACACTGTTGAGTAGACATTATAAAAGCCCACGCCACAAAATGTAGAACATCAAAACATTGTGTCTATCAGACTGTTTTATATAAAATCCTGGAGCAGTGGTGAAGCTTTGAATGCCTGCTCTGAACCTGGAGAGCGCCACCTGCAGCCTAAGAGAGGAAGTAGCTCAAAGATCTATCCACTCAACATTTCCTGCATGTGCTTCGTCCTTCTCTAGATAGACGGGGTTGGGGTTTCAAACGGGCCCATTGCCTTCTCTAGACAACGAGGGTTTGTGTCTTAACTAAACTGTGTGGAGAGGCCACACACTGCCCACACAGGCGCACAGATAACAGATGCTCAGTGAGAACCAGCCATGTTTTAGAGTAGAAAGTGCTTTTTTCTGGGAGATGCCACACCATCACAGCCCCAGACAGAGCTATGAAACCAACGTCGCCGCTCATGGAGCTCAAGCAGCAAATCGAAACCTTTTAGGATACATGCCAGGGTGGAAGGACTTTAGTGCAAAACAATGGTTTACTGATTATGGGGATTGATCCTGAGTACCTGGGTGATTCTTCGAGGCTATGACCTAAATTAAACAACTCCTTGTACTTCAGGTCAATGACTCAGAGTGATGCTCTGTAATGGTGCAGCTTTAACCAAACTTCAAGCAGCAATGTGCTCGACAAACAAAGCAATGTGAACTCCACCTTTAGCTGCAAATCAGCTGGAATGATGTGACACCAGGTCTTTATATTTGAATAGAGCTGTAAAAGGAAAAGGCCTGGACAAGATTCACCAGATTTACACCGCTTTGATATTTCACAGCAAGACTCTTCCAACTGCGAGGACATGCACTAATATCGGGTAGAGACAGACCTATGGGAACACCGTATGCTAAAAGCGCGGACAAAAACCCACACATGCCCGGTGTGAACTTAGCAGTAGAGCATAGTCACAACTGCCCTTATGGGTGGATATGGGCTATCTCTTGGGGCAAAACTGTACCAAACACTTAACAAGTAAGGTAAGGTGAAGTACTGTAGATAGATGGAGACACAGAGACACCCCCCTCCCCCACCGTGGACCATTCATGTGATAAATGTGAGCTCTTTGTGTTTCTCGTTTAGGTTTGCTTATTTTTCACTTGCAGACAGGCAGTATCTAGCCATAGGGGCAGTTGTGACAAATGCTTTACTAGCGACACAGGGATGCAGGCAACTGTAGTCTTCACTCATGTGCTGCAGCAAAAAACAGCATGATTTGGGGATTTTTTTTTCCAATAACAATGTCAAATGTAAATAGTAAATGGTGTATACTTATTACTGTATACTTATTATATACTATACTTACTTCTTAATACTCATACTTACTACCTTCAGCGCTTTACAGCCTCAGTGCCATTCACCCACACAAACACCCACACACTGATGGCGGCTCCACTGCCAAACACTGGCACCAACCTGTAACCACCAGAGGCAATGTGCGTCAGTGTCTTGCTCAAGAACACTTTGACACATGGGCCAGCAGAGCCGGAATCAAACTTGCAATCTTCAATCAGAGGACGCCCGCTCAATCTCTGCACAATGACTGCATGTGTAGCATAATGAATAATGTTAATGAACACAGAAGAAATTTCCCTCCATGTACGTGCCTTTTGGTGGGCTTCTTTCACATCCACTACTGTTTACTCTGTTCCATTTAGTGTAACCATTTTATGTTCTATTAAAGTCAACTATGACATCCATTTAGTAACATGAACACTACACTTTTCTTTTTCCATCTGTCTGTCTACAGAACAACACAGATACTGTTCAGCTGCTTTATCAGTGCACTAAATATTTTCTTAATGCTTCCAGCTTTTGAGAAAATAAGAGATTCCCTTTCTTTGTAAGCCTGAGAAGACCCACATTTCCCTGATAGCCTCGGCTTCCCAAATTAAATTCAGATTTGGATTTATCTGAAAGCAGCACAGTGTTCAACTTTGGCTCAGTCTGAAATGAACTTTGCCTCAGAGGAAATGTTTCTAGATCACGCTCGCATGCCTTCTTCTGTGCATCCCAGAGCTGTGGGGGAAGCTGAACTCTGTTCTTTCAAATAGATTTCTGGAAGTGTTCCTGAGCCCATGAGTGGCTCTCCATCACAGACCTACATCTGGGATGTGTGCGGCGCTGCCCGGGAGGCCCAACACCACAGACGTCAGACTGTGAGGTTCAGCCTTGTCTACAGCTCACACATCAGTAGTGTGCTCCAGGGGATCAGTTTCCTACGTGTCTTTTACATATTAAGTGCAGCCTTTTGAACAGAAATTTTGCAGCTTTAACTCTGAGACGCTTCACTCAACTCTTTTAAAGGGTAAATTTTCAGAAACATTTTTTTGTTTAAAGTGTTTAAAGTTGTTACATTTTTTCAATGTAACAACTGTTTTATTATTATTATTATTATTATTATTATTATTATTTAAGCAGTCATCTTGTTAAAAAAAGATTCACGTTTTTCCTGCAAATATCCTATTTGTTTCATACATTCTATTTGGATAAATTATGACGATGTTGCTGTAAAGAAATATTTACATAGAATATGAAATATTACAATAAAATAAAATTTCACCTAGCAGTGTAATGAGAATTTTTTTCAAAGATAAAAATGACAAAAGAGTCAATCTTCATTAGCTCAAAAACTAGTTTCTATGGTAATGTTTTTACAAGCATTTTTACACGCAAGAGAAATTCACACTTTTCTTATTCTTCAACAGATGTTCATAAAGTTATTTCAGTTAGTAAATAAGGGAAATACAAGATCATCTTACTACATGTTGTTTCCATTTTTAACATGCAAATTAAACGTAGAGAATGATAAGAGGACCTTAATCACCCCCCCCCCCCGTGCAAACAGTCACGTGGTTTTAGGTTTAAAAAAAAAACTTGTTTTTAAATAACATAAAGTCAGTTCAATAAATGCACCGGGTTGACGTCTTCCAAAGAAAATAAAACACGTTTCAAGACAACTTAAAAATTTACAAACCAGAAGCAGCGAAAATAAATAAAATAAAACTTGTTGATGTTTTTATTGCAAATTTTTAGGGGCGGCGAAATACTCCCCATTTCTGTTTCAATGGGATTTGTAACTCTCGCGAGATGTTTGCAAGTATATAAACCGCTTCGCGGCCTCTCATCGGCCTTTCTATCGTTTTTACCGGTGAAGGTGCAACAGTTTTCGGTCGTCCCGAAGCCGGGTTCATCCGACACCATCACCAACCGAGCTGATCTGAGGTCAACCTCCAAAGCAGCAACATGCCGCCCAAATTCGACCCCAACGAAATCAAAATCGGTATGTTTTTAGGCTCAGGAAGTAGTAGGAGCCGGTTCACAGCCGCGGAGGAGTTGCTGTGCGCCGGCTGCCTCCGCGCCTGCTGGCCTGTGGGCCTTTCACAAGAAACGGTAAAGATGGAACTCTAACCTTACTCAGGAGACAGCCTGGTTTAATTTAACGCTGTTCAGACGGAGGTTCTGGTGGCGTGGGGTTGTGGGAAGTGTCTTTCTGCTAAGGCGGTTTCGTGTGTTTGTCCACCACGTGGAGAAGCACGCGGAAGCCTTTAGCCGAGGAGCTAACGGCGGCGTTAGCTTCTCGTTGTTCTAAAGTCTGCCGTACTACTAAGATCAGAGTGTCTTTAAATAATTACTCTCCTGTTTCCCATGTATAGTAACGGTCTGATCCCGGTTCTTGAATGTTCCGGTGTTTTTTGATGTGGGAAGTTGAAAGCTCGCTGGCGCTGCTTTGATTTATAGGGCTGACGTGTAACATTCACAGAAATTTACGATGGGCAATGCAATTAAGGGTAACTTGGGAAACATGACTGATTTCCTACTGGCCTGGTAGAGCGTTTGCCCAATGATTGGTAATTTTTCCTGTTTGACACATCAATCATTAAAGCCGACTTAACTGGAGTGATGGGGGGGGGGGGGGGGGGAACTAAATTAACAAAGTGAAGCTAAGCATTTAACTTAATTATTCGGCCACACGAATAGTCTCTTTGTTAAAGTAATGCTAGTTCGTTTGGGAACCAGCTGAATGGTTGACATGGTAACGGTAACACTGGCATGTAAGTGGTGGTGGTGGTTTAATGATCAGTGATTCATGATGCTTGACACCTGGAGATGAAGGCAGCTTAAAGACCTTTGGGGTTTCTCATTCTCTCCACCAGTGTACATGAGATGCACCGGAGGCGAAGTTGGAGCCACCTCAGCACTGGCCCCCAAAATTGGCCCCCTGGGTCTGGTGAGTGTTAAGGCCTGTTCACACCGGGACGAATTTCGCCGGCGATTTTCGCCGACGTTTAACGCCTCGCGACTAAACAAAGGGCACCAACGAGAGTGTGCACACCGACGCGAAAAAACGCCAGGCGTTAAAGCGTCAAAAAAAAAAACGCCTCGGGTTCGTTTTTTTTTTTTTTTTTCGACGCGTCGCGTCGAAATCTACTCGACCAATGAGAATGGCGCTTTTGCTCACGTGTCTGGAGCTTCTGAAGTTACAGTAAAACACAACTTGGGGGCGCTCAAAGACAAAACTGCCTTGCTGAGCACACATACCAGCGAAGAAGATAGACGCCAAGTAGCGTCTACACAGCCGCGAAGCAATAATGACGGACATTCTAAAATATCCCCGAACCAAGCACCAGTTGGAGCTACTGGTGCTTGAAATATTCATGTTTTCTTTGTTTGATTCTGACAAGCGCTTAAATACTTGCTCTCTTCTTCTGAGTGAAAAGCGACTTTCAGAAGCGTAAAGTTGCGCAGCGCCACCTTGTGTACAGGAGTATTTCTGTTTTACATTAAGCGCCATCTAATGTCAGGGAATGAAATTGCATGTTCACTCCACTCATCGTCAGCGAAAATCGCCTGGGTGTGAACACAAAAAACGTGGCGAAAAACGCTGGCGAATAACGCCTGGCGAATATTCGTCCCGGTGTGTACGGGCCTTTACAGCCTGTGTGCTGCTGTGAAGGCTGGTTCCTTTCTGAACCGCTTTTGTCTCCAGTCTCCCAAGAAAGTTGGTGATGACATCGCCAAGGCAACCGGAGACTGGAAGGGCCTGAGGATCACAGTGAAGCTGACCATCCAGAATAGGCAGGCAGCGGTAAGCAGACCACATGCAATGTACTTTCACTTTAAATCTTGTTTTCCATTAGTTTTTATTTCTATTGTCATTTCCTGGTGTTTTCATCCGGAGAGACAAGTGGTCAGACATGTTTAATTGAAAAGGACCAGTAAGCGGCTGCAGACTTCCATGCAGGCAGTCCGTCTTTCTCTTAACTCCTTCGTCTTCTCTGATCAGATCGAGGTGGTCCCCTCTGCATCTGCTCTGATCATCAAGGCCCTGAAGGAGCCCCCCCGTGACAGGAAAAAGGTCAAGAACAGTGAGTATCTATCGGCATGGACAGCATTCTTTGAAATGAGGCGGAGACGAGCTCTGTTTGTGTTTCAGTCAAACACAGCGGCAGCGTGACCTTTGACGAGATCGTGGGCATCGCTCGCGTCATGAGGCATCGCTCCATCGCCAGAGAGCTTTCTGGTAAGACAACTGTCTGTCTGACTCAGCCTCCCGCCACTGTACCAGTCTGCCCCGTGACACGGTTCAGTCCAGTGGAGGCTAAGAGTAACCCCAGCTTTAGGAAACAGGGCTGCCCACATGGATGGGTGACTCTGTGCCGAAAAGTCTGGAACACGCCAATGCTGGAGCAGAAGATCTCATCAGGACGAGATGAAGGTTGGAACTCATGCATGCTTGTCTTTCTCTTAAGGAACCATCAAGGAGATCCTGGGGACAGCCCAGTCTGTGGGCTGCACGATCGATGGTCGCCATCCCCATGATGTCATCGATGACATCAACAGTGGAAAAGTGGAGTGTCCTTCTGACTAAATGGAGTGAAATAAACATGGACTAAAACATCAAAGTGTCTGTATTGCTGGTGTTTTGTAGTGAAGGAGTCTGTGGAAGAGCCTGCAGGAATAAACTCTTTGGCTGTGTCCAAATTCCCCTCACTACCACTACGCGGTGCGTTTGCTGTCCAAATCTACAGTGCTGAAATCCAGTGCCTTAGAAATTTCCCAGAAGTCTGTGAAAATCCAATGTATCTATGCTCACAATACTGTATTGGTAAATGGAGCCCACAATGCATTGAAGCATTTTAGAGAGAGTATTTTGAACACAGGACACTAGATGGTCCCACACCATTCAATTTTATTTATATAGCTCATTCAAAACACTCATTGGGCTTTGTACTGGAAATTGTAAGGTAATCATCCTAAGGATCATAAATGCACAGAATTCAATAGGATAATACTAAAACTTTTAACAGACTAAACTGGGAATCCCTGCCCCCCCCCCAATGGCCCAGATTAGGTTTTTGGGGGGGGGGAGTGGACACAGAAACAGTCTCCAGATTAGAGGAAATACTCAAATTTATGGACCTGGGAGCAAGTGGATGAACGGCTTACTTGCAACAGCCCTACGTGGATAGAAAGTGGCTGAGTGGGAAAAAAAATGGGTAACTGGTACATACGTGGCCTGTATGGAAGTCTTACCTTTGGTACCCAAAAATTGATATTTTAAAATATTGTCTTTTTGCCCAGATGAAATCTGGGGCACAGTCTTTATCTCCTAGTGACTAATGTAGCGGCGTCTGTTTCTCCCACAAAATGTATCTTTTGCAAAGATGGATAAAAAAATGAAGGCGATAAGCTGATCACTAGCTCCACGGAGAAACTGTTAGCCTGGGGACGGTGCTGACATTGCAGACTTCCTGGGAGGGGCTATTCTTAACTTTGGTGTGAAGACCCACTGAAGATACCAGGGGGTCTGGTGTTCAGAGAGCGGGGTCTCAGAGGGATGCTCAGAGATAATGCTTGGGGTTGGAATAAACTTTAAAATACACTTAAAAGCTACAAGAGGATTTTTATTACATATGCCCTAAAGTCACAGCTCTGTGAACCCGCAAAGCATAATGTCTTTTTTTCTTTATTTTTTGCTGTTGTACGGGTCATACAACAGCATCACCCGTACATAAAATGTGTGCAAGTCTAACTTTTCGAATACTTAACACAAAGGCATGACAATTGTAGGTTCCATTCTCAACAAGCATCAAGGGAACTGGAAGACACACAGTGAGGCCAATAAGTATTTGATCACCCTGTGATTTAGCAAGTTCTCCCACTTAGAAAACATGGAGGGGTCTAAAATTTTCATCATAGGTGCATTTCCACAGTGAGAGACAGAATCTGAAAAAAAAATTCAGAAATCAGCAAAGACCTGCTGTTCTACTTTTAAATAGTCCAACTCCCCTCTGCTCATGATTCTAAATGTGGCACCTGTTTGAGGTGGTTAGCTTGCATAAAGGCACCTGTGCCCCCCCACAATCAGTCAGAAGTCTAACTTCCAACAAAGAGGTGTCAAAAGACACAAGAGACAAAATTGTAGACCTTAACAAAGATGGAAGTGGCTACGGGGCAATTGCCAAGCAGCTTGGTGAGAAAAGAACAACTGTTGGGGCAATTGTCATAAAATGGAAGAGGCTAATGATGACTGTCAATGTCCCTCGGACTGGGGCCCCTCGCAAGATCTCACCTCGTGGGGTATCGATGATGCTAAGGAAGGTGAAGAATCAGCCCAGGACTACACGGGAGGAGCTGGTCAATGACCTGTAGAGAGCTGGGACCACCGTTCCCAAGGCTACAATAAGTAATCCATTAAAACGTCATGGTTTAAAATCATGTATCGCACGGAAGGTTCCCCTGCTGAAGTCAGCCCATGTCAAGGCCCGTCTGAAGTTTGCCAATGACCATCTTGATGATCCAGAGGAGTCATGGGAGAAAGTCTTGTGGTCAGATGAGACCAAAATAGAACTTTTTGGTCTTAACTCCATTCTGTGTGTTTGGAGGAGGAAGAAGGAGGAGCATCATCCCAAGAACACCATACCTACAGTGAAGCACGGGGGTGGAAGCATCATGCTCTGGGGGTGTTTTTCTGCACAGGGGACAGAACGACTGCACTGTATTAAGGAGAGGATAAACGGGGCTCTGTATTGTGAGATATTAGGCGTAACCTTACTTCAGTCAGAGCGTTGAAGATGGGTCGTGGCTGGGTCTTTAAGCATGACAATGACCCGAAGAACACAGCCAAGAAAACCAAGGAGTGGCTCCGTAAGAAGCATATCAAGGTTCTGGAGTGGCCTAGCCAGTCTCCAGACCTAAATCCAATAGAGAATCTTTGGAGGGAGCTGAAACTCCGTGTTGCTCAGCGACAGCCCCGAGCCCTGACAGATCTAGAGAAGATCTGTATGGAGGAGGGGGCCAAAATCCCTGCTGCAGTGTGTAGAAACCTAGTGAAGAACTACAGGAACCGTTTACCTCTGTCATTGTTAACAAAAGCTTCTGTACCAAATATTAAAGTTGTTTAACTCAAGTGATCAAATACTTTTGTCACAGTAATATACAAATAAATTGTTTTAAAAAATCATAGGTGATTTCTGAATGTTTCTTTAGATTCTGTCTCTCACTGTGGAAATGCACCTATGATGAAATTTTAGACCCCTCCATGTTTTCTAAGTGGGAGAACTTGCTAAATCACAGGGTGATTGTTGACCTCACTGTACCTGTGCTCCCCTTAAGATCCTCTACAACCCTCCACGAGCCCAGACAACCTAAAAGCCATCCGGGTCAGCCCCCGAACAGGTACGTGTGCTTTTGGGTCGTCGTCTACTGAACTGGTTCCAGGTCAGGTGTTTCCTCACCTGTCAGTTCAAACAGCCTGATGTGGTTGGAGGACTTCCGTATGATGACCCTGGCATCTGCTGCTGGAGGGCTCTCCTCCATTCACTTGTGGTTCAAGAACCTGTACGTTCTACTTGTATACAAAACATTTATTGAAACTACAAAAGAGTGTATCATGGGAACACCAAACCGCTGGCTGATGGAGAGGGGACTGCAGGAATGAAGCCGTCCTTCTGAGAGCAGTTTTTACAGTTTGTGAAGCCAGAGTCCGGTCTCATGTCGGACAGGTCTGTCTCCTCAGTTCTCCACCTCCTCTTCCCCCTCCTCGGTCTCCTCCTCCATGCGTTGTTCTTCCTCATCCTCTCCCTCCTCATCTTCCTTGCTCTTTTCATGCTCACAGTCTGCCTTCTTCTCTTTTTCTTTGCGTTTCTGCTCAGACACTTCCTTCTTTCCCTTCTGACCTTTCTTGTAGACTGTGGAGGAACACACTGTTAGCTGTTGGACAGCAGCATTCTGAGGCTGTGTGTTTGTGCGTCTGACCTTCTAGAGCCGCTCTGAGAGGCTCCAGGAAGCGTTCGAACTCCATCTCCTCCATCGCTGCCAGCACATCTGCAGCATTTAAAGTCTTCCGTTTGGCCTTCAGTGCAAAGTTATTGGCACTAAAAGCAGAAAACGGTCTTTATTTACGGACAGAAAGTGCTGAACGCAGAGTTTTGTGGATGGGGGGGGGGGGGGGGGGGGGCTTCTCACCAGGAGGTTGCATACAGCACAAAGACGCTGGCGGCCTGGGAAATGGCTCTGCGCGCCTCTTTGGATACGTTCACCCCATCTGGAAGCTGTGGGAAAGCAGAGCGTTAGAGAATCAGAACCGTGGCGGCAGAAACCAAACGGTTCAGAGAACCAGAGATCCGGATCACGGAACTGCCGGTGGATCTCTGCCAAAAACCTGCAGAGCTGAAAAGCACAGGACTGTTGAGAAACGCATGAGCAAACTCCTTTGGTGTAGCGTTGCAGTGCCACCATGTGGCAGCAGGAAATGACATGTCTGTTTAGAGAAAAGCATGCTGGGAAAACAAACAGTCACACAATTCTGTTTTCTGCACAGACACATAAAGGTGTACATCAAACCATAATACTGATGTCTCATAAAAGTAATGTAAGATTTTTGGTCTAGATTTTGATTAAGCAAATAGCTTTTTCCTCTAATTAGTAGATCACCATTCCTTTGCAGTACTAATTAGAACTCACATTTACTATCACCTCATTTCACTGCATATTATTTTAATAATCCACAACTGAGATCTCACAATCATTAACGATTGTAGACGCTTGTAGTGGACCAGTCCAAAACTATACAGAAAAACAAACGAAAAGACTAAAACTATTGTCAGTAGAAGTGCTGTATGAAGTACTAAGTGGTACTATGAAGCAATGGTGAGCTATTTATTATAAGAACAGGTTTTAAGGATTAAATACTCTGTATTAATACTATTTTTAGTAGTACTACTAATAAATGAAGGAATGATCATAACTCAAATCTGCTAAGTGATGTTAGTGTCACGTCTACTCACATTGGAGTGATAGATTTACTCAAAGACTATACAGTAAACCAACTAATTATTTGAGGGGTATTGTACTAAATAGTACTATGGAGGATCTGTGAGCTACTAATTTGAGGAACAGGTTTTTTTTTAGGTTAAACTCGGGCAAAGAGGCTACTTGTGTTTTTTTCGGTACTGTCATTTTCATGTACTGCAAACGGCCATCACGTTATTTGTCTCTGTTGATGCTTCTCCACCGCTTCAGTGTAATCTCACTCCTACAGTCCAGTGATGGCTGACATGACCCCAGCATGCATCCAAACAAGGCAAACTCCACACAGACGGGATTTGAACCAGCATGTTCTCACTGTAAGGGGAGAGTGCTGACCACTACACCACTGTGCAGTACGCTGGAAACTAATGACTTCTTTTTTTTTCTTTTTTTTTGCATCATGTAGGTAATGAATGACATAGCATGAAAAGCTAAATTAGTTTTTACAAAAAATACAAGTTAGTGAATAAACTGCTGCTTTAATCTTTTAATGAACGGACGTCCAGGCAGCGGGAGCGCCATCTTTGTTTTGGTTGCACACATTTAAACTTCGCCGTTGCTCGGTAACGATCGTTCAGGTGAGTCCGGCAGCTCCGACACTCGTCTTGCCCTCTGAGCTCCTTCCCGGGGTAACCAACTCACCGCCTCCTTGATGATGCGCGTGATGACCGCGTTAGGAAGGTTCAGATCCTCCGGTTTCTCGGCCATTCCTCCGCTCGCGCGGAAAACACGCAACTCTGCTCGGCGCTGAGCTCACCTCTTTGACTGAATGGATTCGCACGTGCGCTAAAGGGACACGTGCTGTCAGATTCAGCCTAAAAGCACTGGCGGAAACGCGTTTTTGTTTTGAGACGTTTCCCGCGAACCTCCCGGAAGGACGTCATCAGAGAAATTGCGACCTCCCGCCTTTTGTGATGTCATTTCCGTTCAAGCCCAGTTTTTTTAAATGAACTTTATTGACAAATATTGCAAACACACTGTATGTCACACAGGGACAAACAGGAACACCTGTGTCCGAATTACCGCCCTAACCCCTATCTAGTGCACTATATAGTGCGGTCGCCATTTTGTAGGGGGGTCCGAATAAGTAGCAGAGAACACAAGTGAAGAAACGA
Organism: Oryzias latipes; assembly: GCF_053564925.1. Taxonomy (NCBI): domain Eukaryota; kingdom Metazoa; phylum Chordata; class Actinopteri; order Beloniformes; family Adrianichthyidae; genus Oryzias; species Oryzias latipes. The sequence goes on from NC_136239.1 coordinate 7,321,761, forward strand.
CAGTTATTTTTTTTTGGTTTTGGTTTTTCCGTTTTTTTTTTTTGTTTTTTTTGGCAGATGTCGATGACTTTAGCTTTCACATCCTCTGTGTTGTTTTCCGGAACCCCGGCCGGCCTCAAGTTCCATCTTCGAGAATAACGCTCCAGCTCTTCAATGCGACTTTCACAGGACCCCATGCGCTGTTCCCCCATTTTAACCTGGGTGTCAACCTCCTTCATTTTAGTTTTCATTTCCTTCAGCCCCTCCGAAACGAAATCAATGGGTTTTTTCAGACCTTTGATTTTCATACAGCTCTCCCTCACTATCTTTTCAAGGGAATCAGATCTTGAATTGAAGAGGAAAGAGAGTTTGGTAATAATGCCTTCAGGATCTTCCATTTCAGAAGCTTTACCTCTTTTCAGTAGTGAGGACTTCAGTGGCGTATCAGGAAGGGGGGTCAAAGTGAAGTCGTTAGCTTCCATTGAGTCATCTGTTGCAGCCGTTTGGTTAGCATAATTGTGCGCGTCTATAACACAGCCTTTTGTAGGCAGACTATCTTGCTCTTTTCTTTTCTTTTCGGGTTTTGGCATGGTGGTGATATAAGATTGCTGTTGTCACAGTCTTTTTAATGTTGGCTTTAACAAGGCTTTCTTCCACAACAGTTTTTTTTACTTGACCTTACTTGAGGTTGAATAATTACGGAGCCCGTGACCTGACAGGGGTAAAAATAATATACTATTCGTTTCCTGGAAACAATAATGACCTTTTACACGCCTGCATTTTCAACCGGAAATAAACTGAAATGCTTCAAGTTACACATTTACTGTCAACAGGATAACTGGTTTAAAGCAATAATATGAATGAAACCTATATTACCGCATTGCATCATTGATGTTTTCATTGACTATAGCAAAGGTGATGACTACGCAGGGTGGCCCTGGGTGAGCGGCTGGATGGCAGACAGACAGCCGCTTTCTGCCGCCGGAGCGGCATAGTGATCTCCGGCGGCTGAGCTCGTTGGCTTGTTATGCCAGCACAGACAGTGCGCTGCTGTGGGATGGGCAGGCAGCCAGCTCGGGTCTCCTTACAATATCTTTCATATTTTCATCGAGACAATAATAAAAAAGATCCCCTAGTTTGATAGTCGTTTTTATTGTTCCCCTCTCAAACAAAGAGATACAGAAGTAGCGGCGGAGAGGGGTTGCAGCGGGATGGGGCTCACATAGCCGAGATAGACTTCGAATGAACCCAGACATGGAAAAGGCTTGTTTTCAAAACTCAGACACAAAAACCTCTGGAAAAAGAGAGACAACAGCTGCAGGAAGAAAAGTCCACCCTTTTACAAGAACCCACTCACCTAAAGGAGGACGTCTTTAGACTAAAAAGAAAACTTTTGGTCAGAGGTTTCTGAGCCTGTTTAAAAAATCTAGAAAAAAAGACCAAAAAATTAAACAAAAGAAGAAGCAAAAAGAAATGAGGGAGATTAAGTACACTATATTACCAAATATTACATTTGAACTGAAGTGGTCTATTTTTAACCCATAGAGTTCAGTTTGATGTGGGTCCACCTTTTGCAGCTGTTACATCTTCAACTCTTCTAGGAAAGCTGTCCACAAGGTTGAGGAGTGTGTTTCTAGGATTTTTTTACCATTCTTACAGAAGTGCATTGGTGAGGTGACACACTGATGTTGGTGGAGAAGGCCTGGCTTTCAGTCTGCGCTCTAATTCATCCGAAATGTGTTCTATCGGGTTTAGGTCAGGACTCTGTGCAGGCCAGTTAAATTCATCCACACCAGACTCCATGTCTTTACGGATTTAGCTTTGGTCACTGGTGCACAGTCCCGCTCCAAACTGTTCTCACAAGGTTGGAAGCATGGAATTGTCCAAAATGTTTCTGGTATCCTGAAGCATTCACGGTGCCTTTCGCTGGAACTAAGACCAGAAAAACAAGCCCACACCTGAATTCCTCCTCCACCAAATGTCACACTCGGCACAATGCATTCCAAAATGTACCGTTCTCCTGGCAACCTCCAAACCCAGATTCGTCCATCAGATTGCCAGATGGAAAGGTGTGATTCATCACCTCAGAGAAGGTGTCTCCACTGCTTCAGAGTACAGTGGCGGAGTGTTTTACACCACTGCATCCGACGCTTTGCATTGCACTTGGTGATGTGTGGCTTGGATGCAGCTGCTCAGCCATGGAAACCATTCCATGACGCTCTCTGCATACTGTACTTGGACTAAGGCCAGGTCAAGAGATTAGGACACCTGATTCTGATCATTTGGATGGATGAGCGAATACTTTTGGTAAATTTTGTATCTTGGGTTCTTGTTCATAAGAAAGGGAAGACAGGACTGTGAGATTAACAGGAGGATTGTGGTGAAGAGGAAGCTGAGTCAGAGAGACCAACTCTTAATTTATTTTGAACACTTTAATTTTTTCTACAAACTGAAAGACAATGCCACCTGGATGAATGAGAATCTTGCTCAGTATTTATTTTCATCAGGTCTTCAGCACGACTGGCACCTGCAGTGAGAGAGGTGCTGCTGCCTGGTCTGGGTAAGGTTACAATCAACAACTCCTCTGGAATGGTCCTCCAAGTAAAAGACTCAGTCATGGCCCACTTTTCTGCAGATAAAGCAGTGTTGTGGCAGCAACCTGTTTTCTGTCACGTCCTCAAAGGACTGACCCACAACAGCTCTTTTAAGAGCCACCCACAAAACCTTCAAAAGCTTCATTTTCTCTTTTTTGTACATTATAGTCATAACTTTTAAGTTACCTCTTCTGGGTTGTCTTGCAATCCTTTTTGACGTGCAGGAAAAAAAAAAGTAAAAATGCTAAATTATGACAGTACTGTAATATAATACCATTTTCTTATACAAAAATCGGAGCTAGAGTTGTAAATTGTAAGTCTACATTTAAAAGGTTACCAGTGATAACTTTTAAGTTACCTCTTCTGGGTTGTCTTGCAATCCTTTTTGACGTGCAGGAAAAAAAAAGTTAAAATGCTAAATTATGACAGTACTGTAATATAATACCATTTTCTTACACAAAAATCAGAGCTAGAGTTGTAAATTGTAAGTCTACATGTAAAAGGTTACCAGGGCATGTCTCAATGCAAGCCTCTTGTGTGACTATGATAGTACAGAGCAAATTCATTTGTGCTGAATGATCCTAAATTACAGTTTGCTCACCTGTTCTCTCTACGAAATCTGAATAACAGAACTGACCGTGGTTCCCCCAATATTTTGTAGTACCCTTTGACCCCATAGTCATTGTGAGGCCATCATTTACCACATGATCTGTGGTATCATACATGTTGGCGGTTAAACCCTAGATAAGTGGATTATGAGGCGGGTCCACGAGGTGGAGCAGTAGTTGGAGTTCAGGACTGCGCTGTATTGTTTTTCGCATATTCAATAAGGTCCAGTCTTCAGGAGCCTTATTTAAAAGCATCAACTCAACATGGTGTTAGAAGTAGGATGCTGATAGACTGATTGAAGAAAAAAAGACTGCGAAGCACGTCAACGACGCAGGATGTCAGAGGACGAAATGGCTACGCCACGAGCTATGTGGAAAAAAAAAGGTAATTACGGCAAAGTGTGCAGAAGCGACATAAAGTCTGTGAATGCAGTAACTGCAAAGGAAGAGAGCCTTTCTATAGGAACTGTTAATGCTGGTGCAGACCCATGGTTGGTGCAGCTTCAAATAAGACGCAAGAAAATATCCTTTAAAATAGATACTGGCACTGATGTTACTGCCCTACCCCCTGATGTTTATCAGGAAATCATGCGAGGAAAGTTGTAAAGCATCTGGTGGAGCCAAAGTGTCTGCTGTTCGGACCAGGTGGCAACGTGCTTAGCATCCTGGGCGTAGCAATAGAAACACTGCGCAGGGGCAAAAAGGCTGCCCACAAAGGACATTTATGTGGTGGAAGATCTTCATACTGCCCTGCTGGGGTTACCAGCTATAAAACAGCTTCAACTTGTGTCCAGAGTCAACAACATCACCACGGAGACTGTGAAACAACTATATCCCCGCCTGAGTCTAGGCTTTGTACAGAGGCCATATTCAATCAAACTGCAACCAGATGCTGTGCCCTTCTCTCTTCAGACTCCATGCAGGGCCCTCATGGTCAAAGTGAAGGAGGAGATAGACTGCATCAGAAAAATGGGTGTTATCACCAAAATTGAGGATCCCATTGAATGGTGTGCAGGGATGGTAGTGGTCCCTAAGAAATCTGGTGCAGTACGTGTCTGTGTGGACTTTACTAACATGAACCAAGCAGTTTGCAGAGAAAAATGTATCCTGCCTTCGTTTGAAAACACACTGGGGATGCTAGCACGCGCAACCTTTTTTAGCAAACTGGATGCCAACATGGGCTTCTGGCAGGTGCCATTAACTGAGGAGTCTGCCAAGTACACCACTTTCATAACACCTTTTGGGCGCAACTATTTTAATCAGTTACCATTTGGCATTGCATCAGCCCCGGAACATTTTCAGAAAATGATGGTGACTGAGGTGACCAGCGGCTTGGCAGGGGTGCTGTGTCACATGGACGACAATTTGGTCTGGGGCAAGACCAGAGAAGAGCACGATGTGCAGTTGTATGTGTTGCTGAAGAAAGCACAGAAGGCAGGCATCTCACTAAACATTGATAAATGTAAGTTCACATGACATACAGTCAATTTTTTGGGTCATGTGATCTCAGCAGCAAGTATACAGCCAGACCAGACCCAGAAAATACAAGTGCAGTTCAGGAAATGAGTGCATCCACCAATGTCAGTGGACTGGGGAGTTTCCTGAGTATGGTGAACCAGTTGGCGTGGCTCATACCAAATTTGGCAGAGAAAGACAAAGTTTTGCGTGATCTGCTGTCAAAATAGAACCGCTGGTACTGGGGGTTAGGGCAGTAGACAGCCTTTGATACCTTCAAAAAGAGCTTTCATCCACACCAGTGCTCACACTGTATGACTCAAACAGTGAGGTGAAGATCTCAGCTGATGCATCTTCTTTTGGGCTGGGAGCAGTTCTGCTACAGAAAAGCAATCCTGAGTGGGCACCTGTAGCGTATGCATCCAGGTCGATGACGGCGACTGAGCAGCGCTGTGCTCAGGTAGAGAAAGAGGTGCTGACTGCAACATGGGCGTGTGAAAAGGTCAACTGGATTGTTCTTGGCAGATCATTTGAGTTAGAAACTGACCATAAGCCTTTGGTTAGTCTGCTGGGAGGGAAAGCTTTAGATGACCTTCCACCTAGGATCCAAAGATTTAGAATGAGGCTCATGCTCTACAACTACAAAGTCACACATGTCGCTGGCAAAAACGTATGGACAGCAGACACCCTGTCACGTGAAGGGAGCACACACAGGTGCAAGTCTGCTGAAGAACACTAACATCTACCTGGACTCTGTCATCAGCAACCTACCTGTCAGTTGAGACTATCTGAGCAACCTTCATGACCATGTGAAAGCGGACAGTGCATGTGCTGCGCTCATGGACTGCAGAGGGGTGTTGAAACAGTACTGGGCTGAGAGAGCGGTACTTACAGCGCACGATGGACTGCTGCTGCAGGGCACAAGGCTGGTCATCCCATTGGCCTTGAGAAATTATGTGTTTGAAAAATTGTACAAAGGACACATGGGCGTGACAAAGTGCAGGGAAAGGGCCAAACAAACAGTATGGTGGCCTGGACTCAGTAATCATTTAAGTGACATGGTGTTAAGATGCAGAACCTGCATCCAAGAGAAAACCAATGTCAAAAGCTACTGATGCCGAGACAGATGGCAGACAGGCCTTGGCAAAGACTCTGAGCTGACCTGTTCACACTGGACAGCAAAGATTATCTGCTCACAGTGGATTATTTTTCAGGTTTTGTGGAAATTGCATACCTCTCATACACACGGTCCACGGTGCACCTGAAGTCGATTTTTGCAACGTCATTACATTCCTCAGGTTCTTGTGACAGATAACGGGCCGCAGTTCTCGGGTAGCCATTTTCAGGCTTTTGGAGCATGTTACGGCTTTGAGCATGTCACGAGCAGCCCCAGGTTTCCACAAAGTAATGGAGAGGCTGAATGAGCTGCACAGACTTAAGAGACTGCTGAAAAAGTCATCTGACCTGTACGGTGCTTTGCTTGCATACAGAGCAACACCTCTACAAAACGGCTACAGTCCAGCTGAGCTGTTAATGGGGCGTCGACGCTACATTACTGTTTCTGCCCTTCCATCCCTGTTGGATCCGGCTCTGCCTGACTACTACAGGTTGGGAGCCAAAGAGAGGGAGAAGAGGTGGAAAGATGCAAGAACTTTTGAAAAGTGACACAAAGTGAGAAACCACTGGTTCCTGGGGAAGAGGTCTGGGTCACAGATGCAAAAGCTCAAGGTACAATGATATCTGCACACAAAGCTCCTCGCTCATATGTCATCAAAGTGTCTCATGGCACACTGAGAAGAAACCAATACCACCTGATGTCATTGCAGACCAACAGTGAGACAGTCTTCGGTGATGAACCTGTGAGAGAAGATACACCTACTCTAGCTCCAACCGAGCAGACACCACACAGCGCAGAAAACATCGCAGAGACTGCCCGTACAAGGTCAGGATCAGTGGTCAGAAAACCAGATAGACTTCACTTGTAAATTAAGAAAAAAATGGTAAATAATGAGGTTTGAGTTAATCACATGAATGCGAAGGTTTGAATAAAAAAACTGCTAGAAAATTGATACATGTTCTATAAGTAAAGATATATAAGTTACCCTTTGTTTTGTTTCAAAAAGGGATATTGAACACAACATACATGTTGTGGGTTAAACCCTATAAGGGGACATCCTGAGGGGTAGGCCCAGGAGGTGGAGCAGTAGCGGAAGATAAGGATTATGTTACTTGTTTTCCGCATATTCGATAAAGTCCAGTCTTCAGCAAGTCCCATCCCGGAGCCTTAATTAACGGCAACAACTCGATAGGTGTTACCCAATCTGTCTATGCAGTTAGCCTCTTCTTCACCGGTTTTGTCCCCCCTCCACCCATCTTCACCCCTCTTCCATGAGGCTGACCATCTATGTTTTCCAGTTAGGTACATTATGCACTTCATGCCAATTCCTTTCACTTAGTTTACAATCTACTTACTTGTTGGGGTTCATGTGATTCGACTGTGAAGGAAAGGCTGAAGTAGCTTGGTTTCAGCTGCTACTTCATACACCTCTTCACCAGTGTGAAGTTCACCTTTGAAGCTATTTATAGACATTTTCATGAAAATACAATAAAATTATTTTTAAATGAATGTACAAAATGTCTGACATGTTCAACAGGTTTGTGTACAATAATACAAGCAATGAAATTAAGACTATTATAAACAATGACCATTCAGCCTGTATAGTTATAGTGTAGTTAATTTTGACAGATGTGATAAAAAAAAATTAATAATCAAAAGAGGTAAAGTGATCATTTAGCAAAGATTTGTACTTAGTCGCTTCCAGACCAGAACCAGCAGCCTTTTAAAACACCCGTCCTGAAACAAAAACACTTAACACACAACTACCCATAATCATTTATTCCATACACACCTAAAATCTGGAAGATGTGTTTCATAATCTTGGCAAGTACTCCTCTGCTTTGATGGAAGGGTTGTCTTGGCAACAATACCAGAAGCAATTTCTGCAGCATAATACAAAATTTTCCAGTTCAAATTTCCCCCCCAGATTTGATTATAATGTGTAAATTTTTAGTAGGCTATATTGAGAGTAAGCATATTGATACAAGGAAGCGAGAAAATAATGGAGGCTGTGCTTAAGGGAGTTTTTTTTAACGTGAAGAGGCTCAGCATGCCCTGTTGCATCACCGTGGAGGTTCCTACCCATAGCAGTGTCCGTCCAGGTGAGCTCGAGTTTTACAAAAACTACAACATTAAAGCCCTCGGGGCATTCGCACACTCGGTTTAGCTGGGTCATCCCCAGGAACCGTTCTAGTACCAAGCGGTACCGTCAGAACCAGAGACTCAGCCTGAACATGTTTATTTATGTTGCACTACTTTTGTGTACATCCACATCCGACAAAACTAACACACAGAACTAGTACTGATTAGGCCAGGATTTACTGTAGTGACATAACAGGAAGGGAAATTGACGCCCACTTGTCGCGTGTCTGTTTAAACCTTCCGTTTCGTTTCATTTTCCCCGTGGAACGTAAAAAACGTCTTATTTCTAGGATCTATTTTCTCTCGGAAGGCGGTGCTGCGGCCCTATCTTGCTGTCGCCGGAGCCAGGCCGCCATCTTGAATTTTTATGACATTTTCCTCCTAAAAAAGAAAGAAAGAATAAACAAATTGAAGCGTTTCTTGCGGTGCTGTCGTGCGTGGTGTAGTGACGGTTTTGCATGAGGGCTTTTGAGGTTGATGACGTCTTTGCCGACACACCTGTGAGTATTCTAAGGGTTTGTTGTGAATGTGCGTGATGTGGACTCGGGACATTTAACCGATTGAAAGCTCCCGGTGTTTGGCTTTCTTGCCCTCGCCCCTTATGGTAAATAATGCTGCTTGCACCCGGCCAAACGGGGCACTCTGTGTCCGGCAGACACGGCGGGCCTTTAGCGAGACGGGTGTAAGCAGAAGGCCGCTTTAAACCCGGGTGAAATGTTTAACCCGTTCTGGCTAGCAGCTACACAGCAGCCGAGCTAACCGGAGACTGTCCGCGAGGCTGAACGCTTTTCTTCTGCGCCGGCGGACGGAAAGTCGGGGCTGTTTCTGTCTGAAATGTTTTCCTCTCCGTTCGGGGACCGTGTCTGTGGCCGTTATGCGGCATATAACCGCAGCTGCTGGCTTCCTGACGCGCACCCCCGTAAGCGTCCCGCTGAAGTTTGATGCCCACCGCTTATCCGACAGTGTAGCCCGTGGGAGTCGATGGCTGCGCCTCGTCAGTCTGTGTGTCGGTGTCGTGTCTGCGGGGCTTCGCAGCGGTGGGTTCTGGCTGCGGGGGTCATGGTTGTTCTGACGCCACCTGTGTCAGGTGCTTTAACAGTGCGCTCCTGTTTGTGCTAAAGTGTCCGCCCATGGTTGTGCTTGTGACGGGGATAGCGGCGGAGGATCGCCGGGGTTTGCTGCCGGCTGCCAGGCGTTCCGGCGTCGCCACAGCTCGTTAGCTTGATGCTAACGGAGCCGCAGGGCGGAGCGTCGCCGTTGTTAGCAAACAATGCGAGCCGTGTCGGTGAGCTGCTAGCTCGGCGCAGACTTTGGTGTGGCCTTCCGGGTTCCTGCAGCCTCACTGTGGTTCTGGTTCTGTTGGGACTTTAATGGGACCGTGATGTGGCACGTTGTCATAGAACGCCGTGTCTTTGGTTAAACGGGTCGTCGTTTAGAGTTAGTTTTTATTTATTTATTTTATTTTGTTAAAGAAAACCCATCCGGGTGAAACTTGACAGTGGACCAGTGTAGTACCTGTAGCTGCCACTGTGGGGCGCTGCGAGTGATTTTCTTTTTTTTAAAACGTTAATCTGAAGGGAGCGCCTGTAAACACTGTCTGATTTTCCGCCCTTATCACCATTTCCGATTACATTGGGCTCGTGAAAACCTTGGGGTCTTGGTCCGATTAGAATGTTTACGTAGTTGAATATCAGTCAGTTTTATTAGTGAACCCCCATGAGGGGGGGGGGGGGGTCAAAACATCCTTTTATTCATTTTCTTTACCTCTAAAAACTAAAACTTATTAATGTCAGAATGACAGAACAGACTAACATTCATTTCATGTTTACTAACTGCAAGCAAGGTCTCGTTAGAAATGTAAAAAAAAAAAGATGTCCTTGTTCTGCTCATGAACTGAATAATTCTCCACTTAAATTTGTTTAGTGTATCTCCTCACTTGTGTAACCCTTTAGACTCCAAAGCAAACATAAATGATTGGAGCCCAGAAAAAGTCCAGTGGAGAGAGCAGCCAGTGCTGTACGAGTTGTGTTTTAATCATCTGGTACGCGAACATGAAATCAGTCTGCTCTCGGAAAATTTATGGAAGTGTAATACTTTGTGTTTTCATAATCAGTAAGAATTTAATGGTTTTATGGTTGTTCAGATACATGTTTACGGTAATCAGAAGCCTGTTCCTTGATAAACTGGATCTTGAATTCCAGTCACTCTGGTCTTGGTTTAGCAGAAAACCTTTGCTCAGCCTCTTCCGTGTGCTAAGGTAATTAAAACTATACAGGACCCATCTTTGTGGTGTGTTTTTCTGCTCTTCTGTCAGGTTTCAAACTTCAAACCCCAGTCTTCCCTACCCAAGAGTCTCTCTTCATCTCGGAGACTAAATGCAACTGGACCAGGGGGCTTGTGGGCATGAAGTGGCCGGGCGAATCCAAGAACATGGTATTGAATGGCAGACGACATGGGAACAAGTTGACTGGAGAGCAAGCTGTGAGTCGCTCTCAGCCCCCACAGAGGGCATCGCTGCGCCACGTCAAAAGCCACCCGAGAAGTCGAAGATGTAGCCGCAGTGAGTTTGACTGCTAACAGAAGTCTGGGTTGCCTGGCTGAAGTGGTGCGCTAACACCAGCTTCCCTTTCAGGGTGTAATGGAGCCAGCGTTGAGGCAGAGAGGCGCTACGTGCCCTCCTCAGGAATGACCGCCAAAGAGCTGTGTGAGAACGATGATTTGACCACAAGCCTAATCCTGGATCCATATCTGGGCTTTCAGACTCACAAAATGAACACCAGGTTAGGCTCTTACCAAGCTGCCTGTGAACACGTTCTTTTTTGTCCTCAGGTAATATTGTTTGTGCTGATTTTATTTTTTTAATGTTTTGCAACAGATTTCGCCCAATCAAAGGGAGACAAGAGGAGCTGAAGGACATCATCGAGAACTTCAAGAAACACGACAATTTGGAAAAGGCTTTTAAAGCTCTCACGTCTGGCGACTGGTGCCGAAATTTGTTCCTTCACAAGTCCAAGGCTCAAGAAAAGCTCTTCAAGCAACATGTGAGGACCCTGACATTTGTCTGGCCTGTTTTGTTGGTTTGCTTCATCAGCTGGGCAGCAGATCCGGTGCTAACTTTGCATTCTGCACAGGTGTTCGTATATTTGCGGATGTTTGCCACAGATAGCGGCTTTGAGATTCTTCCCTGTAACCGGTATTCATCTGAGCAGAACGGCGCTAAAATTGTGGCCACTAAGGAATGGTGAGAGCAGTTTGTTGTTTGTGATGGTAACGGCGCCACCATCTGTCATCTCAACGGTTTGAGATTCTCCATGGTGACCCAGGAAAAGGACAATGGACGATAAGCAAAAAAACTGCTGGAACACTTTTCTCTTGTATCGTCACAGGAAAAGAAACGATAAGATCGAGTTTTTGGTCGGCTGCATCGCCGAGCTTTCAGAGAGTGAGGAGAACATGCTGCTGCGCCACGGCGAGAATGACTTCAGTGTCATGTACTCCACACGCAAGAACTGCGCCCAGCTTTGGCTTGGGCCCGCTGCGTTCATCAATCACGGTAGGATCCCTCAGCTCCAGGAGTGTGATGTTTGCAGAGACACTCGTAAAAATCCTATTCATTCATTTGCTCCTCTGTCCTTTAGATTGTCGACCAAACTGCAAGGTGAGCTGAGGAAAACACCTGGGCGTTTGTGAGTTCGGACGTGGAAACTGACACGCAGCTAACGGTTTGTGAATGTGCTTTCAGTTTGTGTCGACGGGACGGGACACGGCCTGCGTGAAGGTCCTCAGAGACATTGAGCCAGGAGAGGAAATCTCTTGTTACTACGGAGATGGCTTCTTTGGGGAGAGCAATGAGTTCTGTGAATGCTACACCTGTGAAAGGTGAGCAAGACGAAGGAAATGAGAAGTTTCTCTCTACAGCAAATGTTTGTTTGACCGAAGCTCCAGTCATATTTCAAAGAATATCCTGTTGAAAACCCAGACTCTAACGGAGATCAGTGCTTCAGTGAATGAACACTTTGTTTCGAGCAAACAAAAGCCGACGTCCCAGATAAAGTTTTCTGGGAAAGCCGCTGCCTCAGACCTGTAGGCCCATCATCTGATGAGTCTCCACAGACCTGAGTTCTGCATTGACGAAGAGTCAGTCTGGAGGACTAACCGTTCTATGCAGAGAAAGACGAAGCAAACAAGGTCATACGGCCGAACTTTACTGTGTGACCAGCTTCATGCCTGCAGACCGTGGTGAATGGCTAACAGCAGGAGGTGCCTGAAAGGTGGCTGTCCTGAACTGGTCTGCCAGTCAAAGCCTTAATGATCCACAAGCCCCACAGGTTGGAACCTGATCCTCCAGGTCAGGCTTTGAGGTCCAGGGCTGCAGTGCTGCTTTGCCTATGGTTGAAGAAGGACTGAAAGTCCAGTCAGCTGTGGAACAGCTGGCTTCACCTCTGTTATTTTATGATGTGGTACGGTGCTGGCATCTCACGCTGCACTGCCTCAGGGTGTTAGCTTTAGCATCTTGCGACATCAGTCAGAGTGCAGGAAGTATCTGATGCTCAGATCTGTGATTGCATTTTTCCAGCTTCTATCCCAGTTCTCAGGTTTGTAGTCACTCTCGGATGTTGCCACACTTGTGTGGTTTGCAGCAGGTGTAACACTCTCTCCAAACGGCACGAGCAGAGATTAGCTGTACACATACTCTGGATGACACCAGAGGCTGTTGAGCAGGATTTTGGATTATTCTCAGTAACTGAACATGAATTTCCTGAAAGATCAACATCAGTTTAAATGCGGATCAGCTTTCTTAGAACAGTCAGATGGGACTGATTGGTTTCTTACCGCTTCAGTTTGGGTGTTTACATGAAGGCATTAGGGACCTGAACAGGTTTTTGTTTGTTCATCATGTAGACGGGGTACCGGGGCTTTCAAATCCAAAGCTGGACTGCCAGTGGAGGCGCCGGTCATCAACAGCAAGTATGGGTTGCGGGAGACGGACAAACGGCTCAACAGGCTGAAGAAACTCGGAGAAGGAAACCGGAGTTCAGACAGTCACTCTGTGGGCTCTCACACTGACCTAGACTCTCAGGAAATGCCAAAAACACATCAAGGTAGGACTTTTCAGACAGAACTTCACAATTCCTTCAGCACTTCAACATCCAAAACTCCACAACGGATCCTGGGGTCCATGTAGAAACCCAGGGAGTTTCAGGAATGGAACTTTCTCCTCATGAAGTGATACAAAATGGATCTGATTTTTATTTGTTGTCACACCGCTGAGTAATACATATTTTACATTTTGTTCTCTTTTCCTAAAACAACTTTTTCTCTTTTTCTACAGCAGTCAGAAAGAGAACACCATCTTCATCATCATCCTCATCTGGCTTGAAGTACAAAAACAGGACACAAAGCAGGCAGACTCTGTCGAGAGCCCTCTCTACCTCATGTTCAAAGCAAGGTCGTGTAAACAACAACAACAACAACAACAGGGTACCAAAGAGACTGAAATCCCAATCCAAGCCTTCACTCAGCAAGGTCCAGCTGCGAAGTCAGAGAAGAGGGGTGGAGCCCAGGGCACCAGCCCGAGCGGACTGTCAGCTGGGTCTCAGGGACTCGAAGGGATTGACGTGTAAAGACGTCGCCATTAAGAAGGAAAAGGATGCACAGGAACCGGGTCAGTTAGCACTGAGTCAGCAAGGCTGCCTTACGCGGCACGCTACCAGGGAGTGCAGCAGCCATCCAGCTGCGCAGGGCGGCAAGAGCTCCTCCTACAGAACTCGCAGGTCCACAAGGACCCTTGTAAAGGCCCAGGAACTAGTAACTTGTGTCAAACTGGAGCCCAGCGCCATGGATGGCTTAAGCCCAGTCCCTGGCGGTGTGGTCATCAAGACTGAGCCAGCAGATATGGAGGAGTACCTCCACCATGGAGTTGGCCTGGAGCAGCCAATGTTGGACTCTGGTTATGCCAGAAGAGGCTTGCGCACCAGCTGGAAGCGGCTGCCGCGGTCCAGGACTGATCGGACAGTTAAATGCGAGGGCTCAAACTGTGAGCCGTTCATGTCTGGGGCCGTGGGCCATCCCCCCGACTTCTCAGACTGTGCTAACGGACTTTCCGGCTTCGCCAGCAGACACAGGGACTATAACTGTATTGCCAGTGGCGCCAAGTCCCTCCACGGGGATAAAGGGAAGAGCAGCTACCGCTCCCAGGATAAGGGGAAAAAGAAGCGACGCATCACGCGATACGACGCTCAGCTGATCCTGGAAAACAACACAGGAATCCCAAAACTGACGCTCCGCCGGCGGAGGGACAGCAGCAGCAGCAAGACCAACGACGCCAACGACATTGGCTCCTCCACCCTCTCCGCATCCACCGTCAGCTCGGCCTCTTCCAGCAAAATCAGCATCAAGTTCAGCAAGGACCATGACAAGGACAAAGGCAGCTCGTACGTGGCCAAACTGAACAACGGCTTCACCCCCATCGTCCACAGCAACTCAACCAAATTAAAAATCCAGCTGAAGAGGGAGGACGACGCTCGCCAGACTTCACAGGCCGCCTACCACGGGGACGTGGTTCAGAGCCTGGACACCCGGATCGGTGGGTATCGAACCCAGAAGGTTCTGGCCGAACCTTCGTCTGATGAGGATGATGAGGAGGATGATGATGATGAGGAGGGGGAGGATGATGACGACTATTTTGACAATGAATTTGAAGATGACTTCATTCCACTTCCCCCAGCAAAGCGGCTCCGCCTCATTGTGGGCAAAGACTCCATCGACATTGACATCACCTCCAGGAGGAGAGAGGATCAGTCTCTGAGGCTCAACGCGTGAACGCCCCCTGTACATAGAGACAACCGACCAATCAACTGTTGTGTTGATGTAAAAACAAAAAAATGATTAAAAAACTAGAGCATTAGTCATCTGAATGAGGGTGCTGTTAACTTAAAACAAATCTCTGTTGTTCACCAAACTTAAAAAGTTTCACTCTAGTTGCCATGATGACGTCTCTGCATCACCCGGCAGGAACTCTTGTTCTTTGTGAAGTGAAAGCTGGACATTTGTTTTAAGTTGACCCGTTCCTTGTTGTGTTGGACCTTGTAGAAAGTGTACAGTCCCCTCTGCCATAGGCAGGACTTGGTTCTGGTCTCGGTGCGACTTTCGGCTCCAGGTGCGTCATTTCGTCCATCTGTTGCCATGTTCTCATTATGTTGTCATTGTTCTGTAAAGATTCCTCTCTGATGACGAGACGTTTTACCAGGTAATCAAGCGTTTCTGGGTGGGGCTAATTGGTTGTTAAAATCTGAACTGGTGATCTTCATCCTCCTGAGTTTCAACCCTCTAGCTGTTCCAAAGGGAGCTACATGGTTCCCAGCATATAGATGAAGTTAACAGACTTTAAATCTGATGATTTGTTTAATTCCAAGGTTTTTTAAGGATGTTGTCCTTCAATACATTCACTGCTTCTATTTAAATGAGGGGCGGGTCAGTTAATGGGTCTAATAGTTTGACCATTGAAGCAACAACTGCAGGGTTCACTCAGTGGAATCGAGTGGCGGGTGTCTGTGGTTGGTGAAGGAGACTCCCTGGGCTCCAAAAACAGCAAAACCATGACCTGAGAGCATCAGGCGTCTCCATAATGACAACATGGCACGTGCATTGAATTTGGTGAAGATGATGTACAGACCAGGCGGACTCATCACTGATTTAATGTATCGTTTCCCTGAATCATGATTCTGCAGCCCTGCGGACTCAGGGGGCGGGCGTCTCCTCTCTGGTGTTGCATTCCTTTGGGCTTGGACACGTCAACATCTCCTCCCCAGATGCCTCAGATATTTGGAGAGGGGGTGAACCTGTGGAGCAGAGGGGGAGAGGAGCAGGTCTCTGGCTGCTCAACAGTAGATAGCTGATTGTTTTGTCCATTTCAACAGAGTTTAGAAGAACTGGAAGGAAGGTGTTGTAGAAGCTGGACCAGGCCTAGTGTGTAATTGGACTTCCTGTCTGCGCAGTAGTTAACCAAACCGGCTTCATCTGACTTAGAGGAACATTTCTTGTGTGTGGAGTAGCAGCAGAGGCGTTAGAGCTGCCATCATTCCTGGAGACCTCCCACCAAGGCTGTTCCTTTAACCCGGATCTGCTCCAGGCCTTCTGTACCTTTTTCTGTTGTTGGGGCGTAAGCTGATGGAGGTCCACAAAGGTGGTCGACCCAGACCCGCACCGTTCACATCACCAGCAGCTGTTCTCATCACACCCTGTGGACTCTTGAAGGTGTCCTGTCTATGTGCTCTCTGTTCATAAACTAATGTGAAAAGATTGGGGACATTTTAGCGTGTAAAGAGAATCCAGATGGGCGATGCAGATATTGCCCAGTATGTAAATCATGTGAACACATCTTGTACCTATTTAACAGTTTTGAATACTTGAAGACTATATAAAGTTTCTTTGTGACTCTTGTTTCCTGAGCGCCTTTCTTCTTGTTGGATGATCTTTATACTCTGCTCCACTGCTCTCGTCATGAGGTCCTTGATTCCTTCATGTGTTCCTTCAGCATATCAGCCACTCCTGCCCTCTCTATGGGCTTAAGAATGCGAGTGTTGAGTACAGTCACATGGTGTACGTCCTCTTCTGTACTTTTTCAATCATTCTGGTCCCAGATTTTAAGGAGAACTCTGCTCTCTTGACGACATGGAGACCGAATAGAAAAGGTTTTCAAGTTTTGTTCTTTCAGAGCTAAAAGTGGAGACATCTTTCAACTTAACATAAACTGTTGCTCAGAAAGGTTTTGAACCATTTGCACTTGGGTCTAAGATTCACTCTATGACCTTTATTGTTTATTACCATCCAACTATCCATATATATACCAGGACGAGTTGCAGGGGCAGCAGTCTAAGCAAAGATATCCAGTAGAGCTGTAATTATTTGTTTTAACTATGATCCAATCCATGTCAGAATTTGTGGTTGTCAATCGGATTCATTGTCAGTTTTGGTTCATTTTTAATGATCTGATTGGAGCCGATTCACTGACCATCAATGGATTCAGGACATCTTTACCCAAAACTTCAACCAGTGTGACTCAGGGATAAATATCTGGAGACTGAACAGTGAAGGTGAAGTTTTACAGATTCCTTTATTTCTTGCAAGATAATCAAGTGTAAATTAAATATGTGTACAAACAAGACTTAATGTCAAATCCATTCACATGTTAGTTTACTTAAGTTCAGTCCACTGTTGTTTTTCCACGTCCAAAGAATCCAAAGGGAACAATCTTAGAGCATTCTAGCATACTGTATGGTCACATGTCTTTGCTAACTTCAAAGTCTTTCCACACGTTGGACTGGAATGATGGAATGATCAGTTTTTGCAGCAGACAACACACATTTTCAGTTTTACAGCACATAAACCTGCCGAGCCGGAAACCAAATCGTATTTGCTAAGTTTGATTATCGATTTCTTTAAAGGTGAAGGTTGATTCGATTTGATTTTGTCTTTGACAGATTTTTCTGGTTGGAACGTAGGTATAGAAATCAATTAATCATTACACCCCTACTACCCAGACTTCTCTCTCTCCGGCCACTTCCTCCAGCTCCTCTGGGGGGAATCCAAGATGTTCCCAAGCCAGCCGAGAGACATGTCCTGGGTCTTTCCCGGGGCCTGTCATGCCCAGAACACCTCCCCAGGGAGGAATCCAGACCAAATGCTCGAGCCACCTCAACTGGCTCCTCTGGATGTGGAGGGGCAGCAGCACTAGTGCGAGCTCTCTCCGATCTCCTCCCTCTGTCTCTTAAGGAAGCTCCCAGCCACCCTACAGAGGAAGTTCATGTGCTAAGGAGAATGCTGAGCCTTCTACATTTATTTAGTCTTTAGTTTTCTGTGGATTTGTTGTGTTGTGGAGCCCAGTGCCCCTGTTATCAACATAACAATCTGTTCGCATCCTGCAGGGGCTCCACAAAGAGTTGGAATAATGACTGTGTGTATGTGCTGACTTATTCTGAAGGTGCACACATGACTCCCACTTGCCACACGTGGCTTTTTCCATAAAATATCGTACTCTTTAGATTATGGAGAAAGAGTTTAGAGAGTTGAAAAATCTGGTGGCTGAGTTAAGGTGAATAACGACAGGTCAATTTTTGTTCCAGAGACCAAAGATACCCATGTTTAGTTGGAGATCCAGCCTTGGTCTTATTGAGTGGCTGGAAGAGGTGCAGGCCTGTAGTCGGACCATGCAATCATCCTCATTCTGTCATATTTGACCATTTGATCAAGCACAGGAAGAAATTCAAATGTGTTCTGGTGCAGAGAGGGCTGATCAAATCAAATCAGACTTTATTTTCCAAAGCACTTTTCCAACTTGTGTTAATCAAAGTGCTTTACATAAAAACATTATCTAAATGTTAAAACATGAGTCATGAGCTTTGGGTCAAGACCAAAACTACAAGATCCCGAATTCAAGCCGCTGGAATGAGCTTCCTCCGTAGGGTGGCTGGGCGCTCCCTTAGAGATAGGGTGAGAAGCTCGGTCACCCGGAGAGAGCTCGGAGCAGAGCCACCGCTCCTCTACATCCAGAAGAGCCAGTTGAGGGGGCTTGGGCATCCCAAGCCCCCGGGGAAGACCCAGGACACGCTGGAGAGACTATGTCTCTCGACTGACCTGGACATCTTAGTTTAGACTGCTGCCTCCACGACCCGTCCCGCATTAGTGGAAGACAATGGGTGGGTGGATGGATAAATGGATGGACGGACGGAGGGACAGAAGGATGGATGGATTGGAAAATAAGAATTGTAAAGTAAAACAGATACATGTCCATGGATCCATATGCCATTATAATTACTTTTATAACAGCATAATGGTTTCCCCTCTCTCCATAATGGCAACTAACTAAGTGTGAGAATCAGCATCAACCTGCTGCTTTTGGGTTGGACCGGCTGAGCGCAGACTCCGGCTGCTCAGCGCGGTGGCAGTTTTTGCTGAGTCTATGTTGCTCAGTGCAGGGTTTTCTTGCTCAGTGTAGCCTCAACACCACTCAGCGTGTTGACTGTTGTGCTGATTGCTGCCTCAGAGGTTGTGGCGTCTTCTGGCCCTAATATGAGCTGGACTGTTTTTGTTTATTCCGCCTGAGTGACTCCTGTTGGTCATCCTCCTCAGCTGCATGCACAGGTGCCTCCTCTCTCGTCTCCCTGACTCATCAGGTACCACCAGAGCCTCCCGTTCTCCCACACCGGACAACGGAGGGATGTCAGGCGTGGCCAACGGGCAATGGGACTCTGCTGAGCTGAGAACCGCACACCTGAGTTATGGGAAGGTTGCGTGTAGGCTCTGGCGTGATTGACCTTTCATTCTATGTACAACTGTGGTATTTTAAGATGTCTACTGCGTTCATCTATTTTAATAAGGATATCTGAAATGGGTATTTGTATTATTGCAGATTTTTATTTTGTAAATTACGTATCTTAGCTTCCGGTGTTGGAGAGGCCTGCGTTCAATTTAGTTTTTAGTTTTGTCGGCAGCACGTAAAGGGGAAACCATAATGCCACATTAGGGTTCCATGAAACTTCAGATGGAACTCCAGTAGTCATTTTACCACACTAAACCCATCCTACTTCTTTCTCTGAGTGGGTTTGGAAACCAAAGACGTGACGCTGAAATGTCCTTCAAAGTGTCAAGCACCATTTAGCTGGTCCCCATTCCTCTGCTCATGACTGGCATTGTTGTTGCATTTAATGATTCGAGCTGGCCTCACCTCACCTTGGAGAACACAAACCTGTTTGACTGAGAAGACTCTCTCTGCATTGTTTTCTTGTCTGAACAGGTGAGCACTCCTCTCTGGGGTGATCATAGGAAATCAAGTCTGAAAAGTGAAAGTTGAATCTCTGAAGGCAGAGATGCTGTGGCCAAAACATGTCTGCTCACATGCCTGGAACTTGCTGAATTCAACTTTTAGGCAGTTTACTCATTTGTTAACCAGCGAGGGTCAAACTTCCTGCTGAAGTTTTGGTAGTAAAGATCTAATGCTCTCATTTTTCCCTCACATCTCAGTGTCTCAGGCATGTGAAGGTCTGTTTTATAAAAGCTTGAAGTTGTGAAAGTTATGGTTTTACATAAATTAAAATGTAAGGGTGGTGGTGGGCGGCTCGCCTGGAGCTGGGGCTGCTCTCCTGAGGCGGGGCCCCTCGTTGGGCCCTCCTGGCGCTAAGGGGGAGTTAGTCTTCTGGTTAGGCTGGAGCTAGCACCCTCTGTCCCCTTGAGCCTCCTTGATCTATGGCATTGGAGGCCCCTGTAGCGATCCTGTTGGCCCTGGCCTGGGTGGTGGTTTTGATTGCCCGGCGGGCGATTTTTCTCTACTTGCTACTGTGCGGGTGTTGGGGGAGGTCCTGACTGCCACTGCTGCTGTGGCGGGGGTCTTGGTGTGGGGATGACTGAGCACTCTCCCTCCTTCCTTTTATATTCCATCATCCACCTCAGAAGAAAATAAACACTCACTTGAGCACAGGTGTTATCTCACCTTTGCACAAGTAGTTTCCGTGACTGAATGAAATGTTTCACTTTTTTTTGAATGCATAAGTATGCATGTGTGAACTGTAGTTGAAACGGTAGCTCTAACATCCCTCTCTCTTCTTTCCTCCTCTTCTTTTCCGTCCGGTCAAACAAAAAAACGGTTACAAATATAATTAATATAAATAAAGTTTCGTCTAAATTACAAAAGGGGTTTATTCAAATATACACCTGGTGTGTCAGAAGATTCATGACCCCATGTTGTAAAAGTAAAATATGTCCAACACAAGAGGTATTCAGCTCTCACCTGTTTTCTCAGCTGTTACATGTTTTTAAAAAAAGAGACAAACACCACTCCAAACTCATTTAAAGACACTCAGCATGATCCTCCTTTTCAACGGATTGAAACAGGATTTGCATTTTTAGACCAACTCTCTTTGACTTGACACATTCTGCAAAGAAGAGAATTGTCATCAGCAATCTGCTAATATTGTAAAACTAAATGATCAATAAGAAAAAAAATAATAATACATTTTGTAAATTATTAGGTTACGTTCTTATTTACATTTTTGTTAGTTCTGAAACATCAATATTACATTTTTTCTGTTTTAAAATTTTCAAGTAACAACAATTGCCATGGAGAAGGTGTGTTACGTCTACAGACATAACAGAACGATCATCGCTGAAGTCGACCATAGACTTCTACGCTCCGATTTCAGCCAATCAGCTACGACCTCAGCACAGCTGCAACCAATCGGCTTCACACGAGCGCTATTTGAATGCCGCTAGCGTGTGTTGTATCTGCCGCGAGTGTCTGATAAACAAACCGCTGACTCGCGGATCCCGGCCAGAGTTTTTGTCTCGTAGTTTCGCGCCGGGATGTCGTCTGTGGAAATTGTTGCGGTGAGTAACGATTAATCTCCCTCTGGTCGTTTAATGCTGCTGCCGTTACGTTAGCTTGTCGGCTAACATGATCCGCCGGCGGGTTTGTTGTGTCCGCCGCAGCAGCAGCAGCTCCTGGCCGCAGAGCACCCTCGGAGGATGGGGAAAGGAGCTGCAGCGGATCCCAGGAGAGCTGCTTTGGGAGAACTGACCAACTTGAACGCAGCTGCAGCCACCAACGGGGTGAGTAGGGAGACTTTCTTCTTCTCTTTTTCTTTTCCTTGTATGGGAGTCTCTCACAGCGCTAAATGCTCTGCGCAGCCGCACTGCAGTAGCTAATAGGGGTGTCACATAATCGATTAACTGGGGGGGTGATCGATCTTGGAAAATGCCATTTGGATTGAGGTAAAACTGATCAGTCTATCATTCTGGTTCAATGTGTGGAAACTCTTTGAATTTAGCAAAGACATGTGACTATGTGCTAGAATGTTCCATTTGGATGCAGAAAACAATGGGCTGAACTTTAGGAAAGTAAAATGTGAATGGATTTGACATTCATTCTAGTTTAGTTGGTTTTTGTACACATTTAATTTACACTGTAAGAAATACAAAGAAGACTTCACCTTCACTGTTCAGTACCAGGTATTTACCTCTGAGTCACAGTGGTTGATACTCTATCTAGAACTGATAGATGACCTCAAAGGCCCTGAAGGGAACTCTCTGTTTACAGAAAGTGGGACCAGCAAAAAAACCCTTGAAGGCCTCCTGTGCTCAGAAACCCAAACCTACTCAGTTGGTGGCTTCCATGATCCAGACGGGTGCGGCTGCCTCAGCTCCCGTCTTAGCTAAACCCAGCGTGAAGGAGGAGCAGGAGCTCTGCCAGGCTTTCTCGGAGGTGCTGCTCGCTGTGCAGGACGTGGACGAGCAGGATGCAGACCAGCCTCAGTTATGCTCCCAATATGTCAAGGACATCTACAAGTATCTGCACATCCTGGAGGTGAGTCCCACTCCCCCATCTGTCCTACTGACTGGGCTTGGCCTCGGACTCAGACGGGATGTGATTTCAGGAGCAGCAGCCTGTGCGTGCCAACTA
This sequence comes from Oryzias latipes, assembly GCF_053564925.1. Lineage (NCBI taxonomy): Eukaryota > Metazoa > Chordata > Actinopteri > Beloniformes > Adrianichthyidae > Oryzias > Oryzias latipes. The sequence continues at coordinate 7,344,108 of NC_136239.1, forward strand.
CATGCAAGGCTACGAAGTCACTGAGCGCATGAGGGCACTCCTCGTTGACTGGCTTGTCCAAGTCCACTCCAGGTTCCAGCTGCTGCAGGAGACCCTGTACCTCACTGTGGCCATCCTGGACCGCTTCCTGCAGGTGAGTGCAGTCTGACGCACGCACGCACACACGCCTCCCATGCTCGGCGGTGTTAAAGCTGCCCTCATGCAGGTCCACCCGGTGAGCCGTCGGAAGCTGCAGCTCGTCGGCGTCACAGCCATGCTGGTGGCCTGCAAGTATGAGGAGATGTACGCTCCTGAAGTGGGGGACTTTGCCTACATCACAGACAACGCCTTCACAAAATCTCAGATTGTGGAGATGGAGCAAGTGATCCTCAGGAGCCTCAGCTTCCAGCTGGGCCGCCCCCTCCCGCTCCACTTCCTCAGGCGAGCCACCAAAGTTGCCGGCGTAAGTTTCCTCATCGTTCCCCAGATGGTTCTCGATTTTGTGTGTCCTTCTTTACATTTAGACAAATGTTGAGATGGAAAAATGGCTGTAAGAAAGCTGACTTTGTTCATCAGGCTGACGTGGAGAAGCACACTCTGGCAAAGTACCTGATGGAGCTGACCCTCCTGGACTACCACATGGTGCATTACCGGCCCTCTGAGGTTGCTGCTGCAGCGCTGTGTCTGTCTCAGCTGCTGCTCGATGGGCTGCCATGGGTGAGCTTCAAACCTTGAGGTCTCTGGTGTTTTCGGCTGTTCCCTAACTCCTGTCCTCCTCAGTCGCTCACACAGCAGCAGTATTCCACCTACGAAGAGCAGCATCTAAAACCCATCATGCAGCACATGGCCAAGAACGTGGTGCTGGTGAACGAGGGCAGAACAAAGTTCCTGGTGAGTCTGCAGACGGGAGGACAAACTCCTGAGCCACATGTGAACACGGCCTGAACTGTGGATCTGTCTGCAGGCGGTGAAGAAGAAGTACTCCAGCAGCAAACTGATGAAGATCAGCCTCATTCCTCAGCTCAACTCTTCAACAGTCAAGACCATGGCGGATGCTCTGCACAATCCCTGAAACACATTCTTAATGCTCTGGACTTTTAATTTGCACTTTATTTAATTTTTTTAAGACCCTAAAGGGAGGACTTGTCTGCCATTTTATGAGCAGGAGAAAGTGCTTCAAACATGTCACAATTGTGTGGCGCAAAGGAAGCTACAGATGTTCAACTGTCGTATTTTAATAAAATCTGAGTTTTAACAGTATCTTCCACTCTACTGGTGACCTCAATTCTGGATTTTTAAACTTGAGTGGATCTTTGTGTAGTAGACTGATCAGTGCTGCACAGTAATTTATTTTTTTTTTAATTTTTTTTTCTACTTAAATCTTTGGGTTAGTTTTTAGGGAGCAGCTGAATAACCAGGAAACTCCACAGGTACTGATTATGTCCAGTGTCAAAATGACACCATCCCTGTAACATGGTCCAGACAATCTGTCAGAATCCAGCTGCTGGAAATCTATCAACACGAACTCACAACATCGCCATGTTCTGCAGAAATGGGGGGGGGAATAAGGTTTGAGCCCAAATTCCTTGTTGCAGAGTTTCAGAATTCCTGCGTAAATTAATATTCTGGTGCAGTTTTTGCAGACTGGCAGTTTATTTAAACATTTGCCTGAGTTGAAATCAGCCCTAACGGAGCTCTATTTACATGCTGCTACATGCTTTAGGCTCTGGCTGAGTCTGAAGCAGGGCGGGGGGGGACGTCTGAGGACTGTGGTCCATGTGAAGGCAAGTCCTTCAGCTCTGCAGTTGTCATGGCTGGATATCCCACCCCCCAAGTCTTTCAAAAGACCTGGGGGGGCATTCTTCAAAATTAACGGTTGTCAATCAAAAGGCCACAACCCCCTTGAAGGAGTTGTGTTCTGTAAATGATGCAGCTAATGAACCCCAAAGTGGAGCTGTCATGCAGAAAACGGACTGCAAAAGTTCATGTTTGCTTGTTTCTGTTGGAAGTTAAAATTTTGTTCATTTTATTTGCTCTGCTGAGGAATGTGTGTTCAGACCAGTGAAATAAAAGTGACTTTTGATGTCCGAGTCCCTGTTTGACACTGAGGCTTCACAGTAGATTTTGTCGTCACATGGAAACATCTGACACATGAGCTCACCTGTTCACCTGTCTCACCAGTAAAAAGAACAGCTCCTCTGCTCCAGATCCTCTCACTATTTGGTGTTAAAGTCCACTCTTTCCAAAGAACTTTCTGCAGACGTGCTTAAAAATGAGGATGATTGACAGGAACCCAACTGTCTTCATACAGACACTGCTGTCCAATGAACCTCTGCAGACTGCAGCAGCACCTGCTGTCGCCTTTATCTTTATTTTCTTGTGTAGCTTCTATTATCCACACTAACATTCATCTTATAGTTTTATACGGCAGGCTCTTGTATTCTAATTTATCTGAAGTTTCTTCAGGGGTTGGTTTTGGGGGCGGGGTCCCTGTCACCGCCGCGCGGGGGCACTGCCCGCGCGCCTCCCCCTCCTCGTGCGAAGCTACCTCGTCGCCGCTCTTCCGTCTAGTCAGTCGGCTCTCAGACACGCAGTGCTCCGTTTTCACCGCCGCTCGAGTCTCCTCTCACCTGTAAACAGGTAGGTAAGCCGCGGGGCCGCGCGCTGTTTGGTTCAGGTGATGTTTGGCGGGAGCGGCGAGCACGTTGGTGCGTTTGTGTGAGTTCGGGACTTTTTGGAGACAGAAAAGCTCCGCGGCTTCAGCGACGTTCACGCTCTGAATAAAGTTCGGTTCGGACGGGGAGGCAGAACTGAGGCGGAAGGCTTTGATCCGGGCTGTACTTCAGGAGTTTCAGTTTTGTTCTGCTCGTGCACGTGCAGCCTTGGTTCTGCTGGTTTGTCCCGGAAGGAGTGGACCACCTTCATAGCTGCAGGGGTCCAGTCTTTACCCCCAAAGTCAGAACCAGTCACAACTCTCTGAAGGATCCCTCCGCCGCTGAAGTAGCTCCAGGTGTTCGGAGTTTGTCTTTGAGGAGCCTTTTGTCTCCACCCTGATGAACTTTGACCTTACCAGGTCTCCAGGTTTCTGTTGGTAGATGTTGTGATCTGAAGCCTTAAAGTTGTGGACCTCTGAATGGACCCTTAACTTCTGAACCAGTACCTTGTGTTTAAACATGGTGGGACTTCCTGGATGTGGCTTTCAGGCAGAGTTTTGAGTTTCCCTCATGTCAGATGAAGTTTGAAGCTGAAGCCTTTGAGCCGCTGCTCTGTACAGAACCGAAGCTGCTTTGGATCCATGTCATGAGGCGTCATGAGACGTCACGAGGCGCTGGCGTGCGGGGTACCGGCGTTCATGGCAGGGAGACAACTCCTTCATGAGGTAACTGGACCGCATAAGGGATGGTTCTCAGGAAAATGGCAGAATGGGATAGATGGGTACTGTTCAGTTCACTCAGCAGCTTCGGGCTCTTGGCCCTGGTAAATGCGGGTCAGAGCCCGCTGGCTTGGTGGCATCCGCCCTCCAGGACGAAGCAAACCTGTTTGACCTTCACCGGCTCTCCAGGCCGGGTTTAGGATGCGGCTGAGCTTCTGCTGGTTCAGAGGGATCGGCCGTTCATGAAACTACAGCAGGATGGTGTTGATATAAGCTCTTGCTGGGCTGGATTTTGATGGTCTTGTTGAACCCTGTGTGTTTCTGAGACACACCTTCACACCAGATCACAACACGCTCCTCCGGTTTGAAAGGAATGTCCCTGAAGGCAGCCTGGAAAGTGTTGAGAATCAATTCTGCGTCAGAAGGTGAAGGCCTGTGTTACTGACAGACAAACGTCTGGGATGAATTACAACAGAGTCAGATTAAATGAAACCCAGCGGCTCGTTCACCGCGTGCGGTTCTTTTGAGGGTACTGAGGTCCACAGAGCCTGAGGCTAACCCCATCGTCCCTGGACGGGTGTTTTCTGGTTTTCAAACACGAGGAAACTAAACTCCAGCCCTGACGAGACCAGTCATGAAAAACCTCTGAAACTGATCTGAAGCAGAGATCTCAGTTGGATAAATGGAGGTCAGCCTGTGGTGATGGTTTCACCGCAGCGATGCTTTCAGATTAAACAGCATGTACAGAGCCTGTAGTCCTTTTATCAATCTAACTGCATGCATTGTGCAGCTCGAAGCGCTTTACATTTAAAAACAAAGACAAACACAGGCATTACAAAAACCCCGCCGTTAACATGTGACCCATGACCCCACAGGCAACGAATACTTGTAAAGGTAACTTCTAAAAGAAACTTGAGGCTTGGCTCTGCTCTGAGGAAATGGGGGGATCTCTTCATACCAGGAGCCAGCTCGGCCTCAGGAACATTACCACAGTGCCCACCCGGACCGGGACAGCAATGGGGTCCACTTCACAGCTGTGAGGCTGCAGTGTTGAACTCCAGATGCCCCAGCAAGGGCAACAACTGCAGCAACGACCACCGACCAAGCCAGCAAGTCCTGGTAGAAAAGATGTCCACAGGAAAACACATAAAACAAACAGTTGAATATAAAAACATGTGATCACTCAATGAACCTCATTTAGTAAAAGCATCCATGACTGAATTGATCAAGTTTTAACATTGAAAGCTCAAAACAAAAAAGACATTTCTATGGCGTCAAACCAGAATCAGCCTAAAATGAATGAAAAACAAAATTAGGGCCGGGTGTCACCAATGATTTCCAGAATCCATCGTTAAATACTTGAAGCTGCCATAAGGCGGGGGGGCACAGATTTGATGCGTTTGATGTGAACGGACAAATTATTTAAAGGGGGGGGGGCTTTCCTTAGTTTTTTTTTTCACGGTTACATAAAATTTCAACTGAAGGGGAAAAGCTGGTGGAAATGGGGAACAACTACCTGGGCAAAGTTTCAACTAATTTAGTTAAAAAACGTCTTTCTGAAAACTGTAGCAATTTGTATTGCAACCTTTAGGGAAAGCAGCTTCATTTTTCAGCTCTTTGGGCCTTAATTATTACAAAAAAAATGCTTGTGAGTTCACGGAGGAAACTGCACATCAATACAGACAACAGAGTTTCTCTTTGTTTTAATATTTTTGGTTGCTGGCGTGCCTTGTGACTTTTGCCAAGGAAAAAGTGGACCTTGGCTAAAAAAGGTTGAAAAACGCGGTTTTAGTCGACGCCTTTGGAGTCTTGTGTTCTTTCTGGATCAGACCTGGCTTTTGTTAGAGCCTCACGCTGCGCCTCCATGCTGCTCCCCCGGCCTCCTTTCTCTGGCATCCCTGCAGGTGCCCCTCTTCGATCATTCGGCACAGGCCTGGCTGGATCAGAAACCCATTTGCAGCCAGTGGAAAGTGGGTCGGTGGCAGGAGGAACCATCGAGCGGGCCTCCATGTCTCTCCCAGACCTTCATAGATTTATTGGACAGTAAAGTACATTAATGTGTGAAGAGTGTCGCTGTGGTTTTTCAACATGCCTGTTCTTTGGTCTGGATGAACTGCTCAGTTCCAAAGAGAAGGTCTTCAGGAAATGCACCAAAGTGAAGGATCCAGCAGCAAACTGCTATGAAAGAACAGAACTACAGCGTTGAAGCCATTTAGGGTTTGAAACTTGTGATGTTCTGAGAGCAGCAGAGGTAGCTTTGACACAGACTAAACGTGTCTCAGGTCTTCATTGTTTCTGGATCAAAATGACAAGATGGGCTACTGTTATATTATGAGGATCTTTAACTAGTGGTCATCCATGGATGGACTTGAATTCTGTCGTGATTAAGGTGTACCTTAATGTACACAGCATACTTTAAAGGTGGACTACAAAACACTACACTATTTTGAACCATGCTTATGGGGCTAGAATTGAAACTTTGGTTTTGTACTTGTGAGTTATGTTTTGTAACTTGCACACGTTTTAAAAATACAAGTTTCAAATTTCAGGCTACAAGTAAAAAAATCTACAAAACAATTTTGACCATATTTGGTATGTCTGTAAGAACCAATGAATTTTGACCAACCAATCATGTTTCTCAATCCAGTCATGGCGAGAGGAGGGTAGGGCTCTGTACTGCTGTCGACCAAACATCATGTCCTGGTAGCATGGATGATTGGTCATATGGCTACATGGTAAATGGTAAATAGTATATACTTATATCGCGCTTTTTGAGCCCATAAGAACTCAGGGTGACATCTGTGTAACAGAAGAACATCAGACGTGTTCTGTGGACCACTGTGGATTTATTTTCAAAGAAAAACCTTTTTTCCTGTTTCTGTTAGAACTGTAAAACTGATGCATGCATGCACAACTTTCAGTCATTCTCCACGTTTGTTTCACGCTTGAATAGTTTTTGCCAATTGTTGACTTTTGTTTGTGCCCGGACATAAATGTTTCCCTCCACTTTCATGAAGAATATTTGCAAACAAATGACCACGATTTTCAGCTGTGATTTTTGTTGTAACTGAAAGAATACCAGCAATCTCTGCATCACCGTCACAAGGAAGTAGGGATAGTAAGCACATCTTATTGGTTGGACTGTTGACGTTTGTGTTTGAACCACTAAACAGGTCAGTTGGGTGTTGGCGCTTTTTTAGAATAAGAGCTTTGGCAAAAGTTGTGAAAACGTTGCAGTGGTTGGATGAAGTCATTTCGTTGCACACCAGGTTCCCAGCAGGGGACCACTCCGCCCCGCAGGAGCGTTTATTGCAGTGATTTTCAACCTTTTTTAAGCCAAGCCACACTTTATCCTTGACAAGAGTCCTGCGGCACACCAGCATCCAGACTCTCCACAATGTTTTTTCTAAAAGATGTAATTAAAGTTAAGGTAGTTTTCAGTAACAATTTTCAACTAAATAATTTGAAATTTTACCCTGGTAGTTGTTTTACCCTTCAGTTTTATTAACATGCAATTTTATGTAACCTCACACAATATATATATATATATATATATATATATATATATATATATATATATATATATATATATATATATATATTCTAAATAGTGATTTATTTGAAAAAGACTAACATTACATTTGTTTTCTGTAGCTACACAAAAGTGAAAATGTTGAAGTTTTATTAGTTTTTCTTTTGTCTTAATCAAATATAAAGTGTTTTATCAGGGCCTGTTTGGATGAACAGAGAGCTGATATCCTGGAGATGGTAAATGTTTTTAGATCAGTGAATGGGTAATTTCCCACGGCACACCTGACCATCTCCCACGGGACACTGGTAGAAAAACACTGGTTTATTGAGGCCTGCCCGTGTGCGTCCTCAATTGGAAGCGGGTCCGAGACGCCCCGTCTGACCCAGCCGTCTTTCCATGGCGCCTGCTGCCAGCTCTGCAGTTCACGCAGCAGTGTCCACGAGCACGCACATATCCAGCCCTCTCTGTGGACCAGTTTGTTCAGCTGTGGTCAAACCAGCCGCACTTTAGAAATGTCATGATCATCACCCGCTTAACAGCAGAGCGTGAAATGCAATCATCGCTGTTTCCGTTTCATAATAGAACGCCTTATCTGTCCTAAGTATGTATTACTACAAAAATTATATTAATATGCACGACAAAGCTCTCTCCTCACAAAGATTTGTGTACTCTTACTGTGTAGTTTTTGAGTTATTAGTACAAAAAAAATGGCATTTCAGGGGGGGCTCTTTTAAGACTGGGCTCAGGGACAGTCAGCTTGGTGGTTTTATTGTTGGTAACCTGATGAAGAAAGTGGAGATCCTTGTCTGGGGGGCACAGTTTTGGATGTGATGGTCTCAGAGGACAGATGGAAGACAGATGCACCTCTTTACATTCATTGATTTATGTTGAGCTGGTTTTGCAGATCTTATCACAGAAATGTGATTCCCTGCCCCCTAAACTGATGACTGCCCGGCTTAACCACAGGGATTTATTTGTGGACCCTGCAGCCATATGCCACCTGCTGCTTCAGAGCCCCCCCTCACTCTAGGAGATGTCTGTTACCAAAAAATGTTTTTCTGTGACCTGCACAGCTGGCTATGACTGCTTCTCACTGCCGGCTTGTCTCCTGTTTGCAGATCCGTCAGCATGGGGACCGGGTGCATGACAGCCAGCAAGTACTTCCTGTTCCTCCTCAACCTCATCTTCTTTGTGAGTATTTCATTTTCTTTAGGATGCAAAAGGAGGCAGAAACATTGCCTTTTTACACGATGGACTTCCATCTGAACGGACGTAAAGAAAGGCTTTTTGATGACCATTTTAGCTGTGGCCATCTACAGTTCTCACACAAATATATTTTCATAAACAAATAACAAGGGCTCTTCATTTGGTACAGAAATCTGCTTGTCAATCATTGGGACTTCATTTTTGTGTACTAAGTACAACTGAACAGAGTTATCATTTACTTTCAACCATTTTCAACATTCAGAGTGCTTCAACATGTGATTTTGTTTCCTGACATTCGTCTGGTTGCTCTGACTGACAGCTGTGTGTCAGTTGGGTCTGAATCTTGATTAAAGTGCAGATGAAGTGTTTGTGGCCTAGTTACCACATACATGCACCCCCCCTCCAACACGCGCACACACTCACACACTGCACATGTGAAATCTTCTGCTCATTGAGGTCTTACAGTCACATTCGGTTGCTAGTTGCGTGTTGTGATGTTAAGCTTATTGTCTGTCTGCGTTCTCAGGGTTTTCTGTACGTTGACGTTTACATCGGTCTGTTCCATGGTCTCACACAGACCTGATGGAATTAATGCATGATTCTCCTGCTGTCAGTTACATGACAGTCAGGGTCAGTGATTCACAATCCATTCACTTTTTGTCTACTAATTCACAATTTATTTAGATTCTTCATTCAACCCATCTTGAACATTTTCTGTCTAGAGGATGTTCAGGATGCTCTGTGGTTCACCTGTCCAGGCTCTCTGGAAACAGCTATGTGCTGATCTTTCAGTCTGCCTTAATGTTTCAATCAAAGCTTCACCGTCACTTTTATGTGCTTGGTGACACGAGTCCCACTGATACAGAGGGAGGATTAGCATCTCTCAATTTTATAACTCTTTGTATTGAAAAAAAACCCAAACAATTTTACTAAATTGGAAAAACAAGAAGAATATTAAAGTAATTCAATTTAGGAATCTGCTGTTTGATCATATCAGCTTGAAAAAAATGTCAGCCAAGAGTTCAAGTAACTTAGAAAGAATTCAGTGTCTCTGGTCTTCCATTGCTAAAATCATGACTTAAGGGGCGGGGTGCCTGGGCACCGCCGCTCCTTGTCTGGCTGCCGGGGTTGTGGGGGCTGGGGTCAGGGCCTTCAGGTGCCATCCGAGGGCTGAGGAGGGACCTTTAGTCAAGAGGCCTGAGGTGAGTCATGGGTCCCCCTGGCCTTGGGAGTGGTCTTTTTGTGTTTTCTGGGGGGCTAACATCAGTACCCATTGGGCGGGGGCCCAGTCTGTGCCTGGTGGGCTGCTCATCTGCATCTGGGGCTTGAATCACCCCTTCTCTGACTCTGGAACAGGTTGGGGCAACTCTCTTGGGACCCACATTTGGGTGGCACCCACCACAGCTGCGGGTGGAGACTTAGGCTCTTTTTTTTTGGGGGGGGGGGGGGGGGGGGGGGGGGCGTCTATCAGCAGGTTGGAATTTTCACTGAAACAATCATGGGCAGCCCTGACTGGTCAGTCACCTCTGTCCCGTCTGTGCCTGACCATAGTTCCCGCTAGGGCGGTTATTGGCTCTCTCTTGGCTCCTCTGTCTTTTGATGGGGTGGAGGGGTGGGCATGGGGGCTGGGGGGGTTGGCGATGGAGCCCCCAGGCTGGCGAGACTTTGAGCACAAGCACAACACTTGGGGGGAGCTGGGGGATGGTTGTTTCAATTAATCGTGGGTCAGTCTGGAATGTCCCGGAACTGCCCTACTTTCTCACATCACAGCTCATTAGAGTGTTGGGGCTGGGGATGGGGTGGGGGTGTCAATCTAAGATGCACTTTGGACTTAAGGTTCAAAGTGGCACTTAGACATCACTGTGAGCCCTACTAGGGCTGAAACAATTCATCGAGTTACTCGATTAGAAAAATTCCTCGAGGCAAAAACTCTGCCTCGAAGCCTCGTTAAATTCCTATGACGCGCACTATACGCGCGGCGCAGGGATTTGATTGTGTCACACGGACCTTTTGAATTTAGTTGGCGCCATGGCGAAGAATAGATCTATAAATAAACGGCAGAAATTGTCTAAAGTGTGGGATCATTACACACTTAATAAAGAAGAGAACAAGGTGCAGTGTCTCTACTGCAAAATAGAGCTGGCATACCACAACAGCACATCTTCCATGATTCAGCATCTGAACAGAAGACATCTGCGTGACCGCTGGAACCCCAACGCCTTTGGCGCGGGACCCGCGCGTGCCGCCAGCAGCGAGCGAGGGGCGGCCAGTGTTGCCAGATTGGGTGGTTTTACGTCCAATTGGGCGGTTTTTGTTCTAAATTTGCGGGTAAAAATGGCTTTGGGCGGGTATGCATAATTTGGGCGGTTTTAGGGTCTGTTCGGCAGGTTTTTCCCACTCATGAATACATAATAACAGACTACTGTAGGCTGGGTGGCTGTTGAAGTCTTATGTTCTGAAGCTCCGTGAACGCACCAGGCAGAGACACTTAATGGGTTCTGTCATCAAACCTGTTGTTGGGGGTTTGCCGCGGGTTTGCCGCCCCGCCCCTCCTCTTAGAAGTTGCGTTCTTTAAAGCTGACACCGCGGTCGCATGTGGGCGGAGCTACGAGCTAACGTTATGGTCTGATCGCTGCATGTCTGTGTTTATCAGTGCATGGTAGACACGGAGGAAGTGGAGAGATCAGGTTTAATATGTTGGAGAGTTCTACTTGGTAATCATGTTTTCATGTTTGAGTTCATGAGATCGTCCCAGAAAGTCTCTGCTTCAACTCCCGCAGGGAAAGCTGCGTGTGAATCTGACGCCTGTGTTTCCATCTCTCTGACAGTTTGAAGCCAAAGCCCCTCCCCCGCCCCTCTACCTGCTTTTCGTCTCTACCTGTTCACCTGTTCATATCCTCTGCAGCTGAGAGTTGTTTTCCCCCGCGCTCCTCAGTGTGTCCAACACAGAGAGCGCTAAATACGGTCATCATAGCAGCAGGTTGACCCGGTAGTAGTCGGGGTGCTTCGGCGCAAGCGCAGCACAAGGATGGAAGAGGTTATAGGTTATAGCGGGTTAAGAAAATGAATGGAAGAAGGCCGGTCCGCTGAAGAAATATTCAATACTGTACTCCTTTTATTAATAGTCTGAACTATCTTTGATTTTGAGAAATGTTTTATTTTGAAAAATCACCGCATCGGGTACTTAATCAGTCCAGTAGGGGAAAAAATCTACAAAAGCTGTATATTGACCTTATTTTTGCCCCCCCCCCCCCCCCCCCCCCCGGGCGGGTTTTGCGGGGTCTGGCGGTTTTTAGATGACTTTTGGGCTGGAATACTGTGACTCTATCTGGCAACACTGGGGGCGGCGTCAGCCGCTCCACGCCCCCTCCGCGGCGACCAGCGCGGGTCGCCTCGGCGGGCGACGAGAGCCCCTAGCTGCAGTAATCAGGCGACCGGGCCTGCTACACTCTAATTTTTTCAAAGTAAACGCTCCGGACCCCGCGGGACCCTCAGCTAAGAGCATCGAGGGGGCGCCGAGAGGCAGGGGCTGGGACAGGCGGTAGCTCGCCTTTCGGCGGACCGCGAGGCTTCAAAGCATTGCAAAAATAACAAAAGCATTATTTTACACGAAATATAAACAATGATAATGATCAAATATGTTTTTCTGATTCTTTTATTTTTAATGGCCTTCCATTTTGGTGTTGTGCCACCCTTTCAAAGTCTTCTGCCCCCCCCCCCCCCCCCCATACAAAATGTTCTAGCTCCGCGACAAATCGTTTTATCCGATTACTCGATTGATCGATCGATTAAGTGCTAGATTAATCGATTACAAAAAGAATCGATAGCTGCAGCCCTAAGCCCTACCCACCAATTTTAACAACACCTTTTATGACACACACACCCCCACCACTGCACTCACTTTACTGCTGTTATGCGGTGAATTTTTGTGCGATTAGTTAATCGTTAATTAATCTAATCTATATTAATCAAACCTAATAATCTGGGGGGCAAAGCAACTGGAGGCAGAAATGATTGAAGTCCTACACTTTCCAATCCTTGTTGGGATAGTTTACCGATGTAAACTTTAAATATCACTGACCAATTATGAACGTCAGGTACAACACTTTTTACTGCTACTTTGGTTACGGTGGAGGCAAGCAAGGCAGTTATTGAGGAGGTGACGGCTAAAAGGGATTGCTGATAAGTGTTTATGACATAAAGGTTGTCAGAAAACAGTGAGAATCAATGTATATCACCTTAAAAGTTGTTTTAGTGTACCTTTATTCGTCCAACCACATTTCAGTGAGTTTCTGTATCTCATCGTTGTGGTGTTATGGCTTTATTGTAAGAGAATTCTGTTAAGGAACTACAAGGTAACTTTTAGGATGACGTCACAGCAGCGCGTGCCGCGTAACAAGGCTCAGAAAAGCATGTAAGAAGCATTTTCAGTAGTGTTAAAATAAACATCCTAACAGATAAACACTTTTTTTTTTTCTGTTTGAATACACGACAATCGTTGCTTTACATTTGTCTACGGCTCATCGATTTCTTCATTCCTACTCTGTTTACATCACATAACGATGGCCATTCGGGTTCAGTGGATCTACTCTGAGCATAGAGCCTATTCAGAGAAATCTAAGACTGAACCGGACCTGCAAACGAACTAAGAGCACCTCGAAAGATGGGTCAGACAGACGTTCCTGGTCCTGGACCTGGAACCGCTTGGGTGTGTATTCAGACTGAAAATTTGTTCCGGATTGTCGGGGGAAACAGACTCTGGTTCATTTTAAGTGAACGAAATGTGTCCAGTCTGAAAACAACCTAAAAAGGGGCTTTATAACGTTTTTTATAATAAAAGACCTCCACCTTTACTTTTACACCACCAAGTACTTTTTTTAAGCTTTTACAATTAGATAAAAAACAAAGACAAAACATAACCTTTAACACATAAAAAACAGCAGGAACACTTTTCTGAGCAATACAAATATTGACCAAGAACTTCTTATTAATACCAGAATACATATGGTGACATGCCTTATTCCACAGTTTATCACAACAAGAACAAAAGTCATGAGTGATTCTATAATATCCTCCAACCTGTTTGGAGAATTTGCTCCTGTTGAAGACTGGGATAAAGCAGAAAGAGAGGAGAATATAGGCAGGGAGATGAGACACGAGGAGGTAAAACCGAAAGATGAACAAATTGGACAAAGTTTCTTTGTTGTGATTGGACGAAAACAAGCAGTAACAGGTTAACTTTCTCTCTTAAATGATTCTATCATGATGTTTGGAGTACAGTATATACCGCTTTAATCCGCTGCTGCATTGAGGTGGCGTGGGGTCTGTAGCCGTTACCATGACATGATATCATATAGTCATGTGTCATCATATAGTCCGCTTTTTGTGAAAAAAGACTTCAAAATAAGAGACTTAATTTTTATTTCTTTTGTAAGTGGCCATGGTTTGAGTGGGAAAATCCCTTCTGAGGTGTGCGTCATCAGAAATGAACAAACTTCACAGAAGTAACGCAGTGCAGCACCATCAGGCCCCTGTGTAATCCTTTAATTTCTGATAATGGACACCTCATCATGATCCCTTACATAATGAAATTTAGAGATCAGAAATGAGGTTACATAGAAATCATGTGCTTATTTGTCTGTTATCAATTAGTTCGTATTAACGCAATACTTCAATGCACTCACATGTCACACAAGGATGGCCAGTGGTTCTCTGTTCCCTACCCCATCCCCGGTAAGGGGAACCGGGCCCTTTCTCCACACAGGGAGGAGGCTCACAGAGTCCCCCCCCCCGCACCCCTGGTGTTGTAACATCTGTCCAACACCAGAGGCCTTCAGCTCTGATCTTTTTGCTCAGCTGTTGGATAAGACAACAATTCCTCGTTCAACATGATTTGTTTGATCAAAATCCTCAGACAAACAGACCGATGTTTGTGATACCATAGTGATGCGACCAGTAGCACAGGTTTACCACATCTTTACTTCCTGTGTACCACGTAAACCTCAGTACAAGTCACTTCTGTAATCTACAGAAATACTCAGATTACTTTCATTAGAGATGTACAAAAGTAAAGAGAATTGGTGGATCACTTTGTGATGAGGTGTAGAAATGATCTGATACTTAATGATAATGGATCTGAAGAGGTGCTTGACCAACCCTTTTCTATCATGGGACAAGAAGAGGAGTAAAAATTCCTCGGTGCTATTATGGACAACAGACTGGACTGGAGACACGAAAGTGATTCTGATTTCCAGAAGGGACAAAGCAGCTTAGGGTTCTTCAGTAAGAAGTCCCATATTTTTAAAAAATCCGATCAGAAGAGCATCACCACTAGAGAGGGTGAAAAGCAGAAAAAGGTTGGCTCTGTCTGGGTTCTGCTCTGCAGCCTCTATTCCAGAATTATTCTTTTCATAGTAAAGTATCTCATTTAGATTAGTAACAGCAACCACTGCCAGCTTCATCCAATAGATTTAGTTCTGTTCACCATCTTTTCTTATGATTTTTACTGCATGTTTGTAATTATTACCGTTGTTTGTCCTTGGACCTGCAGCTTTTGGGAGGCGTTATCTTGGGTTTTGGACTTTGGCTCCTCCTGGACAATCAAAGCTTCATCGTCATCATCAGTAAGTGCATCTACTACAAAGTTTCATTTTCAGTTTGTGTGGGTTCAAATGTCCCGTTGGCATCTCATCTTTTCTGATGCTTTCACTTTCTTTCTGACTTGTTTTGATCAGCTCAATAAATGATTGCTCTCTGTGAGTTTTGAGAATTTAAACAAGAGAAAAGTGTGAAAATGTTCATGTCTGTGTGAGAAAAGTGTAGAAGTGTGCAGTGAGGAGTTTTGCTGCCATAAACGGCTGTAATCAGACGCCGTGGATTTCACCGATCGTGGTTCTTTTTAGAACGTAACTCCTGCAATAAACGAGGGAACTCTGTTCTGGTGAAAAGGTAATGCAGAAATATGCGTAGCTGCAGAAAAAGACATAGACATTTGCTTTTTAAGTATTACTGAAAGACAAACAGACTGCGCAGCTGCGCAAACTGTGAGATGTGTGATGAGCTCAAAGTCTCTGCGGAATTATGACGGGAAAGGATCCATTGGTTTTTTTGTTTTTTTTTTAAAGGAATCAGTGTTTTTTCCTGAATTTCTGTCTTTGAAAATCATAGTGTTATTTGGTTATTGTTTTATTTCATAAATAGTGTTATTTATTTTATTAAAAAGGTTCATGGATGAATGAAACTTTATTCAAAGCACTTTACAACTCCTTGAAGGTACCAAAGGGCTTCACAATAAAAAGAGATCTAAAATGGGAACAAAAGTTTTAAACTAAAAACTCTAGAATATTCTGTTTTAGAATATAATTTTCAATCCAAATGTTTTCATCTACATTCCATGTTATATCATTCTCACTCCACACATCTGCTGCTGGTCCGGCCCTTCTATCGAATTTTAGAACCCAATGTGGCCCGCGAGTTAAAATAATTGCCCACCCCTGGTCTACTGGTTACCTGCAGCAGTGTCACCTGTTTAAACTGGTTATCTGTATAAAAGCACCACAAATTCTCCATCAAGATCGATACCGAAGAGCTGTCTAAAGCTGCTTTCACACCAAACACGATTCAAATTGGCACAGGACACCTCACTATCGACATGCAGAGAATTCACTGCTCAACGAATTTATTCCAAAAATGTTCATTAGCTTGACGCCCCAGAAGCGTGTGGGAGGAGCTACAGCCAGATGTTTTTAGCCTGATTGCTACATGGAGCGGTGTCTGTGTCTGTCTCAGTTCCAGTGCATGGAAAACATGGATGATGCTTAGAGATGAGGTTTGCAAAGAAGTTGTTTCTGTTTTCTTTAGCACAGCAGCACAACACTCTGCTGAAAAAAGCCCCTCTGTACCCCCCCCTAATGAGGAGAAGGGTGTCAGTCAGTCAACTGTAGTCTTAACTAGGGATAGGTATCGTTAAGGTTTTAACGGTACTGCTACTCTTATTGATTCTGCTTATCGATCCGGTATTCTAACGGTACTCTTATCGATACTTTTTGAGGACGAAAAATAAATAAATAAATAACAAATTAAGAACAAAGTGTTTTATTTCCTCATTATGCAACAACACTGTTTTTTTAACAAAAAATTTTACTTTATACATGAGAATGTTCCAGACAGGATATTTATTTAATTATTTAATCTAATTATTTTTATTATTTATGAGCGTGATTTTTCCTCTGATCTTTTGTCCATTTTCCAAAACCTTGAACAGACTTTTCTGTCTGTCAAACACCAGAGTTAGGATTGAGTGAGATGATGCAAACAAATTCACTTTGATGCAGACTCCTTTCTATTTATTTATTTTTCTTTAAATCCAGGAAACCCAATAAATTATATTAATTTTACGGATGACAACTATTAGTTATTAATTATTATTAAGTATTAGGAAGCAGCTGATAGTTTGTCGCGGGTCTGAAATCATAAGCGGTGACTCTAAGCCCCGCCCCTCTACCCGTTTGTTGTTTTGTTGTTTACTCCGCGTGCAAACCCCCCCCCCCCCCCCACACACACACACCAGGTTATGTTCAGAGCATGAGTTGCCAGGGGAACTAAGCATACCCTGAAACATACCTCTGTTTTTGGAACCAAAAGCAGTGGTTGTACACTTCTTTAGTCTCAAACTTACTGTGGGAGCTTGCATGACCTGCTTTCTGGAAAACCCCCCAGGTGATTCATTTTCATGTGAAAGCATAACAAAAACAGCCTGAAGACATGAAATTATGTCACTGACAGTGAAGATGCAGGCATCTATAGTGGCTGTATGTCTGTGTTGGGGGGGGACTATAGCTCTTTTTTAATTAATACTGTTTATTTCTAAGAATCCATTTTGTTGTATTTATCCACCATGTCTCAACGTGCGGTCCATGGAAATATTGTCTGACAGTAAACCAGTTTTGTAGCATAGAGGCGACACACGCAACAGCTCATTAGCATCATAATATCAGTGTGTAACGACACAGCTGTCTCCAAATCAACAGTTTGTATGAAACTTTCTCTTGCTGCTGTAGGTCCAGCTGGTTCATCCTCCAGTTCTGTCTGGATCCTGTTAGAAAGTGCTGCATGACCCGCTGCTTTGTTAGCTATACAGGAGGAGCATTAAAGAAAATCCCCAAAAGGAGAAAGGAGGGCTAATAAACATTGCTAATTTAGCGCAAACATTTGAACACGTTACCCTTCTACCTTATACGCGCCAAACAGAAAAAAGCTTGCATTTGGCGAGTGTTAATTTTGGACTCTGCATGCACAAGTTATTTGCTGCGAGGTACAAAATGAAACTTCATCAAAATGTAGCCAGCGACTGCTTCACACAGGTGGCAATTTTTCGCTGAGTGCCAGCTACTTTTAAGGCCCGCTGATGATCTTGTGGCGCTAATCATTTTAGGGTTGGTACCCACCACCAAAGTCTGCAGGCAAAATGCTAAATCCTGGAAGGCGCCAGTTTTTTATTTGACTCAATGCTTCTTTTTGAACACATAGCTATGAGAGTGGTCACAGTGAATGGGACGCTTGACAAAAAGCTCCCCTGAAAGTCACCTGAGGCCCCTTCTACTACAGTACAGAGCGCACGCCACACCTTTTAAGAAAAGCAGACAGTGGTGAGTGACAAAGGAAAGCAATATGTATACATCAGAGAAGACTAATTTTTATGTAAAGTATTAAGGAATTGTTAAAAGTTCTATTCTTGTTGTTGGGCACCTCTTGGCAGCCTTCTGCTTTCATCATTAACTACAACCCAGTGTCATACAAACGACAAGTAGCAAACTCAGTCTGGGGGGGTATGTGTCTGAAACAAACTGCAAAATATCCTGTTTGGGGCGTTCAGACAAAATGGTTGTTCCTCTGCCTCACAGCCACATCTGCAGGGCAAGATGCCAAGATGCATTTATATCAACTCCACTGGTTCACCGACGGGGTCTGGAGACTACAGCGCATGTGAACGCTCCCATTGTGGGGGTTTAAGTATAGCAAACCAACAACCAGACATGGCTCCCATCAGCATCAAATCCAATTTTTTGCATCAACTTTGATCCTTGTAGAAATGTCTGTAATCTTGATTAATTCAAGCTGGATCATGAAACGTTGGTTTCTGTCTAATCTTCAGCTGTTTGCTCTCTAGTTCTCTGCTGTTGGGCCTGTTTCACGCCCTGCTTCCTCATGTACTCACTTTTCTTGGACACCAGGGTCCCTGATGAAGGGTTCCACTTTGAGCTGATTGGCCAAATGTTACCTTTGATAAAAGCCACCAGAACCTTCTATCAAGCACTGTGAGCCCTGATGAAAGGAGCAGAGCAGGGGGCCACATATTCTCTAAAAGGGAAACCAGTGAATGCTCTTTAATTGTTCAAGACCTTTTGCCAACTTAAATATGGTTTTATTGGACTGAATTGGCTTCTGTTAGTGATGGCTGCGTCATGGAGGCGTAGCTGCTGGTCATGAATCCTGCGCCTATGCAGTCAAACTCGGCAGCAGCTGGAGGACGAGACAGGACGAGGAGAAGGAGACAAAAACAGAATGACAGAGATGTCTTGATGCTGAAACACGAGCTTCACTGAGGACGCTTGTCCGCTCAGCAGGTGTCCTCCCCCAGACAGTGGGCCCTTTCTGCCCCGTCCAGCATCAGAATGAATCACATTGGCCCATCTTCGCCCCGTGCATCACTGCACACTCGGAGAGCACACTGAATCACCAGCGGGTGCGAGCCAATCAGCTTCATCGTATCCGAATGCAGTCATGTGATGCAACCCACACGGAGCGGGCGCTGGAGTCCAGCGGACACTTTAGACTTGTCTCTGCACATAACTGAGCTCTATTGATGTTCAATGGAACATTTCATGAACAGGGTTAGTGTTCTGTTATGAGCATGCACAGAGATGCTTACTGCGACTTTTAGGATGAATCAATAACGGATCATGAAGATGAGATCAGCCTGCTGCAGAGAGTCTGTTTAAAACCCAGTGCTAAGTCACAACCAGGGCAGAGCCAGAACAGGGCCGAGTCACAACCAGGGCAGCGCTAGAACCAGGGCTAACCTAGAACCAGGGCAGAGCCGGACCTATTTTCAGCAGGCTCAAGTCAACAATCACATTCATCAGTCAGCCTCATTTTCAGAGCATTTTTAACAGTTACAACACAAACACTCACATACCCCAAGTCCTCTTAAACCTGGGCCGTAACCAAGGTCCATTCAATAAACGATTGATATAAATTTACATATTTAAACTCAATATTCAAAAGTATCAAATAAAACTTAACAAGTAAAACTTGACAATAACACTACATAAAATAAATAAACTACTAAAACATGTGTAACACTCAACTACATTAGAGTTAGGAATCCAATTGCAAGACCAGCCTTGTTCTAATGTTTAAAAATCTCCACAGAAGCTATAAAGTCCTCAGGGAGACCATTCCACAGGTAAGAACCATGGCAAACGGGATCTTACCACCAGGGGTTTTGGGCTGAATCTGAATTCTTCCCCTACCCCTTCGACCTCTGCCAACCCCTACATTTAGCCCTCCAAATGGAGAGTTATAGAAAAATAGTGTCTTCTCATTCGGACGTCACTCCCACTCGATGACGTCCTTAAGGTCATCTACATTAGCTGCCAAACAATGGCAGCTATGCCATTGTTTGGAAAATTCACAACAACATCAGTTTTATAACTATAAAAGTCATGCTAAAACTAAAAGTCATTACTTACATTTAAATGTAAACTTGTGTGATTCAGAGCACACCCACGTGAAGAAATGCGTTTCTCCTCCGCAGCACAGCGCGATGCGGATGACCCTCACGGCAGAGTGATACAGAGCCCTCCACCGTGAGGGTTTCCCTTAAAAAAAACATTTTGCACACCCCCATACCTCCTAATGCCCCCACAATTGGAGGGATAGAGAGAAGCCAGAGGGGAAGGGGAAGAATATGGATTTGGCCTTGGTCTCTACGTTTGGAATTGTTAGGAAACCAGCACCTGAGGACTTGAGAGATCCAAGGGGTCTTTAAGGGAAAAAAGGTCTGAGTGAAAGAGAAGATTTCAAATCTAATGGAGGAATACCAACATCACTTCTGGAGCTGACGGACTGTCAAACCTGTCAGATGAGATCCTTAATAAACAAGCAGCTAAGGTCTGGACTGCTTAGGAACCATTGACTGTATAAGAGAACCTTTGACTGCAAAAGGTAGAGAATCCCTCCTTCATGTGGACATTCCTGAGGTTTCTTCTTCTCTTCCCTGGAATCTTTTTATTTTTTTATTTTGTAGGAGTTTTTACTTATCGAGTAGGAGAGTCTAAGAGCAGGAATGCCCAGTTTAAGCTTAATCTGTCTAGTTTAGTTTAGCAATCAACTATTATATTTAGTAACTATTTATGTTGTTGATTTTTTTTTTTTTTTACAATTTAGTGAAGCCCGTTGAGACAATTGTGTTGTAATATTGCGCTATATAAATAAAACTGAATTGAATTAAATCTGCAGTTTTTTGGGATCCAACTTCTTTAGCTCCTCCAAGTCCTCATTACAGAATTGGCACCAAAATAAAGCCATTAGTAGCCATTAGTGGTGAGGTCTCTGGGCAAAGTGGATGCTGGAGAATGTGATGCGTTTGTAAAATGTTTGTTAAAACTGTTAACCATATGCATCTTTTCAGATACTAAAATACCATCAATATTAAGTGAAAGCAGTAGGACAAGACTTTCCAAGTCAGGCATGGTTTTTCCCAAACTCTTTTGGGATCAGATTTACCGAGTGAAAGCTGTTCTTTAAATAGTCTGTTTTTGATTTGCGGACGGCTTGTAAAGACCTGTTTCTGATTTGTTTAAATGTCAGAATAACTGCTGAGGGCCTCGTAAATGGAGCTTTTTTCCATGCCATTTTCTTTTGTCTGAGACGAACAGTAAGCTCATGGTGAAACCAGGGGCTGTGACGACCCTTTATTCTGAGCCGTTTGATCAGAGCACGCTCATTTATGACATCACTAAACGGTTGTAATGCACGGTCAACAGTAGGAATCAAGCTGAATTTAGACCAGTCTGCATCTGCCCGGTCATAATTATGCTTGGGGGTTAAAGTTTTTAAGAATTCGAGCTGACTGCTTAACAGAAAAGGAATTACGAACACAAGCAATGAAGCAGTGATCACTAATATCTGCAAAAAACACCCCAGACAAATTCTTGAAAGGGGAATTTTTGAGAATAACATCAACAAGAGTTGCCTTATCTGGGTTTGTTTGTGTCAACCCTGGTTGGAGACTTCTGATGTAAATTTAGAGAAACGTATACATCAAATTGATGTATATCCTTGTCAAGTGACTTTTATATGTCCCAATTTTAATTAAACAAATTCAGCATTGGTAAACGGGGCTAATACATTACAAAGAGTCTGTAATGTGCTGAGATGGTGCACGATAACATCCAACAAGTAACTTTTACTTGTGCCTGATGATGAGAATGAGCAGATCAAACTGCTTTGGAATTGATGTAGCCAGAGTTACCGGGTAGTCAAAATGTTGGAGTGTAAACTGCCACACACCCACCAGACCAGGCCTGTTCTGTCTCAACATATTATACCCTGGGATATGCAATTCAGGATAGGAGTTGGACTTTCTTAACCAGGTCTCAGTAACAATCAGTCTATCAGGATGTTATCCATTGACCCAAGCTTTCACATTGTCCATTTTTAATAAGAGGCTTCTTGCATTTATATGCAGAAAGCCCAAGCTTTTAAGAGAGCAAAAGTCCTCAAAGGACAAGTTATTTAGGTCTATATCTGTGAAAGACAGAGCAATGTCTGCAACTGGACCAGGATTTGCGTGTTTGTTTCCAGAAATTAAAAGGAGAAAGATTATTAGAGTATGTGAAAAATGTGTGCTGGATGTGATGTAAGTTTCCTGATGAAGGATTTTTGGGGCATTTGAAAGCAACACTACAGCTTGAGACAATATCCTTGTAACATGGCATGAAAACAGCCGCAGAGGAGGTGAGTGTGAAAATAAAAAAATTCATTGTTTGGCAACAAACAGGGCAATCTTCTATTTGATAAGGCTTAAAGTTTGAGAGAGTGGCAGATGAATTGAGTCCACAACCAACACTAACAGCAAAGATAATTGAAGAAACATATTCAGGTAAAAAAAAATAAAGTAGGGGACACTGCACCTTACTAGGTGAACTGAAAATCTGCTACTTTAGGCCCAGCAGTGGCTGGAAAGCTTCACAGGCCCTGTAGTAGCTGGAACCCGGTGGTAGCCAGAATGCAGCCGCTGGTCCGGTAGTAGCTGGAAAGCTGCTGTCGGTCCAGTGGCAGCAGCATGAGCTGCTGTTGGCCTGTTTGCTAAATTCAAAGTGTTTCCAAACATTGCAGTGGATCGATGGACTGATCAGTTTTTGCTGCATCACATGTGTTTTGTCTGGTTTTACCTTGTCGTGAAATAAACCTACCATACCTCAATCCAAATAGTATTTTCCAAGATCGATTCAAAATATCAATATACCTTATTTTTGAGTTAAATCTTTTTTTTTTTATTGAGCACCAGAGATACAGAAAATGTACAGAAACTAAGGCAAATGTCAGAATTTATTCAAACGATGCTTTCTTTTCTTTTTTTTAAACAAGACAAACACATAGCAGAACCTCACTCCCACCCCACCCCACAGAACATAAAAAATGAAACAAATGAGTACGTTAAGTGATTTGAGCAGGCATGCACCACCAAGGCTCAGTGTGACATGACACAAGAAACCAAAATGTGAAGACAGGAGAGCTGTTGGAAGCTGCTACTTGGGAACAGTTTTGAGCTAATTAAAGTATGAAAGCATCAGGGCCCACGCGGATAGAAATGTATCACTGGACCCCCTAGAGTGTATTTAATCTTTTCTAGCTCCATAAATTGTAACAAGTCACTAAACCATAGACACTTTGGGTGGCTTATTTGACTGCCAGTCTAATAAAATCCTCCTACGTCCAAGTAGTTCTGTAAAAGCAATCGTGTTTATTTTGTTTCCTTAGAGTAAGTTGTTTTCTACCTGGGATGCCAAATATAGCTATAGCTGCATTGGGTTAAAGATGAAGTTGAAGAGCATGTGACAGTGTTTTAAAAATGACAGACCAGTAGGACGTCAGAGATGGACACAGCCAAAACGTGTGTTAAGTCAGCAAGGTAATGATGGCATCTATGACAGCTGGCTTCTACATTAGGATAGATCTTTGCTTTGGAGTAATGAATGTGATACACAACTGTATTAAGTTTAATTTTGCACAGGAGGAACTGGATGTATCTTATTTTTAAAACAAAATTTTTACGGTTTAGTTCAATTGGATTCTATTCTGCCTAAGACAGATGGATCTGGTTGGATTGTTGGAATGGAAGTCAATTCATTGGTTAATTTACACCCCTAAGCTTTACTGTCAATGAAATAATGGTAAGAAACATTATTATGTTTTCAGGCTGTGTTTTGTTATGATGTCATATAACACTTAATCTTTATTTTATTTAAAATGTAAACCTTTCCATCTTTTTAGCTGCTTAGCCTTCTTTTTTTACATCCACAGCACAGCCGCCCTTATCTCCACAGTCTCTGCTTTAAGAACACTCAGAGCGCCACACAAACTCTACGAGTTACCACAATCACTGGTTTGATTTCTCCTGAGATAAAGGCATTCTGTCCAAATGAGATGCAGTGACCTAACGGGTTCAGTTACACTCAAACTGAGAAACTGGATTTAAGTGAACTGAATCATGATTCCAAACTGTAGAACACAGAGAAAATGTTTCAATTCTCAAGAAAAGGATGATTATCATCACCAAAAAATAGCTCATAGATCTTGCACATCTTTAAAAAAAAACATCCAGCCCTTTATGCTTACATCACAGCAGAGGGAACCTGATTGATTTGAGTCCTGCTGTCATTTTTTTGTGGTGACAGATGTTCTTCATCACATGAGAATGACTCCCGTCTTCTTCCTTCAGATAACTCAACAGACGTGAAAGTGGCGTGCTATGTCCTCATCAGCGTCGGAGCTTTCTCCATGCTCCTTGGTTTATTTGGCTGCCTTGGGGCCATTTTCCAGATCAAGTGCCTGCTAGGATTGGTGAGTCCCCCCCGTCCCACCCCTCACCTGCATAAAGACACTCACGGTTGGGATCCTTCCACCTCTGTTGCTCCGTTTCTCTTTCCATCCACTCCATGATAAAACAGTTTGAACCTGCTCCCATTCTATAATTCTTGCTCTCTTTCCATCTGTTCTCTTGATCACACAGGAGATCCACCTTTCTTTTCTCCATCATGTCGACCAACTCTGTATTTTTTCTGTCAGTCTCCTGACTTTCCTTTTCTCTCTCCGTCTGCAAACTCGCCTTCTTCCACCAACAGTTGTCCAGTTTCTTCCCTGTAGGTCAACTGTACCGGTGTTGGTTGTTGCTACTTTGGGCCACGCCTGATCCAGTGGGAAAGTTCTGGTTGTGATTCACATGATGGATTTGAGTTTAGTTTTATGTTCGATGTTCTTCCTGGCACAACCCTCGGCATTTAGCTGGACTTGGACCAGACATAACAGCAGTAGATTGGGCCCCCTTGTGGTTGAAGTGTACATGTTATCAGGGTTCATAGGGTCATGAAAACCCTGGAAAAGTTTTGGAAATTGAAAATACAATTTCTAGGTCCTTGAAAAGTTTGTGAAAAACTAAATCTTCTATAAAGCTTTGGGTAAGGTATGATATTTTAATATTTTGGATGCAAAAAACATAAAAAATATAATAGTTCAATTTAAATTATAGCAGAAATTTAGCCTCACGCTGTCGATGATGGGAGTTTACGTAAAGCAGTTTGAGTTGTCGTCAGTTCAGTGCATGGCACTTTTAGCTTGCTATCGTGAAATGCTGCGAAATGTAACTTTAACAGCAAATGGCTTTTCAAGGAGAGGAATTAACTGTGGCTAATGAAAGACCCTGAAACGCGTTTTGCACCAGAAACGTGGAAAATGCAGACTTTGCTCCAAGTCCTTTGACATCAGCAGCATGAGAGAAGCGGGGCTGGTGAGTCACATGAAAGGGAAGAAACAGCGACAGCTGCTGAACGCTGCAGAAACCAGTCGGTCAGATCATTTTTTAAACAGGTAATGATAAAAGAGAGTTACAGTAATCAAGCCGAGATGTAATAAAACCATGGAAGACTGTCTCAGAATGTCATTTTGCCTCAAAGAAAAGCAGCTGAGCTGATTAGACCGTCAAATTTAAAATCCCTGTCCATTTAAAAACCCAGGTTTGACACAGACTTTTTTAAATGTGGAGCCAGGGGACCCAACTCTACTTTGGGGGGGGCATAGGAGCTGCTAGGACTAAAAACCACCACTTCCGTTTTTTTTAATCATTAAAACATAAAAAGCGTAGGGCCATCCAGTCTTTGAGATCTTGTAAACAAGACAGTAGTGATTTAACAGAGCGACCTGTCTTAATTGGCAAATAAATCTGACTATCGTTAGCGTAGCAGTGAAAGTAAACTGTGTTTTCTCAGGATGAAACCCCAGAAGAAGGTACAAAAATAACAAAAGTGGTCCTAAAATAAAGCCCTGTGGAACCCCAAATAACAGTGGAGAAGTTAAAGAACAGGATCCGGACATGCTCACACACACAATTCCGTTGGCCAAATAAGATGATAGCCAGTCGCATGAATCCCCACAAACCCAAACTTTTTAACCTGAACTTTTTTTCTCTTCATACTTTTTTAAAGTGTAAATCATAATCTTATTTTGACATTTTCTTTGTTGTTTCTGAATGCTAAAGGGTTTTTATTCCACCTATTATTGATCCCGATGTCTGTCACAATCCTATGGACTCTGCTCCATGGGTGGTGTTTACCATCATGGTTGAACACTTGAAGAACCACATGTGAGTCACTCACTCTTCCTCCCATCTTCCTCCTCAGTATTTTACCTGCCTCCTGGTGATCCTTGTTGCTCAGATTGCAGCCGGCGTTCTCGTGTACCTGCAGAAGGAGAAGGTGACTTTCTTTGATTCATCACAACTTTTTTACTTGTTATACACTGGGGCAAAAAAAGTATTTGTTCAGCCACCATCATCATAGGTAAACCTCAACTATGAGAACTGGTGGTAGCAGAGATGAAGATGCCGAGGTTCTCTTTGGAGATGACCAGGATGGATAGGATCAGGAATGAGGACATCCGAGGGACAGCACATGCTGGAGGTTTTGGAGATAAAGTCAGAGAGGCCAGACTGAGATGGTTCAAACATGTCCAGAGGAGAGACGGTGAATAAAAGGATGCTGAGTCTAGAGCTGCCAGGCAAGAGGTCAAGAGGAAGACCAAAGAGGTTCATGGATGCAGTGAACGAAGACATGAAGGTAGCTGGTGTCAGAGGAGTGCCGGGTTTCCCAGCCCAGGTCCTTGAGGCACACTGCCCTTCATATTTTCAATCCAACCCTGTTCAAATACACCTGCCTTCGATGACTGTCATTGTCAGGCTTCTGCAGACCCTGATGATGAGCTGAATCAGGTGTGCATAAGCAGGGCAGCATGGAAAACATGCAGGAGAGGGTTGGGAAACACCAGAAGACAGGGTTTGATGGAGGAAGCTCATTGGCTGTGGCGACCCCTGAAGGGAAAAGGGAAAGAAAAAGATTTAAAGAAAATCTGGATGACAATTTAAGACTTATTTAGGGGCTAAGGGGAGTAAGGGGCCTGTTTTTGCAGTGTAGCTTCAGCTTCAGACTCGTCGGTTCAAAGCCGTGATCTCTGACCCAGGATCTGTCTTTCAGGTGAATGAGCAGATGTCCAAGATTGTCGACAAGGTGCTGGGCAGCTATGCAGGAAACAGCTCCAGGACTGAGCAGGCCTGGGACTTAATCCAGAAGAAGGTGAGCCAGTATCGGCGTCCTCTTCCCTCCAGTGTCAGAAAACCTCAAATCTGCCCGTGTGAACCTGAAGCTTCTCTCTCTTTGTTGCTGCTGTGACTGTGGGCCTGCAGATGCAGTGTTGTGGCTGGATGGGGCAGGAGGACTGGAACAATAATGCCGTCATCCTCAACAGCTCCCAGTTGCTGTTTCCCTGCTCCTGCCAGAACCTCACCCTGACCGTTCAGAACAGATCTGACAGCGGCTTCTGCGAGGCGCAGACGCCCGACTGGCCTGTCTACAATGTGGTAAGAACTCCAAGAAGCAGAGGGAGGTGTGTTCAGATGTTCAGAGTGAAGTAAAGCGGACGACAGGTGATGGTCACGTTCTGCATGACGAGATGAGAAGATGAGAAGGATAAAGTCCAGTCAGGCAGAGAGACCGGGCGGGTTAACAACAGGAGAAGGGGCTATGATTGGATAAGCCAGGGTCATGTTTCATGGCAGCCAATCGGAGCTAATTTTGCTTTACTAACAAATGCACATCCACTGAACACAAACACTAAACAGGTGGGAGGAGCTACAGGAACGGGGAATCTGGAGCAGACTGATGGAAAGTGGCCATTTACAATGTTACGATAAAATAACTCCTTTCTGACTATTGTCTCATGCTGTGAGGTTTTGATTATTCAAAGTTACTCCACAAACATTTCAGATGTTTAACAGTTTACTTAAAGAGGAATAGATGTAAACCAGACTAGTTATCAGAGATTGTAAAGATGATTTATTTTCTAATCAACCTGTACACACTTGATGATCTTTAAAGACCCACTCCAATGAAAATCCTGCTTCTGGCCTTTTTAGCATGTTCTTGTAGCATTTTTCTCATGAACTGCGATGGGCTGGCCAAAGTCTCCCTGCTCTGCTCCATTCTGATGCATCCACTTACAGCCAGATAGATCCATGACCGTCTTTGTTTTCCTCGTCTGAGCTGGAATCTGCATCAGAGCTGTACGGCTGGAAAGCTCTGATATTGCTCGCCATTTTTTAACACAGCTCATGGTCTAGCCACAGAACTCAAGGATCCCCCTCTGCGTGGAGAGAGGACCGCCAGCCCCCGAAGCACATGGCCACCACTGCCGGGGGGCCCGATCACTGGCCCCCCACTTCCTCCTCTAATGTGTGCGTGTGTTTGAGTGTATAGTGTGGTGGGGTCAGGGATGCAGGTAATAAAATATGCAGTTAAAATTGGTGGGTAGGGCTCTGAGAAGACATCTCCTGTTTGCTGGGAGTGGTGTCCAAGTACCCCCCCACACCCCGCCCCCCCCCCCCCCCCCCCCCCCACACACACACACACACACACACAGCAAGGGGCCCCGCATGTCTAAAATCCAGTTATAACTGAAAGGCCAGGCGCCCAAAGCTGTGCAGTAACGGGGGTGCTTCTCAGATCACATCTCTGCTTTCTCCTCTTTCTCCTGTTTGTCATTAGGGATGTTCTGCCAGCGTGGAGAACTGGCTCATCACCAACATCGGGGTTGTCCTGGGGATCTGTCTGACAGTGGCTTTGATTGAGGTACGACACCTCCTTATGCGCCGACATGCCCTTCTTTTCTTTTTAGTTGGAGAGGGACGTCCTAGAGCTGCAAGCAGGTTAGAACAGGCTGAGGAAGGTTTCACGTGTGACGTGTGACTATAGAGTGTTATCAGGAATGAAAGGAAAGCCATCAACGTTTTCATCTTCAGAAGACAATGGATTCATAAGTTATCATCACAAAACGCTCAAATCAACTAGATTTTAACTTTGTGAAATCGATAATGTCATATGCGCCATTAATTTGAGTACTGAGCATGGTATCCGAATTGCTTTTAAAATCCAGGGCACTTCATAGTGCCGCTCTATTTAGTTTTTTAGTAGTTAGGGGTTCGGGTGGGAATTCGGACACAACCTTTGGGGCAGAGACAGGAGGCAGAGCTGGAGGTAGCAGATATGAAGATGTTGAGGTTCTCTTTGGGAGAAACCAGGATGGATCTGGAATGAATCCATCAGAGGAACAGATCATGGTTAGAGCTATCAGGAAAGAGGAGGCTCATGGATGGAGGAGGAGATGAGGGGGCATCTTCTGCATCCTCCTCACTCCCATGTGGGAGTGAGGAGGATGCAGAGGACAGGAATAGATGGATGATACATTGTTGCGCCTCCTTAAGGGAACAAGAAAGTGGTTGGACTCCATTGTCCTTCGTGCAGAAGACGGGTCACTACAGCCGTGTCCAAAGCTCAGACTGCACAGAAAATATTGAATCTCTAAAATGCAAATTCCCTCACAGCAGCTTCACTGCTGCTTCAGGCTTCAAAAGCTTTGCCTCAGAAGACAGAGGATTTCAGAAAAAGACTGAAGGTGTGTAGGTGCACTCAGTGGTGAGCAGGACTCCACGTGCACGCACTCGTGCCACGGCAGCAAAACCGCATGAGAATTCCAAATGTATTAGGAGAGAATGTGTTTTGAGGATGTGCCTGAAAACTCATTTGTTGTGTGTTTGTGTGTCCGACAGCTGCTGGGGATGATTCTGTCCATCTGCTTGTGCAGAAACGTCGGCACTGATTACAGCAAAGTGCCCAGATTCTGAGGTCACCTCCTGAAACCCTGGAGAAGCTTCAAGTGGAATTCTTCCTGCCAAAAATGTCCAAATGTAAAATAAATGTTTTTTGGTTGTTGTTGTTTTGTTTTTTCTTGTTAAGCCTGGTAAGTGTGGACCAGAGTTATGTTGAGTGACGCCTGCCGGAGGGACTACTGTCTGCGACGTCTGCTTTTAGTCTCCCATTAAAGTCTGAAACATTATTTTGGTCTGTGAAGATAGAAAAATGTCTGAGACTCCAGCTGAAAAACTTCAGCTGTTGGAGTTATTTTAAGTTTTTTTACTTTTCTATACCACTTTCTGCCAGACACTTGTATTTCTTTGTATATAATTTAAATGATTATTTGTATGAACCTGATTCAGTCTTCTAGCTCTCTTATTGGCTGCTGGATTCTCCTTGAATTTCAGTCACATATTTATAAATGTCCAATCAAAGATGCTAAACTTTAGTGAAACCAGCTGATGGACATTGTTTGAACTCATTTTTGATGAGACGGCCTTCTTTTAACCAGGCTCAAACCACGCTTATGCTGACGTTTTTAAATGAATTGTGGGTAAGTTGAGTTTATTTTTGAGCTGATGCCTTTTTTTACTACATTCCATGATGTCTTCATGTACAG
Source organism: Oryzias latipes (assembly GCF_053564925.1). Classification (NCBI taxonomy): domain Eukaryota; kingdom Metazoa; phylum Chordata; class Actinopteri; order Beloniformes; family Adrianichthyidae; genus Oryzias; species Oryzias latipes. The sequence goes on from NC_136239.1 coordinate 7,374,341, forward strand.
GCTGCATGGAAACATCCATTAACCTGATAATAACCAGCTGAGATCTGTGCTGTTGTGAAAACCTGATCTTTCATGTAAACTTACATTCTGTGGCCATTAAACGGGTTTAAACCATCGGTCTGCGCTCCAGCCGTTCCTGTTTCACATCTGTTGAAGCTGATCCTTCTTTGATCCTTCTGTCCTTTACCTCATATGTATTCTAGACTTTCATGACCAAACCTAAAAAGATGTGTCCAAAAGTAAACGCTCCCTCTGTTCAAACGTTCTGGGATTTTGGTCTGACTGGGGTTTCACAGACCGCCTCCACGCGGCCTGGGATAGGCTCCAGCAACCATGTGACCCCCAAAAGGCGATTAAGTGGGTTCAGAAGCTGAACAGCTGAAGTGGCTCCATGGATCGGTACTGAAATGGATAACTCAGGATCCTGCAGAGCAAGGAGATGTAGAAAAAAATGTTTCTGACATTTCAGCATCTTGTGGCTGAGCTAAAATAGACCGGACTGAAAAAAAACTCAGAATTTCAGAATTTTGCACTAATAATGTGGAACAATCTCCAAAAGGACTTGAAGTTGAAGGAACTGGTTCCTCCAGGCAAGTTTAAAACTGCTCCAAAAATTGGAAATGAGGTTTGTGAACATTTGAATCAGTTTTAGGAGGTTTAGCGGTGATTTGGTGTGTATGAATGATTCCATCTTCACCCTAGGGCTCATTTGAAAAAGAGATTTTTAATCTCAATGGGACATCCTTGGTTTGAAAAACTAAAAAAAAAAAAATAGTAAACAAAATCAATTGACCCTTGTGCTTTCCTAGGCACTTTGATGTTGGGTCATCTAGACCCACTAGTGCCCTGAACCTTTTTTCCTTCCATGATTTGTGATCTTCACTGGTGTCCATGGATTACATGAAATCTTTCCACCTTTATCATGGTGGGGAGAACACGTGGGGTCATCTAAGATAGCACAAGGGTTACTCTGTTTTAACATGGAAATTCTTGACCTGTTTATTGGCGATCTGTAAGTGGGTTTAGTGGAGACTAAATAATTTTAGGATGTGCTTATGGTCACTCATTTGCAATTATCAGTAATATTTACGACACTACGTTTAAAATGCAAGTCAGCATTCCACCTTAATGCTCCTGCTTTCCCACATGAATACAGTTTAGTTAGAATAAAATGCCTTTTCATAAAAAATAAAAACTTGCATCTACTTCAATCTAGGAAGTCAAAGGACACTAAAACACATGAAAATTTCCATTTTATTAGGTTTTTGGAAAATATTGGTTATCCACTAGATGTCGCTGAGCTGAGGCGTTTCCAACGTTCCACAAGATCAAATCACTTGTGCTTCAGAGCACTGTCTAGTGGGTCTAGATGACCCAACTCCCAATGTTAAAGTGCCTAGGATAGTACTAGGGTTACAAGACCACTTAGAAAATAGATCAAGAGATGATTAGAGTGGGATTTCAAGACTTCAGGCATTGGTTTTATTCAAACATTTAAAGCATTCATTTGGCAGAAATGTATACAGTGAACTTCCTGTCACTTGACATTTTTGACATTCCTGATTATTTTAACAAGATGGTAGGAGTCTAAACTGTCACAAAGGTCACAGGTCAAACCCTTGCTTATGCTGATTCCATACTTTTCCTTGTGCAGTCGTTCCCCCCAACCCCACAGGCCTGACTGGTGTCGTCCCGCTTCTGCAGATCAAACCCCCAGAAAACACAACTGCTGCTATGAAGATGAACAAAAACTGAGGAACACAAGAAAAATCCAGGAAAATAATCATCTTTGTTGTGTGGATGTTAGCAGATCGTGATGCTCTTATGTTTTAAATAACTGAGAGGGGCAGCCGTCTGCAGGTCGCTCTCCACTTACATAAAAATAAACACAAAAATGAAGCTTTGAGATCAGGTCAAATAAAATAGAAATCTTTATTCACCACAGCTGAACACAGACTATGAAGATGAGGAGGCTCTTGTTCCACATATCAGAAGAGGAGGTGGAACCATAAATGTTCTTCATATCAGGCTGAAATGTACGACAGACATCAGCTCCCGCAGGCCTGCGTGTCTGAACCGCGAGCATAAAGGGACCAGAGAGGAAGAACAAGCGTTAGTAGATGTGCTGTGGCGTCTGAATGAAGACCCGACAAAACCGAAAACCTTCTGTCAACATAAATGCCTCCACACGTGAGCGCGGCTTTTCCACCGCAGCCTGTTCATCCAACCACCACCGTGTCGTCATCTGGGAACTCATAGTAGGGCACCTCCAGGTTGAGGGGGGCGGGACCTTTCCTGATGCGACCCGAGGCGTCGTAGTGCGAGCCGTGACATGGACAGTAGTAGCCTCCGTAGTCTCCCGCGTTGGAGATGGGCACGCAGCCCAGGTGCGTGCAGACGCCGATGACGATGACCCACTTGGGCTTGATGACCCGGTCCTTGTCTTCCTGAGGATCTCGCAGCTCTGCCAGGCTGACGGCCTCTTCTGCTGAAATCTCCTTCTCGGTGCGATGCCGCACAAACAGAGGCTTACCGCGCCACTTGAAGGTCATGTTCTTGCCTTCTGGGATGTCGCTCAGCTTGATTTCAATTTTGGACATGGCCAGGACGTCAGCGGAGGCACTCATGGAGGAAACAAACTGAGTGACCACCGTCTTGGCAGCGTAAACGCTCACCACAGCTGTGGCCCCGGTCAGCAGGTACGAGAAGGCTCTCCTGGACTCGCTGCTCTCCGTCGACGGCTTGTGGGGGTCTAGCACCTCCGGGCGCCGGTAGTCAGAGAAGTCTGGCACCTTGATGTCTGTGTGAGCAAACCGGACTCCTGCCCTGCCTGCAAAGACAAACAGCAGCAGTTTGAGTGGCAACACTGGAGCAAAAATAAGTGACAAACAACACAACTTTGGATCCATCACCCAAACATTTACCATCAAGTGCATTCTGAAATCCTCAACTACAGTTAAAGGTGCTAAAATCCTTTAGCTACTCTTTAGCAAATGACCTTAAACTTTAACATCGTCAGCAGTTTACTGAACGTTTCTTTTCAAGCAAACTTCAATCCGTGTCTTTAATATTTCAGAATAAAGAGCGATAGCGGGCAGCGACTCCGACACGGAGCTCCTGCCCGACCTCTGGTCCCCGAATCACGACTACATTATAATTAGGCGGCGCTGGATCGCTCTCTTCACCCGGAGAGAGGAGCGGGTCGATCAGCCGTACGTCCCACCATACTCTGGAAGCAGAGAGCGACCCAGTGCCGCCTGCTGTCGCCGGCATTGGGGACCAGAGTCCTGGGTAGAGCTCCGTGCTGGAGGCGCTGACGTCAGAGGAGGAGTCATGCTAGCCACCGGCTAGCTTAAAACCGGGGACAGTCTGTCGTTCACACCGAACGACGGAGACTCGTCTTTTGTCCCCGGAAGCACCAAAACGCAGCCATTCACAGATGCCTGCCGTTAAAAGACACCACACGGAGGAAACCCGCCCGGTTGGCGAACATCGTGCTCACCGTTGATGCTAACCGTCACCGCAGGCCCAGTCAGCGGGCTTTGACCGCGCAGCGACTCGCGGCACAGGAACGGCTTCTTCGTGTCCAGCAGCACCTTATCCGTTTTTAGAACCACCCCGGGGACCAGCGCCTTTAGCGGCCCCGCCACCGTGAAGGCTGTCGCCTGCAGGTACGGGGAGAAGGCCCCTGACCGGGCAGCCAGCGACATCATCTTTAAAACGCCGCCACAGAAAACGACCTTGTCGGGCTCGTCCACGTACTGCGCGCAGGAACTTTACGTAATGACGTAGTTACGTGGTGTTCATTACTTCTTCTTCTTGTGGTTTTATTGGCGGGAGGCACCAACGTGAAGGTGCATTACCGCCACCTACTGTGTTGGATTGTGGGTGCAAAATCACCCCAAAATTCCACGCAATAACCTGGTCCTTCTTTAAAAAATCTATAATAACACCACTTAAATTCTCCTCCCCTCCCAAAAGCTTCTTTAAACTCAGCTGTTCACCCTCTATCAACCAACTCTGCTTTCCAGCTGTCGTCTTTCTTCCCCATACAGTTCACAATGACAGAACGTGCTCCACTGACTCTTCCCTTTTCCCACACTCACACAAACCAGTTGGGTGTTTCCCTATCAGATGCAATGTATTATTTAAACCAGTGTGTCCCATCCTCAACCGTGATATTATGCCATGATCTTTGGCGTTTACTCTGACATTCATACCTCTCCCTACTTTGTCTTGAATACTAAATAGATGTCTTCCTTTCCTCTCCCTTTCCCATTGTTTCTGCCATTCTTCCATAATACGCCTCCTAATAATTGCCCTAATTTCCATTCTACCTAATGGAATTTTCATCTCTATACCCTGTTTCAATGCCCTTTTTGCCAGAAAATCACCCATTTCATTTCCCTCCACCCCCTATGTGCTGGTACCCACATAAATCTTCTGTTTATTTTCAATTTTCCAACCTGTACAAACTCACAAATTTCAAACAATATATCTGATCTGCTATCAGAAGAATAAGACTTCAGAGACATCAAAGCTGACAATGAGTCTGAACAAATTATACCATCTCCAACTCTATTCTGTTCTAACCATTGTAAACTATACCATATTGCCAACATTTCAACTGCAAAAACTGAAAGATCCTTTGACATCTTAATTCCAACATATTTTCCCAATGTAGGGATACAGAAAGAAAAAAACAGTTCTCATTGTGTCTGGGTCTTTAGATCCATCTGTATATATGGGAATAAATGAAGCATGGACTGTGTCTAACCTGTCTACTGTTATTTCATCCCAGTTTCCCTTCCCTTTGCTAACTGAATTCTTCCACGCTGAGCTGTCTCATTTCTAAAACGTATCAATTTTTGTTGAGCCAATTTTTTTGTAGGACCTAGAATGCTTTTAATTACCATGTTCTATTCTTTTAATGAGAAAAGCAGTTTACATTTTGAAGTAAAGGTCTCACGGTTTAGCAAGTTCCCATGTTTGTCCATTAAATGACAGCTTGTCCAAATAGCTTTTTCTAAGTTTCCAGAAACAAAGACTTTCTAGACAGAACATTTCTGTTATTCCATAAAGGTGTGTGTATGGGGGAAAAAATAAATATCATAACTTGCTGGTGATAATCTGATCATTTAACCAGCAATTTTGAAACAAAACAGGCCTGGGAATAATAAACCAGAAGGGGTTTTTGTTCAGAGTAAATGAGTTCAGCCATCTCAATTTGACCCTTGTGCTATTAGAGACACTTTGACATTGGGAGTTGGGTCATCTAGACCCACTAGACAGTGCTCTGAACCTTTTTTCTTCAATGGTTTGTGATCTTCACTGGTGTCCATGGATTACATGAAATCTTTCCACCTTTATCCACCTTTGTCATGGTAGGGAGAACACGTCAATGTAAGGGTGAGCTCATCTAAGATAGCACAAGGGTTAAGAAATGTTTTGGAATTATTGTTTTCACAATTCACCAAAAATGTAACAAATCTACTCAAAGTAAAGAACAGCTGATTTTGAACTTTAGTTTCTCCAAAATATTTTATTTATTGTTTCTCTGCCTGAACAGACGAACGTTTGCATCATCTTTTGTTTTCTGAGAACAATCCCAAAATAAATGAAGACATTTGATAATTTTGTAAACCTGAATTCAAATGAAAGGAAACAGTTGAGAAGATGAATCTGTGCATTTTTTTCCTGATACCACTGAGATGTTCTGGTATTACAGCTCCTTAAAAGATCCACAGAACCTTTTCAGGCTACAGATGTCTCTCAAAGGTCTGAGGTTCTAACTCAGGGGTCGGGAACCTTTTTGGCCAAGAGAGCCATAAATGCCACATATTTTGAAATGTAATTTCGAAAGAGCCATACAATAATGTAGTGTCCCTTTCCCACACTGAGGCACGGAGACGTAACCTCTTTTAAGGTTCTTAATTCTGGTTACTGCAGACCGCAACAAACGCCGTTCAATTAATTCAGCAACTCCTGAATCTCTCCCGCCGACACGAGAGCGCTTCTCCCAACTTTATATTCACCTGCTCCCGCTGCAGCCCTCCCATTTCCCTTATTCGGCCTATAGCTGAACCCCATTGGTCCAAACTACCTAACAACAGGCTGAGCGACAGAACTGAGGGCCAATCAGATCTCTGCTTGACGCGTTCAATGAACTCCAGAACTTTTAACGCGGCCCAACAGCCATCCAACTCAGTCCGCGACAATTTGTTTAAAACTAAATATACAAGTGAATGTGTGCATTTGATTTAATTTCAACATTTTTAAAGTACAATAAGTCTGTGGATTCTTTTTAATAACATTGTTATTCTGTTGCTAATAAATGAGTATTTCTCGTGGTAGTTTTGCTGATGGTCTAGTCTGGTTGATACGTGGTGAGTTTCTGCTTCGTTCAGGCGTTGAGACTTTAAACGTGATCGTAGTCTGAATGTTCTGTAGATGTGAGACAGACTGCTCACATGCAGACGGGGAGCCAAACATATACTCACACGCTGCAGTGAGTGACGGGCAACGGGTTTTACGTTTTTACAATCCCTGCGCGATTCACCTGCTGCCTGTCCCCACAACCCCTCACCCCCACCCTCTGCTTTCTCCCTCACACATCCCGTCCCCGCATCTGCGCACTCTTTCTCAGAGACGGGAGCGCGTAGTTTTAGGCACGGCAATTCACAGGTTTCCAGCTGGTACAAACTCTGTGAAATAATATATAATAGTAACTGATAGCGCTGGCGCAGATTTCTCTCTCTAAGCACTGCTACTACTGCGCGCCTCTGGCATCGCATCGCGCCCGAGAAGGACTGGTCTAATGAAAAAAAAAAAACTATAATTAAAGATTTGTCTGCGAGCCACATGTGACCATCAAAAGAGCCATATATGGCTCGCGAGCCATAGGTTCCCGACCCCTGTTCTAACTCGTGTTTGTGTCTGTAGGACATATGTAGAAAATGTGTGTGTGTGTGTGTGTGTGTAGATGTATGTGTGTGTGCAGACCTGAATTGTTTTCTTGTCAAGGTAGAAAATGTTTTTGGAAGTTTGCAAAACATTTTTACTGCTGAAAATCTTGTTTCCCAAAGACAAACTGCAAAAGCACAACTTCATCTGTGCTTGCAAATCCCCTACAGAAGTAAAACCTGTTCACATGCGTGAATGTCATTTTCTTTCTTTGAAATGAAAGTTTTCAGTTCATCCAACAGTTTTAGGATGACCATCTTCTGGTGCTTTAGAGTACTAAAAAAAAGAGTCAAAAATGCAAAAAATTTAAGAATAAAAAATTATAAGCATCAAACAAATACATATTTAAACATAAGAATACAGTGACAGGAACATTTTTATTACTGTCTTGATACAAATAAGAAACTACAAAAAAAACACCACAAACGAGGAAACATCTTGCAACAATCGGCTCCTCCATGTTTTGGACTCCACCTGCTGATGACATCATCAATACGACACGGGCCAAAGCTGCCTTATTGGCTGACACGATGCAAATTCTTTGCCAAAGTGGAGCTATTTGATATCTGGAAACATTTTGGTCTGGTGCCTGAACTTTCTCCAAAAAATGTTGCAGTTCTTAGATACTCTGTTTCCCGTGGTTGAAGACTAACCTGCCTCTAACTCCGCTGTAGGTCTAACATTTACAACCTGTTTGGTTGACTGAATAGTGTCACCTGCATTTTCATGACGTGCACGCAGCTGTTCTGTGCTGAACCTGAAAGTCTGCATATTTTGAAACAGCTTCACCATTTAGGATCCTGGTTGAGGTCTTTGTGGGACAAAGTCTGGATCCAGACCAGGATTGCAGTCAACCTGTACGTGACCTCTGACAGAAATCCATTTAAGTGTAGTTACTGAACACTCCATTTTATTGGCCTCAGTTTTATTCATGTTTCCTTTACCGAGCCTCACCTGAGTTCAAGCATTTGTCCAGCTTCAGTTAGTCTTTTTTTATGAATTTTGGTGGACTGGAACTGTTGTTGCACTTGCTTCCACATTAAACATTTGTGGTCATAAAACGACAACGATAAGGTAAGAAATGTTCTAATATGGTCCTGCCTTTTCCCCTCATGCCTCCCCCTCATTGATCTCTGTTCATTCTGGAGCTTATGGTGCATTAAGGAAACCTGGGATACAGAAGTTTTGAGGTGTCCGTTGCTCCGACAGCAGATTGCATGAGCCCTGCAGAGCACAGGTGAAGGTCTCCTCGCCTGCCTGGCTGGGTGCCTCCACACCTTTGCCATAGTGATAAAAGCTTTTAACGAGCATTCAAGCTTTTTGACCGATGAGTCACGCACCTTTGCAAACAGACTAGCCAAGGTGAGCGTGGCGCTGTCCAAACAGCAAGCGCCCAGCGAGGTCAATGACCTGCCGTCTATTTCTCTGTGAGCGGAGCTTTATGCTTTGTGCGTAAAGATTACGGGCACAATCAGCCTCATTTTCAGCTTTTTATGAGGTTCCGGCGTCTTCACCTGTATCAGTACCAACACGTCCCATAAACAAGGCTTGTTGGGGATCATTGAAGTCCTTAAAAACTCAGAATCACAGAGACGGCAGGAATTCCTGAATAAATCAAGCAATAAGCAGAAGCTGGAGTTCACAAAGCAGCTTTACTTTCATTTTATCAAGTAGAACTTTCAGCGGTTCAAAACATCTGAACCTCCAGCACAAGCTCCTCCCTCTGAACTTTGAAAGGTTTCTGTCCCAGACCTCTGTGAACAGTTGCAGTCCTCCTCCTCTCCTGGGACAGACGCACAGCCAAAGTAAGTAAACCTGAGCTGGGATTCATATTAGCTGCTGCTTTCAGCTGATGAAGAAGCTAAAATTGACAGACAGAGCACCGACCCCGTCACTACCTCCTGCACAATGGTGGTTTTCTGATAGCATTTTCTTCTTTCCAAACAAAGCTGGTCTACTCTTGTGTTTTGGTGTAAAGTGTGTCAAAAACCTCCATAGTTAAAAGCTGGAGACACACCATGAGATCATCACATAAAGACTGATCACATGAAAACAGCTCACCGGCTGGGGCTGCTAGTGTCGCTAAGGTAAAGTAGAATTACTCCGACATAGGAATAGGTTTTATTAAGGAATACTGTTTTTGGTTTTTACTTGTGCATGACTGGCACAGCCCCTTTTTGTTACGTTTAAATACATCCAAACTAAACATCTTCATAGACATGAAGAACAGAGGAAGAAATGAACCAGAAAACAGCCACATTTCAAAGGGAGGAAGGAATAATAAAAACTTTGGATGTGCATTAGATACTTTGATAGTAAATCTGTTTCCTGGGAAAGGAATGCTGTGGTCTGATGGATGCAGTGCTTGGATAACAGAACGTTTATTTGATCAATGGCCGTAGAGCTCAGAGGATTGACTGTAAGCCGCTGATGTTAAACTTAGGTTGTAAACTTCTGACCACTAAGTCAGTCGGGTTGATGTCCTGATGTGAGTAACAACAGCAGCTCTGTCGTCTCTGCAGACATGCGTCCTGCCTGGATCCTGATGTCCTTCCTGCTGTCAGGTAAACTTCTGAGTCAAAAGCATCTATGAGAGGTCCGTTACATGCCGATAACGTGGTGTATACTGTTCAGGAGGACGAGCATTCATGATCTACAGCAGCGAGCACAGTCTGTGTCTGGAGGATTCAGGCACGAGAGAAGTCCAGCTGAAGAGGTGCAGCCCGGACTCGGAGTCTCAGCAGTGGCTGTGGGTCAACCAGAGCATGCTGATGTCTGCAGCTACGTCCAGATGTTTGTACACTCGGTGGAGTGATGATGTAGTGCAGATGCGGCCCTGTCGTGGTCCGGATCCAGCTGGATTAGAGTGGGACTGTCACAAAGGCAGGCTGATTAGTAGAAAAACCTCGCTGCTGCTGACTGCCAGTGGCCAGCAGGTGATCCTCTCGCAGCAGGGCAAACTCTCAATGTGGAAATCTCTGGATGAGGAGGACTTCTGTAAGGAAAGACTCAGTAAGTCCAGGAACATTATGGAAACATTTGTTCCAGAAATGCTTGGTTTAATTGGTTCTGATCTAAATGTCATATTTTATGATCTTTATCTATCTCTTTTTGTTTATCTAAATCACCATTTTGTGTTTGACCTTGTGTTGCTGCTGCACAGCGTACCTTTTGGGCCTCAGTCTTACATCCCTGTTGGCTAAATTATGTTTTCAGTCCTCGTTTCCAGTTTTAGATTTGAGATCAGCTTTGGGACGATTCCTTTAAAAATGCGGACAGTTCAGTCTTAAATGCATTCAGTTTGCTTTGTTATAGGTCATCATACTCTGACGGGGCACAGATAACCATCTCTAACTATATTTCTGGGTCACATGACATCTCAGGCTGATCTAGGCATCAGTCAGGCCCCCTTCAGGATTTCATGAGGTGAATCTCTCCAGCAACTGAAACTTTGAAATCAGAGATCAGTTTAAACAAGTATTTCTCAAAATTAAGAATAAAAAGTCAATTAAACGTTTCTCAAACCAACGTCACCGACATCCCACATCTGACACCATGTAGTGACTGTGTCCATTTTGAGTGGAGGGATGTCCACCGCTATCTTTAGTGACATCAGTCTGATAAGTGTCTGGAGAAATTCCTTTAAAGGGAAAATCCCTTTTTTTATTGGTTATTCAATAAAACTAAAGTCATCATTTTATGCTGCCGCTCGCTGGCTCAGTGTTACAACATTAAGTTGGATGTTGAAATAATCCTCTCTGTTTCTTTTTGACTTCTTTTAAAGAATCCCTAAAGCTTTTTTGCTCAATCTTCACAGCAGCCCCTTGGGCTGATTGTCTGTACTGGAGCCTTCCCTGATTGGTCCTCTCTTACACTGTCTGAGTATGACTACACCAATACCATCTTTTTACCTCCTCCACATCAGCTGTTCTGGCTCACATGTTTCTCACATCCCTTACAGACTACTGCAAATCCCACCTGTTCAGTCTCTGACCAAATTCCATCCATAAGCTTTAATTGGTTCCAAACTCTGGTGCCCGGATAATTTCTTCAATCTTTTCAACCATCACTCCTGTGTTAAAGTCACTCATGTCCTAAAAACACTCTTGTCCTGTCTTTAAAAAATTCCTGTCCTCTGTCATCCTGTTCTACTGTTGCATCTGTCCTCAAGTCAGTCCTGTCCTGTTTTACTGTCACTCCTGTCCTAATGTAACTTATGTTTAATGTTACTAATGCCCTAAAGTCACTCCTTTTCTAAAGTCACCCCTGTCCAAACGTCACCCTTGTCCAAAAGTCACCCTTGTCAAAAAGTCACTCCTATCCTATAGACACTCCTGCCCTAAAGATACTACAGTCATAAAGTCACTCATGGCCTTAATTAATTCCTGTGCTAAATACACTCCTTTCCTAAAGACACTCCTGTTAGAAAGTCACTCCTGTCCAAAAGTCAATAATGTATTAATGTCACTCCTGTCCTAAAATCCCTGTTGTCCTAAAGTCACTCATGAACTCAAATCACTCCTGTCCTAGATACACTCCTGTCTTAAGGTCACTCCTGTCCTATAGATATTTTATTCCTGTACCAAAGTCACTCCTGTCCGGAAGACACTCCTGTCCTAATGTCACTCCTGTCCTATAGATATTTTATTCCTGACCAAAGTCACTCCTGTCCTGATGTCACTCTTGTCCTAAAGACATTCCTGTCTTAAACTCACTCCTCACCTCTCGTCTTTGTTTATCTGTGTCTCTTTAGGCAACTAGTACGGTGACATTAACCAACTTTTTTTTTACTTTTCTTTTTAAAAAATGCTTAAAAAAACAAACAAATACTTGAACCAAAATAATTTTTTTAACTCTGCATTTGTTTTTTTAATAATTTAAGTTCACATTTCTGGCAAACTATGATGTTTGATGTTTCCTACTTTAATGCAGCCCCTCTATTACATAGGGGGGTTGTTGTGACAGGACTTGAGACACTGTCTGCTCCTCCTCAGGACTTCGGAGGGCATCTAATGACCCGCACCAAAGTGACTATGAGGAGGATGTGGAGGAGGTGACAGACAAGAGGGGGGGCATGACTGAGGAGCAACGACAATTTCTCCGCTGGTTTTACCGTAAAGAGGACTGTGAGTACTGCTGCTAGATACTTTCCAGAGGAAGTAAATAATAATCTTTTGTTTGCTACAGAAACACGGCATGAGGCTCGATGGAACACAACAGAAAATCTGATTTCTAAAGAGGAATGTTATTCAAACAAATAAATAAGAATGTTTCAAATCTGATACCTGCTACTAGTCCAAAAAAGAGCAAAAATGGTTGAAAATTAAAAAAAAAGTCTTTCAAAAGTAAAGATTTCTGTGAGAGTAAAAGTTTAAAATATTCAACACATTTCTTTTTTACAGTCAAACCACAGAAAGCCAATCTCATTTACAGAGCAAAGCATTTTCAAAATAGTCACAGTAACAGATGGATTCTCTGTGTGTAAGAGACTGAACTTAAAACTAAGACCTTGAAAAAAGCCTTCAGTATATGTATTAAAGATCTTTCCACACTTTAATTTAATTCTATTCAAATTTATTTATTTATTTATATAGCCCAATATTACAACAATATTTGTCTCAATGGCCTTATACCAGTAATTGTATAAGAGCATGAAATCAGTCATAAAAAACTCCTAAAAAAGCTGATTTTTTGGGGGGGGGGGGGGGGGGGGGGGCATAAGGGATGTCCACAAAAAGGAGGGATCCTTGAGTGACAGATGATGTCCCGGAACTCTAAGAGAAGAATTACCCATCTAACTTTACAACTACATGCTTGAATAGTCCAGCAGGTGAGCTTCATCCAGATGGAACTGGGAGCGCGAGACAAGCCAGAGGCGAGGTCCACGGCCGAGAACAGTAGCAGGAGCGCTTTCAGCAGATTGTGTCAAATGTTTCAACTTGGAATCAGCTGCATATGTTTTGCTATGGAATTGTGGGTAAAGAGGGAAAATACAACTGCTTAGCATGTCATTTTCCTCATTTTGATCCAGCTTAACATGATGGAACCATGACGCTTAACATAAGATTGTTTTCAGACTGGAAGTTGCCCTTCACAAATATCATATGGAATGTAGGAAAATGCAGTTCAACTGTGGAAGCATCAATATTTGCAACCTAGGACCAGTCTAAGGTCATGGAGGAGATTCAACTACAGTAGAAACCAAGTTGGAATGTTCTTGCAGAGATGAAGAGGCTGCCAGCGTGTCCCACAGACACTGCTTGGACTACGGCCTTAGCATTTGTCGTCTGTCATAAGAAGGGGCTGAACTTTATGGCTGTCAGCTGATTCTTGACCTCTTCTGTCTTCTTTGCTTTGAATGTGCAAAGAAGCCCACATAACCACTGGTATCATATTGACAAAGGCATTTTTGATGCCCTGACTCATTAGCATGATCCAAACTTTTCTTAAAAACCCATTGAACGTTGTCTCTGTTATCTGCTCTGTGGTGGATCATCATTCCACCAGGGGCAGTGGAGGGGTTTTCCTGGTCATTCCAAAATAGCTTTGTCTGAGAAATTTTAAAAACTTTATAGTGAGAATAACTCATCTGTTATCATTCTTTTCTTCAATGACTACTTGCTGTATTGAAAGACTGCAGCATTTGAGATATTATTTTTTTAATAATCCAGTCAGACCATTTTAATTAAAAATGTGTGGATCAAATTTGAGGCAGTGGGTAAATAAGGTTTCAATATTTTGCCATCTTAAACTAACTTTAGTGTGAAAAAAAAAGTACGAAATCACACTAACATATAATATTTTTTTTTGTGGATTTAATCAAAAGGCTTAAATGACATTTTAAGCCCCCCAAATTTTTTATTTCTGTCAACTCTTTGTTGTGGGGGAATTTGTTTTTAATAAGCCAGAGAGCAACAAACTACACTAACTGACACTTTATTAGGTACACCATGCTAGTACTGAGTTGGACCCCCTTTTGCCTTCAGAACTGCCTTAATTCTTGGTGGTGTAGATTCAACAAGGTACTGGAAACATTCCTCAGAGAGTTTGGTCCACATTGACATGACAGCATCACACAGTTGCTGCAGATTTGTTGGCTGCAGATCCATGATGCCAATCTCCCGTTCCTCCACATCCCTCTATTGAGTTGAGATCTGGTGACTGTGGAGGTCATTTGAGTCCAGTGAACTCATTGTAATGTTCAAGAAACCAGTCTGACATGGTTCCAGCTTCATGACATGGCGCCTTATCCTGCTGGAAGTAGGCATCAGAAGATGGTACACTGTGGTCATAGAGGGATGGACATGGTCAGCATGTAGGTTGTGGTCTTGGAACCATGCTCAATTGGTACTAAGGGGCTCAAATTGTGCCATGAAAATGACATGGTGTGGTTTTCTGCTGCTGTAGCCCATCTGCCTCAAGGTTGAATGTGTTGTGTGTTCAGAGATGCTCTTGCAGACCTCGGTTGGAACCAGTGGTTATTTGAGTTCCTGTTGCCTTTCCATCAGCTAGAACCAGTCTGGTCATTCTTCTGTGACCTCTGGCATCAACAAGGCTTTTCGGAACACAGAACTGCCACTCACTGGATATTTTCCCTTTTTTTGGACCATTCTCTGTAAACCCTAGAGATGGTTGTGGGTGAAAATCCCAGTAGATCAGCAGCTTCTGAAAACCTAAGATCAGCCTGTCTTGCACCAACAACTATACCATGTTCAAAGTCACTTCAATCACCTTTCTTCCCCATTCTGAAGCTCGCTTTAAACTGCAGCAGATCCTCTTGACCATGTCTAAATTCCCTAAATGCATTGAGTTGCAGCCACGTGACTGGCTGTTTAGAAATTTGCGTTAACAAGCAGTTGGGCAGGTTTACCTAATAAAGTGGCTGGTGAGTTTATGTGAGCTGTGTGTTTACCAGAGTGCTGCAATGTCTCTGTTTCAGCCACAATGTGGAAATTTGTCTTGCTGGGACTTTCCTTCATCTGTCTTCTGTTTGGATTCCTGCTGCTGGGAATGGGAGCCATGGCAAACAAGTATGGAATCACACAACCTCTACGCTTCTAAAAAATGAGCATCACTTTAGACATTTTCCTCCAACAGGAGCCGAAAAAAGATAGCAAAATACAAAGCAGCCGCAGCCCGTAGGCAGAAAGATGAAGAGCTGCAAGACAGTTCAGGGATCAGCGACAATGGTAAACCATCACATGGCGGACCGCCACACTCTTCCACATTCAACAGGGAGACTGATGAGCTCAAAGCAGGGAGCATCGTGGTGACATGGAAGGATGGCAACACTTCCTGCCTGTACTCTGATCCCATAGAGGAGAAACAGAAGGAAGAGGAGCAGACAGAAAGGCTGGTGCTTGAACAAGAGGGAGATGATGAGAAAACAGAATGAAAACACAGAGAAATGATAAAACCCCACATTATGATCATATAAAGTCATATAATGTAACAAAAATATGTAAATATATTCCATTTGAATTGATTATTTTGTCGTCACATCAAACCTTTTGTTGTTGTTCAATGCTTCAATTCCTCATTAAATCATTTTGTCTCACTGCTTCATTTCTGATCATTAGTGTCGTGCAGTCCATTCAGAGAATATAAAACAATTAGGATTCCTTTTTTGAGAAAGTTACATTACTTCAGTGCTCAGATAAAACCAGAGTTGATCAAATGTTTGTCCAGACAAAACCTCAGAGGATCCTCCTGATAAAGAGTCAGATGACAGATTAAAGTCTTGGCAGGTTTGTTCAATAACATTTAATATATGCTCTAATGGTTAGTGACTTAAACATCACACTGACTGTCATTTGCAATGAGGATTTCACATAATAATAACAATTTACATAATATTTTGGAATACGCTGTATAACGTTAACAACCTTAATATTTATGGATATGTATCTGTTTTACTTTTAACGTTTTAATTCTGGATATATCTATGTATAGATCTATTTTGCTTGTAGTCTGTAGTATCTTTTGTTTTGATTGCTTAAAATAAATCAATTCCAACTAATATAAACATAGTTACTGTTACCAGATCTTAAAAGATGTACACCCTGGAAAAACCTGCACGTTTCTGAGTTTAAACATGTATTTTGAGCGAAAATCACCAAAGCAAATGTTCAAAACCAGAAAAACAAAATGCTGGATTGCCATTGCTGTAAAAGATAACACAGGCAACTAATACATTTAGGGGGTAATTGCTTTTCTACAAAGGGTCAAGCAGGTTTAAACTCATTCTTCCTTCTTAAATGAATCAACAACATTGTATATTTAATAAGGTAATTTTTCTGCCAAATAAACATTAGTCAATTATATATAAATTTGATGAAAATTTTCACTTTCAACAACAGCAAATCTGACACACAAAAGCATGTCCCATTTGTGAGACAATCACATATTTTCCTGGGCAGCAGCTCTCCTCACGTCTCTGGTCCTCTGCCCCCATCATCCAAAGTCATCAGTGTCAAAAAATCTTGAAGCCCTTGAGCAAAGTGAACGTGGTGGCCCTGCGCTTGCTCTGGGCTCTGGACGTTTTCACCGTCACCAGCTTGGCTGTGGCAGGAGCAGGAAGTTCCTTGTAGCATGGGGTGAAAAAAGAGGGTAGATTGAGGGCTTTGTCTTCAACAAATGCCTCGACAAACATGGGCCTGACCGATCCGCCCCGCTCTGTCCCTCTGTTGGATCTTCTGACAGCCTCATAAAAGACGTGCTGCACAGATTCAAAGTCCCGACAGGCCGACAATTCGAAGAACAAACAGCCGAAACGGGTCGCCAATGCCTCTGCGTCGCACTGACTCACCTGCCTGCAAGACAAAACATGTCTGAAATCAAAATGATAAATTGATGATGCGTTAGCAAGAACAAGAGCTGGGTGTTGATTGAAAAGATGGCTTCCAACACATCTATAAAGCGATGGCAAGACACCTGAAAATATCCAGTAGAGCTTAGGGTTGAAAAACACACACACTATATAAGAATCCTGCTTGACCTCCACTCTGATGACACATTGCATCCTTGAAAGGAGAGTTTTCCCACAGTTGTGCGCACGTTCAACAATGTAACAGGATCACAGAGACATTGGGATTAAAATGTGCCTCATAAAACGTGCAGCAGGGGAAATGTGTTGCTTTCATAACAAACAGACATTGAGGCACTGTGTGTTGAACACATCTGCTGAAGTCTGCAGATGAAGGCCCAGTGGTGGAGAGTAAAGGCATGCCGGTAAAGCAGCATTCCCTTTAACCCTTGTGCTATCTTAGATGACCCCACCCTTACATTGATGTGTTGTCCCTACCATGACAAAGGTAGATAAAGGTGGAAAGATTTCATGTAATCCATGGATACCAGTGAAGATCACAAGTGGGTCTAGATGACCCAACTCCCAATGTAAAAGTGCCTAGGATAGCACAAGGGTTAACCCTTACATGAAATCTTTCCACCTTTATCCACCTTTGTCATGGTAGGGACAACACGTCAATGTAAGGGTGGGGTCATCTAAGATAGCACAAGGGTTACAGTGCCCAGGATAGCACAAGGGCCAGAGAGGAAATGCTGAACACCAGACACTACAAGTAGGAGGACAAACTTTGATGTTTGGCCTCGCAGCTCTTGACTGGACACCTAAACCTGCAGAACTTTCATTTCATTTAAAAGTGACCTGTGTTTCATGAGGGCTGGTACATTTGCTGTGACTTGGTGTTGATGTTGGCCACACACACACACACACACACACACAGATACCAGCCTGTATCTGTCCATGTCCAGCTTGTTCCCCAGCAAGATGATCGGAGTTTGTGGTCTGAAGGTTTTGTTGTGCGAGGAAAGAATCTGCAGGTACAGCTGGCAGCCATGAAAACTCTCCACATTGTTGATGCTATAAACCACCAGGAACGCATTGGCCCAAGACAGGTAGCGTTCACAGTTCACTGGCAGCCCCTAAAGTCTCAAACACACACGCAAACACACACACAGACACCATGGCAGCAAGTTAATCAGACAGTCATGTTGTTTAGCCATGCTTAATCTTTTTAAATTTCTAATAAAGATAATTTCTGTGTTTGTTTGCCTCTGTGGTTATGTCTTAACCCTTGTGCTATCTGTGGGGTCCAGATGACCCGATCCTTACATTGTCGTGTTCTCCCTACCATGACAAAGGTGAATAAAGGTGAAGAGGAATTCATGTAATCCATGGACACCAGTGAAGATCACAAATCATTAAAGAAAATAGGTTTACCGCACTGTCTTCTGGGGTCTAGATGACCCAACTCCCAATGTTAAAGTGCCTAGGATAGCACTAGGGTTACAGCATCATTTGTAATGAGTTTCAGTTGGTAAAGTTGGATATTTTATCATGGGAGTCAGAAATTGGCCTCTTCTGAATGAGTCACCAGTGGTTCATTGAGGAATCGTCACATTCGCTCCTCTCTTGTTGACTTCAGTGGTGGAAATGAACTGAGAGGATTTGATCAAGTCTCTGGTTAGCTACTTTATGTTTTTTTCTTCTTCCAATCTGCAGTTTGTATTCAGAAATGCTGGTTTGTATTTATAGACTTTGGGTTTAGTGTTAAAAAAGTGGACTTCTGGTTCAGTTTAAATTCTTTTTGTCATGTCTTCTCTTGGTTTCCTGTGACCCAGACCCTCCTGTTTGCTCTGAGCAGTGTTTTTTTCTCATTTCTCCACTTCAGCTGGACTGCTTTGTGGGGTCTTGGGGACTGTACTCTACCTGCTTTACCAAATTCTTCCGACTGTGGCTGCAGTGGTCTGTCTATGAACTACCTTCTGCTGAAACCCTTTTGTCATAAACGTGAATTTTTCTCTTGGAATAAAATAAACTTTTAATTGTATTTAAAAACCTCAACCTTTTTATTCTATTCCAATGAAAACTGTCCCAGTCTTTCCTGAATATGAGTTTTTTTGGTGCCTTTTCTCACAGACAAAAATAAACAACCTTTTCGTACAGTAGCATTTTGTGAGTGGTCCATGTTTAAAAATGTGAGCACTTTCCAGGTTTCGTCTGCAGAGGGGGCTCTTTCTCAATTCGAGGTCTACTCAGATGTTATTGACATCGTTTGACATGCAGAATTTAGTGTAGCTTTCATGTTACAGTTTTTCTCAGTCGCTTTAGTACAATTCTCAGATCAGAATTGAAGTTTGCAAATACGTGTGTGCATTTCTCAAAACAATTTGTACAAACAGCAAAACACTATGGATTTCTTGCTAAAGCCTCTAACTTGCTCAAAATCTGGATGACAATTTGTGGCCTAACATACAGGAATGACAAGAGGTGTAGGAAGACCACACCAATTCCTACTGCACTGCCTGTACTGTTGGACAGAATATTGTCCTATCTTTTTTTTCCCTTTGTGTTACTGTTTGCTGTGGGTTTTTCTATGTTGGCATGACATGGTCTGTCAACAAATTACAATATGAACAATAAAAGTGTAAATGTGAATCTTGTCCAGTCTCTTGCAAGCAAACAAAAATGTCTAACTCACGTTTTACAATAATTGTCATCCAAACTTTAGCCATAGTTTACATCAGAACCTCCCTCTAAAGTACACAGTTATATTGACAACATGACTAAGTAATTTGACTGTCTTGTTCGTAGACAATGACACAAGGACTTGACATTCTGATGGCACTGACATGTTCAATGACATAAAGACTTAGTTTTGAGAGATGAACTAAAGATTTTGAGCAAGTTACAGGCTTTAGCAAGAAATCCCTCAGATGGGTGTTTATCAGTCTGCTATGGTGTCCAGGCCTCTGAGACCAACTTTCTTCTGAGCTGTGATGGGCTGACTCACCTGGTCACAGGTGTCCATGACTCTGACTGTAACAAGCTGCTGGTCCACAATCTCCTCTGATGTGTAGATGTCCTCTAAAAGGCCCAAAGACACAGAGACGTTCACAAACTGATGCAACAGACGTAGAACATCTAATGGATGGACTGACAGAGAGACAGACAGGACGAGAGAGTGAAAGAGAGCAAGAGAGAGAGCAAGATAGATAGATAAATAGATAGATAGATAGATAGATAGATAGATAGATAGATAGATAGATAGATAGATAGATAGATAGATAGATAGATAGATAGATAGATAGATAGATAGATAGATAGATAGATAGATAGATAGATAGATAGATAGATAGATAGATAGATAGATAGATAGATAGATAGATAGATAGATAGATAGATAGATAGATAGATAGATAGATAGATAGATAGATAGATAGATAGATAGATAGATAGATAGATAGACAGACAGACAGACAGATTGATGGGTAGGTAGGTAAGTAGATGAAATTGCTCTAGATACGATCTGCTTTGACAAAACAACAGAAATGTAGAAGATGGATGTACTCAAATGGCTCTCACATGAGTCAGACGGTTTTATCAATCTGGGATTTTAAATAAAAAATTAACTTTCTCAAAGTTGATCAGTCAGATGTTTTTGACATTCTGTTTGTCCTTAGTCCCCATACTTTATTCCCTTTTGGCCTGTCTGTAAAAAAGCACCTGTCATTTATTTAGTCAGCAGCCCAACACACCAGCAGCACAGTGAGAAGAACAGACTGGGGTAAGCTCTGACCACCAACCAACCACAGCATGGTTCTTACCAATAAAGTCCCAGGTCAGGATGGTGGTCAGGATGCCATGCCCCCCACCCTCCACCCTGCAACCCCACTGTAGACATGCCACTTATAGAAAATGATCAAGCCAGACAATTGACGTGCAAACATGATGTTTCACAACAAAAACACCAAACACCACTCCCTTTCACTTGAACATGTTAGTTAGTCTTACCGAGGCATGGGTCATATTCGCCGATGAAGCGCTTTGTTAGAAACTTGACTGTGAGAGCTGAAAAACAGACAAATGAGAGACTGTGGAGCACGGAGGACACAGAGCATGGAGGACACGGGGTCAGTGAGTGTCCTGAGAAACTTCACTGCATAAACATTAGGCTGGGACTCATTTTAGGAAGCACTCTGGGATTCATGGGAGTCCCACACAAAAATCCCCCACTATGCAGTTGGAAGCACTGGTGAGCTTCACTTCACTACAAACAAAATTCTGGAAGAAAATCAAACATTTTTGAATTGAAATAAAAAATCAAAACCTGAATAAATGTGAAAACCACAGTGTATTCAGCAGATACACTGCACTGAAGATAACGGGATTCACAAAAACTTTCAACTGAGGAAGACCGTTGTTTGTAAAGTCTTTTTAACATCTTTCACAGTTCAGAAAGTGTCAGAAGCCTCTGCGTCTCTACAGCCTCATTTTATAGCTCATACAGACCTCACATTAATGAACGTCATGAGCTTCCAGATCTTTTCTTGGTTGAATCTTTTTTTAAACATTTGTTGCTTCTATTCATTATTTCTGTAGCAGAAATCAAATTCGAAAGGAATTCATTTAGTGGGTTAAAGTGTAAATATCTGTTTGGTTTTGTTTCAAATTTGCCAAATGAACATTATTATCGAACATGGTGAACACTCATACAGAGTGTCTTTTCCACAGTGAAGGACAGAAAATCTGACCTGACTTCCCGCAGCCCGTCACTCCCAGCAGGACCAGGTTACATTCAGCACCCGGCTTTCCCTTTCCAAGTATTCCTGACATGGCTGTCTCCAAAACTGTTGAAGGCTCTTCTTCTTCACGCTTGTCTTCACTCCCAGCTGCTAAGATCTTCACAAAGACGACCCATGATTGAGTCCCCCCCCAGCCTAAATGTCAACCGATTGCCACCAATCAGCTAATGTTTGCTTGTTCCTGATGGCTTGGACATCCCTCTCCTCACATTCATCCAGAGACAGATCCAACTCATCTGTGGGTGACAGTCACATTCACACGCCCTCCCCCGAAACCACCAGAAGAAGACCTCCCACCACAGGGGAGATTTAAATCCAGATAGACAAGCAAAACTATCCTCTTTGACTTGTTTTTATATAAGTTGTGTTTGTTACCTTGAACACACACAACAGCTAGTCAGTGTAGGTCTCTGCATTGAGATAAAGAGGTAATCTCATAATCTGCTGTGATGCAGTTTGTTTTTTAGAGTGCAGTAACAGGGACCTGAACGTGGGAGTTCAATTAAATGGATACTGGGGTAGCTAAAGGGCAAGTGTCAGGGATTTAGGAGGAAAGATTATGTTTATATTTGAAAAACTATGTGGAAATAGTCACTTTCTTTCAGGCATTTCATTTTATTTGCTGTGCAATTGAACTCTACAATTTTGCTCCTCAATAATGCAACACCCAGCTATCATCATATGATAGGGGGGATCGAGTGCGGGGGTACTCAGCTCAGCACCAATGGCCACGCCCAAGTAGAGATTATGGCCACAGAGGCTTCAGATAAACAGGAAATATGGTTTTGTAAGACATTTAGGTTGTGGTATTTTGGTTAAAAACGTCATAATCATGAATAAAACACCACTGGGAATGTTTTATTTTTATTTGTTATTGTCATAGGGAGACTTTAAATCCCTGGGTTGTCAGCCGTTTTGTACTTCAGTCAGACTCCCAACCAGTAAGATGACTTGTAAACACGTTTGGACTGTTTAGGATGACAACCCAACTTATTTTCATCTGATATATTTATATAACAACTGATAATATCTAAGAATACCCGCTATAGTTTTCCAATAGCAGATAAACTCTGTGTCTGCCTCACCCCTCCTTATGGTGTCTGCCAAAACCACAACTCACTGTAACAGCATGGACTCACTAATTAACAAGTTTCTCAAAACAACAAACTTCTTCTTTGTTTTGTGCAGAAATGTTCTGATCTTATTTTGAAAACAGCAACAATGAGAATTAGTGTCTGGTTAAGGTTGAAAAGTCAATAAAACAAAAAAGGAGCATCCCGATTGTTCTGCATCAGTACATCTCCTGCAAACGGTGCTAAAAATAAGGCTGCCATGATTGATATGTGACACAGGCGAGTGAACAGCTGACATGAACTCTCAGCAACAAACAAAGAGCAAATAGTTGGCACATTTACAGGCACTGAAGTGTCATCCAGTTACCTTTTTTTCTGCCTAAGCTGCCTGTCATCATTATGTGCTGGAACTGTGGCCCACAGGCTTTGCTTCTATGTTTAGAGGCAGCTTTTAGTGCACAAATCCAGAGACGCTGTCCACCCCAGACAGAAGGCATGGAAGGAACGAAAGGTAGGTTTGTTTGACGTGAATGTGATTGCAGGTGGGATGGAACGCAGCAGCGGTTCAGGCTCGGACCATGAGTTGGGTAATGACTTGAAGATCATCATCGATGACTGCGTCTTCACTGTGGACAAAACTGGCATGGTCGAGAACTGTGAGTTTTTTAGAGCCTTGTTTCAGTCCGGGATGCGGGAGTGCAGACAGCAGGAGATCAAGCTGCAGGGTGTGGGAGCCCCTGGCTTCATGGTTCTGCTGCAGGTACTGCGCTGTGAACGACCCATGCTCTCCAGTGACCAGATCACAGAAGCTATCCAATGCACAGCTTTTCTCCAGGCGCCTGCTCTCACCAAGCACTTGATCAGTGTCATCAACTCTGAAAACTGCTTACTTATGTACCACACATCTGCAGCCTATGGCGTGTGGGAGCTGTTCCACCAGTCAGCTTTGTTCATCAGAGACATCCACTTTGACCTGAAGGAGGATCTGCTCACCCTGCCCAGCCAGCTGCTTGAATACGTTGAGTCTCTGCTTCCAAGCAGCTATGTGGCTGTGTGCAGCCACTCCCCATCCTCTGAGCTGCTTCCAGACATCCAGAGGAACATTTTTCATCTGGACGAGGAGGAGGGAGAGTGGAAAGTCCTCACACATCTCCCTCGCAGCACCAGCACCACAATGGCTGGCATGGCGGTTCTCAACAACAAGCTGTACATTATTGGAGGGGTGCATGATGTCAGTAAGAAGGTGCTTGAGCTCGGATACTGTTACAACCCTGCAACCAATTCATGGTCCACCATTCATGGGCCCCAGCAGCTGCGCTACAATCTCACCCTGATCGGTCACGAGGGTTGCCTCTACGCTGTAGGAGGGGAGTACAACAAGACCCTCCTGTCTTCTGTGGAACGATTCCGAGAGTGTGAGGGGAGCTGGAGTTTTGCCTCACCGCTGGATTGCCCTGCTGCCTCTGTGCCGTATGCCGTAGCCATGACCCGGATCTTCATTTGTCTCTGGAGAGGGAAGGGGGCCACAGACATCCTTGAGTATGCACCTGAACTGAACCATTGGCTGCTGGTCACTACACTCACCCACCAAAGCAGTTATGGCCTTCACATGGTGGCTCACAGGGATAACTTGTTTGTGATGCGAAACGGGCCCTGTGGAGACTTCCTATTGTGCATGATGGATTGCTACAACCTGAGCTCGGGGCAGTGGACGGCCCTGTCCGGTCAGTACAGCTCCCTCTTTACTGCAGTGATCAGAGGAGACTCTGCCTTCACCCTCAGCAGACATGTCACCACAGAGTACACTGTGGACGGATGTAGGTGGAGGCAGAAGAGAACCATGAAATGTTTTGGCAGGATTGGATCCATATACACGCTTCAGCTGAGGCTTCCCAAAGCCACCGTCTCTAATGTGGGAAAAAGGCCAGATGTGGCTAAGAGACAAATCTTAAGCCCTGAAACCAGCTCTAAAGATGAGCAAGAAAGAATCAGAGAACAGATCCTGGAGGTTTCTCCATTAGGTCTGTCTCAGTGGAAAGTGTGAAAAATTAAAATACAGGAATGTGGACTCTAAGGTTTTAACCCTTGTGCTATCTTAGATGACCCCACCCTTACATTAACGTGTTCTCCTTCTCATGACAAAGGTGGATAAAGGTGGAAAGATTTCATGTAATCCATGGACACCAGTGAAGATCACAAATCATTGAAGAAAAAAGGTTCAGAGCACTGTCTAGTGGGTCTAGATGACCCAACTCCCAATGTTAAAGTTCCTATATAGCACAAGGGTTACAGCAAAGTGTTTGAAACGAATAAACTCAGAACTTTACAGTGTCTGTCTGAAAATGGAAGGAATAAAAAAAGAGACTGTTTTCATCTCCGGAAACAAAAGTTTGTGAATTCCTGGATCATCTCTGTAAACAGTTAAACTGTAAACTGTGTTGGACCTTGCTGAAGTCTTCATCAGACAATTAATATAATCATTTTCCTGAAAGATACTGTACTTGGCCAAGCTTTAAACAAATAACTTTATATAGAAAGAGAGGATTTCTTTTCTCAGCTACAGTAGCTTTTATTATGTTCTGCTAACATAATAATTAGGATGGATGGATGGATGGAAGATACACAGTTCTTTTATTTGTTTTTCTTTAAAGTTAAAGACCCGCTCTGCTGAAAATGGTGTTTTTGGTGTTTCTAACATGTTCTTGAAGCATTCTTCTGATAATGGA
This sequence comes from Oryzias latipes, assembly GCF_053564925.1. NCBI lineage: Eukaryota > Metazoa > Chordata > Actinopteri > Beloniformes > Adrianichthyidae > Oryzias > Oryzias latipes. Next base: position 7,399,710 of record NC_136239.1, read on the forward strand.
AGACATTAATAAAGAAAATTCAGAATGAAACTGGATGTCCTGAACTTTACTCTGGAACATAGAGCAAAATGATAGTGTTTTAAAGATCCATGTAATGATAAGTAAGGAAAGTTTCAAGGTTCTACTGAGATTTGAACTCAGACTACTGGATTCAGAGTCCAGAGTGCTAACCACTACACCATAGAACCCTATTTATACTAACATTTTACAGGTTTAAATATGCTGACCAAGACAAAGATTTATGATTAAAATAAATATTATATGTAAAAGATAATCTGTCATATATTGTACACTAGGAGTGAAGTGCATATGATTATTTCGAAAACATAAAAAAGATTTTATTTGCTAGAGGCCAGAAAGCTAAAGTTATGAATGACTATCCATGTAACATCTACATACAATGTCTATCTGACGTTCAACTGTTGACCTGAAATTGACGTTGAAGTGAGGTTTTTATTAAACGTCAAATATTGAAAGAATATGCATGTTGTATAGACATCCAGAACTGGTTTTCGCCAAATGGACAGAGTATGGACTGGATCTGCACATCCATATGACGTCTGATAAAATTATCAAACTGACATTTCAATGTTGACCTGTAGTTGACATTCAAGTAAGATTATTATTAGTCACGTCAATGTAAGGGTGGGGTCATCTAAGATAGCACAAGGGATAACAATAATTTTGTTGCAAGAGGCAAGAAAATCAAAGTTATGTATGACCATGTCTGTTATTTTTATAAGGATAGTTTGAGATGCTGGATTATTTAGATCCATGTATTACTGATGATTAACCCTTGTGCTATCTTAGATGACGCCACCCTTCCATTGACGTGTTATTCCTACCATGACAAAGGTGGATAAAGGTGGAAAGATTTCATGTAATCCATGGACACCAGTGAAGATCACAAATCATTGAAGAAAAAAGGGTTCAGCACACTGTCTAGTGGGTCTAGATGACCCAACTCCCAATGTTAAAGTGCCTAGGATAGCACAAGGGTTACACCTTTTGCAATCCTAGGCACTTTAACATGATCCACCTTTGTCATGGTAAGGATAACATGTCAATGTTCATCTTGACCCTATAGGATAGCACAAGGGTTAAAGGAAGTTTTATGATTTATAGCAGTAAAATATAAATCTTAAGACTTGAGAGTTGGACGCCATTGCAAAGACTTGACTTGGACTTGCAAAACAAAACTTGTGACCATCTCCACTGGCTCATCAGAGCTTTCATGTCATTTGCTTTTAAATATACAAAAACATGAAGACATGACACAATCTGGTTTAAGCTCATGATGCAGCTTTAATAAAATGAAGACAATCACAAAGACTTGTTAACGCCTTCAAACACAGTTTTCCTTATTGATACAAAACAACAGAAACAGAACAATCACTTAAAAATAAAAATGAAACAATAAAACAATGTGCTGCATGGTGAAACAGGGGTTAGCGCTCTTATCTCAGAGGGAGAAGGCCCGGTTTCAATCCTGGCTGGGACATTTCTGTGTCAATTTTGCATGTTATCCCTGTGAATGTGTGGGTTTTCTCCAGGTACTCCAGCTTCCTCCCATAGTCTAAAAACATGCTTTATGGGTTGATTGATTAACACTCTAAAGTGTCCCTAGGTTTACATGTAGGAGTGAGTGTGAAAGTGACTGTGTGCCCTGCAACAGACTGGCAACCCCGCCTTTACCCAACAGTAGCCAGGATGGGATCCGGCAGCCAAATGTGTCCCCCTGCATGCGTGGGTTACTCCGGCTTCCTCCCCCTCCCAACTCCCATTGGTTACTCTAAATTGCCCCTAGGTGTGAATGTGAGTGTGCATGGGTGACAGACTGGCGACCTGTGCAGGAGGTCCCCTGCCCACAAGTGGCTGGGATAGGCTCCAGCAGCCCAAGGACCCCGAAAGGGAAAAAACAGATCAGAAGATGAATGAGTTCTGTGCCGGAGCCCATTTGCCGTGGTCGCTGCGTTCTGTTCTCAGACTGGATGAAACCCCTTTAAAGTGAACCACACTAAGATTTGGGGATTCAGAATGGCTTCAGTAAACTGACATGGTACAGATCAGGGGGACCAGTCAACGTCCCGGGATGGAATTCTCCGGTTGAGAATGACATCCTGTGGCATGAATCAATCTCTCAAAAATAAAAACAAATCTACAAAAAAACAAATACAAACAACACAAACAATGGGCTCTCGAAAACGGACTAAAGCAGATAATTAAAAGTATACATTTTGTTTTAGTAATTATAGTACTATAGTATTGTTTTCCTGCACCAAACCCTTCTTACTAATTTCTATTGGATGGTAAACCACCATGGTTTTTCATGGACTAGTCAGTTCCTGCCCAGAGCACATTTGGCTTCACACCATGAGGTCAAGTCTGTAGGGGGATGAAACGATGGAATCTGATCAGGTTGATGAGAAACCTGGGCACCAGCCAGAGAGCCACAGTCATCCCTGATTCCACTGTGGTGAGTGGATCTTAAGATTGCTCTCCTCTGTCCTTCTCACCCTTCAGCCAATGTAAAATAATGTTGTGGAAACTTCGCCTGCAGGATTTCCTAACACTCCATTGAAAACAGTTTCTGGTGCATTGGTGGGTTATTGTCAGGACACGCGCATCATCAGCTCCTCCAGCGCCCGCTCTCTGTGGTTTTCATGGACTAGCAGGACTTCTTTGATGGTGTTCTGCTGGAAGCCCATCTCATTAAACTGACTCAACAGGCACAAGAACTCCTCTGCCTAAAAAGGAGAAAACCGATTATACAGCCTTTAACAAAATCTATCCTTTTGAAGGAAAGACTCAATGTATCAGAACAAATGCTTAATGCTACTTACTTTGGTTTCACAATTTTGAAACATCTCCAGAGCTTCTTCAACTAGACTTATGTCGTAACCCAGCTGACACAGGTGCTCACAAGCAATCAGGTAAGTCAGCATCTGCAAACAAACACAAAGACACACTCAATAAGGCATACCAAATGAGCTAAAAAAAGCTATGTATTCAGGAGGCGCAAGGTAACCCATCAAACAGTGTTCACATTGGTTTGGTGGAAAAAATGACAAAGAGAGCATCCTGTGTGATCCAGATGCTGGATGCTTTGTTTCTCTGACTTAACACAACTGCCTTTGATGACTGTCGCCATCATTGACTGTATAGAGAACTGGACTGAGCAGGTGTGACATCACCCATAGAAAACGCCTGACCTCCGGCTACAGGCACATGAAGCCAATTCAGTCGCCATTTTCCCACAATACGGACGACACCATGTTAGAGCCAAATGACAGTGATTGGCCCGAGTTGGTCGAAGTCAACGTTTCTATGGCAACTACTGTCACCAATCAAGAGTGTGCTTGTTGGAAGGCCACAGCCCTTCCACTAAAAGCAGCTCGGGAGAATCTGTCAATTAATTGAGGTGGGGGCCAGAGGGCACCACATGATTTTATCTGATTGGTCAGTTTATAACTTGAATAACTTGCAATAAACAAAAAAATATCAAGAAGAAAAGTGGATTGTCAAAAACATGTTAGAAAAAGGTCACAGATCAAGGATGTTTTTCTGACCAATAGAACGACTGAGTTATAATTGTTTATTTCGAGAATAAGTGCTCCTTTAGATGGGCTTAGGTTGTGTTTTTTTACATGACACGATTTGCTTCCTTCAGTGTTGAATACACTCTCCCCTCTGTAGTGAACTGCATCACTCTTTATTTGCATGTGAATGGAGACCTACCTCATCTTCAGATGGACCTTACTTTGTGTCAGAGTTTAGGGGGGGGTTTCACACCAGTCTGATTAAAATGGGGCATGAAAGGAAACCTATTTTGATATGGATCACAGAAAGAAGAGTTTCTGGTGTGAATCTGATCTGTGCTCTGCTCACAACAGTTGGTGGTCATGGCAGACCGCACTATTTAGAGCAGGCTTACAGCAGCTCAGTGCTGTATTTCTGCTCAGCTGTCCCCCTTTGCCCTGTGGTGTTTATTCTCTGCTATTTTCAGACAATCTGCTTTGATTGAATGGATGCCCAACTGTACCTATTTACAGAGCAAGTGTGTATTTTAGCTGCAGGTTCCATAAACACTGCTGTGCCACTTTGGTAAATTTAATACTATGAGGCCGAATCCGAATGCTTCCCCTTCCCTTCCGGCCTTAAATTGTTTTTTGAAGAGGAACTCTCACGGCGGAGGGCTCTGTATCCCTCCAAATAATCCGCGTTGCGCTGTGACAGGGAGGACAAACACTTTTCTTTACGAGGGTGAAGAATTGGCAATGCACAATGCATTGTGTTTGAACAATTTTTGCGGGGGAAAAAAGTATTTGAGTTAATTTTTTGATAAACCATCAACGTTTCCATCATCTAAACATAATGGCTATGTCCAGTTTCCCACTCGACTACTAAAAATCTCTATTATATAGTGTGGGACTATCTAGTGCCTTGGATTTTAAAAAACAAGTTAAACCCAATGCTCACTACTTTTTTTTCAAACAGGAAATATTACGTCACCAATTTCACAAAGAAGAAATCGAATTACAAGTTTTTTACAACGACTATTTATGAATCCACTGTGTTTTGATGATGAAAATGTTGATTGTTTATTAAAAAATACATTTAAACACATTTTCTCGCAAAAAAGCAATGCAATGCATTGTGGTCAATATTGGCCAATCTAGTGAGCATCGATGCACACTGGGTTTTTGCAGAGACTTCTGAAAAAATTTTAGGCCACTGGATTTAGAAATTCTTGATTGGGACATCGCTACAAAATGGTGAACGCAACCTGCTATGTAGTGAGTAGTGAAGGAATTCAGACATAACCAGTGGTTTTGTAAATAATCAGCACAAGATTCTCATATCAATTAGAGATTCACTTTGTGAAATCGGTGACATGACATTTACAGTTTAAAAGAAAAACAAAAGTAGTGAGCATTGCTTTTAACATCCAGGCCACCACATAGTCCTGCATTATATAATTTATTTGTAGTAAGAGATTAGGATGGGAATTCGAACATAGCCTATTTTTCTGTAACTCTCTGTTTGTAGGGCTAAATGTAGTGGTAGAGGGAAGCCTAGAAAAATTCGGATTTACTATCAGTAACACTTCTCAATGCTGGAATCCTAAAGTAAAGGCTACTGGGGGGACTGACCTCAGGCTTTGGGAGCTGGGACACTGACCTGGTCTGGAGTCTGCTGCCCTTTCTTCTGCAGTGCAATGATGGCTGCTCGGAGAGAATAGCCCTGAGTAGTGATGGCGCCTACCAGCGCCCTCTCCTCTGTGCTCAGAGCCGACAGAACCTCTGCTGATGAGTCCAAACCAGACAACAGACCCCGTGGTCTCTTGTTAGCAGGAAGGTTCTCACATCCCAGGCAGGTAGACTCCTAAAAAGTAGGATGGCAGAGGCTTTCATTGGACACTGTCACACAGTGCAAGTCAAATAAAGGTGTGGAGCTGTACAGAATGATAGATACACTCACGGATACCCCATCAAGTCACCTTGATGAGGTAAAGCCTCTTTGACAGGCATCCATCTTGACCTTGAAACACTTTAATCTTGGTATGCCATACTGAACTTCTAACTGGAAGACCTTTAGGTTCCTCAACGTGGTGTCATGAATAGTGAATGCTGCACTCATTCCTCTCATTATAAGAATGAATATTGTTACGGCCTGATGGAATATTTTGTTTTGGGCCCAAAAAAGTGTCATGCAAAACCCTCATGCAGTCAAAGTCTCCCTTTGAGTGAGTTGTTAGTTTGGGGAAGGGCTTGAATGGGCCTCGGAGGAGCAGATTTCTGTGCATGCCTTGAAGCATCTCAAGAGACTGATAAACCTGGAGTAACCACAATCGATAGCTCCTGGAGGAAACCAGAGCCACGTGGGTTGGAACTCTATCTAGGAGAAGACTATTGTGGAGGTGTTCCTATTAGAGAATGTTCTTCAGGACCACCAGGAAATGTCGGCCAGGGCAAGAGAGCATGTAGAACCCATAAATTTGCCTCCAGAACAACAGGAGAAGCTCTGCAAGCTGTTGCTATGATGGAAAGATGTCTTCTCAAGTCATGAGGAGGATTTTGATTGTACCCACTTGCTGCTGCACCAGATTCCCACTGGGGACAGACCACCCACGAAGGAGTGGTACCGCCAACTCCCACCAATGCCGTTCAAAGAAATGAAATCATTACTCACTAACGTGTTGGAAAAGTGGGTCAAAAGAGAAAGTGGTAGCCATTGATCACCCTGATTGTCCTTATCAAGACAAAGGATGAGACTTTGAGGTTTTGTGTGAACTACAGTAAACTCAATAAGCCTCCCGAGACCTATGCACATTATATTTTACCATCCCGATCGCTTTTGCAGCTTTAATTATCTCTGGAACAGCAGCTATATGGACAAAAAAGACCCTAAATGCTACGATTTAGTTTGTATTTAGTCTCCCATTAAAGCCCCACCTTGTTGCACAGGTCTGGAACACTCAGCTGAGTGCTAACACAAGAAAGTATGACAACAGTGGTTGAATAGGTGAAGTGAAATAGAGCATCTCTCACCGAAGGTGTGGAGCTGAGATCGCTTATGGTCGTGTTGAGTGTATCATCCCTGGTCCCAGGAACAATGTGTGCGGATGGGCTGTCTTTGTTGGACTCCTTCAGGGTAGACGAGTCAGTCGCTGACAGGGAACACTGGCGCAAGTTTTTCCTGCGCTGGTGTGGCAAGCTGCTCAGACAAGACGGAGGGTTGAGCAGATCAGGGATGAAGGCTTTCTGTAGTTTCCTCTGGCCGTGCTGACAGCGAGCAGCAGGATGAGAATCCTCTGAGAGGCACATCTCTGGGGAGCTCTTGTCTGCCGGTGTCGTGGGCTCAGATTCGTCTTCTGAGTCTGAAATGGTGAACTTGGCACGCAGCACAGCTGGGTTGAGGCTGTTGGAGCGTTGCCGGGGATTGGGCTCCCAGAAGTCTGAGCGGTGTCGACTGGCCAGGCGGCTCTGCTGCGGGCTGCTGAACATCATCCAATACGGTGGACATGATGGCTTAAGCTCTGATGGCAAAAGGGTAGGCTGGGGTTGTTGCTGGTGGGTGAAGCCATTCTGAAGTCCAGTCAGCATCCAGTTCTCCAGACTGAACTCGTACTATCACAGAGAAAAGTAACAGTGTCAGAGACATTTCACTAGAGAACGCTTACCTGCCCTGAGATCCAGTTCTGACTTCTTACTGCAGGACACTGTCACGTAAAAGAACACTAGCTCACAGAAACCCAGGCATTTACGTACACTCAGCAAGGAGGTAACAACAGCCCTTCACAAGTGAGATGGTTACCCAGATTGTTATGACAAATGCAGTCTTTATTGTTTTTTGTTTTTTTTACAGATGGGGTTCTCATTGAAGGATCCACAGCCATTAACCCACAAGAAAAAGCTACCTAAACCTGCTTATTTGGGGGGTTATTTTATCCAAAACCAGTTCTGGCCAGAGTGGTCAGAGCTTTACCTGCCCACACTCACCTCTGTGTCTCGCAGGATGGCGATGTAGTCCGGCAGAGTCACTTGGAAGTTCTCTATGACCTCCACAGTGGCAACAGCCTGGGGAATCTTCAGAGGAACGCCGTCCATGCAGCTGGAACCTCCTACTCTCAGGTTAGAAGCTATGGAAGCAGCAGAGCAACGTTCTCAAATGACGTTTAGCCCAACAGGAACCACGGCACAACAGTCAAGGTTTGTCCAGGACTCCAATGAGACACTTTGACGTGTCTGAACCCCCCTCACAGTTCTTCATGCAAACATGTGACTCCCTGTCTGCATGACAGAACTTTAATTTTCATCTCCAGTTGGACAGAGGGCTGTTAGACTTCATGAATCATTTACAGGAGTAACCATGGTAACTTTCGTGACACAACCACATGGATGAATTGGGTTGAGAGATACCGTCTATATGACATGATTTGATGAAAGCTTTTCCAACTGCATTGATTTAACAATAGCGTATCTTTCCTTCTAAAACTGGGAACATTCACATTAAAAAAAGAACTGGAAGCATTTTTGAAGCAAAACCCATTTATGTATTTGATAAATCAGTTTTGTGATTTTAAGTAAAGACTAATTTGACCTAAACCAATAGATGAAATTAAATTAAGCAATAATGTTTGGTGTGATTATGAGTGGTGCTGTATTTTCAGCTTCCAGTAAGATTCTTGGTCCTGGTGCCCAGATTTCTTTAATAATCAGTTTCCTTTTCATTGACATAAAAGAGAATTTCTGAGAAATATTTCACATTCTTTTTAATTTTCTTTTCCCTGAAAAGACCTTCAAGCTTTTCAAAGAAAGTCTTTTCACACTTTTACAGCCTTAAGAGCTTTTGGATGCTAAACCTTATTTAATTTCTTGATTTTGTGATCATTTGTTCCCCTGTGTTATTTAAAGTAATTTGTTTAGCTAACTTCTGTGTAAATTTTCCAGAATGTGGGTTTTGTTTTCGACATGTAGTCATTAAAGTTAGTGGAAGTCTACTACATAAAAAAAAAAAAATCAATTTGTTCTTACTATCTGAGATCCTTCGGTCTGAATGAGCTTCGTCTCTCAGGAATCAGAGTTCAGGAACTCGGATGAGAAAGTTCAGGTCTAAATGCGATCTTCTTTCTGAGAGACTTCCTGTCTGCATAAGCGCAGTGTTACAAAACAAAGAGTGGAAAGATTCCAGCCAGAACAGCATCACCAGTGAACTGAAGGCTTGTTTACTTTTGCAGCAGATGGCTGCCCAGTTTTATCCTGTGTAAAGCTCATTCTTACAGATCAGAAAACAGAAGCGACAGACGGTCTTTAAGCTTATCAAGTCCTTTTGACGTTCATCTTCATGCTGTCAAGCAAAAACATGCAGAGCTGTGACGGGCTCAGGAGAAATCCTGCTGCAAAAACCATCATAAGGTGTAAAGTGTTACCAGTTCATCTTCTGTCCATGTTCACAGTGACTTTGGGTTTAGACCGACCTGAATGCATCTGTTCTGAGGCTTAAACAGATCCAAATATCACATAATTAATGTATTTCCTGCTTCCTTCAGTTACTTAGCCAAAGCTCAGTTGGGCTCTGTATTCTCAAAAATGTAATCTCAGAGCCAGACCCAAGAACAGAGATGTTCAGCCTTTGGTCATCCAGTTTTAACCTCTTTTTTAAAACTCACATTTGAAAAGACCTACATTTTTCACAGATACTAGCTTGAATTGAACATCATGGTCTGAATCCTGGCTGTCAATGCCCCCCACCCCCACCCCGCCCAGACAGACCACTCCCCCCTTTTTTGTCTCCACTGTTCCACGTCTACAAGTACGACGGGGAACGTGGTTTTAAATGAAAACAGCAGTCCTGTAATAGATTCCATTTCTGAGACATAATATTGTAAGGAATGACTTTGGAGAGAACAGGTGCAACACTATTGTCTAACAAATGTCTGTCTGCTTTTCCAGATCACTGTAACTGTGTGACGCATTTCAATGCTAATATCTATCACACCTCTTCTTCTCCAAACTTACCTTCATTTACCACGAAGGTAGAAACAAAAGGGACTTTTGTAATTGCTAGAAGTAAATTCAGGCATCAAGGCATTCAAGATTCCAGTAAAGTTGGTTAAATCCCAGCATGTCTAATGAATTTCTTTAAGATTTGAATGGCAGGCGGGCTCAGAGAGCTTACCTGTGGGCGCCGGCCGCCGTCAGACTGAAGACGGCTGACAATCTCTGATCTGACCTCCGTCAGCTGACTCTCAGCCATGCAGGACATCTGCACAGCTTTAGCTGGACTTGACTCCTCCCATCTGTCGTCCTGCACGTTTTTGTTATGTATGAACTGCAGTAATCTGCTGGTCAGCATGAGGCCCATAGAACACAGACACACACTTCCTGTCTTTAGGCTTTTCTTATTCTTTTTTTATTCATTGATTTTTTTCCTATATACACTCTGTTCCATTAACATGTTTGAAGAAAAAACAATTCAAAGTGAATCAGAGAAACACTTTACATTGGGATCTTTATGGATTCTTTGGATTGTGTCCATTTCTGTCTGGCTTAAGTTAATTTATGGACATTAAAGGAACAAAAGATTTTCCAGAATTCTTGTGTCCAATGAGCGTCTCTTCCTGCTGTTCTGGTCTTGCTTCCTGACTCCAGTTTTAAAGGATCTTTGGTAATTAGAAGGATCAATTTGATCTGAAAGAAGATGGGGGGGGGTCCTCCTCTGGTCCCTCCATGTTTTCTTTGATTGCTTTCCAGCACTTTGAAGCCCAAACTGACTTCAGATGATGAAACAGTCCCAGCCCAGGCCGTCACACAAGGAGAGCGTCTCCTCTCCTCTGGCTTTGGGCTTGGCTTAGTTCCCGGTCCATTCCGTCAGTCGAGGTCAGTAGACTGCAGCGCTGAGGCCCAGTTCTGGTCTGACGGCAGCTCTGGTATCACCCAGCTCTGAGGAAGCGAGGAACCTTTGGGATTATCTGATGCCACCAGGAACAGGTCCCACTGGCTCCTGAAAGACACCGCTCACCTTCAGTACTGCCTGAACCCAGAAGGACACAGGACCAGCAGATAAAACCGGTCTAAAGTGTGCTAGACTTTACGGATCTAATTTAAATCCCCAAAACAAAGAAAAGCTCATCCTGCTCTCCAACGTCTGTTCAGAGCCTAAACCAGGGCTGGCCAACCTTGGTCCTCAAGAGTCTCAACCCTGCCGGTTTTCCAGCTCTCCCTCACCCGCTTACTGTTGATTAGCTGACTCAAGTGATTTCACATCCTGATTGACTGAACACACCTGATTTTAGTTATCAGCATCAAGCAGTCCAGGGAGAGCTGGAAAACAGGCAGGGTTGAGACTCTTGAGGACCAGGGTTGGCCACCCCTGGCCTAAACAATGCAAAATGATGAACCAGAGTGCAATGGTGGGTAAACTTTAAAACCTCTCAGAACAAGTAACCAAGGACCTGTTCACGCAGAATTTAAAACAATTTAATGCTTGAATTGTGTTTTGGACTTTAAAAGAGTCTATATAATGCAAATTCAACTTTTTTAACCATTAAGTTGTTCATCCCTCCAAAAAAAAAACAACCTAAAGCTGTATTTAGATTCATTTACACATCTGAGTATTCTTCTAAAAACCTTCTCTCTGAGCACCAGCCCCTCCCAATCCACGAAAACGAGCGAGTTCTCACATTGTGACATCATAAAGTGAGGAACCACCCCTACTAGGAAGAGTCTGCGCTGCCAGCTCCGCCCCCAGGCTGACACGCACTTTCTCCAAGGAACTAGCGGTGATTAGCTAAATGCTTTCCTTTTCTATGCACAATGTTTGTTTTCGTGGGAGAAACACAGACAAGCTGCTGTGGCCGGCTCTAGTATGACATCATGAAATGGGCGGCACCCACAAGGAGAGAAAGGCGGAGCTTGAGAGATCAAGTCATCTTACTTCCAGAGATGAAAAGAACTTCAGAAAGGAACTTGTATTTAATGCAAAAATATGTTCTTTAGTGTGCCAAAGGTAATCTATTATCATATATATGGATGTTGCTATAAAAGGCTTAAGAAAAGCATGATAAAGGCCATTAAAGGATCCTTTACTTCCAAGTGAACATCCAGAAAGACAAACAAACCCTGAGCTCAAGGATGACTGAAAACCACAAACACTGAAAGATTTGTGAATATTAAAAAAAAAGGACTCAAGAAAAAAAACGTGGAGTTAGACTGACCGGATGTGGATGAGAGCCTGGAAGGAGCAGTCTGCCTGGCTGTAGAAGTCCCTGAAGGGCTGCAGGGCGCCATCTGCTGGAGGCTTCTCTGCAAATCAGACAGGCGAAGGTGAGGATGAGGGGGGCATAAAGTTTAATCCCCTCCAAATGCTGTAATGTGCTCTGACTTTGAGATGACAAACATCAAAACAGACAGACTCTGGACCTGAACAGAACTTCTGGATTGAAAAAAAATAAATAGTTTTACTTGAACTGTAAACTAAACTGAATATTTTAATCTTCTGCAATGAACCGCACAAAACAAACGGCAGAAACGTTTCTGACGTTTGTTGCTGTGAGTCACCAGCTCAGTGGCCTTGTGGTTAGAGTGGAAGGCATTAAGGGGTTGGATTGGGGGGTTTATTCCCGAGCACGGCTGTGTCTGCAGCTCACTGCTCCCCCAGGATTTGACAGATAGTGTGATTTAATTTCATTTCAATTTCCCTTTAATTTCTTTGAATAGAAATGCAGCTTTGTTCTACTACATGAGCTCATGTCCCATGTGGTCCCCTGATCTCACACTGGTTCAGTGTGATCCGTGTGATCCCTCTGCAGCATCCGCTCTTCTCTGGAGGATCCACTTGCGAGCGAACTCAAATCCCTGTCGTCCACAGAGACTGAGATGTAACAAAGGTCAGACAACGCTCTTCTCTGGTCTTCAGTGAGTTCAGGATGCTGCCTCATGGTACAAAAATGCATCGTCTGTTCTAAAGTAATGCTCGGATCTGTCCAAACGTCGTCACCATTCCCCCCCGCACACACACAGTCCTGATGGAATTTTAAATTCTGGCAGATCTCCACTTGGACCAGAAAAAAACATTTTTAATACGGTTTTCTTCTGGTGTTTTTTTAATGTTGTCGTTCTGAGCTTTTAATGACATGACTGTCATAGAGTCCCCCCCTCCCGACACACACCCCTCTCCAAAACTAGCACTTTAGCTTCTTCTCAGCCAATTCAAAGTTCAGGGCACCCTCTGCATCGCGCCTTTAAAGACCCGCTCCGATCAGACTTTGTTCTGTAGTAAAAGCATTTTTCCTGAGGATCACACTGTTTAAAGTGAAATTCCAAAAACTTCTGTCGTCTTCTGGGACAGAGCAGCAGGACTTAATCAGAGATCTCAGTTGTTGGTGGGACCATTGGCGTGGAGTTAGGCTCCCAACGCTTCCCATCATCCCTTTGTTTACACTCTCTCCCACTAACTTACAGCCCCTCACACCCCCAATGGTGAGCATATCAGAGCTCTCCAGCCGTACAGTTTAGATCCAGATTCCAGCTCAACAAAGACAAAGACGTTCATGGATCTATCTGTCTGACAGTGGATGCATCAGAATGGAGCAGAGCAGGGTGGAAATGATCCGAACCAAGAGTCTTGTGACATCGTTAGCGTTCCATGACTGAGGAAAAGGACTTTGCTTTGAAAGTTTTACCTCCAAACAGGATGGCGTCCACCCTTTCTTTGACCTGCAGACGCCTCTCTCTCTCCTTCTTCATTCGCTTCTCCTCCTCTCTCCTTCGCTCCTCCTCCTGCTCTCCCTCCAGCATCACCATCAGAGCCTTCTCCTCTGCAGAGTAGAGGGTCGCCCTCTTCTTCATCACTCTCCTCAGCTGCTCCAGGCTGCTGCTGAAGAGCTCGTCACACTGCTGCTCCGTGCTGATACCTGAGCCGAACACAAACCCTCTCAGTTCATGTCAGGACTTCAGAGGAGCTTCCTTTTTCCCGGATTACCTTTCCTGTTGGCTGCTTCCTTCCGGAGCTTCCGCAGCTTCTCCAGAGACCTTAAGATGTCCTGCATCCTCTTCACGTCTGCCTGCTTCTTCCTCACCTCACACAGGACGGCGTCGGCTGCCAGCTTCAGCTCCTGCTCCTGATGAGACGATGCTCTTCAGTCAGGAGTTCTGCCAGACTCAGGAGCTTCAGTTCCAGCTGGAGCAGTCTTACCTTCTTCTTCTCCTCTCCCTGCTGGATTTGCCTCAGCCTCCACTCATCTATGGCGGCCTCCTTCAGGCAGCCCCGCTCCTCGGCCTGCTTCCTCTCCAGCTCCCGCAGCGTCCTGGCCTTCAGGAGTCGGGCCCTTTTACGCGACACCCGGAGCACTTTGGTTCTGGCCAAACCCTCGGAGTCTCTGAGCAGAGCCATGTTCTCCTGCAGCTGCCTCCTCACGTCCAGAGCCGCCGAGTAGGACTCCGTCCAGCCGCCGTCATCGCCCTGCAGGCGGAGACACAGCTGCTCCAACCGGGACACCAGCGCAGCTGCCCCGTAAAGGACGCCCGAGAGCTCCGCCAGGGGTAACCGCTCCTCCTGACGGAGCCGGGGACCCCTCTGGTTCCTCCGGCTTCTGCCCTGCAGAAACCGGCAGATCCAGTCCTGGTCTCTTCTCTTCTGCTGAGCCTCCTCCTCCTCCGCTCGGCCTCGGGTTCCGCTCCCGCGATCCAAGCCCCGCCGCGGAGCAGCAGGCGGGGGGCCGCCGTCCCAGAGACAGTCATCCGGCCTCTGCCCGCGCTCGGACTCAAACCACGGAGAAGCGGCGCCGAACTGTGGAGGAAAAGACAGAAAGGACGGGCCTCCTGCGGCGGGAGGCGCGCTTCTCGGGGGCTGTCCGAGAGGGGGGCTCACGAATGAAGGCGGGGGGATGGAGGGGTCAAATCCAAAGGGAGAAGGTAAGCAGGAGCCCCCGAAACACGCTTCTGGAGGAGGAGCGTGGAACCAGTGAGGGAGTCCGTGTTCCGGGGGGTCGTAAGGCGGCGGAGGACCTGGAGCGACGCCGCAGCCGGACTGTCGCGGAGGCTGGTACCGGTTCTGATGCAGAGAGTTATCGTCCATGCTGCTGGCACGGAACGGCACTGTTTCCCATTGTTACCCAAAACCTCCAGATCAACTCACAACGGCTCCCCGATCCGTCTAGGCATGCGCAGTTATTACGTCACTTCCGCTAAAGAGCACGTCTTCGGATGTTAATAACAATAATAACTTCTTAAAATATATGTTAAAGTTTACACTGACATTGACAAAAAAAAATAAAAAATATAACGTTAAGTATTTGGACGATGCGATCCTGAAAGACTACATGGTAACTTCAAATATTTTCTTCTTCTATTTTGTTTGACGGCAGTTCACTCCCCAGTACACGAAGACACAGCGCCTCCTACCGATACCGAATAATTCTATTACGTTTTTAACGAAGCCCGTGAAACTCCTCAGAGTAAAATGATCTCACTTCTCCTCTTTACCTGTTGTTAACATATAAAAAAGAAAAAACGATCAAACAAAAAGAAGTACACCAAACCGTGTGGCTGTCATTCTATCACTGAGATTTTCATTTTCTGTAATGACAACAATATAGAGTGGGGGAAGCTCTCTGTTGTTGAGGAAAACATACATTTGTGTGATCACAGAGTTATATTTCACCCCTCTTGACTGCCAGAGGTATCACTCAGAACTGGACAATGGGAGGCATTCAAAGCAGTTTCACCAAAGACAGTAAATAAAGCGGTGAGGACTGAGGAGGTGTGATGACGGACTTTCTGCTCCAGCCGGATGAAGCCAATTCAGTCGCCACTTTTCCGCAATACGGACACTGACATTTGGAGCCAGGCGACAGTGATTGGTCCAAGTCAGTCTGACTGAACGTTTCTATGGCAACTACTGTCACCAATCAGGAGTGAGCTTGTTGGAGGTCCGGACCCCTTCCACTGAAAGTAGCTTATGAGAATCTGTCAAAGTTTCAAGGAACCCTTTTTCACTGAGGCATCTGATTTGGCTTCTTGGAGCAGCGGTTACTTGCTGTTTGGAACGTGAAGGGGTCAGTATGTCCAGTGATATATACTGTCTGTGGTCTCTACCATATGGTTGCTACACGATGTGTAATGGCTACATGATCAGTCCCGCTGCAGACGCCTCTAATGTTAGTAAAATAATGCAACGATCCGGCCGGACCGTCACTTTAAGCGGGGTACCAAATGCCGAGCTACTAATCAGATGGCTTCAGTGGAGAGCTGTGCGTGCCCCAAACACTGCAGAACCCCGGACAGTCTCATGGAGCAACAAACAAGAAGACAAGCAATATCTCTTTCTGAGCCAACAGCCCATTTAAACCAACTCACACAAATAGCCAAATAGCATGGAGCGTCACTTCAGTGCACAACCCTCTGACTCAAGGTTTCACCCTAAAGCTCCCCACTTCCCATGAGCCTTAGGGGCTGAAGGCGGGGCCAACCCCTCAGGTCACTACAATAGTATAATAGGACTGGACGAGGCTGACCAAGATGGCGGATTGAGTGGATGCTCTTTTTCAACCTGTAGTGCCAAACTTTTTCAACGTTGTGGGAACCTTCTAATTAGACACTGCTTTTGAAGGGCCTTTACCATTATTTGAGAGTAAACCTTGTCCATGTATATGATAATATATTTCCTTTGGCACAGTGAAGAACAGTTTTTTTGTGAAAGACGAGTTGTTTTCACAGTTCATTTTCCTACCAATTTGTGAGACGACTCGATTTCTGAGGCACTGCCTTTCATTATGGGTGCCGCCCATTTTTTGACATCAACATAGAGTCTCCCTCAGCAGTGTGTCTGCATTTCACCCATGAAAACAAACAATATCTGAACTTTTGGAGAGGGGCATGTGTGAGTGGGAGGGGGGGGGGGGGCTCTATGACAGTCACGTCATTAAAAGCTCAAAAGCTCAAAGATGCATATTGTGTATATAAGAGAAAAAGGTTTATCCGATCAGCGCTAGCTCCACAGAGAAAGTGGGTGTGTGTGATAGTCTGGGGGCGGTGCTGGCATTGCAGACTCTTCCTGGAATGGGCTGGTCTTCTCTTTGTGACATCACAATGTGAGAAGCCACTCGTTTTCATTGATTGGGAGGGTCTGGTGCTCAGAGAGCAGGTATTTAGAAGAATGCTTAGAAATGCGTGAATGGATCAAAATCTCACTTGGGATTGTTTTTTTTTGTGAGAAATGAACATTATAAAACACTTAAAAGCTAAAAAAAAAGAAAGATTTTGAATGATATAGGCCCTTTAAATTTCTTGCTGTTATAAATGGAAAATGGAAGGCTAATGCTGAACAAATACATAAATAAATAAATAACATTTATTTGTATGGGACCTTTCAAGATAAAAATTATAAAGTGCTTCTCGGTAAAACACAATAAAACACAGTAAAATGCAGAATATAAAAAATAATTAAGAAAAAGCCATTTAAAAAGAAAGGTTTTTAGCTGCTTTTTAAAAGAAAACACTGAGTCTGCAGATCTGAAGCTGAGAGGAAGGGGGCTCCAGAGGGATGGAGCCACTGCTGCAAAGGCTTTGTCACCTTTAGTCTTTAACTGGGTTCTCTTAACAACCAGCAGACCCTGGTCACATGATCTCAGGGACCTGCTGGGGGTGTACGGCTGCAAAAGGTATTTTATGTAGGCCAGTGCTTGGCCATTATGTTGAAACCAGGATTTTAAAATGCAGTCTGCAGTGGATGGGGAGCCAGTGCAGCTGGATTAATAACGGGGGGATGTGTGAAAACTTGGATGAATTGGTTAAAAGCCTTGCAGCAGCGTTCTGGACAACCTGGAGCCGTTCTAAACATTTTTTTTCCTTAAACGTGAAAATGGAGTTGCAGTAATCAAGACGAGAAGATATGAAAGCATGGATTAGCTTCTCCATCTCAGAACGCGACACAATTGGACTCAGTTTTGCAATGTTTTTAAGATGATAAAAACAAGAGTGAACAAGTGACCCGACATGAGAGTCAAGGGATAAAACCGGGTGGAGAGTCACCCCAAGGTTCCTGACAAACAACTTGATAAGGGAAGCCAGTGGACAATCTGGGAGAGGCAACTGTCAGGAGCACAGACTAGGACCTCACTTTTGGCTTCATTTAGTTGGAGAAAATTATCATTCATCTAACTCTTGACTGAATCCAGACACTTGCGTAAAATCTGTATTTTAAAAACATCCTGGGGTTTAAAAGACACATAAAGCTGAATATCATCAGCATAAAAATGATAAGAAATATCAGTTAAAAAAAACTTAAAATATGCTGCAAAGGCAGCAGATATAAAAGAAACAATAAAGGTCCCAAACTGAGCCTTGTGGGACACCAGAAGGGAGGGATGCAGAAGAGGACTTAGAATTTGAAAAAACAACAGGAAAGACATGACAAGACATGATCATCCCGAAAGAAGAAGAATTTCCACCTCTGCCTATTTTATCTGAGGGGACCCATGTAAAGAAACTAGCTTACAAACAGTGCTGCTCACAACAGCTCAAGGTGAGGGGAGAAGCAGCAGCGGTTGTGATAACGAAATAATTGTTGTTCTTTCAAACCTGATTAATACCCACTTTGATGCCATGGAGAAATTGATCAATAAAAACTTGCTCAATGAATTGCTTGACTTTGCTTTTGAAGAAATAAAATCTGTAAAGAAAAAGATCAATGTAATTGATAAAAAGACAAACAAATATGAAGCTACTTTTCTCTGGCTGCAGGAAAGACTCGCTGAGTCTGAACGCTACTCAGGACGCTGGCATTTTAAAACTATACAGAGTACCGGAAACAGTGCCCAGAAAACATGTGAAATAAGAAACCATCAAAATTTGCCAAACTATTTTCCCAAAAGGAAAATAGAAACTGCTTGATATGATTGATACCGTACACCGTTTAGGAAGACTGCAGGAAAACAAAAAAATTATGAAGGGATCATTCTCTTTTCTGGAGGAAAACTGGAGAAAGCCGCAAAAAGAAAATCCCATCCTGAAGGATCGCCATCTCGGCTTCACTGATGACCTGTGAAGCAGGCACAAGCAGCAAGAAGAGGGGGGAGAACCGCCTATACATGGGGGGCCCATGCCTACATCAACGGTATAGAAGTCGGTATTCCCAAAGGCAAACACTGACAGAACTGATGGCATCCTGAGCAGCTGGCTTACACTTTTGGAGGAAAACATAAGTCTTGTTCTGATCTCACTTGTTCTGCCATTAATTACCTTAAAACTATGTTTATAGTTAATTACACAACAGCATGTTTATGTTAATGTTATTCTCTCTGAACTGATGCTTTATGTAACCCATCACTACGATCAGCATAGATATCTCTTTCCTTTGGAGTTGAGGTAAAATATTAATTTCTTTTACTAGCGAAAAATGTATGAGCAGGTCAATGGCCTTCGAAGTGTGAATGATCAGAAATGAACACAGAGGAAAAAAACGTCCTCCACTTCATGGCATGCGTTTATTTCTCATGATGGACACTGCGACGGGCATTATCTTTTACTTATTCATCCCTGCACCTAATTTCGGCCTACTAACTTAGTCTTTCTCAAAATTAAACAAAAATCATAAGCAGCACAACTGCTCAATAAGCTTCGTAAATCACAGTTTATCTTGAGTATTTGTAATGGTTCTATGAAAATGGCCCTTTGACTGTTATTACCACACCGCAATATCACATGTTCTATAGATTCATTGACACCTGAAAGTCACATTTCTCACCTGTGTGTATACCTGTTATGAAGAGCTGCTTGTAGAGACCTGTATGGCCAAATTTGAGTCTGGATATTACTTTCCCTTCCCAACTGTTCCCAATGTGCAAAGCTTCAAAAGACCTAATCATACCATGGCAAAAAATCTAGTTTTGAACAGTTTTCGATGTTTACATTTAGTTGATTTAGACTCCTGTTAACTCAATCTTTCCTTGTGACTCTTTAGTTTTCTTTGAAAAGTCAATCTTAAAGCTTTGCAGCAGAGTCTCTGCTCCAGCAGAAGCCCAGATTTCAACAGATGGAGAAACAGTCTGTTTAGCTAAGAGCTCCTCTTTAGACCATTATGCTCACACACACATGACAGCGGGTGTGAACTGAATTCAGTTCAGTGACTGTATAAGACAGGGGTGTCCAATACCAGGCCTTAAGGGCAGGTGTCCTACCAACCAACCTGCCATTATTTTTGTAATCATTTTGTAATAATATACTGTTTTTATACTATCTGAGCCAGCCAAGTTTTCTTTATTATTCTCCTTATTGGCTAAACACAACCAGGTAGTCAACAGCAGATGAAGCAAGGTTTCTGGAAAACTAGCAGGAAGTCGGCCCTCAAGCCCTGGATTGGGACACCCCTGGTAGAGTGAGTGTGATGTCACCCATAGAAAACGCTATCCTTCCGGCTCCAGTGAAAGCCAAATTTAGTCGCCATTTTTCCATCATGCAGACGTCGCCATGTTGAAGCCAGAGGACAACAGTAAGCAGTGATTGGTCCGAGTCCGTCTGGGTCAATGTATCTATGGCAACTACTGTCGCCCATCAGGAAGGAGCATGTTCAAAGTTCACACTACATACCGGAAAGCGGGCTCAGGAGAATCTGTCAATCAAACATTTCAAATGTTTGAGGTGGGGGCCAGCGGGCACCATGTGCTGTTATTGAGGCATCTGATTGGCCAGTTCACGACTTGAATAACTTAGAAGAGAAAAAAAGAGGATTAACAAGAACATGTTCAAAAACGTATCAGAGCAAGGATGGTTATTCTGACCATAGAATGAGTAACAGCTTTTTATTTTCTCCATAGAAGTCTTTGGAACGCTGGGGGCGGGGGGGGGGGGGGGGTATTCAGTCCAGTTCTCATATACAGTCAATTGTTCAGTCAAGGCTTGTAAACTGACACAGGTTTGAAAACAAAAGTGAGAGCAGGTCAGCCACAGGCATTCATGCTCCTACAGCAGGTTTTGGGAGGCGAGGACAGGAGCTGTCTCCAAATGTGTACGAGTTCTGTGGAGCAGAGCCAAATGTTGGCACTGTACTTTGGACTGGTTCTGTCTCACCTGACTGGAGAAGGTAAGTTAACTCCTATTTGAAGTGTCCTTCGCTCAGCTTCAGCCTCTCAGCTGCATCTCACAGTCTGGACCAGTGAGATGGACTGGTCAACTGGTTCTTGCCATCACAAAGGCCTCAAACATCAGGTTTCTGTTTGGGTGAAGTCTTTGTTGGGTTTGGAGTGTGGCTGAACCGTCTGATCCAGAAACAGCTGAGCCAAAAAGAGAGAGAGAGAGTAAAAGACAAAAAACAACAATCAGATACAGAGACAAACTATCTAACTAGCAACTAATCACAGCCAGAGCTGTGAGCTGATCAGGAGCTGATCAGGAGCTGATCAGGAGCTGATCAGGGGCTGTGAAGCCAGTTAGTCATCTGCAAGAGCATTTCTGTGGATGGACATGTTTTGTGTTTTTCTGATAAATATCTGGAAGGTTACAGATGATGCAGACTTTCCTTTCCTTCATGGTCCCAGGAAACAGCAAACACACGTTTGAGCCATCAGGGATCAAAGCACGGATGAGATTCATATAAAGCTGTGGTGACCAAGCAGGAAAGTATCTGCTGGTTCGGATCCACAAGGACCAGTCCAGACCTCCAGTCTGGTTTCTTTTATGGGGGAGAGTCTTGCAGCCAGAGCATCAATGTCGAATCTTTTGTGATTTTTGCAGATTTTCTCTTTGAATTTTGATTTGATCCTTTGAGCCGCTTCAGTCCCACTTCCCCTGGTTTTCAGGGGTGGGGTCCATCTTAAGGCTACAGGGTTTAAACTATGTTGGAAGGCAGGGAAAGACTTTACATTAGGGAAAGGTGGGCGATCGTTTGGGACCCCCATCACTTCAGGAATCCCAGGATGAACTCTGATAAAAAAAATTCCATTATTATATAATTCTGTCATAAATTGAAAACTCATAATCACTGAAATGGCATAAGAGTGCTCATGTGAAAGTGTTTTGGACTTCCCCGTCCCTCTGCAGGAATGGACCATTCCGTCAACATTAGCAAGCAGCAAGTTAGTAAGCAGAGAGAAACTCTTCAAAAAGTTTTTTAAAAAGGCGGTACGATGAAGCATAGTGATCTGAGCAGCTGTGAAAAAAGGAAAAGGCGAGGAGAAAGCAAATTTATTTCTTCACTTCCAAAAGTAAAGGAAGTCAAAACAGAACAGATTCAAAAGAACTCAAAAAGAAGGTAAAGAAAGCCAAAAATAAGAAAAGGAGAGAATAAGCAAACAGAGGGGCAGAATGGTCATTTTGAGAATAAATCCTGTTTTTCTTTATTCACGCCGCTCCATAGTGTTTGTGGTGAAGCAGAAAATGTGTTACAGCTGGAATTTATCGATAAATAAACAGGATCTGTCTGTTCGGAGCTTTTATGCCTGCCTAGATGATTGTGAAGCTGCAGAGGCAGACAGGGACCGTCAATAAAGTACAAGAAAACGCCCCAGACAAAAAAAACAATAGACCAAGAAATAAAAAAGTATTTTTCTTTGTTCCCAATGTTCTTTTTGGGTTTGACCCACAAACAAAATAAATAAACAGTTCATCCTGGTCAATACTGCGTACTTCCCCAACGTTTTTCTCTCACTTCTCTGTCTGTGACACGGACACTTTGTGGCTTTTCAACTTAGAATTGCAGCTCATTTTACGGTTTTTAATGAGCAAATGAGGTTAGTCTCCAGCCTGTTTGGAGTTCAAAACAAAAATTATTAAAAAAAATGTTGGATTCAAACAACGTCCAACATCAGAATAACAATACAAAGGAAAGAAAGACAACAGACCAAGGCACCTTTTTAGGAGAACCAACAGAGTTAATACCCAGCAACAATCTCTCTCCGCTCTGGCGCATATTCCTGTCGCCTCCTCTTTTATTAAGTTTGTTGGGTTTTCCTTAATTTACACATGCGCTGAGCTCTAAGGAGGGGAAACAGATAAAAAAAACAGCTGCAGCGCTATCAGAAAACATTAATTGCAACATGTCCGTCCTTTCACAGTCTTCCCACATCATCTCTGGCCCTGCAAAGCCTTTTCACGGATAACTGACACAGAGCGTCCTTTTATTCCCGTCTGGAAGCAGATAACATGCTGATCTTAGGAAGACGCTATGACAACAGTTTCCTCCCAAGAGTTTCACCTTCACCTCCCTGTGACACAAACACTTCTGCAAACATGATTATATCACCTACATAGCTAGGTAATTCATAAAAGCAAATATGAGATAACTTATAAACATTTTTCCAACAAAGAATTAGAACGAAAAACACCAGTGTGTTTTGTTTTTAAAGTCAATATGCTTCTATAGGATTGGCATTTCTTGCATAATGAATATTTACAGTAAATGGAAAATTGAAGCTTAACACATGCACCAATATTTATAGTAGCTTTTCTCCAAGGCTTCTTCATCTTCAGCATTTGTCTGCAGGTGGAGCGGTGAGGGTGCTTTGTCGGCCCGGCCAGAGCGTCTCTTTGCCCTGTTCCTATAACTATGAAGACGGGGCTTCGGTGTCAGAGCTCTCCGTCCAGTGGAGGAGTCCCAGCAGCAGGCTGCTGTGTCACTACATCAAACACAAAGCCTTCCAGAACTGCAGCGCCGGATACTCCATCAGCTACCGGCCCGCCAGCATCCGGCTGTCCATCCTGCAGGTTCAGGCGGTGGACTTTGGCACTCACGTCTGCTCTGTCAGCAAACGCCACGAGTTCTCTGACTTCAGCGTGGAGCTGGACCAGATGCGCGGTGGGTGCAGAGGAATTCTACTACAACTATCTCTCTAACCGTGTTGTAGACGTCTTTTGTCTTTTTGTACATCCTCAAAAGTAAAACAACCACAATAAGATAAATCTGAATCAGTGCAGGAAGAAATCTGATTGTTGGGGAGAATAAATCTTTAACATTTCCCAACAACGGATGTATGCTGAAACAATCTGATCATTCAAGAAGTCAGTAACTGTTTTTTTTGTTTCCAACAGTTTTCTGTTCCGTTAGCACAGTCATTATGTTTAAGTTAACTGGAGTGATAAAAAGGACAACCTGTCTCCAAACCTTCTTTGTTCAGACTTTTGCTGATTTCAAGTCAATTCGGGTTTTTTTTCACACCGTTTTAAATATTTTTAAACCTGATCAAGTCCAGGGTTTTGAATCAGACAGCTTTCCATGTGATTGGCTTTAACCAGCTGAGGATCTCTATCGATTAGATTTTAGACCCATTTTCTACACCCCACCATCCCTCCCTCCTTAGAGTTTATAAATCCCACCACAAAGCCAGGCAGTGGATTCAACTAAATCTCAGTTATCCAATCATCTGTCGTGGAACATTGATTTGTTGGGTGATGTTACATCCTGAATTGTGCAACTCCATGATCTAAAACTGTAGTGGTCAAAAACTTCTGTCTTTGCTTTTTAGAGTTGATAACTTCTGCACCGACCAGTAATGGAAACCAGTCAGGTAGGTTCAACAGGACAGAAAGTATCTGAAAACATTCTTTTCTTTATTTTTCACCTAAATGTAACTTTGACAGTCAGACAGGGCCTCTCTGAATCTGTCATCCAGGCTCTTCAATGGCGCATGAGATTCACAGAGTGTCCTGCCACATGTCGCAGTGGTAGAGGAAAGGTTTTTGGTGTAGAGCAGACAAGCGGCATGATGAAATCCTAAATCTTCCATTTCACACGTCCTTCTTCACAAATGGGACTCTTTCATATTTAAAAGAAAAGCTGTTGCTTTTAGTTCAACAGGGAGAGATTTACTGCCAAGAAGCTCTGAAACGATCAAAAATGCTCTTATTGTGTGTTTTATTAAAGAGGAATAAAAAGGTGGGGGTCACATTTAGTTTCTTTTGCAGATTTATGGACTTAAAAACGGTTTTGGACCATTTCTAGAATAAGATCATTCTATGACTTTAGGCTGATCCTGCCATGTGGTTTTGGATTTGTGATGCATTTATTTGTGTTCACAGGCCTCGCCAGGAGACTCGCCGCTCTGTACGCCTTCCTCTGCCTGTGTGCTTGTGGAAGAGGATTTTCATAAAGAGCTGAGCTGAACAAACCACAGCAAGCGGCAGAGCTCTGAATAAAAACCATGATCTGACATGAAGAGTGTGGCTTGTTGTGCTTCCACAGGTTTCTACATGGGTGCATGTGTGTGTTTGTGTGTGTGTGTGTGTGTGTGTGGGGTGTTTGTGACTGATCCAGGAAACGTGTTTTTGTCTCTTCATCAGCTTGTGTGCCATTTCGCTTTAGTGCATCTTGGTGTGGCTTTTATCCACTGAAACGGTTATTTAAACACACCGTCATCCCTGCATTCGCGTCAATACTTCCATTTGTTTCATTGGTCCCGTTCTCTCATAAACCTGAGAGTTTGGGACTTAAGGAAAAAAAGAAATCAATTTTCTAATCAAATACTGAGAATCTGCATTTTTGAGGAAAAATATAAAAACCAAACTCAACCATATCACGAGATACTGAACTCCAGATATTAGGTATTGTTTGGGTTTGTTCTTCTAACTACTTTTAATATTGATGAAGGTTCAGGCTTCACCTGGATGTTCAGTTATGGTATCTAGACTTGAAGTATTTTTTCTTGAAAGTTTTGAAGTTCCCCTCATCCAAGTGGTGATGAAGCTCAGGTCCAAAAGACACCAAATGTAGTCCAGATTAGACAGCCTGTACTGACCAGAGTACCACCCCCCTCCAGCCTTCCTCTGACAGCTATAGAAGCCTGTGTGGTGGAGATGCTGCTGAATAGTGATGCTTCCTACGTGTCCAGTGACAGTCAAGATCACTTTTCTTTCAGGATTCAGGAGTGAGACCATTTTTTGATTATTGTCCGCGGAGTTCAGGACAATAGTGCATCTACCTTTGTCAGCCGGGAATACGGTGATGGTTTCATTTCTTTTTTCTTTTCCTGATTGGTTAGTTAAGATTGAGGCGGTTTGGCATTGGAAAGGGCTGCAGAGACTTTCAAACGAAGCTATTCTGCTTAAGCCACAGGTAAATGGTGGTTCTTAAAAGCATAACCAAATCCCCATACAGGTATTTCTTTGGGTTTGAGGGCAAAGTTGAGACCTTTTGGTAAAACCTTTTGGTAAAAATAATGCAAACATTCCCCATCCAAGACATTCCCCATCTCAATTCTTCTTGTTCTTAAAGGCCCCCCTTACGAATTTCTTAAAACATGATACAACTTTGATTGATTTTAACTTGTTCTGTCCAACATCAACATCCATCGATGGTTTTTGGATCTTGAGGGAAATTTCATGGTTGTCCATTGATTGCTCCATTAACACGTCATATCAGAATATAGATAAAAACATGGTTAAAGGACATACAGTGGGGAAAAAAGTATTTAGTTAGCCACCAGCTG
This sequence comes from Oryzias latipes, assembly GCF_053564925.1. Lineage (NCBI taxonomy): Eukaryota > Metazoa > Chordata > Actinopteri > Beloniformes > Adrianichthyidae > Oryzias > Oryzias latipes. The sequence goes on from NC_136239.1 coordinate 7,425,628, forward strand.
TGCAAGTTCTCCCATTCAAGAAGAAAACCCTCACATGAACCAGGAGAACAAGCTCCACACACACAGGTGTAACCGAGATAACTTTGATCTGACTTTATAATGGCACAAAGTCTGTTCAAGTGTTACATACCTGAGGGATCTCCAACAAACTGCTGCATTACACTCCCAGTCATAGCCCCCCCTTCCTTCTTCTTCTCTTAAACCCCCCTATATATTCCAAAGGCGACTGTTGCCCTGCTTCTGTACCATCTCCTGTTAGAGAGGAGCTGGAGTGGGCAGGATCATACAACAGTGTATTGTTTTCTGTTTGTCTGTTACCAGAAATAAAGGGTGGCTTCTCTCCAGGAGGTGACACTGTGTCACGCCAAATAATCAACCAGCACAACGCAAAAAGCGACCGGTTACACAGAACCCAGCCGGGATTCGAACCAACACCCACTTCATATTTATCTATAATCCTTTTTTGACCGTTATTAGATAGATAAATCTGAGCAGTGAACTGATGGAAGGATAGATTTAAGTGAACCTGCTCTTACTCTTTCCATCTTCTTCCTTTGGAGGCTTTGATTCAAGGAGCAGTTTGTTGCCACAGTGTTGGCTTTTTTTAGAGCTCTGACCATCACACCAGATTTACAGACATTTGAATTTATAGGATTTTGGGCAGAATTCATCGTTGTAGAAATATTTGAGCCCTTTTTGGAAAGTTTTATGAATGTCAGCTGATTTTTGCAGCTTTAGGGTCCCGACACATCTTCACAGGACGCTCATTAAAAAATCCGGTCCAGATGTGTTTAAAACCTATTGATGTGTTGTCCCTCTTTCCCACTCCCCTCCGGGGGGAGCGGGAGACATTCCAGATTGCAGTTAGCTCGTCTCTGCTCCTGTTCTTGGCCGTGGACCTCGTCTCTGGCTCGTCTCGCGCCCAGCCTTCCTCCAGTTCCATCTGGTTGAAGCCCATCTGCTACATTATTCAAACATGTAGTTGTAGAGTTAGATAAGGTCCCTCTTCTCTAAGAGTTGTGGTACATCGTCTGTCCGTCCTGGGAGAGGATCCCTCCTTCATGTGGACATCCCTGAGGTTTCGTCTTTCTTCCTTTTTTTTTTCTTTTAGAAGTTTTTCCTTACTGAGAAGGAGGGTCTAAGGGCAGAGATGCCCAATTTAGCTTAGTCTGTTTAGTTTAGTTTAACAATCAACTATTTTTTATTTTATAACTGATTCTATGTTTTTGTACATTTCTTGGTGTGAAGACTGTGTTTTCATTTTGTGCTATATAAATAAAACTCAATTGAATTTAATAGATAGAGGCAAGTCACATCTGAGTTTGTCTCAAAAGGATACAGAAAAAAAGAGATTTGTTAAAGCAAGAAATGTTTATAATCAAGGTTCTGATAATTGAACAGGATCCAAATTTCAATAGTCAGCTGATCTCAGATGGTTATTTTGGATTTTAAATGTCAGCAACAGATTTGTGTAAAACGTTTTGTATTCAGATTCAACTCCTGCCGTTTTCATTTGTTGTCAGAGTTCATGCTTGAATTTAAAAATCAGCCCAACGTTCAGACCCTGAAATTGAATGTTGAAATTCCTAAATACCACTGGAATCTAGAAGCAATTTCTCACCAACTTCAATGTTGAGAAGTCCCACCAACACCAACTCAATTGTACACTATATTAGTATTGGCTCACCCATCCAAATGATCGGAATCAGGAGTCCTAATCACCCGACTGCCCACAGGTGAATAAATTCAAGTGAGCCAGGCCTTCTGTGTGACCTCACCAATGCACCTGTGGGAGAACGGTCAAAAACTCCTAGAAACACTCCTCAACCTTGTCGACAGTCTTCCCTGCAGAGATGAAGATGCAAAAGGTGGACCGACGTCAAACTGAACTCTATGGGTTTAGAACGGGAGGGCACTTCCGTTCACATGAGAGTCAAGGCAGGTGAGTCAATCCTTTTGGTAATATAGCGTATTTGCACTCTGGCTCACAAATCTTTGTTAATGACAGCTGTTAGTGCGTATATTTGGGGTGTGTTTGTGTTTTTAAGCAGCTGTTGTGATTTTTTTACATGTCAATTTAAGCATTTCCATTTTCTTTTTTTACATTGCCGTAGGTGAAGCAAAAATCAGTCAAAATGGTCATTTAAGGTTTATTTTAGCTGCTTGGAATGAGGTCAAAGGTCACTGGTTTGGTGTATTTCAAGCATTTCAATCCTGTACATGCGGTTTTTTTGTTTCTGCGAGTCTTCAAGAGTCAATTTGGGTAGACCTGCAGGAGTAAACGTGTTTGATGGAAGAACCGGAACGCCTCAGATGTTCAAGTCTGGTGCACAGTGGGGGGTGGGGGGTCTGGCTATGCACTGCAAGTAAAGACTCTGCACACACAGTTAACCGCATGCAGTTAGGAAGGGTCTTTTTCTCGTTTTTATCCTCTTTACAGAGTCAAATAAAAGCTGCTCCAATTGGTGACAACTGCTGTTTTCAAACCAGGAGAGGTTCTGTGCACCTCTCCTGCACTGTTTGGGTCAGAACCACAACAGAATCCCTCCAGGTCTTAGTCCATGTCAGACATCATGTTCAGAACAGTGAGCAGTGTTTTTGTTTTCTGCAGCTGCGTCAGATTAAAAGTAAAAAAGCAGTTTTCTCTCAAACGACCACACCTCACTGATACAGCATTTAATGTTGTTGCTTTGGAAACTCACCAGCCGCAATGAAAAGAATAAATATTGATAAAATGCTAACAAATCCTAACAAAGCATTACACAACGTACAGCGTTCTGTCACGCCGTATGACCATCTGCTGTACACATCAGCAAACAAATAAGCAGACCTCCATGCAGAAACCCAAAAATGGGATGTGGAGTAAGGAAGTAAAAATAAACTAAACACTCCTCATGTGGATTTTCACGGCGGTAAAAACTGCAAAACCACAGAGAAATGAAGACTTGTGCGAGACATAAAATGCACATAAAGTGTCCCGTCTGTTCCAGGGAGCGCTGCACGAAAGCGCCTCATCAGTAGTCCATGTCGGATCCATCGGCGTTGTCTACGTTGCGCGACAGCATGTAGTTGTCCATGTCAATGGAGCGACAGTTGTTGATGGCGTAGCGCAGCCGCTCAGCCATGACAGCCTGGCTGGAGTAAGGAGGGAGGCGCAGCTGGAAGAAGCAGGTCTGCGATGTGGGCAGGCTGTCGAACGGCTGAAACACACAGACGGCAGACGCATGAGGCTGCACGTCTGCGCAGACGCATGCAGAAGCTTCCCTCATTCATGCTCACAGACTACACCAAACAATCCTTAACAGGCTAAAAGTTTCTTCATTTCTGTGGAGAAGCTGGGAAATAAACAAGCTTTTCAAAATAAAAGTACCTGCAATGAACATAAGGCAAAAATGTACTGTAATTTCCGGATTATAAGCTGCTACTTTTGCCACACGCTTTCAACCCTGCGGTTTATTCAATGATGTGGCTAATTTGTGCATTTTCTTTCTTGTTTTTTTTCAATGCATTTTTTTCTAACCGCCACTAGGGGGAAAGAGTGAAAGGAAAGAGTGAGACAGGGGGAATACGGTATATGTGTGAGGAAGACGCAAGTTTAATGTAAAATCCTGCTTTGTGAATGAATAGCACGAGCAGACCCTCATCATGGAAAATGCGAGAAGAAATGCAAATGACGCAGCTTTCAAGTTAAAAGCAGTTGTTAAAAAATCCACCATCACCAACGGGTTTGGTGACAGCGCACTCTCAGGAGTGAATTTACCTCAGAGTGACACTGACAGCTACAACGAAGGAGAGAAAGAGAGAGTGTGGTGAAGCATATCTGACGCTATTCCAATCCGACACTGAGGAGGAAGACTTCCATGGTTTCAGAGCACAGGGGGCTTAGAAGTCACTGCTGCTCTCAGTGGCTTTTACCCGTATGTTTTTTTTTTTTTTTTAACCAGCCCTGTTAGTGCTGTTAATACCATATTGCTGCCGTGTTACTACGGCGTCACTGTTTGGAATGGACCTGTGACGGTGTGGGATTTCTGATCACTGCGGTGATGAAGCAGCAGGAGTTGTGGTGTCGCGGCTTATAATCAGGTGCGCTCAATAGTCCGGAAATTACGGTAATAAAGAAAGTTTTAAATTTTTCTTATTCATAAATCAAGCTGTTTGCTTCACAGGGATTTCTATCTTTATTCTTTGACACCACATATTTCATATTCTTACATTTGGATTTTTCCATTTCTCATGAGCAAGTTAGCTGTTTAGCTAGCTGATGAAAAATGGATTTACACTCCGTTTTGATAGACTTCCTCCTTTTGGTTAAAGATGAGACTCTATTGCTTTGACGATCCTCCAGAATTTAAGACATTTTCATGTTTCTCAGCTCTTTGGTGTTGCGGTTGTTTAGGGAGGATTTGTTTGATCACGCCTGTGCTCACCCAGCCTGCCTCTGACATTTACCCAGCACATGCAGTCACTCACCCTGTCCACCTTCATGATCTGGAACCTCTGGGAAATGTCAGCCGTGTTGGCTGGAAGTCTGGATCGGCCGGAGACGAAGCGCATGAAAAGCACCCGCTCCTCGTTGGAGAACTCCTCCAGCGTCTGCCAGAACCAGTGCACAAGGGTGTGCTGCTCGTCCACCTCCCTGTAGCGGACCACCTTCTTCAGCACGTCGCAGCAGATCTCCGGCATCCCGCACACCATCTGCTCCAGCTGCCGGGCCGTGAGCAGGGACAGCAGCGGCACCGGCACGATCCACGACATGCCCTCCCGCACCGCCGCCACCTGGCACAACAACAAAATCAATCAATCAATTTATTATTTGTATAGCACTTATAAAAGCCAAGGCAACCAAAGTGCTTAACATAAAATCCAATAAAATCACAAACAATATGATGCAATAAAGAAACAATCACAATAAAACAATAAAATCAATTGAACAATAAAAGCAATAAAACAATAAAAACAATAAAAGAATTAAATTAATAAAATGAACAAGTCCCACTAGATATGCTCACTGGAGTTAAAAGCCTGAGTAAAAAGATGTGTTTTCAAAAGAGTCTTAAAATTACTGACAGTTCTGGCAGACCTCACAGAATAGGGGAGAGCATTCCAGAGTTTAGGACCTGCAACTGAAAAGGCTCTGTCTCCCCGAGTCACAAGCCGAGTCCTGGGAACCACTAAAAGTATTTGATCTTCAGACCTTAGGACTCGACATGGACGATAAACATGCAAAAGCTCAGAAAGATACAGAGGTGCCAGACCATTCAGACATTTAAAAACCAAAAGTAGAATCTTAAAAGAAATTCTAAAAGACACAGGCAGCCAGTGAAGTGAGCGTAATACCGGGGTTATATGCTCACACCGTCTGGTCCCCGTTAACAGGCGGGCCGCTGAATTTTGAACCAGCTGGAGACGGCGGAGCAGAGACTGATCCATACCACTGTACAGAGAGTTACAGTAGTCTAGTCTAGAGAAGATCAAGGCATGAATCACTTGTTGCAAAGCGTGAGGAGGTAGATATGCCTTGACTTTGCTGATTAGCCTTAAGTGATAAAAACTAGACTGGACTACAAGACTGACCTGTTTGTCAAATTTAAAATGCCTGTCAAGGTTTACCCCAAGATTTCTAATGAACGGAGCATCTGAAGGGTCCAGGGGGCCAACAGCACTACAGCAGCCTGTCAGCAGGTCAGACTTTCCAAAAACAAACAAAAGTCACGTCAGCTCCAACAGCAAGAGTGGGGAAACCCAACCTGACCGACCTCTGCTGCAGACCCCCTGAGCAACGCTGTCGGCAGACATTACAGCACAGAGACGGGCCTATGAACCTTCAGAACCCGTCCTGAACTGTGAAGGCCGTCTCACAGGCTTAAGCCTGAGACAAGGCGCTCCAATGAGTCAACAATGATCCTGTGGAATGAGAACGTACAACAGAGACAACAAACGTGTCTGTCTGTTTGCAGCTGATCTGGTTGACTGCATGTTGATGACTCTCATTTGTCTTAGTGAACTTCGTAGTGATCACGTCTCAGGGTTACATTTGCTGATGAGAATTGGAAAAAAATACCACTCGGAGATAAAAGCTTTCACAAAAGTAACTAACGGTTGTTAAATAAATACTAGCTAAAGAGAAAGATGCCTCTAAATTTTTCTAAATGTTGCGTTTCCGGGATAAAAGCAAAAAAAAAGTCTTCTCCAAAAAAGACAAATTGAGACGTGGACAAACCTCACACAGGACACTTGTTTTCACCCTGTGGAACAACCGTGTCCAAAAAAAACACACAAGCTTGAAATGACTGCTAGCCTTTGGAAATACACATTTTAAAATGTAGAATTCAAAATATACATTGAACTTTTTAAAAAATTGTATCTAATTTTTGTTGAAATGTTCTTAATATACAAGTTAAACAAAAAAGATTTTTGTTGTAATGGAACAGGGAGTTCTACCTGATGACAAACGTTTCTTTAAATGTTTTTCAAGAGTTTGAGTATCTGAAAATAATCTAGATCAATTCTATACATTGCACCTACATGATTCTCATATATATGACAGTTATTTTTGAAGGGAGTCGACTGTTTTATAAAAAAAGCAGTCAAGTTAATAAAATATTACATTTTGAAAATATGACATGTAAAATAAATGTAATTAATCTGTTCACAGAGAACAGATTAATTACATTTATATTACAAGTCATATTTTCAAAGCTTTATGCAAGCTTAAATAAAAATATTTACTCTTTAAAATAAAAATATTTACTCTTTATTTTGTCCTGAAACTCTACTGTAGTTTATTTAACTCTAACAGTCAACATGACTAAAATGTGACTGAAGCTACATTACTGGTGATGTCAAAATGAAGTGCAGTGCCTAAATGACAAAGAAGTATTTTTGGTTGAAGTCTTCTGAGCCGCTAAGCGTACCTGTCGGTCGATCTCATGCAGCCGATACCCAATGGCTCTTTCCACGTATTCCTTCCTGTTGGAGAAGGTCAGAGGGATGCTGTTTCCTCCTGGAATTATTGGTACCATCTTTCCGTCCGCACTCTGCCCGATAAACGAATCCAGAGGAATCATCTGCAGCACAAACCAGAACATCCCTTCAAAGTTTGGAGAGACCCGAGTCCAGCTCTAACTGATGGATGTGGACGTGGCTTATTTCAAGCAACCAAAACAAAAACAAAATGAAAGAAGACGAATAACAGAAAAATATACATCTTAACACAGATATACCACATTTAGGATAATTAGACGTGACACGGACTGGAAAATACATCCACAAACACTTGTAAATAATTCAGTTGTTACTGTCAGTCATAAATAAACACATTAACTCAGAATAAGACACAAAATATGAGACATGACACTATCAAATATTAAGTTTGTCAAGAAGAGTTTCATTATTTGTTTTAAAAAGAGGAAGCAAATATATAATCCCACCCCTGCTTTTTATTTTTTCATTTTCTTTACCTTAAATGATCAATATCAAGTTCTTAACTTCTAATCAGTTATTTATACTTTACTAACAGATTTAGGTCATTATAAAAATCCATAAGTGGATAACTGGTTGAAGCCCATCTGCTACATTATTCAAACATGTAGTTGTAGAGTTAGATAAGTTAATTCTTCTCTAAGAGTTGTGGTACATCGTCTGTCCGTCCAGGGAGAGGATCCCTCCTTCATGTGGACATCCCTGAGGTTTAATCTTTCTTCCTTTTTTCTTTTACAAGTTTTTCCTTACTGAGAAGGAGGGTCTAAGGGCAGAGATGCCCAGTTTAGCTTAGTCTGTTTAGTTTAGTTTAACAATCAACTATTTTTTATTTTACAACTGATTCTATGTTTTTGTACATTTATTGGTGTGAAGCCCCTATGAGACGACTGTGTTGTCATTTTGTGCTATATAAATAAAACTCAATTGAATTTAATAGAGACAGACAAGTCACATCTGAGTTTGTCTTAAAAGGATACAGAAAAAAAAGAGTTAAAGCAAGAAATGTTTATAATGAAGTTTGTCTAAACATTTCAGGTTCTGATAATTCAACAGAATCCAAATTTCAATAAAGTCAGTTGATGCTTATTTTGGATTTTAAATGTCAGCAACAGATTTGTGTAAAACGTTTTGTATTCAGATTTAACTCATATAAGTCACATGACAAAGATGAAGTACATAGGAATTAAGTAAACTGACATCCCATTATTTCAGAAATTATAATCTCTCCAGATCAAGTATCAAAATAAATTCATATTCCTTGTCATTGGAAATATAAAACATTACATAAGTGATGCTGATCAGGAATCATTCATTTAAATCACATATCGGGAATCAAAGTGGAGTGACTTTTGAGACCACTCCTTTAATCATCTTTAATAATTGATTACATTTCTTTCTTTCTTTCTTTCTTTTGTTTTTATTTTATTTCTTTCCTTAAAAAAACTGTATATTATATTATTATATATTAATTATATATTATTAACTGTATATTATTATTTGTTCAAAGTCAGAGCTCATGTCACAACTGAACTGAGTTACAGACACGGGTCTGATGTATTCTGTCAATTGTACATGGTTGGTCTGATTGACAGCCGTTCTTCTGGTTTGACTAGAGTTTATAAAGTTCTCGGGGCTGTGATGTCAGCAGACAGTGTAGTTCAGGGTCCTTGACCTTCTGGGCTGTTATGACTCCAGCTGAATAATTGAGGCCAAGTTGTCTACAGGTCAAAACGCTGTTGAAATCAAGGTCACTGTCGACTTTTAGAGAGAGTGCTAGAGCCCATGATTTTCTTGACATTTTATTATACTCTTCTATTTATTACTGTATTTGTTTTTGCTCAGAAATCTGTGCAAACACTTCTCAGAGTGGCTTCAGGAATATTTTACAGTTTCTCCCCCAGGTGTTTAGTTCAGTTTTCAGGAGCGTAATGCACTCAGTCAAGTCTTCTAAGCGCTTTCTGATGTCTTCTGTGTCACTTGTCGCTCTGTGTTTCTCCGGGGCCATGAGCAGCTCTCCTTTTTTGCAGTAATTTTGAGCTAAATTAAATTTTAAGATGGAGCTAACTGCAGAGTGCAACCTCCATTTATCTGTTGACATTGACCCGGAACCGGAAATTGACATCATCACAGATGTCTGCTCATTCCAGAACAATCAGGGCAGTTGGAGCCTGTCAGGACGGTTCTGAAGGAAACAAAACAATTCAAACTAACGCAGCTGGCTTCAGTACAGACCTTGCTGCTGTTTTGACACATTTCTCTAACCTCCATGGTCTTATTGCCATTCAGGTGGGGATGGATTGATAGGTGACCAAGTTCTAAAGGGAAAAGGAAGTGTGCGTTGGTCCTACCTCATGGAAATTGTCCTCCGTGATGCCACTGTCTTCAATGTGAAGAATGCTTTTCAGAGTCTGCACATACAAGAGGTCCACCTCCTCCAGATCCTCCAGCTGCAGCGGGATGCAGCACAGCTGTTTCCAGACCAGCGGAGCCAGGTGAAGGTCCAGGGGCTTCTTGGTACGGATGGCCACGCCCATCAATATGCCCAAAAACTTGAACTGAAGCATGTGGTCGTCCAGACAGGCGGACGGGTTGAAAAGAAACCTGTTCAAGCAAGACGCAATTCCATGAGATGCATTTATAGGGATTTCGCAGTACTGGCTTCAGGCTTCCACACCCTTCACCTGTCTCTGTTGTAGCCAACCTCTGCTGTGGCGTTGGGGGAGGGAATAAGCAGGTCAACCACCCCCGACTCCAACTCCTACAAACACAGGCATCATAACAGTTGCTGCAAGAATTACATCAACAAAGAGGTGCGTATAAGACTGAGAATACCTGGCACATCTCAGTAATGGTGTCATCAAACACCCCACCAGCATCGTCTGCCCCCTCCCCCACCAGCTTCACCTTCCAGGCTCTTGAAGGAAGCCGCAGGTCCGAGGCATTCAGCTTCACCACCTGCCGTGCGATCTGCACGAAGATGGGCTTACACTTCCGCCCGCTGCAAAGCACAGAGGTTAAGTGAAGCGGCTTAGTTCTGCCACCACCAGGACACACCCTGAACTAAACCAAACACACAAAGACTCACGCACATAAACACATCTGCGCAGACACACTCACTAACCGTGTGGAAATCCTCTTGACAGTGATTTGGGGGCCATAGTTCTTGCCCTGCACCATGGTCTTCCCAATGGAGCGTACCATGGGCAGAGTATAGACTCTGGGGGCCAGTAGGTGCCTCAACTGGCCCTGGACAATACCCCAAGTCCCTGCATTGTAGTGGGAGGTGCAGCTCTGTTGAGGCAAAGACATGGATTCTGTTACCATCTCACTCAAAGGAAATATTAACAGGCTGTGATGAAGGACCAGGTTACTGACTTCAGGTTTCTGCCCAGAAAGTAGTCTCAGCAGCATTTTCATTTGAAGTGTCTTAGGATGTATTCAGACTGAAAGGTCCATTGGTGTGGACTGAGTCCTGAACCTTGCATTCGGTCTGTATTCAGACTGCAGTCAACCGAACAATTGTGTTTCAAACCAAAGCTTGTCAACAAAACCACATGACTATAGATATCTTCAGTCATTGGTCAGAAATTATGAGGGCGGGGCAAAGCAACAGGAGAAGGAACAATGAAGTTCTGCGCTCTTTAATCCTTGTCGGAGCACTTTACTCGATTAAACGTTACATTTCGCTGACCAATTTTAAACGCCTGTATCAACGTCAGGTACAACACCTTTTACTTGCTGCTTCGGCACGGCGGAGTCATGCTGCAAGGCGGTTAATGAGGAGACGTCAGCTATGAAGGTACACCGATAAGAATTTGGGACATATAGATTGTCGGAAAAACAGTGAGAATCAATGTGGATCACGATAAAGATAGTTTTGATGAACCTGCATTGATCTGACCACCTTTCAATGAGTTGCTATTTCATCACTGTTCAGAGTTTTCCTACTCTGTTTACATCCCGTAGGCTGGGAACGAAGGCCGTTTGCTTTGAGAAGGGATTGTTTTCAGACTGAGGAATCTCAATACGAGCCGGAGCTCAGTCTGATTGGAGACAAACTGAGACCACCTCCAAAGATGAGTCAGAGAGCGATACCAGACCAGGGTCTGCTTGGATGTATTCAGACATAAAATTTGTTCTGGATTATCAGGGGAAAACAAACTTTGGTTCACTTTAAGCTAACCAAATATGTCCAGTCTGAATACAGCGAGTTCCTCATTCTTTTCCAACTCCTTATTTTTTCCTTATCTCTTCAGGAGCTCATAAAATTCGCAATAGAAGCACACTGGGTCTTCTGACACTACAAATTCATACAAACGTACTGGGGAAGGCACACACAAAACAGTTATCATGTGTGCCCCTTCAGATGTTCAGTCTTCTTCATTTTGGAACAATTTGATTTCCTTAACAAGATCTGTATTTTAAATGTAGAATCTGTTTTGTGGAAAAAAAAAATCTCTGCTACTTTTAGACAACATTCCCCTTCTTGTCTTTGGTGTGTGCCGAACCCATTTAAGAGAGGTCTTCACTAAACTGGATTTTAATTGTAGCCTTAAGTCTAGATCCCATGTGTCAAACTCAAGGCCCGGGGGCCAAATGTGGCCCACCATGTCACTTTATGTGGCCCGCGAGAGCATAAAATTCTTTAATTTCTTAAAATATTATTTCTTTAGTTGATTACATATTATTTATGTGTAGCTGCTGTTGTAATTATTCAGTGTTTGCAGGTCTTATGTGTGTATGCAGACAAATTGTTGTCATCAAACCATCAGTTGGATGCTAGGCTGTGTGCAGCCTTTTTTGTAAAATGTTACACTTTAATACCTGTTCTTTCTAGCTCAGTTTTATGTTATATTTCTTTATTCACTTGGACAGTTTGATCGTGGGTTTTAATAAGCGGACAAAATTTAAAAGGATTTATGCTAGAGTAACAAGCAAACATATGAAGATTTCTATGCAACTGTAATTGTACCTTTAAAGAGTTATAATACATAAATAATGAGTTATTTAACATTAGGGAGTAGTTAAATTTATTTTTCATTACATTTAGTTATATGTATAAGTTATATCTGGCCCTTTGAGGACAGCCACTATGCTGATGTGGCCCTCGGTGAAAATGAGTTTGACACCCCTGATCTAGAGGAAGAGGAAGTGGCTTCTGAAGTGTTGCTGAGTAAGTTTGTGGGTTTCTGGCCCGGTTCTTACCTGGTTGTTAGGACTGAGGTTGAGCAGACGCCAGGAGGAGTACATGAGGTCAGAGAAGTGGTAGAGGAGGCGCAGACGCCCTCGCAGCACCTCCATGCTTACTTCTTTGAGTGTGCTGTACTGAGGAGGCACGGCCTCGGGCAGACCCAGCTGAAGAGGGACTGACGAGCCTAAGGAAGAGGAGACAGAACAAACAGAAGAGTCAGATCTGTTAAAACATCTTAGCCACATGATCAATGATGGTTTCAGATGTTGTCTTGAAGTTGAGTCATGGCATCTGGACTTCAGGTCTTTTTTTGAAAGATTTCACCACTTATCCAGGTAGCTACATCAGTTTAAGTGGTTCTGGGTTCAAGCCCCACCTACACTCATTAGCCACTTCGGTACACCTTGCTAATACCGGGTTTGACCCCTTTTACCTTCAAAATTACCTTAATCCTTGGTGGCAAATATTCAACAAGGTACTGGAAACATTCTTCAGAGAGTTTGGTCCATATTGACATGATAGCCTCACACAGTTGCTGCAGATTTGTCAGCTGCACATCCATGACAGCAATCCCAAAGGTGGGTTCAGATCTGGTGACTGTGGAAGCCATTTGAGTCCAGTGAACTCAATGTCATGCTCAGGAAACCAGTCTGATATGATTCCAGCTTTATGACATGGCGCCTTATCTTGCGGGAAGTAGCCATCAGAAGATGGTCCACTGTGGTCATAGAGGGATGGACATGGTCAGCAACAATACTCAAGTAGGCTGTGGCTAACCATGGTCAATTGGTACCAAAAAATTGTGCCAAGAAAATATCCCCCACACCATGACACCACCACCAACACCAGCCTGAACCATTGATACAATGCAGGATGGATCCATGCTCTCATGTTGTTGTTGCCAAATTCTGACCCTATGATCTGAATGTTGAGGCAGAAATGGAGACTCATCAGGCCAGACAACGTTTTTCCAGTCTTCCATTGTCCAGTTTTGGTGAACCTGCGTGAATTACAGCCTCAGTTTCCTGTTCTTAGCTGAGGCTGCTGTAGTCTATCTGCCTCAAGGTTGGATATGTTGTGTCTTCAGAGATGCTCTTCTCCAGACCTTGGTCGTAACCAGTGGTTCATTGAGTTCCTGTTCCTGGAACCAGTCTTGTCATCTCCTCTGGCATCAACAAGGCTTCTGAACTCCTTAAGCCAACCCGTCTGGCACCAACAACCACGCCACAGTCAAAGTCACTCCAGTCACCTTTCCTTTTCCACTCTGATGCTCTGCAGCAGATCGTCTTCATCATGTCTACATGACTAAATGTACTGGCTTGCTGACATGTGATTGGCTGATTAGAAATGCGTGTTAACAAGCAGCTGGACAGGTGTGTATAATAAAGTGACCAGTGAGTGTACATGCTTCAGGTGGATCATACTACATACACGCAATTCATAGGATCCATAAGGGTAACAACACATAGAGAAACCAGAGTGAAAAGCCTCTCCTGGACCCATCACAGGATTGTAGGATACGGTTATGTTGGAGTTTTCATCTTTGGAGCTAATGAAAAGTCAGCATGGTAAACATGCTACTCAAACCTGTTTACCATGGACCCACCTGGAGGATTTTGGGGGAATTGAAACCAGCATCACTCAGGCTGATAAAGTCACTTGGAGAAGTGGTTAAACGTCCCTAAGAAAGGAGATTTTAAGCCCAGATGCCATGACTCAACTTCAAAACAATGTAACCTGGATGGATAAGAAACTTACATTATTTTTACTTACTGACATTAGTTAGTAAATGTTTGATCATTATTGCTCCGACCAATGAGATCACAGGTGGGTGATTCTATGAACTGGTGCACCTGCTTTTGTTCCAGACATCCTTATTCTACTAAAGGTTGACCATCTGGGTCAACAACAGGTGTGTACAAGGCAATGTTGTTTTCAGGCTTTTACCATTGTTTAAGCCTTTGACACCTGAGGTTAGCTCCAGTGTTGACATTCTTTTGACTTTCTTAACTCTTTAGGTGTTTAGATGATTAATGTAATTCCAGCAGATTCTGAGTTTGAAAACTTTTTTTATCCCAGCAGGAAATGGCATTTGTAACAGATCACCAGAGAAAAGCAGTAAAGCAGTCTTATGCTGATATGCAACACTTTGTGTTGTGCAGTTAATATAAAACAGCTGATTCTGTCACAGAAAAAAGTGGCTTTGTACCGTTGACTAACGTAAAGTTAGTCAATCGGTTGTGATCAATCTGGTTACAACCTGGATTTTGTGTGAACTGGGGAACCACAGATACTCCAGAACAGTGCAGGGTGGGTGGTCTATCCATTAATGCTGTATGAAGCTTTGTGGCTCTGCAGAGGAGCAGCTTGGGAATGAAGGGAGACTGACCTGGTGCTCGGGGGGGCACGCAGGGGGCTGTCCAGGCGGCGCTGTGGCAGCGTCCAGCAGATATCTGGTGGATATTCTTCCCTTGTAGGGCTGTTACTAAGGTAGGTTCTCTGACGTGATTGGTGTGACCTAGACCGAGCTGCACAGACAGAAGATGACATCAATCAGGTTCATACAAGAAACTGAGTCAGAGTTGGACTTTAGGTCAAAACTGTACAGAAAATGCTTCAGAAGCTAGAAAGAAGAAGTAGAATGTTTTTCCCTTTTTGAAAAAAGATTAAGATTGAGGCAACAGTGCTGTAGCGGTGGAGATCTCTGTTTATGTTTGTTCTTGTGTTCTGAGGGAAAGTTGTTTGTTGGTAATGAGAGGAGGAGACTGCAAATCTGGATAAAGGAGCTTAGGCAGCAGGGGGCTTAAAGGCCTTTAAACTCAATTTAACAGCCACAGGAGGTCAGGTCAGAGATATATTCTTTTTGACAGATTAAAACTGAGACAAGCAGCAGCAATCAAATGATGATCAAACAATTGCTGCTACTTATCAATTTTAAAGTTCTTTTATTGGTTTATAAATGTTTTAATGCTCTTTGTCTGTCATATCTATCTGATATGATTTTACAGGACCAGCGGATTCTGAGGTCCTCCGACACAGGCCTTTTGGTTATTCCACGTTTTCTGTGTCAAAATGACAGAAAATGGCACAGGCTACTGTCACGAAGGCTTTGTCTATGTACCTGTCCCTCGGAGTTGCTCCCCCAGGCATAAACGTCTCCTGTGGATGACAGAGCCAGTGTGTGCTCAGCTCCCACTGCCACATCCTGGATGTGGACCCCCGACAGCGCTGGCACCTGCTGAGGCCGGTTGTGGTTCCTGGCCCGACCCTCCGGCAGGCCAATCAGCCGGTCTTCATGGGAAAAAGCAAAATGCATGAATTAATGGTGGTGCAAAATATACGGCCCCTGAACGTGACCGGATCTCCTCCTTCAGGTTTTTCTGTTGAGCTGACATGAATATCCCTGCAGTAATAGGAACTTTCCGCAATTTTACAGCAGCAGACTTATTTCACCAAGACTTGAGACCAAATCTAAAGGCATCAGGCTCAGTTCATTGGACAACAGCTTACTGGCAAATATTCTGTTGTCATTTTAATAGTTTACCATCTGGAACGGATACGAGGACATCTTACCACTGTCACAGGTAGTAAGGTAAAGTCTCATTATTCTTTTTTGATCAAAATTAGAAAAATCAACATTTTCTTTTGCTCTTTTGGTGAGTTGAATTTTTCTTTTTGTCTGTCACCTTGGCCAAATGTGAACACTTTTCCGTCTTTGGTTAGCGCCACAGAGAACTGAGTTCCACAGGCCATCTTCAAAATGCCAATCCCACACAGGACGTCCACTTTCTGTGGGATTTTAAACACAACTGCATTACACACTAGGTTCGGCGGCGAGCCTCACCAACACATGCTTTCATTTCAGAGGAGAAAGTCACCTGAGGAGAGGACTTGGCTGTGGAATTGCCAAGTCCCAGTTTCCCATAGTCTCCGTCTCCAAAAGCCCAAACCATCATTCCATCAGCAGAAACAACTAAAGTGTGGTTTAGTCCACAGGCCACCTGAAGGGAGAGTTAAGAAAATATTTTAAAACTAATTTTAGTCTCTGCACAGCACTTTGGAAACTGTTTGTTTGGAAAATGGGCTCTATAAATAAAGTGGATTGGATTGGAAGGGATAGGGCAGACTGCCAACAGCACAAACAGCAACCGCGAGCCAAATGCTGCAACCTGCACGCACCTGTCCCACTTGGTATCCCTCCAGAGCGGTGACCTTCTCAGGAAGCTTTTTGTTGGACGTGTTTCCCAGTCCCAGCCGGCCATAATCCCCATTCCCAAATGTAAAGAGCTTCCCGTCAGCTGTGACAACTGCAGAGTGCTTAAAGCCACAGGACATCTGGAGACACCGAGCAGAGAATTTTAAATGCTATCAGGCAACAAAAAGTTTTATCCATTGGTGCTTGTGGACCCACCTGCACCACCTCCTCTCCCTGCAGAGCTTCAATCTGTCGCGGGCGACGCTGGCGGTCGCTGTTGCCGTGTCCAAGCTTGCCATAGTCCCCATCCCCCCAGCTGAACACCTCTCCGCTCTCAGTAAGCGCCATGGAGTGGCCGTCACTGCCACAGGACGTCACCAGCTGCGTCACAACAAATCCTGAGAAGAACAAAATAATGATAATAGATTAGATTTATCTGCGCTTTTTCTTGGTGCTCAAAGTGTTTACAATGTGTCCATTATTCATTCACTCCTCATTCATACTTGGTGATGGTAATTACTAATGTAGCCTCAGCTGCCCTGGAGCAGACTGACAGAGAAGTGGCTGCCATTTTGTGCCTACCATCACCGGGACATTCATGCACACAAACTGACAGACTGTATCCCCATTGAAAAACCACACAAAGACTTATTCACATCATGTGAAGGGTCCAATTCCGGGTCAACGCCACAGTGGAACGCCTATGATGCTCAGTAATTAACAAAAATCTTACAACTTCATTGATCACAAATTCATTGCAAAGTGTTCCAGACCACGACACCAAAGAAATGCCCAGTGATGAAAGAAAAAAAAACACATAAAAGAAAAAAAGTCACTAAGATTCAGCAGAAACAACTGATAGAGCTACTGGAAGAAGTAAGGTGGCTGAAAGACCTGAGCGAAAAGAAAGACAAGATGGAAGAACTCGATAAACCAGTGGAGGACTTGGAGCCACACTCCAGAATCTATGACCATACATTTCCCTTCAAATGCGCCTGCAGCCAATGCTAAAGAACCCAGCTAGATGTAGTGGAGCTCTGCAGAGCAGCAGGTGAAGGTTTTCCCAAGTCTAAAGGGATTTCTATGGATCTAAACAGTATTCAGTCCCTCCAACCACTCTACAGGAGAAGGCTTTCTAACAAACCAGAGGTCATAATAATGTTTGGAAATCGAAAATAACGTGATGTCCTTTAATGTAATCAATATGGACTTGTTTGATATTAAAGAACTATTAGCGGTTAATTCAGATTAAGTAATAATCTGAACTAATTCAAAACAGAAGACAAGAACTGATTCATGGTGACCATGTAAGAAGAAAAAAGAAGGTGAAGTCAAACACAATAGGCATGGGGCTATAAAAAAACGCCTCTATCCACTCTCTTTAAAGCAATTAACTCAAACCTTATTTTACAGACATTTCCAATCACTTCATACCTACCGTTATTTCAATGTCAATGAATGGGCTATTTCCAAACTAATGTCATATATCTTGAGCTCTCAAGCAAATACTCTTACACGCAGGTTTGGTTTATGCTCTGATCATGGTAAAATTATTTTATTCAAATCTTACTGCACTGCTTTTTTACACACCACACCTCTGGATTGACTACAGGGCGTCTAGCATGCAAAAGTTCTAAGTAGCTTATAATGATGTAAAAGTGACAAAAAACAGACTGTTACCGTCAAAACAAGCGTTACTCTGACTAACACGTAAAGAATAATTTAAACTGGGTGCCTACAAGTTACTTTCAGTTAAATGTAAGACTTTTTAACACTTCACTTCCTTTGAACCGAATCAATGTCACAGTGAGAGAAAGAGCAGTCTCAGGAGGTTGTTTCCTCAGTTATTCCACTTTGGTAAGTGCAGCAGTGAACTGAAGTGAGTGAATAATGTAAGTAATACAAAAACAGAGAGGTCCAGGCACCCATTATCTAATGATAAATAGAAGATTAGCAGGACTAGTCTGTTTTCTATTTTGTGTCTAAGTCTGCCATGGTCAAGCACCATGGTCCTCCTGTGAGCAGGATTTCAGGCAGTCTGGTCCACTTTAGTCTTTGGTTTGCATCTGAGACCATCTTATGTGATAGAAGGCATAAAAATGATAAGCATGCGCCGCTTATTCAAAGACTAACGTAGTTTGAAAGCCAAAACTCACCTTGTAAAGCTGAGATGATGGTGAGGATGTGAAGGTCATCAGAGTTTCCCTGTCCCAAGCGGCCATAGCTACCCTCACCACAGGCCAGCACAGACCCATTGGGCTGGATCACAAAGGTGCAGTTCTGACCACACACCACCTGCAGGAGACGGGTTTACAGGTAGAGGAGGATTTGAGAACAGCAAACAGACTTTCTTAAATCTCAAACTGGTTCTTGTGTAGACGCATCTTTGTTATTGCAAGACAAACACAAATGTGTTTTTTGGCACACCTGTTGGGCCTGGGAAAATGAAGGGGCAGTCGTGGGCACCAGGATGTTCCTGCCAACCTCTGCCAACTGGCCGTGGCGTCCTGCTCCCCACAAGAACACGTCACACTTCCCCCCCAGGTGCCAGTCCTGCAAACAGGAGGCAGGTTACGGCCTAACGTCCCACCCACAGCTTTGTCAAGTGACATGTACATTACCTCAGGTCTGGAGGTGGCCCAGGACATGATCTGTTCATCTATGCCAGGCGCCCACTTGCTGTTGTCCTGGAAGGACAGCCTATTATTACTGGCTGGACTCATCACAGCAGTAGGTCTTATAGCTTTGTCAAGCGCTCTTACCATCAGTAGAGACCGTTCATCTTTGGAGACTGGCTCGAGGTCGGGAACAGAGAAGGATTCAGGAAAAGTGGCACCTCGCGCCAGAGCCTCAGCCACTTTTACAGTGGTGGAGAAGCAGTCAAGCCATGCCCACTCGCTGGTGCTCCACACGCCGCTGCCAGACTCCGGCGGACATTCTAGGAGGTGAGGAGGCACAGGGGGGCGACACAGCAGCTGGTCCAGTTGGAGGCCCACAGCCAGAGAGGCAAGACATTGCATGTAGGGACTATGAACGAGCTGTTCGCCGCTGACGACATGAGGCTAGAAAGTAATTCAGGACAGACATGAGCGGGATAGAACTCTCCTACCACCCACAACTTTTACAGCTTCATGTAAAACTCACTGTTACACTTTGAATCCTGCCTTATGTCCTCAATTCTCAGTGGTCTGTGCTGACCTATACTTTAGTAGCCTCTGTTCTCTAAAAGTCATCATGAAATCACCTCTAAACAAACTCTGTGAACACAGAATATATATTCACTATAAATGAGTTTTCTTCTGAGCAGAGACTCTATGCAGGACAAGACAGTTGACCAGTTCTCAGAACAGCAAGACCACTAGATGGTGACCCACTTTATAGTGAGGGAGCACTGTATTACTATTTGGATTTCAAAAGTTTTTCTTATAAACCTAAAACACTTCTTGAATGTGTGGATGTAAATGTGTGTGTTACAGTAAAAGTCCCTTCAGCCTGACTTAGTAAAGAGAAGAACAATGTCTGATTTAAAAAACATCATCCAGATAAGTTGGCAAGAACAAAAACCATGAAGCAAGTTAGAAAACACAAAGACAGCCTGCATGGATCTTTAAAGGCCCAGCAGAACCAGTAAACCCAGGAGGTCAAACCTGCAGAACCAGTAAACCCAGGAGGTCAAACCTGCAGAACCAGTAAACCCAGGAGGTCAAACCTCTTAGGTCGCCCCTTGAAGCATGCGCTACTCACAACAAGTTAGCGATGTTGTGAACAACTCGGTGGAACTCAGTTCATGGGGTTCGCTTCACTTCAAAGATTTTCATGTCAGTTGCGTAATTGCATTAGGATGATAAACACACCTCATTTAGTGTTTTTCACAAGATAGTCTCACTGTGTTCAGTGTGTCTGACTTATTGAGGCCAAAAACCCAAAATTCTAAAAGAAAAACTTTTTCAATGTGGCATCAATGTCAACATTCTGTGGATATAAAAAGCCGATTTAACCAGTAAGTCATTCTAAGTTTATCATTCAAACAGCCATGAACACACAACATAAGCTAACCAACTGGCCGTAGCGCCTTCAGGTTGGTAGTTGATGTTCAGATGATGCAGGTGAACTTGGTGAGTCTCAAAGTTTCACCAGCAGACTTGCGTCAAGACACAGAACTGCTAGAAGTGTTTGACAGTAGAGCGCTGCCAGTGACAGACAACAACCATGACCAGAACCTAAGGATCTCTCTCTTACCTGGACGTAGGTAGGTTTTCTGTGAGGGTGCTGTTCTGTCTTTTCTAGCGCTTTTAACACAATTCAACATCATCTGGTCCAAGTGAAGCTGAACTCATCTCATCAGCTGGATTACAGACTACGTAACTGACAGACCTCAGTTTAGGTTGGAGACGTGTGTCGTCAGTGGTCACCAGCAGCACTGATACTATCTTTATTATAATAATCATTATTGTTGTCTTCCTTTTGTGGGTAATAAATGTGAAAATAATGAAAAATGTGTTTCTTCTCATTCATTATTAGTAACATCAAAGGGAACTTTTACGTATTTCATTATAATTCAGACCAAACCGGAAAAGCTCTCCTGTAAATTGCAATGTCCTTAACTTATTGTGAGTAGTGTCATTTCCCAGGCTGCTCAGAGAGGAACTAAGTATTCCAAGTACCTTTTCATAGGCATACTGCTCCTGAAGCATCATGGGAAGTCGCTCCAGGAAGGCTTTCATGCATGGCGCCATGTTGAGGCCGACCACACCCTGCTTCTTCAGGGCTGTGCGGCAGGTGGCCAGCACATGGTTGGATGCCAAGAACTCTTTGGAGCAGTTCACAACCAGCACGTCCTGCATGTCAGGTATCAGAACCAGGTATAATGGTGCAGGTCAAAGGAAGATAAAAGCCTCAGTGAGGCAGAAAACAGACACCTTACCTTGGACCTGTTGGAGCACACTGCCACGCCAACATCTGGAATCCAAACAATGTTCTGGATTGCTCCAGACCCGGCGACGACAGTCTGGAGTACTGATCCATCCTTTGTGATGAAAACAGAGCTTTGGAGGCACTGTGACACTGTGTCAGTGTATGGGAATGTGTTTGTGCGTTACCCGCAGGGACCAGATGTTCATGAGGCCTCCCACCCCTCCAGATGCCAAGGCCAGTCCATCTGGACTGAAGGCCAGAGTTTTTACTGGAGTAATGTGGCCTTTCAGCAGGAAAACACAGGCAGCTCCCACCTCTGACCACCGGGAAGACTACAACACAGCCATAAAAAAATTTTTGAATTTTTTTTTCTCAGCTAAATCCGACTCTGGTTGCATTTCCCCCATAAAACAGAGTAGCTTTTACCAAATGTTATTCACAACTTGAGGCAAAGTGGGGTCAATGTCATGCTCAATGGTGCAATGGCTGAGATTTGGCCTGGGATTTGAACCCCGATCCACCAGACAGCTGCTACAACCAAAGGGCTACAAAAGCATCAAAGGAAAGGAGAGCAAACTGCAAAAGTTGGTTCATTTGAAAATCACTTTATTTACTTACTTATTTAATTTTTATCTTTGCATTTATGAGACTAAATTTGGTTTAACAGCCAAAACACTCCAACAATTTTAATCAGAATTTGACTATTCAATTTGATCAAATTACCAATCATTGTTGATATTTTAAAAGAAAACCAATATTGTTTGAAAAGGTACAACAACAAAGGTACTATGGGCGGCCGTGGTGCAGCAGTAGGGCGGTCGATTCCCGTCGCCATATCTTGGCGAGTGTGAACGGAACTGTGACTGTAAAGCGCTTAGGGCCTTCGCGGAGGGTAGAAAGGGCCATTATTATATGCCATTTTAGAAAACGCTATTCAGGAAACCCCATTCATAAATTTGTTGAATCGCTTTTGATTTTCCACGTGATGCTTGATTCAATATCGATTTATCTGAACACAGGACTATTTGTAATCTCCAGCCTTTAGTAGGGATGGGTACCGAGCCCCGGGGCAACATTCTTCAAGACCGCAGTATCCCTAAGATCGGTTCTGCTATTGGTACCGGAAAAGTCGCTTTTTTTTTGTGTGCCACAAGATTTAACTAGAGCTGTGACGGTGTGGGATTTTTGATCACCGCAGTGATGAAGCAGCGGGAGACGCTTTTTTCGTGTATTTTACTTTTCAAGTTGGCAAAAGGTATAAAGTAAAATGTTTTGTTAAAAAAACAATGTTGTTGAATAATGAGGAAATAAAACACTTTATGTTCTTAATTTGCTATATATTTATTTTTCGTCCACAAAGAGTATTGATAAGAGTATCGTTAATATACCGGATTGATAAGCAGTATCAAGAAGAGTAGTAGTACCGTTAAAACCTTAACAATACCCATACCTAGCCTTTAGCCTCTTTACCCTTTGGGGGCAGCAGACAGGAACAACATTATCATGTCTTTTCACATAGAACACCAGAAGTGAATGACTCATTCGAAAGCAATTGATTACAATAATCACATTTGAAATACACAGAGTAAAAATGTCAGTAGAAAAGATTCAATTGAGTTGAGATAAGGGCTTGAATTACCATAAACTTTGATTTGCTCTCAGTGTCCCACCATCCGTCAGAGGTTGAGGAACAGGATTCTGGGAATTTGGAGACTTCTTGAGGAACAGTCCAGACAGAGACTAGGCCGTTCTGACAGCATCTGAGGAAAACAAACAGTTCAGAAACTTTGATGTGAAAGAGGACACTGAGGATACGTAGCTGCCGGTTTTTCACAACTACAAAGACAAAACTGTGTGATTTCAATCAGGAAATTTGACAGTGTGTGTGAGTTTGTGAATATCAACAAGTCATCTTCTCTATTATCTAAAATTTCACTGTCACTCTGTGTCATTGAATACAAAAAACTCTAGATTGACTTGCATTGCCAGCATGTTGAGCATCTTTGGGCTACGCCCCTGCAGACTGCACCAGGTAGCCCCGTTGACCAGAGAAGGCTGGCGAAGATTCTGCAGACAGATCCAGCCCGATGTGGGACCCGAGCCATGACTGGCCCACAGCTTCACCGTCTCCTCTTTGGCACAAGTCAGCAAGATCTGACCCGTTGGACTCCACTTCATGCTAGTGATGGACTCCTGTAAAAAAAAAAAGAAAAGAGTCTGTTAAAATGGCCGCTGGAGATCAAAACGAGCCATCATTTTTCAGGCGGCAGTAAATCACCCTGTGTGCATCGATGACAACAATGGCTCCTTTGTCTAATGGTTCTTTGGACCCAATCAGCAGCTTTCCATCTGCGTAGCCCACGGCAAATGGTTTGTCCTCACTGTGCCAGGCGATGTGCATCACTGCCACTAAGAGCAGACGAGTTGGGTTACATAGCTGCACAGAGGCTGAAATGAGAAGGTTCTGAAGCAGCTCTTACCATCCTTCCTGCAGCAATGTTCCAGCTCTGTGCGGTGCATACTGGACGAGTCCAACACCTCTATGAGACCCACGGACCCATCCATCCGGCCCACCAGCAGTATGTCTTTGGGCTCCCCACACCACAGAGACTCTGCCTCCTTTTCAGGCCACGCCAGTGCAGACACCCAGTGAGGCTGCACGTCTAGGAGGCCTTTCCCACCTTTAGGACAGAGACCGTTCAGTCACTTCATCACACTTAAAACCTAAAGGTCTACTCTGCTTGAAAAAGGAGGAGAAAAGCAAAGTAAACCTTTATAGTCTAGGAGATTTTTAGGGGTTCTGAGAACCTTAAAACCATAGTTAAGTTAATGACTATAAGACAGGATCTGATCTTGATCCTGGAGATTTTTTTTACCTGCTATGCAAAACTTTAATGTAAAACACACCAAAAACATGAGAAAGAGCTCAGATACATCATAATTTGTTTGGAAATCATGGCTGTTCACACCGTACAGGTGAAGCAATGCCTAGGTCAGAGACCTAAAATGTGTTCACTGCATTTGATCTATCCCCTAGAGCAGGGGTCGGGAACCTTTTTGGCCAAGAGAGCCATAAACGCCACATATTTTGAAATGTAATTTCGAAAGAGCCATACAATAATGTAGTGTCCCTTTCCCACACTAAGGCACGGAGACTTAACCTCTTTTAAGGTTCTTTATTCTGGTTACTGCAGACCGCGACAAACGCCGTACAAATACTTCAGCAACTCCTGAATCTCTCCCGCTGAGACGAGAGCGCTTCTCCCAACTTTATATTCCCCCCCTCCTGCTCCAGCCCTCCCATTTCCTTATTTGGCCCATGGCTGAACACCATTGGTCCAAACTACCTAATAACAGGCTGAGCGACAGAACTGAGAGCCAATCAGATGCGTTCAATGAACTTCAGAACTTTCAACGCGGCCCAACAGCCGCTCAGTCCGCGACAATATGTTTAAAACTAAAAATACAAATGAATGTGTGCATTTTATTTAATTTCAACATTTTTAAAGGACAATAAGTCTGTGGATTCTTTTTAATAACATTGTTATGCTGTTGCTCATAAATGATGAGTATTTCTCGTGGTAGTTCTGCTGATGGTCTAGTCTGGTTGATACGTGGTGAGTTTCTGCTTCGTTCAGGCGTTGAGACTTTAAACGTCATCGTAGGTCTGAATGTTCTGTAGATGTGACAAAGACTGCTCACATGCAGACGGGGAGCCAAACACACACTCACACGCCGCAGTGAGTGACGGGCAGCGGGTTTTACGTTTTTACAATCCCTGCGCGATTCACCTGCTGCCTGTCCCCACAACACAACACCCCCCCCCCCCCCTCTGCTTTCTCCCTCACACATCCCGTCCCCGCATCTGCGCGCTCTTTCTCAGAGACGGGAGCGCACAGTTTTAGGCACGGCAATTCACAGGTTTCCAGCTGGTACAAACTCTGTGAAATAATAGATAATAGTAAACTGATAGCGCTGGCGCAGATTTTTCTCTCTAAGCACCGCTACTACTGCGCGCTTCTGGCATCGCATCGCGCCCGAGAAGGACTGGTCTAATGAAAAAAAAAGTATAATTAAAGATTTGTCTGCGAGCCACATGTGACCATCAAAAGAGCCATATATGGCTCGCGAGCCATAGGTTCCCGACCCCTGCCCTAGAGGAGCGGTGAGCTCCAGAACAAGCCTCGCTCAGGAACCATTTGGTGGTTTTACCAGAACCGTAATTCGTAATCCTAAACGTAACCCTTCCTCTGGGTCTGTGCAGCCAAGAGAAAAGTTCAGCACTGGCTGCACGTATTTAGAAAACTAAGTGTAAATAGTCACTTTATTTAAGGACATTTCATTTTATTTGCTTTTCAAGGTAATTCAACAATCTGCATGTCCTAGCATCCAATCAGCTCTGACTCACAGCCAGTGCTGCTTGCTGGTGTAATGTAGTCTAAATTATAATGTAATTCAAAGCTTTTCTTTATAGACATATTACATTTCTTTTTTGTGCATCATTTTATTAAACAGCAGGGTCTGGAACACACATTGGTTTTGTAATTCCACACAATAATCAAAAAGTGTCGATTTGGAATCAAAAATATGTCACTTCTCACAGTTTCTTTATCGCTAAAGATAAACTTTGGAGGTTTGGATTTTGGTTAAGTTACTGTCTGATTTACAGACTTCTAATGCCCACTTTGTGAGAGGTGAGCTGATAGGCATCAGATATAGAAACAGTGAAATGTTTTGATTATCTTGTATTAGAGTTTAACAGTAACTTAATTTACAATTAGAGTTAAGGAAAATGTTTAAAAAAAAACAGCTACCGGTAATCCTGACGCAAGTTATTCCTTCTGTTCTGTTGTAAATTCACCAGCTGCTGTTAGGATTAGATTGCGGGTGCGGTGGACAAAAGAAACTTTTACCATTGACTTGCCAGATGTTGACCACCTTCTCCATTGCAGAAGCCAAATATTTTCCAGTAACACTCCATGCTAGAGGAGAGAGGCAGGGGTCGCTGGGGGATCCCAAGCCCGAGAGTCCGTCCTCTGAAGAGTCATCACTATGGAACCACAACACGAAAAACCAAAGGCATGAAAAGCAAAACCTTTCATTTGGGAGAGTTTCCAACATTCAACTGTTCTGCCATAACATTGTAACATCTCATTATGTTCTTCCTCGATCTGTTTGGACCAATCAGGTCCAAAAACAGATCAAAAGTCATCGGCTGACACTCAAGCTGTGAGAAGCTTTCTTATTTGTGGAATAGGAGTTTACTGTGATCATGAAGTGAGCTTTCCCTTGCTTTGTCTGAAATACTGCAGGAACCCTTCAAGTAATAATCGAGCAGCAGCCAGAGAATTCAAGATGAATGAATTCATGGTTCGCAAGTGGAGGAAGCTGGAAAACGAACTCTGTCAAGTCAAGAAGACGCAGCTGAGTTTCTGCGGAAACAAGGCGAGGTGTGCCGGGTTGGAAGACCGACACGAGCGATAGGTTAACGATCAGAGAACAGCTGGAAGAAGTGTCTCTACGGACACCGTTCAACTGAAGGCAGTAACGCTTGCAGAGGAAATGAAAATTGAACATTTTCAAGGAGGTCTTGGACCTTGGTGCGTTCTGTTGTGGAAACGCTGTCATCTTTCCATCCGGGCAACGACTACAGTGGCGCAGTAACTTCCAGTGGATTACAATTAAAAGCTGCTCCTTCTGCAGACAAACACATCCAGCCCAGCCACATCACCAACATGGACGAGGTGCAGCTCACTTTGGACATCCTGGTGAGTCACACTGTTGAATGGCGGACACAGCTTTACTAAGACTCACAGTTTGTAAATGGATTGTAGATGCTTGGGCTAACGTATCTGCTTGCACTGTTCTTCAGGCTTTCGGAAAAGCTGGCATCATTATTCATGAGGAGCCGCACGGCAATGACTTTTGTATGTGCGAAACACAGAAAAAGCACCCCTAACTGAGGCTGCCCCCTATAAGCCAGTGTGCCCTATGGAAAATACAGTAGTTCATTTGTTCCTCATTATGATCTCCCTCAATGGATGCATGGTAACAAATAATGGTGGGAGAAGAGTCATACGCATTTCAACAAAACGTGAACACAGTGTTTGCTGTATTGTTTTTTGCATAAAAACATTTTTAGATGTGTGCGTACAGTGTTCAAGGTTTTACTGGCAAAACTGAAAGCTTTGCCGTTAGGGCGGAGCAATGTAACAAGTAAAGACTAGCTAAAGTTATGACTGGTTCAGCGGAGATTCATTTAGTTTATTCAAGATCACTTGGAAAAAGAATTTTATATTTACTTCAAAAGGAAAACCCTTAGTCCTATAAATTATCGTCTGTTTTCTGAATGTAGGAATTTTAAATATTTTTGAAGGTAATGCAAAATAACGTGTTTGAATGTTTGTCTCTATGGTCAATTCTAAAGGATTTCTGAAAGATAATTGGAACTTAGATTGGTATAGTTACAGGAGAGAACTCTAAAGTCTGAAGGGTTTTGTGTTTCTATACAGACTGCAGTTCATTGTGAACTGAATTGAATTTCTTTTCATGGAAACTTTTATTGGAAAATAAGGATTTTTTTTAGAGATTCTGTAGTCTAAAAATTGAGATTTTTTACTGTGGATTGTGGGGGTTCTGTATTGGGCAGAGTGATCCAGCAATGGAGGCTCCTGATTTTATTTTGTGCCTTTGTTGTTGTGCAAAAACATACTCCTTCCTAAAGACGCAGGTCTGCTGCAGTGTGTACTGGCTCTTTGTCACATTCCACACTCGGACTGTGCCGTCGTTTCCGCTGGTGGCCAGCAGGCCTTTCTTGGTACACCATCCACACGTAATGACCTGCGATTGAGAAACAGTGTAACATCAGCCACTGTGAAATAGCAGAGCTGCTATACAGAACTTCAGGACTGAAAAAATGTCCAAACCCGACTCTGATGTGCTTCTAGCTTGATAAATGAGCACTTGCGCAGATCGCCTGCCATGTCAGCAAAGGTCTGCGGGCGACTTTGGTTGTCGCGGTCGTGGGCGGCCAGCGTGCGAATCAGCTGCTGTGCCGCCCACTGCCGGTGCTGCGAGGAGAGCCGAGACGACAAGCAGCAGGCCGCCAGAGCGTTGGCCAGCTCCAGGGGGCCTACAGCGGAAGTATTATGGGAAGGATGGGCATACAAATGCGCAATTAGACCTGCTCGACATGGAACACAAGGTGA
Organism: Oryzias latipes; assembly: GCF_053564925.1. Taxonomy (NCBI): domain Eukaryota; kingdom Metazoa; phylum Chordata; class Actinopteri; order Beloniformes; family Adrianichthyidae; genus Oryzias; species Oryzias latipes. Next base: position 7,454,117 of record NC_136239.1, read on the forward strand.
CAAGAAGACCCGGTGAGTGAGAGGGAGACAAAAGAGGAATGTGTAAACACAACCATGAAATCAAAAAAGGGTGGATGAAGACCTAAACGCTTAAAAACATGGTTTTAGCCTAAACCATCCCTGCTGAAACCTAATGCAGAAAAATGGCACAGAACTGATGTTTTTTTAGAAAGCACTTTCAGTTTGATGCTGATTAGAATTTTTCCAAATGAACAAAATAAAGTGACAAAGAACTTATTGAGTAAAAGAACACAATGTAACAGTTTGCAAACATTTGCTTCTCTGTTGATCCCAACGCGTATGCGTATCTGAGGCAAAAACCAACAGAGTAGCTGCCAAGCTTTTTGGCTACAAACCTCTCTTGTCCACATCAGCCTTGTCCTGTCCAGATCGCAGCCGGGCGCCTTTGTCTGCCAGCAGCGCCACCAGAGCCTGAGTCACCACAAAGTTGGGGGATGTAATAAGCTTATTCTCTTCAGCCACGCCGCGTAGGAAACTGGGTAGAAACTTCCTCTGGGTGGGGTCGTCCACGGTGGTCAGGTTCATGCCTGTAGCTGCAGAGATCAAGTTCTACAAGAGACGGGGAACTTTTTATCACCAAAAACAAAACAAAAAATCCTGAATATTTTAGTTAAGTGGAAGCCTCAACACTGGAGCTTTCTTATATTCTGGGCTATAGAGCGCACCTGAGTACAAGCCGCACCCCCCTAATTTACAAAGGATAAGCCATTTTGTACATACACAAGCCACACCTGTCTACAAGTCGCATACCGATTATCCAGCCCCAAATACTGCGTGACTACAAAGAGCCTCAGAGAGGGTGAAGTGCACAGCATTTTAGCCAATTTATTTTATTTGATTGCTTTTCACTTGAAAGCTGCGTCATATTGTAGTGGTTGTCACATGCACATTGGGTCTAATGGCACCAAAGGATTGTGGGATGCGGCCAAAGTAGGGCTGAGCATGGGTGTTTCTTTTTGTTGCACCATGACTGAGGGGTCTAAGAGCAGAAGTGACTTCCCTGCTGTTTGGCTGCTTATGGGTGTGTTGAAATAAATGGACTTGTTGCTAGAAATGGGATTATACATTCAGCTACCTCTCTGAGACTGTTTGAGGCAGCAACACGTACATCATTTTCCCCATGTCCCTATCTGCTCGAGCGCCCCTAGCTGCCGTAAAAAAAATGCATAAATTAGCCGCATCATTGAATAAGCCGCAGGGTCGAAAGCGTGTGACAAAAGTAGCGGCTTATGGTCCAGAAAATACGGTAATAGTTTTCTCTAGCCACATAAAAAATAATATATAAATGTATCGAAATCTATAAAATGTCGTATACAATATTCCTCATGACTTCATTTACTGCGGCTCCCAGCATGTCTTTATATAGAATAAAAAATGAATGGAAAATATTAACTCAAAAAAAAAAAATCTCCCATGCTATAGATAAGGGATAATGTCCAATGAGGAGCACATTTTGTAGGGGATAATACCCAACGAGGTATGCATCATGTAGGGGATAGTGCCCGACGAGGTGTACATTATGTGGAGGATAATGCCTTCACTAAGGAGACTGGGCTTCTGCCTCTATCTACTCTTTTTCTAAGTCCAAATGGACCCAATATCCGGTACTAGCTGCTGCTAAGATCACTAGTAGCTGTTGTAGTAGCTTGGTATAGGATTGGAAAATTAAAATCAGTAACAAAATCCCCATAGCTTGTCAACAAGTATATTTCTAGTGCAGACAGGGGTCTGACCTGGGTAACACCTCCATGTTGAATGAAAACATAACACACCAGCCTCCATGTGACCACAGTTATCAAACTCCACCTCTTTGTTGATTGAGAATCTTCTCTCCACTGTAGCTTGGCCGTAGGAGAGGATTATCAGTTTATTGCAAACAGGCCAAAAGTTCAGGATGGCCCTAAGGACACTGCTTAAGAAAAGGTCCAGCCAGACTTTTAGTGATAATAATAATCATCACTTGGATGTCTTACTACAGCAAAGATTTTGAGAAAATCAAGATGTTACATTTTTGTAATTTTAGGAATGTAAATATGATCATAATTGATTTTTGATGTTTTTGATATTGTACTGGTCTTATTATGAACTGTAGCTGGTGAAAGTTTTACTCTGCAAACTAAAAGCTGGTGACGTAGAATTACTGCAGAAATTCATCAGACACTCATGATGAAGACGCAAAAGAAGAGGAGTGAGCATCGAAGACAAAGGGTTGGCTTTGGCAGCATCAATAATGATTCTGCTACTGAGAGATGAACGAAGATGGCTAGGTGGAGTACCTGAGTGCAGAGTTGTACCAGCAGCTTGGCAGCGTTCGGGCTGTTGGAAGCCAAGCAGCCCACGGCCGTGCTCAGGTAAGCCAGGCAGGAGATCGGCTTGCTGGCCTTGCTGGCTCCCCGAGGCCTCTCGGGGTTGGAGTCCACCGCAGGACTGGTGGAGAGTCCGGCCCTGCCGGCTGCTGCCAGGCACATCAACCTGACCAGAGTCCTGATGTCAGTCAGACCAAGAGAGTCTAGGCCTGCTGCCAGGCTGCAGCTGGAACCGCTGTGGACCGGAAGCAGGGGAAGGAACAGCTTTAATGCTGGAATGCGGTTCTTAAGCGTTCCCTGTTGGTGCTTCTTATAACATCGGCTCAATCACTAATTTGGAGAAAAACTAAGTACTTAGTAGCAGCATTAAAAGGCCTGCAGGTGTGTGTTGGTTGACTATACCTGACAGACAGCAGAGACAACGCCCTCATTACCATGGTCCTGGCCAGCAATACCTGGGCGGCAGCCGTCACTCGTCTGAGTGCCATGATGCGGTCATGGGGGTTCTTCACGGCGGCAGCCTGCTCGCCGAGAGTCACCCGACCCGAGGAGTTCTTATCCACCAAGGTCTGACAACCTGAGTACGAACACATCCTCGTGATTTCCCAGCAGACCTTCACCTCAGGGATGGGGTGGTCGTCAAAGTTACCTATCTGAAGAAGGGTCTCCTCCATGCTGTTTGTGGCCGTCACCATGGCAACAGAGGCTCCTAGCGGGTCACTGTCAGGGAACTGGACGGGCTCAGGAACGAATCTGCGCTCGCTTAGACCCAATGGGCCAGCCAGGAGCTCAAACTCCTCCTCTCCTGTCAGCTTTTCATCTTCATCCACATCCAGCATGTCCCAGTCCTCTGTGCATGGGGGTTGGGGGGGGTTACACAGACACATGGAGGAAAGCCACCCGTTTTCCCTGCTAACTTTAGGAGCGTTGGCTGTTACCTTCATACACACTGTCCTGCTTCCCCAGGAGATCCGGAGCCTGCCCTTTGTACCTGAATGCAGTAGAGAGGGTCAGCAGTATGACAGACAAAAGACACTCAGAATACTGCTCCGCTCAACTGGAGGGTGCTATGATTCAAAAAGATCTCTCTTCAGAGGTGTTGATCTTCTTCAGATCAACACCAAAAAAAGTGTTTTCTGAATTGTAATCTACAGCTCTTTCTGTGTTTATGTCTATAAGTTCATGTATCTGACTTGTTTCAACTGTAGTCTGCAGTCTCCGTCAGAAGATACCACAGCCACACTGGTGTGGAACGGTCACATGGCTTTTCTGGGAGGCACCAGCAACACAAACATTGGGAGCTCTTCCCCAGGAAAAAAAGAGCCACTCTGGAGTTAGTCAAGTTGGTCTGCCAAAGACAAACATCTGACGGCATCTTGTAAAGAAGACTGGAGGTTGCAGCAAACCCTAACACCAGGGTTCATCTGCAAGTGAACAGACCTATGTTCTCTTGTTTGGTCAAAAGGGGAGTTCAGGAAAGCTTTCCCACCTAACAAACAACAGAGCCATCAGAGGAAACCAGTTCTAACTACTCTGACTGGTGGCTGTTTGCAACCAAAGTCTAATGTGCAGCAGACGTGACAGACCTGTGGCCCCTGTACCGCTGCAGGGGTCTCAAAAGACGACAGTGAACATAATCCAACACCAGGAGACAACTCACCTCTCCACAACAGGCACTTTGGCCTTGCTTTTGATGGCCAAGTACTTGTCTCTGCAGGCTCCGCACAGCAGATAATATGGATTTCCACTGCCGCACTCCCCTCCAAACCAGCCGTCCACATAAGAGCCGTTGCTGCGGTAACCTTGCCTGTTGGCGCTGCGCCCGCAGCCAGGGTGGCTTTTCTTCATGTGCTGGTTGAAGTTTGCCACGTTAGCCTCACACAGCTCGCACACCACCACCTCATCTCGATCCTCCGCCTCACACACGTGCTGTGAGGACAACCACAAACATGAAGACATGCAGACATGACAATGACACGCCTGCAGGTGAGCCTGAAATAAGCGGTGAGCAAACGGCACTTCGCAGTGATGAGTTCGCAGCCAGAATGTTCAGAGGAAGCTCCCCTGATCGGAGCTCAGAATGGTTTATGCCAGCGAGGACCTGCTTGGAGGTGCTGCTCTGCCATGCATACTGAGCTTACAGAGACTGAAAGCTGAAGGAGTGAGGAGCAGAATGATGTTGGCAGCTCTTTGAAGCATTAAGTCACACACACCCATGTTGGCCAGTCCAGTACCTCCGGGATCCACATTCCCAAAATGTCAGTGTCGCTGGCCAGGTCCTGGCCAAACATGGCTTCCATGGTCTCCTCGTCCAGGTCCATCTCCAGCTCTTCGTCCAGGTTAAAGTCGTACAGAGTGCCCTGCTCCTGTTGAAGGGACAGGGTGTCCCGGCGTGACTGGCTGTGATGGGCCTGGACGGAGCGATACAATCCAGCTGGGACACAGAGGCACAGTAAGTACACTAGCAGGTCTAGAGCCAAAACTGCTGCATGTTTTTCCTCTGACGTTATTCTCACCAGCTCGGGCCAACAAGGTGCGTGCGGCCAAGTCAAAGCGGTGCTTCCTGGCCCCAGAGCGCCCTCTGAGGGGAGCGGCGCTGGAGGCCAATGCGCTGTCCTGCTCCATACCTTCAGGGCTGCAGGGCAACACAACCTTCTGTCAGTCACTTTAGCTGGAATACTTTCAATTCAAGAAATTCCCCTCCTGTGGTCTTTGTCAATTACTTCAGATTTTTAACATAACTTGTTTTTAACCACCACAGTTTGCTGTACCTTTCACTGAAGCCCTCCTCCATCTCAGAGGCGCCAGTGCCGGCTCCGTCTCCAGGTGAGCTCAGGTAGGAGCTCCTCTCTGCAGCTTTGCCTCCTGCAGAGCCCCTGGCCCCCCCACAAGAGGAGGCAGAGCCTTCACTGCGTCCAGCTCTGTCTCTGGCGTGGGGCTCGTCCCGCTCGTCCTCTGAACATGGATGTTCTATCATCCACATGGCCAGCACAGTGATGTTTTGAGCATCTGCCTCTCCTCGAGCTCCTGCAGGAGAAATGGAAAAAGACGCTAAACTTCATGACATTACAAGGGAAAAAAACCTAAAAAATCCAGAAGCTAAAAGAAAACACGGAAAATGTAAGAAGCAAACATTCATGTAGTTGATGCTAAAACCTAATAGCTGCTGAAATAACCGTCCCATGCAGACCTGGCTCAAAACATTTTAAAATGGTTTAAAAGAATTTAATACAACAAAAATAAAAAAGAAGCAGCTAAAGTTAGGCCCTCTAAATATTTGACGTGTTTTTCTGTCAGCATCCATTCTCAAACTAGTTCTTGTCTGAAGTGACTCGTTCTGCTAAAATGATCCTTCACTTGGTGAACAACACATCCTATAATCCCACACACAAATAAAACTTCTTATAAAAATAACCTTTATAAGAAACTCGAGGCTTGGCTCTGCTATGAGGAAACAGTTTAATGGGGATCCAGTCATTGCAAGAGCCAGCTCAGCCACAGGAACATCGCCACAGTGCCAACCCAGACCAAAACAGCAACAGGGTCCACTTTCTCAGCCGCGAGGCTGCAATGCTGGACCCCTGCCGCCCCAGAAGGGCGACAACCACAGCAACAACCACCAACCAAGCTGGCAAACCCTGGTACAAAAGATCCCCACAGGAAACAGTGGGGCTAAAATCAGAACAAAAAAGAAATTAAAATTAAATACAGAATATAGAATATAAGTTAAAAAAAATGTATAAATGGGCAGATGAGATGATCTGAAAGCAAAATTATTAAGGTTGGTCTTGAGCTTCTTCTTAAAAACCTCAGGGGTTTTAAGACCTACACAGAAAGATGCTGCAGACCAGGGGTGGCCAACACGCGGCTCTTTGTCTCTTATCATATTTTCTAAATGCTGTATTTTCACAACAATGAGGATCACTTAAAAGTCTTAAATTTTCTCCAAAATGTACGGTGCCTGTGGTGCGATGCACCTAATGTGTTGTTGCATGACTTCGGTAAAGATGACAGAGGAGAAGTTGGAATGAGAAAGGTAGACAAGGGAGTGAGAACGTGAAAGAAGACACCCCCTCCTGAATAGTACAAAGGTACAGGTATGTGCATTTTGAAGAACGACATTGTTTTGAAAACCCTGAAAATGTCCCTGCAAAGAGACTCGCTTATGAAGCACAGTTTAAACTGCAAGCTATCAGCTACGCAGAGGAACATGGGAATCGAGCAGCTCCCAGAGAATTCAGGATGAATGAATCCATGGTTCGCAAGTGGAGGAATCTGGAAAACGAACTGACAAGACAAGAAGACGCAGCTGAGTTTCCGTGGAAACGAGGGGAGGTTGCCCGTGTTGGAAGACGGACTCGAGGGCTGCAACTGGCCGGCGGATTACAATGAAAAGCTGTCCATCTTCTGCTCCTCTCACTGGGAGGCAGCGCCGGGTGAGTTACGCCAGTTTGTGAATGGATTGTAGATGCTTGGGCTAACCTGTCTGCTTGCACTGTTCTTCGAGCTTTCACAAAAGCTGGCATCATTCATGAGGAGCCACACGGCAACGAGCCGGACTCTGACAATGACCAAAGGGAACCTGGCATAAACTTAGCCCGGCTGTTCATTTCAGATACAGAAGATGAGGACTTTGAAGGATCTTTGGAAAAAAAATAAATTACAACAAACTCAGTTTTGCTCCCGCTGTCTTTTTTAAACACACACTAGCATGCATGTTTTACCGGTATGTTTTAAAATTAAATACAGAAAAAAACACCCATAACTGAAACTACGCCCTTTAATCCAGTGCTGTTGTATTGTCAGGAGGGGAGTGTGTTATTGAAAATAACATGGCTTCAATTGTGTGTTTGTGTGTGTGTATGTCTTGGCAGGTCAGCGCGTGGTGTGGCTCTTTGACTATCACAGTTAAAAATATCGGCTCTTTGTGTCAAACTTGTTTGCAACCCCTGCTGCAGACTATTGTACACAAGAAAACGTGCAATCACTGACCAGTGGCCTCCAGAGCTTTGGTGATCTGTCGCAGCGAGAAACCCATCTCCAGCAGCGGCACGGCGATGGCTGCAGGAGGGGGGGACGTGGACAGCCTGCTGCTGGGGTCAGATAGAGCTGCAAAAGACAACAGTCATCCTTAGACTCTTTGTTGAATCTGTTTGAAAATGGCCATTTGCACAAGACCTGCCCAGCAAACCCTAAAATAATAGGCTAAATACTTCTGATGACCTTTAAGCATCACATAGATGTTCACCTTTCAGCATATCCAATCAGGGGTCACCACAGCAAATCAGCTGTGTCAGCCATTCAAACATTATAAGGAAGAAAAGGTCATGGCTGGATTTAGCTTTAAACTTTTGCCTTAGTTGCTCGTTTTGCACAGACACCTTCGAATCCCCTCTATTGTGTTATAGGTAATAGAATAGAATAAATCAGACTAATGTAGATACATTTAGGGCAACACAACCACATAGAAGTGCCTAGAAATTGATTTTAGTCCCCACATCTGGAAACTACATTTTAAATACATTTTTGTTCAGACTTCTGGACTTTGGCTTAAAGATTCTCTGCAATGCATCCTGCAGTCTTTCGTCACAAGCCATAAATGCAAAATGTAAAACATAAAATAAAAAAGTTTTAACTACGTTTTATTTATTAAAATTCACTTCTCACAGACATTTACATAAGTATAATAACATTTCAGAAAGATCCTAAAGAATTTAAAACTTTTACTTGTTAAACACGGTCAATGTTACAGAATTGCTTCTCATTTTACAGTTGCAGGGTTTCTTTTCCTTCTCTTTGTAGAGGATGTTTCATGGTTGTTTAATAAGTTTAACTACCCACATCACTGTCAGGAATAACATCCCATTTAGCCCTATCTACTATTTCCTTCTGAACATTCACACAGTGTTGGGACTTATACACGAGCCAGTCTAGGAGAGTTTTGCTGACATACAAGAACATTTGTCTGCATTACATTTGTCTTTCTGGCAACTGCAGTGGACCAACTACATCATTTTGAGTTTTCCAGGTCACTTTTGATTCTCTATCCTTAATGTGCCACCCACGACCAATGGGTAAAGGAGCATATATGATACCTTTCAGACAATTCCTCGTTTTTACTGCTTTTTGCTGGCATAGAATTTCTTATGTTGGAGGGATGGATTGTTCTGGCAAAGCAGAAGAGGCCAAGCCGAATGCTGTGTCTCATCTGCTTCTGCTGATTATTAGGTGGCAAACATATTTGCTAGGAATTTTATAGGTGAACTGATCCATCTTAAAACTTACCAACTTCAAAACAAATTTGCAGATGCCTGCGTGTGTAAAATATTTAAGTCACTTTCAGCACATTAGACAGAGCGGCTTCTGGTACGTGAGAACAACTGGCTCAATAAATCTGTATTTCGAGGAAGATGGTTTTGTCTGTAAATTGCAGCTTTACGAATCTTTAAAGATGAAGGCTCTTCTGTTTCCTCACTAGACTAATCGACGAGACTGTTAAAAAAGCGTTTAAAGCTTGTTGAACAAAAAAAGATAGTAGTCATGGAGACACGCGAATACAGCGTCGGACGCAACTCTCAGAACTGGTGCGCTCGTAACACTTCGTTGGTAAAGTAATGCTAGGCTAACTTTGATGATCTAAAGCACCAAAGTCAGACTAAGAGCAAAAGCTCTTGCTGATAAGTTGGACAGGTAAGAAAAACTGAAGCTGAATAAAGCGAACAGCATCACAAACAAATTCACTACCAGGTTTAAAGTTAGATGTGATAAAGAAAAGCTTCAAATAGCTCCTGATAAACTTGTTAAGGTTTGTAAAAATGAAACATGTATGCATGAATCTTTGTTGAGTTTATTCCCATCCGATGAAAGTGAAAAAAATAAAACATGACTTAAAGCAAAAATGTTGTTCCATAATTAATGTATTGCTCACAGAGACTTTTTTTTCCCGATTTCTCTGGTGGACAGATGGAAATAACGCTGAAGAGCCAGAGGAGTACCGGGTGACATCTGTTTGATGCTGTTACTATGCCAGGCTGTGCAAGCTTTGGCGCATGACAACAAATATAAGTTCTAACTGGAGGTTCTTATATCCATTAAGCAAAACGTCTATAATGATGACTGAAGAGCTCGCCTTGAGGAGACGGTTGTAAAAATGATGAAAGATCTTATCCTTCTGTGCTCCAAAGAAGGATTCATTTTGAAGAAATGTGCCAGTAACAGTATAGCTGTTTTGGAAGCCATCACTCCTAATCAAAGAGCCAAAGACCTGAAGGAGCTGGATTTAGATCAGTGTTTTTCAACTAGTGTGCCGTGGGAGATGGTCAGGTGTGCTGTGGAAAATTGCTCTCATTAATTGATCTAAAAACATTTACCATCTCTAGGATATCAGCTCTGTGTTCATCCAATCAGGCCCTGATAAAACACTGAGTAGTTAGGAATATAAAAGATCGTTAAATACTTTTTTCTTTGTGTTTATTTGATTCTATTAAAAACATTTTGATAAGAATGATTTAGCCGTAGCGTCAGCTGTTTTTGGAAAGGTCCCGCCCCTTTAACTGTCTCCACCAATCATTCTTGGAGGCTTAATCACACGTGATCAGTCTGACCAATCAGAAGTGGTTAAAGTTTTCACTTCCTTGTTTCGATTCTGCTCATAAAGATGCTTAGTTCCAACAAAAAGACCAGCTAAAGCTCATATATAGCGGTGTAGCTTTCCACAAGATCTGGTATCAGACCGTGGAACAAGTGAACAAAACAATCAAGCTCAGAGACACGAGTCTGTCTGCGTTCGGCGGCTGTTTGCACTACCTCTCCCATGAGGCATTGGGTTTAAGTGACAGCGTCTCAGCGCACAATGAGTCTTCCTTTGACGTCTTGAAACCACAACGAACAAACATCAAACAGTTTTCAAATCTTCTAACTTAACTTTTATTACATCTTTTAGAAAAAAAAGCTGCAACTTCCAGCTTTTTCTGCCACAATTATCACAAAAATGCACGTGAGATTGTGGAGGGGCTGTAGATCAATACAGACTATGAGTTCCTCCTTTTTATTTTTATTTTTTGATGCTGGTGTACCGGGGAATTTTTTTTCAAGGTTAAAGTGTGCCTTGGCTCAAAAAAGGTTGAAAAACACTGATTTAGATCATGTCAAAATGCCAGTAGAAAGGGCTTTGGGCCTGCAACAGTGTGCAGAGATTGATTTATTTGTGTGTAACATTAAGATTAAAGAAAAGCCCTTGACCAGACAAGGTGTTTAGTCAGTCACCTGCTCAATCTATGACTTTTCTTGCACCCATCACACTGTGCGGTAAAATGATTCAACAGGAATTACGTAGGAGATGTGGATGGAATGACATTTTACTGCATGAATTTCTGTCCCAATGGAAAGGATGGATTGAAAAGTTATCTTTGCCGTCAACATTTGAAGTGAGAAGGTGCATCAAGCTAAATGGATTTGGAAAAATCTAATTCACATAATTGTAGTTTTGCAGAGGGCACTGAATGTGGAGACGGGACAGTAACCCATCATAGAATGGGAAATCAGAAAACTTACATTCATGTACCCTTTCTGCTTGGCAAAGCCAGAGTGATGCATTTAAATCATATAATGATTCCCAGATTGGAACTAAAAGTAGCGGTTCTTACTGTTAGATCGTGTGCCACGCTCAAATCAGATCTAGAGATTTCACTGGATAGTTCGGTATTCTGGACTGACAGCACTTACTTGTTGAAGTTCGCAACGAGAACAAGCGCTTTCACAGATTCATGGCCAAGAGATTATTATAAGAGAAACATCTGAACTCTCACAATGGAAACATGTTTGCTCCAAAGAAAATCCTGCTGATAAAGCCTCAGGAGGAATGAAAGTTTAAAACTTCCAAAACGAAAATGTATGTCTCAAAGATTTAGGATTACTATGCACACATGAATGTGAAGGTCCAAAACCAGCTGTTGAACCTTCAGAAGATCCTAATGACAAAGAGGTCCATAACTCTATTGTATAACAATTTAGGAGCCGGTGTTTAAAACCCTTATTGAGCAAAATATCCTGTGGGTGTGGCCATTGTCATGGCTATTGCCAACTTTCTGCACAGTCGGTTGCTACAGAGCTCCAAACTTCATGTGACCTTCAGATTAGCCTTAGTACAGAGAGCTTCATGGAATGGTTTCCATGGCCGAGCAGCTGCATCCAAGCCACACATCACCAAGTGCAATGCAAAGCGTCGGATGCAGTGGGGTAAAGTAGGCCGCCACTGGACTCTGAAGCAGTGGAGATACCTTCTCTGGAGTGATGAATCACGCTTTTCCATCTGGCAATCTCAAGGCTGAGTCCGGGTTTGGAGAAGGGTACATTTTGGACTGCATTGTGCTGAGTGTGAAATTTGGTGAAGGAATTGTGGTGTGGGATTGTTTTTCAGGATTTGGGCCTGACCCCTTAGTTGCAGTGAAACTGGAACCCTGAATGATCAAACTCTGAATTGACCAAAACATTTTGGACAATTACAAACTTCCAACCTTGTGGGAACAGTTTGAAGCGGGCCCCTTCCTTTTCCAACAAGACTGGGCACCAGTGCATAAAGCAAGGTCCATAAAAACATGGATGACAGAGTCTGGAGTGGATGAACAAGACAGGCCTGCACAGAGTCCTGACCTGAACCTGATAGAACCACTTTAGGATGAATTAGAGCGGAGACTGGAAGCCAGGCCTTCTCCACCAACATCAGTGTGTGACCTAACCAATGCACTCTTGTAAGAATGGTAGAAAATTCCAAGAAACACACTCCTCAACCTTGTGGAGAGCCTTCCCAGAAGAGTTGAAGATGTAACAGCAGCAAAAGGGGGACCAACATCAAATTGAACTCTATGAGTTAGGAATGAGATGGCAGTTCATTTCAGATGCGAGTCAAGGCAGGTCAGCCAATACTTTTGGTTAAACAGAACATCTTTGTAACGAAACAAAACATTTTTAGTTCCTCAACGCCACAACAGACTAACATGATACAGCTCTCTGATTCTAAATCTTTGACCTTATGAGGACAAATCTAAATGCTAATCTGGTGTTAATCATATTTCTTAAATCCAGACAACTGCCATTATCAGATAAAGGTCATGGGATCTTCATGTTAATAATCTGCACTCTGTAGATCCAGAATCACTGAAGCTGATCTCAAACAAAAATCCACCCAGTTCAAACTTCAAACATTAACTGCTCGCCGTCACATCAGTGTATGTGTATATTCATCAACATGTGTAGTTATGTGTGTGTTTGTATGGGTACCTGAAACTGTTCTCATCACAGAGTAAACAGGTCTATCATAGGTAGTGAGTGTGTGTGGTAAAAGGTTTGGTCTGGGGCATTGGGGGTGTTATAAGGATTCAACTTCTCACCCCCTTTTAGATTAGTTTTAATCTTGTCCTATTTTTATTTTATGTCTGAAATAAAATATTATTGTATCATCTATCATATTATATTTTATTATATCTCATAAACAAAATATTCTGTTAGTGGTACTTTTATTTTGGAAACAATTGCTGCTTCCTTCCATCTTGTTTTGGTCTTCAGTGTTTCTTTAGGACCTTAACAATGCCACAACTGTCTTCTCTGATGGCTCACAAACTGCTGAAAACTGAAAAATTACGATGGCTGAGTCTAGCACAGTTAAGGATGCACTTACAGGTCCCAGATCGATTTTGCACTCTGGTTTGCTGGGAGTCCGGCGAGGTGAGGCTCTGCCTGCGGCCCACCTCATCTGATGGAGATGTGGGGAGAGATGACACCGGAGGAGTCTGTGCTCGGCGGGTTGGAACCAGTGTGGTGGTGGGGTAACTGGAGAACATTTGCCTGTCCCAGTAAAAAAAAGGAGGTGTTACAATGAGGCCTAAACAGGAAATAGGGTGCGTGCCCGTTGAGTGCTTTTCCATCTTTGCTTTAAGGCTCAAAGCGCTATACAGTCACATCCATGCACTAGGGCTGCACGACATGAGGAAAACATGCGATATGCGATATTAGTGAACAATATTGTGATGACGATATAACTTGCGTAAAATGAACAAAAAACAAAAACAACAAAAACATTTCCATTTAACTGCAAAAGTGCAAAATTTAAATAAGAGTCAAAATAGCTTCAATTATTCTCCAAATGACCCTCGTCTAATTAGGAGGGCAACGTCTAACATAAAAGCTCCATCTGATTGGTCAACAACCTGAAGGGCTCTATCTGATTGGTCAAATTCATAAAGGAATTTATTCCTTTTATTAATTAGTTCAAGTTGTCATTAGTTTGTTTCAGCACATTTAAGGTTTACCATTTATTGCGATTTTCGCTGACTTTTGCAATATGGATATTGCACAGCTTGAAATCGCGACAACGATACATTTGAGATTAATTGTGCAGGCCTACCATGCACACACACATTCACATCCCGATACCGTCAACCTCAACCACCAAAAGTAACATGGGGTTCAGTGTTTTGCTCAGACACTGTGACACCCGGAGGATGACAACGGGACCTGCAATCGTCCGATCAGAGACGATCTGCAGCTGACCCGACAGCCCAATTCTTTACCTCAGCAGGCTCAGGGGCATGACGCCAGGAGACTCTGAGGCAGGGGCAGTCTCCGTGTCCGTGACTGGCGTGGTGGCAGTGGTGGTGTCCTCCAGTGAAGAGCTCATGAAGGAGGTGGTGCTAGAGGCGGAGGGGCTTGTGGTGATGGGAGTCTGAACCATCTGCTCCCCCTCTGGGTCCTCCCCCTCCCCTTCAGGCTCATGTCTCAATCCTGGGGAATTTAAAGGAGAAGCTTGTTTCAAATTGCACCTCACTTGTCTCCCAGATGGAGGCTTCACCCTCCACAAGTCTCTCTGTGCTACATCCCAAACTGAATCCAGCAGCAGGACTATGTTCTTACCAGGTCTGGACTTTCCTCCAGAGGGCTCCTCCAGCAGCCCATTCACCACCAGCTTGTAGATCATGGCCTGTGCCCTCTCCAAATCCGCCAGGCCCAGGGCTCGCTTGATAGGGGAGCGCATGACAGCCCGCTTCACCATGTGGCGCATGAGAAACTGCAGAGCCGCCCTCATCTCCACCTCCTCCTGCCAAACCGGTGATGAGGCAGCAGCCCCGCCTGAGCTGGAGTTCAGATCAGCATTGTGGCTGCTGGCAACAGTTTCTGGAGTCACCTGGAAGAAGAGAATCAGGAGATAAAAGGATTTGTTTTTCAGTTTAACACAGTTTTCATTTTATCAAGAAAGATGATAAGTTCTTCACACGTCAAAGTGGGTTCTAAGATCCAGGCATGCAGTGCAGATAGGTCGGTACCTTGGGTATGAGGAGCAGCTCTGCATACTTGCTGCAGCTCAGCAGAGCACTCAGGGTCTTCATGGCACCAATGTACAAGTAGGACAGCTGCACAGCGTTCATCTCCGACTGAGTAGTGATGGAGGACGGGTCGTGACTGCTGCGGGGGCTGTGCTCGTGACCCTTCTTCCTGACCCCCTCACCGGCTGTGGCGTGAGGCGCCGATGAGAACAGGCTCTCGCTTCCTCCTCCAGCCACAGAGGATATCTCGCTCTCTGATTTGGAGTTTGAGGCTGCGTGGGCTTTGACCTCTTCCAGGCTGTGAGACACCCGCAGGTCAGGGCTGCCGGTGGCTGATGGGCCCCCCAATGAGGTGACCACCAGCTCTGTCTGCTCAAAGTTGTGACCCTCACTTTCCACTTTGTCCTCCACACAGGTTGGCTCGTGGTCGTTGGAAGACACGTTGCGATGCTTCTTCCCGTGGCGGCATGCACTGAGCTTGACGCCGGCCTCCTCGTGAATACTTGTCAGATAAGTGAGATCCATCAGCAGGGAGGCGGTCAGGCCGCGAAAACGTCCCACGTCAAACGGCAGAGGCTCACATGGGTCCAAGTTGTACAGCGGAGTGTCACTAGGCGACCAAAAAGTTGGGAAGCTTTAATAAAAAGAAGTTTAATGAGAAAAAACAAGGAAAGAAAAGAAAGTGAGGGGAAGGGTAGGAGAGAAGCTCACGGCAAGCAAGACGACTTTAAAGAAGCATTGATGGAGTCATGAAGGACTTCATGAAGCAGGATTAACGATGACTCAGCATTTCAAATCACGGAGGAGGAGTTTAAAGTTTAGTTAATTTGTGTCAGCTATAAAGACTAAAAGTAACACCTTTCATTCAGTGAGCGCCTCAAGAAATGTGTTTCTGGCACAGAACAGTAGAGTTCTTTTTATACCAGGCAGCAGTGGATGCAGTTTATTTCCCTGGATAGACAACAATGTGGTGCTGGTGTTTTCACTTTTTTTATGTATAAACCTAATTTGAAAGTAGCTCTAAAATTAGTCAGGATTTGAACCAAAACTGTGTAAAACATTGTCTGAGTTTTCATTGGTGTGTAGCATGTTTTAATATTTTACATTTACTACACACCAAGGACAAACACAATGTGCAGCAGGATTAATCCTTTTTCTTTATTTTGTTGTTTGGGGGTGGTGGTGATCATCTGTGTGTCTGTCAGTTACAGCTACAGAGTGAGAGTGATTGAACATATAAGGAATGCCAGAATCAACTCCACACAGAGGAAAGGATTGAAAGTTTTTACATTAGGAGCAAACTTTAACCTCAAAAGAACCAAAACCCTGCGATAGCCACAAAGCCTCACTTAACCCTTTTCAAAAATACACTTTATTTAATTTTTGTGGCCATGAATCCATTTGTTTATATCATTTAACAATTACTTTAATTTGATTATTTTTGGCAGCAACTCATTCAAGGTCCTTTCAAAATAAAATACACTCAAAAAGGATCTTTCTGCTAAAGCAGATTTGCTAGAATAATGTAAGAATGCCAAATCAAACACGGCATTTTCTATCATGAAGACAGCTAAACGCTATTGTACAGTAGGGCTGGTCTGATAAAAATCGATTAATCGATCAGAATTGATCTGAGCTTAATGATTCAATAATCAATCCATAAAAGTAGAGATCGATCCTTTATGTCTTTCCCTTTACCGTGACCTAACGCATGACAGCAGTAAGGCAAAAGTCCTTGGAAAGTGCCAACTATTGTAGGCGCTTTCTGTAGCTCAGTCTTTTTGTAGCCATATTCTATAATTTATTTGGTAAATGGTCTTAGAAAAGGTTGTGAGACACAGAAGGGCTTTTCATCCGGTACCTGATGGTGATCTCTGCTTCGTCCCACTGCACCTTTGCAGATGTGCTGCCGTCCTTCACCACTCCCAGCAGGGTGGCGTGCCGTCCCGTCTGTTTGTGCACACATCTGCCACCCACGCGCAGTCCAGCATCGGTCCCACCAATCACAGCCAGGACTGGCCACACCTCGGAGCACAAGCTTCTGAGGCTGTGCTCAGACAGTTCCCCAAGGCCATGCTGCCGCCCATGCCGGCCCTTCTCCTCTTCCGTCTTTGCCTGAATTTCCTGGCAGTCCTTCTGGGATTCGTGCTCTTCGCGGCTCTGCACCGAGCGGCTCTTTTTCAGCCTTTGGCCACCGTTAGAGGTCCCCACTGACTCCTTGAAGCAGTGCTTGATGGTGTGAAGGCGCTCGATCATGGTCTTGTTGATACGATGGGTCCAAAGGTCAGTGCGATGCAGGATACGAATCAACTGCGTGGTTGCCTCGGCCAGAACTGTGGCTATGGGGCTGCAAACCGGATCACCAGGTAAGAGGTCTCGAGGCGTTCCTCTCATCTGCATGTCACAGATCTTCACCTGGAGACCAAGGACACACAAAGACCCCAAGGCTCTAGATCAGTGTTTCTTAACCACTGGTGGGCTGCGAGCGCCCTCTCCAGAGCTGCAAAGACATTTTCTATTTGTGTCTGCAGCTGATTTGTTGATAAGCTGATGCGGGTAAACACCGGCCTCCAATCAAAGTACTGAAACAGGTGAGATAGTATTCACCAAGAAAGAACACAAAGGGTTTTTAACACAGGAGCCGTCATGGGTGACTTCGAAATAACATGCTTTGACGTACCATTTTTCATCGACCGTTTACGCAATAACTGTGAAACAGCTTCTGACGCGGAGAAAATATTGGCTATGCCCTATTACCAAACACGCTCGTGAAGTCTTAGAATCCTATGGCTCAATGCCCCAACTGACAGTGTGCTCAGTGAACGGCTCAGACAATAGAGAGCAGAGGATACAGTGCTGGAGGACAGATCCTCATGGGAGGACAAACCCCTGCATGGGATGTACCACCGGACCATAACTGAAGTGGCCGATATCAAGAAGTCCTACCAATGGCTAGAAAGGGCTGGCCTACAGGACAGCAATGAAGCGCTCATCCTGGCAGCTCAGGAACAAGCCCTGAGCACCAGAGCCATAGAGGCTCAGATTTACCACACCAGACAAGACCCAAGGTGTAGGCTGTGCAAAGAGGCCCCTGAAACAATCCAGCACATAACTGCAGGATGTAAGATGCTGGCAGGGAAAGCATACATGGAGCGCCACAATCAAGTGGCTGGAATAATATACAGGAACATGTGTGCAGAATATGAACTGGAAACCCCAAAGTCAAAATGCGGAAACACCTCCGAAGGTGGTAAAGAATGAGAGGGCAAAGATCCTGTGGGACTTCCAGATCCAGACTGATAGGATGGTAATGGAGAACCAACCAGACATTGTAGTGGTGGACAAAAAACAGAGGAAAGCCGTTGTGGTGGATGTGGCAGTGCCAAGCAATGGGAACATCAGGAAGAAGGAACATGAGAAACTGGATAAATACCAGGGACTCAGAGAAGAACTGGAGAAAGCATGGAAAGTGAAGGTGACTGTGGTGCCTGTGGTAATTGGAGCACTCGGGGCAGTAACCCCCAAGCTGGAGGAGTGGCTACAACAGATACCTGGAAAGACCTCAGACCTCTCAGTCCAGAAAAGAACAGTGCTAGGAACAGCTAAGATACTGCGCAGGACCCTCAAGCTCCCAGGCCTCTGGTAGAGGACCCGAGCTTGTGTGAGTAACCACCCGCGGAGGGTGAGAGGGGCATTTTTTACATAAAAATATCAACATTAAAATATGTTTTTGTTCATTCACCTCTGCATTTTTGTGAGATATGGGCGGTCTGACCTTATTTCGAACAATGAAAGCCCAAGAGAGCAGAGAGCTGGGAAAATAGAATCCCAATTTTTCCTAAAATTAATCATCTAATACAACAAATTAAAATGAATCGATAAAATAAATCTATTGCAGATCTCTAAACCAGATCTTTTTAATTTTATCAAGCATGGCAATCCACTCGCTTACCTCTAACCACAGTGTTTGCAAACGGAGCCACATGCACAGACAGGAATATATTCAGGAAACCAAAAGAGGACTCAAGTCTTTCTCCACCTCTGAATGGATTCAGCCAAAATATGGCTTTAATGTTTGTTGTTGAACCACAGGGAGACTTTCAGAGTTGCAAAGATTTTTTTTAGACCTCAAACACTTTGTTGCACTTGTGTGACCCGAGACTTTTAGTGTACTATTGAGAAATGTGAGGAGCCTCTGGGGCCTCTTTCTGACTGTCTTTGAAAGTACCTGCTCAACTTTGTATGAAATTCTGATGTGATTCAGACAGTGTCACCAACCTTCTCTCCTGGGTTGCTGCTATAGAACATCACACAGGGAAATAGTTCTGTGGCATCCACATCTTCAAAGGCCAATCTGGGGTCCTGTTGATCCAAGACATTGCAATAAGGAAATAAACTGGTATATCAGATAGAGCCCCCCCCCCTCCCCTGTTGTCTCACCTCTCCATTCTTGCCAAAGGAGATGGTTCTGGCCTCCATGTCCAGGATGCAGGTGATGAAATCTCCTTGTGTGAAACTGCTCAGCGTCAGGGTCTGCTCCCCGTTGTGGTAGAGGTTTCCACTGTAGGCTCGATACAGCCACATGTCGGATGTGGTGCGGTGGTTAAAGTCATGAACCGGCCACCGTGACACGCCCACACACGTGCCCTCGTTGCCTCGGTTCTCCTTCACAATGTAAAACTGTAGTGGGGTCGCGCAGTAAAATTAGTATAATTGTAGAAAAGACAAATAAATAAAATGACGAGAAATTTAAAGGTTCTGTGCTTCAAAAAACGGCACCTTCCACTGGTAACACCCAGAAGAAATGCCAGTGGAGGCCAGACCATAGCCTTTCCCCCCACTGCCATGGGTCAGGCCCTGACCGTTCTCCACCACGCAGCACTGAGCCTTTTCTGGGTCAAAGGACACTTCCTGAATGGGCAGGTTCTCATCTTCCTCCTCTCCCTCCCCCTGGATGTCAGATCAACTGTCAGCCTCTTATACAAGCACTGAACAAGAGTCAGGAGTCTGAGCAGCAACTACACACCTGGAGTCTCAGCTCCTGGACTCGTTCTTTGACCTGGACGGCGTGCTTTGCCTGAGCCACGGGAGCCTCCCACATGCAGTCCGACAGCAGAGAGAAGAGCCGCTCAACCACCTGAAGAACACTTCAACATTAGCCACTTCATTCAGGACACAATCATCAGAGAACTCTGCCGTACCTGAGTTATTTGATGATCCTCCATGCTAGCCTCACAGGCTGGAAGAACAGCCTCCAAAACATGAAGTGCCAGAAGACGGGTTCTGAGGTTTCCCACCAGAGCAACACCTGCCATCAACAGCACCAGGAGTTAAGGTCTCTGCTGGGTTCCTGCTCAACCAAACCCTTCATGTTTATCGGTGTTCACACCTGAACTGCACTTCTGAGCAGCAATGTTGAGCAGCACCTCCGTCCATTTAGGGGAGGCCATCTTGGACTGGATGGCCTTTGAAGACACCACCCTCCTTAGGAACACCAGGAAGTCTCCCAGGTGGAGCTCTGCTGTGTGCTGCTTCCGTACCAAAGCTGTGATTAAGAACATGCCAGTTAGAATCTTATGGAGAAAACTTTTATGTTTTCTGATTATAAAGGGAGAAAATCTGTAGCCAAATTCAACTGTATTTGTAATTCTGAATGCTTGTCACAGTCACGCTTCAATCAATTCAAAACATGCAACAACAACAAAATCCAGAAAATGGCATTGTCTGATTTTTATAGAGTTTATTTTTGAATTATGATGGAAAATACGCATCAACACTGCGGACACCAGCCCCCTCAGGCCTTGGATCGGTAACGGCTTATGTGAAATTATCCCTTTAATTTAGGTCTTAAAATGTTTTGATCAAAGTCACTGCAGCAGTTCTCCTATTGCTCCTACACCTGGTTGTGGATCCCGTCTCCGGCTCGTCTCGCGCTCCCAGCCGTCCCCCAACTTCAACTGGATGAAGATCATTTGCTGGACTTAAAATATGTAGTTGTAGGGTTAGATAAGCTAATTCTTCCCTAAGAGTTCTGGTACATCGCCTGTCGATCCTGGGGAAGGATCCCTCCTACATGTGGACACCCCTCAGGTTTCTTCTTTTTTTCTGGATTCCATATATTTTTAGGAGTTTTTCTTACCGCGAAGGGGGGTCTAAGGGCAGGGATGCCAGTTTAGCTTAGTCTGTTTAGTTAAAGTTTTAGTATTTTCCTATTGAATTCTATGCATTTATGATCCTTTTTGATTGTATGTTTACCTTGTAATTACTGGTACGAAGGCCATTGAGACGACAGTTGTTGTGAATCTGGGCTATACAAATAAAATTGAATTAAATTGAATCATTGGGCTAAAACCACAAAAATTTTTTTGAACAAAGAAATGGCGTCAAGCTAACATTTTAATGATGTGAGCAAGTTTAATCCTTTGAGACCGAGCGGATTTTGTAAGATTATATTAAAACCGAGTAAAAGTGTTTAGGGTGCTGATGACATGAGACAAAAGGTTGCTGTGCTCAAACATTTCCTCAAGAACGCACAACTTTATCAGCTGTTAAGACACTTCTGAGACTTAGATGTCACGGGACTGTGGTTTGATGCAGAATGACAAATGAATCCTGAACTGTTGGAGATGTTAAAGTCCCATTGGCTGTCAGCACCAAGGTGCTTGACATTTCTTCTCCCGATTTGACCCCTCTCCTTTGGTGAGCTGCAGACACAGCTGAACCATTTAGTGGTTGACCCCCCCCCCCCAACTCCCCTTAATGCTGAGTGTCGGGGGGGGGGGGGGGGGGGCATTGGGTCCCGTTGTCTTTGGTGTGACTCAACCGTAGATTTCAACTCACAACTTTCCAGTCTCAGGATGGACATTGGCTAAGAGACAAAAGATTGACAAAGCTACCAAATACACTTAAATAATAAGATATAAACGTTCATTCTAGGCTTCTTTTTTTAACATCCATGTTTTCAGTGATCTGTAGATGTTGTACTGCCAGCTTTTTTGCAACTGTATGAATTTCGTTTGAACCAAAATCCGATTCATAGTTGATTTTGGTACATTTTAAATGATTTAAATAAACAAGAATTAATGTGAAATCCATTCACGTTTTAGTTTCCTAAAGTTCAGCCCACTGTTGTTTTTTCACATCCAAATAATCCAAAGGGAACATTCTTAGAACATTCTACAATAGGGGTGTTTGAAATAATTGATTTGGCAATATATAGCAATGGTTCATTTGCCGCTTGTATCGATTCAAAATGCTGTCAGGGCGATATTTATTTAATTATTTCTGAGCATCCTTCAGTGTATGACTCTTGTTTTCCACTTCACCCTCCGACCGCTAGTTGGCAGCAGAGCACACGGAGCCTCTTTGAGCAGCTCTACTCTGCACAAAAACAGCTTTTTTTGTTGTTATGAGACATGAACTACTTAGGCTACGTTCACACTGCAGGGCTTAATGCTCAATTCAGATTTTTTTTAAAAATCCGATTTTTTGCAAGGCTGTTTACATTTCCATGTAAATGAGAATTTTTGTTATCTCCTGTGTGACCGTGAAATGACCCCGAACCCGCATGCGCAGAAGAGTACTCAACGGTGAACGACGTCAGTCGTTGTTTGCGGAGGTAGCTAACGTTAGCAATGGATGTCAACAACAGTGTTGTCAACAGCGGAGCTCTTTTTGCATTATTAAATTCATGTTCTCGAAGGAGCCAGGACAATTAGAATCTTCTCATTTGTGTGTGGCATTGGGGGGATTTCGGCTGCCGCTGCTGCTGCGGTGGGGGTCTTGGGGTGGGGATGGCAGGGCACTCTCCCTCCTTCTTGTCACGTTCCACCATCCATTTTAGAAGAACATAAACACTCACCTGAGCACAGGTGTTAGCTCACCTTTGCACTAACAGTTTGCATGATTGAATGACTGAAATATTTGACACTAGTTGGTTTTAAGGCATAATAATGCGTGTGAACACTATCTGTTTTGTGTACATGTCGACAGGTGGACATTTTTGCAGCTAGCAGGTGTGTTTATAACATTTGAGTGTGTGTGTGGATAGGCCCCGCCCTTTTTGTACTACATTTGAACCTTACCATAATGATTAACAACCAGTAAACTTGTTGCTTTATGCTGCTTCATGGTCTTACCCCCCTTCCCCTCCTATTATCACCCTCCTACCCCCCCCCCCCCTCTCTAACGTCCCTCTCTCTTCTTCCCCTCTTTCCTTTTCCGTCCGGTCCAACACCAAAGATTTTCAAACATGATTGAAATTAATAAAGTTTGGCCTCAATTACAAAAGGGGTTTATTCAGACATACCTTTGGTTTGTCTGAAGATTAATAACCCCTCTTGTTAAAGTAAAATATGTCCAACACAAGAGGCCCTCAGCTCTCATCTGTCTGCCTAGCTGTTGGACAGGACAAGTAAAAAAAAAAAAAAAAAAAGAATCTTCTCATTTTGAGAACGCATTGGAGCCAGGATCGTCTGTACCCACTATTGTGGAATGGAGATGTTTATGTGCTGTGGCTGCGTGTGTGTGTGTGTGTAAGAGAGAGGAGGAGAGCACGTGCAAAGACGTAGGGAATGGGGGGGGGGGGGGGGGGGGGGGCAGCAGTGCGCATTCATGTTGTGTGTTAGGGAGGAAGGACAACAGTAATAAACGAAGGATTCCCCCAGAATAAATGCTTTTTACTCTTTATTAACCCGCTCTGGAGAATCTAAGGGTCTAAGGAAAGTGAACCCCAAAAGAGGATCCGCCTTTGGTCCCCCACACTTGTGACCACGGTCGGAAAGGGAGAAAAAAAAGTAATCGCGGGGAAGGTTCAACACCACACTCGGCCATTTCGCTGAAATTTTTTTTCAAAAACCGCCCGGTTGCGATAAGAGCCCTCGAGTTTGGCCTGAATAGAGCTGTCACCCCAAATATTAATCCAATTGGGGACCTCGCTTCCCTTCCACTGACTATCTCAGCAGCATCATCCGCCATGGTTGATGTTTATGTTCTAGTTCCCGCCTACTTCAACGCAGAAGTATGACTTTTGTAGCGTGTCATGATGTACGGGTCGATTCATGTGGCCTGGCCGTTCAGACAGAAGTCACATTTCAAACGATCGGATACGTATCGGATTCAGGACCACATACCCAAGTGGCCTGTGCCGCATTTGAAAAGATCTTATCTGTGTCGTTCAGACTGTCATGAAAAGATCAGATACAGGTCACATGGGGGCAAAAAAATCTGAATTGGGTCGTTTTAGCCTGCGGTGTAAACGTAGTCTTAGTTTTTACTTGGAATGGGTACTGAACTAAAACTCTGTGCCATGTTGCTGCTAGCAACATATAAAAACCCGGATTGCGGTGCTTTGTAGCGGACTCAGATGAGAACAAGTGAAGCACTGCAGCTGCACAGCGGCTAATAGGCTAATGCACTTAGCATCAACCAAAATGCTGTCCGCAAAGGGGGCCAAAGTTCTGCAGAACCTCCCAGCAATAGAATCTAGTTCAGCGACCTGCTGGATCAGAGTGATGTGCGTAACGCTCTGAAAAAAGGCCGACATCGTGGCGGTCAGCGTTAGTTTACTTCCGCGTGAGAAAGCGTGGCTGCAGCGGTGCAGATATGTAAACAAAGTATCTTTGTCACATTTAACTTTCCTTCACCCTCTTCATCACACTTTATTGTTCCTGGAAACAACTATTTTTGAAACACCATTCAGGCTCCTGAACCATTTAAAAGTACTGGAGAAGCTACATGAAGATATACTGAAAGAAAAAAGTGCTTTATTTCCCCAATCATACTTTTAGGACATTATTGGTTAAGCAACATTCATTCCATTTTTTTTCATATATAGATATATATTTTGTTGTGGAAATCAGACAATGCTGACTGTTCCCTTTCTATATTTTAGATTACCAAAATAAAAGCACTTAAAATTTGCCTGGGTAAAAGCAACTTATATATGAGATACAGTTGCAGTTCTTAACGCTGTGATCATTAAATAAACTGAATTTGACAATTTATTACAATGAAAGACGTCTTGAAATTCAGATAAAGATTTTTCTAAGCCATATTTTTTTTTAAAAGAGGAAAAAATGTGTTCCGGTACAATATCGGGATACGTATCGTATCGCTAGATTCTTGCCAATACACACCCCTATTCTACTACACTGTGTTTGCCAAATTCAAAGTGTTTCCACACATTAGACCGGAATGATGGACTGATCAATTTTACCGCAATCCGAATGGTATTTTCCAAGATCGATTATCGATTCATTTCATTTTGAAGCACTTTTTATTAACCCTATAGGTAGATTTGATTTGATTCTGCCTCAGACAGATTCATCTGGTTGGATGATAGGAACAGAAATCAATTCATCGATTATCCGTTACACGCCTAATAAACACAAACTGTGATTCATTTCTAGATAAAACACCAGGGAGAACTCTTGTTACCTCTAAAGTCTTTTTTCTCCATGTTGGCAATGTTTTCATGTTTGACGTCCTCTGGCTTTTTCCCAGGTGACAGAAGGTTGACTCCGGCCTGAGACAGCAGATTCTTCAGCTGACTGCACAGCAGGTCCAGCAGAGACTGGACCACCTTAGGACATAGCTTGTCTGCATAGGTCCTAAAAGGGGAGAAACCGCATTTGGTTTGATCTCACTACTTCAGATTGTTACATTTTTACCTCTCTTACCCAGTACTGATGGCCAAGATCTGCAGCAGACGAGTGGAGGCCACCTTCAGGGCGGTGCCGAGCTGGGACACCCCAGTTTTCTGGAGGAGCTGCAGGGGTTGCCCCAGCAGGGTCTCTGTGCCACACAGCTGGGACAACACATTCAAAAGTCCGCTGGAGATGGCCAGAGAGACATCCACAGGCTGGTAACGAACACTCAGTGCAAACACGGTCACCAGCAGGAGGCGCTGCTGAGCTTCTAGATAAAACAAAATCAGGACAACACTACAGACTTTATATCACCTTTACAAGGTCACCAAAGCAGAAGCAACGAGTTATAAAGTGTAGAGTCGCTACGCCAGCCTGTTACCATTGTCAGGTGGATGTAAAAAATGACACCATATTAGGAAGGACAGTAACCAAAGCCTTAGCAGATACAGTAAAATTACCATAAATTTCCTAAATTTGGTCTGATTGTAAAAAGAAAAAAACTCTTATTTCAGAAATAAGACACGAGCATCAAATTTTGGACAAGTGTCATGTTGACGAGCGTCCAAAAGAGGCAGCGGAGGCAGCATATTTGATGCCCGAATTGCGTTCAGTGTAAATGTAGTCTCATGCCAGGCTTGTCGGAGTCGTTCTAAAGTGTCGCACTTTTCTCCTAAAAGTTCGACTTACACTCTGGTGCAACGGTTATTTGATTTTTTTTATTCTGTAGTTGGGATTTTTGACAGCTGCTGTTTATAGTCTGAAAAATGTGGTAAACAAAAGATTTTTCCATCACTTGTCAGAAGAAAGTCTTACCAATGTGGTGCTTATTTGCCTGCAGTGCCTTCTCCAGCGTGACCGACAGTTGCTGATAGATTTTATGGACTGCTTTCTGGATATCTATTTGAAGGCTCCTCTTGGCTGACTTTATTCCATCCTGCAACAACAAAACCAGCTGAAGGAGCAGAAAATAGAAAACTACTAGGGGGATTATTACCATTCAACCAGCAACCTGGTACCTGGTAATGATGCAGCTGCACGCTCTCCCTCTTCAGCCCTCCGGTGCTGATAGTGCTGAGGCCAAAGCAGCCTGCCAGGAACTGCAGCCGGACGGATGTGAGTAGGGACGAGGAATGGAAGGTGCCACTGGACCGACCAGCATTCCCTGACTGGCTGCCTTTCTCCTCCATACCCGAGATCAGAACTACAATCTGGTGAAGCGCTTCTAACCTTAGCTGGAAACACAGAACATTTCAGTTTGGAGAAAGTTCTGGCAACTCCCTGTTCACGGCTCACCACATGTCGGAAAGGCTCAACCTCCCATGTATGCAACCCCCTCACCTCTGCCCTGCTCTGCTGCTGCTCCATGGTCAGGATGGTAGCCTGTGGGCTTGTGGACATAGTTTCATCCGGATCCTTAAAAGCAGGAGCAAGGCCCACATCACAAATGATGTAGCTGACCAGGTTGTCAATGATTGCATGAATTCCCAGTGAACGGCTGAGGTCCAGATCTGACTCCTCATATGAGCGAACAGAGCAGTAGCTTCGCTGGCAGCTCAGTTTAGCCTGAAACCAGGACTCAGCCAGGGAGTCTGGTGAGCTGTGAAGAAGGCCTGGCAAAGAGGAGGAGACAAGAAGATTTTAGGAAGCCTTTCAGCAGACAAACCCTCTTTCTGTAGATAAAATACTTCACAAAACAAGAAAATGGACAGACATGTCAGCACATGCCTCAGAGGGAAAGGGATAAATAACTGGGCTAAAACTGAAGTTCTGATCCTTAGCATTTGTTTCGATGTCTCACTATGGGACAAACCCCCTGCATAATACCTAAAAGAACTAATCTCATTACGCCTTGATCGGCTGTTGATCACTTGCGTCACCGAACACCTGTTTTCGCTTTGAAACACATCTTGTTTTTTGCTTTTAGGTAACTAGCTTAAGTGTCCACAGATAGGGGTCACCTTGTACCGTCACCAGGCACTAGCTACCGTAATTGCCAGGTTATAGAGCGCACTTGTATACAAGCTGCATGTTGTAGCAATCCAAGTGTCACGTTTCTGAGACCACAGTAGTCTCACAGAGGAGGGAGTGACCAGTAGTTTAGCCTATTTATTTGAACACACCCACATCAGCCAAACAGCATGGACCTCACTTCAGCAACCAGCTCCCTCAGTTATGGTGTGGAAATTCACACTCAGATTCCCCACTTCCCATGAGTCTTAGGGGTTTAAGGCGGGGCTAACCCCCGGTTCGCCACACTGTGTTGTAGATTGAGGATGTATATGTGCTGAAACCGCGTGCATGTTTAAGAAAGAGCAGGGAGCGGCAGCAGGACGCGAGAGCAGCTCTCCCCTCCTTCCGCCTGTGACACGGCAGTAACACTTCAGCAATGTGGAAATAACAGGGCTAGCCCGGTCCTGTTTTTCGAGCAGTACGGACCACAAGACTTTATTTTTTACTTGTCCGCTCGGGCCACTAAAATATCTAACAATTAATACATTTTTCACCTTTTTCAATAAAGTATATTTTGTGAAAACGTGTAGATTTACCTCGTCTTCATAATTTACTTTTTCTGCTAGTCCTGTGTTCAGACTTCAAGGGTTTCTATGGGAAACCTTTTATCACTCTTCTCCTCCTCTCCCGCCTGCGTGCGTGGCTGTCACTGCCGAGCACCACGCGGCACGCGCTCACTCAATTTTTTTTCCAAACTTTATTGAATGTAACAATTCAATACTAAACAATGTTAAACAGCAACAACGAAGGAACAAGCCAGTGGGTTATTATTACATTTTAGGCAGATATATTTAAACTGACACACATATCAGCGCGCCCCCTGGTGGTTTTTCACCGCGATGATCATAAATCCAACACCGTCACTGAAGAGAGACTGAAGCATGTCAGAGATGTGGAAGACATGGCAGGAATAGATAGGAATATGTTAGATGGAGTGACGGGTGGAATTAGTGCTATGGACAGCAAGATATTTAATGAATGCATTGAAGATGAAACTGTATGCACTAAGCTTTAAGCTGAATGTCAAAGAATCAAAGGCAATTCAAAATACCTGAATCTCAGACTCAAATGGAGTATAAGGTCAAACTACTTAATTTTGTTTTTCTTTACAACACTGTAAGCAGTAAGTATTTCTAGTTAGCTGAATGATCTCAGTAATTTAATTGTATTTAATTTTTCAATTATTTAATTTAATTAGGTAACTAAAGTAACTAAAAAGTAAATGTAACTTTGCAACAGTAACAAAAAGCAGAACCTTAAGGCAGTCAGGGCAAAAAAGTCAATAAAACTTCTTAACTATTGATTAGGAACAAATGTGAAATAGCAGTGATTAGAAGCAGCATGAAAACTTCTTAACTAGTGTTTCCTACTACACTGCAGCGCTCTCTTCAAAACATCTGAAACAGACTAGAGCAGATTTAAGTTTGATATGCTCTATTTTTAGTCATTGAAAAGTGTATAAATAAGTGCTAGATGTCACCAGAATGCACCAAATTGCACCATATTAAAATTTCCCCCGGACCCCCCTAAAGTTGCAAGCACCTGCGGAGCAGCGGGTCTCGCTGTGCGCGGTGTCGGGCCAGTAACTTTCAAAAACTACTGGCCCTGTGGGCCAGTGCAAATTTCTGGGCTATGTCAACCCCTGGACTTGTAAGCACGCGCGCTCTACGCGGCATGCGCCTCGGCGCGTGCGCCAGAAGTTTCCTTCCACAACAGTGAAGGAAAAATTCTGCCACGCAGCTGACCGGCTTTCCCAAACCTTTTGGATTTTTTTCACACTGCTTTTTACGATTGCTTTTAACTTGAAAGTTGTGTCATATTGTAGTGGCGGTCACGTGCACGTTTTGTCTAAAGGCACCAAAGGATTGTGGGATGCGGCTGGGCATGGGTATTTCTTTTATTGCACCATGACTGAAGTGTCGAACAACTGAAGTGAGGTCCATGCTGTTTGGCTGCTTGAGTGTGTGTCAAAGCAATAGCGCTTGTTGCTGCGCATAGTTTTATGCAGGCAGTCTCCCCTCTGAGACTGCCGGGGCGCACCTGCCGGCCGATACATAAAAGCATAAATTAGCCACATCATGAAAGAAGCCGCAGTGTCGAAAGTTGGTGACGAAAGTTGGTGACAAAAGTAGCGGCTTATAGTCCGGAAAATACGGTACTCCTGCTTCTGGCTGTCCACCACAAACCGGGGCATTTGTTTTTGGTAAGCACCCTAACTGTCCAGCTTGGTTGCATGCTTAGCCTCCTGGCAAACACAATTCCCTTTGATTAACATCCCAGTTACCAGGAGGTTGGAAAACCCCGGCCCATCGCACCAGATGTAACAAAGACTCTGGGGCTCAACTCTCAAGTTGAGGCATAAAAATTTAGATGAAGGACTAGGGCTGCACGATATGTGGAAAACTGGCGATATGCGATATTAGTGATCAATATAGCGATGACAATATAACTTGCGATAAATGAACAAATAGCAAAACAACCAAAATCATAATTTCCCTTTCACTGCAACGGTTTATTAAAATAAGAGTCAACATACCTAAAATTATACTCAAATGAATCTAGTCTACATGGGAGGCGAGCATCTAACATAAAAGGGCTTCATCTGATTGGTCAAATGCATAAATTGATTTATTTGATTAGCTAAATACTTCAAGCCGCCATAGGATTGTTTTAGCACATTTAAAGTAACCATTTATTGTGATTTTCACTGTCTTTTTTTATATGCATATTGCACAGCTTGATATCGCGATGACGATAAATTTGCGATTTATTGTGCAGGCCTAAAAAGGGCACGTACCAGGTCAGCTCCAGTTGTCTTTGCCTAAAACATGCCTGACGTGCAATTGAGAGCCCTGGTGCATGCAGCCATTGTGCTCGCTTCACCATGAACAGTCTATGACATTAACTAGTCTGTCCCCTGCTGACTGTTTCTTGCCTGCCGCCAGACGGCCAAGACAAATACTCGGACAAGAAACCATGCACAGCAGGCAGCTGGGGCTCCCAGCTCAACCTGGCTGCAGCGGGCGGCTCCACCCACTGAGGACGGCTCAAAATTTAACTTTGCAAAGGAGGACGAGGAAGCGCTGGATCTCCTCAAACTGTCCACAGTAGCTTCATCCAGATGAGGATTTCAGCCTCCTGACCTCGGCATAGGCTGCAGAGTCTCAAGCTACGTCTGCCCTAATGAACCAGGACAAGAGCACACCAACCTCCCTCTCCCTGGGAATGGGGCATTTTTCCTGGTTGCTTGAGATAAGCTTGTCTGGCAATACGGGACTCTCCATGTCAGAAACAAATACGCAGAGAAAGAACTTCAGGTTACTTGCAGAACCCCAGTTCTCTGAGTAGCATGAGTGAAACCAGACAGCCCTTCTTGCTGAGGGAAAACTAGAAGAAATGCTCATCTTGAATGACGCTACGTCATGGCGCTGGACGCTCATAGAGTGGTGACATTGGCATTGCAATCATTAGCCAATCAGTAATGAGGAAAGTGCTTCTGAGGAAAACGGAGCCGTATCCCACAGGGGGACATCTCACTCATGCTACTCAGAGGACTGAAGTTACCTAAAGATCTGTTCCTTCTGCACGTTTTTTTCTGTTGTTAAGTCATTTCAACATGTACCAAGTAAAGTGTTTATAAAGAGTGACATGTACACAACTTTCAAAACTGCCGAGTTTAACAACTGGACTTCATTGCTAACATATGACCACAATTCTGTACTGTCTGCATATTATTCCAATGAGAAAAAATATTTACAATAAATGCTAATGAACGTGAGCGTTCACTGATATGACATGTAAACTGTTGAAGCTCATTTTCAAATGTTTATTTGTATTTGGGATGAACTGTTAAATCAGCTGGACCCAGCAATCTGCTAATATCTGGTATTTTGACACAAATCAGTTTTTTCCTTTTTTAATTCAGAAACCAATTAAATGTTCCCTCGCCATGTTGCTTTTTCACCTTTCACAGCCTCGCTGTTTCACTGAAAACATGAGTGACAGCTCCAACAAACTGTAGCATCTCCCACCATGAAACCATTTGAAGCATATGTGTGGTGTAGAGGGTCCAAAACCCCAGATCAGTCTTGTTTTACTACGGGAAAGCACACTAAGATTACTGCATAATGAAGCAGGGAGAGAACTGCAGGGAAAACTGGTCAGACTGTCGATGGAGATCGCAGAACACAGAAGTTGTCTATCATAGCTTTGTGTAGAGAAGGTCAGTGGCTCCCCTTTTTACTTTTTTCAACTCTTATTGCAGATTAAACTGAACCAGGAAAGTGCAACTTTTTTGTTTTAACTGTATGATTATTTTGTGGTGTTTGGAGGCTTTACTTTCCTTACTTTAAATCATTTTAGGGGGATTTTAAAGGTTTTATTTAACATCAATAGAGGCATTTCTATTATTACTTGTCATCTGTTTTTCTCTCGCATAAGTAATACTACTAAAATTAATATTTTAATTAATAATTAAAACTAAATAAAGTGTTTGAGATGATTTTTGTTATTTAAAACGTTTTACTATTGATTCAAATTATTATTGACCACAAATTTCAGTTAACAACCGCCTTGACAATAAATATTTACTATCAGCTGTGAAAAAAGCATTTCAGTCGACCTCTATTTCCAAACGTTCAAACATTAACCGAAGTCCTTTTCTGCTGCATCTAATAAATTAATGTGGTTAGCTCCAAACAGAAACAGATGTTTTTGGAAAAGTCTAATCAACCTAAAAGGATGGTGGAAAACACAGATAATCCATGGCTGCCGCCCTGCAGGTGCCCTTCCTCGGTGCTCCATGAACGGACATTCTTTCTCAGAGGCTTCATTCAGGACCGGAGGAGAATGAATGGCGGTGGAACG
This sequence comes from Oryzias latipes, assembly GCF_053564925.1. Lineage (NCBI taxonomy): Eukaryota > Metazoa > Chordata > Actinopteri > Beloniformes > Adrianichthyidae > Oryzias > Oryzias latipes. The sequence continues at coordinate 7,486,286 of NC_136239.1, forward strand.
TTACAATCACTGAGGAGTGGTTCACCAGAAAATAAACATGCTCAAAAGAATCAAATCAATTATCCTCAAAGATCAAAGACAGAGAGTCAGGAGGGACACAGATGTTCTGTCAGAGCGTTACCTTTCTTCTTCTGAGAGAAGGCCAAGTCCAGATCAATGTTTCTACGTCCACTCTGAAGGACAGAACAAAGCACGCTTTAGCTTTAAACTCACTGCAGTGAGCACAGAGCACATGTGGGCTTTCCTTACCAGGTTGCACCCCTCCTCGTCCGACTCGGGCTGGGACAGGTCCGACTCGCTTCTGGATTTGGTCAGCCGGTACCCCGTGCTGCTCTGAACTGACCGGCTCTCGGCACTCAGACTCTCGCTCCTGCAGACCCAAATATCACCAGCTTCAATGCTTCGTCAGACAGAAGTGAGCATCTCAACAAAACACATTCTACCTCTTCTTTCTAACACCAGGTAGCTCTCCATCATGTTGGAGTCTCACTTTGTGCTCTTTCTTCATCACCTGCTGCTCTTTTTTCTTCATCATCTGCTGCGTTTGACAGCAGGCCACAGCTTTTTCTCCTTCCAAGGCTTAGTTCTAGTTTAAGCATGGTTGATATTGTCGTCACTTTTCATGCTTTTTCCACTTGGAGTTTAGCAGCAGAGTATATTTTAGGATAGATACCTTTGGTGGCAGTGGTCCCCAACCCTTTTTAGGTCACAGATCACATTCATACGCATTCATACACCAGTGGAGCCACACTAGACACACAGAACTGCAGCTTAACTTTCTCTTTTTTTGGACCATTCTCTGTAAACCTAGAGATGGTTGTGGGTGAAAATCCCAGTAGATCAGCAGCTTCTGAAATCCTTAGACCATCCTGTCTGCGAGCAACAACTATACCATGTTCAAAGTCACTTCAATCCCCTTTCTTCATTTTGATGCTCCCTTTGAACTGCAGCAGATCGTCTTGACCATGTCTACATGACTAAATGCACTGAGTTGCTGCCATAAGATTGGCTGATTATAATAGATACAATACTAAATATGAATCCACCGTCTGAGGAACTTTATTAGCAGGAGCTTTGAAACAGACAGCTGGTTGCTGAATCTTTTGCAATATTATTATGGTCTGTTGGAACAACTGTCACAATAAATCCATATTCGGAGTAAAAACTCTTCTTCTGTTTCCTCTCTTCTGCAAAGAGAAACTTTCCAAAAACTTTTCCAAAATAAAACTTCCTTCAGTATAAGATTTATACATATAACGGAAAAATGCAAGTTGTGTTTTTTTCCTCTGTGGTCCAGTACCAACTGTCCCATGGACTGGTACTAGGGGTTGAGGACCACTGCTTTACTGGATGGGCTGGTTAAGCACCGTTTTGGTTGTTCTTCTGGGAACTTCACTGTGTTTTCCTTTAATATCTGCTTCTTTATGAAAGCATAAAAGTTAAGATTCTTAACTTGAACACATCTCCGCAGCATCTCACTGAACATGTTAAGGTTGTAAAATGGACAGGCTACGTCAGGAACAGTCGACACGTAATCAGCTAAAGTCCTAAAGTGAAGCCACACTTCTTCAGTTCAACGTTTTTTACGGTGAGTTGATAATGCGGTCAAAGATGCCGAGTTGCCGAGAACCCACAGTTGTCCTATTAGGAAGAAATTGGAGGCAGAAAGACGCTCATGATAAGTCCTGACCTGGTCATGAAGCTCAGACATTCCTGCGTTCCTGCTGCCGACTGTGTCTGGCCCTCCTCCTGGTTCTGCTTGGTCAGCTCACCCAGAACTGGACTAACGCCCAGAACCAGCAGAGCACAGCGATGGATCACAGAGTTACAAGCGGCTGTATACAAGTCCTGACCCTCCCTGAGGCCCATGCTGCTGCGTCTTCCTTCCTGGGCCAGCAGGACATCGTCCTCCAGGCCGCCACCGCCTCCACTCCTGGACACTGATCCAGAACCGAGTCCTGTAGTGCTGCTGGTCCATTCCCTTTCTCTACTGCGAGCCACTTCCCGCGCTGAGAGGAAACACTGAAAGATTTCTGACACACACAGAAAGCAGGTTTAGAGCAGAACCCAGGTGAAAGACCTTCCCTCACTCCAACACACACATGCTCCAATACATAGACACACCCACAGGAACACGCACGCACATGCTCATTCACATGCTCACACACTCTTTGGATCACGTGATGACCTCAAATTTATTCGGCCCAGTTCAGTAGCCTTGAGTCTGGGAAGTTGTGGGTTCAAATCCAGGGTCAGGTCAAATAAAAAATAGGACCCAATGCCTTGCTGCGATCAGCATTAAGGGCTTCAATTGGGATGTTAAATCACCAAATGCTTTCTGTGACTGCAGCTCACTGTCCCCCTGGAGGTGGGTAAAAACCCAGGTGTCCGAGAGCTGATGAGACACTTGGACTTACTGCCAGCAGTCATGACTTCGTGCTCCCTGTCTTCATCTTCATCGTCTTGCTCCGGGTGGCCCTCTTCTCTTTCGCGTTCATCTCTCTCCTCCAGCTCTGCCTCCTCATCTATGGTGCGGGTAAGGGAGTGTTCCTGAGGGTCCAAGTCCAGAGAGTCCTGAATGTCTGAAATCTGAGCCAGAGGAGCCAAATAAGGAATAGACTCACAAGAATCTACGCCACGCAATGTTTTGGACTCACTGCATCGATCCAAAGACAAACTGTGTAAGATACAGATCTGCATGTTAAGTCCCACCTTCCCTGGATCCTGAGGCTGAAGGATGTTTCAGGGGTGGTAAACACTCCTATTTGTTTACCATCCATTACGGAAAACCTCTTTTTTAAATAGCATTTGTCTAAGAATAATGTAGTTAATAGATTTAGCTACTCTCCAACTCACCCTTCTTTCCTGAGAGGCAGACCTGGTTTGTAAGAAATTCATGCTCTTGCAAGCCAGCAGGCGGTTCCGTACTTTATAAACACTGCGGTAGATTTCTGCCAGGGACTTGGAGGGTTGGTACCTGACGGGGCCCCAAACCTCATGAGCCACTTCATACAGCATTAAAAAGGGAGGGAGAACCATGCAGGACCTTACCTTCCATCAGAACAGGCCTGGCCCAGCAGCCCTGTGTGCTTCAGCAAGGCGGCCAGAGCAAACCTGGACACCGTGTCCAGCAGGGACTCGTTACTCAGAGACGCGTTGTCCCAGTCTGCCACAGAGAGCAGAGCGGTCAGACTGATTCTCAGCTCAAGGCTGGCGACAGAACAAATGTTCCAGGGGTGAAGCAGACCTTTGCTGATGGCGTAGTCCTGCATGTTGACCCAGAGGCTGCTGGCAGGTTCTTTAGAAGACGCCAAAGCCAAATCCACCAGGACATTCAAGTCTGGAAGCAAAGTGCAGTCGAAGGGCTTCTGCTCCTCGTTCTCCGACAGCGCCGCCTCCAGCAGCAGGCTGATGTAGGAGTCTGGGGGGCAGAAGAGCATGTCACAGAGCAAGAGGAAAACTTGAAAGAAAAATGCAACACAACCATATCACATCCATAGGTCATATTTCTCTTAAAAACATTATTTTTCAGGGAATTTTATCGTTTGTTTTGAAGGCATAGTGTAAATAACTATATTTACGGTTTTTAAACTTTTGTGGCAATGTTTTTTGTGTATTTTAAATTTCTCTTTTGGACTTTGATGTTTGATCCTGACAAATATTATGGCAATGGAAGTTCCCCACTGTGAGATCGTTAAAGACGATATTATCGTTTCAACTCAGAATTTATGATTGTAGATTTTCTCAGATAATCACTTTCTTCTCAGAAACAAAAAATACTTTTTCACTTTACCAAGCTGGGGGACATCCATCTCTAGTCCGTTACTGAAGAGAGGGGTTTTCAGCCAGTAAGCTGTGTCCTGCTCTTCCTGCGAGGTGGGGGGCCCCTGCAGCATCCCGCCCAGACAGTGGCCCACCAACAGGGCCACAGTCCTCTCCAGATCCACTAGCCACACCCACGGAAGCGACGGCTGCGGCAGCGTTGTCCCTGAGGCGGGCTCGGCAAAGTCGGACATGCCTGGTCATGGAAAGCATTTACATGATGGAGGAGAACATCATGAACATCCACATGTACAAGGCTTCAAACATGAATGTTTGTACTGCAGAGCTCCTCCAGCCCTGACAGCATAGAAATGTGGAGCAGAATCAACTCACTCTTTATTTCTACTAAAGCAAACTAGCAATTATGATTTCCATTTCATGTATTAGTTATGTAATAGTCAGTTTCTGCTGTGACACAGATGTCTTTGGTTTGGATTTTCAGTTCAGCTTTTATGGAAGGTTTTGCATAGAACCAGATCCAACAGTTTTCTCTTTTTTTCACCTTTTAAATGCTTTTATTTGTTTAGTGACTGTCAATCGGTTTACAGAGAGAGGCAGTCAGGTTATGCGTTTAACAGTAGAAATTTCTGAAAAACTTCTTATGTCCTCGAGAGTTTTGGCAGTGGGTAGAAATGACACCATATTTCCTTGGTAAAATAAAAAACATACACATCTGAACAAAATAAAAACAGAAACAAGTGTTTGCCCGTCAGAGGGACCTAGAGGTTTCCTCACCGTGGAGAGGCCACTGCAGCTCCTGGTCCTCCAGAGGCCCGGCGGCTGGCAGCAGCCGGTTCAGACGGTCCAGTGGCGGCAGTAGGTCCAGCAGGTGACTCAAAAGCGGCCTTGCCACCGACACGGGAAGCAACAGCAGTGCATTGATGATCTGGCACAACATGCTGCCTGCTGCAGACACGTAGATCACATCTAGAACAGACAACATCAGAGTAGAGACGATTCATACAAATGCTGGTAAGTAAATCTTACTTTAACCCTAGGACACCTACGCTATAAAAAGTTACACCCTCACTTTTGCCGGGTAATTTTTACCCGATATAATACACCCAACAAAAAGTACATGTCTTAAAAAATAGATCAAAACATGACAACACAGGATAAATTAGAGTGGCTTTATTTTATTTTCAACTGTGGTATGTGTGACAAAATGAAAAAGAAAAAAAATAGGAATTTGAGAACAAAAAATGTAAAAACATTACTAGAAACTTGGTCTTTGGTCCACCCAATCCCGGGACATGTGAGACTTCCCTAGTAAAGGCACAGACTCCTTGACATGTGACATATTGAAATTCATGTAAATCATCCGGCGATGGTATTCTAGGGTTCAAGGACATGAGTTCAAAGTTTAAAATCTGAAAAATCAGCAAGAGCTTTTCCAAAAACACAAATCTTTGTCCCTGAAAAAGGACGCTCCTTTGTTTTTTGCTCCCAGAACAACAGTAGAGACACAAACAGGCTGGATGCAAAAAAACAACATTGTAGGGCTGGGTATCACCAGTAATTTCCACAGTCGATTCAATTTGATTCATCAGTGCCTGGATCGATTAAATTAATTAATTTTTTTCTTTTGATCAACTGGACTAAATTCATTTAGCATCAAGCTAGATGGCTTTGGCTTTACTGCTGTTATGCATGAGGTCATCTGAAAAAAAAGGCATAAAAGATCGGTCTCTACTTTCATAGATCGATTATTGATTTATTAAGCTTGGATCGGGGCTGCACTGTGGCGCACTGGTTAGCGCTCCTGCCTGACAGCCGTAGGCCCCTGGTTCAAGTCGCTGAAACAGAACATCAGTGGAGGACCTTTCTGTGTGGAGTTTGCGTGTTCTCCCCGTGTATGCATGGGTTCTCTCTGGGGACTCCGGCTTCCTCCCACCGCCCAAAAACAAGCTTCATAGGTTAACTGGTCCCTGCAAATTGTCCATAGGTGTAAATGGTTGTGTGATTGTTGCCCTGCAAAAGACTTGCGACCTGTCCAGGATGTCCCCTGCCTTCGCCCACAAGTGGCCGGGATAGGCTCCAGCAGACCCACAAGGAACAAAGACGGCTTAGAAGATGAATGAATGAATAAGCTTGGATCAATTCATATCAATTAATCAATTTTATCAACCAGCCCTACAACATTTCCTGGATATCCAAGCTTACTTTTTGTTTGGTTTAACCGTAGCTATTTAGGTTCTGTTAAATTTACTTATTTATTCATACCACTAAACTCAAGTTTTCTGGCACTGGTGGGAAAAAGTCAACAATAGGGCTTGGTTTGACCAAAAAGAATTCATGGTGACATCAGTGTAACAGAAAAACCATCAGAAATGGGTTCTGTGGTTTATCCCACAAAATGTTCCTAAAAGGAAAAAAGAGTTTTATGGATTCAAACTTTTTTTTAAAACAAGATCATTAAGCATTTCCATCAAATTTTAGTATTGAATTTAAAGTTGAAATTCATCAATCAAATTCGCTTAAGGACATTTTTGGTGTTTTATCAGGATTTTAACGATTGCTTTCTCAATAAAATTATGAATGGCATGTCTGCACGGACCAATTCAAACAGTTGAAAATTTCAGATTTCTTAATTTTCAACAACTTTCTTCATGAAGGCTGCATAAATCTTTGTCCGTGAAGCCTGTTTCTTCTGAAGACAGGAAGATAAGTCAAGGGGTGGAGTCAGCTGGGCCCCCAGTTCACAGATGTTAACACAGATCTGTTCATTCCAACTGAAGGACGCAGGAGAACAAAGTCTGAACCTGCTTCTGGATGCAGATGCTGCTCCTTCCAAACAAACAGACAGAAAGCTTTTCTCACCTTGGAGCTTCTCTCGTATGCTTCCATTCCAGGAACTCTCCTTGATGAGGACGGCTGAGCGAGAGAAGATGTCGGTGGCGTGAGGCAAAAGCAGCTGCAGGTGTTTGTGGAGCAGAGCCACACTGCTGGAGTTCTGCACAACAACATGTGTTTTTGGGTCACTTCACCTTTCCAAATGAACTCTAAACAGCACAAAGCCTTCTGAGGTGGACATTCTAAAAGGAGGTTTGATACAAGTGAAACACCTACAAAATGAGAATCCTTACTCCGGCCCATCAGAGAAACACTTTCAGTATCAGCTGGCAGACCCAATTGTACACACCATGAAATCTACAACAGAACATGTCCGACCCTCAGCCAAACAAGACCGCAGTTAACCTTGTTCAGCAAGTTTGAATTTGACAAAAGGGTTAAACATTTCCACACTACCTTTAAATGTTGTACTCAGTTACTTCATTGACTTTCTAGAGAACTGGACAGCGCGTGTGTGATGTCACCCACAGAAAACGCCTTACCTCCGGCTCCAGCCAAATGAAGCCAATTCGGTCACCATTTTTTTAGTTATATGGATGCTGCCATGTTGAAGCCAGACGACAGTGATTGGTCCAAGTCAACATTTTTATGGCAACTAACTGTTGTAAATCAGGAGTGAGCTTGTTCTAAGGCCCCACCCCTTCCACTAAAAGCGGCTCGGGAGAATCTGTCAATCAAATGCTCAAGGTGGGGGCCAGCGGGCACCACGTTCTTTGACTGAGGCATCTGGTTGGTCAGTTTATGACTTAAATAACAGCCTACCGAAAATTGTTTAGGAGATATATAATGAAAAACAGAAGATTATCAAGACCATGTTAGAAAAGGTATCAGAGAAAGAATGTTTTACTAGAAAATCTCACCCTCTTTTCTTCCTTTTCTTTAAATAAATTCAGTGTTCTAACTTCTCTCAGTGTTGTTTTATTTCCATGACAGACAAAAGAACCCCTGATAGCGGTGTGATTCACAATCAGCTCCTGCAGTTGATGGTGAATCTTGTAATGGGAGTCTCTATGAATGATCTATGAATGATCTCATGAAGCCATGGCAACGTGCTCATAGACGCCTTAGCAGAGTTCTCCAAACTAAATAACTGATTTATTTATTTATTTATTTCTCAGAGACAGTACACATTATAAACATCACTGCAATGAGCCAGAATCAGCCCAGCAGCTATTTTTCATCTATTGTCCCTAAATAATCCCAAAACTACTCTTCCAACCAACAGCTATGCGTTTCATTATCAGGGCCTGCAGGTCTTTGTGGACATTTTTGATGATTGTAGCAGCACAAAAAGCCAGAAATTCTGACCAATGTTCAAAGTAAAGTTCCAAAAAAAGTTTATATATTTTTAAATAATAATTTTCAACTAAAGGACAAACAAATGTTAAGCAATTTCTTTATTATTTGTAATTTAGTTTATTGAAGTGCAAATTTTCATGTAACTTTCAAAAGAGATGTACAGCTTTGATGAAATACCTAAAGGACTGACGTGCAGGAAAGCAAAGTTCGATTCCCAGGGGGTGCGATGAGCCCAAGCCACTGCTGGTTCCCAGGTGGGGTAAAATACAGGGATGTGCCAGGACAGCATCCAGCGCAAAGGATCTGTACAACTTCAAAGAAAACCTTCCTTCCATGGACTTTGGATTTTTATTTGCACGTCCTTAAGCTCTGCAGTTGTTCCATCTGCTGTTAAACATGCTGTGGTTAAGCCTCTTTATAAAAAAAACTCACCTTGACACCTCTGTTTTATCTCGTTTTAGACCTGTTCCCCATTTGTCTTTTTATCCAAGTTATTAGACAAAGTTTTTTTTTATCAGTTACAGTCCATTTTAAAACAGTTTTATTTTTGAGAAGTTTCAGTCAGGCTTTAGATCTTGAAGCACCACAGAGTCCGTCCTGCTAAAGTCCACAATGACATTGCCGTGTCCGTTAATCCCAAACAGCCTGTTGCTCTGGTGCTTTTAGACCTGACAGCAGCCTTTGGACCATACAGTCCTCCTGTCTTGACGAGAACATCGTCTCTGCATTTGTGGCATTGCACTTGACTGGTTTATTATTTAACAGGGAGACGTTTTTCAGTCAGGATTGGTGAGGCCTCCTCGTTTGTGGCTCCTTTGTCCTGCGGGGTACCACAAGGTTCTGTCCTTGGTGCTGCTCTTTTTTCTCTAGATCTGCTGCCACTTGGTTCTGTCATTGCACAGCATGACGTCTCTTTTCATTGTTACAAAAGAGCTGAAAAACGGAGAGAATTGCTATTGGTGACACCGCTACAGCTGACTCTACTGCTGTTAGAAATGTGAGGGTTATTTTTGACAGCAGTTTTAAATCTGACAAACAGATTGACAATGTTGTCAAAATGCGCTTTTATCACTTGCACCTTTTAGCTAAAGCTAAACCTTCCCGGTGTCGCAGTGATCTAGAAACAGCCACCCACACCATTATTACATTTGCATAGATTTTTATAACTCTCTGTACTTCAGTGTCACCCAGAGATCACTGAACCGTCTCCTGTTAGTCCAGAATCCAGCAGCACGACTGCTAACTGGAACATTTAGACGAGCACACATCACTCTGGTACTCAGTTCATCTCACTGGCTCCTTGTTAAGTATTCAGTTCAAACTTTTCCTGTTTGTTTTCAAAGCTCTTCATGCTCTCGCCATGTTTCACTTAACTGAGCCTTAAACTGTCTGCAGCCATTCTAAAGTTTTAAGGTCTGCTAATCAATATTTGCTCGATGTGCCTGCAGGTCACGACAGAAACACGGGTGATCGTACTTTTTCCTCCTCCAGACCTCAGTTATGGAATGACTTTCCTGCAGGACTGTGCATGATGATGCTTTACATGTCAACTAAAACCTTACCATTTTAGGATGAATTTTAATGCTCATTAGTCGGTTGTATTTTTTTTTTTATTGTACTCTTATTCATCTCTTATGTATTAAGATTATTTTGCTTCATTTTTAACTTTCATCCATCTTTCTTTTATTATGAAGCACTTTGGTACCCTGAAGGTGTTTGTAAACTAAATGTGTGTCAGTCACTTAGTCCTAATGTTGTTTCTTTTATTTTGTTATTACAATGGTGATTGTGTTTGTAAAATGACAAGTGATAGGTAAAATTCACAAGGTAATCAACATCGTCTACATGAGGACTGAAATATTCATTAGTTCAACTCAGAGAGAGCTAGGAGAGGCAGAGGAGCTGCAGCAAATGGATGGAGAGGCAGAGGAAGATCAAGTTATTATAAAGAAAGGAGAGCAAACAGGCCAAGAGAGGGAAAAGGGGAGAGAAAACACTACGGGGATAGATTTAGGTGACACAGGAACCTGACAGGGAAAGCTGAAGAGCATCAATGCTCACAGGAGGTTTTTGCTTAGTGACATTTATGTCATAAAAAGGCAGGATTTGCATGAAGATTCACTTTAATGTGACGTTATCCCGGTTCTCATCATTTAATGTAAAAATTCAAAATCTAAGAATTTGCACATGAGATTTTGTATTTTGGCCATGGAAATGAACCAACACCTGACCTAATGGTGCTCAGAGTGCTTCTTTGCATAAAACTAACATTTTTTTAAAACTGATATTTGGCAGTCAGAACTACCCGACACAACTCCACCATCTTCGAAATGCCACAAAAGTGCTGCTTGATTTTGTAAATGGCCCTGTACCCCTCAGGCTCCGTACCTCTGTGACGGCGTTGATGTGGCAGTAGGCCAGCAGCTGCTTCTGCAGCGAGCATAGCAGCTGGTGGAGGTGAGCGGGCTGGCTGCTGTCCGAGGGCGACGTACCCTGCTGCAGCTTGTCGCTGTTCTTCTCCAGCTCTCCCAGTGCCTGGTCCTGATCCACACAGACATACAAAGAGTTAGCTTCACACCTCAGTCAAACATTGGTCCTTTTCAGAGCAAATCAGTAAAATAAAAAAATATTAAAAAATAAAAAGCAAACATTCTGAGAAAGACATACAATGAAGATAGGGTTTTTATGTTGAATGAAAACTAAAACTTCTAAATCATTCAAGCTATCCCCAAATCTTTCAACAGCATGATGACTCTTTTTGCTTGGCCAAATACCAACCAAAGGGATGAAGACCAGGTCAAGTACGCTGGTGTTTAACAAAACCACTCCCTGATCATTTCCTGTCTGCTTCATACTTGCTATTATCGATTCTAAAAGCATCAGAAGGCTTTCTTACTGGTGAACTCATTCAGTGATCAATAACACGTCTCCGACAGCATCATGAAGCACTCACAGTGTAAAAGCCAAGGTTCCTGAGCAGCGTCTTCATGAGGATCTCAGCCAGGTGAGTGTCAGGGTGGCCGCCTGGGGAGCTATAGGTCGGGTCGGGTGAGGGAGAGAAAGACAAACCAGAAGACAGGATCTCAGGGCCGTCAGCTGGAGAGCTGTAACCCAGAAGGGAGGCCACATGGGTGTGGTCCTGAAGGCTGGTCAGGATGATGTCCAGCTGCATCCTCTGAGGACGCAAACGCACAAAAAATAGGTTAGAAAAACCTTTTCTTAAAAAAAACAACAACTTGATATTAATTCAAATTTCCATTTCAATATTTTGAAAGTTTCTTCTCTTTGGTAACCAGAACTGTCAGCCCACTTTACAAGCTTGAAAGGCCTTTAAACTGTTGCTGCTCTTCCTTAAAGGGCCCATACCACGCAAACAATATATATTTTTTTAACTATTAAGTGTACTATAATGTTCATTCCTCATAAGTGTTATTTTGATCCGTTCTAACATTTCTGAGTATTCCTCTGAAAACCTGCTCTCTGAAAACCAGCCCCTCCCAACCCACGAAAACATGTGGGTCCTCACAAGCTGACAGACAAGTGAGATGTGTGTTTTCATGGACAAAAGCAGACACACTGCCGAGGCTGACTCTAGGTTGACGTCATGAAATGAGTGGCACCCAAAAGGAGAGAAAGACAGTGATCCAGTCGTTTTACTTCCTGGTAGGAAAACGCGATTTAATCGATACAATCGATTTAAAGCCCAGCCCTAAGTACCACTGATACTGGCCATCATTCAGTAGGTGGTGAAGTTCACCGTACTGGAAGAATCTGAATGATGTCATGAACCCGTGACTACTGATGCCTTTGCAGAACTCTAATCCTGACAGTAGCTCCCCACACGTGTAAGGAGTGTTCAGTTTATGAACACATTTTTGGATAAGTGTCTAGCAAAAAAATGTGCTGCGTTGATTTTATACACCTGATTTTATATCCTTGTGTTCACAGTGAACTCATAAATCGCATTCAGTGTGAACACAGCATAAGGCAGTACCTAATTATTGTAGGACAATAAAGATGTTGTTGTTGTGACACCATAATGTAACACAAAATACATAAAGAGGTTTTTGGTAAAACACCAATGTCTCAAAATGTGGATTTTAAGGTAAAACTCAGCGAGGCCAAGACCAGTGTTCACCACATTTAAAAACAGGACGTACCTGTCCTTTGGAGAGACTCTCCCATCTGTCGGGGCCCTGGGGCAGTAAAGTGTGAAGGAGCTCCATCCTTTCTCGCAGGGGGGGCAGCAGCATGGTGGCCCCCACTGACAGAGTCTCAATCACTGCCTGAAAAGAAAAGAGTTTCATTCATTCAATGCTGATGAGCAGTTCTGCAATAACTGATGAACTTTAGGACGATCTTTGAACGGCAAACACCGTTTAGACTTTGGGATCAAACATATTTTAGTAATAATACCTTAAACAACATTATGTTCAATTTCAGAACACCCAAGGACACTTGCACAAGATAAAACCCGGAAAAGTAAAGAAATATTCAATGCAATATGCTGGAGAACAAGTATCTGGAAGTAGAAGTTACAGTTGTAATTTTGCTTCAATATCTTTTGGTTACAGTTCAACAGTTCTTTTGTGTTTATGAAGAACTTGTGTTGAACAGACAATGGGCCAGCAACATGTCAGTGTTCTGGTTCAACCTACATTTTTTACATGTAATGGACCATGATAAGGTCATTATCTCAGCCATCATCATCAGCACCACATTCATCGCCATCATTATCTAATTTTTCTACCTCTTGAATCTCATCAGGCACAGAGGAGTCCATCAGCCTGAAGAGCAGGTTCCTCAGAGGCCGGGCCTGCCGACCCAGAATACTTGTGGCCACGCCCCCTGCCAAAGCTAGAGCTAGATGATTGGAGAGAAGCTGAAGACACAGCTTTAGGAAGCTATGATGTTCCCTGCAATGAAACAAAATGAATCATTAGCTTTATCAAAGGCTACCTAGGAAGGCTTGCTCACTGCCTATGGCTACCTGGATGAGGGGAAGGGCAGGGGAGGAACCTCGCTGTTAATGCCCTCACAGTAGCGCTCAAGAAAAGAGCGCAGGTGGGAGAAGGTGCTCTCCTCAAGGTCCACACAATAGGGTCGATGCCATGCCACCACCTGCCTGGAGAACCAGCACAAAAAAAACGAAACTGAATGAAGCTCAGCAAACATGCATGGCAACGGTACTGAGCATCACTAACCCATTTATAAGTCAACTTACAATTTAAAAAATGTATTTTTAATATTAATGTTATTTTTAACATTAATTTTACAACAAAGTTGTTTCTCCAACATCCTCCTTTTACAGTTTAACAGTTTGTGAGTGTCAGCATTTCCTACAACTCTTTTCTCAACTCTAAACTTTTTACCTACTGTTATTGTAAGTTATCCTTTTTAGATATGCATGTTTATGCTACCATTTCTTTCATAGACATTTCTTTTGCATTTTTATTTTTCCCAACCTTCTTCCAACCCCTCCAATTGTAGGTGCATTTGGAGAGATGGTGGTGTCCAAAATAATTTTATTAACCCATGTGCTATCCTATGACCCCACCCTTACATTGACGTGTTCTCCCTACCATGACAAAGGTGGATAAAGGTGGAAAGATTTCATGTAATCCATGGACACCAGTGAAGATCACAAATCATTGAAGAAAAAAGGTTCAGCACACTGTTTAGTGGGTCTAGATGACCCAACTCCCAATGTTAAAGTGGCTAGAATAGGGTTAAGGGATTTCAAGCTCTCTGCCGTGACGATGTTCTGCGTCGCGCTTTTTCACGTGTGCTCTGCTGTACAGAAGTTTACATTTAAATGTAAGTACTGTATTTTCCGGACTATAAGTCGCACCAGCCCAAAAATGCATTATAAAGTAGAAAAAAACACAGATAAGTCGCACTGGACTATAAGTCGCATTTTAACTTTCACAACCTCATATGACACAATCATAGCAGACTGTTTATCTAATAATTTCACAGTAATTTTTTCTCAAACTTATTTATTTATTCCTTTCATGAAGCATCATTGACTAACTAATACTCTGTTTTCATCCTGTATTTGTAGAAACAGTTTTCACTTTTATTGCATTTCTGAATCTATGAAATCATTGGAAAATAGAATATTATGTTGTTAGCCTTCAAGATCTTACTGTAAAAAAAGGTTTGCTGATTCTCTGAGTCACTTAACATACTCTTAACACTTAACATACCTCAAACATCAAATTGACCCAGGAACATCATCTCTGTTCCTCACAAATGAACATAACAGGAGGGTTAACAATGTATTTATTTCAATTTATTTCTAATATAAGTCGCTGCGGAGTATAAGTCGCACCCCTTGCCAAACTATGAAAAAAAGTGCGACTTATAGTCCGGAAAATACGGTATTGTATTTTTGTTTAAGCAGTACCTTTAAGTTATAAAACTGATGTTTTTTATTTATTTCTGAGCTCCGCACTAACGTTGTTGACCCGCGACTATTATGTCATTGAGTGGAAGTGACGTTCGAATTCGAAGACACTATATTTCCATAACTCTCCGTTTGGTGAGCTAAATGTACGGGTAAGGAGAAGCCGTAGAGGTAAGGGAAGAATTCAGATACGGTCTCTGTTTCAGGTCCCCAGGACTTGAACTGGGGTATTCTTGCTGTGATGCTGCAAGGTTGTTTTTTCCCCAAAGAAAATAAAGATTTTTTTTTGAAAGAATTGAAAAGAATTTGAATAACAAGGAAAAGTCTTTCCATTTCCTAAATGGAATTATGGAAGTGAAAACAATTTTCCATGATATTCTAATTTTTTGGAAAGGGTCTTTACTTGTATAGCACTTTTCCAGCTTCCTTGAAGGCCCAAAGTGCTTTACAGCACAATCCCGTTCACCCATACATTCACACACTGATGTGTGCCGAACACTGGTGCCAACCTATGATCACCAGAAGCACTGTGTCAAAGGACGGGCAAGTCAGGAACCACACCTGTGATCTTTCGACCAGACGTTGACCACTCTACCTCAGCACCACAATGTTGAGTAAAAGTCTGAGGAAACTAGTTTAAGTTATGTTCAACCCCGGCCCCCTAGACATAAAAAGAAGGATGTAGTCAGTGAGGGACAGACAAAAGTTCACTGAAAAGCTCCAAGCTCTGATGGCGAACCCCTCCCATCTACTACATGACTCTGTACAGATGCAGCAGAGCTCGTTCTTCCCTCCGCACTGCCACAAAAGTAGATCATTTTACCATTTGCTATTAGATTATAGAATGACTAAGTGGCTAAGGTATAGGCCTGCACAATTTACCGCAAATTTATCGTTATCGCAATATCCAGCTCTGCAATATGCATATTGCAAAAGACGGCGAATATCGCAATAAATCGCAAACCCAAAATGTTTTAAAACAATCTTCTAGCAGCTTGAAGCATTTAACGAATCAAATAAATCCCTTTATGCTTTGACCAATCAGATGGACGCCTTCCCATTGTTGACCAATCAGATGGAGGCCTATTATGTTAACCCTGGTCCTGAAGAGCCTCAACCCTGCCTGTTTTCCAGCTCTCCTTAACCAGCTTGCTGTTGATTGGCTGACTCAAGTGATTTCACATCCTGATTGACTGAACACACCTGATTTTGGTTATCATTATCGAGCAGTCTAGGGAGAATTGGAAAACAGACAGGGTTGAAGCTCTTGAGGACCAGGGTTAGCCACCCTGACGTTTGTCCCCCATGTCGATGAGGGTCATTTGGAGTATAATTTTTAAACTGTTGCAATGAAATGGGAATGATGTTTTTGTTTATTTTTCTATTTGTTTATTTACCGCAAATTTGATCAATATTGATCACTAATATCGCATATCGCAAGTTTTCCTCATATCGTGCAGCCCTACTAAGGTACCTCACCTGTCCCTTGGGAGAGCCGTCCAGGCCAGACTGTGGGACGTCCCTGCAGAAATCTGTTGAATGGCAACTCCATCCAGGCCAACGACCTTCTTAGGTTTGGTGATGGGTCCTGTGGAGTTCCCCTGGCCACACTGACCCATGGAGTTGTTTCCCCATGCATAAACCTCATTGTCTGGATTGTTGTTTATTGAAAAACAGGAAAAAATATTACTTTTTACTTAATCACCAGACTTGTTAACTAAATATTACATTCATCACAAGTCTAAGAAAGTTGAGTAACAAGCATGAGCCGCTATTACACCAACAGACTAAATCACAGAATCACACCATGTCAACCTTGAGAAGATTCAACAGGCAGAGCAGCTATGCTTTCTTTACTCAATTTCGTTCATTTAATATGACTGTTTGAAAATATCCACCTGCTGAGACAAAGGCAGGCAGTAGAATGAATAAGCATGACCACAGTACCATGAGACAGAGCAAGGCAGTGGCTGTCCCCAATGGAGATGTCCACTACCCTGGTGGTGGCTAGCTCCTCAATCAGTTTGGGTCGAAGCGCTGTGGCTTCAGAGGAACCGCAACCTAGGCAGGCACCGCAGCCCCAAGCATACACCTGAAAACAAATTCAACAGAGTTAGCTTCATGCAGTTGGGCTGCTTTTGTCCTCCATGTTTAAATTGCAGTGTGAAAAAACTGTTTTGAGAGACGCAGGTGGCGTCATTGATGTGTGCTGTTGAGGGGCTAACCCAACCGTGGTTCTAAAATCCACCACTGCACTTATTTTTCAACAGCCTCTGCTTTTCCTGCATGATTAGCTGAGTGAAATGTGTTCAATTAGAATCTGCGGTTCCTTAATCCAGCCAATCCGCAGAGTAGAAAAGAGACTGTTGATAAAAAATTTAAAAAAGCAGGGTGGCGGATCTTGACAAACAGGGTCATTATTAGCAGCATAACGGTTGTGTGAATAGGAGACTGGAGGAAAGCACAGCTTTAGACACAGCAGAATTTTCTGCCCTGTTAGCCAAGATGAAGCTGAACTTTGAATGTAGCCAAACATGTCCTTACTAAACAGGAAATGTTGATTTTTTTTTTTATTTGATTCCTTGCCCAAGCTAGTTGTGAAACAATATGCTTGCCTAACGTCAAGCTGTAACCTTACATCTGTGAAGCAGCCATAGTGCAGAAACAGCAACGGAAAGTTCTTTGTTGGGTGAAAATACTCCCAAAAGCCAGAACTCACTAAAGTATATAAGAACAACCTACCTGACCAGTGGAAGTGAGGGCTAGAGACGACTGGCTTCCAGCACACACCTTCCTGATGAACATTCCCTGCAGGGCCTCTATCATTTTTGGCTTGTAGACTCGATTGGTGTCACCGTGACCCAGTTTGCCTGAAGGAGAACAAGGACTTTAAACTGTTATAGTAGCAACACAATGAACTGTGTTTTAATTTGACACTTGCATTACTGATATATTGAACATGACATCCAAAGAAATGCTGTGGAGCGAAAGTGAAAATCTTGAACACAGGAAATAAAATGTTTGAATTTTTGCTCTTGTTTGAGTCAAGCATTTGCAAAAGATAAAGCAGGTGACACTTAAGATTTACAAACCGTTGTCTCCTCCTCCAAAGGACCAAACGGTGCGTCCATCCTTGGACAGAGCAATGGTGTGGGAGCTTCCACACGACACTTCTCCAACATTGCTTATGTCTTTCACCAGGGTAGGAATGTTGCGGCTGTTGCTGTCACCATGACCTATAATTAAATAAATAAATAAATAAATTTATACTGTATTCATCCCTCAATGGGGAAATTCTTCTCCGCATTTGACCCATCCCCTGGGGGAGCGGTGAGCTGCAGCTGAACCGCGCTCGGGAGGCAGTAGTGTTAAGGGCCTTGCCTAAGGACCCCCCACTGGGTGATGTTAACTGCTCGCCATTGATATGGTAATTGCCCCCCAGTACCATTGCTTATTCCCCTCCGGGAATCGAACCCTGGATTCCTGCATGGTAGCTTGTCACCTTACCAACCGAGCCACCCTTGTGCAATTGCAATGTTAACAAGTCAAAATTGGACAAAAGTTTTGCTCGGGTTTACCCTTTCTGTGCTAAAGTCCCAGAACTTAAATTGGAACTTAAAAAGGCTGCTCATATGACCATTTTAAGAAACTTTCTTTGGGATCAATAAAGTATTTATCTATCCTGAAAAAAAAAAAGCCACTTCCCAAATGGAGAACAACTTCTGGTAAAACCAAAACAAAGCAAAGAAGCAAATGTGTCAAACAAAAACTGCAGTACTTTCTTACTTCCTCTGCAGGATTATTGGGCACTTTCTGGATGATTGTATATTTTCTGAAAGGGTTTATAGCTCTAGAGGCTTTGAATGTGTTACCATGGTGAAACAGAAATGACATTCTACATTCTTACCTGCAAATTTTTCCAAACCTCTTGGCATTTGTTCACAACAGATTCAACGTCAACATCAACAAATAACTCATAATATTTATTATGCTGCGCTCACAGCAACTCAACTCATTCTATTTTCTCAACATATATTTAATATTTAACCGTTTCTGTACATATTGTACATTTTGGGGGGTGGGGGGTGTGTGGCTGTTGGGTGCTGGGTGCGGTTAATGCGACTCCTGCTGCTTCATCACCGTGGTGATCAAAAACCCCACACCGTCACAGCTCTAGCCATGAAAACCAAATCACTATAATAGAACACATCAATGTTCATAACTCATGTCATACAACACTAGCTGCATTTATGTAATTGAATGTCAGGTGAATCTAGATTTGGACTAATAAGGAACCTGAGACCCCCTCAAACCCTGGTGTTTGTGGATGAGGCTAGGTCTAATCTGGCCAAAAGACAAAGACATGAGCGATATATCATTGGCAACCAGGTCACGGTTGATGCCCCAGGTCAGCGTGGGGGCAATATCTGTGGCGATTACAGAGAATGGTGTAGCCCCCCCACCTCCCCACTCATTGCCCATAGAAGAAGCTAATGATTTTGATGGATCATCTCTTTTCAGATCTTTTCCTGACAATGAGAGCTTTTGTTGGGCCCCATTTGCCTCTATTTGTCATTGTGTGGGATCATGTACCGGTAACTTCTACCGTAGCCCACATATCCGAGACCTGTTCCTCAGACGTCCTTAAATGCTGAATGTTTTCCTGCCACTGTAAACGCTGTTCCTAAACCTTAAAGAGGAGATTATTTCAGCTTGGAGGGGGAAGCTCTACAAGATTCAGGCTCGGGATAATGAGCTGCAGCATCCAAGCAATAGATGCTGCTGCTAAAGAGATCTCAGCAGAACAGTGCAGCTGAATTGAAGACCTTAGTTATGTTTAAAACCAGAAACAGAGATTTACCTGAAGACTTACAAAAGCTTTTTATTTTTACCACAGGAGACAAAAATCAGAAGAAAATTTGATTTCTAACAACACTAAAGCAAAAGTGTTTGTCTATAGCACCGGTAAAAATTTGGAATTCCCAGGAGAATCAGTTAAAAGGTTGTCAAAATATTGTTCAATTTAAAGTGATGTATAAAGCTAAATAAATTAGTTTGTACACACTTGACTGTTGAATGGAATGTTTGGAATGTATGTATTAAATGAATGGAATGTATTTACTGTTTATTTGAACTGTATATGGTGAAATCTGAGCACAGGTGATGGTGTGAGAAATGTAAATATGATGCAATGTTTAAAAGGAGCAGACAATTATAAGAATTGTATTATTCAATTCTGCTCCCTTCCAATCATGAAAATGCTCAATATGTAAGACAAACATGTACACTTTTTGGAAATCAATCATTTTCATGAAAGGAACAATTAAAAAATGAAATGAAATGAAAAAATGAAATGTTGACAAAAATCTGCGGCCAGACAAACAGCAGCAAAAAGAGGCAAAAGAAAGTGGAGGAACACTCCCAGCGTTACTTTCATTCTGCTTTTGAGTTCTAAACACAGAATCTTTGACTACTCAGGTTATTTGACTCTTTTCTTTTTGCTCTGAAACATTGACCTCACAGCAGGGCTGCTCATTCCTGGTCCTCAAGATCTACCACCCTGACTGGTTTCCAGATCAAATTTAATATTCTGTCAGCTCGACATTGTCATGGTGATGTGCCTTAATGACAAAACATCTAAACATTTCTGTCTGCAGGGCCAACAGAACGCTACAGGGGCCGTGTATTTTGAGGGCACTGACACATTGTTACAAGAACTTCGTTTTGGACCACAGATGAACTATCTGGGGAGAGAGATGAGCTTTTGCTGCTGATCCAGGCTGTTATGCTGCATGAGACGGGTTGCTCTGAGAATGTCCTTTCTGATAAAGAAATGAGCCAAAGTCATTGAGAGTGAATCTGTCATTTTAGTGGCTCTGTATTTGAATGAGACATGGATTTGCTTTTGAAACAACAGTCACCGTTTTGGGACAGAGAGGACAATTTGCTGATGATCCAGAGGGTTTTAATAAATCATAAAGACTGTTTTGGCAAAAGCACAGAAAGCTTTGAGAACATAATTTGTATTTCAAGAAATGAGCCAAAGTGATGGAGAAACTGTAATTTGGGTCAACAACCGTCCTGTGTCTTGGTGGTCAGCCCTTTGTATCCTATGCCTCAGTGCAGCTTAAATTTGATTGTGTCTGCCACTCGACTTTCCTTTCTGTAACCCTCGGGATCTTTTTAAAAAATCAAAACGACTGTTTTACTGCATCTAACCTCACCAGCAAAAGCACGTCGTGAAAGGCCTTGTTGATGCATCTCAACAGTTCTGAGACATTTAAAGAAGTTTAGCTTTTTTTCCTTTGCCATCATAAGACCTTGATAGGACGATTACTTATTATGCTGATGAACAGTCCTTTTCATTTAAATTGTAATTTTCAATAAATTGGCAGCTAAAAATATCTGTTCTCTTGCTCCTCTTTCGTCTTATGGAAGCTCTACTGTATGTAGAACCTGGCTATTGTCTTCCTCCCTTGGTTTATTTTGCTAAGCCAGAAGTGATCCACCACTCTGAAGAATGTCTGCCGTTTCACTGCTGATCTGCAACATCACACATTTATTTTTTTACCGGTCACAACATTCATGCTAGACACTTCATAGATTTGGTTTGCACCGTCACTCTTTTGTACTAATAAGCATTTATTCAAATACTTTCTTTTATTAAAGTATTTCTTCCTGTGTGCAATATGCTAAGAATTGTTGAACACTGTCCATTGTGTCTGCATAATAATAATAAAGAATCGCAGAGCAGGAGGCTGTGTGAAAAAAAGGGAATTATTGTATCTTTTGTATGACACCCATGTTTTGTGTGTGGTTATGTCTGTGGGTAAGTCATTCTTTTATATTTTTACCAATGGAATGACAGTGCAGTAGGCATTAGATTACCTGAAATATGGGTTAATTAGTACTATTCTAAAATTGATATTCTCTGTTGCCACACTAAAAAAAAGAAATATTTTCCCTTGTATGTTGGTAAAAAAAGAAAAGAATTAGCTGAAAATGAGCTTGTAAGTAGATGTGACTTTTATGTGACATCTGCTTTATGTGTTTTGCCTTAAGTTTAAATTCATCCTTTAAGGAAATTTGAAACTAATTACCAAAAAAAAAAAGATAGCATTTGAAAAGAACCAAATGAAGATTCAAGAAATCAATATAAATGCGTATGAATGTCCCGGTGATGGTCAGTACTGGCAGTCACGCCTCTGTCGATCTGCCCCAGGGCAGCTGTGGCTACATCAGCAGCTTACCATCAACAAGTATGTATGAGGAGTAAATGAACAATGGAAACACATTGTAAGCGCTTTGAGTGTCAGGAAAAAATGCAGAAACATACAAATTATTATTAGTAGTATTATTATTGTAGCGACCTGTGGGTCAGCCCCGCCTTCAGCCCTTAAGGCTCATGGGAAGTGGGGAGTTTTGGGGTGAAAACCATGAGTGGGAGTACTGGCAACAGAAGTGACCCGTATGCTGTTCGGGCTGTATGTGTGCTTGATTAGACGGGCTTGATGCTCATAAGAACCATTTGGATCTCTGCCTGTTTCTTCCTCCTTGAGACTGTCCGGGGTCGTGCGGTGTATGGAGCACGGACAGCTCTCCAATGAAGCCTCTTCTTTCACAGCTTGGCTTTCGCTTACCCGCTAAAGTGACGGTCCGGCTGGACCGGCTTACATTATTATTTATAGTGTTATTATCATCACTATTATACCTGAAATCCCTGAGCTACCACCAATTGATCAAAGTTAAAGCTAAAGTCCCATTGGCTGTCACTCAGCGCTCCCCCAGGGAAGGGTGAGGTGCAGAAAGCCATTTGAGGAACACAGGAACCATTTGATGGTTTAACAAACCCCAGTCCAACACCTTAATGCTGTGACAAACAGGGGTCCCACTTTTAGTCTTTCGCATGACTCAGGTTCATAAAACCAGATTCAACAAAGTTTTAGGAAAAATACTAAAACATTTCTTGTTGAAAGGGATAGTTCTAATTCTTGAAGAAACATTCAAAGGTGGTAAATCAGTAACAAACCTAATCTTCCAAAATCTCCTTCACCCCACGTGTAGAGCTCTCCGTCCTCACTGACTGCAGCACTGTGTCTGTAACCAGCAGAAACGCACACCACCACCTGACACAAAACACCCAACACACAAACATTAGAAAAAGTAGCCCAAAGGGGGACACTTGATCAAAGTGAGGCAAGCCATACCTTCCCCTGCAGCGGCCCCTGGATAAGTTTGGGGTACTTCTGCGTCGAGCTGTTTCCATGGCCCAGTTTTCCATAATCGCCATCGCCCCAGCTGAACACCTCGCCCTCCGTCGTGAAGGCCAGGGTGTGGCCATCTGATCCCTTAGAGGATGACACCTTCTTGATGGCTCGGTGGGGTTCGAAGGTCAATTTCTTGAGTGTTGACTGGTTGTTGGAGTCTCCCAGGCCTAAGCGGCCATAGCTGCCTTTTCCACAGGCCCGCACAGAGCCATCAGAGGAGATGACAAACGTGCAGTACTGGCCTGCTTCAATCTGCAGACGTAAACACTTGTGAGCACCTTCGTAGACTGACAGTATAGAAGACTGCTTTAGATCTATACTACACTCAATTAAGGACCAAATTGTAAAGAAAAATGTATATGACAAATAAAAAAACACCACCCTACCTCACACCTATAAGCATATAAAAAGGAGAAAACATTGCAGGATATTAACAAGTATTAGAAGCTGCAGTTTTTTCAATTTCACCCCCAGTGTAATTACTTTTAATGTAAAAAACTGGCAGTAAAATGGTCCCATTTGCCTGTAACTTTGAATTTGATGGTTTGTTAGGCTCGCATCAACAAGTTCCAGGGTTTGACTATACTACAACGGAGGGCTGCTTCCACATACCGTCTGTGCATCAGCAAAACTGGCAGCCAACTTGGGCTGAAGGATCTTTTCCTGAGTCCCCTCCACCAGCTGGTGGCTGCTGTTGCTGCCCCACACATACACCTCACAGGTTTCCGACACCACCGGGGCCTCACCAGTCTGAATATTGTCCGGACTGACGCAGGTACGGGAGTAGTCTGAAGCCATCCGGCAAACCTAAAAGCAAGAGGTCAGGTAAAGAAAAGAAGAAGCCGGAGCCCAGCTCTGAGAAATCTCTTTCACTTGTGATAAAAGGTGCCGACAAGTAAAGACTGCTTCAGCTCCTTACTTCTTCAAACAGACAGAATGCAGCCTCATATAAGGAGCACAAGCATTCAGAGGTCCGCGTGGGTTCTCGCCACTGGCTGCGATCTGTGGAGGAGCCCTGATAATAAAACAGATTTAGCATTTCTGAGAAGACACAATTGTCCCAAAAACCTGAGAAAGTTAAATTACTTGTGAACCCTCAAATGTGTTAGAAATCGGACCACAAACAGCAGCACCTTCTGATAAAAACTGACAAACAGCCTTCAGCTTTTGACTTAACTCTGCTACCGGTACTCATTGTCCCAAGTCTCACTCCAATCATCTTTGGATTTTTTTAAAAAGTGTTCCCACTGGTCTTTTATTTATAATTATGCCTTTTTGACGCCAAATCAAAAAAGCTGTGTCATTTTCTAGGACAAGGTTTCTGCAGAGCTGCAGGGGTTCATCAGAAACTCGCCACTGCATTGTGGCTGGGACCATTGGAGCATAAGTAAGCCTCCAATGATATCATCCCTGACCTTTTAACCCCATACTCTTCAGCCGATCCTTGACGTCTTCCAACCAACGTGTCTTAAGCATTCCAAAAACCCGCCTCAGCTTAGAGGAGATCTCCTTTCAAGCTGTTGCTCCGCCCCCTTTGGAACTCCCTCTCGTCACTGCGTCAGATCGAGTCTGAGTGTTTAAGATCCCAGGTTAAAATGTTTTTATTCAGAAGAGCTTTTACTTCATTTTAGTCTTTGTTTTACTATGTTTTAACTTTTATTTTGACTTTTAGTGGGCTTTGTTAATATTAGACTTTACTGTGTTTGGTTTGATTTTATGCCGTCTTTTGTAAAGTACTTAGGGATTCTATACAGTCCTATAGTGATAAAGATATTCTATTTTATTTACCAGTCTCCCACTAGCTTACAACCCTGAGCTAACATTAGCGGTGCAACAAAAATGACAAGCAATATAAGAGCCATCCTGCCGTACAGCTCTGATCCATATTCCAGCCCAGACGAGGAAAACACAGACGTTCATGGATCTATCTGTCTGCAGGTGGATGCATCAGAATGGAGCGGAGCAGGGAGCTTGTGGCCTGTCCAGCGTATTTTCTACGTCACAACTGAGAACTTTACCATCTGCTACTGATTCACAATAATTTAAATACAGACATAATCAGAAAAATAATTTTAATCTTAATTTTCTTAATAAATGTCCTCCATTAAGAGAAAATCTCTACAAGAACATGTTAAAACTACCAAAAACAGCATTTACATTGGAGTGGCTTTAAACACATGAGCAGCGAAAGCATAGATATACATTTATTTGTTTTGTGCCTCTTTACCTGATTTTAAAGCTTCTACATAAGGAACATGAACAATATTCTTCATTCTGACACACTGTCTGCTTTTTACTTACCAAAGAGCGTCTCATCTGCATGAGTATGTTCATGAAACCATCATAGCTGATCAGCCCCTCGTGGTTCTGCAGAGCCTTGTTCTGCTCCATGGAGCTGACAATAGCTGATGCAGCCAAGGCCATCTCAATCCACTCCAGAAGGTACCGCAGGGAACCCCTCTGTGAAGCCAGCGCCAACAGCAGCTCTGAGGCCAGTCGTCGACCCAAAATGTCAGCACCTGAGTTTGGCGATGTCACCCCCTTTAGGAAGGTGGTGACCTGAGCCAGGCAATCTAAACCCATGGGTGGAATCTTGCTTTCATTGGCTAAAGAGAGGGGAGGCAGGGAGCTAACCACATCAATGGCTGTGTGTATTACGTCGTTACACAGGTTTATGCTGCTCCCCGGACCACCACCCGGACTAGGCGGAGGCATCATCCAACTCTGGCGCAGTAGAGCAAACAGTAGACTGAGACCAGTTCGTACACCCATCTCAATGAGAGCATCAGTGGTGGAGCGAGGCCGTTCGCTAATCGAGTGCAGGTCAGTCGAGCCCAAGCTGTTTTCTGGAGACTGCTGCTGCTGCTTGACCTTTCCTTTGTCGTGGTACTTGTTGGAAATGGCATAGAAGATCCGTTGGAGCACCAGTACTCGCTTCCGCAGGGCAGCAGCGAAGGGAGAGTCGGAGCACACCATCTTGGCCAAGGCCAACTGGCTACTGAGCAAAGCGTCCAGGTAATGCTCCTGCTCATCACTTGACAGGCACTCACGTTCAAAGTCTGGCAGCTGAGGGCCCTTCAGACATAACACCTGCTGGGGAAGCAGCACAGCCTCTTTGTTGGCTAGCAGCTTGGAATATAGCACCGACACCCCCTCTCTTGTGGCTATGGATTCACTGTCCTCAGTGATCCAAGAGCTGTTCAGGTGCTCCAGCCATTTAAGTTTCACCGGCGGGATCATTAGAGCCATGGCACGTCACTCTGCAGCCATTAGTCCTGAAATAAGAGTAAAAGAATGTTAGTGAGAGAGAAACCCCAAAAGCAGATGAGATACAGTGAAACAGTGAAAGTAGAGAACTAGCAGGAATATCTCTGAAAGATAGGGCTGCGCGATATGAGGGAAAATCGCGATATTAATGATCGATATTGCGATGACGATATAACTTGCGATAAATGAACAACTAGCAAAAACAACAGAAACATTTCCATTTCCCTGCAAATGTTTAATTTAAATAAGAGTAAAACTACCTTAAATTATTCTCCAAATGACCCTCGTCTATAGGAGTGCAACATCTAACGTAAGAGCTCCATCTGATTGGTCAACAATGTAAAGGGCTCCATCTGATTAGTCAAATGCATAAGGGATTTATTAAATTCATTAAATAGTTAAAGTTGCCATAAGATTGTTTTAGCACATTTAAGGTTTACCATTTATTGAGATTTTTGCTGACTTTTGCGATATGAATATTGCACAGCATGAAATCGCGATAACGATACATTTGTGATTAATTGTGCAGGCATACTGAAAGACGTACAAATGTAAAAAACACTGGAATGGTTCTTTGCCTCTGAAATCATATATGCCAGTGGAAGTCTTGACATTTCCAAGAATGTGCAAGAAATACCTTCCCCTCTCAGGGAATTAGCAAAATGCAAAGTTAACAAGTGGAACAAGTGGCACTTAACTATCTTGTTTGAAATTACAGGGAAAAGAATCAAGAGAGGTTAATGTAAGGGATAATACCATTTAAAGTGTACATTATCAAAAAATGAATGGACAACGAGACGGCAAAAGCCATCCAATGCAAAGCAGAGGACGGTTGCTTCCGCAAAGTCCATTCCTTTCTGTTAATGGACACCTCAAAATGCACTAACCCACAAAAACCCAGGTCACTTAAAAAAGAATAAATTTTAAATTAAATATGATTCATTTCGTTTCACTTTTCACTTAAATCCTCCTTCACAAGAAGCAGACTATTTGCTACGCGGTGTGATGCATTGTCATGGTAACAGCTAATGAGGATGCTTCCACCTTGCTCTGCCGCAGCGGAGGAAAGTGGTAAATACGCTGAACGTCATGTCATGTTCAGTGATCCAAATTCACATTTCAGAGGGGAGGTCACCTCTTACCAGTTGTTTTTGACCAGATGATGAAACAAAAGTTTGTTTCAAAGAAACAAAGTCCATCAGTGGTTTCCTAGATCGCTTTGATTGGAATAAATAACCATTAACTCTGATCATTAAATGTGGATCAACAAGATAAGATAAGATAAATATACTTTATTGATCCCAGCTTGGGAAAATGGGTTGTTGCAGCGTCTGCTTTAGGCTCAAAGATACAAACACACAAACAATGGGTGACAATAGAAAACAGAACAATCACTCAGAAAAAGAACCATCAGTGAACATTTTCTTTAATGTATTAATTAAATTTATTGATTAAATTAATTAAATAATTTATAAACACATATTTACTCTAAATCAAGCAATATGTTCAGCAAGACAAAGACAGAAAATTAAATATGTAGGATTTATTAGGAGATTTTTCAAATAAGGAAAAAGAACCTTTCAAGGACAGAATTCAAAAACACAATTACAAAGAAAGAAAAAGATTCGACAGAATAAAAAAATAAAACACAAAATAAATTAATCAAGAAATAAAACAAAATAAAACTATACAAATAATATACTACTACCAATCTATGTCAAGCAAAGAGATTGAACACCTCATACCTGCTAATACGTTCAAGAATTCACTGGATCATTTCTAAAGTCAAGACATGACATGGTATAAGAAAAGTAACCAAATTTGAAAGAATTCAGCTTCAGAGCCATTAAGAGAATGTCTGATTTTATCCAGCTTAATAAAAGAAAGTGAGTCTCTTATTCATTGTGAATGAGTGGGTAGGCGAGGATCTTTCCAGTGCATCAGGATAGTCCGCCGAGCAAACAGTGTCAGAAAAGCTACAAGATTCTCTGACCAAAGAGAGAGGGAGTGATTGTCCGGAAGTACACCAACGAGAGCATTCATTGGAGATTGCTGTACTCTGACATTACAGACAGAGGAGAGAGAATCGAATACAGAGTTCCAGAAACAGTTGGGCATGTCAACATATGAGTGAGATTTGCAGGGCCTAGATTACATTTTACACAGTTTGGATCAGTACCAGGAAAAACTCTGGCAAGTCTGCTTCTAGGCCAATGAACTCAATGAACCACTTTACATTGAATGATAACAGTGCCGGGCACATATTGATGAGTGAATTCGTCCAAGCACAGATCTCCACTGATCATCATTTATGTACACATGGAGGTCTTCTGACCAAGCCACGCATAGATGGTCAGATGTTGCATCAAGAGTAGATAATAAAAGGTTATAAATTTAGAATATTGTACCCTCAGAGAGGGGTTGATCCCCATGAAAGTATCCATCTTGGTGGCCATTGGGACACTGGAAGGATGAGGAAAGGGACAACAAAGTTATGAGCCTGCAGATACCTGAAGTAGTGAGTGTTGGGCAGATTCAACTTTTTAGATAATAATTCAAATGAAGTAGCAGAAGTACAAGACTACTCCTCTATTGGTAACCAGGCGGGCATAACCATATAACTACGACACCAAAATAATGGTCGAATATTTGCAGCCTACCCAATAGTAAAATAGAAAGTTTGGTAAGGAGAGCCCATCATTGTCTTTGCTCTTCTGCAATACAGTTTTTCTCATCCTTTGAGGCCTTTTGTGCCATAAAAATTATCAAGGGACCTGAAAAATTGCTTTGGAATAAATATTGATAAGCATTGAAAAAAATAGAGACATTTAGGCAGCACATTCATTTTGATGCAGCTTATTCTACCCACAAGATATAGTGGCAGCGTGGACCAATGCTGTAAATCACGATTTATTTGATCAAGTAATGGGTTAAAGTTCAATTTAAAAATATCCAAAATTCCTAAGTCACTTGAACATCTAGATCACGTGTGTCAAACTCAAGGCCCGGGGGCCAAATGTGGGCCGCCATGTCACTTCATGTGGCACGCGAGAGCATAAAAGTTTTTAATTTCAATAAATATATATTTTTTTTTTTAGTTGATTATATATTATTTATGTGTAGCTGCTGTTGTAATTATTCAGTGTTTGCAGGTCTTATGTGTGTATGCAGACAAATTGTTGTCATCAAACCATCAGTTGGATGCTAGGCTGTGTGCAGCCTTTTTTGTAAAATGTTACACTTTAATACCTGTTCTTTCTAGCTCAGTATTATGTTATTTTTCTTTATTCACTTGGACAGTTTGATAGTGGGTTTTAATAAGCGGACAAAATGTAAAAGGATTTATGCTAGAGTAACAAGCAAACATATGAAGATTTCTATGCAACTGTAGTTGTACTTTTAAAAAGTTATAATAAATAAATAATGAGTTATTTAACATTAAGGAGCAGTTACATTTATTTTTCATCCCATTTAGTTACATGTATAAGTTATATCTGGCCCTTTTAAGACGGCCACTATGCTGGTGTGGCCCCGCGGTGAAAATGAGTTTGATGACGTATGGAGAGATTTTAAAAGGAAAGTCGGATGGGGGGTAGGCTATGGCCTCAGGATTGATAGGAAGAAGTTCACTTTTATTTAGGTTTAATTTGTAGCCAGGGATTTGACCAAACTCCCTCAGCAGAGCTAAAACTGGAGGGATGGAGATAGTTGGATCTGAGATAAATAATAAAAGGTCATCCGCGTATAAGGCTTATGATCTACACCACCCCTCAGAATACCTCGCATAGGGCTAGTTCTAACGGCTGCCGCGAGTGGTTCAATGGCTAGTGCAAATAAAAAAGGGGAAAGAGGAAAGCTCCGTCTAGTTCTGCTGCCCAGGGGGAATTATTGTGAGTAATCATTATTATCATTTTTAATTTTTCGTTATTATATAATTATTATTCGTTATTTTACTTTATTACTTTATTTTATTTCCCAACTAATGACTCATCCGCGATGAAAACATAATGTCCAGTATAAACTGAGGGAAGTGACTTTAACAAAAAATATGACAAACAAAATAGAAAAGAAGTAGTCCGCTGCTGTACTTGATTAGTCAAGTGGACCGGTGGACCGAGCGACCGTGTCTCTGAGCAGAGCAGCCGGACTTATAGCTTTGAGTTTGAGGGAAAGGGAGGATGCTTTGTTACGTGTGTGCTATGTGTGGGAGACTTCGGACTGCGATCCGTCCCGCAGCTCTAGGTGAACGAGCTACCGAACTCAGGAGAACTGGGTCTCCTGGTAAAAGTGTGTGTCCTAGCAGAGCTTGGACCCCCAGCTCACACAGTGGCTTTGGGGCGGTGTGTGAGCTTTTCAAAGCAGAAATGTCGCTCAGTCCTTAGAAACTGTTCAAACAATCACGTGGATTTGTGTTTCCAGTCGTGTCCCGACAAAATAAAGGCTGATGTTATTCCCACATATATGCAGTCAAGATGCGGCATTTCCCGCATGGATTTTATGTTCATCAAAGGCTAAATGTTGTTAGACTGTGTTAGCCTCTCCTAACCCTGGCTTCTTCCGGCTTTGTTCCGGCACAAAAAAAGCACTGACCACACGGATTAAAATTAAAATGATGAGCGAACAGGCGCTTCATAATAACCGTAACAATAATAAAAGCACGTTTAGAAGATCATCTTGTATATTACCAAGCTGCCAGACATCTATGTATGTGGCAGCTCAGCTTGTTTACAGTGGAAAAATTTCCTCTTCCGGTAATCCAAACACTACTGCGCATGAGCGAATGATGTTACATGGTTTTTGAGAGCCATGTGAATGTTTGTTATAATTGGAAAAAGGTTTTCTGGGCCCATGTACACGGTTGAATTCTAATCCGACCATTGATCCGGTCAAGATATGGTTTATGGTGTCGACTCGCAGCGTGGGGGGGCGTGGCATCACGATGCTGTCTCTCCATCGTGATGTCAGTCAGCCATCACGTGATATGAATGTCTGCTTTTATAAAGCCATTTTGGTAAGAACTGATTAATGTGGGCATTATCCACTCCAAGCGTTTTGTTAACACTTTTGCAAAAATGTTAACATCTGCACACAGCAAGAATACAGGCCGATAACTGCTGCAGCATCAAGGATCTTCATCTTTGTTTATCTTTATCTTTCTTTAGAATGAGGGGGATTGTGACCTGTCGCAGAGTAGCCGGCAAGGCACCAAGATCAGCTGAAGCCAGTAACATGTTAAGAATTAAAGGGGATAACATATCCATAAAAACCTTAAAAAATTCAGATGGGAACCCGTCAGGTCCGTCGGGTCCTCTGCATAGACATGACAGCGTTCTTGAGTTCTTCAGCAGTAAAGGGCTAATCCAATTGAACGGCTACATCAGGTTTGACTGTCGGAATTTTAAGATTTGAAAAAAAAAGCTTTGCAACGTTTCTCATCAGGAGAACACTCAAAGGTATTAAGAGAAGAATAGAAATCCCTAAATTTATCATTGATAGCTTGAGGGTTAATTGTAAGTCCATCAGAAGTAAAGACTTCAGGAATATTTTAAGCAGCTGTTGACTGTCAGAATTGGTGTGAAAGTATTTTATTAGACTCATCACCAAACTCATAATTGCTATAACGGGGTCCAGACTACTAATTGCACTTCCTCGTCGGTGGCCATCAAGTCAAATCCTGCCATTTTTATAAGCAGTTTCTTAGATAAATACATATATTTATATTAGATAAATATAGATAAAGCACTGGGGGTCATCAGGGACATCCAATTTGACAGTGACAGTGTGTGTTGCGGCAGCACAAAGTGTAGTAGATTCTGACATGTGACACAAGATTTCCAGATTTCACATTTCTGGACTTTAGTGAAAATTTGTGTTGCATCAATCAATCAGCAACTTAGGGTTAGTAGCAACTTTTGGAGGATGTGATAAGAGGGTGGAGGTCAAGTTTATCATTGCTTGTGCTCTTCCCAAGCTTTATGATGCTTAATATATTAGTATTAAGACATTAATAAAAAGGTCCCCTACTTTCATTTTCCCCTTTCACAGACTAATGCGGTGCAGCAAGACTTCAAGCTAGGCCACTAATCAATGGAAGTCCTGTTGAAAGTGGCTGTCATATGCACACAGCTTCTCCATTAAGATAGTGAAACTCACAGTACTGGGAGCGTCTCTAAAGGATCTTGTAAACTCAAACATGGCAACATGTTTGTCTGTGCCTTTGTAGAGCTCTTCAAAATCAACATACCAGAGCTACACTTTCAACATCATCCACATTTATGAAAAAAGACTTTTTGACAAGCATCTAGAAACAAACCTTTTGTGAATCAAATAAGATTTGCAGAGGTGCTGATTTTTTTAATCTAGTAGTTTGAACAACCAGAAAATGGGTTGGTTGTTTAACAAAAGAAAATATATTATAATAAAACAACAATTAAGCAATTAACAACTACAATAACATACAAGTAAAAAACTGAAATAAGGCACCAGGCCCTGACAACATCAACTCCAGGCTCCTCAGGGAGTGTGCAGACCAGTTCTGTGGCTTGGTGCTGTTCATATTTTTTATGAGCCTAAGACTGGAGAAGGTACCAGTCCTCTGGAAGACTTCCTGCCTGGTTCCAGTTCCGAAAGTACCTAGTCCTACTGAACCGAATTACTTCAGACCTGTCGCCTTAACCTCCCACCTGATGAAGGCCATGGAGAGAATCATCCTCAGCCACCTCCACACCCAGCTGAGCTCAACACTTTACCGCTGCAGTTTGCATATCGACCAGGCATCGGGGTGGATGACGCCAGCATCTACCTGCAGCTGTCTCACCATCCAACCTTCACTGCTGAGAAGGAAGTTGGAGGTTGCACACGTGGACCAACATCTGGCTGCTTGGACCATCAACTACCTCACAGACAGGCTACAGTTTGTGAGGCTGCGTGACTGATGTGGTGGTCTGCAGCACGGGGGCACCTCAAGGGACTGTGCTCTCCCCTCTCCTGTTCACCCTGTTCACATCGGACTTCACCTTCAACTCCCACCACTGTCACCTGCTTAAGTTCTCAGATGACAGTGCCATTGTGGGCTGTGTATCAGTGGGGGGATGAGCAGGAGTACAGGGGGGTCATCTCTGACCGCTGGTGTAAAATTAAACACCTGCTGCTTAACACCAGCAAGACAAAGGAGCTGATCCTAGACTTCAAGAGGTCCTCACCATCACAGTCACCGGTGAACATCCAGGGTTCAGACATTGAGGTCGTGGACACATTTAAATATCTGGGTGTTCACCTGAACAACAGACTGGACTGGTCCAACAACACGGATGCTCTGTACAGGAGGGGTCAGAGTCGCCTTCACCTGCTGAGGAGACTGAGGTCCTTTGGCGTGTGCAGACAGCTGCTGAGGACCTTTTACGACTCTGTGGTGGCCTCAGTGGTCCTTTATGGAGTTGTGTGCTGGGCGGGGGGCAGTGCAGGCAGAGACTTGAAGAGGCTCAACAAACTGGCTAGGAAGGCCGGCTCTGTCCTGGGCGGCACACTAGAGTCCATTGAGGAGGTGGCGGACAGGAGGATGTTGGCTAAGCCGACATCCATTGTGGATACCCTGCACCAAACTGTAGAGGCGCTGACCAGCTCCTTCAGCACGAGACTGTTGCCCCCACAGTGCAAGAAGGAGCTACTGCAGGTCATTCCTCCCCACAGCCATCAGACTGTACAACACTGTGTTACAGTGACACTCCACGGACCCATGGGTGTTTTTTTCGTTCACTCAATTCTTTATTTACAAACTGTTTTAGTTGTTGTTGTTTCTCAGTTGTTGTTTTTTTGTTCTTTAACAGTTGTTTTTGCTGTGTATATTTACTTTTTTATTTTTGTTTAAAGTCACTTGATCCTCTGTAAATGCCACTTTTTTGCTGCTTGTATTTGTGGATGTTTTATTTTGCTGCCAAAGACAAGAAAATGTCCCCTTTGTGGGATAAATAAAGTTTATCTATTCTATTCTATAAGAAGGCTCTTCACTTTTGATCAAAATGGAGTATGAAGAAGCAACATTTCATTTCCACCTCCTCCCACTTCAACCGTTACCCTAATTCAGAGATCAGTGTTCTTTTGCTCCCTGACTAAATCGTCTACATTCACTTGCCTCCTTTTTTCTCTCCTCTATCTCACAAGTATCTTCCATCTGACCGGACTAATGTATTACTTTGGGCACATTAAAGGACGATATTTTATGAAAGATGAGTTGTTTTCAAAGTTCATTTTCCTACCTGGAAGTAAGACGACTCGATTTCTGAGGCACCGCCTTTTGCACATTTCATGACACCAACCTAGAGTCGGCCTCGGCACCGTGTCTGCGATTCTACCACGAAAACAAACAACATCCAAACTTTTGCAAAGATGGATGTGCATATAAAAGGAAAGTGATATGTTTGAGAGGCGTTTCTCTTATGTCAGGGATAAAGCCTAACGAGGTGTTCATTATCATAAATGAATGGGGTATGTGGAGGGCTGATTGCATCAGATGGTAAACTGTGGAATAAGGTATGTCAACATATGCTATTACAAAAAGGTTTATAATGAATATTTTTTGGATTGCTCAGAAATTTGTTTCTACCGTTTTGTTTTTCTGTGTTAAATTAGAGCACTGTGGGTCTGATGTTTTGTTCGTGTGTTTTGATTTTTAGTTGTGTGGTGGTTTTTAACGAGACCAGACAAAACTGGAGGATAAACCTGATGGACTCACGGCAGGAAAATACAGTTTAATAAGAAGTGTTGATCTGGAGACAGCGGTGTTAAACACTGATGCTATCATGCTACAACACTAATGCTTTGCTAACGAGCTGCTCCGCATGTCGCCTGCATGTAATTACGGTTTAAAGTCAAATAATTTCACAGAGCGGACTTTGAGACATGGCGGATAAATGCAACCAAATGAATTCATAGAACATTTATTATTATATACATATAATAAGAGGCACTTTGTATGTGTTTTATTAGTAGTGCTTTTGTAACTACAGAACTGGTGTTAAACTAAAAAAGCCCCCCCCCCCCCCCTTGAGAGCCCTGCGTCTTTACGGTCAATGGAGTCATGGCAAGAAAACCAAACATGATCATGTTTTTAGGATGTGATGATTTCATGTAAAAATGAACCAACTGGAGGCAGAATTAAGAAATGGTGCTTTTTCTGTCAATCTGCTCTACATTAAAGATGTGTTCATACTATACGGGCGACAGTGGCTCAGGTGGTTGAGCGGGTCGTCCAATGACCGAAGGGTTGGCGGTTCGATCCCTGCTCCCACCAGCCAAAAAATGTCGTTGTGTCCTTGGGCAAGACACTTCACCCTCCTTGCCTCCAGTGTGGCCTCCACTGGTGTGTGAATGTATGAATGATCCCGGTGATGGTCAGAGGGGCCGTAGGCGCGAAATGGCAGCCACGCCTCTGTCAGTCTGCCCCAGGGCAGCTGTGGCTACAACCTTAGCTTACCGTCACCAAGTATGAATGAGGAGGGAATGAATAATGGACACACTGTAAGCGCTTTGAGTGTCTTGAAAAGCGCAAAGAAATCCAATCCATTATTATTATTATTATTATTATTATTTATAAATTACTATAATGCAATTTCACTTTCTTAAAAAAAGTTAACTGCTCTTCAGTCGGTTCAGACTACATGTGACAGACACCTTTCTCCTCATGGGGGGTGCAGGGGTGCTACGGGGAGCAAAGACAGATAAGAAAACAGTCACTAAAACCAGTTGTTTTTAGTGACTGTTTGATTATGTTGTAATGTTTTCTCTCTTTACATTTAACGCAATATCAAAATAACACCAATAGTTTTTCTTTGTGAAATTAATGGAATAATTTGGCCAGTAGATGTTTTTCATCTAGCATCCAACTTGGCTAGAAAATGAAATGTTGACCACTGGGGTTGTGACTTGAAACTTGGAGCATCAAACCACTCGCAGCTAAATCTGTTTGAAGGTTGTAGCTGCCAAAAGTGGGAGTACGACAAATTTGTTTCAACGCCTGAAACAGACACTCTTTATGAGATGCTTAAGCTAACAGTAGCTCAAAAAACATCTGCTGCGTTGATCTACAAACATTTTTACAGCTTGCATTTAGTTAAACTTGGAGTTTGAGCATATTTCCAAAGGAGATATTAAAATAAAATACCTTTTGTTAAACATATTCTGTCATTTGTAATTTTTTATAATAATAATGGATTCGATTTATCTACGCTTTTTCCAGACGCTCAAAGTGCTAACAATGTGTCCATTATTCATTCATTCCTCATTCATACATGGTGATGACAGTTTGCCTCTGACCATCACCGGGATCATTCATGCACATTCACACACCAGTGGAGCCACACTGGAGGCAGGGAGGGTGAAGTGTTTTGCCCATGGACACAACGATGGTTGACTGGGGGGAGCGGGGATCGAACCGCCGACCGAACCTGCGGTTGGGCCACCTGCTCAACCGCCTAAGCCACTACCGAGATTTTATTTTTTGGCCATATTGCTCAGCTATAACACACACTTGATTACCGTCACTCCTAACTCAACCAATATATCACTTAGACAAGATCTGCCTTACGAAGTAGACCAAAGAACTGAAATGCCAGACAGCACATTACGATCCAAAAAGTACCTTATAAAATAAACAGGATATTAGATCCATCAGTCTAGAAAAGAAACAATACCACTTCTATAATTTTGTGAGTCAAGAAAACACAACTGAGAGCCACTGTCCTTGCATTGGTAAACATAGTGAACCTTTTCGAGAAGGGCAGTCAACAGAAATAACCCCAGAAGTGCCAAAGACACAAAAGACCCCACAACATCCAAAAGACTCCAGGCCTCAATTAGGTCAGATACCCTTATGTAAGAAAGAGAGTGGACTAAACAAACACTGGTTTAGTTGCTCATTATTTCTTTTTTTTAGACACAATTTTAATGTTGAGCTGAAACTTGGTCATAGTCTAGTTTAGCTTAGTTGACCAAATCAAACATCACAATCATCAAAATAATTAAAGAGCACAACCCCTCAGAGTCTCACATGTGCAGTATGGGGAGGTAGGACACTTAAAAAAAAGTCACAGCTTATTACTTGGTGCATTGAAAGGGAGAGATATTCTGATACAAGCAGCCAACACCAAAGAGAGGGACCAGAGAAATGTTGTCTTGTTTGATAGACCTCACTCTTTATCTGGCAGAACAGGAAATGGCTTTCGGAGGAGATGATGAGGCCGTGTCAAACCAAAATTGAAGAAATTTCTAGGAATTGTTCAGCTAGTACGACAGTGTAATTAAATTACAATTCAATGTCAACAAAAACCTGGACCGAACCCAAATCGGCAAAGGTGTGTCACACATTGATTATTATCAATAGAAGCTTGAAGAGCCTTTTTAATGCCAATAGACTTAACTTACTATTTCTTTATAACTACAAATTACTATGCAGCCATTAACTATGCATGGGCAATCCAAAAGTATTTGGGCATTGGGGGTGGTGAAGCATCCACATCCCAAGATGTTCCTGACACAGTGAAGATGTAATCTCAGGTAACGCCTCATTTTAATAGCTTGTAAAGTAATTTTAAAAACTGGTTCTTCATAACCCCTTTTTCTCATAAACAGTAGCTGAAGAGAGCCGTGGTGAAGATGATGGTGGCTGTGTTGTCTGTAAGTATTCTGCTTTAGTTGTTTTATTAGCTTTATCATTGATTATTGTATAATAATAGTTCTTGTTTTTTTAGCTCCAGAAGAAACTCCTGTCACCACATCATCTGTTGAAAGGAAAAACGTTGGTTTTGCTGCTGGTAAACTAAAATCTACCCAATATGGAACCTATATCAGACTTATTGTTTCATTATTACTTAAAAGAAAGTCGCACACACACACACACACACAAAAGTGAAGCCACTTCTTTCCAACATTCTGCTTCCAGCGTCACAGCAGCTGTTATGTAAATTTGATTGGACTGTTAGACTTTTCACTGTTTGCTTTTGTTGAAGTTATGTCTCTTATGTTCCAGAGGCTCCAAGAGAGGCGTGTATGGAAGAGGAGCCTACTGGATCCAAAAGTCCACCTACCTCCAATCCAATTGATCCAGCTGAATGGCCAACCACACTCTCTGATCCAGTAAGAATGGACTTGTAAAGTCAGACTTCCAAAAATCACCCTCAAACCAAAGTTTTAGTCATTTTCATACACATCGGCAGCTTTTGAATGGTGAAAAAATAAAACGCTCATGGCTAGTGTATTCTGTAAACAATGATGCAGTTTACGGCTTTTCCTGTAAACTGTTCTCAAGAAAATCATCAAGACTTATCAAAGATGGACAAAATGACTGGGTGATTATTGGAAAAATTATGAAACCCCATGAGACAAGTGAAGACCACATCTTATGGCATGGAAAGAATTAGAAATAAGAATCAAAACAGAAAAAACTATTGCTAAACCTCTCCAAGTTAAAACTAATTTAAACATACCCAAGGTCAACTATGGGACAGGAGCATCTTTTAGCCATGATCAGCATCAACCACCAAGTGGGAAAGAGTTGGATTATACTGACATCATAAATCACTTTGCGTCTGCTAAGGCAAGAAGAATGAAAGTTTAAGATTTGAGATTGACTGCTTTCATTTCAAAGCAGCTCAATGAGCTGTTGTGTTCTTTATTTTGCATTAAGGCAATATACTGTATTAAATTCTTCAGCAGCAACAATCATACAATACAATGCTCATGATAAAAGGTGCATATACACCATGAATATTATTAACATATTTTATTAATAAAATATGCATTTTATTAGGTATTACAATAATAAAAGTGAGTATCTTATAATAGTCAGTACAGATACTTCCCTTTGGCTTTTTTACATATATAATTCATGATACATAAACTCTCTCTTCTTGTTTGTGTACCAATATTATAGAATTAGTTTTGTAGCATTTAAGTCTAATGGCAACGACTTGTTCCCAACTGGACTAACTTAATATGCAAGAGCAGGCAAGAAAATGTTAAATTTCCTGGGGTGCAGCCAATCACCTCCACTGTGGCGGCTGATAGTGAATGATCCAATGCTGCAGTGGTGCTGGTTTTACATTCACAAAATGTATTAATACAGAGATGGCAGCAGTCTCCATTACATTGCTATACAGTTGCGCTTTGTTGGTGCTGCTGATCAGTTAGAGGACCAACCAATTAAATTTGGCTTAGGGCCCCCCGGAAGACCAGGGCCGGCCCTGCTCATCGCACTATCGATCACTAATATCTCATAATATCGCGAGTTTTCCTCATTATATCGTGCAGCCCTAACGAACCTATGAGACCTGTGGGAAACGTCCGCAGGCGAAATAACGGCTCCAGCACAGGTTCACCGGTGAAAAAGCAGCTTTTCTCGGGCACGCTCACAGGCTGATTATGTAAAGACTGATAAGGCCAGGTCAGAGTCTATATTTGAAGCCCCGGCAGATGATAGCCCCCCTGGGTCCAGACTCAGTTCGTCTGAACAAAACCGACAGCTAAGTTTCTCCCAGCAACCTGACAGTACCACTGTCTGAGAAAAAAGGCAATGCCAGCAGCAGTCTCCCTGCGGAGAAAGCAGCACATCTGCGGCTGACCTCCTCTAAAATATAAACGGAACGAAATCATGAAGGGAACCTCCACTTTGATCAGTGCCGCTGATTAGCTAACGTTCGCTAACTTCCATGGACAGCTACTAGTCGTAGTTTGGGACACAGATTGTGGAATATCGAAACTGTGCTACAACAACACGCTCTGAAATGAGTTCTAGGTGTGCACATGATTCGTGTCTGAAGTTTGCAGCTTCGCGAACAACAAACATGTCCCGTTTCTGCCGGGTTTCAGTTTGTCCGGCTACTGTAACGCAGCGTCAGGCAGTGAGTTAGCAGCTGAGCTAGCAGCCGCCGCTGGCTACTCACCGTCAACGTCAGGGGCCTTCTCCGTGTTCCTCTCCGAGCTTACGCAACGGCTAGCCGCGCTTCATCTCACACAGCAGAAGCGCGCCGCTCTTTCAGAACAGTCAATGCAGGCACGAACGTCCATGTCCCCGCCCGCCGCCCTCCAGCAACTTCTGGGACAGAGCTTGCCCTCTCTCTCTCTCTCGGAGCCCCGGCCTGGGGCGTGACGCTGCGAGCCTCTGCTTCTGAAGCTCGGTCCCGGTCCCTGCTTTAATTTGCTGGTTGAAGCCTCGCCGGTTTCCCCGTGTCTCTCTAATGAATTCACTCCCAGCAGATTTTCAGGCGGATCTTTCTGTCATCGACGCTTTGCAAAACAAAAGGGACCCTGCGAGCCGTCACCGGGTTGTGTCCAACACCGCCACCTGGCGGCTATCTCGCAGAAGTTCAGGTGATACGGTTTCCGGAGCCAACACCTGAACGAGAACCAAAGACCCACGTGACTGCTGTGCATTATATTTATGGCCTCGTGGACACTTATGAATGAAAAATATGATCCAAACGTGTTGGGGCGGGGAAGGGGCAAACGGTTTAAAATATAAACCCAGCTAAAAGAAATGTATTTAACCAAAATTTACTTTAAAATGTTCAAAACTTCAAATGAATGTACTTTACTTTCAGAACTACTTTACTTTCCACGTTACTTTCATCAATTTTCTAACCTGCATTTCTTTGTTGACAGAGAGGTGGGTGGAGTGGAGAGAATCGGATGTAAAAACTGTTTTTTGTCTGTTATGTTTGAGATAGAATTTATATGGATGTTCAAGTAAAATGTAAAACATTACTTTAGAAATTGTTGTGCAATCTACTGACCTTAAACCAGCTTCTTACTCAAATACAGATACTCAGATACATCCAATACTTATCAGTGATCATGCACCAGTCTCCAATACTATGGAGTGATTTTCTTGCCATTATTCCAACTGCAACACTCGCTGTTTTGAGGGTAAAACTTTAAAAACTTTGTGCGCTCACAACATTATCATGCACTCAAAACAGAAAACTCCACTTGAGACTGAAAAATACTTACAAACAAAACAATTTTCACTGAAGAGAAATGTTCTCTATATGGAGCAGGGCACCTCCTTACAAATGGGCTACCAAAGCCAGCCAATCACAGACGCGGACATGAAGGTTGATGTTTGTGATTGGCTGGAAGAGGAGACAATTTCTCGAGTGAAAATTGTTTTGATTGCACATATTTATTATGGGTAATTTTTTAGCAAGTATTTTTGAGTTTCAAGTCCATACATCACTATCTCTAAGAAAGTATTTAACTTATCTTTTTAAAAAATCTCTGCTTAATGACCAAGATTTTATTAATCTTTTAAAACATAAACTTTAATAGAAAAAAATTGAACTCGAGACCAGATATTTTACCATGTGTTCTTTGGGAGGCAGCAAAAGCAGTAATGAGAGGTAAAATAAATTCTTTCTCATCTAAAACAAAGAAAAAGGAAAAAGCAGTTTTGTCAAAATAAGAAAACAAAATTAGAGCTCTTGATGCTGCTTATGCTGCTTCTGGACAGGAAAATATCTCCTTAAGTAGAGAAGGAACACATCACTCACAAATAAGACCAAATAAATGACTAATTTAAAGAATTCTATTAGAATTTATACTCATCACAACCTGACCCATCAGAAGAGGGTATTAAACAATTTCTGATAGGGTAAACTTACCAAAACTAAACCAAGAACAAATCCCAGCCTTAAGGCCCGTACACACCGGGACGAATATTCGCCAGGCGTTATTCGCCAGCGTTTTTCGCCACGTTTTTTGTGTTCACACCCAGGCGATTTTCGCTGACGATGAGTGGAGTGAACATGCAATTTCATTCCCTGACATTAGATGGCGCTTAATGTAAAACAGAAATACTCCTGTACACAAGGTGGCGCTGCGCAACTTTACGCTTCTTAAAGTCGCTTTTCACTCAGAAGAAGAGAGCAAGTATTTACCCGCTTGTCAGAATAATACAAAGAAAACATGAATATTTCAAGCACCAGTAGCTCCAACTGGTGCTTGGTTCGGGGATGTTTTAGAATGTCCGTCATTATTGCTTCGCGGCAGTGTAGACGCTACTTGGCGTCTATCTTCTTCGCTGGTATGTGTGCTCAGAAAGGCAGTTTTGTGTTTGAGCGCCCCCAAGTTGTGTTTTACTGTAACTTCAGAAGCTCCAGAAACGTGGGCAAAAGCGCCATTCTCATTGGTCGAGTAGATTTCGACGCGACGCGTCGAAAAAAAAAAACGAACCCGAGGCGTTTTTTTTTTTTGACGCTTTAACGCGTGGCGTTTTTTCGCGTCGGTGTGCACACTCTCGTTGGTGCCCTTTGTTTAGTCACGAGGCGTTAAACGTCGGCGAAAATCGCCGGCGAAATTCGTCCCGGTGTGAACAGGCCTTTAGACTCATCTCTCAGTGGAAGAACAGTCTCTGCTGCAGATGCCCAATAACAAAGCTCCAGAGCCGGACAGCTTTCCTGCTGAGTTCTACAAGGAATGCTGGGACCGCTTGGCACCAGTTTTTAATGAAATAGTTATATTTAATAAAGATCATAACCCATTACCAGCTAATTTGATCTCAGTTTATGTAATTCTTCTCTTGAAACCAGAAAAAGACCCCACCCTGCCTTTCAGCTACCGTCCTATCTCTCTGATCGATGGAAACCTAAAAATCACATGTAAAGCTCTAAACTAGAGAAGATCATTACCCAGATAAATCACCCTGATCAAACAGAATTTATAAAAGGAAGACAATCCACAAAGAATGCTCGTAGACTTATTAACTTAATAGACTTTATCAAAAAACAGAAAACCACCATGATTTCATTAGATGCTGAAAAAAGCATTTTACATAGTCAATTTGAGGTTTCACATACATTTGGGTTTAAAAACTCATTTATTGATTGGATTAAAATTCTATTTTACAGTCCGTCTGTTAGAACAAATGAAGAGACATCTGGCAAGTTTGCCCTTCAAAGAGGCACAAGACAGGGGTGTCCACTGCCCCCCTCTCTCTTTGCTTTATTTATTGAACCTTTAGCTGTAGCCATAAGACAGAAGGAAGATATAGAAGGAATTAAAACAAAAAATATCAATCACAAAATACGTTTTTACGCAGATGATGTATTACTTTTTCTCCAAAACTCAGAATTCACAATATCCAGAGCAGTGACAGTTATTGAAATATTTTGATAATTATACGTGATGTCGGAAATAAAGGTACAATGCCAACAAAAAAATGGGAAACAGATCTGGTTGTTAGTTCAGATGGCGCTTTTGGGTTACACATCTACTCACATACCTTTAGACTAACCAAAAGTCCCAATCTGCAGTTCAGACAGTATAAAACTCTTCATAGGACTTACTACACAGGACAAAGGATGTTTAAGACGGATCTCAGAGACTCGGACTTCTACAATAGTAACACCCCAGACAGTTATGTGGATGGGTTTAGGGAATTTATGAAGGTGGAAGGCACCGCCCTAATGACAGTTTGCATTTAAATTTTCACACACATAAATGATATATAAACACGATATATAAACACATAAACACGATGCTATGCAAATGAAAATGCATTACATCAAAGGGTTTTGTTTTGATTTATTGATCGATTGTTTGAATGATTGATTGATTGATAATTGATTGGTAGGGAGAAGACATCAATGTAAGGGTGGGGTCATAGAATAGCACAATGAAGAAAATAGCGAGAGATAGGGGGTTTTGGGGACTGCAGTTGGCAAATATTTTGAGGAAAAGGACCCTCTTCAATTCAATTCAATTCAATTCAATTCAATTCAATTTTATTTGTATAGCCCAAAATCACAACAACAGTCGTCTCGATGGGCTTCGAAGTAAAACATGAACTTAAAAGGATCACGAATACAAAGAGTTCAATAGGAAAATACTAAAATGTACTAACAAACTGACTAAGCTATACTGGCATCCCTGCCCTTAGACCCCCCTTCGCGGTAAGGAAAAACTCCCAAAAAAAACGGATTCCGGAAAAAACGAAGAAACCTCAGGGGTGCCCGCATGAAGGAGGGATCCTCCCCCCAGGACGGACAGGCGATTTACCAGAACTCTTAGAGAAGAATTAACTTATCTATCCCTACAACTACATATATAAAGGTCCAGCAGACGAGCTTCATCCAGCCGTGGTTGTGGAGACAGTCAAAGGCGCGAGTCGAGCCTGAGACAGGAACCACAGCCAGCTGTAGGAGCAGGAGCAGAGACGTACACGGTCAGGAACTGGAGCACGGATGAGCCAACTGGAATCTGGAAGCACTCCCACTCCCCAGGAGGGGAGAGGAAAAGAGGGACAATACATGAATCGCACGGAGAACTAAATGATGATTAATGATCAAAAATAGAGAAGAGAGGAAGGGCAGAAGTAGAAGAGAAAAG
The DNA here is from genome assembly GCF_053564925.1 of Oryzias latipes. Lineage (NCBI taxonomy): Eukaryota > Metazoa > Chordata > Actinopteri > Beloniformes > Adrianichthyidae > Oryzias > Oryzias latipes. The sequence goes on from NC_136239.1 coordinate 7,530,578, forward strand.
AGGACAGAACCCCAGTGCACCATAGTTACCCCAGCTTCAACTTCTAGCAGCCTTTTAAAAGAAATAGTTATTAAGTTTAATTTAAAAAAATTAACATTAAGTTAAATAATCTCTGAATACTAAGTAGTCTGACAATAAGCCTGTCCAAAGAGGAATGCTTTAAGTCTAACTTTGAATGTAGAAACTGTGTCGGCCTCTCTTACATGAGCTGGGAGTTTATTCCATAAAACAGGGGCTTGGTGGCTAAACGCTCTACCTCCAACCGTACTTTTACTAATTCTAGGAACCACAAGCAGTCCTGCATTTTGCGAGCAAAGTGTTCTTATTGGATGGTAAGGGACTATGAGGTCCTTAATATAGGACGGGGCCATTCCATGTAAGGCTTTATAGGTTAACAGGAGGATCTTGAACTTGATTCTAGAATCAACTGGGAGCCACACAGGAGTGATGTGATCTCTTCTGCTAATTCCTGCTAACAATCTAGCTGCTGCGTTCTGAACAAGCTGGAGACTTCTTAAGGAACTCTTAGGACACGCCGCTAACAAGGAGTTACAGTAATCCAGCCTCGTCGTAACAAATGCATGGATGAGCTTCTCAGCATCACTCTTAGAAAGTATATTTCTGATCTTAGCAATATTCCGCAGGTGAAAAAAATCTTGTGATAGACCAGACCCCCTTTATCCATGAAAGCACAGACAAACACAAACATTCACACTTTATTCTTTGGATCGCAGAAGGGTTAATATGAATGTTGCTGTGCACATCATCTAGATTCACCCATTCATCTTCTAAATCCACTTAAGCCCTTTTGGGATCACAGGGTTGCGAAGCCAACCCAGTTACTGTTGGGCAGAGGCGGGGGGACACCTTGAATGTATATTAAATCTATCAATGGGCTATATCTACGTACAGTAAGGACCATAAATATTTGGTCAAAGACACATTCTTTCTAATTTAGTTTCTGTACATTACCACAGTGAATTTTAAATCAAACAACTCAGATACCATTGAAGTGCAGACTTTCAGCTTTTATTCCATTGGTTAAAAAAAAGATTCCATAAAAATGTGAAAAACTAAAGCATTTTTTAAACACAATCCCTTCATTTCATGGACTCGTAAGTAATTGGACATATGACATAACTGAAAACAAAATGGTCATTACTTATATTTGGTTGAAAACCCTTTGTTGGCAATGACAGCCTGAAGTCTTGAACTTATGGAGTTAATTCAGTCTCAATAATCAGAAATGCACACAACCTGTTTTACAAATGCACACGCTCCGATTGAAATGCATGCTCAATTGAGTTAAGATCAGGGGCCTCATTTATAAACGTTGCGTACGCACAAAAGAAGGCGTACGCCACTCTCTACGCAATAGTTGAGATTTATAAAAAGCAAACTTGACGGGAAAATGTGCGGTCCTCCACGCAAGCTCAGACCCAGGCGTACGCACAAAAACGGGTGAAATGAGAAATGGCGACACCGTCGGCAGATGGAAGAAACACGTGAAAGTGACAGTGTGTGCCAAATCGTGCTGGCATGTGCTGTGCTACACAATGTGGCACAGCTTAAAAACGTGCCTCTACCCCCTGGCGCTGATTGCTGTGTTGGCCCCGACCCTGAACCCCATCCCCACGCATTTGAGCCATTTGCTGCTGCTGTGCGCCAGCGTTTGGAAGTGATGCGTCGCTTTTAAAGAACAACAAGAGGTGTGGAAAATATTATTTATTTAAGAATTCCCTCATAGTGCAGTTAATTTCAGTCAGGGCGATCTTGATTTCGCCCAACTCCTTGGCCACCTCTCTGATTGAACTACTGACTTCCCTCTGCATTTCAAGGACTGCATCGGTGAGGACACGCCCACTGCTGGAGGGTTGAGAGCCGCGTGCCGTGGAGACGCTGGGTCCAGACGGCTGCTCAGCTGCAGCATCGTAACCACTGGCCCCGCTGGAACACCCAGCAACTAAAATAAAATAGTTCTATATTAATAATCTGTAATTGTGTAGCCTGCATACATGTGACTTGACTGCATTCATTTTAATTATTTCTCTTACCTGTGTCAGTCACCCTGACCCTGGCGCGTCGGCGTCCCCTCCGTCTCAGTCAGGTGACTGAGGCGGAGGAGGACGCCGATAAGGGGGACTTAATAGGGATTCCCCAATAATAGCGGCCAGTTTCTCATCAAGAGGGGTCAGCTCCGGTCCCCCCCCCCCCCCCCCCCCCCCCCACGTGGCGGACACACTCTGTCGATGCAGCGCTAGACGTTTTTTTGCCTCGACTTTGATGTCCGATCATTTCTTTCATTTCTTTTTTATTTCGGCCACGGTCCGAGGTTGTGAGGCTACAGCATTTACGGCGTCTGCCACCGTTTGCCGCTCACGTACCTTTTTGGCATTAGTAATGCCCACACTGTGCCCTCCAAACAACGTTTTATCCTCTTTTCCACCTCGCCAACGATAACTTCTACTTCACATTGAGTGAAGTTACGTTTTTTGATTTCCTCTCTGTGTTTGCCATGATTTAGCAAGCCATGAATATTCATTTGTGGGCGTTTCACGGACTATTTATGGGCAACTATGGGCGTGTCATGTAGCCGCAAAAGCTGCGCTGCATTTAGAATCGGTTGTGATTTATAAAGGGAAAGATGCGTAGGATGTGCGTGCGCACGGTTTTATAACTCCGAATATTTCTGTGCGTACGCACGTCCTATGTTTCATCCGTACGCCACTTCTGACGCAAATCCTACGCAAAGTTTTATAAATGAGGCCCCTGGTGATGTCCATGAGTTCAAGAATTTAGGCTGTCATTGCCAACAAAGGATTTTCAACCAAATATTAGTAATGACCATTCTGTTTTCAGTTATTTCATTTTGTTTAAAAATGCTTTAGTTTTTCACATTTTTAAACAACCTTTTTGTTCAACCCATGGAATAAAAGCGGAAAGTCTGCACTTCAATGGCATCTCACTTGTTTTATTTAAAATTCACTGTGGTAATGTACAGAAACTAAATTAGAAAGATTGTGTCTCTGTCCAAATATGTATGGTCCTGACTGTATGTATGAGTTTTAATTTTGATAGAAGACCCTCTCTTATGAGGAAGCAGTGCAAATGTGAAGGCAGCAAAATGAACAAAATGCCTCCAAACAATATGATCCTCCCCCTCATGTGGCAGCACTTTTAATCTGCTTTTTCAAATGTTTGTTTCTCACAAAGGGTTCCTTTCTTGAGCAAGAGATTTTCATCATGTAAAAAGATTAGTCTCCTAAGCCACCGGCAATGAGAGGCTGGCAGGTTCACCCCATGTTGCAGCACCAAATAACAACCTAATCTCAACACACCAAATTAAACTGAGGGAGTACAAAGTTTTGAGATTTTTAAAAAGGATACACCACAGAGAAACGCTAAATTATATATATATATATACACTTTTCATTCCAATGTATGCTTTGATATCTGTAAACTATTTCAAATAGAAGAAACAAACACAGAGATGCCCACAGCAGTCCTCAGACCTCTAAATTCCATTTTTTGTAATATTGGCAGAATATCTAAAAAAAAAGCTAGAACATGTTACCAAAACTAAAAAATCGGTTGTATTGCTACATTCTCCCACATTATTTTCCTCTTTTCAAAACCCAAGTTTATTTTTTGTGTTTGAGAGGTTATTTTTCTTTAGATCTCCTCTCATTCTTTTGAATGTTCAGCTTTCCTGCCCTCTCCCTCCCCTCTTTGCAGTTTATAATCTGCTGAGTCTAAGATCTTGCTTGATCTGGTATTTGTGGTGGCATTCGAGTGAAATTTCCACGACAGGTTGCGGCTCCAGCAGATCACTGAGCAAGGACCAGAAGAAACAATTGGTTGTTTCATTTGTTTTTACTTCATCAAGCTGCTGCAATGAATCACAGCAATGCAGAAATTAAGCCTTTTGAATATTCTTACTACGACTATGACAGCTGGTACAACAATGCAGAGCCAACCAAACCACCTAAAGAGTGAGTACAACTGCAATTTTCAGACGGTGCTGTTCGTAAAAAGCTAATTAAATTGAGAATTAAATGTTTTCTGGTTACTTTAGAATAACAAAGATGAGCTGGGTCTTTGGTGCGTTGACCTATTGTGGTTTTTCAAACCAGATTTGATCTCTTTAGACAAATTGTGTTGCTTTTACTGAGATTTTCTTTTCCATCATCTCTCTCTGTCAGGGTGATTTTACCATGCAACCCCACAGCAGATGACAAGCTCTTCCATATATGCATATTGTCCATATCTGTAAGTCTACCTCATCATTGACAGAAAACATGATTATGAGTTAAAAAAAAAGGTATACATTACTGAGAAAAGCAGTGAACCGGCCAATAGAGATGTAATGTTTCACTCTCAGATCAGTTTCCAACTGCAAACTAAGAAATACACAATTATTAATAAACACACGAAAGCAGGTGCACACACATAAACTCCTTTAAACCTAAAATACTGCAACAAACACACAAACTATTGCAAATGCACAAAAGGAACACTCTCACACAAACCTTTACAAACCCACACCCTAGCACAAACCCATGCAAAGTATGGGTTTCTACTAAACACCCGCTACAACAAACACACAAACGTTGGAAAACCAAGCTCACACACAAACTACTTTAAACCCACAATACAACAAATGCACACCACTACATACACACAAACTTGCAAATACAAATGCATACGCAATCTACAATAAACCTGCACACACTACAACAATTATGCACCCAAAGTACTTCAACACCACACACACTAACACAAATGCACGTTCAAATCCATGCAAACTATACAAATCCCCACTACAAAAACACACAAAAGCACATACATACTACTAGGGCAGGGGTGGCGAAGACGTTTGACACCAAGAGCCGATTTTTTTCACTGTGAGAGTAAACAGCAAGTTTTGTATTTGTGTTTATTTCAAAGAAAGTGTCCTCCCTCAATACACATATCAAATGCAGCTTAGCCAGAGTTAACACAGCGACTACCCTGGAGGTCAGATACCCCCTCCACACACACAGGCACCTCTCTCTCATCTCATTCACACACGCACACACACACACACTCTCTCTCTCTCTCTCTCTCTCACTCTTTTCTCTGCCTCTCTCTAACACACACAACTACTCAGGGACCTGCAGTGATGGTGATGGCTGGTGAGTCTGAATCTGAAGTCCGATTTACGATGATTAAAACGGAATATTTCACTATTCATCCAACAGTATTTAACTGGTAATTCTTTGTATCTCAACATTCCTCTTTCAATGACACTTAAACCAACAAATACACAAACATCTGGACAGAACATCCTTCTGGTGTCTGAGTAATTCATATTCAGAATAAACACATTGAATACATTACATTTCAGATGTGTGCAGCATACATTAATTTTTACCTTCAGTAAAAAAAAACAAAAAAAAACACAGTTTTATTTTTTATTTAAAATTTAGTGATTGACTTTTGGCATGATAAGCTGATAATTAAGAAAATGTGAAAAAATTGTAACAACTCTGCTTGTTCATCACTGTAGCGGGGAAACAATCAATGAGTTACCTATATCCTGGCTGTGTTGAGGAGCTGTATGTCCCCCACCCTTCCAGTTGTTAAGCCCATTTCTTTAAATACAGTCACAAATACCCAATCGGCATGGACCTGATTTCTGCTCACAGCCCCCTCACTCATGATTTTACACCCAAGATTCCCCACTTCCCATGAGTCTTAGGGGGTGAAGGCTAACCCCCGGGTCGCCACAATATGATTAGACACAAAGAGCCGCATGCTTATTGGCCGAGAGCCGCATGCGGTTCGAGAGCCGCGTGTTCGCCACCCCTGGGGGGTATTCCGGGAAGCATGTTTAAACTACCCTGACTTTAATCCTGAACTCTGGCTGAAATCCGCCTGAACTTGCTTACTCTGGGTATGTTGGTTGCAAAAGACCGGATATGAGTTGGCGTAATTACGCTCGACTTGGGAGATTGAGATTTTAATGACAGCGTATGAAGATTGTACGTCCATCAAAAAAGTAATACTGCTGCATCAGCAAAAGAAAGAGTTTCTGCTTGGAGAAAAAGAACAGACAAAGTAAACACAAGAGTTCATGATCTTATTTTCGTTGTGACGCATATATATATATATATAAAACTTATCCAACTTAAATTAATTCAATTGGTAACAAGTAATTGAGTTAAATTTATTCAACCTAATTTCTTACGTCTTTCCATCTCAATATTTTATATACAACTCAAATTTACATATTTATCTAACTAAATGTCATATTACTCCAATTCAATGAAAGTTTTTCCATCTTAATTTATTGTAATTCTTGAACTCTCACATGTCTAAATTTGAGCTGAGGTTATCCACTTCCTTAGCCTCAAACTTACCGTGGTAACTAGCATAGCCTGCTTTCTGGAATTCCCCCTGATCTCTGTGCTCAGCACCCCCATCCAAACTCACTTTATTCATGAGTTCTATATCAAAGTTGACCTGTTTACTGTAATATGAGATCTGACATTGTTGGCTTTCTTCCTTTCAGCTAGTGATTATGTTAATTTTAGCAGCTCTGACCAGGAAAAACAAGTTCTGTCAAGGATTTGCAAGAGCATCCTCCAGCATCTTCAGGTAAATTGAGTACAAATATATAGGAAATATTTACTTTTACTTTATCCTAAAGTTTCTCTATGTGACCCTACAGTCCAGCCAACTTCCTTGACCAGACTCAGGAAAAGGGCGTAGTTGTGGCTGTTTTTGGGATGATTTTCAGCAAAATTGCAATGGTGGTGATTGCTCCAGACCCTCTCCCTTTCTGTCAAGACACACCAGCAGGGATCAAAGGTGGACACTTATATGATTTCTTGTCAAAATTGTAAATCTTAAGTTGTTACAATATTGTTTTTGTCAGTCATATTTGAAGGGTTTCCCCTGACAGCACAAATACAATTATTCTAATGTAATTGACACATTTCTGACTTTTTCTCTTTCAGAGTACATGAAGATAGTTGCTATTTTCTACTATCCAGTCCTGTATTATCCTCTGCTTGTCTGTGGGACTCTGCAGCGCAAATCAGGCTTTGTCTTTGGGACGCTCCTCTCTTTGAGTCATTTTGGGGTTGTTGTGTGGCAGAAGTTTGACTGTCCAAAGACTCCAGAGGTGAAGCAACATTGTTGTGCTGAAAGAAAGATCATGTTAAAAAAACTGACGTTTTAAATTCAGCTTCATTTAGAATTTCTTTGTGAAGAAAACAATAATTTGGTTAAAATTCAAGGTTCACCTCAATATTTTGTGACCCCAATGACAGAGGTCAAACACTCCTGTTGGTTTACACACACTATATGCTTCCTCCACTTATCTGCTGTCTTCAGCAATCACATATTACACAAGTTATTTTTCTTCCATTAATGCTCTAACTCTTTATTTTTCAATTTACTCTTTGTTTTTATCACTCAGAATGGACGGAAACACACAGTTCTGACTTTCTTATGCATAATGTTACCAAAAAATCAGATTTATTATCACCCCATATATTTCTATGATAAATAAAACTATAAACAAATGATTCCATTTTATTTAGTACAGTAGACAATTTCTCTATCACTAAGTGTTTAAAGTTTCTAGAGTTTACCAAAAAGAAAAAGATTCTAACTAATATCTTTTATGATTCAGAATCACAATGGCACTGTTAAACAGTTGTTTGAAATTACATTTAATGTATCTGAATGTGGAAATGCCAACGACATTCCACCTTAAATTAAAGTGTTGTATTCTTGCATCTTGGTCATTTGATTGGCATTATTTATATTTTAGCTTCTTGTAATATTGAACTCTGGACAATTGGAGTTTTAAAATGTATCACTGCTTTATTCCTTCCTCTGTATTGGTGAATTGCACAGAAGATCTGGAAAAAAATATTTATTTTTATTTTTTCCCACCAGAAGGCACAAGTCCTTAATAAAAATTCTCCTTCATGGCTTCAAATTAATCCACAGAAAAAAATATCAGGATTAACCAAGATTTGATTTTTTTGTAAAAACTTATCTTACAAATGCGATTTGCTCCAGCAATATGTTTGTTTTGCAAATCATGACATCCCTTTAATTACTCTGGGAGTAGTGTTTGATGATGAAAATTAGGAAAGACAGGTGGGGAGGGAAATCACGGTAAAAATCCTCACCAAAATATGGAATGCATGTTGACCATCACGGAAAGAAAAAAAAAACAATCACTTTCTCATTAGTTTTTTTGGAGCTGAAACAGTTTTCAAAGTGAGGAAAGTTTGTCCTGTGAGGCTGCAGGTTGATCCATGTCCAAAAGCATTCTATTATTTAAATACCGTATTATAATAGTTCATTATGCAGTTTAAAAATGGACCCACTTCATTAAAATGTTTTTGATTTTTCTGTTATGAAGAAATGAAAAATTGAGAATTTTGGAAGAATATTAACAAAACCTTTTTTTACAGATCTATAAATACTATAACCTCCTGGCAAGTCTTCCTCATCTGGCCTGCCTGGCATATCTCTGTGTCAAGTTTCCTTTGCTGTTTTTCAAAGGGCCAGAGAATGACGAGGTGGGAAGTAGACAAAAGTTTCAACAGTCAGATTTATGCTGTTCAAGTTGCTTTGACAGAACAGAGGGGGCTAGTACGCTGACACTGAACACAAAACAAAGATGGCATTTTCTACCCGTTTTAGTGTGCAAGATAGATTTATAAATGTATTTTTAACAATTGGTCCCCAACCCCCGGGCCGCGGACGGTCCCTGGACCACATTTAATACATTTTAAAGGCAATAATGTGAGACCTAATGATTATAGATCATTCCATTGTAGTTACAATTCATATACAACTTATGGTGTCTTTGCTCACAGGACCTTTACAGCAGCTACTACACTGACTATGTGAAGTTGCTTCTCAAGAAAAAGTCTTCTGAAAGGTAAGACAATACAGTAGAGGTTTAATCAACTGTGCACTCGAAAAGAAATATGTTTGCATGAGACAAACTGATGAATAGTGTTCTGGACTCAAACTTTGACATGCTTATGTATAATTTTCTTTTTATCTTCTGGAACAAAGCTTTCCTTCACTTCCTCTGGCCTATGTTAAGTGTGGTAGACACCAAACAGCACAGTGACTACCTGTAGCCGTCTGTAGACCCACTGACTTACTGATTAGATTCCAGAGACCTGTGATGGTAATTAGTGGACACGCCTTGGATTAACATGCCCCTTTGGTCACGTTAGTTTCAGACTTTTCTAGTGGAACTATCATCTTTGTCCAGACGTGTTTCGTGATTTTATTTTATTTTAAATAATACTGTTGGTTACATTTCTAAAAAAACTTTGCCTATTTTTTACTGATGTCAGATTCAAGTAATCACTTTGACCGTCAAGAGTTTTCTTTTATGAACCCAAGGATACTAGCGTTTTTACTATCCCTCTCACTGTCACCATTTATTTTCCTGATGACAATTTAACTTTTAAGAAAGAGAAAAAATAAAATAAAACATGCGCTGTCAGTTTAGCTATAAAGTAACCATAAAATTACTTAAACTTCATTTCAAATCGCTTTAGCTTTTTGAGGAATTTGCCGCTCTAATACTATGTGGGCAGTGGGCATGTGACGTGTGTTCCCAATGGACAAGCAGGGAGGGGCTTCTTTTTCTTTATAGTGCTTGGTGTGAAATGTGGCACATCTGCGAATTGGGCACAATTCTGACACAGATCGGTTCATTGCTAGCATCCTTGCAATGGTGAATAGGATTACCATAATGTCAGGAGAGAGGCCTTGGTTTACCTATATTTGAAAAACAAACACAGACGTCGTCAGGCTCGCAACCTTGTCTGGGTTCACCAGATAAACCTGCTCTCCATGAGTTTGGTGATTTCACGGCCTGCTCCATACGTCACAAGCAAATCAGAGTCCCTGATTGGCCAAAGTTTGACCTGGTTTAGCTGACAATGCATGTTCAATGCCATTGACCCATAAACTTTGTGTTACTGAAGACACTTAAGTATCGGTATTGACAAATATCGGCTATCAACCACAGTTGCAGAGGAAATTTTGCTATCAATATCGGCCGGAAAAAAATGTATAGGTCCATTCCACCTAATTGGTCTAAAAATCATTTACCATCACCAGGATATAAGCTCTGTGCTCATCCAAATAGGATCAGATTTCACACAAAGAAGTTGGGAATATGAATGATTATAAAATAATTTTCTCTACCTGTTTATTTGAGTTTGATTGACGACGTGTTGATAGCAAATGACTGTATCATGATTTTGCCACAACTTTAGCCAATCGCTCTCACTTGGGAAAATGTTCAACACCTTGAAGTGTCTCTGCCAATAATTCTTAAGCTTATACATACACACTCCCGGACACTTTTTTAGATACATCGTTCTAGTACCGGGTTGAACCCCCTTTAGCCTTCAGAACTACCTTAATCTTTGGTGGCATCAATTCTACAAGGTAGGGGAAACATTCCTTAGAGAGTTTGGTCCATATTGACATGACAGCATCACAAAGTTAGATTTGATAACAGCAGATTTGTCGGCTACACATCCATAATGCCGATCTCCTGTTCCTCCACATCCCATAGGTGCTCTATTGTATTGAACTCTGGTGACTGTGGAGGCCATTTGACTCCAGTGAACTCATTGTCTTGAAACTGAAGTCAAATCTATATTTATATCATGACCCTTTTTGATTACAGCAATTCACTTGAAGTCTGACTTTGGCCAGAAATCCCCTCTTGACTGCATTTAGCTAAAAGAAACTTCTGCTCCACAAAACTTTTAATTTCTTAAACATGCATCAGGCCCCCACCCATTTCGCTCATTCAGCCAATAACTGAACCCCATGAGTCCGAACCCCTGACAAAAGGTTGAATGACAAAATCCATGGCCAACGAGCTTCTCTGTCTGGTGCATTTACTGAGCTCCAGAACATGGAACACTTAGCAGAACCCCCAACAGCCACACAGCCGACCTCAGTCCGCTGAAGTGTTTATCAGCCAGTGTGCCGTGGCACACTAGATATGGTCAGGGGGGTATTCCAGAAAGCAGGTTACGCTAGTTACCCCGGTAAGTTTGAGGCTAAGGAAGTGGATAACCTCAGCTTTCGGTTCCAAAAATGGAGGTATGTTTCAGGGTATGTCAAGTTACCATAGCAACTCATGCTCTGTACATAACCTGGTCTGGAGCAGGTTTAGTTGAAGGTTAGTTTGTTTTCAGAGAGGTGAAGCAGCAATAATACTTCAGATAATAATACTTTTTTCCACCATGAGAGGGTGATAAGACCACATATGGATGTTGGAAAGATACACTTTTTTACACTAATCTAACTTAATTATTTGCTTCAGTTAAGATAAATCTTTTTTTTTTTTTTTTAGTTAAGTCAGCTTAAAAATAACACGTAGTTATCAGACAGTTGTTTTACTTTCATTCAAGTTAATTCAATTAAGTAGGTGTAACTTTGGTGCTGCTGTTAGATTGGCACTGCAAGGAATTGTGGGATACCATTCCCTTTGCCTGTCTGGACGGATTTGGGTTTAAGTGTGGGTTTTTGATCAAATGTGTTTAGTTGTTAAGCTGTTTTACTGTGTTTTGCCAAGTTATTTGTCCAGTTAAGTTTAACTCTTTCTGGACCATCAGTGAGAGGGAGGGAGAGGATGAGATTATTTAGCACCACTAGTGCTTTACAATATAAAGCTAAAGTCTGAGAAATGGTACATGATGCAATGTTTCTTGTTTTCAATCCATTTTGTTTCAATCATTTTATTGTTTTAAAAATGAGTATATCTGCAGGCTCAAACTAAGACATATGAGAGTTCAAGAATTACAATAAATTGAGATGGAAAAACATTTAATTAAAATTGGAGTAATATGACATTTAGTTAGATAAATATGTAAATTTGCATTGAACAAAAATATTCAGTTGGGTAGACGTAATGAATTAGGTTGAAAACAATTTAACTCAATGACTTGTAACCAATTGAAGTAATTCATTTAAGTTGGATAAGTTATATATAAATGCGTCACAATGAAAATAGAAATGAGATAGAAACTCGTGCGTTTACTTTGTCCGTTATTTTTCTCCAAGCAGAAACTCTTTCTTTTGCCGATGCAGCCGTATTACTTTTTTGATGGACATATAATCTTCATACGCCGTCATTAAAACCTCAGACTCCGTCTCACTGGAGCATTGCGCTCTCTTTTTTTCTCCATGCGTTTCCATGGTGACTCCAGAAATCAGCGATCCATTGAGAATGTCTTTATGTACTTGCTGTGCACGCCCATAAACGCCCATAAACCCAGGGTTACCAAGTCAAGCGTAATTACGCCAACTCATGTCCGGTTTTTTGGAACCGACATACCCAGAGTATTCTGTGTTCATCCAAACAGGCCCTGATAAAACACTGAGTAGTTAAGTATATGAAAGATCATAAAATACTTTTTTCTCTGTGTTTATTTGATTCTATTAAAGACACTTTGGTAAGAATGACGGAACCGCAATTTAGCCGCAGCTACAGCTCTGTTTCAAGAAAAGTCCCGCTCCTTCAACTGTCTCCACCAATCATTCTTGGAGGCTTAATCATACGTCATCAGTCTGGCCAATCAGAAGTCGTTAAAGTCTTCACTTCCTTGTTCTGATTTAGCTCATAAAGTCTCTCAGTTCCAACAAAAATACCAGCTAAAGTTTGTCTTTAGCGGTGTAGCTTTCTGCGGGATCCAGTGTCAGACCGTGGAAGAAGTGGAAAAAAAAATGAAGCACAGAGAAGAGAGTCTGTCTGGCATCACTATATCTCCCATGATGCATAGCGTTAAAGTGACAGTGTCTCAGCGTACAATGAGTCTTCCCTGTTAAACGACTTGAAACCACAACAAACACACATCAAACAGTTTTTAAATCTTCTTGATGAAATCAGAGGTCAACAGTTTAGTTCTCCTTCAAGGTTTTTGTTTATTAACAGCCAAACATCCCAGAGTTTGGTCCATGTCATCTTTGTAACTACAACACATTTCTAATAATGTCTGGATTGAATGATTCACTTTCAGACTTCAGTTACTTTTGAAAAAATGAAGAGTTAAACCTAAGTAGAAGTTATAACAACATTAAGAAAAGGATTAAGGTGAAGTGGCCACAAGACACATTTAAACTGAATTGAAACAATTTTATCATCTAAAGAGAAAGAAAACATTTTTGTTAAAGTTTCAAAGACTTCATTTTGATTAAGACAAGAGAAAAACTAATAAAACTTCAACATGTTCACTTTTTGTGTAGCTGCAATAAACATAAATATTAACGTTAGTTTTTTTGTGTAAATATAACAAACATTTTGTGATCATATTGTTCAAAAATTACAGTTTTCTTTTACCAACATTTAAAAAAAGATTATAAAATAAATCACTATTTAGAAATAATGTATTTGGTTTTTTGTGAGGTTCCATAAAATTTCATGTTAATAAACTGGAGGGAAAAAACAACTACCAGGGTAAAATTTCAAATAATTACTTAAAAATTATTACTAAAAACTAACTTAACTTTTTTTTTTTTACATGTTTTAGAAAAAACAGCTGCAACTTCCAGCTTTTTCTGCCCAAATGATCACAAAAATGCATGTGAGATTGTGGGTGGACTGTACATCAATATAGAGTTTCTTGTTTTTTAATTTTTGAATGCTGGTGTGCCGCAGGATTTTTGTCAAGGATAAAGTGCGCTTTAGCTCAAAAAAGGTTGAAAAACACTGCGCTACAGTATTGATCCTAATTCAATTCCTTGGTATTGCAAAAACCATGACAAAAGTCATTCATCTGATAAATGAGAGACATGATTTGGTGCTGTTCTTTCTCCCGCAGTTCTTCTGCTGCAGACAAGTCATCATTGGCACAGAGAATTCTGCAACTGCCTAAGAGTTATATTTACTTCTCTGAAAAAGGTGAGGTTTTTTTTAATGTGGTGTTCACTTACAGTTTTAAATCTGAGCAGAAGAAAGCTCCATTGTACTTTTAATACATAATTTTGTCTTTCAGTTTTTCGTTATCCGCTAAAGCTGGCAATATCAGCGTTTGTCACCTGTGTCGCCATGTATCACGTACGCTTGAAATCAGTCGAAACGTGGCTTGGTGGAATGTATTAATGTATTAATCAGGTTTTGTGTTTCACTCTTCAGATGGCACTACTGCTGGTCGTTCTTGTCGTGCCCACTCTACACATTGTTCGTGCAGGGATTGATGAAAACATTGCCTTCTTGTTGCTGGGCTTTGGGATTATATTGTCAGATGACAGGATGGAGGTCGTCAAAATTGTGACTTTCTACACCTGGCTGCTGGAAGGTGTGAAAGTCACTTATTTTTACAACTTTAGTGATTTTTTTCACAAAATAAAAGTTATATATTTTATCTCTTAGTGTGCTACATCTGTGCAACAACCCTGTCTTGTCTGATCAGCCTCTTGATGCTCATGAAGTCCATGCTTCTTCACAGGTACGTGCCTCCCAAAGCTCCTAACTGGTCCACTTTCTTTTAAAAAGCTAACCTCTTGCTGTTTAATGTCCTTCAGATCAAATTTGAAGTCCCTTTATAAAGGAGAAATATACTACATTAACAACAGCCAGAAGACGATCCGACCTTCTTATCCTGGTGTGGTGTGCTGGATGGGTTTAACAGGATACCAAGCTGCCGTTGTGTGTCTTGGTAAAGCATCACAAATAGGAAAAGTCACAGCGTTCTGAATCACATCAAACACATATAAATAATAGGATTCCTAAAACAAACCAAATTCCGTATAGCAGTGGTCCCCAACTCCCAGGTTACACACCACTACTAGTCTGTCAGACAGTTGGCAGCGGTAGGCAGAGAAGCAAATCACAACCTAAATTTTTTTCATTTTATTTGTAAACCAATTCTCAGGGGAAGTTTTATTTTGAAAAACTATCAGAATCTCCCCACCACATTTGACTCATTCTTGACGCATGTCAAGTTGCTCGGTCAGTGTCTTAAATTCAACCACTTAACTGAAACCCCCAATCTAACAAAAACAAAAGTATTTGGAAAGTTCCTTCTCGCATAAAAGATCCAGTGAAGTAAGAGAAGAAGTGCCTATAACTTAAAAATAAAAGAAATCTATTTTTTACAGACAAAAACCATCTTTACTCCAAATATGGATTTATTGCCACTGTTATTCCGATGCACCAAACCCACTTTGGATAATGTTCAGCGAGCTGGCTGTCTAATATTATTATGATGCTGCTAAATGTGCTCAAATGGTGAATTCATGTTTATAAT
This sequence comes from Oryzias latipes, assembly GCF_053564925.1. Taxonomy (NCBI): domain Eukaryota; kingdom Metazoa; phylum Chordata; class Actinopteri; order Beloniformes; family Adrianichthyidae; genus Oryzias; species Oryzias latipes. The sequence goes on from NC_136239.1 coordinate 7,545,883, forward strand.
TTTATTTTGAAAAAATACCAGTTTTAGTAATTTAAAAAAAAATGTTATTGTATTTATTCGTTGCATCTCATAAGTTGGACAAGGCTGAAGTTGGCGTCAAACTTTTCAGTTTCCACTTTGACAGTTAATAGTTAAGGGAAAATCTAGATCCCATTTTAATAGTTCCTACCCAAAATCAAGTGTACAATTAAAGTGTAAAGCATCTGCAAATATTTCACAAACGATGAAGATAAACTTTACCATCAGAAGCTAAAGGAAACTGGAAGCTAATAAAAAAAAAGAATGGACACCCACTACAGGCTGGTCTGTAAAAATGTTGTCTGACTCTAAAGTGGTCGGTGGCCTGACAAAGTTTAGGGTCCACCGCTTTACAGCTCACACTGAAGTGTTGGCCTCTGATTTAAACTGTCTTTAGGAACCTTTGGCTCAGAAAGAGACTTAAGAAGAAATTGCTAAAAACGTATTATTTTGGACTGTCATGCTTCATGTTATCAATACTATATATATCTATCTTTATACCCAGGCATCAAAGTGGGGTAGCCTAGACAGGGCATACATTTTTACCTCCCTCCTTCTTTTCCCCAAACCTTCCTCCTTCAGTAGCCGCGGTTACATGGGCAGAATATCTTGATCGGATCAATTCTCGGGTTAAAATTCACCCGTGCATATGGGCACAGAAAACCTTTTTCCGATTATAAGAAACGTTCCCATGGCTCACACTTTCGGTCGGAATGAATCATTTGGGCATGCGCAGTAGTGTAAAATCACCCGGATGCGGAAATAGGTCCCGTTGTAAACAAACCGCTGCCACAGACAGATAGCATGTGCAGCAGCTCCGTAATACGAGACGATCTTCCAAACGTGCTTTTATTAATGTTATGAATATTATGAAGTGCCTGTTCGCTCATCGTTATATTTAATCCATGTGGTCAGTGCTTTTTTGTGGAAGAATTAAGCTGGAAGAAGGCTTAGGACAGGCTAACACGGGCTAACAGCTTAGCCTTGATGGACACAAAATCCAGGACCGTGCGAGAAATGCTGCAATCTGCATCTTGGCTGAACGTAAATCTGTGGGAATAACATCAGCCTTTATTTTGTCGGGACACAACTGGAAACAAAAATCCACGTGATTGAACAGTTTCTAAGGACTGAGCGACATTTATTTCTGCTCTGAAAAGTTCACACAGACCGCCCCAAAGCAAACTCTGTGAGCTAGCGGCCCGAGCTCTGTTCGAACACGGTTCCTCCTGAGTCCTGCAGCCGCTAACCCAGAGCGGCGGGACGGCTCGCAGTCTGAATTCTCCCACACATAACAAAACAACAAAATGCACACGTAAAAAAGCATCCTCCCCCCCTCAGACACAAAATTATTAATCCGGCTGCTCTGCTCACTCGGGTGCCAGTGGACCGAGTGAGCGTCGGGGGGCACGGAGCGCCCCTTCCCCGCATCTCTCTGTGAGGGGTGTAAGAGAGTCCTGTTTGAGCTCCAAAGCTTTCTCTCAGCGAAACACCGTCTATGCATGACGTAAACCAGAGCAGAAGTGACACACGATCGGAATGACCGTTTACATGCTCCACGATCCGATAAACGATCGGTATAACCCACCTATCTCGATCGGAAAGGAAATTCTGATCCGAACGAGTCTGACCGGGGCAAAGTATTCCGAACGGCGCGTTTACATGACGCATTTTCTTTCCGATCAGGCGTTCATTCCGATTACTTTTGCCCATGTAAACGCGGCTAGTGTGTGGGTGCGCGTTTGTGTGTGTGTGACTGGTCTAAGCCACACCACACTGCACCAGGGTCATCTGCACAGCCCAGTGTGGGCACCTCCACAGCAGGGCCTCAGCTAAGGTTTGTTTCCCCTTGCCGCTTCATCCCAAGACCAGACCTCTACCACACCCAACCACACCCTACCACACCCATACACAAACTATCTCCACCCATCCCTGTCCTGAGCAGCCTCTCTCCCCTGCACCACAGTCATCCCTCTTGCATTTAGCGCTCTTTTTACCCCTCTGTCCATCCCATTCGCGGTCTTCCTCTCATTCTCACTCTACTCACATCAGATTTGTATACCTTTTTCACCAATCGCTCCCTTTCCATTCTTTCAACATGTCCAAACCATCCCAGTGCCTTTTGCTCTGCTCTATACGCCAACTCTCGCATCACACCAGTTCTCTCTCGGATTACTTCATTTCTCACACGATCCATACGTGTCATACCACACATACTCCTCAAACATCTCAACTCAACTACATTCAGCTTCCCCTTTTCTGCCACTTTCAGACTCCATGTTTCAGCCCCATATAACGCTGCAGGCACCACCACACCCTCATACAATCTCCTTTTCGCATCCTTTCCCAGTGACCTACATTCAAACACTCTCTTCATCCCCCCCCCCATATCTTTCGTACTTCGTTTATTCTAAACTACCTCTCCCCCTATTCCACCATCCACACAGACATACGACCCCAAATACTGAAAACACTCTACCTCTTCCAACAACTCCCCATTTAATGCCACATTCAATCTACGTTCACCCTTTAACCTCGTACACCTCATCACCTTACTCTTTTCCACATTCACTCTCAACTTCCTTCTGTCGCACGCCCTTCCAAACTCCTCAATCAGACGTGCCAAGCTCTCTTCTGAGTTAGCCACTAGTGCAGTATCATCTGCAAACAGCAACTGATATACAGCGGGAAAAATAAGTATTGAACACGTCAACATTTCTCTCATATTTGACATGAAATTTTCACCAGATGTCGTCATCAACCCAAGTAATGCACGCATAGAAAGAAATCCAAACATTTGTGTCCATAAATGAAGGTATGTGTAATAAAGTGAAATGGCACAGGGAATAAGTATTGAACACGCTTACTGAAATTTATTTAATACTTAGTGCAAAAACCTTTGTTGGTGATTACAACCTCAAGACGCCTCCTGTATGGAGAAACCAGTCGAATACATTGCTCAGGTGTGATTTTGGCCCATTCATCCACACAAACTGCCTTCAAATCTTCAAGGTTCCGGGGGTCTCTTCTGTGAACCCGGATCTTCAGTTCTTTCCAAAGATTTTCAATTGGATTCAAGTCTGGTGATTGACTGGGCCATTCTAGCAGCTTTATTTTCTTTTTCTTCAACCACTTGAGTGTTACCTTGGCTGTGTGCTTGGGATCGTTGTCTTGCTGAAAGATCCACCCTCTTTTCATCTTCAGCAGCCTGGCAGATGACAGCAGATTCTGATCAAGAATGTCTCCATACTTTTCTCCAGTCATTATTCCTTCAATGATATGAAGTCTACCAGTACCACATGCTGAAAAACAGCCCCACGCCATGATGCTCCCACCTCCAAACTTGACTGTTGGTATGGTGTTTTGGGGGTGATGTGCGGTGCCATTTTTCCTCCAAACATGTTGTGTCTTAAGACATTCGAAGAGTTAAATTTTGGTCTCATCTGACCAGAGTATCTTCTCCCAGAATGTCATGGGTTTATCCAAATGTTGTGTCACAAACTCCAAACGAGCTTCAACATGCTTCTTCTTCAAAAATGGAGTCTTGCGTGGTGTGCGTGCATGGAGGCCATGGCGGTTGAGTGCATTACTTATTGTTTTCTTTGAAACAACGGTACCTGCTGATTCCAGGTCTTTCTGAAGCTCTCCGCGAGTGGTCCTGGGCTGTTGGAGAACCCTTCTGATGATTGTTCTGACTCCTCTGTCTGAAATCTTGCGAGGAACACCTGGCCGTGGCAGGTTTATGGTAATGCCGTGTTCTTTCCACTTCCGGATGATGGCCCCAATGGTACTCACTGGAACTTTCAGAAGTTTAGAAATGCGCCTGTAACCAATGCCTTCAGTGTGTTTTGCAACAATAAGGTTGCGTAGGTCTTTGGACAGCTCTTTGCTTTTACCCATCATGCAATGCTTCTTGTCTAACACCTTGCTTGTGAGAAACCTTTTTAAAAGGCATCAGTCAGGACTATACCAGTTGATATTACTTTGCACTAATAGGGGGCAGGTTAACCTTCTGAATACTGACAAACTCCCGCTGCTTTCTTGGCTTGCCAGACCTTTTTACCCCTCCTTTTCTTCATGTGTTCAATACTTATTCCCTGTGCCATTTCACTTTATTACACACAACTTCATTTATGGACATAAATGTTTGGATTTCTTTCTATGTGTGCATTACTTGGGTTGATGCCGACATCTGGTGAAAATGTGGTGTCAATAGCTCGATTAGAAATGTGTTTTTTGAGTGAAATGTTGACGTGTTCAATACTTATTTTCCCCGCTGTACGTACATACGTACATACACGTATATAGACAGACAGACAGACAGACAGACAGACAGACAGACAGACAGACAGACAGACAGACAGACAGACAGACAGACAGACAGACAGACAGACAGACAGACAGACAGACAGACAGACAGACAGACAGACAGACAGACAGACAGACAGACAGACAGACAGACAGACAGACAGACAGACAGACAGACAGATAGATAGATAGATAGATAGATAGATAGATAGATAGATAGATAGATAGATAGATAGATAGATAGATAGATAGATAGATAGATAGATAGATAGATAGATAGATAGATAGATAGATAGATAGATAGATAGATAGATAGATAGATAGATAGATAGATAGATAGATAGATAGATAGATAGATAGATAGATAGATAGATAACTTTTTTTAATTCTTTTTTCTTATTTTTCTTTACAGGAATGGCTATCCAGACTTTAGTGTTTTTCATCTGTTTCTTGTTTCTAGTTTTTTTAATCATAGTCCCAATTTTTTATGGCCGCAATATCATTGTTTTTGAAATTGCGGGAAAGGCTTGGTAAGTCAGTGACCAACCATGCTTTTTTCTTTTTTTTTACTTACATTTAAAAATGTTTTAAACACCAGTGAAAAAAAAATCAAGATATTTATTGCTTTGATTCATTCTTGCTCTTTCTCAGGCCAGCCTGGGTCACCCTTATTTTGGTTTCAGCTCTGCAACATGTGACTTCAAAGTTTTTTTTTATCAAAAAGGAATCCGGTACCAGAGATCTCAATAACAGGTATTTTGTTTGCTCCAGCTCATAGATTGTCATAAAGTATATTGTAATAATATATTTGTATTCTGTTATTAGAAATGTGTGGAATTATTGCAATTCATTAATTTTTTTTTGCAAATCACGCAACTCTCTTTAAAGACCCTGTGCGTTTGTAGCTCCAATATGGCTCACCACATTGGCGAATATCTCAGCAACAAGTAGTGAGAGGGAGCTGAATTACTCCACGCGAACGGTTCCACCCACAACTCAGAGGCGAATTTCTGATGAACTCCTGCTGCTCTGCAGAAACTATGTCCTAAAAAGCGACACGGATTTTAAAATTTTGCCTCCAAAAATCATAACCATAATCAAAAGACCACTGGGCACTCTTTGAAAATAGATCAAAAGATGATCATATTGGGGCTTTAAAGAAAATGGGGCCTTGTTCCACTTGTTCATATATTGGGTGCTGCCTACCGTACTCTACGTTTTTTCGATGACATGTTTTTAGCGTGTTTAGTAGCCAACTATAATACCTGAAAAACATAGATAAAACAGTATGCACATTTCTGTTAAGTAAAGAAAACATTACAACTTTCTACTAACCAACTACTGAATATTGAACATCACTTTTAAATTGTTTTTTCATTGGAACAACTGTATTGCTCACCTGCTGTAGTTCTCAGCAGTTGGGCCACAAAGGGCTCCAAAAAGATATTTAAATAGGATGATTTTAGTGAGACAGAGTTTATCAGGAGGACACAGTTGGTCCAGCTGGTAAAAAATGAATTTCTTGCTTTATTTGTTGACCCAGTTTGTTTGTCTAATAGGCATGACAAGTGTATTGACTAACTTTAAAGATCCTTGTGTTTAGTTTTTTTCAGTCTGTCTGTGGTGACTTTCAGGGAGAGTCTGTTCCTACTGACATACCTGATGTTCGTGGTCAACATCGTGGTGGGCCTTGTTGTTGTTATATGGAGAGTGGTGATAACAGCTTTATATAACATCATTCATCTTGCTCGAATTGATATCAGTCTACTCCACCGCACAGCAGAATCCTCTGATCCAGGTAATTTCAAAGCAGGACCCTATGACACAAAGCTCCTTTTATATTTAGAGATATATAGTTTTTGGTTTTGAACCTTGTTCATGGTAATGGTTTTCAAAGAGGTCAAAATGATAACCTCATTCTGTTGTTTTACCCTCTTCAGCCTACAGTTACTACACCCACTTCCTGAACGTGGAGGTCAGTCAGTCCCACCCAGTGATGAAGGCTTTCTGTGGGCTCCTTTTGGATGTGATGATTGAGGGGGGTAGAGCTGGACAAAAACAAAGTGCAGAGGAAGGTAGAAAGACCCTGACTTGTAAACACAAACTTTACACCTCACAATAGCAATCAAAGACATATCATGTATGTTTTAAAGACCTCCTGATGTTCCTCATCTTTCTGGAAAGACTGTTTCTAGATGCAGAACGCAAAGTCATTGACCTGTTCAAAATGCCTCAAAATATCCATTGTGTAACCCTAAATATTATGGCGATGGGAAAAGTAAAGACAGGAGTCGTTACATCATCAAAAACAACTGTTTCCATTGACTATGAAAGTGCGAATTGAGTGAGAATTCGGACTTCACTATCCTCGAACGAGTGGTTTGTGGCCTTCAGGTGGAGATGCACTGCAGACTCAGGTCCACTTGGGTTGGCTCTGCGATGTTGGTAAAGCCGCTTGAAGTCCGAATTGTAGCCAGAGAGAAAGGATGGTTTGAGCGAGGAGTGAAAGAAGCCATCTTCGTCAAGAAGGATAAACCTTCTCTTAACAAGAATGGTGGTCTCAGGTTTGTTCTTCCATCCATCTATGGCAGTGTTTTGAAACCTAAACAAACCAAACCAGTTCCACCTGAGTCGTTAACAGCTGAAAGAGATGACCAGTTTGGGGAGGGAGTCACTGGCTCCCCAACCCCCAGCTGAGGACAAAGGACTCTTAACGACCCGAAACCATGTAGGCTAAGTTGACAATACCATCCAGTTTCAGGTCTGACTCCTCCCCCATGAGCACATATATACCAGCTCTTCGACCAGCTATTTCAGAATTGACAAAGCCTCTTGGATAAGAGGTGAAACGTCTTCTAACTTAAAAAAAAAAAAAAAGTCCAGATGACAGCCCCTAAACCTCCTACAGCTCCTCTGTAAAATCACCATCCACCATTTTTTAGAATGGCTTCATCCGTAGCCACTCCCAATTTGTTTTTTTGTGTTTATTTGCGTAATTATGATTGAATGGAAACAGTGTAATTTTCTTTTTTTCCCTGGCTTTCTAGAATTTTGATAACTTTTTGTGCATATTTGTAATGGAAAAGCATCTAGTGAGACTTAGAGATAAATACCTGGATACTGAACAGAGCTGGGGAAGTTTTCCTGATTCACGTATTTCTTCAAGATAATCAAGTGTAAATTAAATATGCAGACAAACAATGAAATCTATGACGACACAGTGTTACTAATAATAATCTTTGCTACTGTGGTCCCAGCTCTCTTCAGCTCAATGGCCACTACCTCTGTACAGTTCATTTAAATACATTCATTTTTTTAAAGCTGACGTCTATCTGTAATGAACATTACTAAACTTTCATTTTTTAAGTGGGACTTTTTGCAGAATATCTGACTAAAAGAATGTTCGCCCCACTCTGCGTGTTTAGTATGTCAAGCTATGTGTGATTCCATCAAGACTCCATGAAAAACAGGGAACACATTTTGGAAACGTAATTTATGATTTTCAAGGTCCAACACACATATTTTGTCATTTAAAGCAGTGTTTTTCAACCTTTTTTGAGCCACGCCACACTTGAACCTTGACAAAAAATCCCGCGGCACACCAGTATCCAAAAAAAGAAAAAAAAAAGAAAAAGGAGAAACTCATAGTCTGTATTGATCTACAGCCCCTCCACAATCTCAAATGCATTTGGGTGATAATTATTGTGGCAGAAAAAGCAGGAAGTTGCAGCTGTTTTTTCTAAAAGATGTAATAAAAGTTAAGCTAGAAGATTTAAAAACTGTTTGATGTGTGTTTGTTGTAGTTTCAAGACGTTTAACAAGAAAGACTCATTGTGCGCTGAGACGCTCTCACTTTAACCCAATGCATCATGGGAGATGTAGTGTGAAAACTGCCGCAAAAGGGCAGAAAGACTCGCGTCTCTGAGCTTCATTTTTTTGTTGACTTGTTCCACGGTCTGATACCGAATTCTGTGGAAAGCTACACCGCTAAATATGAGCTTTAGCTGGTATTTTTGTTGGAACTGAGAGACTTTATGAGCAGAATCGGAACAAGGAAGTGAAAACTTTAACCACTTCTTATTGGTCAGACTGATAACGTGTGATTAAGCTTCCAAGAATGATTGGTGGAGACAGTTAAAGGGGCGGAACCTTTCCGAAAACATCTGAAGCTACGGCTAAATCGCGGTACCATCATTCTTATCGAAATGTCTTTAATAGAATCAAATAAACACAAAGAAAAAAGTATTTTACCATCTTTTATATTCTAACTACTCAGTGTTTTATCAAGGCCTGTTTGGATGAACACAGAGCTGAAATCCTGGGGATGGTAAATGTTTTTAGATCAGTTAATGAGGGCAATTTCCCACGGCACACCTGACCATCTCCCACGGCACACTGGTTGACAATCACTGATTTAAAGGCTATTTCTAGACCGTTTTTGCAGCCCAGTTTGCATTTTGTTTAGCCTTATTGTCCTTTGCGCTTTCAGGGATTCACCAGAACAGTACCAATAAGAAGACCAGGAGTCGGAGAATTTGTTTTCGATGGCAGCTACTGTACACCCTAGTGAACAACCCATCACTCCTGGGATCAAGAAAGCACTTTCAGACATTGCAGATGTCAGAGAATGTCTTGAATGGCACTCCTAAGCGCAGCTCCAGGAGAGAAAGCAAGAAGGAGGCAGAAGCTGCATCTGAGGAGGCAGTCGAGTCCATGAAAACGCAATGAATAAGAGCATCCTCATCAGAGTTCGCAAGGCTTTTCAGTACATTTTCAGTTGATCAATATTTCTCTTTTGTGGCATTTGTCTTCATGTGACTTTTGGTGTTTGATTAGGAAAAAAATTGTGTTTTAATTGAAGAGGAAGCAAAGGTTAGACAGGTGAAACAAAAACACAGACTTTGAAACTTTATGGAACAAAATTGGAACAAAAAAATTAAGATACCCTCTTTGATTTAATTTCAGAAAAAAATCACAGCAGTTGTTAAAATAGTTCTTTCTTTTTTAAATCAATTGTAACTAAATATCAGATGTTTGAGTTACTTAACTAAATCATTAAAATATAAAACAGGCATAAACAAATGATGAAACCCCAGATTTCGTTGTGCAATCTTTGTAGCTGTGTTTTCATCACACAAATGTGCTAAACCTTATCAAAATTCTTGAAATGTTGAATCGCAATCACACCGTTTCAATTAAATCATTATTATGCAAATAAACACAAACCAACTCACATGATAAGTCATTCAAAAACATGGCGACGGTTGGGAACAGGCAATGAAACACTTTTTTGTATTAATTTCAGTCGCCATTCTGTCATAAGGCCCATGAGGCTGGAGCCATCGCGCTGGTTATGCTAGCGGCCCCTTGGTGGCTGGCTGGACGGCAGACAGAGAGTCGCTGCTGGATGAGGAGGCAAGCCTGCTAAGGACCAGCCGCCCATGGGTCAGCATAGCTGGAGCAATCGAGCTCGTGGCGCCGGATCCCAGCATAGCAGCTCCTTAGGCATGGCTATGCCGGACACCGGATGCTGGCTAGCTAGCAGTCAGAGAGCCCTTTGTATTTTTGAGTTCCCTCAACCTGTGCCTACTTTCTCAAGGGAGCTCCTTCCGTGTTGTTCAACAGGATTCGGATCAGGCCTCATATAGGGCCTAATTCAGAAAAGTCCAACGCTTTCCTTTTAGATCTGTTGTGCTTAATGACCCACCTGAATCATGTTTTTAGTTATTCTCAAAGTTTTCCCAGTGGTCTTTTAATCATGATTATGCCTTTTTTAGCCTAAATCAAGAGCCTTTGTCATCTTCTAGGACATAGTTTATGCAGGAGTTCATTAGCTTTTCACCTCTGAGTTGTGGGAGGGAATGTTAGAATCAGTGACGTGTCGTGAGGTTGATGGCTGGTGAGGCACTGACTCCTCTGGAGTCAGATTTACAGTTGCAAGAACTGAATATTTCACCTTTCATCCAACAGCAGCTAACAGCTTATAAAATACACACAAGAACATATTTTTCCTACAGAGAATGTTTATTTTATAGACATGAATAGAACACTCTTCTTGTGTATAAATTATTTATATGTACTGTAAACAAATTAAAGTATACAGATGTGTTAAGCACCCATTTGACCTTCAGTAACTATTTCTGGTATTTTTCCAACTTCAAATTCTGGTGCTTTAATCAGTGTTATCAAATGTTGTCTGTAAAAAATGATCATAAAAATAAAATAAATGATTTTACTTACATTTTTATTCACCTACTCCCATGTTATTTTTAAAAAAACAAATGCTTTTTGAGTCAATGTGTCGATCTTTCGCCACAAAAAGCTCAATGATCTGTTGGAAAAGTCTTCCTTATTTTCCTTTATTTTATTGGAGTTTTTCCCTCTGTCTGTCCCTGTCAGCTCACATCTGCCCCCTGCTGGTGAGGCATGCCTCACCTGAAGCCTTTTATGCGGGCCTATAGCAGGGCTTCACCACACGTCTCTGTACATAGAGCCCTGCCGTCAGACATGAGACACAGCGCTTCAGAGCCTCACCAGGAGTTTATGCTCCGTCTGTGATCGCGCAACACTCAAGTTCAGCAATTTTAACCTCAGAAACTATGGAAAACGTGTTGATTTGACTGAAAATGTATATTTAACACAGTTCAGTGGAAAATAGTATTTACTTAATTTACCTTTTTCTATTTTATCACGATCATAACAGGTGAGGCCCTGCCTCACTTGCCTCACCTTACTGTACGTCACTAGTTGGAATGGTGTACCCCCGATTCCCCTCCTTATTACTGAGACTTTCCCCTTTTAGCTTACAGCCCCTCACACCCCCAACCTAACATTAGCAGTTTGATAAAAATAGTCATCAGTATTGAAGTTATCCCACTGGAAGCCAGCTCAGATGAGGAAAATGGATCTATTTGTCTGCAAATGGATGCTTTAGAATGGAGCCCGTCCAACTTGTGGCCTGCCCACTGTATTTTCTACGTGACAAACACGCTCTGTTAATAACAGATTCTTCTCCAGAATCACAAAGATTTGGATAAAGAAATACTAAAAATGCAACTGTGAGCATAATTGTCTTTCTATATGTCCTCCATCAGAAAAAGTACACAAGAACATGTTAAAAACACCAAAAACACTATTTTTATCTGAGAGGGTGTTTAAGTTTAAAGACACCTATGAATGACATTAACTATATCACTATAGTATAAATGTGTTGTCTGTACTATGAGCTTTGGAATTTGGCCTCTTTTTTTATCCTAATTTGTTTTCTTAGGTAGTTGTTAGACTATTTCTGTGGAATAACAAGTCAAAGTAATGTCAAATTTTTATCGTTATATTTGGAATTGTTTTGTTTGTCCTATGCAATTAAACAATTATTAATTAGCTATTGCGTTATTACTGTCATGCCATATTGCAAAATTCCATAAATATTTGCTCCTTAAAATTGAATGGAGGCAACTTTCAGCAAATTTAACTTAGGTTTACTATGAGATTAGGAATGGCTTCAATTATCATATCATTCAGCTTTTTACTGTCTGGAAAATGTATTTTATTTCTAAAAAAAACAACAACATTAGTATGAATAGAACTTTTAACAACGAAGTTTAAGGGCCACCAAAACAAAATTACGAGATTTTAAGTCATAGATTTACGAGAAAAAAACTTGTACATTTAGATGAAAAAAAACTCGTCATTTTACAAGATTAAAGTGGAAGTGAGCCTGCAGAGCAGCAAGTGAACACTGAAGCTGAATGTTTACTGATAACATTCCAAATGTTACTGTTTATACAGTATCATTTAACTATTAAGGTGTTAATGGCACCTCTATCCAGTCCAGTTTAAGTCTTTTGGGGATCTGTTTACTTTCAATAAAAGCTAACCAGAATCATGTTTACCTGACTGGCTTGTACGTAATGTATCTATCTGTCCAGCAGATGGCAGCCTAATCCTAAAGCATGGCAACAATTTTTGTCTCTCATTCTGGTGGAACTTTAGTAAGAAGCCTTATTGGGTTTTCTGAAGCTGTTTGAACAATGCCATGGCATTGGCTTGCAGTCTTAACCAGTGCTGTGCAAGTTATTTCTAAACTGTAAGACATATGTCTAGAAGTTTAGTGGAGTTTTTAGACTTCTCTAATCTTCTTAAAACATTAAATTAAGGCATGCTTTGCCAACATAAAGGTGCCTGTCCTGGCCCTCTACGCTGATGGTCAGTCCGACACAAGACCGGATTTTCGGTTGACCATCAAGCATCTGGTGGAGCAGCTTTGGGGTATCTCACAGTCTGGACGGGGGGCACAGGAGACTGGAGTCCTGGTGTTCCTTTTTTGGCTGGCGTGTGGCACATCTTACGGTGTGGTAGCCAGGGTCTTTGACATGCCACGGTCCACTGTGAGGGACATTGTCCACAGGGAAGCAGACCGTATCCTCCAGCTGATGCACAGGGTCACCCTGCTTCCCAGTGTAAATGAACTGCCATTAGTTGCCTCTGATATTGAGCAGCTCGCTGGGTCTGCTGCCTTCCAAAAGGTCGTGGGGAGCATAGATGGTAAGAATAATGCCCTAAAAGAAAATGCAGCTTGTCATTTTAACAGCAAACTCTTTTATTTCATTTAAATGCAGGCTGTATGTGATTCTACTGCCAAATGTTTAGATATTTTTTTTGGATATCCAGGATCAGTCCATGATTCATTAATTCTGCGTAACAGCCCAATTTATGTAAATGCAACATACCCACCTGAAGAATAAATCCTTTTAGGTGATGGTGGGTATCCCTGCATTGCACATCCCATCACGCTGCTGACACCCTACAGCACGTGTCAAACTCAAGGCCCGCGGGCCAAGCATAAAAGTTTTTAATTTCTCAAAATAAAAAATAAAAATTGGTGTGTATTTATTCATATCTAGGGGGAATTGGACTTGCATTTTGGATCGGCCAACTATACATTAGGACTTAAACACGTGACAGAATCAAGTTTGAAAGGATTTATGCTGGAGTAACAAGCAAACATGTTTTCTATGTTGTCATGGTGCCTCTGTCAGTTCTCCTCCCCCTCCCCTCTCTGCTTGGCTCCTGATGCGACACAGCTGCGACCACTCGACTCATCACCTGCCTGCCTTCTTAAGGAGATCCTGGACCAGCATTCAACGCCAGTTTGTTGCCCCTGATGGTGCATAGCATGGTCTTCACATTCTTAGTCTCTGTTTCAAGCCTCTGCTTAAGTCTCGCTCTTACCTTGTCTTCAGGAATCCATTACCATGAGTGGTCGGCTGAGCCTGCTGCATTTCCGGATCCCAGCCTCGTCATTACCTCATGTCAAGCCATGAACCTCTGCCGATCCTCCTGTCAAGCCACGAGCCTCTGCCGATGCTCCAGTCTCGCAATGAGCCACGGTCGAAACCACCAGTGATGTCACCAGCCGCGGCAATCCTCCATCTTCGTCGTGGGTTCTCCTCGGAGTCATCTGCTTCGCCTACCATCTACTGAATCACGATTTGAATATAAAATCCTTTTTTACTCACCTCAAAACTCACCTGTGTCTCCTTCCGGGTTCCAGCGTTTGGGTCTGTTTAGTTCTACTAGTCATGACACATGTAACTGTAATTGTCACTTTAAAAAATTGGGGTGGAAAAAATAGAGTAATTTAACATTAAGCAGTAGTAACATTTATTTTTCATTACATTACATGTATAAGTTACATCTGGCCCTTTGAGGACAGCGGATATGATGTGGCCCTCAGTGAAAATGAGTTTGACACCCCTGCCCTACAAGAACCCCCTGAGGAATGCAGTTGACAACCTGGTTTACAAGCAGCACCACGCAAGGGCACAGTCTCAGGAGAGCAATATTTCTGGGGGCACTGGAAGTAAAACCAACCTTTGCGGTGAAAATCATTGCCTGCAGCACCACCCTGCACAATCTGTGCATCAGCGAAGGGGCCCCCTTGGAGCCAAAGATGTTGAGCCACAGCAGGACGACACACCAGGAACCAGCAGGATGGGCAAAGTGGCATCTGTCTGCGGGGACAAATCCCTGCTTTCCTTTCAGCTCCAACTGTGACGAAAATGGCTCTAGAGGACCACGATTATTAATAACGTATAAAAATAAATGTTAACATTTAAAACGAAATTGTAAACATTTACATTTGATGTTTATGAAAATCCTTTTGAGATAGTTAAAAATGGCTCAGATTTAAATAATACATGTAAATAATTCATGTTTGTTCATACATTTATTAAACAAATTGCGAAAACAACAACGGTACATTTTTTTAAACAATATTTCCAACTCAAGTAAGCTTAACAGACTCTCCTGTTGCTTTTCCTCCCTTCTTGCTCTTTCCTCCTCTTCTGGCTCTTTCAACAAAAACCTTCACCCCAATATGACAATGATTAACAGTTTAATTATAAATGAATACAAATCTGAGTAAGTGTGATCTTACTTCCATCCGGCACGCGATTGCGTGAAAACTTTCCCCATCTGCAGACGGTTCCGATTTTCCTCATCCTCATCTGTCCCAAGATATGTAAACACATTTTTTTTTAAAGTGTTAACTTATGACTACGGTTAGAACTCACTCCTTTTTGAAGTACTACCTACTGCTTTTGGTTTTAGCCTTCGACGCTAATTAGTGTTAGCTTTAGCATTACCAAAATTGATGAGCTTCAAAATAATATGTTGAGTAATATTTGACATGTGATATTGGAGTAATATTACATATCAAACATGTCATATTACATATTTGCACATATATTTTCCAACAGATACTTGATACTTCTTAAAATACTTACATTTTTGGGTCGTCTTCCTTGCGTAACCGTCTGCCATTTTCGAAAAATTCAAACGCAATGCATTGTGGTCTTTATGCGCAAATCTAGTGACCATTGATCCACACTGGTTTTTCGCACAGACTTCTGGGAAATTTCTAGTGCACTTGATTTTGGAACTGTTGATTCGGACAGCCCTACAAAATGGGGATTGCACTATATAGTGCACTATATAAGGGTTAGGGCGGTAATTCGGACAGAGATGTCCAAACCTACACAGGGTAGGTTTGGACATGTCTACAAAATGGGAAAAGGCACCATATAGTGCACTATGTAGTGAATAGTCAAGGAATTCGGACATAACATTGGACACCACAACAAAATGGCAAACACACTATATACTGCACTAACCGGGACGTAGAGTGAATTCAGACACAACCACATTCTCTAGTGCTGTCAAACCTCCAGCAGCTGTTACCTATCAGGTCTTTGCTGCACTACCTTCCCTCCTCATTAGCCTCATTACCCTCACCTGTCCTAAACTCTGTATATTCCTCTGCTTCTCTGGCAGTTTGCTGTAACTTGTCCTCACATTCAAGCCTATTTCTCCAATGTATTGCTTCCTTTGTTGCTGAACTTTTTTCTGTTTTTGGACCTGGAGTTTCCTGTAGATTTACTAGATGAAGCTCCAAGAAGCACTTGCTCAACTCTTGAGCCAATGCTCATTGGTGCTTCATTTGCTCCACTTTACTATCAAGTGGGCCAAAGAATGTAAATCAAAGTGACAGAACAATCATGGTCAATGTCTTTATGGTGGAAAGATTTATTTTGAACAAATGAATGATAGAATAAGTAAATGTTTGTCATGTCAACATAAATTTTGACCTTGACCTTGACCAATGATATGATTGGCTTAAAAGAAAAACTAGTAGGAACACATTAGAGATGGGGAAGTAATGACAATGTGCTTGCGTTACTTCATGTCTACGTTTATGTGACTCTCATTTCATCCTATAAAACACAGCATACTTCCACACTGTACTGCGCCTCACTCAGTCCGAAGAATTGTTTGTGCCACTCCCCCTTCATTATTATACAGCAGAGTCAGTGACTGCAAGGGCCATTTTGTTTTCACAACAACGGTCAAACACTCATAAAGGTTCAAGACATCAAAAAACAGGTCAAAAGTTGTCAAAAGCCTAAAACGACATGACAACTGTGTAGTACAACAAAAAATATACAACCATACATAAAACATCACCGCAAAAAGTCCAAATTGTTATTGCAAAGATGATGACAAAAACACAAAAAGGTTCAAAAAGCGCTAAAAAAAAAGTATAAGCACCAAAAGACATGACCAGTATATAGTAAAAGAAAAACTGTACTGAAAGACATAGGCCATCTTAACCACAAAACTTCCACAGTATATTGGTTTTCCGCATTGTTTTTTTCTTCATTGTTATGTTTCTCTTTCTGATTGATTGATTGATTGGATTTATTTAAGTGTCATGCACTAAGGTGCCCAGCCCACACGGGCTTATATGACACTGAAAGACAAACTACACAATACATAAAGATACATCCCCCTCACAAAAATACAATAATCCCCCTAATCAGAGTCTAACAGAATACAAAGTGTCCATTCTTATTGTCCATGCCTTTGACACAAAATTTGCCAAACAAAAGATTTCATTTTCAAAAAGACAACGTAAAATTTTGTCTTCAGATAACCAAAACAAATCAGGACATTTCTTTTCTATTACCTCATACATACAAAGTCTCTGTTTTTCATACAAAGGACAATAAAACAAAAAATGAAATTCATCCTCCACCACTTGCGGCTCACAGACCTCACAGAGTCTTTCCTCCTCAGGAATGCCTATAAAGCGCCCTACTTCCACCTGTAGGGGGAGCACTCCTGCTCTCAGTTGAGCACATAAGGATCTTTGGCTACGTTCACACTGAAGGCTGAAACGACCCAATTCCGAATTTTTTGCCCCTAAGCGGCCCAATTCCGATCTTTTCATGACAGTCTGAACGACACAGATCCGCTCTTTTCAAATGTGACCCAGGCCCTGTGGGTTTGCCGGCCTGATTCCGAAACGTAGCCGATCTTTTCAATTGCGACCGCCGTCTGACTGGCCAGGCGACTTGATTCCGAACCGTACGTCATCGACACGCAACAAACGTCATCATTTTGCGTTGAAGTAGGCAGGAACGAGAACCTAAACATCAACCATGGTGGACGATGCTGCTGAGACCCGTCAGTGAAAGGGAAGGGAGGTCACTGATTGGATTAATATTTGGGCTGATCGCTCTTTTCAGGCCAAACTCCAGGGCTCTTATCGCAACTGGGCGGTTTTTGAAAAAATTTCCAGCTAAATGGCCGAGCGTGGTGTTGAACCTTTCCCGCAAAGACTTTTTTTTCTTTCTCCCCTTTCCGACCGTGATCAGAAGCGCGGAGGACCCGAGGCGATCCTCCTCCTCCTCCCTGTTCTGATCCTTAGATTCTCCAGAACGGGTTAATAAAGAGTCCATAGCATTTATTCTGGGGGCAACCTTCTTTTATTAACATGCGCGCCCACACTGCCCCCCCCCCCATTCTCTATCGCGGCACGCGCTTGCACACACACACGCGGGCGCGCGGCCCCAACACATGCACATTTCCATTCCACAACAGTGGGTACAGACGATCCCGACTCCATTGCCTTCTTAAAATGAGAAGATTGTAATTGTGCTGCTCCTTCGTGAAAATAAATTTAATATAACAAAAAGAGCTCCGCTTTTGACAACACTGTTGTTGACATCAATTGTTAACGTTTGCTCCGCAAACAACAAGTGACGTCGTTCACCGTTGAGTATTCTTCTGGCTTCTGCGCATGCGGGTCTCGTTTGGGTCGTGTCACGGTCACACTGGAGATCACAAAAGTTCGGATTTACTTGGAAATGTGAACGGTATAGCAACAAATCAGATTTTTTCAAAAAATCCGAATTGAGCATTAAGCCCTGCAGTGTGAACGTAGCCTTTGTCCTCTTTTTAAGTTATATATAACATATGGCTCAGCAGAAAATGTGTCCTTAACTTGCAAATAAGTTCGTAATTTTGGTTTTTGAAGCAGTTTCATTTTCCATTCTTTTTCATAATAACCACCTAAAGTTTCCTTAACATTATCTATCTTACATTTCAAACAATTAAAAAATAATGATTGTAGGTTCACAGAGGACAGAATGTTAAATACATCATTACACCAGGGATAAATATGAGCTCTATCCCAATCAAATATTTTACGCGCAAGTCTCTCTGCAGGTAAAGTCACCAGCCGGTTCCATAATCTGAGAACTTCTGCTCTTTGTTTGATCACACAAGGTTCCCACCCCATGTCCCCCTCAATGGCGGCTTTAGCGGTGAACCTGTGTACACCCAGAAAATATCTCATTGCCCTGTTTTGAACCTTATCAAACTCAGGAGCGTCTTCATAACCCCAGACTCCTGCAGAATAAAATAACACAGATCCCACCATGACATCGTACAATTTACTAAACGTGTCAAAACTCAACTCAGGACAGACCTTCATCTTATTTATCACTGCACCAAGTGCCCTCCCAGCAGAATCTGATAACAGCTGCTTTCCTTCTGAGAACATCATATTTTTATGAAAAACAAAACCAAGATATTTATAGGTATCAGTAAACATGAGAGTAGTTTTACCAAAATAAAACCGAAAATTACTTTGAGGTACTAAAGGCTTTCTAAAATGAACTATTTGTGTTTTATCACCATTGATAGTGAGTCTCCATTTGTTACACCAGTCATTCATTGTATTTAACATTCCTTATAATTTTATTTCCTCACCCGCTATCAAAATAATATCATCAGCATAAAGTACTATGCTCAAGTTCCAATTATTGATATCAATACCCAAGTTAGTTTTCTTAATTTCTTGAGCTAAATCGTTGACATAGATAGAAAAAAGAGTTGGTGAAAGAACATCTCCCTGTTTAACTCCAAATGGTGTGGAAAACCATCCTGTTTTTATGTCATTCACCTGCACACAGGCTAATGGAGCCTTGTACAGAGCTTTAATTGCTTTATAAAATTGACCATTAATACCATACATAAGTAATTTATATTCAAGAAGATCTCTATCTATCGTGTCAAATGCTTTTTTAAAATCCACAAAACAAACAAAGGTACTTTTACTTTCTTGCAGTCTGGCTCTCACCACCGAGGACAGAACATAAATATTGTCAATACACGCTCTATTTCTCCTGAATCCATTCTGCTCCTCTACAAGGACTTCGTTTGTTTCTAGATATTCAGATAACCGATTATTTAAAATACTAGAAAACACTTTATACACGGTACTCAGAAGGCTAATGCCTCTATAATTCAGAGGGACTCTTGGGTCTGCTTGAGGGGATTTTGGAATCGGCTTGATGATCGATTTATACCAAATAGATGGTATAAAGCCATTCTTAGAACAGAATCTAAAGAGGCAATGTAAAGTATCTAACAATTTAGGACACCTAAGAACCTTGTTTGATAGTTCATCCACACCAGCCGCTTTATGAAGTTTAGTTTTCTCAATGACTTTTAGAACTTCCTCAATTGTAATATCTTGATTTATTTTTTCAGATTAGTTTAGAGAAATTTTTAAACTATCGTCTTCAAGCAGTTTTTTGGATTTGCACATATTCAGAAAAAACTGGTCATCAAATAAGTGGGAACTACTATTACAAGTAAACAAGTTCTTATAATCTGACTCCCACTTGTTTAACACTTGCTCTGTTAGAAAAACAGATTCTCCAGAGTCTGTAAAAATCTCATGTGGAATTGGCCTTCTACTTTTAGGTCCAAGTTTATTTATTTCCCTCCAAAATAACTGTGATTTATTATTTTGCAAATGCAGTTGTAGTTGAAGAGCTTTACCCCTCCTGAAACGTCTTTTAAATAATTTTAACTTCTTATCAAAATGACTCTGACAGTTTTTAAACACAGAAAGAAGCTCTCTTTTCAGAACCATTTCTCTGCATTTTAAATACTTTTTCTCTGATACAGACACAGTTTTTCCCATAGACTCTGCAGTTCATTGTTCCAGTAAGGTTGATTTCTTTTACATATTCCTTTATTGCTTTTATATTTGTGTATTGGTCTATTTTTATCCAATTCTTTATATAAAACATTACAAAACCAACCATAGCAATGGTTCAGATTTTCCTGTGTTTGTTTACCTTCCCTCAGCTGAAGACCAATTTCACATAGAGACTCACAACAGACTTCTGACTCCATAAAATTAACAGGCAGTTTTCTAATTGGCTTTTTATTTTGTAAACCAGCTTGCATATTATTTGAAAAATTTGTTTCAATAGTTTTAAGACGCAAATAGAGCACTGAATGATCAGGGAGTTTACTTCTGTCATCAATGAGGTTCATCAGATCAGACTCGTTGCTTTTTATCAGCTCCAAAGGGGTGAGAACTTTAAATTCAACACACTCGTTTAAACCAGTGTGCGGGGTGACAATGTTATCCACCACAGCTTTACCCTTAAAGGACACAGAGGTGAAACCATCATTCTCTGGATTTACCCTCCCATTCAGAACACAACATTTAGAGTCTTTAAGAAATTCAACAAAAGCGTGTCCATGATTGTTTAATACCGTGTCTAACACAACTCTTGAGGGAATATCATCCTCATCCACAAAGTCTTTTAAGCATCCTATACGACTGTTCAAGTCTCCACATATATAAACAGAATCAGCATCACATGCATAAATTAGTGAAAGTAAATGGGCAAAAAAAAGATCAGCATTGCGCCCCCAAGTAGAGGTTTCAGGGGACAAGTAGCATGAGATTACTTTAAACGAAAAATTGTGACAAACCATGCTCAAAACGTAAAGACAGAATCCCATCATAAGTTTTATCAATTCTCAAAGAAAAACTGTCCAATAGAGTATTTTTCACAAATATTCCCACACCCCCAGATGCTTTAACAGCTTTTCTGTGCACAATCCGATTGTGTCCAATCCAAAGCCATCCAGCTCCGGTATTAAATTGGATAGATGAGTCTCATTTAAAGAAATAATATCAGGCTCTAGCGACATGAGAATATGCGCTCTTAGTTCACAGTTATTCAGCGTCCAGCCGTTCACATTCCAGTGAACTAAAACAAATTCAGTACTTATGGGCTGAGCGTTTTCTCGTCACACTCCTGCCCCACGCTGCTCTGGGCTGTTTGCCGTTTGGGCCCGTTTAATCAATCGCCCATTTCCAGCCACATAGTAGTCTTTAGCCATCAGGATCTCGCGCAAAAGGGTGCGCAAGTTTGTCTCCATGAGTCTCTCCGCGTGAGACTTTGCAGATGACACATAAACTCTCCTGTAGTTTCCATGATCTTTTAGCCTTGACTTCAAACGAAGAACTGCCACTTTCTCCTCAACCGAGGCGAGCTCCACTTTCACCAGGCCTGATTGCCGTCCTCTCTGCCTTACGCGCTCCGTGGCCACCAGCTTTGGCACCGGCTCACAGTGCAATCCATCCTGCAGCAGCTCCTTCACTTTAGCCTCGAGATTTTCTCCATCCACTTGAGGCAGCCCAACAATAATCAGTGACACGTCTGGGTCAAAAGATTTTCCCCGCTCTTCTCTGTTCCTCATTTTAGTTTCAATATCGTCCATTCTGGAACTCATAATTGAAACTTCCAGATCCAGATTATTGTGCACTTCCCTCACCGCCTTCTCCAGCTCACTTTTAAATGCCGCTTGTCCATCAAAAATGATTTTTTCCAAGCTTCCCCTGAGGGTGTTTATTTTTATATCCATCTGTGTTTCAATATTGCTTTGCATATTGTCCATTTTTGTCTGCATTTTATCCATTTTGTCATTGAGTGCTCTCAGTTCATTCATTAAGGCGTGCTCACCGTCTGCGTCTTTATTACGATGACGTGTGTTATCTGCCATTTGGGCTTCAGTCGTCTCCACAAATTATTGCTTCCAAATTGAGACTTTTTGACCAGAACGACAAAGACACAGTTACACGCTCTTTAGTCGTACGGGTGATTCTGTCCTTTTAAACGTTTACACGCATCTACAGGAAATCATCCCCCCTTTTTAATGGATCTGTTGACCGAAAATTTGACCACCGCCACATACTCAAAAAGTCACCAAAAGTGGCACACACCTAGCATAAATTGAAAATGAATCTCTGGCAAAGTAAACGTCACCCCTCAAGATGATGACATCACGGCAAGCGATCCCGTACAAAAAAATGAATGGGCCAAAAATCACCTATTGGGCCAAAAATAAAAAAATTTAAAAATACAGTTACGAGACCAAACACACATGTCGGGGATATCACAAGGAAGTTTTGAAATCCTTATGGGATGGCCACACGACCTTTTGTGCCAAAAACTGCAATTTTGCATTTTTCTACATTATGGGAAAACTACACTTTTGTTTGTGTAATTTTCACGAAATCGCACAAACATGACGCCAGCTGGAGTCTACAAACACCACAGAAGTTCATTTGATCTTTGACCTTGGAAAAAGGCCGCCATCTTGAATAAAAATAAAAAAGTGCCTTTTCATCCAGATACAAATGAAAACTCTTCCTAAGGATCTTTAACCGATTGTCTCGTAGCTTTTCTCGGGCATCAATGGCGAGCTATTGTTGAAAAAATGTTGCAATTAGAAGTTGTAGATTTTGAACGGCGTGTGCGTGGCAAATTCGCAACTGTTGCGATCTTAGCTAGCTTGCACATTTTTTATCAGAATGTCGTAAAGAATGAATATGCGATTCCCTGGCCCATGTTGAACAAAACGATGTAACATACAAAATGATCGCTAAATGTGGGAATGGTAAACAAAAAACCAGCACAAAAAATGTGCTTACTCAGCTAAAACTAAATATTCAGGAACAATTTTGTTTTAGAATCGACTTATGAAACCGATATATATTTGTCAAAGATATCCAAAGGAAGTTTTGGACTCATTATGGGATGTCGACATGACCTACGGTTTGGATGCCAATTTGTGCCAAAACCTGTGATGACGGGATTTTTCGCGTTTTTCCACAATATGAGAAAAATAACTTTTTTTCTAGAGATTTTCATGAAATTTCCCATGTCCGGTTCAAGGCAGAGGGTTGTGTGAGTGCAATAACAAATTGAAAATATACATCACAAACAGAGATGAGTTCAATTTATAAATGTATATATCTCACATTCATTAGCAACTCCTCCCCTATGACTGCGCTTGGGCTCAACTCCACCCACAGTCTGGGCTGTGAAACACAGTCCCTCCAGATGGTTTGGACTCACTGCCATTCTGGAGTTGCTCATGGTGAGAGGGGGCCGGCTGGTGTTGGCTGGGGGTTGGGGGATAGGTCTAGGACTGTGGTTTTGGTCTACTGGTGCAAAACCAATAAAGAGTACCCAGTGGTGTACTCTTGGTGTCTCTTGGAGGGGTAAAGGAAAACACCCCCTAGGGGCACTCCAGTGTCCTCCTGGGGAACTTCAATGCCCACATCATCAACAACGGTGATACCTGGAAGGCCATGATTGGAAGGAAAGGCCTCCCTTTACCCAGCCTTCCCTTTACCCAGCCTTCTTGGTGTCTCTTGGTAAAGGAAAGCAGCCCAACGGGGCACTCCAGTGTCCTCCTGGGGAACTTGAATTTCATTGATTCGGGATTTTTGACCTGCAAAATGTAAGGTGTAATGATTAGCACTCTGGACTCTAATTCCATTAGTGTGAGTTGAAATCTCAGTAGAACCTTGAAACTCTCCTTATCATTGTTACATGGATCTAAACAATCCAGTGCCTCTAACTAACAAATAGAAAATTACAAACACCCTCAAACAAGCTGTCAGTTTTCTGGCCTCTAGCAACAAATATTTATTTTCCCAAAAAGAATTCCATGCACTTCACTGTTAGTGTACAAAATATGCCACATTATTTTTTAAATTTAATTTTCATCATAAATCTTTATCTTGATCAGAGTATTTTCCAGTATGTTACAGTTTTTCTTATTGAAAGCTGTGAAACCGGCTAATCGGGTTCTATGGTGTAGTGGTTAGCACTCTGGACTCTGAAGCCAGTAGACTGAGTTCAAATTTTGAAAAATTCTAAATACCGTTATCAGAATCAGAGAATCAGAATCACTTTATTTGCCAAGTACAGCGCATGTACAGGGAATTTGACTTCGGTTACTTGTGCTCTTGTGCAAACTAGCAAGGTAGAAGGATAAATAATAAAGGGATAAATAATATAAAAGAAGGTAAGTGTAAGGTAGCTGTATGAATAAATAAACATAACTGAATAAGGAAATAGATTGAAATAACAAGACAAAAAGATAAAAAATAAAAAATGAAAAATGCAGCAGCAGTAATTCCAGTTGGACAGTTTATGTGATTGTACAGTGTCCTTGAGTAGTCTGGAGTCAGGTGTTCATAAGAGTGACAGCTCGGGGGAAGAAGCTGTCTTTGTGGCGAGTGGTTTTGGTTCGCAGTGTCCTAAAGCGTCGCCCTGACGGGAGGAGGCTAAAAAGGCAGTGTCCAGGATGAGAGGGGTCTTTTACGATCCTGCCAGCCCGCTTCCTGGCACGGGATCGGTACAGGTCCTGAATGGGGAGAAGGCTGGTACCAATAATCCTCTCAGCAGATCTGATGATTCTCTGAAGTCTGTTTCTGTCGTGTCTGGTAGCTGAACCAAACCAGACCGTGATGGATGTGGTCAGGACAGACTGGATTATTGCAGTGTAGAAAATGGTCAGCAGCTCCTGAGGCAGGTTGAACTTCTTGAGTTGTCGCAGGAAGTACAACCTCTGCTGAGCCTTTTTCCGGAGTGAGTCAATGTGAGCGGTCCACTTAAGGTCCCGTGAGATGGTGGACCCCAGGAACCTGTGTGAGTCTGTTGAGGGGACAGTGCTGTTGAGAATTGTGAGTGGGGGGGGAGTGGAGGGGTTCCTCCTGAAGTCCACTGTCATCTCCACTGTTTTGAGTGGGTTCAGCTCCAGGTGGTTCTGGCTGCTCCAGAGGACTAGCCGCTCCACTTCTCCTCTATATGCAGTCTCATCACCGTCCCGGATGAGCCCAATGACTGTGGTGTCGTCTGCAAACTTCAAGAGTTTCACAGAGGGGGCTCCTGATCTGCAGTCATTGGTGTAGAGGGAGAAGAGCAGAGGGGAGAGAACACACCCCTGGGGGGCGCCAGTGTTCAGGATCCGGGTGCTGGATGTGAAGCGACCCAGTTTTACCTGCTGCCTCCTGTCGGTGAGGAAACTGATGATCCACTGACAGGTGGGGAGAGGCACTGCGAGCTGGGACAACTTCTGGTGGAGGAGCTCTGGGACGATGGTATTAAATGCAGAGCTATAGTCCACGAATAGGACCCGTGCGTAGGTGTCTGCAGAGTCCAGGTGGTGCAGGATGTAGTGGAGAGCCATGTTGACTGCGTCGTCCCCTGACCTGTTTGCTCTGTAGGCAAACTGCAGGGGGTCTAGCAGAGGCTCTGTGATGACCTTCAGGTGGTTCAGCACCAGTCGTTCGAAGGATTTCATGACTACCGAGGTCAGGGCGACTGGTCTGTAGTCATTTAGTCCTGTGACTGGGGACTTCTTGGGGACTGGAATGATGGTGGAGAGTTTGAGGCATGCAGGTACCACACACATCTCTAGGGAGCTGTTGAAGATCCTGGTGAAGATGGGAGCTAGCTGGTCAGCACAGACTTTCAGGCAGGAGGGAGAGACTCCATCGGGTCCTGGAGCCTTCCTGATCTTCTGCTTCTGGAACTGTTGACGCACATCTCGTTCACAGATCGTCAGTGCGGATGAGGGGGCAGGTGTGGGGGAGGTTGGGATTGCGGGTAGATCCTGTGTGATGGAGATGGTGGCTGAGGGGGAAGGTGATGTTCTTTCGAACCTTGAGTAGAAGTCGTTAAGCTCCTCAGCCAGGTGGTAACTGTCTGAGGGGCGGGGGGATGGTCTCCGGTAGTTGGTGATGGTCTGCAGGCCTTTCCAAACTGCAGAGGAGTCGTTGGCAGAAAACTGGTCCGTCAGCTTTGCAGTGAAGGACCTCTTTGCAGCCTTGATCTCCTTTGTTAGCTTGTTTCTAGCCTGTTTATACCGGTCCCGATCTCCACTCCTGTAGGCCTCTTCTTTGTCCTGACGTAGTTGCCTCAGTTTAGCAGTGAACCATGGTTTGTTGTTGTTGAATGTGCAGAAGGTTTTAGTCTCCACACACATGTCCTCACAGAAACTGATGTAGGATGTGACAGTGTCAGTGAGTTCATCCAGGTCTGAGGCAGCAGCCTCGAAGACGCTCCAATCAGTGCAGTCAAAGCAGGCTTGCAGTTGCAACTTTGTGTATGATACCAAAACACATGTGTTGGGGATTTCCCAACGAAGATTTCCCAAACGAAGTTTTGCAATCACTGTGGGATGGCCTCACGACCTTGTGGCAAATTCTGAGAATTGGGGATTTTTCTTATTTTTGTATTACATGTTACGTGAACCCAAGGGGTTTAACCCAGATGCAGGAAGGACAAGGAGACTGAAGGAACTATGAAGGCTATTTAATGCCAAAGAGTTAAGCCAAACAGAGGACATCCAAACAGGACGCTGCGACAAACATATGCAGGAACAGAAACCTTAAAAAGGAACCAAATCAAAGTATAATGAGAACCAGCTGTGGGGGGAAAACAGCGGACAGGGAAGGAAGGGCGACCTCCAGAGGGAGTACAGCTGAGCAGCAGGAGGGTGAATTTATCATAACCCCCTCCCCGAAGTCCGGCTACCAGACGGACCCCGACGGGGCTGATCTGGGTGGAGGCGATGGAAATGGGCGATCAGTCCGGGGTCGTAGATGTGGCGCTCTGGGACCCACTGTCGATCCGCCGGGCCGTAACCCTCCCAGTTCACCAAGTACTGGACGCCCCTTCCCACTCACCTAGAGGCGAGAAGCTCTCGAATGGTGTAAACAGGCCCTCCATCCACCATCCGAGGGGCAGGAGGAGGCGCTGGAGCAGGCTGTAGAGGAGAAACCCTAGCAGGCTTCAGCTTGCACACGTGGAACACAGGGTGGATCTTCAGAGAGGGAGGCAGGTCCAGTCTTACAGCCACCGGGTTTATAATTCGGGTGATGGAGTACGGGCCGATGTATCGGGGCTGCAGCTTCCTGGAACCACCCTTCAAGGGAACGTCGGCAGCGGATAACCACACCTTGTCTCCCACCTTGTACTCCGGGCCGGGGGTCCTCCGACGGTTAGCCACCACAGTGAGCCGTTCCTGGTTCCGCAGGAGTTCTTGTCGGTACCTGCTCCAGGTACGACGACACCTCCTCACGAAAGCCGCCGGGCCCAAGGAGGAGGCCAAGGGTTCTTGGTGCGGAAACAAGGGGGCTGGAACCCATACGCGGATACTCACCCTGAAAGGGTGAGTATCCTGTGGAGTTAACCAGGGCATTGTGGGAGTATTCTACCCAAGGAAGTTGTGCAGCCCAGGTCTTCGGATTCTTACTGCACATTGCCCGCAGGGAAGTCTCCAGGTCCTGATTGTACCTCTCTACCTGGCCGTTAGTCTGAGGATGGAATCCAGAACTCAGACTGACCTTGATCCCGAGGAGGTTGCAGAACTCCCTCCAGAAAGCCGTGACGAATTGGGGGCCCCGATCAGAGATGATATTGAGGGGAAGTCCATGCAGACGAAACAGATGCAGTGAGACCAGTGCTGCTAGTTCCTTGGCCGAAGGAAGTTTCTGCAGGGGAATAGCATGGGCTAATTTGGAGAAACGGTCGATTATAGTGAGAATGACGGTTTTACCCCTCGAGTTTGGCAGTCCAGTGATGAAGTCCATTGCAACGTGGGACCAAGGTCTGGACGGCACAGGTAGAGGATGAAGCAGGCCGGCAGGGTGGGTCCTGGGGGGTCTTCACACTGGCACAGACAGACACAAAAGCCCTTATGTCAGAGGACATAGAGGGGCACCAAAAGCGCTGGGCTATAAGAAACCCCGTCCGCGTTACTCCGGGATGGCAGGCTAGCCGGGAGGAGTGCCCCCACTTCAAAACCATGGTGCGTAGGTTAGATGGTACAAACAACCGGCCCTCAGGACAGCCTGAGGGAATGGAGGCCGGATCAGGAGCAGAAGCCAGTACCCTCCGTTCCAGGGACCAACGGGTGGTTCCTAGCACCAGGTGGGAGGGGATGATGGGCGTGGCCTCTGTGGGGTTCTCCTCCACCTCTTCCTGTTGGAACTGGCGAGAAAGGGCGTCGGGTTTGATGTTCTTGCTCCCTGGCCGATAGGACAGGGAGAAGTTAAACCGGTCAAAAACAGAGTCCACCTCGCTTGGCGAGGATTGAGGCGCTTGGCTGAATGAATGTACTCAAGATTTTTGTGGTCAGTCCACACTAGGAATGCCTGCTCAGCCCCCTCCAACCAGTGGCGCCACTCCTCCAAGGCCACCTTCACCGCCAACAGCTCTCTGTTCCCTATATCGTAGTTCCTCTCCGCAGGAGTGAGCTTGCGGGAGAAATACGCGCAGGGATGAATTTTATTATCAGACGCTCTCTGTGACAACACAGCCCCTACCCCAGACTCAGACGCGTCCACCTCCACAATGAATTGTTTGGAGGGATCAGGCTGAGTCAGAATAGGGGCTGTAGAGAAACGTCTCTTCAGCTCGTTAAATGCCCTCTCTGCCTCCTTATCCCAAACAAAGCGCACCTTAGATGAAGTGATCCTATGAAGGGGTGCAGCAACGCCACTGAAACTTCTGATGAAACGCCTGTAGAAATTGACAAATCCCAGGAAGCGCTGTAGTGGCTTCCGACCAGAAGGAACCGGCCACTCCAACACAGCCTTAACCTTGGAGTCATCCATCTGGATCCTCCCAGGAGAAACCACATAACCCAAGAACCGAGTCTGCGTAGAGTGGAATTCGCACTTCTGGGCCTTGCAGTAAAGGTGGTTCTCCAGGAGGCGCTGGAGTACGGCTCTGACGTGCTGCACGTGGGACTCTGGGTCAGGAGAGAAAATCAAAATATCATCCAGATAGACAAACACGAATTTGTTCAGCATATCCTTCAGTACGTCATTAATTAGTCTCTGGAACACTGCTGGGGCATTAGTTAGACCAAAAGGCATTACCAAATATTCGAAGTGCCCGCTTGGCGTGTTGAATGCAGTCTTCCACTCATCACCCTCTCTCACTCGAACCAGGTGATAACCCCTGTAATCAATGCAAGGACGCATGCCCCCATCTTTCTTCCCCACAAAAAAGAAACCTGCTCCTGCTGGAGAGGAGGATGGACGAATGAGCCCCGCCTGTAAACACTCCTGCAGATACGTGTCCATAGCCTCTCGTTCAGGAGGCGATAGTGGGTAAATGTGACCCTTTGGTGGTTGAGCCCCTGGCAGGAGGTCGATGGCACAGTCATAAGGGCGATGGGGGGGAAGAGACCTAGCACGTACCTTACAGAACACAGAGCCCAAGTCATGATAAACAGACGGAACTTTACAGAGATCTGGAGGGTCCGGAGACTTTTGGACCTCCACAGCCTTACGAACAGAGGCAGAGGAAAGGCAATTTAGCAAACAAAAAGGACTCCACGACAGAAACCCCCCCTAAGCCCAGTCGATGTGAGGTTTGTGTCTGCTCAACCAGGGAAACCCTAAAATAACCGGAGGTTTAAGGGATCCAACAACATAGAATGACACGGTCTCAGAGTGGTTTCCAGAAATTGACACAGAATTTTTTACAGTACGAACAGAAACCTTGTGTATAAGGGTCCCATTAATGGCATGAATGTCTAATGCTGGAGACAGAGGTTCGGTGGGGATTTGCAGTCTGTCTACCACCTCCTGGGAGATCAGATCCCCATCAGACCCCGAGTCAATAAGAGTCTCAAACTCCACCTGGGCTCCAGCATATGCCACCAAGACCTTGGTAGAAGGGCGAGAAGGAGAGGAAAAAGAAGAGTTGCGGCTCACCAGCTTCCTCGCTGCTGGGGAGCCCTGGCGTTTCCCGGACAGTTGCGCACAACGTGTCCCGATCGTCCACAGTAAAGGCAAAGTCCCTCCCGGATGCGGCGCTGCCGTTCAGCCGGAGAGAAACGGCCAGCTCCCAGCTGCATGGGCTCCGGGGAGGAGTTGGAAAGAGGCGGAGAAACCTCCACGGGGTGCGGTGGGCGGTAACCTGGAAGGCTGCGTTGCTGGTTACCCCGTTCCCTCATTCTCCGGTCAATACGAACCGCCAGGTCGATAAGCTCCTCGAGGTCGTCAGGAAGTTCTCTCGCCGCCAGCTCGTCTTTGAGAGCGTCGGACAGGCCCCGCAGGAAGACGTCGAGCAGAGCTTCATCTGGCCAGCGGGTGCTGGCAGCCGAGGTCCGGAAATCCACCGCGTAGTCCGAGACACAGCGGGATCCCTGCTGAAGGCGAAGGAGCTCAGACGCAGCAGCACGATGAGGTGTGGTGGGATCGAATACAGTGAGAAGCCGAGCGGAGAAGACTCGAAAGGAGCGACACAGCTCCGATCCGCGCTCCCACTCCGCCAGTCCCCATCGTTTGGCTCTTCCGGTTAGGTAGCTCAGAGCAAATGCCACCTTGCTCTGCTCAGAGGGGAAATCGTCAGGATTAAAGTCAAACTGCAGCCGGCAGGAAGTGAGAAACGCCCGGCAATCTGCCGCAGTCCCATCAAACGGTTCAGGGTGACCCAGTCTGGTCTGCCGAGGAGAAGGCGAGGGCGCATGTTCCAGGTGGGAGAGCCGTTCGTGCAGCTGGTGTATACCTGACATGAATCCTCGCATCTCCTGAGCCAGGTCTGTCCGCTCCGTACCGGTGACGGAACCACCAACGGCGGAGGATCCAGGTAAGTCTCGTCGAGACGAATCTCCTGCTGGGTTGGACATGTTCGCAGCGTAATGTTACGTGAACCCAAGGGGTTTAACCCAGATGCAGGAAGGACAAGGAGACTGAAGGAACTATGAAGGCTATTTAATGCCAAAGAGTTTAGCCAAACAGAGAACATCCAAACAGGATGCTGCGACAAACATATGCAGGAACAGAAACCTTAAAAAGGAACCAAATCAAAGTATAATGAGAACCAGCTGTGGGGGGAAAACAGCGGACAGGGAAGGAAGGGCGACCTCCAGAGGGAGTACAGCTGAGCAGCAGGAGGGTGAATGTATCACTACATTGGAAAACAACATTTCTGTTCAGGCAATTCCCACAAAATTGCACACAGGTGCCGCCAGCTGAAGTCTACAAACACCACAGAAGTTTCATCTACCTTTGACCTTGGGAAGAGTCCGCCATCTTTGATTTAAAAAAAATCACCTTCACTTCCAGATACAAACGAAACTCGTCCTAGGGGATTTTATCGATCGTCTCGTAACTTCTCAGGCAATAATGGCAAGCTACTGTGGAAAAAATGTTTCAATTAGAAGTGGTAGAATTTAAACCGGCATGCGCGTGGCGAGCTTGCAAAAGTGGCCAGGGCAGTAGGGGTGCATAAAAGTGGGCAGGAACGGTGAATGGCGCGTATAGGCGGGCAGCGAGGGTGAGAGCGGATAGAGGTGGGGGCGAGGTCGTTGGCGGGGCATTCAATGCCTCTTGCGGCTTTAATTTTTTTTCTTTTTTGATTTAAGTCCCAGGAAATGCCTGGCTCTTTTCCAAACAGGTGTGTAGAAATATCCAAGGCTTGGTTTAACTTCTGGGCTGAAAAGAAGATAGTCACAGACAAACAGCGTAAGCCGGTAGCTAAATTCTCACATCTCACATAACCACCTCTATACAGCAATTTCTGGAGTTTCTTTCTGGCACTCAGTTGCTTTTTTATTTTTCATTTACTATGGCAAGCTGCAGTCAAGAACTGCAATGGCCATTTTGATTTCGCGACGGCTGAAAACAACTCAAATCACTAATCAATTAATTATTTAATAATCGATTTGTGGATTTAATTTTTGATTTTTAATTATTATTATCATTATCATGGCCCACAGCTGTCAATGACTTCAAGGACCAATTTTGTTTTCACAGATGAAAAAATTGCTGCACCTTTGAGTGAAAATTTGTTTTTCTAAGACATTTAATGATGCTGATATAAATGCTAACACTTTTAGTCACTA
Organism: Oryzias latipes; assembly: GCF_053564925.1. Taxonomy (NCBI): domain Eukaryota; kingdom Metazoa; phylum Chordata; class Actinopteri; order Beloniformes; family Adrianichthyidae; genus Oryzias; species Oryzias latipes. The sequence goes on from NC_136239.1 coordinate 7,578,091, forward strand.
ACTATCATAGTTAGCATCATTAGCCTCTTGAGCAAAGTGCTTTTCTAAGTCAGTTGAAGATGCTGATTGCAATGTCAGCACTTTTAACCCTTGTGCTATCTTAGATGACCCCACCCTTACAGTGACGTGTTCTCCCTACCATGACAAAGGTGGATAAAGGTGGAAAGATTTCATGTAATCCATGGACACCAGTGAAGATCACAAATCATTGAAGAAAAAGGGTTCAGAGCACTGTCTAGTGGGTCTAGATGACCCAACTCCCAATGTTAAAGTGCCTAGGATAGCACTAGGGTTAACCACATGCAGCTCAGACAGCCTTACAAAAAGAGAAAGGTGAGCTAGAGTTGAATAGTTGCATCCCGGCAAGTGAGGTTGGGTCAAAGCGGGTTAATGAGAGTAGTGGTGGCGCTCAGACCCAGGCGGCAAGGGTACCGGTGGTGCATCGAGGCGGGCAGCATGGACAGGTGGCGCGTAGAGTCAGGCGGCGAGGGCCTGTAGCACCTGCGGGCCATACAACGACGTTCGCGGCTTTAATTGAGCATTATATCTGGATCTGATCTTCTGTTTCGTTACCCTGTTTCTGTCTCTGTTTGCCTGCCGCCTGCCCCGACTCTTGCCTAGATCCTGACTACCCCTGTCTCTTCTCTGACCCTGATATAGTTTTGTGGACTAAGCTTATTAACCTGCTGCATTTGGAACCAGCCATCTGCCTGTTCTAGTGACAATCCCCACCTTTACACCTCCTCCTGGACAGCAAGTTCAACAGTCGGAACTGAACCTGTTTCACAGCTAACCACAATGTGGGATCTGTTAGGTGTATGCACACACACTCGGTGACTGGGGGAGTCACCAGCCCACCGTTGATTGACATACACTGTGGTCCAGCAACTGGCAGAAAGAGGGGGCGCTGGCCACCCGCAGCTCTGTCCAAACTCTGGGTCATTACAATATGTTTATAAAAATGTATACTAAACCGATTTGTGGATACTAAACTAAGGAATACTTGTTATAAATAAATAATTTGGTTAAAACAGAGAAGGCGCTGTAAGGTAATTGCCATAGAACTACTATTAACAGGAAGCGCAGACGCAGAGCCAGGGCACGCTCTGCGCACTTGTCGTGAATGTAATCTTCCCTCCGCAAGTCCGCATCTATTTTGTTTAGGTATCCCCAATATGGAGCAGCAAGAAGTCAAGGATAAACTTAAGACAGGGAAACTGAAAAGGCAAACATGCACCGCCGTGGCTGCAGTATTTTTCAGCGTAATTAAGCGAGTGTGCATCAAGATCTCTCTTTCACTCTCTTTGTCTGGCGTCTTATTCTGTGTTCCAGCATTATTTCATTGTGCAGATGCATTTATAATGATCATAAATATATGTAGACATTTTAACCTTAAGAAATCTTGCATTTTTTTCTGCCAAAAACTATGGGATAAATTCAAATTGTGTCGGGTCGGGCTGGATTTTTCAGGCCCGATCTTACCTCTAGTGTGCAGCCAGTCTGTTTGCACTGCTTTCCTTCTGGAAATGCAGAATTTAATCAAGTCATCCTCTGTGATTCACACACTGCCAGGAAAATTAAAAAGGAATTACGAATGTCAGTGGAGACGAAGGAAGGCCCTGAACATCACCCCTCCACACTGATCACCCTCACCTCCCCTTGTGTGCTCCCATCCATTTTCCTTGTAATTACACCTCTCAGAGCAGGAGAGCAGTATCATGTCAGCCGTTATGTGCTTCTGTTGCTCCTCTTACTGTCACAGACTTTCACACTGCTGTAAGAGTAGCTCGGGGGCGAGGGGGCCTAGTTTGTTTCCATAATCGTTCACAGTCCTCGACACACCGGCTTGGTGCAAAGCTCTGGTTAACACCATTCACAGAATGGGGAGAAAAAATGAATGTAAAGAGGAGAACGGGTCTTGTTCACAGATGAGGAGAGGTAGAGTTAGCCTAAGGGTACATTGCATTATGCTAATGAGTTATGGCTTCATTCTGTGGTGGTAAATTGAATGATGTTTTATGATGATGCAAGAATGAGTTATGGCCAGACAGACCTGTCGAAGAAAACCTCTCATATGAATTACCATTCTTTAAGACTTCCCCAAAATGCTTAATTCAGCAGCTTTCCTCTGTTATGTTTAGAGTCGGTACACTTTGGAAATCTGAAAAAAGGGATTTTTCTGGTAAATAGGTAATGAATCTTCAGTTATAGGGTTACGTTCTATGATAAACTTTTCACATGTATATAAATATATATTTTGTCTAGTGTTTCATTGCTTTATAAAAATGAAACCATTCCATCCCTGTTCCTGCATCTTACAATTTTTCTCAACACACTGCTCACAAAACCCAGCCTGAATTCCGGGTTACCAGGTGTAATACAAAGCTTGGCTGGAGGCAAAGGAGCAGCAAGCCAAGAAAACACAGTATCCACAACACACAGCCAAAAAGAATAGTCACAGACCAAACAAGAAACTCACAGCCAAAGAGACAGTCAGTCACCGTACAACAGGAAAGGGTAAACTGTTTGACTTGTGGGTTGTAAAATTTGATAGAAGGGGCAGAAGCAGATGTGTGGCATGTCTTTGTAATCTACCTCATAGGAGAAGTAAGTAGCATGGAAACTGGATGAAAACATGCTTTAATTGTGATTGAAAATACATTTTTACATCTTAAAACAGAACGTTTTGGACTTTTTTTTTCCAATAAAAGTTTGGAGTCAAGGTTGACTCTGAGCTGATACTCAACAAATGAATTTCCTTGTAAAGTCGAGCTTTTTCCACTTGAGGCTGCTGGCAAAAGTCAGATCTATCCTCTTGTTTTACACAGTTTGAAACGGTGATCAACAACTTTATTACCATTAGGCTGGATTATTGTTTCCTATCCGTAGGGGTTAGCACCTCGGCTGTTGCTCGACTCCAGCTGGTACAAAATGCGGCTGCTCGTCTCTTAATTAGAAAGTGGAAATATGTTCGTATCTTTCCCGTTTTAGCTTCGCTACACTGTTCATTTTAGAATTCATTTTAAGATTCTTTTATTGTTTTTTTGGCTTGGCACCTTCTTACCTCTGTGCAGCCATATGTCCCCTTTTGTCATCTTCGATCAACTGCTTCTAAAAGTACCAAAAACAAAACTCAAACTTAGAGGGGATCATGCTTTTGCTGCAGCAGCACCAACAATTTGGAACAAACTCCCAATTCATGTCAGAGAGTCTACGTCACTGCCTGTTTTAAGTCCACTTTTAAAACCCACTTTAACTTGGCTTTTAATACAGTAAAGAGGTTCCCTCTTTTATCCCACCAAATTTTCTTCTGTGAAATGTTTGAAATATGTTTTGTTTTACCAATTTATCTTTAGAAGCATTTCTTTGTACAGTTTTAACTTTTATCCATTTCCATAAGTTTTTATTCTGTCACTGTACAGCTTTTGAGGTCTGCATGGACAATTCAAGTGCTTTTTAAATAAAGTTATTATTATTAGTAGTACTGTGGCTTTTGTTCAGTGCCGATTGCACCAATAGGTTGATGTCCATCATGTAAAATGCATCTCAGGCCCCAAATTAGGAGAAACGCTCAAGATATAATAAAATGTTGTAACCCTTGTGCTATCCTAGGCACTTTAACGTTGGGAGTTGGGTCATCTAGACCCACTAGACAGTGCTCTGAACCTTTTTTCTTCAATGATTTCTGATCTTCACTGGTGTCCATATGCAACATGAAATCTTTCCACCTTTATCCACCTTTGTCATGGTAGGAAGAACACGTCAATGTAAGGGTGGGGTCATCTAAGATAGCACAAGGGTTATTAATAGATCTGGTAAATACAAAAACATCAAGTTGAGGCAGGAAAATGGCAGGAGGGTCCTCCAATCAGCAGATGGCAGTCTCAGCACAAGGCAGAGGCACAACAGGAGTTAGACTTGGAACAGAATGAATGGTAAACTTCATTTGAGGGACTTCTGTACTTCCAAAAGGCAGAGAAACAGCAGGATCCAGAAGGAGATGAGAGAGGCTACAGTGTGGGGAAGACTGGATGATCCACAATAGGTCGGGAACAAACCATCCACAGGCAAACCAATACAAAGGATCTGTTCTGGTAAGAAGCACAACAAACAGGTCCAGGGCAAAATTTTATCCAGGTCTTGTCCAAAAACAGGTTAAAATCAAGACGAAACAGGAGAATGGCTGGAGGAAAGGGCAATGGCTCAATACACTGGCACCAGAGACCAGTCAGAATGTATAGGAGGTGCCACAGCTGATGAGAATTACTAATCTGCAGGGTAAGGTTGGAGAACAAACCTGACCCTGGGCTCACACTACGTAGTCCGGCTGTGGTGCGACCGTTGGAGTCTTTATGTAACTGGAAAAGTGCGAAAGGCACTCACACAGCATCCAGTCTGCTCCAGCCTCTATGGCGGTCCGAATCTGTTTCGTAGGCTTCAATTTTGGCTGGAGCGAGTTGGAGTACTTTTCTGTTAAGTTGGGGCAAATTAAATGACCTAAACCGGAAATCATGCAAGCGAGTGTAAAGTGCATCCGGTACTACACCCGCTGTACTTGCTATGTTTTCACCAACGTGTAAACATTATATAATTTCCGCTGACAAGGGGTCACAAAGTGTGTGGTAGAGGAGCATCAGATCGGTCATTTAACACCATGGACGATGAGAGACTGATCAAAGCGCCAGCCAGCCAGAGCAATTGTTAAAAAGCTTGATGCTCTCATCAAATGCAGTGCTTTTTTTGCAGAATGGTGAGGGAAAAGATTTTGAGGAACTCCGGTAACCCTGTCACATTCCCTATGATTGTCAGCACTTTTTCCCGACAGTGTTCGAGATGAATTGACTTTCATTTATTACAACGAATACACGACATACCTGTAAAGACTCATTCATCCAGGATATTTCCATAGCAGAAAAACGTTGATTTGAAGGGCTGGACTTTTTAAAGTTAAAGATGTTTTTAAGACATGCCCGCAGTCAACAGGTCACAGCAAACTTTAATACATCATGCAGGGGAAGTACGGGTGAGACAATATGTGAGATGCAGGCGTGTTGTACAGATATTTCTATTTTTCTCCTTATTTGACACTATGGGTGTCAAATTATGGCATTAATTGCAATTAATTAATTACGGACCAATTAGCCCTTCTTAAAAATCATATTAATCTCATTTTTAGTCTGAGACTATTGTTGCAATCTCAAATATAAAACAAGGCAACAACTGTTTACTTGCATAAATGTTTTATTTGAAGTCTTGGTGTACCTGTTTGCACTGCGTGCCCTTTGCTGCTGTGATGTCATCAATGTGCGACTCTGTAGGTATTAACAGAAATTATCCAAAAGAAAGCCATAACATGACACTATTGTCTATTATGTAAGAGTTAAAGCCAGACGAGGTGTTTGTTATCATAAATTAATGGGGTACACGGAGGGCTGATCGCGTTGGATGGTTACTTCTGCAAAGTTTATTAATTTCTGATAATGGACACCTTGAAGGGGCATTATAAGACCATGGTCACCTACAAAAGAAATAAATATTAAATTAATTATATGTACTTTAATTTTGTTATATTTCTACGTTTGAATTGTTTTTCACAAAAAATAGACTATTGGATATGCTTTGCAACGTGTTGTCATGGTAACGGCAACAGAGCCTGCACTCACCTTGCATTACTGCAAAGGAAAGTGGAAGCCTATATATTCTAAATGTCATATTAGGTGATACAAACACCTAGGAGTGTGATGACTAATAGGAGTTTAACTTTTACATTATGACAACATGAATATAAGAAGTTTGCAGTCAATATTTTTTGGATGGCTCCGAAAACTTCCAAGTGTTTTTCTCTTGATTAAATTGGAGCACTCTGGACCAGATTTTTTTTTTTTTTTAGTTTTTTCTCAATTGTTTGCGATTGGAAAAATTCCCCCTCGTTAAAAGTAAAGGTTGGAAGGCTGTTATAATAAAAAAGATTCACAAAGCCACTTATTTAGTGTTAATTTGGTCTTTTACTGTGCTACAATGTCACAAATTAAAAGGAAAATACCTCAAAATGAGGCTTCGAAAATTGAATAATTTGATTAATTAATTACAGATCATGATTAATTAATTTATCAACTGGACAAAAATCATAAAAATCCCAGCACCACAGTAAACCAAGTGGTTAACATTAATGCATTAATGTGTTGTTTTTCCGCACACTCCCTCCCTTCTTTTCACATGTGCACACAGATTTATGCAGGCAGATAAATTGTGACCTTACTGCAAGAGGCCTTCATTTTGGGACATCATCCAATAATGGTCCTTGGGGGTGGGAGAGAATAGATCCAGCAGATGTGGTCAGGGCACCAAGTAGCAAGGGACAGCACACTCCGCCCCCTCATCTCACTCATCTGCCTCTACTCCACTGCTCCAGCCTCCCATCACATGGGGAGTAAATTTATTCATTTCATCCTCTTCGGGCAGAAAGGTCACAGTCTTATCTTGCCCTCTGCTGTAGCGTTGTCAAGTCACCAGCCACAAACCATAACTTCTAACAGTTAGCAAGAATGGAAAGGCATAAAGGGGAGGAAAGAGACAAGGGAAAAGACAGAGGCAAGAGAAATCAAGTTTTAGAAAAGAAGAAGAATTACTATAAAAAAAGGAAAAATCAGTTTCTCTCCTATGCTTTGCTCAGTTTTGCTAAAAAAATTCTTGTCATTAGTCTCTGTAGGGATCATTCTCACTGGTGGGAACTATGAAGATGTAACATTTTCTTCCACTTTGCTTATATTCAAACACTTTTCAGTGTTATTATAATCATAATGACAGTAATACCCCCCCACACATACCCACACACAACCTTCAATTCTCTCTCACACGTCCCACCCCCTTAACCAATGCAGATGAACATTGGGAAATAGGCTGAGCACAGAAAAAACATGTTGTTGGTGGAAACGCTAATAATTGGGACGTCCCCACCTGGACATCCACATAGCCAGCCAGGTGCAGCACACCATTTGGGGACCATCCTCATCACAACAAAGTGGGGTTGCAGGAACTGTCCATCATGCTGCAGCAACTGCACAGCAACCGATCCAGAAGGAGAGGACACGACTGAGGGAGCACTGGAAATAAAAAATAAAACAAAAGAAATATAACATTTTTCATAAAAAGCTAGCAAAATGAGACAAGCAACAAAAAACTGGACAATAAAAAATTAAAATAAGGTATGGTAAAATGATTTATTAATAATTCCATGTAAATCACAAGACATAGTAAGCAAGGTTAAAAAGATGAGTCTACGCTTTGCGGCCCTCAGGTCTTCTGAAACAATGCCCTTCCGTAGGTTTTGGTTTTGTCATGGTTATTTCTGAAAACACAACACAGTATTAAAAAGCAGACACAAAAGTCCAGTACAATTTCTCTCGAGGAGAGCCGAAACAGACAACCGTCCAACACCTCTATCTCCAACAGCTCTGCTGGATGTCTGCGACCTCCTATTTAATTTACAATTGGAAAGAATGATGAAATCTAACAGGTGCAAGGTCAGCAGTTAACAATACACTCGTTTAAAACTTTTTGCTTCAGATGGGGAGTCTTGGTTCACAGTTCTTTATCAGGTTGTATTCCAAACTGCCTCCGCTTTTCAAGACATCTCCTTCCTCCAGATAGCATGTGGAGAATGTGGAGAAGAAAGAATGTTCCCAACATGGCAGCCTTCAGTGTATGTCAGCAGAGTTAAGAAGCAGGAAAAACAGCAGTTAGAATGATAATAAAGAAAATAATTATATCCAACAGTTTTACAGTCGGAATGGTTAAAAGATCAGTGCCAGAGCATCTGAGGGTCTGAAAGGGTTCATATTTTACTAAAAGGTCTGAGAGATAAGAAGGCACAAGACCATAAGGCATTTACAAACCATTAAAAGTATCTTAAAATCAATCTCGAAGCAAATGGGGAGCCGATGCAGGGATTTTAAAACAAAGGTGATAGCACCAAGAGTTCTCACCAAGACCAGGAGGCGGGTGCCTTCTGGTCTTGGTGAGAACTCTTGCAGCAGAATTCTGGAGAAGCTGAAGGTTCTTCATGCTATTTTTGGAAGAACAGTGTTGGGATCCCTCCTGTTACTGTGTATATCTCTTGCTCCACCCCTTTCTCAACTGGATCCAGTTCCCTCAGGACAACAGTATAAAGCCCAGTTCATCCAGCCACTCTGTGACAGTTTGTCCTTTTGGATGTTTCGGCTCCAGAAATCATTGTTTGAATCTGCCTGTCTGGCTTGCAGCCAAGCTCCAAGCTCTCAGTAAATTGTCATCCACCAATGTGCTGTCTGCTAATGTTGATCTGCTCCTTACAACAGAACAATCTGGCCCCATAATGGATCAAGCAGACATCGGTTCTGACCCTGCTTCAATCCATCAGGCTGTTTCTCACCAGGGTGCACTACTCGGACATCATGACCAGAGCATTCGTACCCTGGTTGATGCCAAGCAAGCTCTTTCCCAGCAAGTTTCACAAGTAACCGATCAAGACTCTGCCTTGCTCTCCCTTCAGGCCTCTGCCTCTACTCTTCCCCGCACTGATTCAGCATCACCTCCTCCATCAAGTGAGTCTCACTGCACAGATCTAGAACCATTTCTTGGTCAACCCAACTATTGCTGTGGCTTTCTGTTTTCCAGTCTTCCAGCATGGTGCAGCAAGTTCTTCCACAGACTCAGCCAAGATTCACAACATGTGAGGCTCGATGAGAGAAAAATAACTCTAATAGGCAGAAACCAGCTTTTCCAAACTTTCCATTGATTTTAGGATTTCACATCTAAAATACAATTAAAAAGCACTTCTATCGGCTTTGTGTCATCAGGAGACATAGCTATGTACAGCTGGGTATCATCAGCATAGCTGTAAAAGCTAATGTTGTGGCTTTTGGTGATATTCCCAAGTGGAAGCATGTAAATGTCAAAAAGAAAAGGGCCAAGGATGGAACCTTGAGGCACACCACATTTCATTTCGTGGACCCCAGAGATGTATGTGTCTTTGCTTACCATAAAGTTTCTCTCCATGAGATAGTATTTCAACCACCTGAGAACAGTACCTAAAAGGCCAAGGTTTTTAAATCCGTTTAAAATGATGAGGAGATCAACAGTATCAAAAGCAGTACTTATATCTATAAGTATCTACTATATCTAGCAGAACTAATACTGAGATCTGACCTGAATCCAAGGCATGCCTGATATCTGATATCATACCTGACCCATGTCATAATGCTGGAATCATCTCAGACTGGTTTTTTGAACATGACAATGAGTTCACTGGACTCAAATGACCTCCACAGTCACCAGATCTCAACCCAATAACGTAGCTTTGGAATGTGGTGGAACGGGAGATTTTCCTCATAGATGTGCAGCCGACAAATCTGCAGCAACTGTATGATGCTGTCATGTCAATATGGACCAAACTCTCTGAAGAATGTTTCCAGTACCTTGTTGAATCTACACCACCAAGAATTAAGGCAGTTCTGAAGGCAAAAGGGGTCCAAACCGGTACTAGAACGGTGTACCCAAAAAAGTGTCCGTTGAGTGTAGATGCCTGTAAACCTGTCAAGTGTTTTTGACAGTAATTAAATGGGATAAATTATTTACTCAAATCAAATGCGATCATGTGGGTGGATTGCATGATGTTTATAGTGTGCTTTTCTTTTCTTTTTTGCATCTTTGGCATGTTTTGTGGGGCTGTCTGTTTTTGCATGCTTTATGTGGACACACCCCCTTGATACACGGCCCACAGATCAGCAACACCTGCTCCTCATTGGAGCTATAAAGGATCCGAGGAGGAAAGCGCACACCTGCAGCAGGGCGCAAGCACGGGGGGCGCAATTGGATCGCCGATACCACTAGACTTCCAGGGGATCCGCCGTGATCAGGGCACACGCAACGGGAGGCTTGGACCGCTGGGACCGCCAGTCTGCCATGTGATCTACACACAGGGGCAGGACAGGGACCCTGTCTGTGCTGTGAGTAGAAAGAAGTGACTCAGCAGACTGGTTGCAACGAGCGAGAAGGCTGGTGGCAGCCTGCATCTTGGAGTGCATTTGTGCTGCCGCTTGTCTGTTCTCGCAGGGGCTCTAGCGCGTCTGGAAGGCCAGCTAGAGGTGACACGGGGGAGGAGTGTGTGACGTGAAAACCCCAGGGGTGGAGGGGAGCCCCGTCTTCCATTTCCTGGTGCGAGTGACCGGAGGGATCCTCTGATCAATGACAGGAGAAGTTGACTCCAGGAACTAAGTGTAGCGGGGAGAGGACGCCCCCTCGATTTGGGATCCGTGACCCCCTCCAAGCTGCCTTTTTAACTGTCCTTAAGACTTTCAGCGTTTCTTTTATTGTGTTTTAACTAGTTCCAGGATTTCCAGCTTTTTTTTTTTACCGTTTTTAATCTCCCCTGGAATTTTATAATGATTTTATTCTCTTTTTAGTGTTTTTAACCACAACTCGGTGGCAATCCACATTTTTATTGTTAGAAATAAATTGTCAATGTGGCCAAACAACCTGGGTCCTCTTTGGTGGCGTGTGTGTGCTATCACTCAGATCATTTCCCTAGCCTGTTAATATCCCTACTCATTTAATTTTTTCATCCCATCTTTCAACCCCTTACAGTCCTTACACAAAGAAAAGTCATTTTCAAAACAGACGTAAAACCAAATGTTGTGTTCATATTTTTTTTTCAAAGTGTGCACAACTGTGCGTGTCCATGAGCTTACCTTCCATTTTGACAGTTAACTAATCCCATAAACTATGGTCATATCAGGAGAATAGGAGAAGTGTGAACAGAGGACTTTCTGTCGCTTCACATTCAGTGCCGTCCTCAGCAAGGCGTGTTCTACATCACCTCTGTCAGGTGTGAAAGAAAGCTCTTCCACCATTTTCCAGATAATTAACTACATCAGTTTCCTAATGTGATCAGTTTAATTAAACCAGATTTAATCTGAAGTAGTACCAGGAGGGCGTCTGCCCTGACAGTAGGAGTGTGTGCGTACTTTATGTGTGTGTGTATGTGCATTAGACGCTTCAGCATTCCCAGCCTCCTTTATTTCAGACTTGTAGGCGTTTAATTAATGTGGATGTAGCTTTACAGCTTTTGGACTCCTGCGCCTCTCATTTCATGACTATTAATGACTTTAATGAACTGGAGTAATAAGTCAGTTTTTCTCTCTGAAAGGCTGTCCAACACGCAACGGGGTCAGAAGGACAGGCTTCCCCGGCCTCCACAAGGGAAATTAAAATTGCACTCACAGACCCAATTAATGCTGCATTAACTGAACAATCAAGCACTCAGCTGTGGGGGTGCGTGTTTGGCACAAGATTTTCAACTTTCACCGAGGGAGGAGGTTCTTCAAGACGGTAAAGATGGAGAGTTAATAAAACACTCTATTAAAGAAAAATCTATATTTCTTAAACTGTTTTTCTAATTGCTTTTTATCTTTAAGGCCCTCTTGTCTTGGAAAGGGTGTATTAGTTAGAGAACTGGCATGCTGGTTTCAAATCTATATACAATGGGGAAAATACCTAACCCTTTTCAACGCAATTACAGAAGTGACATTTATTTAATTATTATTTAACATATTTATTGTGCAGTATCTGAGGATAATGTTAGTTTCACATCATGGTTAGGATGTACAGGTACTATTGTCGTGTGGTGACTTCACACTAGTAATTAGTAATTCGCAAGTACAGGCTCCTTACTGATCACAAGCGAATGCTGTACTGGGTGTGCAGTTGATACCTAAGTGTCAGACAGCGACACAGACTACACTCTGATTGTGTAATATCCTAATTCTGTTGTCCAAGGAGTGTGCAACAGACACAAGGAGTGCACACTTGTCACATGAACAGCACTAATGGGCTCCTTGTCTGCATAATTAGGGAGTTGGAAAAAAAAGAAAAATCCATAACATGTGCCTGCATCTCGGCTACTTCCCCCTTACATGTTAAGTGTTCACTATAACATATTGCTCACGGCATGGCTGTAGAAAAAAATGTGCATGAACATTCTCCTGCAGGCTCATCGAGCGGTCTACTGTGTAAATATTTTGTACAGGTCACCTGAGTGCCCTGTAGAGCTTTGCCCATTTTTTATCTGCAGACAGCAGGTAAAAAACCCTTGTGCTATCCTAGGCACTTTAACATTGGGAGTGGGGTCATCTAGACCCACTAGACGGGGCGCTGAACCTTTTGTCTTCAATGATTTGTGATCTTCACTGGTGTCCATGGATTACATGAAATCTTTCCACCTTTATCCACCTTTGTCATGGTAGGAAGAACACGTCAATGTAAGGATGGGGTCATCTAACATAGCACAAGGGTTAAGCATGGATGGATCTTTCTTGAAAGAAACTGTTCTTACTAATAAAGCTTTAGCTAATATTGATTAGGAGGCAACAGGCTACACTTTTCTTATGTTTTTATTTTAGGCAAATTCATTTAAATCTTAGATCGCGATCAGATCAGTTTTTTTTCATTATTATAAGCTGGACTTATTTTTCGACAATTGTTTTAACTTTGAGAGATTAAACAAGAAAGAAAAGTGTGAAAATGATCATGTCTATCTGAGAAAAGTGCAGAAAGTATGTAGTGAGAAGTTTTACAGCCTGACATCATCCATGATCCGACTATGTGAATTTCACAGGTTATTATTAGACGTAACCCCCACAATAAATGAGGGCAGCAGTGTATTTGACTTGTTTTTAATTGTTTTTGCATTGTCTGAACCAGGGCTGCTCATTCCTGCCTGTTTTCCAGCTCTCCCTGCACTGCTTGCTGCTGATTACCTGGACCAGGTGTGTTCATTCAATTAGAATGTGGAGACATCTGATTAAGCTCATCAGCAGCTATTTAGGCTTGGAGATCTGGAAAACAGTAAGGGTTGTAGCTCTCGAGGACCAGGAAGGAGCAGCCCAGGTAAAAAAAAAAAAAAAAAAAAAAATGATAGGACACATCTTTTGTGCCCCTGTCCTGGGAAGCAGCACACATTAAAAGTGGAGACCACTGTCATTAGTCTTACTGAAAGTGCCGTGGCGTGAGTGATCTGCTGTGGTTCTATTTTCTCTGCATGCTTGACCCAGAAACTGAGACGAACAATTCATTCATTTGACACAATCACTTTTTTAGTGTGAATGAACGAGTGTGCATAAAATAATGACTCACTTATTCACTGTAATAGGGTCACACAGTGTGGCTGCAGGTTTCTGATCCTTAAATAACACGCTAGTGCTGCTTTCTGAGTGGTTTTATTTGGTTTTGGGATACAAAATGTCCCCCAAGATTGGTAAATACCTCAAGTAGGTCAAGCACCTCTGAACACCACCCCGCTAAGAGGCGCTTTCAGTGGGACTGCACACGGCGCGGAGAAACACTAACACTAGTCAGCAAGAAGATGGAAGAATGTGCTCTGCTTCAAAATGAATGAAACATGAGCTGCACAGAGATGAAAAAAACCTCTGCTTCAAAGCAAACTCTAAAAAAGAAGAGTTGAAATTAATTCCCTTTCATTTGATAAAAATATGGGTAACGATTAGAGGAAAACTGAACTGCAGCATCAGTCAAAGCTAAAAGAAATCTTTTATATCACAATCCCCTTTTTACCTTTACATTATCCCTGCTATTTCATGATAGCTGGTATTGTATGGAATTACATTTCTGCCATACACTGAAGGGGCGTAAAGACCACTAAGCGGGCGTATTTAGGAACTGAGTGAGTGAACCTTCAAACCGCGCAGGCGCAATTCTAACTGAGAAGTGATCTTGCGCGGTCAATTCCTTTTTGCACACTCATGTGGATTTACGCTCAGTGTTAAGGGGGCGTTTTTGTCACTTTTGGGGCAGGAACCTTTCTGGTTGATCTGATTGGCTGAAATTTGCATGGCTTATCGGCGAGGCAGAGGGGCGGGACCTTCATTTTTCAGTGCAGGTGGGGTTAACAGGCGGCTCTTGAGCTGCATGTGGCTCTCTGCCTTTTATCATATTTTCTATATTCAGCACTTTCACAACCATAAGGTGAAAGTCTTACATTTTCTCCTAAATGTACAGAGCGGCCCTAATGTGTTGTTGTGTGACTTCGGTAAAGAGGAGAGAACAGCATGAGAACCCCCCCCCCCCCATAGTACAAAGGAGCAGATATGTGAATAATGCAGAACAACTTCGTTTTGGAAACCCTAGAAATGCAAAGAGACATGATTATGAGGCACAGTTTAAACTGCAAGCTATCAGCTACGCGGAAGAACACAGGAGTAGAGCAGCTGCAGTTCGGTTAATTTAGATCTTCACAGATTCGGACTTCCTGCGTCAATAACTCCTCTCATAACCTTTCAAATGTGTCAGCAAGTATCTCAATCATTTTGTATTAACATAGAGAGTGAACCGATCTTTTTTTTTTTCTTTTAATCAGAATTGTTCGTTTCAAGGTGTGAATACAGACAGAGCAGCGAGCCGGCTGCCAAGGGACCGTCAACAAAGTGCAACCTCTGTGAAACACCATTCTGTAAAAATCAGTGAACTTTTAAAAAGTGAATAAATGTCTATATTTATATGAACTGGTAATGAAGACTCGTCAGCATAGTCATGCTACATTATTATTTATTATACTAAATGTTGTTAGAAAGTCACCCTCCATTTTATAGTTTATAGTTTTTAAAATTTAATAGAGATATGAATCATAACATAAATGCACAATAGCTCTGAAGATACTAAAGCTTCTGTCACCAAACCTCCTGTACTGACTAATCATGACCTCATTGTCCTACTGCAATAAAGATTATGTCATAATTCACGTTTTTAATTGTTAGGAAGTTTTCATATTTAAATATTGATCAGATTTGGTCAAATATGCTCAATGGCTTTGAAGATGCTGTAGTTACTGACATAAAACTTCCTGTACTGACTAATCATGACCTTATTTTCCTACTACAATAAAGATTATGCAAAAAAAAAATTTCTGGCACCTTCAGAGCTACTCAGGATTTTTGACCAAATTTGATCCATTTGTAAATATGAAAAATTCCTATAAATAAACAAAGTGAACTATTGACATTCTTTATTTTAGTATGACAATAAGGTCATGTCAAGTTACTGATAACTTTAGTCATGATTCATATCTATTAAAATTTGAAAAAGTATATGAAACAAGATAAAATAAAGATGGACCTTCCTACAAAATATGTATTGTAACAAGAATATGCTTTTTAATAATTTTATGATTTTTTTGTGAGATTATTGATTTTTACACAGTGGTGTTTCACAGTTCACAGAGGTTGCACTTTGTTGACGGTCCCTTGGAAGCCGGCTGCTGCATGTCTGCATTCACAGCTTGAAGCGAACAATTCTGATTAAAAGGCACAAAAAAACAATCTTTTTTCTTCAGAAATGCATTTGTGTTTCACTCTCTGTGTTAATACAAAAGAATTGAGATACTTGCTGACACATTTGAACGTTGATCAGAGGAGTTATTGAAGCAGGAAGTCTGAATCTGTGAAGATCTTTCTAACTTATCGAACCTCAGCTGCCAGAGAATTTAAAATGATGAATCCATGGTTCGGAAGTGAGGACGCTGGAAAACCAACTCCGACAAGACAAGAAGACGCAGCAGCAGCTGAGTTTCCGCGGAAAAGGAAAGGCCTGTGTTGGAAGATCGACTCGAGGCTCAGCGCTGCTACTTCCAGCAGATGACCGTGAACAGCTGTCTATCCTCCCCCCCTTACCGGGAGGCAGCGCCGGCGAGTTACGCCACACTTTGGGACTGCAGGACTTAAACTTGGCCTGAGGCGTCTGCTTTCACTGTTCTTTGGAGCCGCATAGCAAAGAGACGGACTCTGATGATGAGGAAAGGGAAGCCGGCGTGTCTGATAGAGATGTGGCCCAGCTGTTTCAGATGCAGAAGATGAGGACTTTGATGGATTTTAAATGCTGATTGATGAATGAAAAAATAAATCACAACCAACTCAGTTTCGCGATCACTGCCTTTTTTAAACACACACCAGCATGCACGTTTCACCGGTATGTGTGTTAACGTTAAATACAGTAAAAACACTAAACTGAAACGGCGCCGTTTAATCCAGTGCTGTTGTAAGGAGAGGAGAGGAGGGGGTTATGAGAAATAATATGGCTTTAATTGTGTGTTTGTGCATGTGTCTGGCAGGTCAGTGTGTGGTGTGACTCTTTGACTATCACAGTTAGAAATGTCAGCTCTTTGTGTCAAACTTGCCCCCCCCCCCCCCCCCCCCCCCCCCCCCCCTAGAGGCATTCATAGAAAAAAACGCGGATGTAACGTGGATTAAAACATTAACCAACGACCCAAAACTAAGGTAAGAAAGTGCAGCGGGGTTTTTTGTGCTGTAAGTTTTTCTCTTATGATATTAACTGCATTTGTTACCGTTTTAATGCTTTTAATCCACGTTACAGCCACCTTTCCTTTTCTATTAAAGCCCCAAAATGAAAGTCCCTCCGCGCTGCTTTGCATGCAAATTTTAGCCAGTCAGATCAACCAGAAAGGTTCCTGCCCCAAGTGACAAACACACCGCTGAATGCCGCCCCCAAGAGACAAAAACGCCCCCTTAACACTGAGCGTAAATCCAGGTGAGGGCGCAAAAGAGAACTGACCGAGCAGGATCACTGCTCAGTTAGGATTTCAGCCGTTCAGTTGTAAAATACGGGGTCGCTTGGTTAGAATTGCGCCAGCACGGTTTTGAGGTTCACTCACTCAGTTTCTAAATACGCCCGCTTAGTTTTCTTTACGCCCTTTCAGTTATTGGCATTTATGTAATTCCATAGTATTGCAATACAAAAGCTTCATTTAAAATTGAATGAGTATACTGATTAAAGTGAAACAAAAGCATAAGTAATAAAAACAGAAGAACAATAGGCTACATGAAACTATGGTTGTTAAAAGACCTAGTGCAGTTAGCAGCCAAAAGAGTAGACAGAGATACAGAGTCTGTGCCGGGGTCAGAGGAAGCAGAGCAGGGAGGGGCGTGGTTAGTGGGGGCGGAGTCAGAGGAGCCAGAGCAGTCAGGGGCATGACTAGAGGAAGCGAGGGGCGGGGTCAGAGCAGGGAGGGGCGTGGTTATTGGAGGCGAGGGGCCGGGTTAGAGGAGGCAGAGCAGGCAGGGGCGTCGCTAGAGGAATCGAGGGTTGGGGTCAGAGGGGGCAGAGCAGGCACTCACTTGAGTCTCCTGATGGCAGAAACTCTCTCAGCCTGCTGGTTCTGACCCTGAGACCCTGCAGTCTCCTCCCTGATGGTAGCATGCCATAGAGGCAGTGGGATTGGTGAAGCTTTGCGGGAGAGGCGGGTGTTGTAAATGTCTGTCAGAGTGGTGGAAGAGAGACAACAATGATCTCAGCTGCTCTCACCATGTGCTGCAGGGAGCTGCAGCATATGGAAGCGATTATGTAGCATAAATAAAAAGCAAAGTCAAAACCAGAAATGCTTTTTAATCTTCAAAATGAAGCTGCATTTTTTGACTCAAAAATAAAATGAAAAAGCAATCCACCAAAATGCTTTTTCATTCCTTTCCTCAAAACAGCTTATTCTGCCACTTAAATAAAATTAAAATAAAAATGGTATTTGACATTTCATTTTCAAGACGTTCTCTGGTAAATGTGTAGCATAATTCATTTCGAAATGTCTAATTTGACAATTAAAATGGATTAACAGAAATGCTTTTTCATTTTCAAAATGTAGCTGCATTTTTTGACTCAAAATTAAAAAGAAAAAGCAATATTTCAAAATTCTTTTTCATTTTATACTTAAAACCGCTTATTCTGTGTCATTATTAAAACGAAAATGCAAAGAGGGGATTGCATTTGCATTTTAACATCCACCCTGCGCACCTTGTCGCAATATTCATTTCGGAAAAGCATTAGCAGAGGGGAGGCGGGGCGATGACGTCACTGCTTTCTCTGTGTGTCCGGCCGCTGAGCGACACACACGCACCAGGAGCAGACTGTGTTAGCGGCAGAGAAAACGGCTTTGAGTTGGTTGTGAACTTCTGATGAGTTTCCACAGCTTCTCAGGACTACATAGCAGCATGTCCGCCTTCTGCAGTCCTCATTCGGACACACCGCGGACAAGCTTTGTTCTGCGGACCGCCAGCTGCCTCTGCATAGCGGAGCGCGAAGCTCCGATCATGATCGCTGAAGGCGGAAATGCTGCTGCGATCTGAGAAACCATCATATGAATTTGTGTTTCCAGTGGTGTCCAGAACAAAATAAAGACTGATGTAATTCCCACATATTTACAAATTTATCTGCAGCTTCGCGCGGAATTAGCTGTTTGATGACAGCTGGAGCCCCATCAACAGATCAACAGATAGCAGATTTCACCGTGGTAAACGTTTGCTGCTTGGACCAAAAACACTCACTCAGCGCGAAGCTGCAGGAGACTATCTTCATAATGTGCTTTTATTACTGTCATGATTATTATTAAGGGCCTGCTCTGCTCGATCATATGTTTTTAAATCCGTGCGGTCAGACGACGCTGAAGTTGACTTGCGATTCACAGCTTCTGATTCACGAGGGCACTAAAGGAACATTCTGCTGCATTTTTCACATTAAGATCACCTAAAACCGGGTCCTGTTCACAAACCGCTGGACCTGGACTGCTCAAACCTGGATCTTATTAATCAAACAGCAAATTCACCGCGAAGCTGCAAATAAATGTGTAAATATGTGGGAATTACATCAGTCTTTATTTTGTTCTGGACACCACTGGAAACACAAACTCATATGATGGTTTCTCAGATCGCAGCAGCATTTCCGCCTTCAGCGATCATCGGGAGCTTCGCGCTCCGCTATGAAGGCAGCTGGTGGTCCGAAGAACAAAGCTTGTCCGCGGTGTGTCCGAATGAGGACTGCAGAAGGCGGACATGCTGCTATGTAGTCCTGAGAAGCTGTGGAAACTCATCAGAAGTTCACAACCAACACAAAGCCGTTTTCTCTGCCGCTAACACAGTCTGCTCCTGGTGCGTGTGTGTGTGTCAGCAGCCGTACACACGGAGAAAGCAGTGACGTCATCGCCCCC
The DNA here is from genome assembly GCF_053564925.1 of Oryzias latipes. NCBI lineage: Eukaryota > Metazoa > Chordata > Actinopteri > Beloniformes > Adrianichthyidae > Oryzias > Oryzias latipes. Next base: position 7,597,127 of record NC_136239.1, read on the forward strand.
CTCCCCTCTGCTAATGCTTTTCCGAAATGAATATTGCGACAAGGTGCGCAGGGTGGATGTTAAAATGCAAATGCAATCCCCTCTTTGCATTTTCGTTTTAATAATGACACAGAATAAGCGGTTTTAGGTATAAAATGAAAAAGCATTTTGAAATATTGCTTTTTCTTTTTAATTTTGAGTCAAAAAATGCAGCTACATTTTGAAAATGAAAAAGCATTTCTGTTAATCCATTTTAATTGTCAAATTAGACATTTCTAAATGAATTTTGCTACACATTTACCAGGGACCTTTTTTAAAATGAAATGTCAAATACCATTTTCATTATCATTTTAATTAAGTGACAGAATAAGCTGTGTTGAGGAAGGAAATGAAAAAGCATTTTATTTTTGAGTCAAAAAATGCAGCTTCATTTTGAAAATTAAAAAGCATTTCTGGTTTTGACTTTGCCTTTATTTATGCTACAGAATCGCTTCCATAGCAGCAGAACATGGTGCAGGCTCTGTACCACACAGCGATGCAGATGTTCAGATGCTCTCAGTGGTGCTACTGTAACACGAGTGCGTGATGGAGGTGGGGCTTTTTTTGTGGAGGATATAGAAGCATTATGGCTGTGTTGTGACTCCAGGACAGGTCTTCAGAGATGTGCACACCCAGGAACATGGACAACTGCAGTTCTGTGGAGCATGCTGGGTGTACCCTCTCCTTAAATTAGCTGTTTTTATTTTGTGCACACTTTTGGGAATGTCATTTTTGACTTTCTCACATCAGACAATAACTTCATCGTTTGAAATCATATGTGTAGCGTCAGACATGAGCCAACAATTGGTTGAGCAACTCCTCGCTTCAGGATCCTGTCTGTCTCCCGGTTTTCTAGATATTGTTGCACTACAGGGTGATCGTCAGAAGTCAGAACTCTGTCCCCCCCTCTGGTCACAGCGGGAACCGTCTCCAGAGTTCTAACCACACGTCCTGGATGCTGCACACCTGACCATGTATTTTGTAACTGACTACATTTTAAAACTATCCCATGTTACTTGTACAACACTGCCGATATCCCATTCATCCATTTTCCAAACTCGCTGAATTCCTTCTGGGGTCTCTGGGTTGCTGGGGCTCTGCAAATAAAAACCTAAGTAAATCATGAAATATATATATAAAAAAAAAAATTCTCTCAGGAAATTCTTGAGGATTGTTTGAAATACACCACGGGTATATCTTGAAGCAGCTCAAATAATATTTAAAAAGTCTTTTAGCTGAACATTAAGTCAAATCAGCCTTTACAGACTTTTATTAACAGATTAAATTAGCAGCAGAGGAGTTTAGTGCCTGTGGCCCTTCCTGTGCTGCAGAGCTTCACCTTCACCATCTGTGTGATTGTGGCAGAGCTCTGCTGGCTTTGTTTGGTTTCCCAGGGCTGAGTTAATTTTCCTCAGATCAATAGTAGCCGAGGGGCTGCATTAAAATGAAGTCTGTGAAAAACTGCATCAACAGCAAGGCTGTTGTTTGAGAAACAGAAACAAATGCTGGATAGATGTAGTTCAGACACAAATTAAGAGCAGGCATGCTCTGAAACTGATTTCAAATTCTGCTCAGTTTTGATGTGCTCCAACGATGTAGATCAGTTTGGAACGAAAGCCATTATCTGAATGTCTCCCATGCTGTGTTAAGCAGCATGTCAACATTGATAGTTTTTGAACGACACTGCAGGCAAATACTAAAATCCAGCTAAATGTGAAATCTCTGATTTCTCCGATGTGTTTGCTTTCTATGGACGTTTAATTCAGCCAGATGTAAAACTGACATTTAATTCTCAACTGACAATTCAATTTGCAGTTTAAAAAATGTTTTTGCAATTTAGAATTCTAAAGAAATTGATCAAATTTTAACAGTTTAATTTAATATAATTAAACCGAAGAAGAAGAAACTGGAAACCAAGATTAATAAATAGTTCTATTATTAATTATTAATGAAAGAAATAGTCTGTTTGTTGATACACATTAAGATCAAAGTTACTTTGTTTATTTAGTACAAACTTTTGCTTCATTATCTGGACAAAAACAAGTGACGAAAGATGAGCTTTCTCTCTGAACTGATGCTTTGGATCACTCATCAGGAAGTTCAGCATTTATACCACTTCCCTCTGCTGGTTTGTCGTCATACAGGTGTCTGGATTCAGTCAAGAGTTAGATGAATGAATATTTTCTCCAACTAAATGAAGCCAAAAGTGAGGTCCTAGTCTGTGCTCCTGACAGTTGCCTCCCCCAGATAGTCCAGTGGCTTTGCCTTTATCAAGCTGTTTGTCAGGAACCTTGGGGTGACTCTCGACCCGGTTTTATCCCTTGACTCTCATGTCGGGTCACTTGTTCGCTCTTGTTTTTATCATCTTAAAAACATTGCAAAACTGAGTCCAATTGTGTCGCGTTCTGAGATGGAGAAGCTAATCCATGCTTTCATATCTTCTCGTCTTGATTACTGCAACTCCATTTTCACGTTTAAGGAAAAAAAATCTCTAGAACGGCTCCAGGTTGTCCAGAACGCTGCTGCAAGGCTTTTAACCAATTCATCCAAGTTTTCACACAAGTCTTCAAGTCGCAAGTCTTCTTGCTGGCAAACGAGGATGCGTTCACTCCGAATTCTTCCATTTGCCACATCTTCTAAGAGCGCAAGATCAGCCATTGTGCGTCATTACGCATTGTGATGGGGCATTTTATTTCCCTCCATTTAATCTGACATCTGACAAGCTACAGATATCGGTAATAATCTACGTGGAAATGGGAAAATGTTCAGCGCAAATGTAATTTCTTGTTGCTTTATGAATGGTTGAGACATACGCCATACATTGTTTTATCAAAAATAAAACAAACTAAAGGCATATGCATGAATACCATAATTCCGTAGCTTATGAATAAAAGTTTTACTATGAAAAAAACTTTCCCCAGTGGACAATTAGTACGTCCGTCCGTCCATCCGTCCATCTGTCCATCCGTCCGTCCGTCCGTCCGTCCGTGCTCCGCCAGACGGACACATTGACGAGAATATCAGTTTTGTAAATTATTTCATTCTGTTAACTATATTATTTATGAGGATGAATTGCACAACATGCCAATATTGCAGAACATATTTCACTTTTCTTTTTGCAAATATGTGTTCATTTGAATTTCTGTTGTAATTTCCGTTTCATTTTTTTTGTTTGTTTCACTGTTGATCAATCAAACGGGTGTTCGTGTAGGCTGTTAATTGTAAGACTTGCTTTGTGAAGTCTTCATGTTATTTATGAGAGGCAGTATTGTTATTTTCACTTTCACGTGTTTCTTCCATCTGCCGACGGTGTCGCCGTTTCTCATTTCACCCGTTTTACGCCTGGGGCAGAGCTTGCGTGAAGGGCCGCACATTTTCTCGTCAAGTTTGCTTTTTATAAATATCAACTATTGCGTAGAGAGTGGCGTACGCCTTCTTTTGTGCGTACGCAACGTTTATAAATGAGGCCCCAGGACTTTAGACTCCTGAAAATTTGGTTAGAAATTGTTTTTGTTTCGTCATCAGAAATGTTTGATTTCTCCTCTAATACAATAATCCAAAACTTTGAAAGTTAACCTGACTGTGCCAGATGTCAGCTAATTGAAAACTGTGCCAAATAGATACTTGAGTATGTTTTTGCCAGACACACAGTCCATTAATTTAAAGGAATCAACTGGATTTTTTAAAGAAGTCTTAAAGACTAGACACACTGCCTGTGGTTTTTGGTCTGTTAGCAGGTCACAAGACAAAGTTGGTGACAAACACCGGCTCAGACTACGAACAATTTTGCAAAATTATTGATTGTGCAGGTTTTTGTCAAAGATGTTGTGAGTAGTTATTTATGGTCAAAAGGGTTAACAAAAATGTTAAAAGAAAAAAAAATGTATGCTGATTTTTCAAGTCTCTCTTTTCTGTCTGTTCTCCATCTCACTCTTAGTTGACTTTGTCAGACTTCCTTCTCCTGACAAGGTCAAAGCCTTAACTGTTTCTGAAGCTGCTTAAGGTCTGTAAATGGAGATGTAATGTAATCGAGTGGCAGTGTAAGAGTAGTAATAGAATTTAGGGGGACAGGAGCTGATCGCATTACAGAGCACCAGCTTGGAAAGTTTCCATGCATGTCTCAGAGGTATGGATTTGGAATTTGTACAAGACTATGGAGAAAATGTGGAGAAATACAAAAGCAGCCAAAGAAAAAGCAGTGCCCTAAATTATGCAAACAAATTATCAGAAGAACAGATTAGGATGGATTATTTGGCGGCCTTTATTCTAACTTTGCGGGTAAAAATTGCTTTGGGCAGGTGGACATAATTTGGGCTAGTTTGGGATCAGGTTGGCAGCTTTTAGTTCCTTATTAAAATAAGATTTAACCAGGGACGTGAGGTAAGGAGAGGCAGTGCCTCATCCTCACCTCCCAACTTGGGATGTATTCATTCATCTTCTTTACCGTTTATTCCCTTTCGGGGTCACGGGGTTGCCGGAGCCTATCCCGGCCACTTGGGCGTAGGCAAGGGATACCCTGGACTGGTCGCCAGTCTCTCGCAGGGTAGAATATCCTCAATCACACATCCATTCACTCTCACACTCACACCTATGGACAATTTAGAGTTGCCAATCAACCTATGAAGCATGTTTTTGGACGGTGGGAGGAAGCCAGAGATCCTGGAGAAAACCCACGCATACACGGGGGGAACATGCACTCCACACAGAAAGGTTGTCATTTTTAGCCTCAAAATCTCTGTATTTTGGTATTTTCTCACAGCCCAGGTTGTGAGATGATGCAGCGCTGAGCGCAGCCTCACGGCAGATTATGCAATCCCATGAGTGTGCTAATAATGTTCCACCTTTTAATATACATTCTTGAGATTTGTATTAATTGTCCTCATTTACCATTTCAAAGTACCGTAATTTCCGGACTACAAGTCGCTACTTTTTTCACTTTGAACCCTGCGGCTTAAACGATGATATAAGGCTAATTTATAGATTTTTAGGGGTTGGGGAAGATGATACCGCCAAAAGATTTAGCCTTGTCACATCAAACCAATGAAATCACCGAAAGAGGACAAACTCAATTCCAGCCGTGCTTCCTAAACAAAGTATTTGCAACCAGTCGACATCAGCATGAATTGAAAGCGGTACTGTGAGTTGAATGGGAAACATGAATGATGAGTGGCAAGAAATCCTTCACAAAACCTGGCTTCACGCCAAGAGCAATTCTGCCAGTGGTTCCTGACAATGTGGAGCGAAGTAAAAAACTCCACCATCAGCAGTGGGTTTAGAAAGGCTGGATCGCTGAGCGATGAAGATGGCAATGTACACTCAAAGGCAAATTTGCCTCCAGATGAAAATGACGAGTGACAATGAAAGAGAGGTTGAAAACGTGTACGATGGAGCAATTCTGAGACTGTTCAATTCTGACACAGAAGAAGAGGAGTTTAATGGGTTTAGTGAGAAGGAGGAAGGACAGCAATCAATGATTTTTGGCAGCTAACTGTTCATTACACTCTGGTGTTAGCGCATGTCTATTTGGGAATGGCAGTGTTGGTATTTGTGTGGGAATTGGGAGCAGTTTTAGCCCTGTCGTGTTGCAAAACAAGTTGGTTAAACAGGAGCTGTTAAAATGTTGTTTGTGTACTTTTATTCTGATAATATTTGGCTCCCCTGAGATACAGTCACATTCCCTCTTTCTGTCACCTCTGCTGTGTACAAGCACAAAGTTTAGAGAGTTAGCTCCGGAGCTAATGTTAGCTTCAGAAGCCTCCCCTGGACATTCCAAATACGGTCGGGCCGCCAAGGCAGCAAAGAGCTAATAACCAGCAGTGGTAAAAGCACCGTTCGTAGTGTGCAGTTTATAAAGAAGTGCAGCCTATATATGGTGAAAGGTTTTTATGCCAAATAAAGGTTGTTTATGACTTTTATAATATGTTACTTTTATACTTTGAAGAATGCATTGTTACATTAAACCACATTGAGCTCCAGACGAGTTGCAACCAGTTAGGGAAAGCTTTCAGGACCTAACTACAGAAAAATAAGACTATTAAATTATCTTGCTGGCAGGACCGAGGTGAGTGACACTGACCATTCAGAACTTAGATTTGGTGATGAAGATCATTTAAGATGTTAATGATCATGGGGGGTGTCATCTGTCCTGCCAGACATTGGCCTGAAGCTTCATAGGGCCCGGCTCAGGGGATATATTTGCCAAGTCCATTTTACGGATCTTTGTCTTTCAAGGCGACAACCCACAGTACTCTGTACAAGTTTGATCCACATTTTTATTACAAGGACTAAATTCCGATGGAATTTTTTTTGTTTCTTTCTTCCTCATCAACAAGCATACAGAGGTTAGCAGGGGCTTACCTCACAATTTACAATTTTCTATCTACAGAACTTAGCATAAATGAGTACAACCCACTACATTTGTCAGAAAACCTTTAGTGTCCTTTCAGAATCAACATTTTCTGATATATTACACTACAAAATGCACCTGCAAAGGTGGGCCATTGATTGCAAACAAGATGCGTTAATTTGCACACACAAAAAAGTGATTTTCCAAACAAATGAACTAAAGTCCATGTTGCAAAAATGAGTACACCCCAGTCATAGTCTTAGGAGAAAAGCCAAACTATATACTGCAAAATTCTAATTAACAGGCATTCAACCACAGGTGAGTCTAATGATTCATTTAAGAGGTGTCCAGCACATCATCCAGCTAACTGGTGACTATAAAAGCGCATTTCTTAACAAAGAAAAGCCCTTCCCATTTCATGTTGTCAGCAATGGCTGCCCAGGAAAAAAATGTCACAAAATGTGAGAAAGGAAATCATTTCTTTGCACAGAAAAGGTGAGGGCTACGAGAACATCAGGAAAGCTTTATCTGTGAAGATACTGTAGCAAAAGTGATCCAAATTCAAGAAAGATGGAAGTGCAACTGTCTTACAGAGACGTCCAGGCCGTCCATGGAAGCTAACATCTCAACAGGAGTGTCTACTGATGAGAAGGGTTGAAGAAAATCGCCATGCAAGTTCAATGCAGTTAGCCAAAGCTACTGCTACTTTTTCCCGTGACACCATACGGCGCACACTGCAGAGGAATGGCATGCATGGTTATTGCTCACGAAGTAAGCGTCTCCTAAAGCCCATGCACAAAAAAGCTCCCCTAGAATTTGCGGGGGCCCACGCTGAAAAAGATGAAGACTACTGGGACTCAGTACTCTGGAGTGATGAGACAAAGATCACTGTTTGTAACCGATGGTTTTAAAACTGTATGGCGTCGCAAAGGGGAGGATTTCAAATTAAAATGCATAGTACCTACAGTGAAACATGGTGGTGGCAGTGTCCTTATGTGGGGCTGATTGAGAGCTGCTGGGGTGGGGGAGCTGCATTTCATTGATGGTATCATAAACTCAACAATGCACTGCTCTATAATGAAGGAGAAGATGCTGCCATCACCTCATGTACTTGGTCGTCGAGCACTTTTAGAACATGACAATGATCCAAAACACACTTCTAAGCTACTGTTGCATTTCTGAAGAACAGGCTGAAGGTGATTGAATGGCCAAGTATGTCTCCTGATCTGAACCCAATCGAACACCTGTGGGGAATTCTGAAGCCACAAGTTGAGCATCATCTCCATCCAGCATCCAGGCTCTAAAAGAGGTTATTCTTGAAGAATTGGAAAAGATCGATGTTGCAATATGTCACCAAGTTGTTCATTACATGCCTAGAAGACTTTGTGCTGTCCTCAAGAATCATGGGACTCATACAAAATACTAGATGCAGTAGTTTTTGTTACAGGGTGTATTCATTTTTGTTTCAACCAATTTAAGCAAAACTGAGGTTTATGTGATTTAAGTTAGATCATTAACCTTCATTTCATGTTATGGAGTTAAAGAAGTGTTAAATAAAACTCAACATTGTGGAAATTCTGGAAGTGTTTCTTTTGTTTATTGAGATACTGATCAAATCAGTACTTTTTAAAGGGGGTGTATTCATTTATGCTGAGCACTGTCTCTATTTTTTGATGTAGTGGATGTGGCTTATCTTCAGGGGCCTCTCTAGCCCAAAAACCACGGTTAATTTATTTCACGTTTGTCTGTCATTTATTTGTGTTTGGATCTGCAGTACAGCCGAATTGAAAAGACAGAATAAGGCAGGCAGGAAACCACTGTATTTTTTGTGTTGAACTAACAGAACTCTTTGACCGTTTACGCAAATGACGCAATTCCAGCTGGTTCTGAAGCGGAGAAAAGCAGACAGAATTAGCTGATTTATGTTGATTGCCTAAACACTTTTCTTCTGCAAAGTTTTTGTTTCTCAGTGCAAGGCTGCTTTCCTCCGCTTCAGAATCAGCTGGAAGTATGTTAATTGCGTAAACAGTTGAAGAGTTACAGTGGTGAAAGAATGTCAACACTGGAGCTACAGCTAAAAGGGTTAATGAGAACATCCATGTGTATTTTCTGCTGTCTGGTCTGCAAGTACTTTTTAAAATTTAAAATGACATGTTGAAACCCAGTGGACTTTAGGTAAACCAGCCTAGCAGGTAGGGGTGGGCGATTCTGGGGATTCGGGTATTGATCCGATACCTAGTAATACAGGGCTAATATCACCGATAACAATACAGATACTTTTTTATTGAAATGTTTGATTATAGAATTATTTTGGTAATACACATTTTTTGTTAATTAAGTGTATAATTGGGAACCAATTGGTGGTCAAAATAAATATAAAAGTAAAATATAAACAACAACTGCCATTGTGTGCAACTATGTGGCTCTTTAATAACTTTCTCCGATATAGCAGGTAGGGGAGGGGCAAGGAGCGATCAGCAGCGGGAGGCAGGGGGTGCGCTGTTTACCCAAACAGACAGTTTTGCCAATTTTGGCAGATTCCCGCTCAAATTCCACTCAGGTTTTTGTTCAAATTGGGCGTCTTTTAGCTCAATCTGGCAGCAGTGCAGACAGACAGACGCCGCGCTCACATGAATTCTGTAAGTAAATTTTAAACTTGTTACTGTAAATATTAAAGAAAAACCACAACCAAAGTATCAATCTCATCACACTTGTATGAATACTTCATCTTTGTATCAATACTATCAATACTCAGATTGATCTGTTTGCCTCTACTAGCAGCGGAATGTTCAGCCTGAGACTGAGGGGTTGTGGGTTCAAATCCAACCAATCTCAAAATGGGACCCAATGCCTCCCTAACAATCAGCTTTAGGGGTTGGATTAAGGCTTACACCTCCAAAATGTTTCTAAGCCCTGTTGAATCTGCAGCTCCCCCTTCCCCCTGTAGATGGCTCAAATGTGGGAACACGTGACGACTGATTTACCTTGAAAATCACCTGTTTGATACTGTTTTGTGACTTTGGTCCGTTCATGTGGATGCTGGCGCATGTAAGTTGACGTGCTAATGTCAGAGGGAAGGACTCCAGTCTTTCTTCCAAACACAGCTTGCGTAGACTCTTGGTTCGCCTCAAAGTCTGCCAGATCTGCTAGTGTTTGACAAACTCCCCAAGACACCTTGTATGATTAATGATGCTTAACCGAATTGAATTAAGGTTAAGAGAGACTTGGCTGCGGCTGCGGGGTTGGTTGTAAGAAAGGGAGAACGAAGCTCTGGGTCAAAGGTAGCAACTGTGATAAATAACTTCTTTAAAGGAAATATATGACGGCCCCTCCTCTGCACCCTCACTGCCATGCCAAGTAATTGCTCGCCCCAGCCTCCTGTAATAATTCCTATTACAAGCAGAACGGAAGAGCTGGTAACTCGGCACGCAGGACAAGGTGAAGGCAAGGCCACTGAGCTGTGGATCAATATTTCATTTACTCACCCTGCCTCACCATCCCAGCCGTGGATCCAATTTGCCAACGGAGGGAGATGAAGGGAAAGAGAAAACAACAGTTAAACGAAGAAAAGAAACAAGGTCTACTGAAAGCACAAGGCCTATAATTTCCTCTGGGTTTTTTGAAAGGAGGTGGAAAGAAGCATAGGCTTTGTCTGTGTGTGTGTGTGTGTGTGCGGGGGTGTGCGTGTGTGTGTGTGTGTGCGTGTGTGTGTGTGTGTATGTGTGTGTGTGGGTCATAAATGCATGGAGATGGTTTTTACATGCCCATCCAATAAGAAAAAGGGAAAATGAGGAAAAAGTAATTAAGAAAAAACATGACATTGTACATTAATCCCTGATGATAATTGATCCTTATTCAATAAAAATTAAATTTCAAACAGTAACATCTCAAAAATGTGGAAAAAGAAACATTACCTTCTCACTGGAAGTATTTTTAATTTCTCAGTTTGAGCTCTGAAATAACTCCCATTTCTCTTTTTTTTTTAAACTCACACCTTACTTCCTAATTATTGATAACGTACTGTTTTATTGCATATTTCATTTACGAAGCAGTCTTTTAGAGCTAGCATGATCTGCACCCTTTTGCAAGGAATTGTCTGGTCCTGTTAAAAAGAACAGAGCCAGCGAAGAGAGGAAGAAGCTAAGGCTTTGATACCTTAGCCACGCCCTGTCTAAGGGCAGAGAGGCACAGTTTAGCTTAGTCTGTTTAGTTTAGCCATTACTTACTGAATTCTATGACTTCATGATCTATATGATTTCATGTTTACTATACAATTACCGGTATGAAGCCCATTGAGACAACTATTGTTGTAATATTTAACTAAATAAAATAGAATTGAATTGAATTCAAACACATTTTTTAGATTTACACTGTGGTTCTTTAACACTAAAGCCTCATTTCAACTGCGCGGTCCAGTCTAGTCCGGTTTAAAAGGATTCATGCAGGTACGTGAGCGTTTTCCAATCAAAGTTGGACCGTCATGGCACATGGGGGGTGAAGCTAACGACAACAACAATAGAAGTCATCCAGAAGCTCATTTTTTCTCGCTTGGCTTTTGGTTCTTCGTATCTCAAAGAATTTTAATGTTGTTTCATGTTTCCTTTTGTAACCTAAAGTTCTTTTCCTTCATTATTTGTGTGTGACATTATTCTTTTGTAATGTTTTTAGAGGTTTTGCCACAACCCAATTTATAAAAAGATCTGTGGCTCTTAAAATGAACCTGCGGCTCCTCACGAGCGAACCGTGTCTCTGAGCAGAGCAGCCGGACTCGTAGCTCCGTGTTCGCAGGGAGGGGAGGGTGCTTTTTTACGCTGTGCGGCCCAGAGAAGGGTTCGGACCGCAGCCCATCCGGCTGTTTTTTTCGTGAGTGAGCGGCATCACTCAGGAGAACCGTGTCTCCCAGGAGATGTGTATCTCCAAGCAGAGAGGCGGCTTTGGGACAGTGACAGTGACATGTGGAGGAGGCTTTTGAACAGTCCTGAAAAACCGTGCAATATAAATTTAAGCTTAATTTTCTTTATACATGTCCTCAATCATGAAAAAATAAGAACATGTTTAAAAACATGATTTTCATCCAAGTGGGACTTAAAAGTAATATCATTTTTAACTAATAACATAAAACGACAACCAGTTTAATGTGAACCTTTGAAAGGCTTAGTTGTTTTTTTGAAAAATATCTGTTGTTTGATCAGGTGACTGAAAAGATGCAGTGATGGAAACGGAATGCCTTCCCTTCAAAGCAACTTGTCTCCTGATGCAGAGCTGACAGGTTTGGATCAATAGCCCACTACCCCGTTTGCCCCCTGCAGACATTTCTGTCTCCTTCTCACTAGCTCACCTGAAGAGAGGACAGGAGACTGAAGGGCAGCTCATACATTAAGTCCTGAAAGGAGTTATGGGGTTTGGGGGTAACAGAGGGACGGAATTCAATGACAAATTCCCCTTAACACAGGCTTACTTTGTGTTTAATTGCAATGTATTGATTTTTCTCCTTTCCTTTTTTTGCTCTTTGTACAGGCATCAGATGACTAAGGTGGCCATTGAAGTCAAATGTCGTATATTCTTCCTTTTCCAGCCTTTGTCCCTTCACCATCCTCCCAAACACCTCGAGTTTCACACAGGTTTTTGTAAGCAGTCTTCTTCTCCTGGAATGATGTTAACAAATACACCCTTAAGAATGATTTATTGAAAGTTTGCATATAAAGTGCAAACTTGAATGCATTTCAACATAATTGTCATGGTGCCTCTGTTAGCTCTCCTCCCCCCTCCCCTCTCTGCTTGGTTCCTAATTCGACTCAGCTGTGACCATTCACCTCAACAACCTGCCAACCTTCAAAAGGAGATTTAGAACCAGTATTCATCGCCAGTTCGTTGCCACTGATGGTGCGTAGCCTGGTCATCAAGTTATTCTTGTCCATGTGTTTTTGCTCTTGCCTAATTTAGTTTTGTGTAGTTTTGCCTTGTCATCAGGACTTACTATCCAGAGTGGTCACCTGAGTTTCCCAGCTTCCTGAGCAGAAGGACCTCCTAGCTTCATCCTGTCTTGCCACGCGCCATTGCTGAACCTCCAGTCATGCCACGTGCCATTGCTGAACCTCCAGTCACGCCACGAGCCATCATCCAGCTCCCTGCTCCGCCACAACTCCAAGCCAAATCGGATAATAATAAACTTTATTACTTACCTCATAACTCACCTGTGTTTTCCTTCCGAGTTCCAGCGTCTGGGTCTGCCTCGCCTAGCTTGCCATGACAGAAAGAACTGGCTCAATTCCAGACCCAGCTGACTCGGAAGGACTCCGCCACACAGTCTCGCAGCAAGGAACATTCTTGGAACTACTCTCCAACGCCGTTTCTGGGATTGCTACTATTCAAGAGGATCTTATTTCACGACTTAACAGTATCTCACAAACTTTGAAAGAAATAACTGGTCGTATGTTTATTCCCACTGTTTCAGGTCCACTTCAAACTTCCAGCAACAATCCTGTTATCACTTCCGCCACGTCACCGGAAAACTTCCGACTCCAGCCGGAACCCTTCCTCGCAGATGTTCAAGCCTGTGGAGGTTTCCTATTACAACGTCAATTAATCTTCCAGCAAGCACCCAGGTATTATCACTCCGATCTCAGTAAAATCACTTTCATAAAGTTTCATAAATTCACTCAGAAACAAAGCTCTGTGATGGGCCCAAGCATTTATATCACAATTACAATACGATCATTTCATTAACGAATTCGGACTAGTAGTCGACCAACCACGCAAGCAGGAAGAAGCCACCCGACGTTTGCTGAGCCTCAAACAACGCAATCAACCGGTCAGCGACCATGTCATAGATTTTAGCATTTTTGCAGTGGAAGCAGGATGGCCTGACCTAGCCTTAAAAGGCATTTTTTATCAGTCCTTAAACGAAAACATCAAAGATCATCTCTGTTCACAACCGGAGGCTCTCACATTTGAAGATCTCATATCCACAGCACTTCGTTCGGATATCCGCCTCCGGGAACGTCAAACAATCTAACAATACTACCGTCTCCGCCACCATGGCACATCCTCCTTCTAGACCAGTGATTGTCACCACTTACAAAGTTACTGAAGAATCTATGCAGATTGGTCACTGTAAGTTAACGGCTGAGGAACGTCAAAGGCCAAACTTGTATGTTTTTTCCACGGTTGTCATGCTCTACAGCTGCTGGAAAAAGCGTAAAGACAAATAACACGTGGAATAAACATTACTGCAGCGCAGATCACTTCGGTTATCGAACTGATCTGAACCAAAGGATATATAAGGAGAGGAAAATATTACTTTAACCAAAAACATTTACATAAAGAACATAGAAACAGAAAATGCAACTGCGATCTAAATAAGCATCAATCCAGTTCTTTAGAGCCAGCGCGTAGTTTGTCCCTGCTAGGCTTCCATACAGTTTAAAATCCATTTAAAATGAAAGTGATGTACCTTCCTCCATACGCTGAACCAGGGTTGTACGCCGCGCCGGGACGTCCATACATGACCGGCTGGCCGTAGCCTTTAGACACGGCGTCTCCGTACGACTGCTGCCCTATGAACTGGGAGCCCATGCTGCCGCCGGGCATCATGTGACCACCGGAGCTCTCGCCAGGGCCCATGGGTGCACCAAACACCTAAACACACAGAGAGGCGATCTGTTTGCCGTGCGGTTCTTCAACAAATCCAGGTTCAGGTTAGACTGGTTGTTGAAGTTCTTGTTTTTATTGCGGGTACCAAGGCCATTTAGTATTGGGGGCGGCCGTGGTGCAGCGGTAGGGCGGTCGTCCCATGATCGTAAGGTTGCAGGTTCGATTCCCGCCCATGAGTCGAAGTGTCCTTGGGCAAGACACTGAACCCCACCTTGCCTCTGGTGGTGGGCGGGCGCCTGTGTTTGGCAGCGGAGCGACCACCAGTGTGTGACTGTGTGTGTGAATGTGTGTGTGACTGGGTGAATGGGTCTGTGACTGTAAAGCGCTTTGTCCTTGTAGGAAGAAAGGCGCTATATAAGTATACGCCATTTACCATTTATTTCAGTGCTCATTGCGTTTAAACTCCAGGGCCCCCCTGTTAGAAGACAGGCAACGGGCGGGTAACCCTGTAAGTCACACAGAGCAAAACTTCCTTTTCCTCCCTGTCAAGATCTGCTTTCATTCTGCTGTTCATGATTTACAGGCCCTCATTGATTCTGGTGCTTAACAAAGCCTTATAGATCATCACCTGGTCGCAAAACTATCTCTACCCACAGAACCCCTGGATATTCCCATCGAAGCCTCAGGATTAGGCGGCCAACATCTCTCACGCATCACTCATCGCACTAAACCCGTTCTTCTGATCACGTCCGGTAATCACACAGAATTCATCCAGTTTCTCATCACTCAATCCACCCATACTCCTATATTTTTGGGTTTTTCATGGTTAAAACTGCACAACCCTCAGTTCAATTGGACTCAGCGTAATATTGTTAATTGGAGTGCTAATTGCATGGCCAACTGTCTACAGTCAGCCATTCCCTCTATTTCACCCCCTGTCAGTAATAAATCCTGTGAGGTGGAACTTTCCAAAATTCCATCCTGTTACCACGATTTAAAAAACGTTTTTTTGTAAGGTTAAAGCCAGTGCCTTACCACCTCATCGCACATATGACTGTTCAATAGATCTGTTACCAGGTACTACTCTTCCTAAGGGAAGATTGTTTAATCTGTCAGGTCCTGAGAAGTCTTCCATGGAAAGCTAGATTCAGGAGGCTTTATCTCTGGGACATTTTCGACCGTCCTCCTCTCCGATGGGCGCTGGGTTTTTCTTAGTGGAGAAAAAGGATAAAACATTACGTCCATGCATCGATTACCGTGAGTTAAACCAGATCACTATTAAAGACAAGTATTCTCTCCCTCTCATAACTGTCATGGTGCCTCTGTCAGCTCTCTTCCCCTTCCCTTCTCTGCTTGGCTCCTGATGCGACACAGCTCTTACCACTCACCTCATCACCTGCCTGCCTACTTAAGAAGATCCTGGAACAGCATTCTTCGCCAGTCCGTTGCCCCTGATAGTGCATAGTTTGGTCGCTAATATCTCTAGTTCATCTACTCTAGCTCTTGCCTAAGTCTCGCTCTCTGCCTCTTCCTCAGGACATCATTCCCACGAGTGGTCACCTGTGTCTTCGTCTCTCACGGATCCAAACATCAGAGAACCTTCCAGTCACGCCTCAAGCCTCAGCTTACCTCCAGTCTCGCCACGAGCCTCTGCTGAAACTTCCAGTCACGCCACGAGCCACGGTCGAATCCTCCGGTCATGCCACGAGCCACGAACAAACCTCCAGTCACGCCACGAGCCATCATCTGATCTCCCGCTAAGTCAAGAGAAATAAACTTTATTACTCATCCCTTAACTCACCTGTGTTTTCCTTCCAGGTTCCAGCGCCTGGGTCTGTCTCGTCAAGCTAGCCATGACAATAACTTCAGTATTCGACTCTGTTCAAGAAGCTCGCATCTTCTCTAAATTGGACCTACGTAATGCGTATCACCTCATTCGTATCAAAGAGGGAGACGAGTGGAAAATGGCGTTTAACACGCCCCTAGGACATTATGAATACCTGGTTATGCCCTTTGGGCTAACCAACGCTGCACCCATCTTTCAGAGGATGGTTAACGACGTTCTCAGAGACTTCCTCAATCAATTTGTCTTCATTTATTTGGATGATATCCTCATTTACTCCCAGAATCAAACTCAACACAAATACCATGTCCGTCAAGTTCTGGAAAGACTCTTAGAGAACCAATTGTTCGTCAAGCATTAAAAATGTGAATTCCACATCGACTCTTTACAATTTCTGGGCTACATCATCCAACCAGATCCCTCCAAGAATGAAGCTGTCATAAACTGGGAACCTCCTGAAAACTGTAAAATACTACAGCAATAAAATAGATTTTTTTATTTTGAAACCTGGACCTGTTTCCGGCTTTTTAAACAGACTAGAAATAGAACTCCTGCATAACGCTTGCGATTCGGACATGAACAACAGACATGACAGAGGTGATGTAAATATTCTGATTAATGAGCATCCAATTTTTTTGTCAACACAACTCAACAGAGACGCACCACAAACGGACCAGTGGATTTCAGCCTTTACAGGCTTTGGTCCTTGTAATTTGGTTGTTTTTGTGTTGCTGTATTTTAAATTTTTTCAACCTTGTTACATCTTTCTACAAGCCCCTAAACAGGGGGTGTAACCTTTTATTGGGGCGGCTGTGGAGCAGCGATAGGGCGGTCTACCTCTGATTGGAATAGTGCAGGTTCGATTCCCGCCTTGCCCGCCCATGACTCAAACTGTCCTTGGGCAAGACACTGAACCCCACCTTGCTTCTGGTGGAAGGTTGGCGCCAGTGTTCGGCAGCGGAGCCGCCATCAGTGTGTGAGTGTGTGTGAATGCGTCTGTGACTATAAAGCGCTTTGGTCCTTCACGGAAGGTAGTAAAGCGCTATAGAAGTATACACCTTTTACCATTTACTTCGACATGCGTGTTTTGCCTTCGTTAGTGGATCTTGCCTTTTGTTTTTTTTAGGCCAAGAAGAGATTTTGCTGCGATTCATTTTTTGGACGGTTTTGCCCGCTGCGATGTCATTACTTTTTCGGGGGTGGGCGGGGGCATTGTCATTTACTATGTCAAAATTCGTTTTCACCAGGTACTGGGTGTGTGAAAATCTTGGAGAGTTTTTGATTATATTGCAGGGGTATAATTTTTACTCAGACACTCAGAAAGAAAGACGAATTGCAAATCCAATGTGCAGTCAGTGAGAGCTGCTGGACTAAATAAACCTTTGGCTCAAGATGGCCAAGAGTCAGCAGGTATAATGTAGCTGTTTTACTTCTGGACCCCAAAATGGAGTTTACATGGCCATGCTGGTTCAAGTTTCAGATGCAGAGCAGGCTTTAAAGAATGCAGGAAAATGCATTAGACGCCTCCTGGACTAAAAGCACACAGCTTTGTTTAAGATGTGACTCACTCAAAAAGATGGCACAAGGCCGGGCAATCTTTAATCACATCACTCGCAGTACAAGCTGAACTCTTTGCCTTTATAACATGTTTGTTCTTTTTCATCTTCAGAGTCACCCCTCATGTTAATCAAAATGTCAAAGTGATTGGAAAGTGCTTCAAAGGTTCCATGAAGCACATAGATCACGTAATAATGTTCAAATCCAATAAAAATTAAGTTGATCTAACAGCGTGTCAGCAGACCTTACCTTTAGATAAGACTGTGGTTTAAATTATACGTTTTCAACTGGTAATTTGAGCAAAATGTCACGGAAAAAAAACAACAATGACTCAACCTATGGTCTAATCAATCAAGTGAAAAAACTGGTGTCAAAAGTCTTGTTTGAGGAGAAAGGTTTCCATTTTCCTTTAAAAGCAGAGTAATTTGTGGGGTACTTCCTTTAAGAAGCTGCGTTGACATTTTCTGCCACCTCTATTATTGAATGAATAGCAATTAAGTGCATGTAAAAATGTCAAAAGAATTACAGCTCAATGATGTAAACCTGGTGGTCCACTTTATCCACAACTACAGCAATAATTGTTGCATCAACTTATCAGAACTCTTTAGATCTGTGATAAACGTTTTGGCTCCAGCAGCAAGAAGTGGAGAAGAAAAAAAGTTCTCCCAAAGGCAGATAAAAAATAAAAAGTCAAAAGAGTTGAACCAGTTTTTAAATGGAGTTAACAGAGATGACTATCCCTTTTTGTTCCAAACAAACAGATCTGTGTCTTACAGCTTGGGCTCTAATAAGAATCCAGATACTTAGGAATTAGTAAACTGCTCCCAAAAATTGAGTACGAATTTTGGTGATGCCTGAAATCACTGTATGGTGATCTTTTAAAATATATCAGAGTATAGTAAAGATACACTTTAGGCAATATGAGTGTTGTTCTAAAATTCCAGAATATGGATTTTTAGTACATAAAATAAACTAACCAAATGCACTACTGTCACAATGTAGTGCGACAGGTTTAACCCTTGTGCTATCCTATGACTCCACCCTTACAGTGACGTGTTCTCCCTACCATGACAAAGGTGGATAAAGGTGGAGAGGATTTTATGTAATCCATGGAAATCAGTGAAGATCACAAATCATTGAAAAAAAAAGTTCAGCGCACTGTCTTGTGGGGTCTGGATGACCCAACTCCCAATGTCAAAGTGCCTAGGAAAGCACAAGGGTTATATAGGCTACACATTGGCTGCAAAGCTCACAAAAGCTCTTTCCCTCTTCAGCCTTCCCTCACAGTAGCTGCGTTTACATGGGCAAAAGTAATCGTAAAGATTTGAAGGAAAAATGCGTAATGTAACCACGCCGTTCGGAATAGTCTGCCCCGATCAGACTCGTTTGGATCAAAATTTCTTTCTGATCGAGATAGGTGGGTTATGCTGATTGTTGATCTGATCGTGTTGCTTGTAAACGGTTCATACCGATCGTGTGTCACTACTGCTCTGGTTTAACGTCATGCATAGACGGTGTTTTGCTCCAGAGAAAGCTTTGGAGCTCAAACAGGACCGACCCACTCCTCTGCGGAGGCCCGGTGAGAAGCACCGCTCCGCCCTCGCCCCGCGGGCTCTTCGCCTCTCCCCTCTCTTACACCCCTCACGAGGGGGGTGCGGGGAAGGAGCGCTCTGTGCCCCGTGACGTCTGGACCCTGCGCAGTCCGGGCTCAGGTGCCGGCGGACCGAGAAAACTGTGTCTCTGAGCAGAGCAGCTGGATTAATAACTTTGTGTTAGAGTGGAGGGGAGGATGCTTTGTTACGTGTGCGTTTTGTTGTTTTGTTATGTGTGGGAGAATTCGGACTGCGATCCGTCCCGCCGCTCTGGGTTAGCAGCTGCCGGACGCAGGAGAACCATGTGTCTGAGCAGAACTCGGACTACCAGCTCACACAGCGGCTTTGGGGAGGTGTGTTAGCTTTTCACAGCAGAAATGTCGCTCAGTCCTTAGAAACTGTTCAAGCAATCACATGGATATGTGTCTCCAGCTGTGTCCCGACAAAATAAAGGCTGATGTCCCACAAAGTTACGTGCAGCCAAGATGCAGATTGCGGAATTTCCTCCAGGGATTTTGTGTTAATCAAACAAGGCTAATGTTGTTAGCGCATGTTAGCCTCTCCTGGGTGCTCCGTTCTTCTTTCACAAAAAAAAGCACTGACCACACGGATTAAAAATAAAATGATGAGCGAACAGGCGCTTCATAATATTCATAACATTAATAAAAGCTCGTTTGGAAGATCGTCTCGTATATTACCGAGCTGCTGCATAAATTTATATGAGACCAAGGTTTGTTTACTGTGGAACTCATTTCCTTTTCCGATATTTTCAACACTACTGCGCATGCCCAAAAGATTTATTCCGACCGAAAGTGAGACCCATGTGAACATTTGTTCTAATCGGAAAAAGTTTCTCTGATCCCATGTGCATGGTTGAATTTTAATCCGACCATTGATCCGATAGAGATATGTTGCCCATGTAAAATACTAGTGACGTCCGCCCCACCCAGGAAGAAAGTCATTTTAACTAAACAAAGAAAACAGACAACAAAAGATACTGTTTTATTTGGAAATGATACCATACAAAAGGGTAATCAAACAAATCCAGCCCCTTACCCCACTTGGTAGGCTGGTCGACCTCCGATCGGAAGATTACAGGTTCGATTCCTGCCTTGTCCACCCATTTGTCGAAGTGTCCTTAGGCAAGACAGTGGACCCCACCTTGCCTGGAAGGTTGGCCCCAGTGTTCGGCTGCGGAGTCGCCATCAGTGTGTGAATGGGACTGTGACTGTAAAGCGCTTTGGGCCTTTGAGGAGGGAAGAAAAGCACTATACAAGTATACCCCATTTTCTATATCTATCTATCCTGATGCCCAACTGCCAAACAGGAAGCAAAGGCGTTGGCCGCTGTTTTGACATCTGGGCACCAAAATGGTGAGATGAGAAACATGAGGAATCAATTTTAAATTTAAACCTTTTACCGTTTGTTTGGTTACTTGGATGAAACACTCAGCGAAACTGTGAGACTAACGGTGAGTTGTAACAGATTGGTGACCAGTAGGAGAAGCACTTTTCTTCACATAGGTGTGCTCTGAAGCACAGAAATTACGTTTAAAAGTAATGACTTTTTGTTTTAGCATGACTTTTTTAAAGTTATAAAACAAATGTTGTTATGTATTTCCGAGCGCTAGCAGCTCTGTGCTAAAGTAGCTGAGCAGCGACTATTGACGACATCATTGAGTGGGGGCGATGTCCGAACTAGAAGACTGAATTTTTCTATAACTCTCCGTTTGGAGGGCTGAATGTAGGGGTGGGAAGAAGCTGTAGGGGAAGAATTCAGATTCAATCAAAGCCTAGTTCTTGGTTTAAAATTAAAAGAATTTAGCTTTTGGCCCACAAAGCATTATTACCAAAACCAATTAAGGCTCAAAATTGATAAAATAAAAAAAATCAATTAATAAATAGCTACAAAAGAACATGTAATGGGAATTTTAAAGTCTGTCCTCCTCCCCAATGATGTACTTTCCTCAACAGTCACATCAAACATTTAACATTTCTTTTATTGCACGGTCCTCTCAGAGAAACTGTTGTGACAGGAACAGGAAGTCCAATACTACCAGGGAAGTTTAAAATTAGATAGATGCTTGAAAATGTTAAGGCTTTAATTTTTCCATAAAAGAAAATACTGAAGGGGTTGATACTGTTATGTGGCTTACTATGCATTTTACATGGACTGTAAAATGCATAGTCTAAAGTGGACCACAACTAATGACTTTCATATCAAGAGACACATTTCCTCCACCTATTCTTGTTTCAATATTCATGGTTTCGCGTGATTGCAGATTTTTTTCAGTCAAGTGACTCAGCTCAAGAAGCTTATATGAGACTTTTGCATCTGAAGCAAGGGAGCGGAGATGAAGAGCAAGCTTCCTTGCCGACTGCTAAAGAATATTTCACAACAATTTCCACCGGTTCCTGAATTGCTAAAACCAAAGTTTGTGCCCCTGCATGGAGAAATAGCATCAGCTGACTCCTGAAATGCTGAAGAAGATAATTGTGGAGAATGCAGGTGTTTAATATGTATGAAACCGGCCTCTTCTGGATGTAGATGCCCTCTCACACTTACCTGATGAAGGTGGAAACATGGGCTCCAGGTTTTAAGGCACAGAGAGACAGAGAGACATTCCTAATGTGCGTTATAAAGTACGCTACAGTACAGTCTATTGCTCTGGAAAAAAAAAACTCTTTATGTTGATCAATATTTCAAAGTTCTTTAATAAAAGCATCAGACATGTTTTAGAAGGTTTTTGAGGAGTAAGGATCTGGGACAGACATTCTTCGGCCGCGGGGCTGGTTCTCCATGTTCACATATTCGCGGGTATCTCTGGTCCCTAACCACCGCGAATAAGGAGGGAATACTGTAAAAACATTTGTTTCTGTAAGTTTTAATCACGTTAATGGTTCAGGGGTTTCCTTAAAGCCACAATGAACACACCGACAGTGTGTGCAGATTCAGCATTCTGAAAAAGTCACTGATGCCCTCATCTCTGTTCTCTTACCTCATACTAACACACTAATCCACAGCGACACATTTCCAATGCAGTCTTCCTGAGGTCACGCCTCTTTAATTATCCAAACAGGTCAGAGCTCACAGACACTTATCATGTGTCAAGGGGCCAAAGGTCAACCAGAGAGGTCACAGAGGTCAAGGCATGAGCTAAGTAAAAAGGAGACTACAGCATTTACAAAGCAGAAATGATCAGAGTTGGCCAAGATGTTTTTTTTCTCTCTAGGTAACCCACTGGGGCCCATAAGTGATTTAGGAGTGATTGTTTTGCAGAAACAACTGAACAGAAAAGGTTTTCTATACATCTTTAAAAGAGCGTTTGACTTTTTTTTAATACAGTTTTAAAACCATAAAAATGCATCAAAAGATGTATTTAAAGGTGACTATATTGTGCAATGTGAATTTCAAACTTAAAATTAAGTTATGAAAATTGGAGAATGAGGACAAGGAAAGAACCGCTGCTGGAAATTCATAAATTTAACCCTGTGTATGTTTTGCTATTACAGCAGACAGCTCGGCAACTTGCATCTGCAAGTATTTCCCTAGTAGTACCCCAGTGGAGGCTTTCTTCAAGTCCAGAGGCATTTCTCTGCATGTAAACAACATCAAGACCTGCCACCCCCTCCCCAGGAAATCACAAAGGCAACTGAGATCTTCACCGGACCTATGAGGTGAGAGGCTAAACTCTACAAACAAGGACATCAAAACCCAACAAATCCACATCTTCAAAAGTCAACTGTGATCGTGACTTCCAACAGAGAGGTCTGAACTGTGATCAACTTGACCTTAATTTATTCAGTTACACTCATAACAGCTTACAAGAGGACACAAACCCTGGTAACAAAGTTCCTCAATTAACACAGACTGCAAATACTACATCATAAAGAATTAGGAAAAAAAATCTTCTATCCCAGAAGGAAGAATGTCAACTATTTGTTTTAACAGTAAAATAATACACGCCAATTTTGGTGCCATCGTGGACTTTTTAAATAATATAGATCTGATAGACCCCAGCAAGCATACAGCAACTGATGACTTAAGGGGGATGTGTAATAAGGATTTCTGGAAAAATGTGATAGTAATAACACTTTCTAATGATAATCAATAAGCTTTCAAGCTTCGTTACTTGATGTTACTATTATTACGTATTATTATTACCACTGGTATGCTAAAAAATGCAAGTAACTCCAAATTATGGTAACTGTCTAAAAACATACTCAAGGTCAGCAAATCACAACAGGGATGGGATTGTATTAGCTGGCTTCTTTACACGCCTTTTCAGGCACTTAATCAAACTCACTTTAACAATCATTATCTGTCATTCTCAGGTGTAATCCACACTCAACTTTGCTCAGCTATAGGCTACACCAGAACAAGTTACTGTTAAGTTACTTCCCCACTGATGACCTGCTCAACTGCCTGAGCCACGGCCGCCCCAGTCTATGATTTGTCTGATGATTTAGCAAACAATTAAAAAACAATCATGTGTTTGAAGAGTAGACCTGTAAAAATGTATTCTGCTATGTCTCTTTCCAATAAAATATTAGGATTTTCATAGAACTAAAGAGCAGGAAACAGAAGAGAGAAAAGTAAAGAATACTTCACAAGAAAAAGAAACTTTGTTTTTAAGATAGCTGACAAGTGAAGTTTTTGATGGCTGGTTTCCTGCTCCCTCAGCTGTTGTCTGTGAGATCATATGGGTCTGTTGGGAGCTTTAGCCACAGCGCTCTGCTGTACATTGGCAGCCAATAACCCTTCTGTTATAGTTACACTTTACATCATAGCCCCGATGAGTACAAATGTCAAAATGAAACAAAAGACACTGTGTGCCATGCATGACCATAGTGACTGCAACAGACTTTCACATAAACGTGTTGTGAAACATTCAAATCCCTCATCTGCATGAGCTAATTATTGGTTTTACTCTAGGTCAAAGGTCAGAGTTTCTACTCAATAGTCATCACTTTAGAAGACACTGATATGGCCATGTGAGGTCATGTGACCTCTCTGACCTTACCCACTGTTTAGTGCTCTAATAAGCTATTAAACCTGTCTTCACTAAAATCACCCATTCTGCTAACCTACAGCTTGACTCTGTGAAACCAAGTGGTGACGTCACAAACCAGCCAGCAACATTATTCTCTCTTCAACTCCACTTTTTTTTTGTTTTAAATCTGATAGGTGTCAGTTTTTTCAGCACTTTGATGGACACTGCAGTTTCATACAAGAAAAAGTGCTGTGCTACATCTATCCATTTTCTACAGCTGCTTAATAAATTTCTGCATCATGGGGTTGCTGAAGTATTTCCCAGCAACTGCCTGGCAAAAGTTGGGGGGTACACCTTGGACAGTTCGCCAGTCTGTCACAAGGCCACACAACCACAAACACACACAATCACACTTGGGGACAATTTAGAGTCACTAATTGACATATGAAACATTTTGGATTGTGCCCCAGGGAGTGCCCAGTGAAAACCTGCATGACGAGAACATCCAAACTCCCCACAGGTCCCAGCTGGAGTTCAAACCAGGACCCATTATGCTCCATGTATTTAAAAGTATTTATATTAATAATAAATAATTTGATTTAGAAAGAACCTTTCAAAACACCCAAGGACATTATAAAAAGAGATAGAAACAATACAGTTCACCCCATAAACCTTTGTACTAGGGCTGCACGATATGAGGAAAACTCACGATATGCGATATTGGTGATTAATATTGCGATAACGATATAATTCGCGGTATATAAACAAATAGCAAAACAACCAAAAAAATAATTTCCATTTAACTGCAACAGTTTAAAAGTTTTACTCCAACTGACCCTTGTCGACGTAGATCGATCTTTGTCGACGTAGATGTCGACAAAGATCAAACATAAAAGGGCTCATCTGATTGATCAACAACGTAAACGGGTCCTTCCGATTGGTTAAATGCACAAAGGGATTTAATTCATCTGTTCAATATTTCAAGCTGCCATGCGATTCTTTTAGCACATTTAAGCTAAACATTTATTGTGATTTTCGCCGTCTTTTGCGGTATGCATATTGCACAGCTTAATGTCGCGATAACGATAAATTTGCGGTATATTGTGCAGGCTTACTTTGTACGGTGGCCCTGAAGTGCAAATCACACCAACAAATCACTCAATGACAATTAAAAAAGAAAACAAAAATTAAACAAATAACAGAGACACCCGCCAATACGCCAAATCCGCAAAACAAGACTCGTACTCTTCACAAGCTGAAGCAGCTTCTGTCATCGTTCCTTCACATGCTCAACAGCAGTTCTTTGAGCCGAGGTCTTACCATTTATATGAGATCAACGAGGAACCACAGGCAAGTTTAAAGCCATGCCAGTAAGCTTTGCCAATCCTTACTCATCAAAAACCCTTCTAAAACATTTCTGATGCTTTTTAAAACATTTACTTAAAGAACATTGGAAAGTTGCACAACATAGTTTTTTATTCAGAGCAATTGGTTGTACTGTAGCATTCTTTCTACCAGATGATTATTATTCTCTGGGCTGTTTTACCTCAGCATATGAGGAAATTTTTCGGCCGTTTTGAGTCAGCTGATACCATTTCTCCATGCAGGGGCACAAACTTTGGTTGGTAGAGATTCGGTAACCGGTAAAATAAAGTCTTCCACCCTGCTGTTGTTTAGCAGCTGGCAAGGAAGCTGATGGGCCGGCGTGCTCTTCATCTCTGCTCCCTTCCTAAGAAATTCCAGCAGCACTTCCTACAGATGGAAAGTCTCATTCAAGCGTCTTGAGATGTATGAGTTTTTGTGATGAACCTAAGGAGTCACATGACTGAAAAAAATTCGGGAATACTGACGAGTATTCCCACGAATACTGAAATTTAACTTAGCGGGGTAAAACGGAAAACAGATAATTCAGTAAAATTTTAAGGACATTTCTATTTTTTTGGCAAATTTCCATTTAGCCGTTTTGTTACCTTAAACCTTACTTGTTTTTTGTAATTTTGCTAATACTGGAGATAAGTTAGCTCATTGAGTAAATTCTGGTATTTTTACACTAATTGTTCTCATTTGGGCTTGCTTATTTTAGCTTTAAACTAAGTCCTTATGTTGATTTTGGCATGCTGGCAGCCGTGGTGCAGTGGTAGGGTTGTCAACCCCTGATCGGAATATTGCAGGTTCGATTCCTGCCTACATTATTCGAAATATTACTACAAAACCGTAATTACAACCCTGTGGTAACCCCATTCATCTGGACTAAGCAACAGCAGACACCGTGAGGCTTCTTGTATGAGGCACAGAGACAACAAAAAGATTTATATTTTATGGCAAATAGGGCATAAAGGGCTTCTTAGTCAGCCTTACTAGAGTATTTGCATTTGGTTGCAAATGGCGCCGCCACCTCTGCTTACGTCTAGTTTTACCTCCCTCCTGGTGGGTGTTTCTGCTCCCGCGGCATTGTAGGCTGACCGCGGGCCGAATCCGGCTTTAGTTGCCAACCTACCTGTCTGCTTCAGACTCGTGAGGATAATTCATCTCATGTCTCTGTGAATTTGCATAATTACCCTACACCCTCTCTTTTTTTGATTTGAGTGAGCCCTGGCCATGTTCTACTGCACAGCCGTGTTGCTCGCAGAATTAGCTTGTCCAAAATAGTCTAAAACTTTTATGCTTTACTTCTGACACCAGTGTAACGTCCAGTTAGGGGAAATAAGTCAGAGATGACCTTTTCTGCTACAGACCATTCAATGTATAGTCTTAATAGTTGCTTTAGGGCACAACCACACCAGATAAAGTAGCATTGAATTCCAACACATTCTTCCATTCATTCTTCACTTGTTTTCTCCCAACACTGTTTATATTGGCTCAATCCACACTCACCCAATCACATCCATAAAGCGCTCAAATCTAAACCCAGAAGTGTAACAGAGAGTAGCAACACAGAACACAATAACAACTTAACAACACTGGCCTTTATACTACATTTGAACATCTGTAGCTCAAAAACGAATACAAATAATAAAACTTGAAGTGTTTCTGCTACTATTCAATGCCATAACTACATTTAAAAGTCTGAACTGTGTTTCTAGATTAAAAGGAGATGCATTCGAAAGGCATCTGTTTTATTGATTTCCTGAACTTTCAGTAACAATGAATATTAATTTATCTATAATTAGCAGTTTAAAAAAAATTTCAATAACAGCTTAATTAATTAGTCATTAGTCAAACGGAAGTTTCCACCTATTCATTTCAATAGGCAAAATTTCTAGAATTTTGTTTAATTGCTGAAGAACAAAAAAAAAGGCTAAGACTGCAGATTACAGAACCAAGGTTCTAAATGAGCTGACCATTTTGATAGCTGAATGGTTGAAATTAGCTGATGTATGCTGAAAATGAATTGACTAAAAAGATATTGAAAAGAAATAGAACAATCTTCAAGACAGAACAATTGTTTGACTGCTAATACAAACTGTTAATGTTTTCAGAAAAATGTGGATCACATTTTTAGAAGAAATAATTAAGACTGTTTGTGGGGGTGTAAGAGGGGGCCATCTGGTGGCAGTTTAACAGTCACTAAATGTATGTAACTGAGCAAGACATTTTTGTATTAATGAGTAAATTCTGAAAAGTGATCAAAAAGATGAACCCAGAAAAACAAAAATGCAGATTTTTTTTTAAATTCTGTCCATATGTGTGAACTTTTTTTTTTTAATCTATGCATTAAATGATCATTTTCTTTGCAAGTAATTTTGCTATTTTGTTGTTTTTCATAATGCAACAGCATAGATATGCACTTGAGTTTGGATGCGGACTCATTATAATTAACCTTACACACAAAAAAACCTTCATGTGTAAGATTTAAAATCCTTTTAGCAACTTACTGAATTTCAGCCTTTTGTTGTAGGAATAGGAGATGGTATTAATACCGAATGGTGATGTTCATAGAACTGTTGTCAAGCAGCGACATTTCCTCAGTGATAATGAGGTGAGGAGCTTTTTTGAGTGCAGGTGCTCAGGTTAACACCTGAGATAACCACAAACCACTTTCACTGCACCACAGTGCAGCCCTCCAGTGATCTCCATCTAACCAATTAACATGATTTAATAGACAGTTACTCCAACTAAAATGCAGTGTCGTACCCTAATTTATAGGGTATTGACAGTTTCTCACATGCAGGGAGAGGAGAGCAGAAGCAGAGGCTGGGTAAAATAGGATCTCTGGGGGAGCTGAAAAATGGTTTTGTTTTTATAGTTTTTCATTGGTTAGGCAAGAGAAGCTGAGGCAAACCAAGTCGGAGTTGTCTCCTGTGAGCTTTTGTCTAGCCTATGGCACAGAAAGTGAGCCTGCATATTACTGAGTCCATCATAACACAGCAGGAGAATGGAGGGAGGAGAATTAATACACTTGGCTTTCATGCAAGTACGCTCCCTCCATGCCATTCCTCTCCGCTACACCTCAGCTCTCCATTTCTATTCAAGCTCCACTGAACACAAGTACTTTATGTAGTAGTAAAATTAGCCAATATGTAGATTTGACTCCTTTTACATATCCACTCTAGTCAGGAAAAATTTAAGAAAAAGACAGTAATATTTTAAAAGACGAAATCCTGTGTGGCCAGCAGCTTGGTCCTTTGAGTGCAGTTAAGGCTCAGGGGCAAACATTTTTTCTACTGGGCATTTCATTGAAATGGACATTGGTGATTAAAGGCAACAAAGATGTAATTCCACTCATATAAATAAACTTTTTGCATTTTCCTGTTATAATATACATTTTTACCTTTTTTTAGTTGAGAAATCATTTTACTCACTTTTATGAAAGGTCATAAAGCATACGGTCTCTGCCCAACCTCTACATTTTCTGCTGCATAAATGTGATCAGTGCATCATGGGAAAAACAAAGTGATAATAGCAAAAGCCATTTCTTCTGTGACATTTGTTCCCATATCTCTCATCGGATTTCTACGTGCAGTCAGGAGAACAAACGCTGGCCAAATGTTTAAATGTGAATATGCCGCATTAAATTTAAACCCCGCTTTCAAAACTTTGGCTAGATGGAATTGTATGTTTTTTTTCCTCTGCAGATAAGACAAAAGTCAATTGAAAACAACCTGCGGGGCTGTTGTGCCAGTGGGGGACTTGGTAATGGACCTGAGAAATTGAAGCATGTCGGTTAAATTATAGAAACATAGCTCTGCCTCAACCTGCAGACATGGAAATGTGCTGTAGTTTCTAAGACGAGTGTGTTATGAATCGTCCAACGCAGCTTTTTTTCATCAAAAATCCCATCAGTATATTAAAAAGATACAGTCTTGGCCCTCATATTTTTTCTCCCTGAATAATTTAAATTGCTGGTGAACTCAGTGATTGGGCAGCATTTCACTTCTGCCAGTTACCTTCAGAAGAAAACGTTTTTAACGTATTCTGGTACCTGCAGAGTTAAAGAACACACACACCCACACACTGAACAAACATGAACTGACTTTAATTATGACCTTATATAATATTGCATTACACAGACATTGTGCCCCATTAACACGACTTGTCAACAATAAAATAAAGAGCCCCCCAGTCAGTAGATCCTGACATTAATAATTTTAAGAGATTTTTATTGCTCCCCTGACATTTTAGCAACCACCATCAATGGGTCAAATGTTCAGTGCTTTGAATTAGTGATGAATTTTTATTACTAGCATCGCAGAAGATTCATCTGCAACTTTCTTTCCTTCTTCGCTATTTAAAGAAGCCCAAAGACAACAAAACACTGTCCAGGTACTAGGCCTGCACAATATACCGCAAATTTATCGTTATCGCGACATCAAGCTGTGCAATATGCATACCGCAAAAGACGGCGAAAATCGCAATTAATGGTTACCTTGACCCTTGTGCTATCCTAGGCACTTTAACATTGGGAGTTGGGTCATCTAGACCCACTAGACAGTGCTCTGAACCTTTTTTCTTCAATGATTTGTGATCTTTACTGGTGTCCATGGATTACATGAAATCTTTCCACCTTTATCCACCTTTGTCATGGTAGGGAGAACACGTCAAAGTAAGGGTGGGGTCATCTAAGATAGCACAAGGGTTAAATGTGCTAAAACAAACTCATGGCAGCTTGAAATATTGAATAAATGAAATAAATCCCTTTATGCATTTAACCAATCGGAAGGACCCGTTTACGTTGTTGATCAATCAAATGAGCCCTTTTATGTTTGATGTTTGCCTCCTATGTCGACAGGGGTCATTTGGAGTATAATTTTTATACTGTTGCATTGAAATGGAAACTATGTTTTTGGTTGGTTTGATATTTGTTTATATACCGCAAATTATATCGTTATCGCAATATTAATCACCAATATCGCATATCGCAAGATTTCCTCATATCGTGCAGCCCTACCAGGTACCAAAGGCTGCATTAACGACACTAAGCCTCTTTCCATCTTCTGTGTTCACTATAAGTAATTTTAACACTTATTTAGTTGTGGTTTAGGTAACATCTGTTCAGTGCATTCAATCTCTTTCGCTTGTTTGGCAGTTATCGTGGGTTCTGCAACTCCAGTTTACTGCTGGTTGGTGGAAGTGAAAGGTCTTGCTTAACTCTACTTGATATTGACAGTAGTGAGAGATACTGTCAACTTTGTTTTTTCAATTAAAATTAAATTGAGGAGTGTATGAAGTATGACTTATTTTGATGCCATTGCTATTGTAACTTGGTCTGTATACACCATTGACTATGTACAGTAAACCCTTGTTTTTCGCGGGAGTTACGTTCCAAAAAGAACCCGTGATAGGCAAAATCCGTGAAGTAGAAACCTCTATTTTTTTAACAAGTATCATCCAATTAAAAACTCTATTATACATTGAAAAGAAAGAACAAACCATTTTACAGGCTCAAGCATTTGTTTCACAAATAAAAGTACTTTAGAAAAGTTTTCTTTTCAACAAATAAATTCTGTACTGTACTGTCAAATAATAATTTGAATCATCAATGTGAACAGAATGCTTCAGATCGCGGAGATAAGCAACGCCCACCGCGACCCGAGAAGAATTGAATTAAACGGGAGAAAATTTAAAATGATAATAAAAAATTACAAAGTATAGTCGGACAAATAGTGACTCAGGTGTATATCAAAGCTCTTGAGAGTGAGCCGCTGCATCCTGACTCCGCTCTGCAGTGTTTCCTTCTTCTGAAGCCCGCGGTGCAGGTGTGTTTGTTCGGGAGCAGAACATAATGATAAACAGTTGTTGTCGCTCTGTTTTCTATGGGTTTAAGAGAAACTCCAAATTGCAGGATGATTTGCACGTACGTGTTGTAAATTTGGCACGCTGACTTACGTACGTGTACATATTAAACTGCAACGTTATTGACGCGCAGGTAGAGAAGAAGCAGAGTGACTTTTTAGCCAATCAGAATGCAGAACACAATGCACGATGCAAATCCGTGAAAAGTAAACCGTGTTATAGAGAGGGATCACTGTATAAGAATTGGACTGAGTGACTCCTCCCCCACTCATGTTCCAAATAGGAGGTAGCCGCTGGCTCCAAGAAACTAAAATCCCACAGACTTCTATGGAGAAACTCATTCTATTGGTCAGAATAACTGTTCTTCCTCTGATTTATTTTTAAACATGTTCTTGATCATTCTAATGCTTTTTCATTTAAGTTATAAACTGGCCAATCAGATGCCTCAATAAAAGTGAGCTGTCTCTCGCCAAACCTTACAAACATTTGACAGATTTTGTGTAGTTTCTTTTCAAGTGGTAGGGGTATGGAAATCCAACAAGCTCACTCCTGATTGGTGAGAGAGGTGTCCATATACAGTAAATGTTGACTCTAAACGGACTGGGACTAATCACTGCTTACTGATGACATCTGGCTCCAACATGGCGATCTTCATATTGTGAAAAAATGGTGACTGAATTTACTTTGTTTCATTTGAGCTGGAGGTAAACCATTTTCTATGGGTGACATCACACTGACTCTGTCCAGTTCTCCTTTATAGTCAATGTTCCCAACCCTGGTCCTTGGGGAACACTGTCCTGCATTTTTTTAATCCTACACTGCTCAAACACACCTGCCCTTGATAACTGCCATTATCAGGCTTCTGCGTGGTTGGATGATGAGCTGAATCAGGACAACATGGAAAACATGCAGTACAGTGTCCCCTGAGGATCAGGGTTAAGAAACACTGAAATAGGCACAGAGATGATCCATTCAGTGTATTATTGTGTTAGATGGAGCTTCAAATTATAACTTTTTTCTACTCAATTACTGTTTGGATTGTTGAGTTTAGGGGGAGTAAACTCTAGTTATTGTACCTATGCATTTCAGTTTTCATTTTCGCCATGAGATTATTTGCCCTGTGTCTACATGACTATGTCCGAATTCACTCACTACTCCCTAACCCCTAAAGGACCCCAATCCAGTACTTTAGATTTCATGGAATTCTGAGACATGCTTGTTACTTTTATTTTTTAAAGGAAATGTGACATTACCACTTTGCTGAGTAAAAACCTTATAAATAAGAACATTTTACGACGACTATTTATGAATCCACTGTGTTTTGATGATGGGAACTTGGATGAATTATAGAATTGACATTTTATTTAATTTTTTTTTCAATGGAAAATTCTTCAAACACAATACATTGTGTGCTATATTTGCCAATCTAGTCAGCATCAATGTGCACTGGTTTTTCACAGAGACTCCAGGGATGTATTTCCAGAACAGTAGATTTAGGATTGTTGGGCTCTGTCCAAATTCCTTCTCTACTCTCTAACTTTTTAAAAACTATATACTGCAGCAGTGGCGTGGATTTTAAAAGCAATTTAGACAGCATGCCCTCTACTCTTTTTTTTTTAAACACCAAATGTGATGTCACCAATTTCACAAAGTGTTTTTGCTCCTTTGGCCATATCTCTTCAGGTTTCGCATCGTAAAAACCTAATACTAGCATTTTATGTTGACTATAAATCTACTGTGTTCTGATGATGAAAATATTGATAATTTATGAAGAAAGAAGAATTCGCAAAAATTGTTTGAATGCAACGCATTCTGGTCTATATTTCCCAATCTAGTGGGCATCGATATATGCTGGTTTTTTGCAGAGACTTTTAGAAAATTTCTATCGCTCAATTTTAGAATTGTAGCTTTGGACAGCACTACAAAATGACAAATGTATTATATAGTTCACTATGTAGTGAGTAGTAAAAAAACAAACGGACTAAACTGTAGATTCTGATAAAATAGTGAATGCCCTATATAGTGCACTAAGCAGTGACGGAAATCGGACACAACTGATGTCTATGCGTGGAACGGGCAGGAAAGCAGCCAGACAGGGATGATGACCATTCCTGTTACGTTCCTCCTTTAAAGACCCACTCCAATGAAAATTGTGTTTTTGGTGTTTAACATGTTCTTATAGCATTTTTTTTTTATAATAGAGGACGTGTATAAATAATTTAAGATTAAAATTATGTTTCTGAGTATTTCTTTATTCAAATCGCGTTAGATCAGGAGCAGATGAAAACAGGATGTTTGAAAAAGCATGCACGGGCTAAAGTCTAGCTTTTTCTGCTCCGATTCTAAATCCTCCACTTGCAGACAAATTTTCATTTTCTCGTCTGAGCTGCAATCTGGCTCTAAACTGTGCGACTGGATTCTTGTGATAATGCTTGCTGGTTTTTTTGCTACGCTACTTTTAGCTTGGGCTTGTGAAGCACTTTTCGCTAGTGGGAGAGATTGTAAACAAAGGCATGCGGGGAAGTTAGCTAGGCAAACTTCTGCGCAAACCACAACCCAAAAGCAAATTTCTATTGAGCTCCTCTGCAGAAAATGTCTTAAAAACAGCTCGTTTTTTATTTTTATTTTATTTTATCTAAAAGATCACTAGGAATGATTTTGCAATAGAAATGAAAACCAAGTTGGGGAGGGACTTTAAAAGGGCCCATATCATGCTATACTTACTTACTTTTATAGTAAACAATATCCATGTATATGTATTTTATATATGTCATTATGTGTGTATGCACGCTATCAGAAAGGGTCAACTTATTTGCCTTCTCCGGCATACAAAAGAAAACATTTTTATCAGTTATTTTCCCCCCGGAAGTAAGACGACTTGATCTCTGAGGCACAGCCTTTACTTCCTTGTGGGTGCCGCCTATTTCATGACATCAACCAACCTCAGCAGCATGTCTCTGTCTTGACCACACAAACAAAGATCCAAACTTTTGCAAAGATGGATGTGCATATTGTGCGTATAAAAGCGTTTTATACAGCTAGCTCCATGGAGGAAGTGTGAGTGTGTTAACCTGGGGGCGGAGCTGGCAGTGCAGACTCTTCCTGGAAGGGGCTGTTCCCCAATTATCTACCTCAGCTCATGAGAAAGGAGGGGCTGTTGCTCAGATCACAGATTTTTAGAGGGATACTCAGAAATACGTGAACGGTCAAAATACAGCTTTGGGGTTTCTTTTTGTGAGGAATGAACAATTTTATTACACTTAAAAGCTCAAAAAGTTAATTTAGCATGAAATAGGCCCTTAAAACAGTTGGGCTGCAGGAAACCCAGATCTGCCATGTGTGGCGTGTCACCTGCTGCATCAGCATGTGGATGCAGACATGATGACAGCTTCAGAGGAAAGGTTGGTCCATCCTACTTCATGCTACCGTTTTTGTCCTTCCATCTTTTTTGTTTTCAGTTTTCTCAAAGTAAGGTATATCAAGTTCCCGTTAAAGTCCTTGTCTGACTGTGTCCTCCACAATCTTCCTTTAAACACTTATTTTTGATTCAACATATTTGTTTTTCTGGGTGTACATTTCAACGGGAAGCTTTATTTCCGAAAGTAAGTGAATGCAACGAGAAAGCGGCACGTTGCGCGCGAGCACAACGGTAGGGTCGCGCGCGCACGTGAGGTGGCAGGGGGTTGTGCTCTCTCCTGCTCTCTGACCCCAGCGGCAGCTCCGACTCACTGCACCCCGGCTCCCCCTCCGACAGACCGCGGCTGCTCTCTCTCCCCCCCTCCCGTCTGTCAGCGTAGTCTCTCGTCCTTCTCTCGGGCTCCTTCTCCTCCTTGTCTGGTTTCTTGCCACAGAAGCCAGCAGAGGTCCCGCCGGGTCGAAGGTTTCGCCCTACCCGCCCAGACTGCCGCAACATTCGGACTGCTGCTAACGAGCCCGCCCGCTGTCCTTCTGGCACCGCATGGACCAACGTTCCTCCTCCGCCGCCGCTGCCTCTGCGTAGAGTGCGACCCCGACCCGACACTGTTTCTTCGGCCACATAACAAGCAGAAAAGCCCAAACAAACAACAGAAGAAGGTACTGCAGCCTTTCCGCTTTGCTCTAAAATATCACCGGGAGGGGGGGCAGAGGAGAATAAAAGACAGGACCTGACACAAAGCCGCCACTTCACTGGCGGCTTGTCATTTACGAGGAGGAGCAGGAGGTTAGCGGCGGTGCTTTGACACCGACCACCTTTGGCTGTCTGGTGTTGTTAAAGGAGCAGAGTTCACGGCAGAACCGACCTTCCTTTATGTGTGCTGCACCGCGAGCGGCGCAAAAGTCATTACGTGTATGCACGGCATATCAGAAAGGGTCAATTTATTCGCCTTCTCCGCTTACCGGAGGGATTTCTCCCCGTGAAGTTCGCTTTGTGGTGGACACCGCCGGCTCTCGTGTGTCCACCGAGCGGACGGGACGATGTCTGTGTGCGACGCCGGCCGCCGCGGCTGGCGAAAGGCGCGAGCGATGCGAAAATGTAGAGCCGGCGCACATTTAGCTAGCTAAGCTAGAGAGCTAGCTGCTGCTGCTGCTGCTACTGTAGCCATAAGGTAGACAAGGCAGGGAGCCCTCCACCCCCACCCCATTTAAACTCACGCGCGCGCGTACTCTGAGGAGACTTTGAAGCTGCACGCGCACTAAATCAGTCCTTAGTGTTTCGGCCTACATTTGCGACATTAAGCTCATTTGTTGAGTCGCTGCAGAAATCCAGCTTTTTATGGCTTTCTTTCTGTTGGCGGAATGATTTTCCTCTAAACCTAAGTAAGTGATGCGCTTAAATAAAAAAAAATTCATTTGCAATCTTGAATTTTCTGCTGTAAAAAGAGTAATTTTAAGCCTAATGTTTGTATGAAGGTGTTCCCCTTTTGTTGCATCATTCAAAGGTTTTTTTCTTTTTTTTCTTTTCTTCCAACCTTTCTGGATCAAATGAATTGATGAGGGGGGGAGGGGGGGCATGCATCCAGGTGACCCAGAAACCAGAAATCAATGCTCTCTCTGGTGGAAATGGGGCAGTTTGGTCAAAGTTAGCAGCAGCCTTTGCCTCACCCGTTGTTGCATCCCAGGACTGTCCAGTGGGCGCTGCTGCTGCCAATTATTCTCCAGACTTTTTCAAGTGAGAGCTTTACGCCCCATGACTTTCTTTCCCCCTGGTGCCTGGATGCATCCGCAGGTTGGGTATAAAGCGTCTGGTAAACACAGCAACTATCAGGTCAGACAGGAAGGAGGCTCAGGGTAAAAGGAGACGCCGCAGCAAAGCTGGGTGAGTGATGCAAAGCAATGCTTGTCCTCAAAGGCTGGAATGCTTTTCTTTGCACATTTTGAATGGGATGGATGTCTTCTTGGGATCAGCATCTTAAACTTTCCCCTTTTGCAACACCGGTTTTATGCTGGGAAATTTCTGATCAACGTACAGTAAATTCTTGCAAAAAAATTTGCCTGCATTTAAAATTTCACACAATGTAAAGTTTTTATTTCATTTCATGGATACAATACTTTGTGTTTTATTAGACAAGTTTAATTTATTAGTTGCATTTTGTTTGGCTTAATGAAAAAAAAAAAGCGGTTGATGTGCAGTTCCATGTTGTGTCTCCAGAAAGTAATGTGTTTGTGTTTGTGTTTGTGTTTGTGGTCCAGACTGTAGCAGTGCAGTCGGTCAGTCGGTCGGTCGGTCGGTCGGTCGGTTGGTTGAGTGGCTGCTGGTGCTGCTGGCAGACATTCGTGGGCTTCTTGAGGGACTCTGAAGGATGACCATCGCACAGTTTGCTGCTCGGTGAACAAACGGCATCTCATGTCCAAACAGCTGAAGGATGGCTCATGGCAAAGTGACCATCACAGTGGACGAGTACAGCTCCAACCCGACACAAGCCTTCACGCATTACAACATCAACCAGAGCCGCTTCCAGCCTCCACACGTCCACATGTGAGTACACGCTGTCGAACACGGTCGAAACTGTTTAGCTTTTATCTAACAATGTTTGTGGGTCAGTAGTATTATTTCAGAATCATCCAAACAGCTATAGTGAAGCATAAATCCAATCTGGAGTATTTTAAGGTTTTAAGGCCATTAAGTAAAAATGATCTAAAAAGCCGTAAACTAGACTGAAAGTTCTTGTTTTAAAATTCTGCACGATGTAACTCCGGATCCGCCAAACTGAGACAGTTTTGGAATGCTTGTTTCCACTGTCGTCTGCTTAATGCTCATGCGGCTCTTTTTGGTTCTCATTGTAGTAAAACAATCAGATAAGTAGTGAGACTAGTTAAGTGTGCAGTCAATAGTGGCTGTGGTTGCTGTGACCTGTTGAATTTGTTGGAATCTCTACATTCGCTCCCTGACGCGCCACATGATTGGTGCCCTTTACTCCACAGCTTTCCTCAAAGTGAGAAATTCTGACATGCTTTATTTAAATTTCAGTCAAATTTATTGTCATCCTATTTTACTGTTTTTAATGTAGATGTTTTTGGTCAAATTGCTTTCAAGGTTCAGTGTTGTGTAGAAACAAAGTGCCTCCCTTTTTGAAGGCTCACACATTCCAGCAAAACATCAGTTTGTCTCCTATCCACAATCCTATTATTAAATAGTTTATTAAATAATTTAAACTGCCGTTTATTTAAAAAAAAACACTTAAAGTTATTTTTTATGAATAAAAACCAGACAAAAATAACCTATGGAGGATCATTCATTCGAACATCCGGAGCAGACGCTGCAAACAGTTTCCATGTGTTGCATCTATGCAGTGAAAATGAAAAAAAGGTCTAGAAAAAGAAGAGTTGAAAACACAATCTACATTTGCAGGCAAAGCCTTCTGAAATCCACATATTTGTTTTGAATACATAATGCAATTATTATTTTGGATTTTATGTTTTTTTAATATATTAAATTAATTTGTACCACTGTCAATTATTTTTATTTCATATGCTTAATTGCCCAGAGAGTGGGAGCTGATGACAGGATAGTATAAACACATTTCTCTCAATGTTTGAGTTTATATATATAGTTCATGAAAGGTTTATGAAAATGACTAACTATTGCACTTAAAGTCAGTTTTGATGTTGAACTAATGCTTCTGATGTCTACTAGTATTAACTTGTGTATTTTATGTGAAGATTTAAAAAAAAACTCTTTTCTCATTGAATTAAAATTTCAATGTTTTTAGAGAAAAGAAAAAAATACTAAGCTAATAAAAACATTCAAACTTATTGCAAATGATTAAAGTTAGTGTGTGTACACCTAACAAATACATTTTTAATTATGTTTTACATATTAACCTCATTATAAGAAATAGCCTTACTTTTCACATTAATTCTATTCAGCTAAAACTCTATTGTAGTTTAGCCAACTACGCCATTATGGTGTTCTGTCGACTAAAACCAACGGTCAAAATGACTAAAATATGACTAAACCTAAACAGCATCTAAGTCAAGAGATTTTGACTAAAACTATAGGAGAATTGTCTCTTGGAATGAAAAGTGCTGAAGCGCTGCAAAAAGATCTGGTCATCATCTTTAATGAATGCCCAGATGCAGTTAAGTTTTTCATGGCAAAATTTCTTCTGGAGATGAAGTTTGAGCATTCCAAAACTGGAGGCTGCATGCATATTCATGTGTTTACTGTAAGGGAGGTGGGGGGTTGAAGTTTTGAAGCCTGTTTAAAAGGCTTATTTATTGCAGAAATGTAAACATCTTAAGAGTCAGCCTTCACATAAACTACATCACAGATCCCTGCAGACTGCTGAGCTGAAAATCCAGCCATCCAGCATTTGTGTTGGTGTTTCTTTTATAGTGTTTACCCAAAATGCACAAGGTCTGGTGATTCTGTTCCTAATGTTTTAATTGAAACTGCATTTTATGAACAAAATTAGAACAATTACAGTGGATTAGTTTGGAAGTCCTGGGAAGGAAACAGTTTGAAGAAAATCAAATGATTGAAGGCCGATAAAGTCACATGAAGCTGTGATGCTTTTCAAAAGATTTGAAGCTATAAGGTTTCTGTATGAAAACAGGTGATAGAATTGTCTGATGGCCATCTGAAGCCTCAACAACCCTAAAGACCCACTTCAATGAAAATGGTGTTTTTAACATGTTCTTGTAGTATTTTTCTGATGATGGACAGCACATATAAAAAATTGGGATTAAAACGAAGTTTCCGAGTTTTTTTTTCTTGTTTTTTTTTTTCTGTGAATCAGGAGCAGATAAAAAAAGGAGTTTGAAAAGAGCTTGAAGTTGGGTGGTAGAAGCTACAATCGGCAGGTCACAAGTTCCCTGTTCCGTTTCATTCTGATGCATCCACTTGCAGACAAATGGATCCATGAACATGTTTGTTTTTCTTGTTCGAGCTGACATCTCGGTTGAATTCTATGTATTCATGATCCTTTTGATTTTATGTTTACTTTACAATTACCGTTACGAAGCCCATTGAGACGACTGTTGTTGTGATTTTGGGCTATACAAAAAAATTGAATTGAATTGACTCTCGCTCAAAGCTGTATGGCGGAATAGCTCCATTATTGCTCACCATTGTTGTTACACCGCTAGTGTAAGGTTGGGGGAGTGAGGAACTATAAGCCAGATGGATGACGGGAAGTGGCGGCGGGCTTACTATGCACCAACAGTCCCGTCCACAACTCGGAGGTGAATTTTCTGATAATCTCCTCCTGCTCTCCAGAAACTGTAAAATTCTAATCTTGGTAGAAAAAGATATGGAATGTAGACAAAGATCTGCTCGTAATTGAAGATCTACGTAGATTTGGCAAACTGAATGCATTCTGTACAGGAGACACGGCAAGGAGGAGATTGATTGACAGTGGTCTATAGCCAATCAGGACACAGAACACAATGCACTGTAACATTAAAAGAAAAAAGAAAAAAAATATTCTAATAAATCTGAAAAACAGGAAGACAACATTGTAGCAAAGGACCAATGTTTTAGTTTGTTCCATATTTCCTTTACCAGTACCTTTATAAGACACTGAAGCAAATGTCTGGATGAAGGTTAATTCAAACTGCCCATGTCAAATGTAAGGAAGCTCTCCTCTGTAGTAATTATGTTCAATAATTTAAGATGCACTCACTGAAATAACGAGACCAACACTCCAAGATTCTTCTATTAGAAGGCAAAAGAGCTAAGAAAAAATTCCCCTAAAGTCACTAATTTCCTGACCTTTTTCCGCTTTGTTGGTGGTAGGATTTAGAAATGAAGTTCAAGTCAAAGGGGATGTATTGAGGCCGTGGGGCCTCTCAGCAGATATGTGTTTGGATAAATACATTAGTCCATTTCCTGGTTTCCACAGAGCCTGCAGTGTTTAAGCCAGTCATTCTTTAAGTCTGAGTGGGAACCTTGCAATCACGCTATAGGCCCATCCCCCCTCCATCATGTTCAAGTGTGTTCTCTTCTAGGAAAGTAAAGACTTGTTTAGATTGGGGAGGTGGGGATCCAGCGTGCGGGTGGTTCTTTCGCCATTCACATCATTCAAACATAAAAAATGTAACTTCTGTGTTAGACACAGAAAGAGAGAGGAGGGTGCCCCCTTTTTTGAATTGGAATCCCAGCTCCAATGTTTTTAACACCCCCCCCCCCCCCCCCCCGACAGAATATTGAGATTTCTCAGATGGAGTACAGGAGGGTCTTTTGTGTAGTTCAGAACATGCTGGTGGAGCGCACACATCGTCATACAATCTCTATCACACAGACACACACACACTTTCCAGCTAATGCATTGGAACGTGACCCTGAAGTCAGAGTTAGTTTTCTTCGGAGCATGGGACGTCCGTCTGTGTCCTGCCCTGTTTGTGTCTGGTTTATTTTTCCAAGCTGTCTGTATTTTTTTCCCCTGTTCAGCCTCCCTCTCCTCGTCTGTGTAATGAAATGCAACTTGATCGTATGCTTGGGGTTTGTTCAGAAATGGCTTCCTACTTAGCTTCCTACTTATTTAAATTATACAATCATATTACCAAAACAATAACCATTGGTGTAAAATAATATTTGAATGTTTGAAAGTCCTAGTACTAGACTAAAAATCCAACTTTCTCTCTGAACTGATACTTTATTTAACCCATCATGACGATCAGCACATGTATCGCTTTACTTTGCTGCTGCAGTCGAGGTCGGTGCCGGATAAGCCGGCTAAGCGTCGCACCATGTAACAAATACACAAAAAGTGATCTCAACCGAAAAAATAGCACGAATAAAGTACGAAAAACTGATTGAATATTAATTTATTTTGTATATAGTATAAGCAGAATAATGGCCTTCGAAGTGTTACAGTTTTTTTCTAACTGTATTACACGTGATACCAGCTACAAAGATTCAATTGCAGAAATACTGGATTTATTATTTTTTTGCTCAAAATCATTACACGTTCTCTTTTATGTCAGGACTGCAAGGAGGACATCTCCTATTCTGTCCACCTCTTTTGCAGCCATGTAGTGCAAACTTATAAATACTGAATAAGGCGGACCTAAAAGTTTTTAAATTTTCTCCAAAATGTACCTTGGTGAGCCTAATGTGTTGTTGTGTGACTTTGGTAAAGAGGACGCAGGAGAGGACAGCATGAAAACGATAAGGAGGGAAGTGAGGACGTGAAAGAAGACACTCCCCCGAATAGTACAATAATGTAGGTATGTGCATTTTGCAGAACAACATTGTTTTGGAAACCCTGAAAATGCAACCTGCAAAGAGACACGCTTATTAAGCACAGTTTAAACTGCAAGCTATCAGCTACACGGAGGAACATGGGAATCGAGCAACAGCGAGAGAATTCAAGATGAATGAATTCATGGTTCGCAAGTGGAGGAAGCTGGAAAACGAACTCTGACACGTCAAAAAGACGCAGCTGAGTTTCCGCGGAAACAAGGCGAGGTGGGCCGAGTTGGAAGACCGACTCAAGCGATGAATTCATGATCAGAGAACAGCTGGGAGAAGTGTCTCTATGGTCACTATTCAACTGAAGGCAGTGACGCTTGCAGAGGAATCGAAAATTGGGCAATTTTAATGAGGTCCATCTTGGTGCTTTCATTTTATGAAACTGTGCCATCTTTCCATCCTGTCAAGGACTACGGTAGTTCAGCAACTTCCATTACATTGAAAAGCTGTCCATCTTCCCCTCCTATCCAGCCCAACCACATCATCAGTATGGATGAGGTGCCGCTCACTTTTGACATCCCGGTGAGTCACAGTCGAACAGCGGATACAGTTTTACTAAGACTGGGAGGCTGCGCCGGGCAATTTACGCCACAGCTTGGGCTAACGTGTCTGCTTGCACTGTTCTTTGAGCTTTCGCAAAAGCCGGCATCATTCATAAGGAGCCACATGGCAACAACATGGATGTGACAATGACCAAAGGGAACCTGGCGTGTTTGATCGAAGCAGTTCTCACATACAGTCAATTGTTTTCACTCATGTGAGTCCACAAAAAAAAGGAATTCCACCTTCTAGGAAAAGACCCTGCCATATTTGTTATCAGGTTTTGCAAACATGTTAAACCTTGTTTGTTCATTAAACCTACTCATTGGTAGGGATGGGTTATCAATACTACTTCTCTTATCGATACTTTTCTGTGTGAAAACGAGGAGGGATAAGACAAGTAAACTACAGTGTGGCAAAAAAGTATTTAGTCAGCCACCAATTGTACAAGTACTCTCACTTAAAAAGGTGAGAGAGGCGTGTAATTTTCATCATAGGTATACATCAACTATGAGAGACAAAATGAGAAAAAACATCCAGAAAATCACATTGTCTGATTTTTAACGGACAAGTATTTGGTCACCTACAATCAAGCAAGATGCCTAAGGCGTCGGGGTTCCAGCGGTCACGCAGATGTCTTCTGTTCAGATGCTGAATCATGGAAGATGTGCTGTTGTGGTATGCCAGCTCTATTTTGCAGTAGAGACACTGCACCTTGTTCTCTTCTTTATTAAGTGTGTAATGATCCCACACTTTAGACAATTTCTGCCTTTTATTTATAGATCTATACTCCGCCATCGCGCCAACTAAATTCAAAAGGTCCGTGTGAATAAACGGTCCGTGTGACACAATCAAATCCCTGCGCCGCGCGTATAGTGCGCGTCATAGGAATTTAACGAGGCTTCGAGGCAGAGTTTTTGCCTCGAGTAATTTTTCTAATCGAGTAACTCGAGGAATCGTTTCAGCCCTATATAAGACCAATGATAATCTCCCTTCATCTGGGGCTCCCCACAAGATCTCACCTTGTGGGGTCAAAATGATCTGTAGAATGGTGAGCCAAAATCCCAGAACCACATGTGGACCCCAGTGAATGACTTGCTGAGAGCTAGGACCAAAGTAACAAAGGCTACCATCAGTAACACACTACGCCGCCAGGGACTCAAACCTTGCAGTGCCAGACGTGCCCCCCTGCTAAAGCCAGTACATGTACAGGCCCGTCTAAAGTTTGCTAGAGAGCATCTGGACGATCCAGAAGAGGATTGAATGAATGTAATCTAGTCAGATGAACCAGAATAGAACTTTAAGAAGAACTCTACTACAAATAGCCTCCTTACTTCAAACAACAACAGTGGAATAAAACTGTAGAATGATTTATTTTAGTTCATTTTACATTGTATGTTGACTAATTTGCTATCATTGAGGCACAAAATGAACTTTCAGCCTGTTAATGTTACATGATCATTGTTTTTACAGTGCTGGTAGCTGTATTTATTCCTCCCCTCCTTTTTATGAAAATTTCCTGCACTTATCTTTGATGTGTCTACATGTGTACTGCTAGCATTCACACCTGTATGAATACTCCATTTATGGGCACTCTTAGTTTTATGTATAACTGATTTATTATTATTGTTTGTCCTTTTCTTCGCTGCCTTTGTGTTTAGGCTCCTCTCAAAACAAAAATGGGTCCTATTCTGTGTTCTTTTTGTTTCTATTGGCCGTTTCACTCGTCTCTGCTTGTTGGGTGAGCTGGAAGAAATTTTGTAACAGGAGAACCTTTGATTAAGCCCTCCCTTCCCACCCCCCTGACCTGAAGCTTGTTCTTTTTGGGATGGTAGTGCTGAAGTTGATGGCGGAGCGGTTACGGCAATGGTTGACAATGTGCAGATCTTTTTATTTTGGTGATGGAGCTCTTTGAAATTTTGCTGTTTTTAGCCTCTCTGCCCTGGGAGGGCACAGTCCTACAATGAATCAATCCCTTTTGACCTGAACTGCAGGCTGTGCAGACTTCTGTTTAGTCTGAGTTTCATTGGTCTTTGAGATCCCTGTCCTTTCTTAAATGGCCTATATCATGCAAAGTCAACTTTTTGAGCTTTTTAGTGTATTATATTGTTAATTATTCACAAAAAAACACAGTTTGATCCATTCATGCATTTCTAAACATTCCTCTAAAACCTGCGTTAAGCACCAGCCCATCCCAATAGACGAAAACAAGTAGAAATCACATTGTGACGTAAATAAGTGAGGAACAGCCCCTTCCAGGTGGAGTCTGCGCTGCCAGCACCCCCCCCAGTTTAGCACACACACCCACTTTCTCTGTGGAGCAAGTGGTAATCGGCAAAATGCTTTCCTTTTATATCATCATCATCAAGACTCTTGCAGGGGGGGGGATGCCCCTTCCCGAAACGTAGAGCCGACCAAGAAAAACAAGGGCCTCCATTTTCTGCCGTTTTTTGCCAGAAGCTCAGCATCCATCATAGCAACCCCATAACGTTTAACATCTCCCGCAATGACGTCTGTCCACCGAGAACAGGGTTTGCCTTGACATCATTTTCA
The DNA here is from genome assembly GCF_053564925.1 of Oryzias latipes. Taxonomy (NCBI): domain Eukaryota; kingdom Metazoa; phylum Chordata; class Actinopteri; order Beloniformes; family Adrianichthyidae; genus Oryzias; species Oryzias latipes. The sequence goes on from NC_136239.1 coordinate 7,642,070, forward strand.
GCCCGCTGCTCTTGGGTTAGACTGCAAAATGGATCGCGTCGGATTGTAAGAGGGAAGACATAGAACGTGGCCAAACCATCTGGTGTGGCGTTGTGCGGCAAGGCAGGAGGCTTGGGGCTGGCAGGCTCACACTGATTCTTTCCAGAAACAATTAAGTGTGATGATGAGACAGCGTGACAGAATGAAGGAAAGTTACTTTAATGTGACAAAGGTGCTTTGTTTACATATCAGTCTTCTCTGCTGCACCTTGCAGGCACGCTTCTCACACGTGGAAGCAAACTGGTAACACTCATCACTACAATGGCGGCCTTTTATTCAGAGCGTTGTACACATTCCTCTGATCCATCAGAAACTAGAATCTCTTGCTGGGAGGTTCTGCAGAACTTTAGCCCGCTTTGCCGATGGCATTTTAGCCGATGCTAAGCGCATTAGCCTTAGCCGCTACCATGCTTCACTCATATTTATCTGAGCCCCTAAAAAGCACAGCAATCCACGTTTTTATATGTTGCTGGCAGCAACATGGCTCAGAGTTTCTGTTTGGTATTCATCCCAAGTAAAAACTAAGTAGTTCATTTCTCATAACAACGAAACATGCTGCCTCTGGCTGCAGTCTTCCTGTTGTCTTGTGTGGTGTTGTGCTGCTGAAAGAGGCTCCGTGTTCTCTGCTGCCAACTAGAGGTCGGAGGGTGAAGTGGACAACAAGAGTCGGACACTAAAGGACGCTCAGAAATAATTAAATAAATATTGCCCTGGCAGCATTTTGAATCAAAACAATTATTGCCAAATGAACTATCGCGATTTTTTTCTTACACCCCTAGTTTTAGCGACATCTTTGGTGTTAAAGGGTTAATAAACTTTAACAGTACACTAATGTATATTTAAAAGAATAATAATTTGACACCATATAGTAATATAGTTTTTGAAAAAAATTTTTTTTAATTCTTTAAAAAAAAACTTGTGGATTTGTTCTAGTTGACAACAAGAAAAAAATCCACTATTTTTCAAAAGCTAGTCTTCTGCCTTCACTGCACAGTCTATTTGAAGTAACACTGATGTATCATTCATTCAGTTTAAAAATATAGGTATGCATTAAGGCTAATTCATATTTATCCATTATAACTATAGACTGTATAAGCGAACTGGACAAAGTGAGTGACATCACCCAAAGAAAATGTTGTATTTCTGGCTCCAACTAAATAAAGTCAATTCAGTCGCCATTTTTTCTTGATACAGACGCTGCCTTGAACCAGTATTCATCAGTAAGCAGTGATTGGTCCAAAATTTGTCAAAGGTTTTAGCATTCGATGTTGGGCCAGCACCACCCACTTTTATTGAGTCATCTATTTGGCCAGTTTATAACTTGAATAACTTGCACTACAGAAAAATGATTATGAAAATAAATCAGGATTATCAATAACAAGTTAAAAAAGGGATTAGAGCAAGAATGGTTATTCTGACAAATAAAAAGACTGAGTAAAAGCTGTCTATTTCTCTATAGAAGTCTATGGGATTTTGGAGCCAGCAAGCAATTCCTGTTTGAAATGCAAGGGGCAGCGGTCACTCAGTCCAGTTCTCAGATACAGACAGTGGTTTTCACTGGATTAGCTGTAAACTATTTGGTAATAATGAAAAAAATAAAGTAAAGCTGGATGCTTTCTTCTGGTTTTTAAAGTAACTTGAGCTTTTCTTATTAATACTTTTTTGCCAAAAATTATATTTTGTAGCTGTTAAAATATAATTGAACTGTAATTGCCTAATATTTCAATTATGTTTGCATATACTTTTTAAAATGACTTAAAGATGAGCTGAGAAACAAACATTTCAAAGAATTTTATTAGAATTAATCTTGTTACAATCCCATAATTATAAATGTTTGCCTGAGACCCCATTGCCTCTACAGGTAACCGGCTCACATACAGCCTCCTGTCTGCTGTTGGTGGTTAGCCTTAAGGGGGCACTTCTTGACTGCCTCTGCAACCTTTTCCCATCTGCCCTCTAGCCAGTTGGATTGTCAGCTGTACAATTAAGGGCTGTGCCATAATGAAAGGGGCATTAGCAGAAGCAATTTATTTCCCAGCGCAGTGCCGGAAGGTTCCTCCAGTGCGGATATTCCTGCGCAGCCTTTGTGTTTTCTGCACTGGGCTTTTATGGAAGGGCTGCTGCTCGCTGAACAAATGAAGTAAAGGGGGAGGGGCAGCCAAGCACAAGGCCATCTTTCACTGCTGCTGAAGACCAGTTCTGATAAGGATTCATGTTAAAAGTATCTTCATGTTTTGCTCTTGTTGTCTTTTTTCCTCAAGGATTTCATTTCTCCAAATCATCATTGGGCTTTTCTTTTGTTTGTTCGTGCGCTGGCTCAGTCGTGGATCCACACACCAGCAGCACCTCTTCTGTGTTATTTCTCTGTTCATTTTGTTCCTCTGAGGTTTATTGAATTAGCTCAGACAGCTGCAATGCACAAGATAAGAGCGGCGCTCTGCGCGTCTTCCAGAGAAATGCTCTTGCGAAGGAGTGAAGGTTGTGATTCTGCGCGTGTTAATATGTGTGTTTATAACAGGGGGAGGGGAATGAGAGGGTTTCAGACAGAGGAAATCAGGGGCACAGTTTTAATTTTCTTTTCTTCTGAAAGAGTGAGAACTACATCAGAGGTTGTGAAAGTGCTGAACTGTCACAACCTTTGATTGTTTTATCATTTCTATCCCCCCAGCAAAAATGGCACATAACTGTCAAATGTTGTCAAGATGACAAAGGGATAATGAAGTACAGATGTTTTGCAGTCATTTATCAGTCATTGAATCTGGGTTTTGGTCCTCTGTGAGCCCATTCTGCTCCACTTTGCACAGCCCTTTGAAGGAGAGCACAGGGCCACACTGCAGTTATCACTCAGCCTTTTTGACAGATCGAACATTGGGTTTGGAAGATTGGACGAAGGAAAAGAGGTTGACAAAACTGCAGGTCTGTTGGGTAATTTTTCTAAAGAGAGCCTTTATTTGCTCAATTAATTGTTGTCTCTCATTGATGGTAAAAATAGGAATGCACTGTGGGGATCAGGTGTCCTTTTTTGTCCAGATTCTAAAGCCTTTGGGTGTATTCAGACAAGGAAAACAGTTTGTTCCAGACCCAGTACGCTTAAATTGGTCCGGATCAAGTTCTGGGGCTTCATTTATAAACGTTGTGTACGCACAAAAGAAGGCGTACGCCACTCTCTACGCAATAGTTGAGATTTATAAAAAGCAAACTTGACCGGAAAATGTGCGGTCCTTCACGCAAGCTCTGACCCAGGCGTACGCACAAAAACGGGTGAAATGAGAAACGCCGACACCGTCGGCAGATGGAAGAAACACGTAAAAGTGAAAATGACAATACTGCCTCTCAGAAATAACATGAAGACTTCACAAAGTAAGTCTTACAATTAACAGCCTACACGAACACCCGTTTGATCGATCAGCAGAAATTCAAATGAACACTTATTTGCAGAAAGAAAAGTGAAATATGTTCTGCAATATTGGCATGTTGTGCAATTCTTCCTCATAAATAATATAGTTAACAGAACGAAATAATGTACAAAACTGATATTCCCGTCAATGTGTCCGTCTGGCGGAGCAGATATAGGTGCAATCAGACAGATGGATAGATAGAGAGAGATGCATTCATTGTCCACTAGGGAAAGTTGTTTACATATTAAAACATTTCTTCATAAGCTACAGAATTATGGTATTCATGCATATGCCTTTAGTTTGTTTTATTTTTGATAAAACAATGGATGGCGTATGTCTCAACCATTCAGAAAGCAACAAGAAATTACATTTGCTGAACAATTTCCCATTTCCACGTCGATTATTACCGACATCTGTAGCTTGTCAGATGTAATTAAATGGAGGGAAATAAAATGCCCCATCACAATGCGTAATGACGCACAATGGCTGATCTTGCGCTCTTAGAAGATGTGGCAAATGGAAGAATTCGGAGTGAACGCATCTTTAGACAGCAAGAAGACTTGCTGGCAAACGAGGACGAGTGGCTTATGAGCCGGTTCAGACTTCCTCGAGCCGTCCTGTTGGACCTCTGCGGGCTTTTGGGGGGGTGTCACCCGGTGCATCTGGCGCGTCGGCGTCCCCCTGCGCCTCAGTCACCACTCCACTCCACACTCCAATTCTTGCCGCTTGTCTCTCATCAAGAGGGGTCAGCTCCGATGCCCCCCCCCCCCCCCCCCCCCCCCCCCCGTGGCAGACACACTCTGGCGATGCAGCGCCAAACGTTTTTTTGCCTCGACTTTGATGTCCGACCATTTCTTTTTTAGTTAACCATGGTCTGAGGTTGTGAGGCTACAGCATTAACGGCGTCTGCCACTCACGTGGCTTTTTGGTATTAGTAATGCCCACACTGTGCCCTCCAAACAACATTTTTCTCCTCTTTTCCACCTCGCCAACGATAAATTCTACTTCACATTGAGTGAAGTTAAGTTTTTTTCATTTCCTCTCTGTGTGTGCCATGGTTTCGCAATCAATGAATATTCATTTGTGAGTGTTTCACTATTTATGGGCAACTATGGGCGTGTCATAAAGCCGCAAAAGCTGCGCTGCATTTAGAATCAGTTGTGATTTATTAAGGGAAACATCCGTAGGATGTGCGTGCGCACGGTTTTATAAATCTGAATATTTCTTTGGGTACGCACATCCTATGTTTCATCCGTACGCCACTTCAGACGCAAATCCTACGCAAAGTTTTATAAATGAGGCCCCTGAACCTTGCATTTGGTCTGTAATGAGAGGCGGCCTTTCCTAATTCGTAACAAAGCTAGTAAAGAAAAACCATGCGAACAAATTTCTCCTCACTCATTGGTCAGGTATTAAAGCAACTAGAGACAGAAATTGTGGAAGTCCTGCACTCTGCAGTCCTTCTATAAACTCTATATTTTGCTGACCAATTTTAAACGTCTGTATCAACGTCAGGCTTCTCACTTTTTACGTGCTTTTTTGGTCCGGTGGAGGCATTCTGCAGGGCAAATCTTTGTTTTTTTCTTCTGTTGCATTTTGTGTGTTCTGATTTACTGTTCTAAATAAAGGAATGAATGATGGTGATTTAATAAATATTATTTTAGTCTACATGCATGCAGTAAAAAGAGACATCCAACATACATGGTTCGTACGGTCATGAAAAACCTGGAAATTAAAGTTTTGGAAATGAAAAATGCAATTTCCTTGAAAAGTTTGTGAAAAACAAAATCCTTTGTAAAGTTTTGGAAAAGTCGTGAAATTTTAATATATTGGATGCTAAAAACACTAAAAAATATATATTTTCATTTAATTTATGGCAGAAAATCAGCCTCATGCTGTTGATGATGGGAGTTTACGTTGCTATAAAGGAGTTTGAGTTGTTCAAACTGCTCTACTGCAATGTAAAGCAGTGCATGATGCTTTCACCTTGCTATCGTGAAATGCTACGAAATGTAACTTTAACAGCAAATGGCTTTTCAAGGAGAGGAATTAACTGTGGCTAATGAAAGACCCTGAAACGCGTTTTGCACCAGAAACGTGGAAAATGCAGACTTTGCTCCAAGTCCTTTGACATCAGCAGCATGAGAGAAGCGGGGCTGGTGAGTCACATGAAAGGGTCAGATCATTTTTTTTTAACGGGTAATGATGGCTTTACTATGGAAGCGTGTTGCATTCAATTAAAAAAAAACACGGGTGATCTCTGTTCTAATACTTCTTAAGAACTACAAAAGCAAAGAACCTCAAACATGCTGGACACTAACCTCATCTGCTGATGGAAACTGTAAGATGAGCTGCAATTAAAAGTAGAAAAGCCACAATGTGTCCGTGTCATAGACATGAGCCGTTAAGTTCATGTTCTCGTCACAGCATCTCCAGTCTGTTCTGTTCCTCTTACTGACTTTATCCACAAACATCACAGAGAAAAACATCGGGAAGTATTAAATATTGACCAGGATGAACTGTTTATTTATTTATTTCATTTGTGAATCAATCCTGACTACAATATTGGGCAAAATTCAATTTTATTTATAAACCTCAGGGATGTCCACATGAAGGAGGGATCTTCTCCCAGGATGGACAGACGATGTACTGGAACTCTTGGAGAAGAATTAGCTTATCTAACTGTACAACTACATGTTTGAATAGTCTAGCAAATGGGCTTCATACAGATGGAACTGGAGGACAGCTGGGGCGGTTTTGGGAAACCATCGCTAAAGTGTAAGAACCCTGAACATATAACAGCTATTCAAACATCATATATCGTAAGAATATCGTAAGAATTGTAGTTTGAGCTGCAAATCATTAATCTTGATTTGTGAATTGAATCAGATCACCATCTAAGTAACAATCCAGAGTCTTAAGTTAAGAGATTGTCAGGTTGGGGGATGAGTCTGAAGCTGGAAGGGGAAGTGAATGCTGAATGTTGTCAGTGCTCCTCAGCTAGGATGTCAGAAAGAGGACAAGGATAAGTTCTGGTGGGAGATGAATGAGGAGATCCAGTGCAAATCTAGTGTAGTGAGCAGTGATTGGAGCAGACTTTTAACAGACATGGGTTTGAGGGAAACAGGGGTGATGAGAAAGAAGAATGCAGAAGGAAGGATTATGGTAGGCTTTGCTAAAAAGAGATAAATTGCAGTGATGAACATATTCCATATTCATATTAAACTGGTGTGTGATTACATGTAGGTGACACACAGAGCAACTTGTTAGCATAGTATTTTGCATCACAGCATCAGTGCCTAACGACACCGCTGTCTGCAAGTGGGGGGAACGTGGGGTTGGGAATTTTCGCTGTTCTTGCACGGATATATAAATATATATATTTGAATATTAAAAGCTGTAACTTTAGATATATTCAATTAAATTGGAGATCTAGGTGAAGCAAACTCTTAATGTTTATTTAACAATTCAATTGCGTGTGGCTTATGAGCAAATTTAAAATTAAACACATTTAAAAAGCTAACTGCTGCATTTGGAAACTTTTTGATTGATTTTAAGCATTGTGGTCAAATCAGTAAAAAAAAAACACAGATTCATTACAGAAATGATGAAATTCATTGATACACAGAAAAAAACAAATACACTTAAATCATATTTGCTTAATTAAATATACTGATCAATAACTAAAGTCATGTAGAGCTTGAGGTTTTAAGGTTAAAGACAATAGAAAAGTAGAAAAAGATATCGTCTACGCTATTACGATCAATCAGATCTTATAAAACCTCAGATGAGGCAGAAAGCGACAGCTACACTCTGAACTATAACTGTGATTTATCATCGCTTAGGCTGACCTGTGTTCTTAAATGAGCATCATCTCACAGCAATGTGTTGATATTGACATTAATGACTTTAGCCTATTCACAATTTGCAGAATGGTTACCGGTAAAGCATTTCATGAATTTCTTAGGGATAACCTCAGTCATAAAGTATTTTCTTTTTGTCCTGTTTTGGAATTGGCAGAAGCAGATAATGGTCAAAGTTTAATTAAGTTAATTAAATTTACCCTTTTCCGGAAAGACTCATAGATGCTGTTTAACATGGATGATATTATTATTTTTATTCATATTTTATTAATAAAAAGTGAGTTGAAGTTAAAGTTACTTGAGTCAAGGATCCTATATTTCTTCATCAAACACAAATTTGTGTAACCACACTGTGTTTTTGTGTCAGCTTTAATGTTATTGTCGTATCCAGAGCACACTCCTCTTCCTGCTTGCATTAGCATTTATACTTTGTCCCCACCTCCAAACTCCTCTTGGGTTGAGTTTCTTGATGTCACTGTGAAGCTCAGGCATGTTAACATAAACTTTAATACGGACACCGTTCAGTTTGTCACTGGAGAAGAGTCCTTGGCTCTTTCATACTCCCTGTGTCTGTTTCTGGTGCATCAGAGACCTCTGTTGCACTGCTGAACGTCTGTGTGCATGAGAAATGCAAACTTGGATGATTATGCAGTTGCATGTTCACAGAAAAAGCCAGGGCTCTGACTTTTATAGTGTGTATGAGTCTGTGAGAGCATTGTATCACTCTCATGAAGGTTTTGGGCCTGAGCCAGCTTTAACTGATGGGGCTGCTGAGTTTTATTTACGTTTTCTGTGTTGATTAAATCTTAAAGAAAGAAGAAAAAGATATGAAGGTGGTTTCTCTCCCCCCTGATATCGATATGTTTTAATTGTGTTCATGTGCCTTTTTTTCTGTCTCATGCAGTTCAGCATTCATCCTTTCTTCAATATAAGAATCCATCAATGTGGGAAAGCTCCAATGTTCAGGCACCAGAGAGCACCAAATCTAATCAGCAGCTGCCCGCAACATATGTGCAACGACTGGTTCATGGAAACAAGTGTGTGTCCGTGTGCGTGTAATTGGAGAAGCAGAAAGACTTATTTAACGTAGCCAAAAGTAAATAATATTATCCGTCTGAGTATTTTGTGAGTTATTTTGTTTTGTACATACATACATACATGACCAGATAAAGGTGCGTTTTCCTCTCCTGGTGAGGGGATTGCTTCTGCCCCATGGGGCGGAGTTTAAGTAATTTGGGGTCTTGTTCAGTGAGCCTAGAGATCGTGAGATGGACATCTGGATTGGAGCGGCGTGCTCTGTTATACGATTATTGTCATTCCGATGTGGTAAGACGGAGTGGAGTCAGAAAGCTGAGCTGTTTTCTTCCAATACTTATCTGTGGTCATGAGCTCTGGGTCATGACTGACAGACTGACGTCCCTAATACAAGACGCCCAAACTTGCGTCTGCTGGCTCAGTTTAGACTCAAAGCTGTTCTGATAGAACTGGCTAAAACTATAATGGACAACAATTAAGAACAATGTAGGTGGTGTGCGCTGGGGCTTCTTTGAGAACAAGGTTTCTTTGTCTACTGTGGGCGGCTGTGGTGCAGCGGTAGGGCGGTCGACCCATGATTGTGATATTGCAGGTTCGATTACCGCCTTGCACACCCATGTGTTGAAGTGTCCTTGGGCAAGACACTGAACCTCACCTTGCCTCTGGTGGTAGGTTGGCGCCAGTGTTCTGCAGCGGAGCCGCCACCAGTGTGTGAATGTGTGTGTGACTGGGTGAATGTTTCTGTGAGTGTAAAGCGCTTTGGGCGTTGTAGGTAGAAAAGCGCTATATAAGTAGACGCCATTTACGCATGGGCATAAACATTTAAGGTGATCTTTTTTTCGCTGTTTACACCATTTTTTGCAATACACATATTGCGCATGCTGATATTGTGATGACAATCATTTTTAGATTTATTGTTCAGCTACCAAAAAGGATTTAATCCAGAATTTTTTTCTAAATATTGGAACTTTGTCAGGAGTAAGGTGGAATCTATTTAAGCCCTTTCGGATGCATAACGCATTGTAGCATTGTCATGATGGTATGCACACATGTTTAGACACGAGATATTTGTCTAAATATTCTTGAAAAAGACATTTACCACCAGTTGATAAATTTCACGCTCTTGTTGAGCTTTTGACCTAATAAATACATTTAGAAACGTTGACATATCTTTCGATAGAAAGAACTCTTCTCTGTGTGGATCATTCTTTTCAAAGAAACAAAGCATTGCAATTCATCGTTGCTCTAAGATGATCTTTTGTGCAGAAAGTGGCTGTTAATACATTTTTTTCTCTCTGAAACATTTAGATTTTATCTGCTGTATGAAAGTGCTCAAACATGCTGGTTTTGTGCGTGCGGGTGAGGTTTGAGATTCTTGGGTTGATTATGCATCTGATTTTGTCAACCGAGTGGCATCCCCTCTAATGAAATAATTGTCTTGTGGCAGAGGACTAAGGGGCTTGTAGACTTCAATTACAGACAAGATGGGAGTTTTTCTTTCACCTCCTTCCTTTCAGAAAAACTCTTAGCTTATCCTCCTTTATTAATACAGGCCTACAACAAACAAAGGATGAATGAAAAGAGCATTTTTTAAACAGACTTGTCTTTTTTAAAGATACTAGATTGAAAAGACAGAATCTTTATGCATAATTCACTATCTGCTAAACCAATCTTGGGCAGCAAGAAGATAACCTCTTGTGAGCACAAATCAACCAGAGAGTGGTTGTTGTTATAGTTCCTTTTTTAAATGCATTTAGCCCAACGTTTTTTGCTTATGGACTGAAACACGTTTATTTTTCACAGTGAAGTAATCTGGTTTATGGCTTTATCCTTACTTCTATGTTGGGGTTGAATTGGCATCTAGTCCATGTGCCTGAACACTTTGATTTGATTTGATTTGAAATGGTTTATTTCAAGCAATCAAATAAGAAAAATGCACAAAACAATACAATCAGCATTTATACATTCAAACAAAGACGTATCAAACTTAGGATAATTAGACATGAAATTAAAGATTACTTGAAAGGGAGTGGAGGGAAGTGAATTTAGCTAATCCTACCCCTGTTCTACCGTAACCATTTTATTACATGATTTATCATTTTCTGGTTTATAACTTCTATCAGACAGAAATTAAGAATCCTTAAGTATCAATAAATCACATGACAAAAATGGATTACTTACTTTATAATAACACAAAAAGGCTGCATGCTTTAAACTGCAGCCTAATCATGAAAGGTGATACTTTTAAGGTGGAAAACAATGTTAAACTAAGAAAATTAGTTTGACATTTGCAGAATGTCCATCTTTCCTCTGGTGCTAGTTTGTTGGGGCAGTAGAGATTTTTGGACCTCCCTTTCCACAAAAACTTCCCCCGGTTCTCCCAGGAGACCCCTATGGGGGCTGTTCCCAGTCCAACGGAGAGACATAGTCCCTCTACCTGTGTTGTCGCCTGAACCTTCTCCCTATGGGACATGACCCAAACACCTCCCCAGGGAGGCCATAGCAGTGACTTCACTCTGAACTCCTCACAGGTGACTGAGCTCCTTGCTCTATGTCCAAGGGAGTGCCTGGTCACCCTGTGGATGAAGCTTATTTCAGATGCTTATATCTGGCATCTTATCCTTTTAGTCAGAACCAGAGTTCATGTCCAGATTTTGTTTTGTCTCTCCTTTTTTTACTACAACAGATTGATACAGCGACTGCATTACTGCAATTGCCATTTGTCCTTCAGTCTCAATCTCCATACGTCCCTCATTTTTGAACAAGATACCTAAACTCTTCCATCTGGGCAGGGGCTCTCCACCAACCAGGAGAATGCAAACCACTTTTTTCAATCCAGAATCATAAGGCTTAGAGTTGTTAATTCTTATTCCAGACACTTTACACCAGAGCCCAAACCACTTCAGTGCACATTAAAGGTCCTAGTTTGATGAAACCAGCAGGAACATGCAGAAATGCCTCAGTTCTTAAATCTGACTCTCACCGCTTCGCTTATAAATTCTGTTCATTCTGTTCATAAAAACAGAACTGGTGGCAAAGGACATCCCTGCTGGAGTCCATCATACACTGAGAAAATGTTTGTCTAACTGACGGCAATACAACCCAAACTCTGACTTTGGTATTTGCTCTTACTGTAATTGAAGCCAACTCTCTGTTCCAACTTCCTGAACAAAGCGGCCACCACCTGAAGATAACAATTACTGCTGACACGGATCTCACTTGCCATGAAGGATGGTCTAAGATTTTAGGAGCACTGCCAGAAGTTCTGGTTGAGCTGTATGTCACATTTTGTAGTGGCACAAAAGTAATTTTGAAATTCCTACTTGTTGGTTAGGACATTTTAAAAACTGAAATTGTAAAAATGGTATTTCTGTTATGAATTTCGTTATCTATGTCTCTCTTTGTCCAGGGTGGACCCCATCCCTTATGACACTCCCAAGCCAGCAGGACACACCAGGTTTGTGTGTGTTTCAGACACACACTCGCGCACCGACGGTATCCAAATGCCATATGGCGACGTGCTGCTACACATGGGGGACTTCACTGAGCTGGGCTTGCCATCTGAAGTCAAGAAGTTCAATGACTGGCTAGGTAAGCATCTGTGCAATCCTAACATCTACCTGCATCTCACCACCATGCAGCGCTTTCAGCCTCACACTCAGCTGAGGCGTTTGGCTGGTGAAGGGCTGAACTGTGAGCAACCAGACCGCACAAAAACCTCCCCTCCTCTGTTGACCCTTCAGCTGCTGGGCTAAAGTGTCCAGTTCATATTCTTCAACCCAACAGCCATAATCAGTTAACCGTTAACCTCTGCCTCTGGCTATGTGATGTGTGTGTAAGATTTGTGAGTGTGCATGTTTGTGTATGCGCAGTATTTATCTCTGGATCCTGATGGTTCTGGACAATTTTTTGGTTGAATGGATTAGATGCTTCCTGTCTGACTGAAATGCCGGCCACATAGTTGTTTTGTTGTATTTAATTTGAATTAATTGGGTCATGGTTCTTTCTATCCTTTCTTATTCAGTTGGTACATTAGAGAGCACAATTCTAAATGTCATAATAGAACAGAAAACCCACACAACTGCATAATGCTGTGCTCACACCAAGTGCAATTCTTGCATTGAATTCGTGTCCGCTACCTCTTTATTGATGTGCAGTGAGTTTACAGCTTGAAGCTTGTCCTAAAACCGGACGGTCCCACTCTGTGTGGGAGGAGCTGCTGTCAAAAAATGTTGACAGGTCGCTTTTTTTTTGGGCTGATACCAATTATTAGTAGTTAAGAAGGCAGATAACCAATATTTCGAGACAACATTCATTTGTAGTAGAAGTGAAAATATTGGCATATAAAATATAAAATAATACAAACACCAACCAGTAACTTTATTTAAAAAGCAAATGCAGTGCATAAAACAGCAAATAAGTGGCTCCAAAAATAACAGACATAGCATCATATTTTTAGATTTTTTAAAAATGTTTTTAATATTGTGTTTCCTAAATACGATGTACCATTTGGTGGAGAAGACAGTTAAAATGGTTTATCTGCACTAGATTGTGGTGCAAAGAGCAAAGTTATTCCATGTGTTCTGCAACAGAACTGCTTCTCTTGGGCTTGAAATTTGTAGAAACCTTGCTGAAGATGCACTTGTCCTAAGACAAAATGACCAGTTCAATATTGGCCTGGCGAATAATAATAAAGAAAGGCAGATACCAATATAAGTCAAAACAACCTACATCTGTGCCGATAATCGCCTGGGCGATGATCAGTCACCCCCCCCATGGTCCTACATGTCTAATGTGCAATTAAAACTGAGAGGGGAGGGGCCCTAATCTGGGTGGCAACCATGGGAGTAGCTGTCAAGTAGCTCCTCCCCCCTAACGTGCATCACAGGCTGACCCCACCCCCCCACCCCCCAACGTGCATCACAGGCTGACCCCCCCCCCACACACACACACACACATCACCCTAATTAGTGGTTGTGGGAGGAAGGAGGCTAGGTCGGGGACAACTGATAGACTGAAGCCCCATTGATGGAACAATTGTCACCCGGCGTTGAGCCCAGGTCTCCCCAGTGTCGCTTGGAGAGTCGAACCCCCAGGTTCCACATCCCCCACCCCACGTAAAGAGAGAGGAGCTAAGAAAGAGCTGGTCCCTGGGGCAGGCCCAGGCCTCTGCCACCAAGCTCCCCCCCTGGGAGAGCTTTGGTCGGGCAGCCCAACCAGTTAGGGCATCCACTGATTGCCTCAGTGGAGACTCCAACCTGCCAAACCTTCAACATCCAGATAGTGGGGACCCCCCCCCCCACACACACACACAAACAGCCCCACCCAGGGCAGGCCCAACCAGCCGCCTTTTCAAAGTACAACTCCTAAATGAAATAGTATTTATTCAACATAAACTCTATTATAGCATTTAGAGCAATAATTTATCTTAATTTTATTTCAATACATTTTTGTTTTAAACGGCCAAAACAATGTGGGATAAAAAGACAAAAAACTGTTAGAGGTTTGTTGTGGGGTGATGGACCACCTCATTTACAAATATGAGCTAGATTTAACATACAATAAATCTTTTTGCCTGTGTACCTTTTTGCTGTTTTCTTTTTTTATTTCTATACACATTATAAAGTCAGGGAAACCTGGAAAAAATGGATGTAGTTCAGTTTCTAATTTCCATTTAGAAGTTAAACCAATAATAATGTCAATTTGCCCTGATAGCAATACAATGAGGCAACACACATTTTTAAACCAAAACCCAACATTTTAACTTTTTGTACAGAACCACTCCTATGAAAATCCTCTATTGAAAATGTTCTAGTAGCATGTTTCTCATGATAGAGGACACGTCTAAAGAAAATTAAGATTAAAATTACATTACTGAGTATTTCTTTATTTAAATTGTGATGGATAAGATTCAGATGAAAAAATGCATATCAAAAGCTCTTTTGTGATATAGAAACTGAAATGGGCTGACCACAGTCTCTCTGCTCCGTTCCATTCTGATCATCCGCTTGCAGACAAATAGATCCATGTACGTCCTGGTTTTCCTCATCAGCTTTAATCTGGATCCAAACTGTACGGCTGGATACCTCTGAAATTGCTCACTATTTTTGTTGCACCACTAATGTTAGCTTGGGAGTGTGAGGAGCTGTAAGCTAACAGTAGAGAGTGTAAACAAAGGGATGATGGGATATCAGTAGAGACTTACTTCTGCACCAACAGTCCCGACCATTACTGTAAGGCAACTTTCTAATGAACTCCTGCTGCTCTGCAGAAACGACGTCCTAGAAAACGACAGGTTTTATTATTTGTGCCTAAAACGATATAATCATTATTGAAAGACCACTGGGAACACATTTACAAAAATATGATGGGGGGGGGGGACTTTAATAGAAGAACTACCAGTCTGGTCTGCATTTTTCTGCTATATATATATAGCAGACCGATATATATATATATATATATATATATATATATATATATATATATATATATATATATATATATATATATATATATATATTGATTCAACGGCAGTAGTTTTTTCAGTATGTAAGCAGTCCTCCATGTACCCTGAATAGATACACGTAGGCTACAAAAAAACTTTTATCATCCAGGACAACTAACTTGGGCAGATGCTTTTGAATAATAAAATTCAACTCAGCCATCTAAACTTTTTTTTTACTAAACTTTTCTCAGATCTCTTGTAAGAAAATAGTTAGGATGTCACATATTGGTATCAAAGAAAGACAATTCGAGTATTTTATTTTTATATACAGTATGTATTGCTGAACTCATGACCCACCTGCTGATTATTGTTTTTTCTTCTCCTTTCTAGGTGGTCTACCATATGAGTTTAAGGTGGTGATTGCAGGTAACCATGAGCTGACTTTCGATAAGGACTTCATGGCTGAGCTCATCAAGCAGGATTATTACAGATTCCCTTCGGTCTCCAAACTCAAGCCAGAGGACTTTGATGATGTTCAGTCACTTCTCACAAACTGTGTATACCTGCAGGATTCAGATGTGACCATTAAGGGATTCAGGATATATGGGACACCATGGTAAGAGCAAATCTATCTTTCAGATGTCTCTTATTACTCCTGATTGTTCATAATTGCATAGTAGCAGTTGTGTGTGGCTGTGTCCACTGTTGTGAATCTCAGACTTTAAGGTCTTAGTCTGCTTTTACTAGTGAATACGGGCTGCCTGCGAGTGAAAAATGGGAAGACCTGCATTGGGCCTGCACAGGACCTGCATGGTCACATATCGCTTGGTGAGCCTGTAGAGCAGGGATGTCCAAAGTTTCTTCATTGGCGGCCAAATGTGGAAAAATCAACCAAGGTCCTGGCCACATGCTATAAGTTGTACAATGACACATGAAAATTGTGTATATTTCTAATTGACCTACAGTGTGAAGAACGTTGGCCTTAGTGGGAGCAGTGATGCTGTGCTTTGGGCTGGAGGATGGCTGACATGTCAGGAGAAAGTTTGGTGGTTGAGACTCGAAGGACTTTACAGAGATGGCTATCAGTCATTCTGGTTCTCAGTCTGTTTTTGTTCAGAGAGAAAATGTTTGTTCACAAATGTATGCAGAGACGAAAAGGCTCATCACTCTTTTTGAATAGCGTCTCATCAGAGGAAACTTGGCTTTTTCCAAACACTTATAGAAGTCATGGAGGAAGAGAAGCTGATGTTGACTCCTCAGAGAATCATCACACTGCATTTCAATACGTTCTAACTGCAGACTCTCTTCCACTTCTTAAAAAGGAAGTCAAGAACAGCTTGATTTTTTTTAATGACAGAAAAATCTTTGACAAGCTCTCGAATTTTTCACGAGACGCAATAACAGACACAGATTTCTCCCTGTTGGCAGAAAGGTCACCCTTGGAAGAGCAGACTTGATTTCAGACAATGCGGCAAAGTGTGCAGCATTAAAGTTTTGTAGTTGTGTCTCAAACAGGCGGAGCTTTACACAGGAGGCTTTCATGTGGGCATACAGATGTGGAAACAGCTGCTTTTTTCCTTGTAGGCTCTTGTTCAGTGTATTCAGATGATGAGTAAGATCCTCAACAAATGCCAGGTCTGCCAGCCATAAAGGGTCAGTCAACCTACCAAGAGGCCAGCCCTTTTCCTTTAAAAGCTGTCAATCTCTGATCTCAGTGAATAAAACCGCTGAAGCACAGAGCCACTACTGAGCCAGCGCACAACCCATGGGTAAAGGTGATTTGCTTTTTGGGTTGTTTAGGCCCGAAGAACCCAAAAAGCAGCAGAACTCGTACAGGTCAACCCCCTGTATGGGTGCGTGTGACTAAGGCTTAAAGTGTGTCTTCACCTTTGTTCGATTGTGGCCATTTCCCCTTGGTAAAGGCCTTCCCTTACATGCACGGTGAAATTCCCGGCTCATACATCCCTCCATGAGTTCAGAACCTTCACTTGCTTCTAAAGCACGTCCGGTTTAACAAAGGGATGGAATGTTTCAGACAGTTTGTTAATAAAGTAGGGGTGTAACAATTAATCAATGAATTGATTTCTATTCCTAGGATTGAACTAGATCGATCTGCTGAGGCAGAATTGAATCGAATTAAATCGACGTGTACCGTTAAAAAATGGTTTCAAAATGAGATAAATGAATAATCGAATTGAAATGAGAGAGTACCATTTGGATGAGACATGGTGGGTTGATTTTACTATAACATAAAAATGACCAAGTGCGTCCCTGTGGACAACACAGCAAAAATAATAAGTCCATCATTTCAATACACTTTGAATTTAATGAACACATACAGTGTGCCTGAATGTTTTTAAGAATGTTCCCTTTCAGTGGGCTGAACGTTAGGAAACTAAAATGGGAATCGATTTGTCATTAATTCTTGCTTACTTGTTTATTTGTACATGTTTTTAATGTACACTTGATTATCTTGCAAGAAACAACATAAATCTGGAAAACTTCAGCTCCACTGTTCAGTACCAGATATTTCTCTCTGAGTCTCACTGGTTAAAGTTTTGGCTAAAGATGTTCTGGATCCATTTTTGGTCAGTGAATCGGATCCAATTGGATTGTTCAAAATGAACCATAATCGAGTATGAACCGAATTGGCAACCACAAATATTGAATCGAATCAAATTGTTAATGAATATAAAAATAAATTATTACACCCCTATTAAAAAGCCTTTTGGATTTGGAAAGATCACTAGGATGAGGATATAGCTGGTAAGTGAATAATGTGTGTCTATTGTCAAAATGATGTGTGAAAAAAGGGGGTATACTTGTGTAATGGGACCCAAAGCTGTGATCTCCCAATCAGAGGTCAATAACTCTACCACTGCACCATTGCTGCCCAAAGCAAATCATTCCGGGTTGGGAGTTGTGTTTAATTACCTCATAAAGGGCATGAACTTGTATGATGAATATAACAAGCGTTCATTCTGTATAAAAAAAAAAAATCATTTTCACAATGAATTTTCCTAATAACCTGAATTAATATTTACAAACATTTTATATGCAGTTCATCATTAACTTTAATAAATCTTCGTATTTTGTTGGCATGTCAGACTCTAAGAGCTGGGGCTTAAATATTTCCAGAAATGTACAAATAAATCACATTACTTTATTAGTAAAATTTGGAATCCAGCAAGTGTATCTTGAACTTTTACCTTAAATAACTCAACTGTAATGATAACTGGTCATACAAATGTGTGGGATTAGCAGAAAACATGGACACATACAGACAATATGTAGTAAACAGGAAACATGCTCACTTGGAATGGTAATAAAAACTACAAAATTTAGTATGATGGCCTACTGCCAGGTTGTTAATTCTATGGTGACAAATTTCCACTGTATTGTCATCAACACAGCTCCTAATCTTGCGGTGTTAGCAGTTCTTTTTTATATTTGTGTGTCCCTGAGACTACCACCATCTTAGATTTCTGTTCTTTAAAAATTGTATCTGTTCAATATTTCAAAAACCCAGCAAATGTCTATTTTAGGAAATCCCGTCATCCACAGTATGACCTCATCTGACCTGTAGCCATGTGGCAGCTGGAGCTGGAGCTTCCTCGCCTCTGCTTGACCCATTTCTGCTATACAGAGTGGATCCGAAATAACTGTCCAGGCCATGACTGTTTGGTGGCAGTCATCTCTTAGTTAGCAGCTCATTCTCATAAGAACAGGGAGCAGGAGGTGGACAAAGTATTTTAAACGAGGAAGGATGCTGCCCCCTTCTCCCCAGCGAGTGTTTAGTGTGAGAGCTTGTAAGGATCTGTTGTGATAGCCGAGGGTCTCATGAGAGACGGAGTGGACAGCTTGGTCCACTCCCCCACCCCCGGCTCGACCTTTTCACCTCGTCGAGCTCTGGCCAGCTTGCCCTACATGAGGTCTCACTTAGCCCCGCAGTGACCCCTCACTCCATCAGCAGCTCGCCGCCTGTGTGGTCGAGCTGCTGGGAGCCTCTGCATTCTGCTGCTGCAGGCGAAAAACAACAGCTTAACCCTGGAAATGTATCCTAAAACAAGATGTTTGCATTCTAAGGAAAATGAAATAAATCATGTATCGTTGTTTCCTGGAGATTCATTTGTTTCTAGCCAACTAAGGCAAAAAGCAAATCCCTTAAAAATTGTATCTTTTTTAACAGGCAGGCTTTGATAATCAGTAGGGCTGTGAATGCTTATTTAGGTGTTGATCCAATTCGATTCACTAATCAAACCACAATTCTTACTATTTAATATTTTAACTTGGAACAGTTGTTATAAGTCTTCTTATTGGATCTATGAAAATTAAAATGTTATTTCATCATCTTTGTTTAGAACAAGAAATCAGAATCAACGAATCATAGCAAATAGAGACACAAAGATTTAGAAATAAATTGTTTTCATCGCTTTAAACAATGTCACACTAAACTTCCTGGTTAACCTCAGCTGTAAACAAAGCGTAAACATCAATGTTAGTTTGGAATCATTTAACATTGAATTCTGAAAATGTTATCCATGGTTTTTCCATCCTCAAAGTTTTTCTGACACAGTTCCAGCTGATAGATGACTAGAAAACCCTCGCAGCTCTTTACACTAAACTGACAAACAGGTTTTGCTAAATGACTTTTTTCAACTTTAGTGGAAATACCAAAAACTCCCACGACTTTAAATTAACATTCTACAGATGTGTTGAGGTACAGCTTCCCTGCCACTCACCAGATTTTTCGAAATATTCTTGATTTCATATTTTTAGACTTTTTTAATTCAAATTGTCGACTTCTCTCTTTTTGTTTTTCATCTACAAAAACCACTTGATAATTTTACTTTGAAAACAAGAACCTTCGCCGATATTTTACGTTGAAGGTTTATTTTATTGCGGTGACAGGGGGACTGTGGTGCAGTGGTAGTGTGGTCAACCTCTGAATGGAAGATTGCAGTTTCAATTCCTGTCTTGCCCGCCCATATGTCAAAGTGTCCCCGGGCAAGACACTGAACCTCACCTTGCCTCTGGTGGAAGGTTGGCGCCAGTGTTTGGCAGAGGAGCCGCCATCAGTGTGTAAGTGGGTGAATGGGGTGGGACTGTGGCTGTAAAGCACTTTTTCATTATTAACATTTAATTTTATAGCAATAATTATATTACCCAAAGTATATTTTTACTTTACTTTAAAAAATGTATAAAGATTGCAAATCAGTGATGTCAGACGCAAATATCTGAGTGTTTGGACACTCGTTACAGCTAATAACTAGTGGTGTGGTAGTTTCATTACAATTGAGGCTTAAAAACAAGCAGAGAAATAGTTGTAAAATGTCAGTATATCAACTATTTGCATTTTATTTTGTAGGTTTTCCCATAGTATGTTCAAGAAGAGATCCCTATTATAGTTAAAAAAAAAAAAAAAAAAACTTAGAATTTTCTTCTTTTCCCAAAAGGACCAGGCCTAGGCCTAGGATATGGCAATCCTAGCCTCTGTGGACCTGTGTCCAGATTAAAGGCCCGTTCACACCGGGACGAATTTCGCCGGTTTGACGCCTCGTGACTAAAGAAAGGGCACCAATGAGAGTGTGCACACCGACGCGAAAAAACGCCACGCGTCAAAGCGTCAAAAAAAAAACGCCTCGGGTTCGTTTTTTTTTTTCGACGCGTCGCATCGAAATCTATTCGACCAATGAGAATGGCGCTTTTGCACACGTGTCTGGAGCTTCTGTAGTTACAGTAAAACACAACTTGGGGGCGCTCAAACACAAAACTGCCTTGCTGAGCACACATACCAGCGAAGAAGATAGACGCCAAGTAGCGTCTACACAGCCGCGAAGAAATAATGACGGACATTCTAAGATATCCCCGAACCAAGCACCAGTTGGAGCTACTGGTGCTTGAAACATTCATGTTTTCTTTGTATTATTCTGACAAGCGCGTAAATACTTGCTCTCTTCTTCTGAGTGAAAAGCGACTTTAAGAAGCGTAAAGTTGCGCAGCGCCACCTTGTGTACAGGAGTATTTCTGTTTACATTAAGCGCCATCTAATGTCAGGGAAGGAAATTGCATGTTCGCTCGGCTCATCGTCAGCGAAAATCGCCTGGGTGTGAACACAAAAAAACGTGGCGAAAAACGCTGGCGAATAACGCCTGGCGAATATTCGTCCCGGTGTGTACGGGCCTTAAGGATAAACCTGTTTGAGTAATTTCAGTTTGTTACTTTGTTGTTTATGTAAATAGTATAATTGTGTATGTAAGTAGTATGTCATTTTGTTTCGTGCACTTCACATATTTTCTTGTGCGCTGCGAATGTGTAAGCAGTGCGCAATTGCACAAGCGTGCAGGGAACGTTGCCCCTGGCGGCTGATGGGACTTAGTATGGACGGTATTTACACATTCTTCAATCAGAGCTGCTGCATGCCGGTGATGTGGCTGCCCCGTAGCCGCCCAGCTGTCGCCCGATTCCATAAAGGCGTCCTTCCCGCTTGAATGAGGGCCACCAGACCACCACCGTCTTGCTTTTATCATCATGTCAATGATTTCAAAAGAAAAAAAACGTGCGGAAGCAGCTAATCTTGAAGATTCTGCCGATGCCTCCCTATCGTGTGGTGTAGTTGTATTTGTGATTGTAGCATAAAGTTGCTCAAATGGTGGGTCAATGTTTATTATTTTCCCAACAAAATACCACTTTTAGTGACCTTTTTTATTTTTAAATGATTTATTATGTAAAAAGTTGGATGAGCCTTTAGTTAGCATTCAATTTTGTAGCTTCCACTTTTCCACAGTTATGGGTTACTTGAAAAATCTATATTACATTTTAATAGTTCCTACTTGAAATCTAGTTTACAAATTAAGTTTTAACCAGCTCCAGATATTCTACAGAGGATGAAGGTAGACTTTACCCTCAAAAGTTTAGGGAAACTGGAATCTAATAAAAAAAGAAAACTTTTATTGGACTATCTGGAAAAATCAATGAAAAGTAAAGCCTTTTAATAATTGTATTGCTGCTTGATAAAATCCAGATAAAATTAGATATCTGGCTAACCAGCTGTTGAGTTTTAAAATTGTATGGAGACACTGTAGGTTTTGAGGGAACGACTTCAACTTTTCTGTTGCACAAAGGCAAATGTTTTGCACTTGCAGTTTCCTCATATAGACTTACAGCTTTGGTTAGACTTTAGTTATAATGTTAATCACTTGTGATCTGAACTCTGCAAAAATGAAACCCAAGGACTCGGTAAATACGATTTTCTTTATTTTTTTATTTTTTATTCTGTGGTGTAAAAAGTGAGTTCTCCTGCTAAGCGCGATCATTTATAAAAAGCAATGGAATTATCTATATTTTTCTAATGGAGTCTTTACACTATTAGAATTTAAAATGACTGTATAAACCAGCTCTAATAAATGTTTGATTAAAAAAGATTAAGCTCAGAGATGTTCATTGTGTGAGACCGTCATTGACTTAACAAATGCAGTTTCATTGGGGGGCTTGTAAAAAGCATTCAAAGTAAGCAAACACACATTATGGAGATTGGTGCTTTTAAAATATCACATTTTTACTAGCGTATATCTTCCAATAGTGACGCCGGCGTTTATTCCAAAAATTTGGTAGCCGGCCCGGCGTTTCTTAGAGAAAAGCGTCTATTGAAGACCGGCGTTTATTTCATGACAGATAGAATGGTGATGGCTTATAGGTTCAGTTTGGGTCAAATGCTGTCACAAAATGCAGACGACTCCAGATAAACATTTCAGGATTTATTGAAATGACAAGAACATTGTATTATGTTCTGATTAGCATTGGCTGCATCATTTCTTTTCTCTTTGAGGCATCATCAGTCTGTATATCAATATCCTCTTCGTTTTCATGCCAATCATTTTTCTGAAGACACGCGCCTTTCCGTCTTTGCTCAATAATCTATGTTAAAGCACTTCTAATTTATCGCTCTCTTTCTTTGCACCTCTACCAGGTAATCTGTTTGTTTGTTGCTCTTTTTTCTGCAGCCGTCTTCTCAATATTACCCATCTGCTTGGGCCATTCTTGGAAACCTTTAGGATCCACTCCAAAATGTGCAGATTTCTCACTGGAATGTTTTTTGGCGAATGCCACCACAGGAAATTTAAATGCTAAATCGAATGATTTCTTGGCCATCACTACACTGGCTCACAACACAAATACAACAGTCTGCACGACTGTGCAAGGGGCCGGCCACTATTAGAGACCGGCGTCTAAGGTAACGAACACCTGTTTACACCCAGCGTCTATCGGAGACCAGCGTCAATTACAGATCTGCAACTATTGGAAGATATACAATAGTTTTAAACAGTAATCAACATTATCCAAAACGGACTGGGCCGAAGCATCATGCTTATCGATGCCCAGCACCTGGCTTTTTGAGGAGACTGTAGATTTACTGATTCTGGAGTAAAGCTCTAATTGAAGGAGTAAAACCTTTGTGTTATTCTATAAACATTTGATGGTCTTGATCCAGTTTAATCCTGTTTGAAAATGATAGAGTGAAAGCAGGTTTCCTTGAAAGACATTTTACTTACACCATGTAATGACAGACGTTTAACAGACGGAATACCTGGACCTCCTCCGCCTTTGCTCTCACACTCTTACAGACTTGTGCTTTAGAAGGATGAACTATTTCCTGTTCTGTGTCAGTCAGGAGCAGCTGAAGGAAACCATTTTGGATTTTTACACTCCATTAAAGCAGTGTTTTACACAGTAAGCTTATTTCCAGCACCCGTTGTCAACAAACTGCAACTGTGGGCCTATTCTTTGTCCAGTGCAAATTAGTTATTTAATTACCTTCTCCTTTAAGGCTTTGCAAAAGCAACGACATTCATCGTTGTGAACATGTTTTAATCATTTCACAACCCCAAAAGTGGCACATCATCTTCTAAAACTTCTGTCTTGTCTGCAGAGAGGGAGATGTTGCATGATTGTTAAAAAATAAAGAAAGGGTAACACTGTATGTACATGCTAGCGTAATGAAATAAAAACAACCGGCCAACACTTTGAAAGAGAGAAGTGTCTCTAACCATCTATTTCCTGCATCTGTTTGACCGAGATAATGACCTTAACTCACTCCTCTGCTCATGATGAATGGTTAAACACACCACACCATTACACATACCATTCTTTGTTCACTCATTTTTTCATTGCTTCTGCTAGATTAATCCCAAGTTATCCTTGGCTTGAAATATGCAGCTCTAATGCGTATGCATGTGCACTGCTCACATGTCCAAAGAAAGATGCAGATGATTTAGGATACCAAGGTTCTGTCGCCTCTCATACATTCTGCTTATTGATACGGACCATTCAAGAAGCAAAGCACTCTTTTCTCTCTGTTGAAACTGTTTTAGGATTCTGGTCTTGATCACAACTTAACTCCCTGGTCAAAGGTTAAACTTGGAGTTACTCTGCTCCCTTCATCCTCTTAACCCCTACTCTGTCCTCCTGTCAATTCCACTGGACAGTCGCTTGAACAGTTTTTACTCTGCTTCATCCTTTTTATAGTTTCTTCTTTTTTTTTGGTAACTTAATGAAGTTATTTATTTTTTCCTCTAGCATTGTTTTTTTCATATAGCCTTTTTAACCAGTAATTTCCTAAGATGTATGAGATATCGGATGGGGATAAGTGTGTGTTTGTGCATGTGTGTGTCCCTCCCTGTGTGTGTAAAGAGGGTACAGATTATCATCTTCATTTGACTCTCTGCAGCACAGCTAAGGGGAAGCCCACAGGGCCAAATGCAGATGTGTCATTTGCAGATTTTATTCCTTATTCATGTATTCTTTTTTATTGCAAAGGTCAGTCATAAAGGTGACACGCATGTGTGTCTGCGCACACACACACGCGTGCCTGCTAGTGTGAGTGTGACTAATACACAATGGTGTCACTGAAATGTAGACATGCATATTTATTATTTTCACGAAAAAGGGATCACTTTGTTTTCTGTGCAGTTTTGTGTTTGGTCTGGTCTCCTGTTCTATCTTTGAGAAATGAAGAGATGCCTCATCCATATTTGTAGAACTGATCCACTTTGCATCCACATCCACATTTAGATAGATGGCTATGAACTAAAATACAACAATAGACTCAATAAGGGTGGAGGAGGAGTGGCATTGTATGTTCATAATACCCTGAAATTCCAGGTGTTAGAAAGCGTGACAACTGTGATTGACAATGTACTTGAAAGTATAACCATTGAAATATGTAAAGAAACCAAAAAACATGATAATTAGTTGTATTTACAGAACACCATGTTCAAACTTTAAAATACTCTCATCTTGGATTGAAAAAATGTTTACTAAGTAAAAATAATAAAGTAAACTTCATCTGTGGGGATTTCAATATTGACTTGTTAAATCCTAAAATACTCAAATCAATAGAGGAATTCATAAATACCATGTACAGTATTAGTTTATTTCCAAAAATCACTAGACCCAGCAGAATTACAAACCAATGTGCAAATTGACATTATATTCACTAGTGATATTGAAAATAAAACCGTTAACGGATTAATAATTAATGATCTAAGTGACCATCTTCCAGTGTTTACAGTATATGATGATAATCACAGAAATTGAGTTTAACAAGTCAACACAGTACAGAAGGGTTAAAAGTGAGGAATCAATAAATGCATTCAAAAATGATTTATTTGCCCAAAAGTGGGATGAAATTTACAACAAACAATGCATTAATGAGGCTTATGAATGCTTCTTGAAAATGTTTGAATCATTATTTAATAAAAAATCGTCCTATTAAAGCATTTAGAAGAAAAACAAATTATAGCCAATGCCCCTGGGTCACAAAGGGGCTACAAAATGCCTGTAAAAAAACTGTCTCCACAAAGAGTTTTTAAAACAAAGAACTAAAGAGGCAGAAAACATTAAAATTCTGTAAATTAAAATTCTGTAAAAAATACAGAAATAAATTAACCAATATTATAAGAAGATGCAAAAAAAAGAACATTATGATAAGCTACTTGACGAAAACAAAGGTAACATCAAAAAAATCTGGAGCATTCTTAACGCAATTAATAGAAAGGGTGCCAAAGAAAATAGTTATCCTAAATACTTTATTTACCATAAAAAGGGAAGTTACAAGATGGAGGATGTGGCTGAAAGCTTTATTTAGTATTTTGTAAATGTTGGACCCATATTAGCAAAAACACTCTGATTCAGAACCATCTGGAAACCAGTACCATGAACTAATCAATCGGAATCCCAGTTCAATGTTTCTCAGTTGTGTCACAGAAAAGGAAATATTAGATTTAGTAAAAAAGATGAGTAACAAACATTCAACTGATGTCAATGACATTGATATGGCTTTATTGAAAAAAGTGATTGATGGTATTTTGAAACCACTCGTGTTCATCTGTAACTTATCTTTTCAATCAGGTTCCTTTCCAAACAGCATGAAAATAGCCAAAGTTATACCGCTGTATAAAACTGGGAACAAGCACCACTTCACAAACTACAGACCCATATCCTTCTTACCACAGTTATCCAAAATATTGGAAAAACTTTTTGAATGTAGACTGGATGCATTTATCTAAAAGCACAAACTTCTTAGTGACAGTCAATACGGATTCAGAGCAAACAGATCAACATCCTTGGCAATCATAGACTTTATAGAGCAAATCACAAATGCAATTGATCAGAACAAATATGTTGCTGGAATTTTTCTTGATCTAAAGAAAGCTTTTGACACTATTAACCATGATTATTTTACTGAATAAATTAGAATGATATGGTATTAGAGGGATCGTGTTAGACTGGATCAGAAGCTACTTGAGTATAAGAAAGCAGTTTGTGAAGCTGGGTGATGTTTGTTCAGCATGTTTGGACATTGCTTGTGGTGTCCCACAAGGGTCAGTGTTGTGCCTCAAGTTATTTATTTTGGATATGAATGATATATGTAAAGTATCTGAAATATTTAAATTAGTTCTGATACAAATATGTTCTGTGATGGTGATGACTTAAACAAACTGTTGGAAGATGTAACTAAAGATATGAATAAGTTGGAAATATGGTTTTATATTAAGAAATTATCATTGAATTTAAGCAAAACAAAAATTATGTTGTTTGGTAACTGTAAAAGAAATATGCACACTGATGTAACGATTGATGGGGTAGAACTTGAAAGAATATATGAATGTAAATTCCTTGGTGTTGTAATTGATGATAAATTAAATTGGAAGCCACATATCAAATACATACAATCAAAATTGTCTAAAAGCATATCAGTGCTAAATTAAGCAAAATTTGTCCCTTTATCATAAATCACTTTATATTCTATACTGTTCCCTGGTTCTACCGTATTTAATCTACTGTGTGGAGGTATGGGGAAACGATTGTAAAACATCATTACATGTTAATACTTCAAAAGAGGGTGATACGAATCATACACAACGTGGGTTATCTGGATCATACACATGCATAATTCCTACAATCCAAATTATTGACACTTACAGATCTGGTGGAGCTGCGTACAGCACTAATCATGTTCAAAGCCACATATAGCATACTACCAGCATATATACAAAAATTATTCATGAAAAGAGAGGGACAGTACAATTTGAGAAGAAAACAGAATTTTTACATACACAAAGCACGCACAAATAGAAGATGTTTGTGTTTCTATTTGTGGAGCAAAACTGTAGAACAGTATAGAAGCAGAAATAAAGCAATGTCCAAACATAAAACTGTTTAAAATAAGATATAAATATATGGTTTTAAAACAATATTCAAATATATTGGATGGATATTAGATGTACCTATGTATGTAAGTATACATATATAAATAATGTGTATGTGTATATTATTTGTATCTTAATATGCGCATGTTATTTTCCAATTATAATTCATGCTCAGTATTTATGACAGTTTTTTTTAATGTGTTTTTTTATAGTAAAAATAAACTTGTTTCCATTCCATTCCATGCAAAAAATGGTAGATTGCAAAGGTCTGTGTTTATTTAGGTCAGAAAATTTGAGACATTTAAGTTAAAAAGATTTTCCCTGTTCCTCATTGTGTTTGATATTCTTCAGATTTTTGGAAGCCAAACAATCTAGTTTCTCAGACAAAAGTCTATTTTTTCTTAATCTAACCTCAAATAGCTGCTACTGTAACCATTTACACATTTGTATATATTTATGTGTAATTTTCTAGGAAAATGCAGCTTCAAAATACTGCCTGTTAGAGAATCTTCCAGACTTTTAGTTCCAGTTCCACTTTTCTCCACAACAGAATCAGCTGATTTATACTGATCGCATAAGCACTATACTCTGTAGATTGTTGCATATCAGCACAAAGCTGCTTTCCTCCACTTCAGAATCTGCTGGAATTACATTAATTGCGTAAACGATTAAAGAGATATGGGAGTCAAAGTTACGTCAACACTGGAGCTAAGGCTCCAGCGTTAAGAGGTTAATAGACAGTCATGATTACTTTCCATGGCAGTCAGCTTCTATCAATTTGTGTTTTACATTCATAGTCAGCAATCAGTGAGGCCATGGGCGCTTACAATATCCAGGTATTTTCAGCCAATAGGTGAAAAATTGTGCGCATAGGAAAAAGCCCAATTGCAATCCTGAAAAAAAGAGGCCAAAGTGGTGCTACACTGCCCTCAGCAGGGTTAGCTTTATTAAACTGTAAAGCAGATAAGATAATGCAGGGTTGTTACATGTTATTAAATTGTTGTTAACAAGAAAAACTCTGAAACCCAATTAGACATTTTTCATGTTTGTGTTCTGCTTCACAGAAAAACTTCAAATTATTGTTTTTGTGAGGATGAGCTTTGTTTTTCTTCCATTTTGTTTGTCTTATATTTATTTAATTCATTTGTGCCACTTACACACTGACTAATATGTATATGGCATAAGAATAAAACTAAAAAACCAACAGGTTGTACAGAGAGTAGAATAGAACTTTGTCAATCAGGTCCTCAGATTTCTGCTGTTGTCCAATTATCATCAAATACATCCATGCAACTTTTCTCACTTTATCACTAAGCAGATGAACAGATATATTTCCAATTCAAGGAATTTTATCAAAGTAAATGAAACGGAGAAAAAAAAGTTTATTTCAGCCCTCAAGGATATTTCTACCAAGGTTGACAGCAGCTCTCTTTTCCCATTCAGGGTTTTTAAAGACTGTGTTCCCACTTATGGCTTCTTTTTCCTCTGTTACAGAAGAGATTGATTCATTTGAATAAATAATTAAACATTACTTGAATTAATATACCGGTAAGTATGAAACACTTTATGTGTTTATATGCACATGGAAACTTGTGCATTGTTTGTGCAAATAAATCTTCTTGGTAACAAAATGTTTCAGTTGGCAGCTGTGTTCATTTATTACAGCAACATTTAGAGGAACTGAGAAAATGATTCATTGTTACTAAAATGAGACACCTTTCCTTAATGGTGCGTTAAATAGAAATTGTAAAGCCTCTGCTAACGGGATCGGAATGGTCCTTCTGTTTCTGTTATACGAGTCATGGTTGGTTTTTTGAGTGTGTCGCAATGGCAGCCTCTCTTTAGGTAACGTCTGACATCTTGAAGCCTTTTGCAGCTGGAGGGAGAAGGAAATATGCAGGGTGGTGTTTGTGTGCCATGCAGGGTGGAGAGTGAATGGGTTCAGTGATAGATGTTTTTGCAACCTTATTTTATATACACACAAATATGCAAGTACATCATGCGGATGCTTTTCAGACAGGCTTATAAAAAAGGGGGAAAAATAATGACTGTACTTCCACAAAATGTGTTAGGGTGCATATTAATTAAACATTTTTTTAGATCTGCCTGTCTCCTTTAAGTCCAAGGATAAGCCTCCACGCATCAGGAGGCACACATGTGATGGATCTCTTTTAAGAAAACTTGTCTTCATGGCAGATGTATATTATTTAGCTATGGGGAAGGCAGTGGTCGGAAACAGTAGTTAGTAGCTCATTCAAACATTCACAAACTAAAATAAAACATGGCTTGTAATTCAAGATATAATAAAACGAACAATAACAATTTGTGTTTTTTCTTACCGTTATCAATTGCAAATTTTTATATGTATATTCATCACAAAACAAAGAGAACTGGAAGAAGCAGGTGGTTGTCAGTAATTAAAAGAAAAACAAAATAATTTCCAAAAGTACATTCTCAAACTATTTCTGTTAATGTCCTCAGTTGAGGTTTACAGCTCAGAACTATTTCTGTATAGTTTGCCAAAATTTCTTTAAGGCAAAATGAGAGTCCTTGTCCTTGGTCTCCCTGAACTCATCCCACACCCAAGTTTTCTGCAAACGCATTTGCTGCATTCTTATGATACCTATCAGCTGCACTGGGGTCTCACAAGCCAGCCAGACTCGATCGGACTACTTATTCCACTTGACAGTATTGTCGATCACCTCCATGAACTGCCATCTTGTTGTGTTGGGAGGATTGGAGAGTTTGAGTGATCCTTAGGGTTATACTGTCCAGGGCAACTGCTACTGGTAGGGTCACCCATGGCAAACATATCTTAGGTGATGAGTCAAAATAAGACCTGCTTAAATTATTATATAAAAAATAAAGGCTGGGGGAAATAAAGGTTCCCCCTTAGAATTGAAAGTGCTGTGTTTCTTCTTTCTTGCAATGTGCAGCCGTTCTTCCATGTATGGATGTCTGTATGGATAGATGTGTCTCTCACCAAATGATGTGGTCTGTGAGGTAAATGACCATAGGCAGAGGAAAGCTATTTCCCTCCTTCCATTGCAGATTTCTCTGGGGGACCAGAATCCATCTCTGCAACTTGATCATCTTGCAATGTGAAGCATGGAAACATGTTGCCCCTCAAGAGACTTTTACTGCTGCATGGGTGGTGAGCATCACTTAGAAAGGACCTTGTCCAGTGTTGTTGATGCCATTTCTTCTTCCTGAAATTTCTCATCAGCATAAAATTGCCTGAAGCGATTTTACTGGAGTGGTTGTGCAGAGTGTGTCTGGGTAGCTCTACATCTACCTGTTTTCTGATGCATCCGCCAATTTGCAGACTTTAGGACCACCAGCGTTGGGGTTCGTGCTGAAAATAGAGAAGGGAAGGGAGAAGAGAGCATTACCAATGATCTTTCCCATTTTTTTAACCAAACTTTCTCACATGCTTCATCTTTTCCTCTTTTTCACACAGTTTCTCTTTTACTTTATTTAAGCAGTTCACTCTCATAGATGGCTGGGGAACCCCATAATCCCTCATACTTTCTTGCACATAATTGTCTTTTATCAGCCTCATCCCATTCTGGCACTTTGCTCTTTCCATAACCCAGGGCAAATTGGGGGTGTTGGGGGAGGGTCTCAAGTTAAGCAGATGGAGGAAGGAAAGAGAGGCTGGTTAGGGTGCCCTCCCTTTCAGGCCGTTTCACAGTGGCTGGGTACCTGCTTGTCTCAGTTGTAGCGTAGTGACCTGTGACCCTGCTACTGGCGGGCTTTCAGTGACCGCGTCAGCTTTAATTAGAAAGCCAGACGACTCCACGCTCCGAAAAGCCAGTGCTCAACGGCTTCTGGACCTCAGGATCAAGTGGTGGGATCACATGGAATAACAGATGCATGTAATGACTGACAAACAGCACACAGAAAGGGAGATCATAGACTTCCACCAAGTCATTCCCCTAAAGATTGATCTTGTTAATAAAGCCTTTGATTAACTTCTCAATATTATTTTAGCTTTATCCAAAAGTATAGTATTTGATTCAAATTCTATTTAACCAGTAAACTAGTTATGTCTAAAAGAAAATCTATTCTCAGTTATGACAAGGGACGTCTCAATCCGATCACGTGATCGAAAATCCGGTCCGATCACGTAGTTTCAGACTTGATCGAAATCAGATGCTGTCTCCTGATCAGGATCAGGTATTTATTTATTTTTATTATTTTGATCAGCGCTGTATCTTTTAATTTTTTTTGTTTCAAATAAATGTTGTAGTACAAGTCTGCATATCATGAACCGATACAACAATTTACTGCAGTGAAGCAGAGGGGAACCCTAGTTATGACCATGTTTGTGTTTCCTTACCCTTTCCTGAGAGCTCTGTTTGCTCACTCGCTCGCTAGCTTACAGCCCCTAGCATTTCGTTACAAAAAAAGTGGTGGGCAATATTGGACCTGTCAGAACTCTGTCTCCCTCTCTGGACCAGCGGGATCCATCGCCAGAGTTCTAGCCACACTTCCTGGATGCTGCACACCTGACTCTTATTCACTCAATCAACCACAGCAGACTTAAGCTCTGCTCTGAGCTGAGCTCAATGTGAAGTATTGTTTGTGCCACTCTGCCTTCATTACCGAGCGTTATATCTGGACCTGATCTTCTGTCTTCTGACCCTGTATCTGACTCTGTTTGCCTGCCGCTTGCCCCGACTTTCGCCTGGATTTTTTAACAACCTGTCCCTCCTCTGATGATTTCATGCCTGTTATCGACTCCTGCCTGCCTGACCCTGATTTAGCTTTGTGGACTTTTAGCTGAGCTAATAAACCTGATTCTCTTTAAACTTTCGTCTGTTCCTGATTCACAACAATTGAAAAAGGATATACTCAAAAATACAATTTTAAGCTCAATTTTCCTTATATGTGCTCTCCATCATCAGACAAATGGCACAAGAACATGTCAAAAACGCCAAAAGCAGAATTTTCCTAAGCGTGAGGCTTTAAAACTGTAATCTAAATGAATATTTGTTCTGACAAACTTTTTAGTTTAAGCCACTCTTGGTAAAAACATAGGTGTCCATATTGTGACCTAATGCCATAAAAGCTATAGCCATAAAAAAAACTATAGTAATCTTCTTGAAAAACATTTCAAAATGATAGAAATAGCCGTTCTCTTTGCAAGAATGTTTGTTGTTGAAACCTCTCCATGCTCCTCTTCCTTTTCAGAGTCTCATCTTTGATGACAGTCGTGTTACCCGCCTTGACATGCACACTTTTTAAGATGGATCTTGGATGGAAAATCAGCAAAAATCTGTACAGTTTACACTGTTTACCAATTGTCAATTAGGAGGTGACCAAGGAACCTAACATTAATACATCTTCAGTGGGTCTGCCTTTCTTTTGTTCTTCTTTCTTGGATTTACTTTTTTTTCCGTATCTTATGACAAACTACTGGTTATGATCACAAAAATAATCCTACAAACTGCAGGACTTATATGGAGCAACTGTTTTCAACTAAACCTGAGTTCCTTTTGATTGCAGAACATTAGATTTATTTAGTTGGTGTTGAGGTAAAAACCTTAGCCTAAAAACAGCTACTACAGCTGGTGTTGGGCTTCAAGATATTAAACTACAACTAGCTGAGAAATGTAATATATTTAATGCTTAGCTTTTCTATTAAAAATGTCCTTGGTGTTAATATGCATTGAGCTGAAATGCTTGATATTTCTCAATGTATATTTTAACATTACTAAATAATATGGTCTGAACAGGAACCTGCTACAAGCTCTAGAGAAATCATTTAATTAAAGCAAAGACAGATATTTGTCAGGTAAATGGACTAAGCTGTGGGGGAAAATGGTTGCAGGATGAAAAGAAAGCATGCATTTGGAACTCATGGGGATTGAAGACAGTGAGGGAGTGCAGCAGACCCCTGGTCAGCATGCTGCTGTAATGAACATTAGGGCTGCGGCATAAATTTAATGACCTGTGAAACAAACAGAGAGGCTGAGACAAAAAGCAAGGCTGAGCCTCTGAATGCTAAGTGGCTGTATTATTAATACTAGCCCAGAGTTGCCGTCGTGTTAACACAATGTTAGGCTCTTTCTTCCACGAGGCCCGTTAACCGCACAGTAGTTACATGATGGCAGTGCACAAAATCATCATAGCTTTCTGAATCGGGTTCACATTTCTTTGTACTTGCAAAATTGATATTACCAGTAACATTGCCTGTTAACTAACAAAGAAGACTAGAACAATTGTGTAGCTTATTGTTGTGAAGGTTAGTCCTCTTGATTACTACTGGCCTATTAAAATATACAATTGAACTGTGTAACTGATGACAAAGGAGTTAGACATGTACACAATATGCAGTTTATTACTCACTATTTAATGATGTCATCAATTCTTACTGAAAATGTGATTTAAAAATATATATTTTCAGAGCAAGAGGTCAGTAAAGCTGTTTAACCCAGACGGATCCTTTTTTAATGACACAGTCCTGAAATCATGGTTTATCATATCTTTTTCATTTAGATCAATAGAAAACAAGATAAAGAAACAGCAATACATAACTAATATCATTTGATATGTTTTTTTTTACTGTCTATTGATCTGCAACTGTTGGGTTCTGCGTCCTGATTGGCTCTAGGCCATTGTCAATATGTTTGTTTTCATCCATAATACTGGGCTAATTTTTCTATGAAAGTTTGAACTTTAAGAGTTTAAACTAGAGAAAATGGAAAAATGTTAATGGAAGTCTTAGAAAAGTGTGTAAAGTTTTTTTGATAGGTTTTACAGCCTTAAAACATCCACAGTAATTGTAAAAAGTAACTGTTTTGCAGATTTTGCCTATTAAAGGTTACACCACTGTATGTGGAAATGATAACCCAATAAAAACACAATGCTGAATGAAAATATATTTAAAATTCCCATCCACAAACAAAAGAGTCTAAGAAAAAGCTTTAACGCATTCACATGTTTGCAATGTGTTTTGGACGTAGAACCCAAAAACATGGGCAAAACGTTGAAAGGGTTTGGAATATGGAAGCCTAAAAGTTCAAATTGGTTGCTTAAACTCGTGTTTCAGAGTCTGGTGTGAACGTAGCATGACAGTAACACCACTCAAACTATTATTGTTGGCTCTTGCGCAATTGATAAATACGTAGAATCTGCAGTTGGGATGAGGAGCCAGTATATTTCAGGAATAACTGTTGTCTGGACCACATCTACAGCAGTTGTCCCTCGATTAGGTGTAAGGTCCTTGAATTGGGTTGAATAATCATCTTCTGGTGCACTAAAGTGCCTAACCGTTTGGTAAACGATAGACAATGTCAGTCGTTTTTCATTATTCATTCCCCTTCAGATTTCATTTTTGCCTTTCAGAATTCAATAACATTAGAGAATCTTTCCAATATCCTTTTGATCTTTGTGTTTCAGCTCCATTGGAAAGACTGTGCTATTGATAACAGAGAAAGAGGGGGGGGACTGTGGTTTATTTGAGATCTTTGCAAGATGTGGTGATACATTTTATTTAAGGCGTCTCGTAAATATTTTAGTTACACAGACATAGTTGGTAGTGATTTTTTGCATGTCTTTATAAATAACAGTTTTATTTATTGATGTTCGACACCAACAGCACTCAAAACATGACAGCAGCCGCACAAACACCAGTGTTGTTTTGTCCACACCATACAGAGAGAGAGTGAAACAGAATTCTGTTGAACAGTAGATTTGACCCTTCTTAAACCAAAAGTCATAAAATGGTCACTTCAAACACAGGTCATCTAATGCTCAGGATCTGAACCAACTGCAAGTTCCACATAAACAAGAGGAACTTGTTCAAGGAGTTCCAAGCAAGTGAGATTCTACTTTGGAAATGATTAAAAGTGTTCAGCACAACAAATCAGCCAGAGAGACCACACTTTCTTATTAGAGCAGTAAAATTCCTGCTGATCGTATGGAGTTTTCAAAGCTGAAAAAGTTAGAAGAAATACTTGAACGGTGCAAGTAAATATTGATCTTTAAGTGGTAAAGGATTTTTTTGTCTGCCTATAGTGCACTTAGAGGTCTGTTTTCTACCAACTACATCTGTCTTAGCAGATACATCAAATAAATCCTAGGGGGAGAGCACTACTGTTGGTCTGTGGTGATCCCTGCCTTTCTCCCCCTTTTGAAAATATCGTAGTCCTCAGATGATGACCTGGCTAACATCGTCACATTTAAAAAGGCTTTTTGGTGACATTCTGACCCCAGGAAAGGAAATCACTGATCTCGCCTGGCTGAAGCTTACCACTGCTCTAGATCACAGGTTTGAAGGTTTGAAATGCCTACCCAAA
Source organism: Oryzias latipes (assembly GCF_053564925.1). Taxonomy (NCBI): domain Eukaryota; kingdom Metazoa; phylum Chordata; class Actinopteri; order Beloniformes; family Adrianichthyidae; genus Oryzias; species Oryzias latipes. The sequence continues at coordinate 7,677,866 of NC_136239.1, forward strand.
GCTGTGTTTGGTGAATTAAGGAGTTCTCTTGGGAACAGCCTGGAAGAGGTAAGGGAGGCCAGGAAATGTCATCCTGAAGCAACAGGGGTAGAGTCACAAAAGGAGTCCACGATGTCATGTTTTCTGCTCTCAACTTCTGCCTTACAAAAGGTAAAAAAACAATTCATTCACACAACAATGGAGCTCCACAGGTCAGGATCCAAAGTTTTTAATTTATATAATGTGTTCCATAACTGTGCAAAGCTCATAGGCAAAGCTGCTTTTCTCTGCATCAGAATCAGCTTATTCGTATTATTTGCATAAATGATTGAGGATTTACGCTAAGATAAAGAGCATTTGTTATTTAGGTGTTAAATTGGTTATTTACTATGTTTATTGGCATTTTTGCAAAAGTTCACTTTTGAATTCTGTCATTGAGTCATCAAAAAGAAAGAATTGTTTCACAGCTAAAGCAAAACCTTTTTCAATAGTCTCATTATTAGCACTATGTGCACACTTTTCATTATATGTAGTTTGAGAAAAATGTACCAACTCATGAAAGTCAAATGTCAAATCTTGTGAATTCACTGATTAAAAGCACTACGGTAAGTGGAACATTTTTTTCAAATAACCTTACTTTACTCACTGGGAATTCAAAGATGTGTTTTGCCTCCAAACAGTGTTTCGCAGAATACTTTAGCTTTTGCACTCATTGTACAGAGTTGTGCCCAGCTTAGCCCTGACTTTCCTTTGGTCAGTGTTCCGGCTTTTTGTACATAGACTCGTGAGACTAACAATGCCAGCCCGTGTGCTTTCCTGTGGCTATTGTTGCCTCAATGATTAGTGCCCTTTGTGACATTCCCTGATTATCAGGTCAAGACAATAGTTGCAAACAAAGTGCTATGCATCTGTGCTGTCTGTATGCCATGTGCCCCTTCCTGTTGCCTCCAACATCACTTCTTGTCCTCCACTCTTGACCTTTTACTTGTGCAGCAAAGACTGGTTGACCTCCTATTTTCGGACAAGGCTGGGAGGGCATTACTTGGGGTAACTGTGTAGGAAATTATAGTTTTTTCCCTATAATTCGCTTAAGGAAAGTAAGTTTACTTTGCACAATAGATACATAATTAAGCAAGGACTCTGATAATGATAAATGTTAATGCAAAAAAAAGGGGAAGGGTTCTTTCCACATCTTGTCCCTGGTCTTTTTGGAGTGAACCGTCAGTTTTCGCTTTCCATATCCAGTGCAGTTTGCTGTGAGATTAGCAGCTGGACAGTAGTGCAAACCAAACAGCGACCTTAAACGAAGGTTTTTAGCTCAAAATGCTGAAACCAGAATGGGAGGTTCTTTCTTGGCTTATGTATCTTTTGATATTCACCTATTTTTGCAATGAAAATTATTTCCAAAAGGTGATTGTGTTTTGAACATGACCGTTTTTAGCTTCCGTTGCCCTGACTGACCTGCCAGGCATCGAAAAATCATCCAGTTCAGTCGTCCAGTCAGTAAAACTGTCAAACTCTCTGCCTTAGAATTTTTTTTCATGGGATTTATGTGGAGCTGACTCTGCTAAATGATAAAAGGCAACCAAAGACTCCTTTTTCATTAAAGTTCACTGTTTTCTAATTGTTACAGCTATGTTGTATTTTAAGTTTCTTTTTAAATATTTTTTGTTGACTATTTTTTACATTTTTACTCCATCTTTTAAAAAGCGCTTTATAAAGAAAACACATGTGCTTGTCTCATTTTTTAAACGTAGACCAATTAGTCAATAAAACCCAAAAAGTATTTTCACTATCATTTCTGTAAATGTTTTCACCGTATGAGATAAAAAATCAAGTGGGAAATACATCTTTCAGAAATGCCATGCATCATCTAAATCCTAAAGACAGTTAAATTTCTTAATTCTGTTTAACGCCACAGATTCCTCCTGTTGAGGTTCATTTCAAGCGCAGCAAATCTGAAAATTAGAGTTGGTCAAACTAGAATTGAAGATATATTTATTAATTGTCTTGTTTTCCTGGAAGGTGTAAGTAAAGTGTAAGTGGTTGTAGATGTAGTAACATAATAAATGTTATAATAGTCCCACTGTGTGTCCTCACTATTACAAAGAGATGTATTCAAAGACCAGAGAAAAATCCTAAAACTGTTTTTCCCTCCGTCTGGTATAAAAGACTAAGAATCAAGGCCGAAAATGCTTGAGTCAGTATTTTAGAAATCTTTTTTTTGAAAGGACAATGGAGACCAAATTTTAATTTCCTTTTTTGAGTGATGCTGAAAGCGTTGCAAACCTTTCTCCTTCCAATAGAAATCGAGTTTGTGCCTGAAGAGCAGCAGATTGGCACAAGAATCTTCCAAGGCCTCGCCGGTGTTGGCCCTCCTTGATAATCCCTTTTCATTCCTTATCTGCTTTCAGTACTGTATGTTTGAAATAAAACCGTTAAATGTGTTAGGAAATGAAATGAAATAAAAACATTTTGTTCTGCTAGAAAGACACCTGTGTTGGTAGGTATGGTAACCCATTTTCAGCACACCCTGTTCTGTTCCAAAGCTGAAATAAACTACTCTTTCTGCAGTCCGTTCTTTTGGGGGAAGGGACGAACTTTAGAGTGAAATCTTGCTTACTTTCAAGAGAATTATCCTCCCCGTGTGCTCTTGCAGTCCTCTTTCTTCTCCCCTTCCCCCTTTTTACATTGTTCATCAGGATCAAGTTCACAGAGGTCGGGGCTGAAGGAGGGCGGTGTGATCCTTGTCCCTGTGTCTTGGGGGGCAGTTGAATGGTTTTTGGCCCCTGGCCCCTGCCCCCATACAGCCTTTCTGAATAGGACCCAGATTTCCTCCTTCCTTTAGTTGTCTGCTCTCCAGTTTCCATGGAGCTGAAATGCTTCCTGACGGATCCACATTTCAGACATTTCATGTCCACGCAGCGTAGTCTCCTTCCACAACATTCCTAATTGGCAGCCCTCCCACCCTTCTGTGCCGCATGCTTCACCCCCCCATATACTCTTGAAAGACTTTTAAAACATTGACTAGTCACCAGTTTCAAAGAAAAAAAACGGTGAAGAATGAATTTCTAACAGAGGCCACTTTGGAAAACTTGCTAAAGAGTAGATTTACATTAAAATATTAAATATATAAGTAAATAGTAGTCGTCAAAATAATTTGAGTAAAAGTAAATAAGGAAAACTACTCATAGAACAGTTTAAGCGTACAAGAGATCAAAAATTCTATAAATTCTGCCGTTTGCAGATGCTAAAATGTTTTATATATTATACAAATAAGTATAACATCCCTTTTTATTTGGGTTATTAACAAGACTTTTCCTGATGATTAGAATAAATAATGATGCAGTACATATATTCCAAAATGCCCATATTGCTTAATATCAAATACAATGGTACCCCGTTTATTGCAGGAGTTGCATTTTAAAAATAACACACGATGGATAAAACCAGAGAAGTAGTCAACTATTTTTTTTATAATTACGGATGTTATAAGGCTGTAAAAGCCCCTCACTACACACTTTATACACTTTAAGTTACCAAATGAAATACAACCAGCTGTTGCTAAGTAAAGGTTTTTTTTTTCATCTTTAATCTACTCTGGTAAAAGCATAAAATCTGGTCCTTTTAAACTACTATATGGAGGATTTTTTTTTTAGTTACTGCAGGAAAAGTAACTGAGTAAAGGTAACTCAATGTCACTCAAACTTGTTTGTGAAATTGTTGGGAGGTGCCTGGAAATGAGCTGTTTGACCTGAATCTTTGGACTTGCTTGCTTTAAATTAGCAGGCTGCAGCTCAAACTGCAACTGACGGCATCTGAACTCTGAGAAAACCCACGGGAGATCTTGCTTCGTAAAGTACCCGTGTCTGAAGCTCCCCGTCCCCATGGCCGTGGCCTCTCCTAAATGGGCTAAGTCCCGTAGCTAACCCCTAGCACCTCTGTGTTAGGCAGCATGACTTCAGTGAGATGAATCCATTCCACACTTCATCAGTCAGCCAGTACAGGTTATTAGTGCTGAGGTAGAGCGCGCTCTTTCTCTTCTACCTTTATATATGAACACCAACAATCCTCTTTCACCTCTTGGGCTTGACCCTCTACCTCATCCCCAAACTTTGCAAAGGTGGCCTTGGCTTTGAGAGGCCATTTGTCAAACGCTAGCCGAAACCTCCACTTGGCTCTATTTAATAAGGCTACCTGGGCCCTGGGATTACACACAGATTCACACACACACTATTGCAGAGCTTTGCACATACTCGAACAGTGTTGAATTTAAGATGCTGCATCCCATAGGGCTTATAAAAGTCCCATTAACATGTACCTCCTTATTGGCTCTGACAGCTTGATCAATTAGAGTCCTCCCCCTGTTGACCCCAGGGCTGCTCTCATTCAGAGGTCAGACAGGATGGATTGCTGGACATACACACACTTTACTCTTCATCTTTCTTCCTGTTGTTATTTCTGGGCTGGTCTCTCGGCAGCTTGTTCATCTTGAGCTTGGTATCCCATGGTGCCGCTTTCTCTCTTGACTTGACCAAACACACTGTTTTCTTGGTCTTTTGTCCACACAGCAATAATGATTTTTCAGGTTTTCCTTTTTATTTTTTCTAAGCCCCTTGTGAAGAAAAACGGAAGATGTAGGGTTTGTCCGAATTCCCTCACTCCTCCCTAGCCTCTAAAAGATTACATAGTGCTGGACTAGCCGCTGCACAGGACTTTAATGTAATTTGTACATATGCTCTCTGGTTTAAAAGCTAATTGTATGCTTCACCATTGAATTGAACCATGGCCTTCCCCACTGTATATGTTTGCATATGTTTATGATGAAAGTATCAAACACGTGTGTTGTGCCAACTTCAATATATTTAATATTGTTTTATTATGTTATATCAGTTTTAGTAAAAGCAAACTCAAAGGTTGGATTTTTCTGAATTTTTAGTTTTTTGCTGTTGTTTTGTAATACACAAATCCTGTATCGTATCAAAACAAAGCTGTGACCGTTGTGAAAGTAAATCGTTGCCTCCCTAATGCTCACTATTTTTTTAAAGGCAAATATGACACTTCTCATTTGGCAAATTAAGAAAGTTAGAAGTATCAACATTTTGCGCAGACTAATTATGAATAGTCTTTGTCCTGATGACAAAATCCTGTAAGATTTTTTAAAGAAAATAATAATTAACTTTTTTTTTTCTAATGACAAATTGTTCAAACGCAATGCATTGTGGTCTACATTAAATATGGCATCAATATATAGATTTCGGATACCCTAAAAATTGGTGAACACCCTGTCTCGTGCACTAAGTAGTGAGGGATTTGGACACAACCGTGGTCTTTGTGTGGCATGTGGAATTGTTACTGTCATGGCCAGTGCAAAATACATGCCAGCCTATTTTCCCCAGAAAAACCCTTCCCATGAATGAAACCCAGCCATGTTAATGTGCTTGTTGATCATCTTAGCCAGAATAAGGTCACATTCTGAATGAATCATAGCTTGAGAATAAAACAGGTGGGATATGCAGATCTGATTTTAAATATTCTAGTGTGTAAACACAGACACACACAGTTTTAATCAATATAGAAGATAAAGCAAAAACATGGAACAGCTCATTGGAACCAGACTGCACATAGAGTAAAATCAGACTCTTCAACATGGGAATCAATAATAAATATCTCAGTGTTGAAAGTAACATTAGAACATCTGAGGAGCTGCAATATTCAAGCTACCTTTAAATTCAAGACCATGTGATTGAAGGTGGGGGGGGCATGGTTTGTTCCTCAGGAGCAATATTCCCTATTCCATGTTTCTGAGAATATTCTGGATCCAAGATCAGCAGCCGAAGACGATTTGATGCACACTAGACACTGATTTCTGTCCGAAATTAACTCGAGCAAACCCGTTCATTTTTATTTGTTGTTTTTTCATTTGTTTGCATAAAAATATTTTTAAGTCACAACAAGCAAAGATGATTACAGTTAGTTTGAAAGTGGAGCCATGATTCAATAAAAACATCAATGACTCTGATCTTAATTTGAAAATATTTCAGTGCTATTCCATAATCAAAGAGGTTTTTTCCCCAAAAACAAATAATTGACATATTAAAATATGTTTAAAGAGATCGATGACATGAGGAAGCAGTGGACTTGAAAGGCGTAATGGAAGGGAAGGGGATCCAGACGGTGGGTTTATCTGTTACAGGGCTGTTGTGCTCTGCTCTGAACCCCTAATGAGCAGTTTGAGGGGTTAAGAGGGGTGTCGCTCTCTAAGAGACGCTGCCCTAATGATGTCCACTGGCCTGATTGAATATTGACGTTCTGCAGACACAGTTTAAACGGCTCCTGTCTGCCGGCCATGACTGCAGATTTTGTACCCATCTGCACTTTATAAAGGCTTCAGGGCAAGGTGCTGTTCCGGATCGGTTTTATATTAAGTCCTGTTTTGTTTGCATAGATGAATGAATGGCTGTTTTTACCCAGTTGGACTAAGATCCACTGCAGTCTGATGCTTTGGGAACATTTTTGTATAAACCTGCCTTGATTTAAAGCATCCGTATGGTTTTAATCTATAATGAAACATGATCAATATTTGGCAATAGAAGTGTTTTTTCCTGGCTGAATTTTTTATTACTGGCTTGACTAAAATGAATGTTAAAAAGGATAAGTTGTATTTGAGGACTACCCTATTGAAAAAGTGTTCCCAGTGGTCTTTTAATTATGATTATATTGTTTTTAGCCAAAATCAAATATACTTTTGTTTTTTTATTACCAGGTAATCAGTCAGGAGTGGGACTCGAATATCTTGAAGTCATGCAGACACACTGGCCCTCAAGGCCGGGTGTTGCCCATCCCTGCAGTAGACAGATATTAGTTTTCTCCACCAAACTGTATTTTTAATTTAAGGCAAAGTCAATATATTTGTTTAACTTTTTTAAAGAACATAACAATTCTGACATAAAAAAACATCTTATTTGGTAAACAAAGTTTACACAGCATCAAAAGGAAAACACAATGTTTCCTTTAATCATTAGACCAGCTTTAATAGAACGCTATTTGACTCACACCAGACAAAAGCAATCATGTTTAGTTCGCTACTGAACATCTTTTAGAGCAGTGCTTGAAGAAAAGACTTAGTAGTAAACAAAACAACTAAGGTGCTATTTTCAGAAATACAATAATACTTATGGCCTTTGATTATTGAGAACATATGTCTGATATCAAATAACAAAAAAATGAATTTGAGTCGTCTTTTAATGAAATAAGCATAATAGCAGATCTTGTTGAAGCCACACTCACGCGGTAGCACTCAAACAGTTTCTCAACTCCTCCTGGAATCGTTCGATGGGATTTCACAAATCTGTTGTGTGTTCCTTACATATTTAACTTTGTTGTGAGAGAACGTTCACATTGCATGACTTTATCCAAAGCCAATTGATCGTAGACACTATAAAAGCCAAAATGGTTCCAAACGGTCGCTTGAAGCAAAATCCAGACCAGGATTACAGAATCTGCAAAGTCAGCCATGTTTGTGTGCTCTTTGAAAATAGTTTAAATTAAAAATGCTCCACATTTAGTTCCGCTTTTACTTTTACTTTGAATCATATACATTTTTCGGTTATTGGTTGTTTCTAAAACGATTCAGAATCGTCTATGAATCATAATCGATGCATCTAATATTACATTTTTCCCCCCATTCCTAATGCATATTGTGTAAATGGTAACGTTATAGCTGTTTAGTAGACAACATTTATTTCTTATTTTTCCTGAATCAGAAAGAATCTCATCTTCTTTCGTCCTCCTCTCGTTCTATCAGCCTTGATTCCTTTGTTTTTTGGATTAGCACCTCTCTCACTTTTCTCTTTGACTGCTGCTTCTGTGACAAATGTTCCACTTCCCCTCTGCGCTTTCCTCCAGACGCTTCTCCTTTGTTGCCGGGGCAACGCCGTAGCGGCTGCGCTTGCTGCCTGATCATAACACTTACTGGTCCATATATACACTCCGAGCAGACTGATATACTGACAGCAGAAATGCTTTGTTCAGCTCTCAGACCCGGCTCTTCTGCCGCTGCTGGCTGCACGGTCTACAGTGTAATAAAAGGCCGGTCACACAGGACCCAGCATCTCCTTTATGTGGTCAGGATGCCATTAATCTAGCTAGAGGTTAACAAATGTGGTTACATGGAGGGTATATTTCATAGCAGGCAGATGACAAAGAGGCCGTCGTGGCATTGATCTGCTGCTCTCTGCGCTGCTCGGTCCGGACCTTCTGGTCAGCTCGAGACCTGAGGATTATGTTTCATCTCCCAGATGAATGTTTTGCGAGAAAAAATCAAGCAAAGTCAAGGCCTTTGCTCTTTTTACACTGTGAGAAATAATCATTAATTTATTTGGAAAGGGAGGGAGGACAAATGTATTCAGGCCATATTTTAATGTTTGTCTTCATCCACATTAGTCTAAACCGGCATCAGACAAATGTCCTGCTGGGGCTTTCAATGTGCAGCCAGACGGCAAGGCGTTTGCTGCTTTTTTTTCTCCCCAGCTGCAGCGGCAGTCCTATTTCCATCAGAGGAGCTGCACGCCTCCTTAGTAATCCATTAGACTTTCATTAGCTACTATTTGTGTAATTAGTTCTAATGAATCAGTTGAGTCTGTGGCCTTCACTTCCTTGCATGCTCCTCACATTTTAGAACTCCCTTTAGTTGTCCGCTGTCCTCTGAGCAAAGAGAACCAGACACTGACCGAGTGAGCCAATCAAAGAGTGTGAAGTGTGCCGTGGCCCGTCGTCCTCAGCACACGAGTGTTCGATACCCAGAAGCCTGCTTGTACTGCTTGTTGTGTATGCTCATGTCTGAATGTAAAGCATTTTTCACCTGCTGCTTTAAACTGAACCATTGGAAATTTTTATGGGTTTTACACATAAAGAGTCTCCTTAGCCTCTAGTCCCCCCCCCCCACACACACACAAGCACACTATTGATTAGTGCTGGAGCGTCTATCCTTCACTGTAACAAAGCTTATTGATGTTTGCAGAGTTCTGGTTTCCCCTTGGCCAGACTGCATCTGCAGCGCCCCTCTCTGAGGTTTTTCAGCCGTGCTGTCGCCAAACCTCAGCATAAAGCAGATCTTTTTATCTGCTAACCTGTGGGTGTTTAGCTGTCACAGTGGGCCTATGTGCAAATGATTATCCTCTTTTTTTCCCATTCATTGCCACCAGTGGAAATTAATTTTCCATATATATATATATATATATATATATATATATATATATATATATATATATATATATATATATATATATATATTTTTTTTTTTTCTTTTGCTTTGACAGCTCTGGTCTTTTTGACCCTCTACCTTATATCTGTATCTGTTGTAACTGGTTTGGACTTTTGCATGCAATCCTTGCGGATTTTACAATCGGCCTTTGTGTTTGCTGAGGTGAAGCTGGCTGTCGTCACGGAGACGCTCTCTCAGGTGGTGTCCTGGAGGCTCTCTCCCGATCTTTCGATGCAGACAAAGTGGTGGTTCACACAGTTTCCCACAGCTTCCACATTTACTGTCTCCTGACATCGATCGTGTGCGTGTCCTAATCTGTCTGTTGCATCAAAGTTATTGAATAAAACATGCAAGTGTCCTGTAATCTAAGGCAAAAAAAAAGGTGCTTCCATGTTGTTGCCCCAGCAACTGTTAATTAGTTTTTTCAGAAACTGTTATTGTGTTGGTTTATCTGCAGGATAAACAGAAGTAGTAATTGTTCAAAGCCATTTTTGTAGCGCAGATTAAACTTTAACATGAGCAAATTATTTCCAAAAGGAAATGGACAAATACTCAGCAGTGTAGTTTATTAAGCGTATTAGTGTAGTTTGTTAAGTGTGAGGTTTAATATCGCTGTGTGAGAGCTGATTCTCCACCTTTATCCCTGCAGGACTCCATGGTTTAATGGTTGGGGGTTCAACCTACCTCGAGGTCAGTCGCTGCTGGAGAAATGGAATTTGGTGCCTGAGGGCATTGACATCCTGATGACCCATGGACCTCCTCTCGGTGAGTTCAGATATGTCCTGCTCTGCATTTTGATGAAGTTCCTCCTAGTTTTTCTACTGTGAGAAGTCTGTGGAAGTGTGCAGTCTTTGCTTTTGTCAGGTCTATGGACTGAAACTTGTTTATTATCTCAGTTTTTGCTTGAAACACATTTTCTTTGGTTTATTGTGTTTTTCTGTCGGTTGATTGGGTTTTTCTCTAGCTGTTAGGCTCTGTTGTTTGCTAATTTGTTTTCTGTGCACTCTCCATCTGGCCTCATCAAGTCACCTGGTTGTTGCCATCACCGCAGCAACCACTGTGCGAGGTTGATTGTATAAAAACCTCATTTCTTAGTGGAGTGGCAGAGAAATTGCTGGAGAGAATTTGTATTGTGGAAGAGCCTGCAGAAAATGAAGGGAGATGTGAAAGGAGTACAACTGCCAAGAAAAGCTTTCTTTTAGTGCATTAAATGTTCTCTTCTGGTGAGATCCTAGTCTTTTTATGGTCCAAATGCCAGGACATGTTGAGATTCTTAACTGTGGTCCCATCCTTCAGTAGCCTCCAGATGTGGACTAGATCACAGTTCACTGGACTCTTATGACATCACTTTTTTATGAATTCTTGTCAAACTTCTGTGCCATCCATCCATCCATCCATCTTCAGAAACCTGCAAAATCCCTTTCAGGATCACAGAGTTGCTGGAGCCTATCCAGCTACTGTTGGGTGAATGTGCTGCAGAACCACACACACACTCAGGGACAGTTTAGAGTGTTGACCTTTGACAGACGTGTTTGGACTGTGGGAAGAAGTCTGTGTACCCAGAGAAAACTCACACATGCACAAGGAGAACATGTAAACTCCACACAGAAAAGACCCAACTGGGGTTTGAATCAGGGCCTTCCTGCTATAAAGCAAGAGCGCTAACCACTGCACCACCATGTAGCAATATTAGAACATAAGAGATCCACTTTAAGGTCTTATCTTTCTCTGCGCTCACCAGCTGTTCTGGGTTTCATTTGATGGTGAATGGAAACCAAATGGAAACCATCTCCTAGTGGACAGCTCATGCTTCACAGTGCCCTTAGGCTCGAATTATTAAGTGCAATTCAAGCCAGCCAGCCAGAAAGAAATCAGACTGCGTTCACACCAAACGTGATGTACGCATCCAGATTCAATGTTAAGTCAAGGTCCAGATGTGATCAGAGGTCCTACTGCGTCCTACAGCACATCGGTCTGGCAGCAATGCATTTTGGGTGTTGCAGCGCGATTTAGCGTCCCTGTGTATCAAGTGTTCAAATATCTGGACTTTGGCAGAGAAGACATCGACCAATTAGGGACTCAGCTTTGGCCTGTGACATGTTGATGATGCGATTAACGGGTGGAGTTTATTATTTGTACTCAAAGAATAATTTTGCACTTGAAACTGAAAAATGCTTCCAAACAAAACAATTTTCCCTCTAAAGAAATTTTCTCTTCTTCTGCGCTCAAAAGAGAGCAGGATTGCGTTACAAGTGAGCTGCAAGAGCCAGCCAATCACAGACAAAGACATGAAAGTTGATTCTGATTGGTCAGAAATTCTTCCAGTCAGCTCATAGACTGGATCAGGTTTGTGCACAGTGGGAAGAATTCCAAGGTGCCGTGCTCCATTTCTAGCACAGAACAGAGAAAAATTCTCTCTAATAAAATTGTTTTGATTGCAAGTACTTTTCATTTTCAAGTGCAAAATAATTTTTTGAGCACTTAAAGTTTTCAAATTTTACGCTCAAAACTGTGAGCGTTGCAATTGGAATTATGATACAAAAATCACTCCATAGTAGTTCTCCTGAACTTTGTAATGTTATTAATTTTTAGATCGAGACGATAATTAAAAGTTCCTCTTACTTTCCTCTTGTTTAATATTTTTCCCTCCTCTGACTAATGCGGGACAGTAAGTCATCAAACTGGGTCATGGAGAGACAGAAGTACCGCTGAAAGCGGCCGCCATTCAGATTCAGCTCATGCAGTAGTTCGTGTCTCTGAATGATCTCCTAAACCCAGACATGGATTACCGATACTTTTGTAGAACTCTTCAACATAAATAAACCTAAACTCTACATCATCCATGTCTACCATGCGTTGAAGATGAGACATACAGACCATGCTTACATGTAGCGATGAGGCTAAAAACGTTGGACAGTAGCTCCTCCCACACGCGTCAAGTTTACAACTTAAGAGGTAAATAAAGAAAAAAAGGGTGTGGTCAGGGGTTACAGCTGACATGGTGACAAAACAGTTAAAGGAAGGAATTTACCCAAAACTAGTATTTCCATTGTATTGTACAACATTTTTGGGCCAGGGTTGAGCAGTAAATTTGACGCACGTCAAAGGAGACGGATCTGACGTGTGTTTCACGTTTGGTGTCAACGCAGCATTAGAAAATAACAGCTCCAGTGTTGTCTGTATGGTTGTCTGGTGTCAGTAGTAGCTCTCAGGCCCGGTTCAACCAAAGTCAGCTTCTCACTGTGCTTCTCCTGGCTTCCTTTGTTGGTAGTCTTGGTGTGAAAACTTTACAAAGACTGAAAACTTGAATCATAATATGTGCTGCAGCTACGGTACACAGTAATGCTGCCACAACAGCTCAGTGAACACAGAGTATGGACATCATTTTTATGAAACTACTAGTCGTCTGCTGGCTCACTCATCTGCTTTAAAAATCCTTGCAGGTTTCCGGGATTGGGTTCCTAAAGAGCTGCAGCGGGTTGGATGTGTGGAGCTGCTCAACACAGTACAGAAAAGGGTGCGACCCAAACTCCACTGCTTCGGGGGAATCCACGAAGGTACTGGACATGAGTTATTCACTTTGAATCGTTACTTAATGGGCGATCCAGTTCAATTCACGAATCAAGATCAACGAATTACAGATCCAATCATGATTCCTACTATCTAATGCATTATGTTTGAGTGTTTATTCACCATCATTTAAAGCTTCTTTTAGTACAGGAGATCCAAATCAACAAAATATAACAGACAAAAACCAAGATTTTAAATGAAAAAAGTTATATTTAGCACTTTAAACAATGTCACACTCAATTTTTTTTCTGTCAACTTCCTGGTTAACAAAATATAAATGCCACTGTTATTTTGGAATCATTGTAAAGCAAACCCTGAAAATGTTCTCCACAGTTTTTGTTCTGACTACAGTTCCAGCTGATAGATAACAAGAAGATAGTAAATGAAGATAGAAACCCCTCAGTCATTAAGTCTAAAGTGACAACAGTTTCCAACAGACGGGTTTTATAAACTGACTTTTTTCATCTTTAGTGGCAAAACCTCAAAACTCCCACAACATTAGATGAACATTTAGCAGACGCTCTCTGGTACGGCCTCTCCAGCATGCTATGGTCACATCATGCCATATTTTTGATATTAATCTTATATTACATTTGTTATTCAAATTGCCGACTACAATCCAAACAAAATCGTTTTAGTCAGTTTAGTTCCTCTATTTCATGTTGATAACATTTCAATCTCTGACCCCACCGGGTCCCCTCAACCTCAGACTCACTGGGTAACTTCTTCCACACACCCGAAATTTTCTAAAAACTCTGCAGTTTTAGAGCAATCATTGAATTGCCTGAAAAGTTTTTATTTATCTTGGATCTTCTCAATCTTGAATATTGCAAATATTCAGATTGGAATTCTCTGGAAAAGATTGCAAATATTGAAGTACTCGGACATTAGTTACAACCCTATCATGAAACCAAAGTGTAAAAGTCCATGAATGAATTCAAACTTCACTTTGACACAAGAACCAGCTCTTCTGTCAAATTTTTATTGAAAACTACATTCATAGAATTATATTTCTCAAGCCTTTTTTTTTTGTGTAGTTTTGATGATTATTCAAAAGCTGAACTTAAAGCTTTTTAACTGCTGCACTGGAACAGATGATGTCCAGTAAAAATAGAATCATCTTTTAGAAAAACCTTCAACGCTAAAGCAAAAGCTGCCAAACTAAAGTGAATCAACTCAAACATGTATTGATAGGCGGATCAGTCATTATAATAGCAGTTAGTGGAAGTTCTGACTGTCCAGAAGTTTCCCGTCTATGATGGACGTTCCAGCTGTGAACATGGACGTCCATGTAAAACCTGTCAGTTTGCCGCGGTGCAGCTGATGCTCTGATGTCAGGGAGAACTAAGCCAGGTGGGGACGAACCTGAGACTGAGTTGATCTGCTGCTGAGGCTGAATCAGCTGGAGAGCCTCCACACCATCCAGGGACTGATGATCTGCTTTTGACTCAACCGTGGTGTTCGCTTCTTTTTACTCCTAACCGTTTTCAACCTCTCTCAGCAGTTCTATTTTTTAGGTTTGAGTGCTCAACAAACACGTGTTTTTTAAAACACAACCTCTTCAACCTGAAGAATAAATAAAAATGTATTTTTTTATGTCGAATTTCCTTTTTTTGCTCCTCAGGGTACGGCATCATGACCGATGGCTACACAACCTTTATAAACGCATCAACCTGCACGGTCAGCTTCCAGCCCACTAACCCCCCCATCGTATTCGACCTGCCAAACCCATCCAGCTCCTGAGACCGCAGGAACAGGGAGGTGGGCGGGGCTTGAGAATGGCAGTGATAAACTACTTCTTTTATATAAATATGTCCATTTGGAAAGAAAAAAATGTTAAAAAATGCTTTTTTTGTGCTATTTTTATGCTCTTCTCGGACAGAAAAAGAATTGAAAGGGGGTTGGGGGGTCTGTGGGATTTAAAGGAGAATACCGGTGATCTCTGAGGTTTTGTGCCAACAGTCCAGCTGCCTTGCTTTGATTCGCGGCAGCCGCATTGTAAAGTTTCCTTCATTTTTCTTCATAATCCTGTCTAGCAGCTGACGCAGCAAAATAATCCATGTGGTTTTGTATTACATGGAGCAGATATGCACCCCCCCCCACCTTCAGCCGTTACCCTCAGAAACAAATTGCCTTAGTGCGGGGCACCGGGTGAACGCGGATTTGAAACCTTCGGCTCATTCATGCAGGTTTTGTGATCACATCTTATTTTGTGTTCACAGAAAAACCAATTATGAGAAATATTTTCTCACATTTTTCTCCACATTTTCAAACCTGTATTTGTCAAAACGTTCTCCTGCTTTATACCAGTATTCTCCTTTGAAGGTTTTTTTTTTTGTGGTTCAACAATCTCGCTCTTGATAAATATTGGTCAGATCTGTAAGACAAATGACGCTTTGTGAATTTGTACAATGTCTTTCTTTGGTTTGCTGGACAATGTATGCCAATTGATTTTGTTGTGTCGTAAGATACGTTTTTTAAATTTTTGATTTCACGTCAGGTTTTTTTTTTTGTTATTAGCTGACAGGACGCTGCCTTAAACTAGCTTTAAAGGTGTCAGCGAACGCCCCTCTGCGATCTCAAAGGACAGTCCTTATTTATTACCCATCATCCCCGCAGACTGAAGCAGGGGCAAAAATCTTCTCACCGCCATATATTTCTTCATCTCCTCAGAGATTTTCTGACCTAATTCGGAAAATGTATGTATAAAAATATATATTATATATTAATGTTGTAAAACATCTGTACTAAAGGTTGTGTTTGACAAAAAAAAAAAAATCATCAGGTGCATTTTTTTTGTTTGTACCTGTAAGATTGCCATGTTTTTTATGCTCCCATGAAACACTTTTCATAATTTTCTTTAGTATTTTTAATCAAATGCCAACAGGTGGACATTTTTGAAGGAGAGGGAAAATATGTTGTTCACAATCCAACAGGTGGTAATTGTTCCCAACAACTCACCTGCCTAAATAAACATGGTTCAGTTGTCTTTTCAAGTGTAAATCTGGTAGTTTTTGTGTTTCTTGCTTTTTTTTCTAATTTTGCACTGTGTAAATGCAATCTTGCTAGCACAAAAAAATGGTTGCCAATAGTTGTTTGAACAGCTGTAAATGCTCTTTTCGTGCTCTGTTCCTCTCGCGCTTTCTCTGATTGTATCCTTCTTCATGGAAATGTTAGTTCTCTTTTTCAGTTCGTTGTGATATATTTAGCTGCCTTTATATGCAAATAAAAATGCAAGATTTTTACTTAAAACAATCCTCTCGTCTCTGTTCCATCATTGTTTGTCTAGATTTAAAAATGCATTTGTGTTGTGGTCCTTCAGAGCCCCTCAGATAATTCTCCCCATGCAGCACCACTCATTTTTATTCGGTTTCTCTGCATTTGTATCACCAACAGCGATTTCCTTCACTCCCATGACAAAATAAAGCCTAAGTTTGTGCGACTAAATTTAGTTTAATCTCCAAAAAACTATTAAAATTGCACCAAAACAAATGTTTTGTTCTGAAAAGACTTGAGATCAGATAGATACAGATTTTTATAGCTAGATCTGAATGTCATCAGTGTAGCAGTGGAACAACACACTGTATTTCCTAAAAATTGACCCCAGTGGCAGAAGGCAAAGCAATAATAAAAGTTGGTCTAAAACTAAGCCTTGGGGTTCACCGTGTTTGAGTGGAGCCTCTGAAGAAAAAACACTGTCCAAGTTGGACAGGAAAACCCCTGCCACATAGATAACATCTGAACCAACTGAGTGCTGCGTCCTTCACACCGACAGACTGCTCCAGTCGGGATAATAAAACACTGTGATCTACTGTGTCGAAAGCAGCAGTGAAATCTAAAAGAATTAAAACAGTGGAGGCACCACAATCACCTGAGAAACTTCTCAAAATATCACGACTTTCTAAATGGCACTATAATAAAAATAAACCGCCTTCTCTAAAATTTTGAAAAGAAAAGGGAACGTGAAAAATTAGGGTCAAAGTTATGCTTTTTCAAAAGGGGTTGCACTACAGCATGTTTGAAAGCAGTTGGCACACACCACAAGACAAGAAGAGTTACTAAGACCACCTATCCAGGGGCCCATGGCACCGAAGACCCCCTTCAGGAGTCT
Organism: Oryzias latipes; assembly: GCF_053564925.1. NCBI lineage: Eukaryota > Metazoa > Chordata > Actinopteri > Beloniformes > Adrianichthyidae > Oryzias > Oryzias latipes. The sequence continues at coordinate 7,694,791 of NC_136239.1, forward strand.
GGGGGGAATACAGTCACCTGGGCAGGAGGAAGGCCTCAGGTGCAGAACTATCTCTGACATGAGAGGAAGTGACAGGATCAAAATGATCTAACACAGCAGGTAAAAAGGCTTTATAAAGCATTAAATAGTCTTACATCGTGGTGAATGGGCCTGAATCTTTTCTCGTCAATGGGTCGTCACTTCCTGTCACTAAAAAGAGCAAACTTCTCCAGGATGCGTTGTGTCGAAAGACATTTAAACTTGCCCCAGTGGGGCTCATGGGGGATCAAATCCCATTTTTTCTCAAGACCTACTGTCCTGAATTAGATTTTAAATGTTCCTAAAAATGTCTCAAAAACATGGAAGTATTTTGAGACATAATTCAAAGTAATGTGCAATTCTCAATTGAAAATTCAATTTGCAATACAATCATACAATTTGAAAATGCATTTTGCATAGTAGAATTAAATAAGAAAAATACAAGTCAATCTAAACATTTCAAAATAAAAATTTCAATAAAACCATAACCTATGACATTTTAAACTGTCATGGGTTTTTGGTACAATAATTTAAATAAATACACATTTTGAAATGTACTATTTAATGTTGAATTTGGTTGTGCATTTTGAAAATGCTGTTTGTAATTTACTATACAATGTCAAAAAACAAAATGTAAATATATGGTTTGCTTTAACTTCCTTTCAAAGGGCCTATATCACGCAAAATCAATTTTTTGAGCTTTTAAGTGTATTATAATGTTACTTCCTCACAAAAAAAACCCTCAAAGCGCTATTTTTGATCCATTCAGTCATTTCTGAGGATTCCTCTTAAAACCTCCTCTGAGCACCAGCCCCTCCCAACCCACGAACACGAGCGGTTTCTCACATTGTGATGTCATAGAGTGAGAAACCGCCCCTTCCAGGCTGAGTCTGCTCTGCCCGACACACACACACCCACTTTCTCTGTGGAGCTGGTGGTGATCGAGTTAAAGTTTTCATTTTAAATGCATAATATGCACATGCATCTATCACAGTTGTTTGTTTTCGTTGGGACGCAGACACACTGCTGAAGCCGGCTCTAGGATGACGTCATAAAATGGGCGGCACCCACAAGGAGAGAAAGCCGGAGCCTCAGAGATTGAGTCGACTTGTAAGGGGGGGGGGGCTTCTTAAACTTTAAAAAGTCCCCTTTTGTATGGATCAAACTTATACTTTGGCCAGTTGGCATGACTACACCTTGAGAACCTTTATCAACAAAACATCTTTTATGGCTAATAATGAAAAATGTTATGAAATCCAGACGAGCTTGTTTGACTTTTTTTTTCAGAAATGACAGCCCAGTTGAGTTTTTATCAGCCATACTTTCAGATTATTGTGGAAGTGGATACCAGAAGATCTGATTAAAGGCTTTGAAGGGATCACAGAACAGGAGCTCAGAGGAGCAGATCAAGTCGCTTCAACAGCAAAGGCATTGATGATGATGGAGTCACTTCTCGTCTGCATGTTCTCCATGTTTCTGCTCTGCTTTTCATTCCTTTTTACCTTTTTCCTGTACAGATTACTCGCAGGCCAAAAATATAACAAGTTGTGGGCGCCTCTGCAGAGGTTTTCCCACCAACCCCCTTCTCTCATCCCCACAACATCAAAGCAGCCTAACCAATTAAGTATTCCCTAAAATGAGAGCAGTGCAGCATCGCCCCACATCCACCAGATCCCCCTGCTCATTACCATAATCCAGTCTAATCATTTTAACACAGGCTGCAGACGAGCCGTGGCTGCTGTGCTCGTACTGCTAGGGTGTATGTTGTGTTTCTGCCGTCTTCACTCCTTTGATGCAGGCTTTCCTGCACCAACAAATTTAGCCTGTTAATACATGCAGAGCGCCATTCAAATTCTACACGTAGTGATTTAAAAAAGAAAAAAGGGAAAATGCTAAAAGCTAATCAATCATACCTGCTTTGTACACGTCCTCTTGAGAAAAACGAAATGTTCATCCTTGTTTTATTCTGTCCAGCAGCAGTCCTGGACTACAAAGACCAGGTTTTTTTTCTACAATTCTTCCTTCTTTTTGCGCCCCACCACATGCTCAAAGACCAAACTTTCATGTTCCTAATACTCAGGGAAGATTAATTGACATAGTAAACCCCCCACCCCAAATAATGACATTACTGTGGGGGAAAGCATTAAAAAATATTTTCAAAATCAACAAAACCAAAACACACACGTCAGGGATATTTTTTAAATTACTATGGGATGGCCACAGGACCTATGGCTTTTATGGCAAAGTGTGAAATTTTCATATTTTGGCACAATATGGGAAAAGAAAATCTTTGTTCGAGCGATCTTTATTGTACTACCAGCTTACGTCTACAAACTCAACCGAAGTCTTGTTGATCTTTGAATTAAAAGAAAATAAGAACACCTTTAGTACCAGCTACGAATGTAAAATCGTTCTAAGGATTTAAAATCTAACCCCTAATTTCTCGAGCATCATGGGAATCTACTTGAGACAAAATGTTGAAATTTTGACTTGCGGCATTATTATGGTGAGCTCCTGTTTCGCTGTTGCTCATCTCTTTTTTACTGGAACATTGTGAAAATTGAATGCATGAAGCGTTGGATCAAGTTAAATGAAACGATATAACAACACAAACATATTAGGAATGTGGGCGTGGTTAACAAAATCCCACTGTTGCCAAGAAAATCCAAAAGTTTACTTTGCTGATTCTTCGAAAAATTACATAAACATGTTTATCACCCCCATGTGACCAAAAATGGAGATAAAACCAACAGAAAAGCCACCATTGAGAAACAATTGTATTTTTCATGAATTTGTCATATGCAGCTCTGACCGGGGTGATAGTGGGAGAGTGAGGGGCCTGAAGCTTCCACTTCACCAATGAGGTGAGGGGGCAACTCCACTAGTGGCTTTAATTTTATTTATTTTTGTCTGTGTACAAACAAGCTCTTTATCATCCAAACTTTATCATCTTTATCATCCAAACTTCTACAACCATCTGATCCATCTTTTTTTTGGCACACGGTGCCCTCAGTGTGAAAAGATGTTCTCCTTTGGCTTTTCTGAAACACTCGTCTGAACCAGCCACAAGCACATCTTTGTCTAGTCAACAGAAACAGCCTTTGGGCTTCACCAATGCTGGTAAAAACACCAACAACCTGCTCCTCAGCTGACTTCCTGTGGATAAACCCATGTGACCAAGAACAACATGAGGCAGGTCCACCATCAGTGTGGTGAGAGTCGGGGCGTCGGAGCAAACACTGACACCCAAGCGGCTGGTGCTTCACAGGAAGTTCAAGGGACAGAACGGCGTCCACAACCTGGCAATGCTGAAGCTGCCCAGCACCAATCAGGGTTAGGGTTAGGGTACATGCGCAGTTGTTGTAACCCTTGTGCTATCCTAGGCATTTTAACATTGCGAGTTGGGTCATCTAGACCTACTAGACAGTGCCTTGATCCTTTTTTCTTCAATGATTTGTGATCTTCACTGGTGTCCATGGATTACATGAAATCTTTCCACCTTTATCCACCTTTGTCATGGTAGGGAGAACACGTCAATGTGAGGGTGGGGTCATCTAAGATAGCACAAGTTAATGAGCTTGCATTCATCTGACCACATTTCAATGCGTTGCTGGTCTCATCGTCATGGTTACCTCATTCCTACTCTGTTTACATCCCACTACGGTGGCTGTTTTGGTCCAGTTGTTCCGCTCTGAGCACAAAGTTCACTTTGAGGAATATCAAAGTGAACAAAGGCTCAGTCTAATTGGAAACGAACCAAGACCACCTTGAAAGATGGGTCAGACAGCAGTTCCTGGTCCTGTACCAGAGTCCGGTCGGGTGTATTCAGACTGAAGATTTGTTCTGGATTGTCAAGGAAAATGAACTCTGGTTCATTTAAAGTGAACCAAATGGGCCGACGGGGCCTTCAAGGCTCTCTGAAGGCCTTAAAAATTATCTGAATCATGTGTTCGTTATATTTTGTCCAGGCATAATCATTAAATCATTCCAAATGGTCCGATCTCTTTGTTTTATGATGGTTATGCATTCAGAGCTGAAGATGCCTTCAATATCAGTTCTGAATGCCTCCTAAACATTGATGCAAAATCAATGTCGGAAATTCATTTCCGACATTGATTCTTCCAGATTTTAACTTGGTGTCAGCAGGGCCCACTAGCACGCTTAGGCAACTGGTGACGTTGCCTAAAAAAATATTGATTCATTGATTTTATTCAAAGGTATACATCAGTATTCAAAAGTATTCCTGAAACTTCTGTTTTTAAGTTCCTGTCTGTCTGTTAGCAGCCGGACACACGGAGATAGCACTGACGTGTCATGACGTCAGAGACGTAGCAGACCCAGTAGCTGAAACCCGGAAGTCAACTCCAAACCAGGAAGTCTTGCAATGAATTTATTTTCCAAGAATGTAATAGAGTTTCTTGCAGATAAAGGCAAGTAGCTCTTTGCTGAATACCGCTGATGTCAGAGTCAGAGTCTTGAGGCTGATGGCAGCGAGGCGCTGAGGACAGCGGGACCAGAGCGGGGCGAGACGTGGGCGCTGAGGAGAGCGCGACCAGAGCGGTGCGAGGCGTGGGCGCTTAGGACAGCGGGACCAGAGCGGGGCGAGACGTGGAGCTCTTTGTGAGGAGGAACCAGCGAGACCCGTGGAGTGGAACCTGAAGGCGGGTGACAAGACGTGGTGAGTGGAGAGTCAGACAAGAAGTTCTTAACTTGACTAAAAGGCCAGACATAAGCACTGGAGAGTGTATAACGAACTGGCGATGAATGCTGGGGTGGATCTCCTTAAGAAGCCGGCAGATGATGAGGTGATGGTGGGCAGCTGGTTCCAATCAGCAGAGCAGAGAGAGCTGGGAGGGGGGAGGTAGGCTGACAGAGGCACCGTGACAGACGTCATCGCCCCGCCTCCCCGCTGGAAATGCTAAGTCGAATTGAATAATGCAACAATGTTCGCAGGGTGGATGTTAAAATGGAAATACAATCCCCTCTTTGCATTTCCTTTTTAATTAAGACACAGAATAAGTGTTTTTTAAGTAGAAATGAAAAAGCATTTTGAAGGATTGATTTTTCATTTTAATTATGAGTCATATGATGCAGTTACATTTTGAAAATTAAAAAGCATTTTTGTTAATCCATTTTAATTGTCAAATTAGACATTTCTAAATGAATTCTGCTACACATTTTGTCATGGTGCCTCTGTCAGACTCCTCCCCCTCTCCTCTCCGCTTGGTTTCCTGATTCAGCCCAGCTGCGACCACTCACTTCATCATCACCGTCTGCCTACTTAAGGAGCTCCTGGACCAGTATTCATCGCCCTGATGGTGCAACGGACCACACGTCTAGTTCAAGCTTTGCTACCTTGTTCCAAGCCTCCGCTTAACGTACCTTGTCTTACCTGTCTCCAGGAAATCCCAAGCCACGAGTGGTCGCCTGAATCAGCCGTTGTCTGGAAACCTCACCTGGTCTGTTCCATCCGACCTCACCACGAGCCTCTGCCTAACCGCCTACTTTACGGGCCTCCTCCTACGCTGCTGACTCCGGACCCTAGTGACGAATCCACCAGTGACTGTGGAACTGTGCTCTCTCATTCTTACGTGATTATTAAATCCGCTTACTCGCCACGCCATCTCTGCCCTGTGTCTCATTCCGGGTTTCAGCATCTGGGTCTCAGAAGTTCTGTAGTCATGACACATTTACCAGAGAACATTTTGAAAATGAAATGTCAAATACTATTTTCATTATCATTTTAATTAAGTGACAGAATAAGCAGTGTTGAGGAAGAAAATGAAAAAGCATTTCGGCAGATTGCTTTTTCATTTTAATTTTGATTCAAAAAATGCAGCTACATTTTGAAAATGAAAAAGCATTTCTGGTTTTTATTTTTATTTTTAATTATGCTACAGAATCGCTTCCATACCCTGTGTCCACTGCGTCTGTCGAGCCAACATTTTCGGCTCTAAAGTGCATTTAATATTTTTTGTAATATACAATGCAAAGCTCGTTTCTGTATTGTGAAATGGTTAATGAGGGGTTGAGTTAATTAGACGTAGCACAACTGAAGTCCTAGGTGTGTAATGCACGGTCCACCACTGCACCACGGAAATGGCCTCAAAGACGGTGATGAGGCTGCCTACAGGGAGGTGGTGGATCGTCTGGCAGAGTGGTGCGACGCCAACAACCTGCTACTCAATACAGAGAAAACCATTGTGGACTTCAGGAGGAACACTGACCCACACATACCCATCCACATCAAGGAGACAACAGTGGAACATGTGACCAACGTTACAGTAAGTTCCTGGGAGTCCACAACTCCGAGGATTTCACCTGGACAACAGGATGCTCCAAGCTGGTAAAGAAGGCTAACAAACGCCTCTTCTTCCTGAGGACTCTGAGGAAAATGGCCAAAAGACTTTTTTTGCCGCAACAGTTTAATCGTTTAACATCCTGTTGCTCAGATGAGTCACTTTTTTCATGAGTCACCATAGGATCTTTGCCTATTGAAATACAATTTGACAAACTTCTGTTTTTGGAAAGATCTCTGGTAAGTTTTCTTTGAATTGCCTGAGCATTGACATCAACATTTAGCATTACTTGTAATAGACCGCAGAATAAAAAAAAATATTTGGTGGTTTTTCTTTTTTTCTTTGTCCATCATGAAGTCAGGGTTGTCTGCTGTCTTGAATGATATCTGTAAAGAACCCCTCCATGTGGTTTACAGACTGAAAGGTATCATCAGCTGTTTACCTAAAGTCAAACTGATGTTAATCTAGGGTGTATTTGTTGTAATCTCAGAGATTACATATACATTTGTGTTTGAATTAAAACAGAATAAAAAGTGGAGGAACATTGTTTTGGAGCAAACTAAAATATTTAATGAGCACCATTAGGCACGTTTTGGTGATCCTTCAGACCAGGGGTCCCCAACCTTTTGCAAGTCTTGGACAGGTTTATTGTGAGATAATTTTTTTTTTATTAATTTTTTTTTAGCTTCCAGTTTCCTTTAATTTTTGAGGGTAATGTTTACCTTCATCCTCTGTAAAATATCTGCAGCTGCTTTAAACTTTATTTATTCACTAGATTTTGTCATGGCGGCGGTGACGTGGCAGACCCAGTTGCTGAAACCCGGAAGTAAACTCGGACTCGGGGACCTTGGAAAGGATTTAATGAATAACAATATCCAAGAGATCAGGAGTTTGTAGTGCGTAAGAGGTAAGTATTTGACGTAGCACCCTGGGGTGTCAGGAACGGGATCTTGAGGACAGCGTCGAGAATCCTGCGAGCGAGGAGGACTTCGTGGCCTGAGCAGAGATGATGCGGCGTGATCAGAGAGGAACCAGCAGCACCCGTGAAGGAGAGGACCGGAGAGTGTAACGGACTGGCGTCGAATGCTGGGGTGGATCTCCTTAAGAAGGTCAGCAGGTGATGAGATGATGCAGGGCAGCTGGTTCCAATGAGCAGAGAAGGGAAGGGGGAGGTGACTGACAGATGGCACCGTGACATATTTTTATGTAACAACCATTAAAATGTGATCTAAATTTTCCCTTAACCCATTACTGTCAAAGTGGAAGCTACAAAATCGGACGCCAACTTCAGCCTCACTCGACTTTTAATATAAATTCAAAAAAATTAAAAAACATTCACTAGAACCAATATTTTCAAAAATAGTCAGCTGGTTGATGAATACTATGTATTATTATTATTATGGTGTGTTGGAACAACTGTTGCAATAAATACATATTTGGAGTATAGACTCCTGGTTTTTGTCGTTTGAATGCAGATTTCAGTTTTTTCTATAGTCAAACGTTCTTGTTCTGTTTCCTCACTGGCTCTTTTTTTTTGGATAAGAAACTTTCCAAACATGTGTTGTTGTTTTGTTTTGCTGGACTCGCCACAGCGAAACAGCTTTCACAGGTGGATGGCAGGCAGTTCTTATGCTGGATGCCCTTCCTGACACAACCCTGTATTTTCAAGGCCCAAGGAAACCCACATACGCAGCAGCGCCAAGGTTTCGCCTGAGGACCCACACTGGATCTTTTAGCTCATTGCGCCCCTGAGAAGAAAACTCGGGTTTAATGTGCGCCAGTCCCACACCCAGTCAACTAAGCCATCAGTCGGTTCAGCAGTACGAGCGTCTTGACATGCATCAAGAATGAGTTGGATGTGACGAGGAGAATCCAGCAGTTTTCCAAAAAGAAACTTCCTACAGAATATGATTATAAATAACATGGAAAAAAGGTAGGTCGTATTTTTTTTCTCTGCAGCTCAGTACCAACTGTCCGACAGATCGGTGCCGGTTCGCAGCCCAGGTATTTGGGGCCAATATTGTAAACTAGCGTTTGTGTTTCCCGTATTTTTGAATGAGAGCGCTGCTGTTATCGTTCATCCCCTCATGTCTCAGAGTCAGGATGCTCCATGCCACATTCATTATCCTTGGTCGAACAGCTGTTGGGGACAGTGGGTGTTTGTCAGGTCAACCTTCGTCTCCTGCTGATGGATACAAGACAAGAAGGCTGCTGGACTCCGGGTGGTTGCCTAAGCCTGAGTGTGTCTATGCCAGTTCTCTGCATGCAGTAATTGTAGGGACTTTACTGCCCACTGGTGATATAATTGTAATGTGGAGCTCATTTGGCCCCAGTGGAGCTGCTAAGGAATATTTTTCATAATCATTGCTATGTTTCCATATGCTCCTTCTCTCTCTGCTCACTTAATCAAAAGACTAAGATGATCATCAGTTCTGAATTTTTGACCAAAATAAACAAATTACATCAATTTTGGCTCCAAGCAGCTTAAGCTTCAAAAAAGAAAATTAAGTCAAATTTAAGCTGAAAAGAGTAACCGTCTCGTGTTTTCCTCAGTATTCAACAGCTGCTGTCCTGAGTTTGGATTCCTTGGGTTTTCTTCACTGAATAATTACACAAGCATGTGGTTTAGAACTTTAGGTTTTCTGTTTTCATTTCTGCTTGATTGTTTTAGTCATGTGTCATAAACACTGATGTCACCCTTGACTTTCACTTTTCCCATGGATTAATTTCCCAAGTATTCTGTTTACTAACTGAACAAAAATATGCAAAGAACCATGAGAGTTCAGGGTCTTTGAGCCCGTTTGCTGCAGCTGCAGAACCACCAGCTTCTTCAAGCGGCCGGTGGACCTTCTTCTTTCTGTTGGGAGTTTGCTATTTTTCTGATGGTCTTGATTTCAAGTGCTAAATAAAATTCAGCCTTTCCTATTTTCTGTGTTCAGCATCACGTTTTGTTTTAGAACACAGAACTTTTAAATGAGAGGAATCCAGATCCCTGTAATGTGAGAGACAAACAGAAACCAATGCTCCAAATTCTCTGTTATTACAGATGGAACAGATCGTTCCTGGATGATAACAGCAAGAATTTTGGATACACAAGTCATTTGTTTAAGAAACTCCAATTTAGCTAGATATTGTTTTTGTGTCAGCTGAGCTTTACATCCTGAGTACATCCTTTTTTCTTCTTCATTGCATTCAGATGTTCGACCATCGCCATTGTTTTTGTTGATCTGGGTCAACACTGGTCAGATGTGGAAGATCTGTTTCTAGTTCAAGTCTTGGACTTGGGCTTTGTTTGTTTCTCTGATGTCCTTGCTAACGCAAACCTCTGCATTTACCCTACAGGGGACCATCACCCTTCTTGACTTCTCGTTGAGTGGAGTGCTCCTGCTCCAGGTAGAGGACTTACAGTGTCTTGGGTTCTTGTTCACGAGTGAGGGAAAATCAGAGCATGAGATCAACAGGTGGATGGATGGATGATGGGGAGGATGGGGAGGTGTTTTGGGCATGTCCCACCGGACCGAGGCCCCGGGGGAAGACCCAGTACAAACTGCTACGTCTCTTGGCTGGCCTGGGAACGTCTTGGGGTCTCACCAGTGGAGCTGAAGAAAAGGGGGCGGGGAGACAGAAGTCTGAGCATCTTTGCTTAGAATGCTGCCCCCGCAACCCGGATGAGTGGAAGAAGATGGATGAATGGATGAATAAATGGATGTTGGAAAGATGAGGGAGGGAGAAAGAGACAGAGATGGATTGTGGATGGACAGATGGATGGATGGATGATGGATTCATGAAAAAGCGAGGGATGGATGGCTAGATGGATAGATGGATGGATTATGGTTGGACAAGAAAGGGAGGGATGGAGGGACCAGCACACCACAGCACTGAATTGTGCCCCTTTGTCTTTGTTGCTTATTCATGTTTTTGTTGACATTTCTAATTAGGTCTTAGTACCGTAATTTCCGGACTACAAGCCGCTACTTTTTTCCTGCGCTTACAGCCGTGCGGCTTATTCAGTGACGCGGCTAATTTATGGATTTTATTGGCGGACGCCATGTACGTATTTTCGGACACAGTGAATGGTTTGAATTCTCTAACACCAAACACAAGTCATTTAATTTTCAACACGCCTCTAAGCAGTCAAACAGCATGGACTTGACTTCAGGTCTTAGACACTTCAGTCATGGTTCAACAAAACGAAACACGCATGCCCGGCCGCATCCCAGAATCCTTTGGTGCCATTAGACCCAACGTGCACGTGATCGCCGCTACAATATGATGAAGCTTTCAAGTTAAAAGCAATCGTTAAAAGCAGCGTGAAAAAATCCACCATCACCAACGGGTTTGGAAAAGCCGGTCAGCTGCGTGACAGAGAGAACAGCGCATGGAGTGCATTTACCTCTGAGTCATAGTGACTCGGCTGGCTGCACGTAAATATATGGGAATAATATCAGCCTTTATTTTGTCGGGACACGACTGGAAACACAAATTGACGTGGTCGTTTTAACGGTTATTAAGGACTGAGCGGAGATTTGCATTGAAACGCTCACAGCCTCCGTGTGGAGACTGCGTGTCGTGTGAGCTGCGGGGCCGATGGCAGTCTGAAGGCTCCCACACGTAACAACGCATCCGCCCCTCATACACAAAACGTACAGTATTAAGTCCGATTGCTCTGCACAGACACGATTTGCTCCATTCACCGGCGCAATGGGGACGAAGCGCTCCTCCTTGAAGCCGCCCTGGCCAGAGCTGTCGGAGTAGATAGGAAGGGGAGACAAGGAGCGCGCGGGAGCGCGGAGCGCGGAGGCGTCGAGCCATTCTGCAGGCTGCAGCCAGGGCTTACTCGAGGCGTCCGCAGACCAACAGTGTTTGTTGTGGAAGGAAACTTCTGACCCACGCGCCGCGAGGAGGTGCGCGTATCGCCCTGAGGCGCGCGCTTTTCAGTCGTCGCTGCTTTATTTTACTAGCGTGTTTTTTAACCAGCCCTGTTACTCCCATAACGCTGCCGCGACACAAGCGGAAGGAGAGCTTTACCCGTTCACCCCTCCATGCACTGCTGATACTTGCTCATTCTTAAACACGTACAACAGAATGGCGAGCCGGGCGTTGGCCCCGCCTTTAGCCCCTAAGACTCATGGGAAATGGGGCATCGCGGATGTAAATTTCCTCATCATAACTGAGGGATGTAATGTTGATTATATGGTGATTTTATGTATGATACCTAGATTGTCAATAAGTTAAAAAAATAAAATAAAAACCATAACTGAGGAACTTGTGAACAGAATAGAGGTGCATACTGTTTGGCAGATGCAGATATACTCTAATACATGAGCCTGAGGCAAAACTGCCTCGCGGCTTGTACTCCGACACGGCTTGTGTATGTATAAAATTAGGTAAACACGTGAAAATAGGTGGGTGCGGCTAGTAATCGGGTGCGCTTTGTAGTCCGGAATTTACGGTACTTTGTTTTCTTTCTTTGTTTTGCTAATTGTGATGAACAAAAACATCGCAGAGCTGTGCACCGCTAATAGTTTGGCTGAGGTGAAAGCTCCTGTTGCCTCAGGCATCTCTGGAGAATTCAACAGCATAGAAGCACCACGACTTCAAGCCTTGTGCCCTCCAGGGGGAAATCTCCTCAGAATCAAGTCATGTGAAAACTGAAACAACAGATTTTTAGCCAAACTGATATTGGCACTGCGAGCAGTTTGAACCTCTGAAATTTCCTGTAGTTGGAATATACATGAATATAGCTTTACTTCTGTTGCAAAATCTCAAAGGCAGCAGATCATCAGTTCTCAGGAAAAAAACAGATCCAAGAGCTGAAGTGACTTCAACAGGCAGGCAGGCGTGCAGTGCAGAGGTTAATCCTTCATTAAGGTTTGATTAATGTCTTCAAGATGATTAATTCAATTGAGTCTTTGTGTCTCTGTGAGTGGTATTAGGAGTCTCTCTGCGAGGAGTTGTCTGCTATACGGGGAACATTCAGGCTGAAAGGGTGCAGCAGAACACAGAAAGGAGCAAGGATCAGGGTGGAACTCAGTAAAAGTCAGGACCTTTGGCTAATCATGACTGAAGCATAGTATAAATGTGATTCCCAGCAGGCACCATGACGCGACTTGCCAACCAAAACTCAGTTAGATGCAAGAAATCCATAACGTGTGTACCGGTAGTCAATTTGTCTAATATAACTAAAAAAACGGTTACTGTTCTTTGAATCAATAGGGAAAATTTGGCTTTTGGTGTTCTTAAAATTCTTGTGGCATTCTCTCATGATTGAGGACATATGTAAAGAAAATTTTGATAAAATTTGTATTGCTTGTATTTCTTTATTCAAATCATTGTAAATCATTGAGCAGATGTAAAACTGCAATTTAAAAAAAGCTTGTAAGTGTGACGTACATGAAGAATCAGCAGACCACAGCTCCCCGCTCCACTTGTGTCCATTGTGATGCATCCACTTGCAGACAAATAGATCTATGTTCATCTTTGTTTTCCTCGTCTAAGTTGGAATCTGGATCTAAACTGTACAGCTGGATAGCTCCAGTATGGCTTGCCTTTTTTTTTTTTTTTTGCTCTGCTAATGTTAGCTTGGGGTTTTGAAGGGCTGTGAGCTAATGGGAGAAATTGTAAACAAAAGGATGATGGGAAGTCAGGGTAAGCTTACTCCATACCAACAGTCCTGCCCACAACTCAGAGGCAAATTTCTTTTTTTTTTTTTTTTTTTTCTAACTTGTCCTGTCCAACAGCTAGGCAGACAGATGAGAGCTGAGGGCCTCTTGGGTTGGACATATTTTACTTTAACAAGAGGGGTTATTAATCTTCAGACAAACCAAAGGTATGTCTGAATAAACCCCTTTTGTAATTGAGGCCAAACTTTATTAATTTCAAACATGTCTGAAAATCTTTGGTGTTGGACCGGACGGAAAAGGAAAGAGGGGAAGAAGAAAGAGGGACGTTAGAGAGAGGGGGGGTAGGGGGTGATAATAGGAGGGGAAGGGGGATAAGACCATGAAGCAGCATAAAGCAACAAGTTTACTGGTTGTTAATCATTATGGTAAGGTTCAAATGTAAAAAAAAAACAAAAAAAAAGGGCGGAGCCTGTCCACACACACACTCAAATGTTATAAACACACCTGTTAGTTGCAAAAATGTCCACCTGTCGACATGTACACAAAACAGATAGTGTTCACACGCATACTTATGCCTTAAAACCAACTAGTGTGAAATATTTCAGTAATTCAGTCTGTTGAGCTAACACCTGTGCTCAGGTGAGTGTTTATGTTCTTCTAAAATGGATGGTGGAACGTGAAAAGAAGGAGGGAGAGTGCCCAGCCATCCCCACCCCAAGACCCCCACCGCACCAGCAGCGGCAGCCGGATTCCCCCCAACACCACACGGGAACCGGCAGGGAACAACCGCCGCCCGGGCGACCAAGCCCGCCACCCAGGCCAGGGCCAGCAGGGCCGCCGCAAGGCCCCCAGAGCCAGAGAGCAGGGAGGCACGGAGGGAAAGAGGGCGCCGCCCCAGCCCAACCAGGAGAGCAGCCCCCCCGCCGCGCCGGGAGAACCCAACGCAGGGCCCCACCGGAGAAGGACGCCCACAGCCCCAGACGAGCACCCCACCACCACCCTGGAGTTCCGGGCATCCCCCCGCCCCAACCCCAGGTACGGGCCAGGACCCCCCAAGGGAGACCCACTCCGCACTCCAGGCAGCCATCCGCCCGGCCCACGGTTGGTCCAGGGAGGAGCGAGGCAGGGGCCCGCCGCCCCCGCCCAGAAGGGGGGAACCCCGGGGAAAAAAGAGGGCCCACAAGGGGTGTTGTAAATATGGCCCGACCAGGCTCGGCCACAGTTGGAAATTTGGCGGGGCCCAGCACTCAGGAGCAATGACCAGAACCCACCCCCCAGGGACACGAACACCCCCGGCTCAGATGTAATGTGAACCCCCCCACCGCGCGGAGAGAGCACCGCCGGGCCCAGGAAGCCAGCACCCCGGGGACACAGCCGCCGTTGCAAAGGGGCCCGTACCCCCCACCAGGGAAGAGGCAGGGGACAGATTGTCCTAGGTCCCACCTTCCTTGCAAAATGTTTGTGCGTGTATGTGTGTTTGAGAGAGTGTGTGTGTGCATGTGTGTGTGTTTATGTTGGGATGTATATATTGAGGGGGGAGGGGTGTGTGTACTAAGGGGGGTGCGGTTAAAATTGGCGGGTAGGGCACTAAGGGGACGTCTCCTGATTACTCACAGTGACGTCCCCTCACCCTCCCCACCAAGGGGCCCTAAATGTCTAAGGTGCGGTTAAAATTGGCGGGTAGGGTGCTAGGAGGACATCCGCTGCTTGCTGGCAGTGATGTCCAAGCACCCCCCCTACCAAGGGCCCTACATGTCTAAGGTGCAAATAAAACCGAAAGAGGGGGGGCCCACTCCATACGGCAACCACAGGAGGGGGGTCACTGCCTAGTAAACCCCCCCCCCCCCAAGGCTCATCGCAGGCTAAGCCCCCCACCCCCTCACCCTATTATGAGGTTATATGAGGAAGGGGGTAAGTTGGGGACAGATGATAGACTGTCCCCCGGTGGTCAAACAGCCGTCCCCCGCCCCCCCCCCCCCCCCAGCAAGGGGGCCAGGCCCACCCAGCCCCGGGGCCCCACCCCCGGAGGCGCAGACACCCCAGGCCCAGCACCACCACCCCCACACAGAGAGAGGGGAGCCAGAAAGCGCCGGCCCCCCCCGGAGCAAGCCCAGGCCCCCACCCCCAAACGCCGGCCCTAGAAGAGCTCTGGTCAGGCCTCGACGGGACCGAGGCAGCCAACCGGCCGGGGAAACCGCCGATGGCCTCAGCGGAGACCCCGACCCGTCAACCCCCCCTGCCCCGTACCAATAGTGCCCCCCCCCCCTCCCCCAGAATGCCCCCCCACAGGACAGGGCCGACAAGACCCCCACCCCACCCCACCCCCAGACCCCGCAGCCGAAGCGGATGACACCCAGAGCGACCGGGGGCCCCAAGAGGGTTGTCCCGTCCCGCCCCAGAGCCAGGGAAGGGCCGATCCCAGCCCCAGGTGTAGACGGGAAGCCCATCCAGCGCCGCTGGGCCCCCCCCCCGAGCAGCGCCCCCCGCCAACCCCCCCCAGCACAGGCAAAGGGACCACCCCCCCAAGCCAAGCCAGACCACCACCCCACCCCCCCCACCACGCACCCCCACACCCAAGCCCAGAGGACCACGCAGCGCCCCAGGCCGCCCCACCCAGGCGCCGGACCCGACCCCCCGACCAACGGAGCCCCCACCACCCCCGGCCAGGCACCGGAGGCCCCGACCCCCACCCCGGCCCACGGCAGAAGGGCAAGGAGCAGCGACGACCATGCCCCCCCCACCCCCTAAGTCACGGAGTTAGCTATGGGAGACCAGAGAGACCGAATTCTTTCAAAGTTACTTGAACTTTGGGCTGACATTTTTTCCAAGCTGATATGATCAAGCAGCAGATTTCTGTGTTGACTTATATTTATATTTTTTTTGCTTTTCCAATTTATTAAAATAGTTTTTTTAGCAATGCAAAGAGTTATGAAAATGATAGAGCCTAATCCTCCTTCTACATCGATGGCACTCATGTCACCAAGCACACAAAGTGACGGTGAAGCTGTGATTGAAACCTTAAGCCAGACTGATAGATCGGCACATACCTGCTGCCAGAGAGCCTGGACAGGCGTGCAGAACCAAGGTGCATGCATGTAATTGTCGGGTAGATTACTGTCACAGTGCTGACAAATGTCTGAGTTACTGAGACCCATCTTGAACATCCTCTGTCCAGTGTAGTAAATTCTGTGAAGAGTTTTGAAATGGATTAGCTGCAGATTTGGATTTTTTGTCATTTTAAAGGTGTTTAGACAAAGTTCTGACCAAAAACTTTCATCTGTGCTGATGCTCAAATCCGCATCCCATTTTGTTGTCGGAAGTGAAATATTGTTATCTAAATTACATAAAAGTTTGTATATTTTGGAGAGAGTTTTATTCATTGAGAAATTGATCAGAGTGGTAACTACATCTGGTAGCTTTAAATCGTTGTCTCTGTATTTAAACTTTTTAGTAATAATTGATTTAAGTTGCTGATATTCCAAGAAGTTATATATTCCATGTTTGTCTTGAAGTTCCTGGGGAGTTATGAATCTTCTATCAATAATTATGTGCTCTAGTTGTTTTATGCCCCCTGCTTGCCAAGCTGGGAAGTGGATAATTTTTTTGTTTATGAGGATGTCTGGGTTGTTCCAGATGGGTGTCATTTTGCACGGTTGAATTGATGATTTTGATATTTTGAGAAATTCCCACCAGGCTGTTAAAGTGGCATTTATATTAATACTTTTGAAACAATCCTGTTTTTTAACTATTTGACTAATAAATGGAAGATCTGACAGGTTGATCTTTCCACATAACGCCTGTTCCAAGTCTAACCATGAGTTGGTTTCTGGATTATTTTTTAACCATTTTAAGATGTTTTGTAATCTATTTGCAAGAAAGTAATTGTGGAAGTTAGGTAATTCTAATCCTCCACAGCTTTTTGCAGATTTTAAAGTTTTTAGACTAATTCTTGCAGGTTTATTGTTCCATAGAAAGCTTGATATGGATGAGTCTAATGTTTTGAACCATTTTAATGGCGGTTGTGTGGGAATCATTGAGAAGAGATAATTAACTTTGGGTAAGATTTTCATTTTAACCGTGGCTACCTTGCCCATAAGGGACAAAGGCAGGTTGGTCCAGCGTGTTAGGTCGTCCTGTATGTTTTTCAGTAATGGGGTGTAGTTTAGCAGCACCAGTTCTGATATTTTGGGGGAAAAATAAATACCTAGATATTTTATATTGCCTGATTTAACTGGTATTGTGAGTCCTTGCTCCGCATTACTGTTCAGTGGTAATAAAACAGATTTATTCCAATTAATGGAATAGTCTGATATAGAAGAGAATTCATCAATGATTGTTGCCGTTTCATTTACAGAATGTATATTACTTAAAAACAGTAATATGTCATCTGCATAGAGACTAATTTTATGATGGCTGTGTTTGGTTTTAATTCCTTTAATACTCTCATTCTGTCTTATTGCTGCAGCTAGAGGCTCGATAAATATTGCAAAAAGCGAGGGGGAGAGTGGGCAACCCTGTCTAGTTCCTCTTCCAAGAAAAAACCTGTTGGAAGTCTGTTTATTAGTTCTAACTGATGCATTGGGGTTGTGATATAATATTTTGATCCAATTGATGAATGATTCTCCAAACCCAAACTTATGGAGGGCAGCAATGAGGAACTTCCAATTTACTCTATCAAAGGCTTTTTCAGCATCCAGTGATAGTATAGTCATTTCCTGGTTTTTGATGGTGGCAAAGTCTATTATGTTAACGAGTCTGCGGACATTGTCATCCGAGTGTCTGCCTTTGATGAATCCAGTTTGATCAAAGTCAATTATGTGAGGAGTGACTTTTTCTATTCTCTGTTCTAGTGCTTTGCAGATAATTTTTACATCTGCATTAATTAAAGAAATGGGGCGATAGCTTGAAGGACTCGTGGGGTCTTTGTCTGGTTTTAGAAGAAGGATAATGTTGGCAGAGTTCATGTTAGGTGGTAGAGATTGGCTTTCATTGATAAATTTTACCGTTTTATAAAACGTTGGTGCCAGTTGTTCCCAGAATTCCTTATAAAACTCTGCAGGAAAGCCGTCAGGCCCTGGTGCTTTACCATTAGGCATAAGTAACAGAGCTTCATGAAGCTCAGACAACGAGAGCGGAGAGTCTAAATTTGTGATTTGATCTTCGTTTAACTTGGGCAGGTTTATATTGTTGAGAAATGAGTTGATGCTTTGTTCTGATGGATTGATCTGTGGAGTGTATAAGTTTTGATAAAAGTCTTTAAACGCATTATTAATTTTTACCGGGTCATGGGTGACATTCCCTGTTTGGTCCATAATCGAAGTGATTGTTGATTTTTCTTTATTAATTTTAAGCTGATTAGCTAGAAATTTGCCAGATTTATTTGAGTTTTCATATCTTTCCAGTCGAAGCCTTTGTATCTGGAATTGTGTTTGTTTATTGATGATGTCATTTAACTGCAGCTTTAAATTTTTCAGGTCCCCCAGTATGTGTTCCTGTGCAGAAGCAGCATAAGCAGTCTCCAGAGTTTTTATTTTATTTCCTAATTCTAATAAATCTGCTTTCTCCTTGCGTTTTTTATGCGCTGAATAAGAGATGATTTTCCCTCTCATGACTGCTTTTGCTGCTTCCCAAAGAATACTTGGTGATATTTCAGAAGTATCGTTGAATTCTAAGAAGGTTGCCCACTCTTTTTTAAAGAATTCAATAAATTCCTGGTCTTTTAACAGAGACGTATTAAACCTCCAGGTTGAACCCGAGGGTCTGGGTACTTCCCTTGAAATAGTAACAGAAACTGGTGCATGGTCAGTGATAATAATTGGATGAATGTTGGAACTTTTAATTTCTTTCAAAAGGGAGTTACTGACTAATAAATAATCTAAACGAGATTGTGAATGGTGAACTGGAGAAAAAAAGTTGAACCCCTTAGTGCTTGGATGACATGAGCGCCACGCGTCGCAGAGACCCAAATCATTCATGTACTGCTTTAGAATACTTGCAGACTGCCATGTACGCTGGTTTGCTGCTGTGCTGAGTCTGTCAAGTTCAGGGTCCAAAACAAGGTTGACGTCTCCTCCTATAATGATTGTGGAGTCAGAGTGAACTGAGAGTGAGGTGAAGAATCTGTGAAAGAAGGAAGAGTCGTCAACATTAGGACCATAGATGCTGGCGATGCAAAAGTCTTTATTCTGAATGGATATATTAATGATTACAAATCTGCCTTCTGGGTCAGTAACTGTATCCTTATGAGTAAATGTAACATTTTTATTAATCAAAACTGCAACCCCTCTTTGTTTGGAGTTGAAACTGGCAGAATACATAGCTGGATACTGGGAACAGCACAGGAGATGACCAGCTGATAATGATAAATGGGTCTCCTGCAGCAGAGCTGTATCTGCTTTAAGATCATTCAGGTGATTTAACACTTTCAATCTCTTTGGCCCAGAACCAAGTCCACGCACATTCCAGCTAACGATGTTAAGACTGTTCATAGCTGTTCTAACCGGGAGAGTGCAAGGCTAAATAGTGCGTGTGCCCGTCCGTGTGCGCGTGCCCGCTGTGCGTACCTGCTACACTGACAAGCGCTATGCGTTGTGGGTGAACGTGTCTTGGCTATGAGCTGCATGTTATGTGCGTCCTGTGTGAGCCTAAGTGAGGTTTTTGCAGTTTATCAACGTGTGTGTGCGGGATCGCGTGTGCATGCTCTTATGCGCGCTAGTATGCGCGCGCGCGCCCGTTCCGTGCATAAATAAATACTCACCGTGGTTGCGTTGACTTTACCTGATTCACATATGAGGACATGGGAAGGGGGGGGGACAAGAGAAAAGAGAGAGGGAAAGAGAAAGAACAAAAAACAAAAACAACGAAACAACAACAGAAACATGAATGTGAGAGAAAGAAAAAACACTTTTCCTGAGAGGTGTGGATTATTGATGATCCGATTATTTCCTAGTTAAATAAGTTTGCGGGTTTCTTCTGGGCAGCGCAGATGTCAGTGCGCCTCTGAAAGCCTTCAGCACAGCCAGGGTGTTACCTCTGGGTCCCGGAACAGCTTGCCATTCACAAAAAGTTTATCAACGGCAACCACCGCGCGTGCTCCAGCAGACAGGTGCTTCCTCCTCAGCGGGAAGAGGATTTTCCGCCGGCGGAGGATCTCGCCTGGAAACTGATCATTCACGCTGTATTGTGTGTCTTTCAGCTCTCGCCCTCTGCTTTTTACCTGCATCTTTTGTTTATAATGTTCAAATTTAGCAACAATAGGACGGGGACGCTGATTGTCCGGCCTTTTTCCTCCGAGCCGGTGAACCCTGTGGAAGGAGATCTTCTGGACTTCTTCCTTGGGGAGTTTCAGGTGGACCTCTATAAAGGACTTAACAATGTTCTCCGGGACTTCCCCTGCCTCTTCTGGAATCCCTGCGAACACTAGATTGTCCCTCATGCTCCTCGCCTGAAGATCCAGGAGGGTTTCCTTGATGGATCGGTTTTCCTCAGAGAGACGGGCGGTGTCGTGGCCCAAGGTCTTCACGGTCTCTCTGAGGGCCTGGTTCTCCGCTGCGAGCTCCTGCACCTGCTGTTGGCTGAACTCCAGAGACTCTCGCAGACCTTGGAATTCCTTATGGAGGATCTCCAGCAGATTTAAACGGCAATCAAGGCTGGAGAGCCTTTTATCAATTGAATCCAGGATATCACTCATGTTGCTGCCTGGGGAGGAGGCAGCCCCCGGGGAGTCTTCGGGACGGTTGCGTTTGGTGGACGGAGTGGCGGTGTTGGATTTCTTCATGAGGCAGGTATTGAAACACTCGTCGATGTAATTCTCCAGATCCTCCAGGTCCTCCAGGTCATCCAGGCTGGCAAATGCTTGACAAACTTTTTCAGATTTTTATTTTTTAAA
This sequence comes from Oryzias latipes, assembly GCF_053564925.1. NCBI lineage: Eukaryota > Metazoa > Chordata > Actinopteri > Beloniformes > Adrianichthyidae > Oryzias > Oryzias latipes. The sequence continues at coordinate 7,715,619 of NC_136239.1, forward strand.
CTTTCTGGATTATTTAAATATGGCGGTGTAATTAAATAAATCAAAAATGTTTGTTCACAACTTACGCGCCGCCAAGTAAACTCACCACACTCCTCTCGTCGGCTCTCGCGATACTACAGCATCACGTGCTCCCTACCCAGCGTCCAGAGCGTCAGAGGCAAATTTCTAATGAACTCCTGCCATTCTGCAGAAACTATGTCTTAGAAAACAACACAGGTTTTTCGACTTTGGCTAAAAACGACAATCATTATTAAAAGACCACTGGGAACACTTTGAAAATAGATCAAAAGAAGATCAGAGTGGAACTTTAAACAATAAAGACACCCTAACAAATTGCCCCAGTGATCTTGTTTATTATTTTGGACTTTCCCTATTGAGGTTGTGAAGTTTATCAACATTTTATTTTGTTGGAATGTGGGGTGTATACAGAGAGGTCTGGGTAGACGCAGGCGGACAGCAACCGTGTTGACCACTTTAGAGATGGGGAAGGGTCCAACAAACCGCAGTGCCAGTTTCCTGTTCTCCATACGAAGGGGCAGATTAGTCGTGGAGACTTTTGGCCCACCCAATAGGAAGGAGCAGGAACTCTTCGTCTGTTGGCAGTGGTGCGGTAGGTCTCCACTGTCTGTAGGACAGTCTGCTGGGCCCAGCGCCAGGCATGCTGACATCTCTGAATTGAAGCACGGGCTGAAGGTATGGACACCTCCCCCTCCTGGGAGGCAAACAGAGGAGGCCAGTACCCAAACAACAGCTGTAAAGAGGACAGCCCTCTGGCAGACGAAGGGAGGGCTTTATGGGCATACTCAGCCCAGACCAGGTTAGGACCATGAAGTCGGCTCACAGACACAGAGGAAGCGGAAACTGGTCTCTAACTGCTGGTCGAGCCATTCGGATTGGCTATGTAAGCCGAAGGACAGACTTACAGAGACCCGAAGCAAACGACAGTCCTCTGCCCAGAACCTGGATGTAAATTGGGGCCCCCAGTCTGAGATGGTATCTCTGGGAATGCCATGGATAGGATTGATGCTACTGAAAGCTGTGGGGAGTCTGGGGAGGGCCATTGAATGAAAAAACTGGTCCACCACATCAGGATTACCGTCTTCCCTTCAGATGGCTGAAGCTCCGTGACAAAATCCAGGGAGATGTGAGACCAGGGCCTTCTCGGAAACAAGGGTGAAGGCCCGGGTGTAGCAACCCAGCAGGAGGAGATGTTGATGCTATGACCTAAGCACATTCTGGGCAACCAGACACAGATTTGTTGATGTCCTCTCTCATGTTTGGCCACCAAAAGCATTGTCTGGTTTATAACCAGGATGGCAAAATATGCGAGAAGTATGGAACCAGAATCAGAATCAGAATCACTTTATTTGCCAAGTACAGCGCATGTACAGAGAATTTGTCTTCAGTTACTTGTGCTCTCGTGCAAACTAGCATGGTATAGAAAGTGTCAGGGGTAAGACAAACAAAAGGATAAATAATAAAAAGAAGGTAGATATGAGGTAGCTGTATGAATAAATAAACATAACTAAAAAAATATATCAAATAAAATAAAAAAGTCAAAAATGCAGCAGCAGTAGTTCCAGTTTGGCAGTTTCTGTGGTTGTTCAGTGTCCTTGAGTGGTCCGGAGTCAGGAGATCATAAGAGTGACAGCTCGGGGGAAGTAGCTGTCTTTGTGGCGAGTGGTTTTGGTGCGCATTGCCGCCCTGACGGGAGGAGGCTGAAAAGGCAGTGACCAGGATGCGAGGGGTCTTTTACGATCCTACCAGCCCGCGTCCTGGCTCTGGATCGGTACAGGTCCTGAATGGGGGGAAGGCTGGAACCAATAATCCTCTCAGCAGATCTAATGATTAAGCACTTAAATTATTTTTTTTTCCCAGACACTGGGTTTGTTTTGTGTAAAACCTACCGACATGTTTCGGCGGAATGCCTTCCGCCTTCGTCAGGGTCGTCATCAGATGGTGGCGTATGACGTCTTTAAAAACAGCTGATTTGTGACTGAGGCGGAGTCACCTGTCAAACTTTGACAAGTGACTCCGCCCCTTGATGTCCGTCTTTCTCTGGAGGATGTTGCTCCAGGTGTGAGAGAGCAGGAAAGCCCCTTCATCCCGGTTCATGGAAGTGTGGGCTCGTTTTCTGATCTCCACCGCCTCCATGATCCATCTGCGGTGTCTGTTGTCTTCGGTGCGGAGGACTTTGGCCTTTTCCCAGTCCATGATATGGTTTTCTTGTTTGCAGTGATCCGTTATGGCTGATTTCATGTTTTCTTGAACTGCCTGTTGTCGTCTGGCTCTTGTTAGTATTTTGTTTGTTTCCTTTTCGCATTCTTTTTGATGTTCTGTTTTTCTTGTGATGAAGGAGCGTCCTGTTTCTCCGATGTATGTTTTATTGCAGGTGTGACATGGGATTTCATAAATGACATTGCATTTTTTATTTTGTTCAATCTTATCTTTTGGGTGAACCAGTTGCCTGAGTTTTTTATACGGTTTCACTGGGGTGCTTATGTGATGCTTTTTCATGGCTCTTTGGATGCGTTCTGTGATTCCCCTGATGTATGGCAAGGCGGAAGGCGGAAGGCGGAAGGCGGAAGGCGGAAGGCATTCCGCCGAAACATGTCGGTAGGTTTTACACAAAACAAACCCAGTGTCTGGAAAAAAAAATAATTTAAGTGCTTAATAGAACTTATAGACACAATGAACTTCATTGAATCAGATCTAATGATTCTCTGAAGTCTGTTCCTGTCAGGTCTGGTAGCTGAACCAAACCAGACAGTGATGGATGTGGTCAGGACAGACTGGATTATTGCCGTGTAGAAGATGGTCAGCAGCTCCTGAGGCAGGTTGAACTTCTTGAGTTGACGCAGGAAGTACAACCTCTGCTGAGCCTTTTTCCGGACCAAGTCAATGTGAGCGGTCCCCTTAAGGTTCCGTGAGATGGTGGACCCCAGGAACCTGTGTGAGTCTGTTGAGGGGACAGTGCTGTTGAGAATTGTGAGTGGGGGTTGGGGGTGGTAGGGGGTGGTAGGGGGTGGTAGGGGGGTTCCTCCTGAAGTCCACTTTCATCTCGACTGTTTTACGTTGGTTCACCTCCAGGTGGTTCTGGCTGCTCCAGAGGACTAGCCGCTCCACTTCTCCTCTATATGCAGTCTCATCACCGTCCCGGATGAGCCCAATGACTGTGGTGTCGTCTGCAAACTTCAAGAGTTTCACAGAGGGGGTTCCTGATCTGCAGTCGTTTGTGCAGAGCAGGGGTCGGGAACCTTTTTGGCCGACAGAGCCATAAACGCCACATATTTTTAAATGTAATTCCAAAAGAGCCATACAAAAATGTAGTGTCCCTTTCCCAACTGAGGCACGGAGACTTAGCCTCTTTCAAGGTTCTTTATTCTGGTTACTGCAGACCACAACAAACGCCGAACAATTAGTTTAGCAACTCCTGAATCTCTCCCGCCGAGACAACAGCGCTTCTCCCAACTATATAATCCCCCCTCCCGCTCCAGCCCTCCCATTTCCCTTATTCGGCCCATAGCTGAACCCCATTGGTCCAAATTACCTAACAACAGGCTGAGCGACAGAACTGAGGGCCAATCAGATCTCTGCTTGATGCGTTTAGTGAACTCCAGAACTTATAACGCGGTCCAACAGCCAAGTTAAACTCAGTCCGCGACAATATGTTTAAAACTAAATATACAAATGAATGTGTGCATTTGATGTAATTTCAACATTTTTAAAGTACAATAAACATGTGGATTCTATTAAATAACATTGTTATGCTGTTGCTAATAAATGATGAGTATTTCTCGTGGTAGTTTTGCTGATTGTCTAGTCTGGTTGATAGGTGGTGAGTTTCTGCTTCACGCAGGCGTTGAGACTTTAAACGTGATCGTAGGTCTGAATGTTCTGTAGATGTGAGACAGACTGATCACATGCAGATACGGAGCCAAACACACTCACACGCTGCAGTGAGTGACGGGCAGCGGGTTTTTACAATCCCTGCGCGATTCACCTGCTGGCCGTGCCCACAACCCCCACCCCCACCCCACCCTCTGGTTTCTCCCTCACACATCCCGTCCCCGCTACTGCGCGCTCTTTCTCAGAGACGGGAACGCGCAGTTTTAGGCACGGCAATTCACAGGTTTCCGGCTGGTACAAACTCTGTGAAATAATAGATAATAGTAAACTGATAGTTTTCTTTCCAAGCACCGCTACTACTACGCGCCTCTGGCATCGCATCGCGTCCGAGAAGGACTGGTCTAATGAAAAAAAAAGTATAATTAAAGATTTGTCTGCGAGCCACATGTGACCATCAAAAGAGCCATATATGGCTCGCAAGCCATAGGTTCCCGACCCCTGGTGTAGAGGGAGAAGAGCAGAGGGGAGAGAACACACCCCTGGGGGGCGCCAGTGTTCAGGATCCGGGTGCTGGATGTGAAGCGTCCCAGTTTCACCTGCTGCCTCCTGTCGGTGAGGAAACTGGTGATCCACTGACAGGTGGGGAGAGGCACGGCAAGCTGGGACAGCTTGTGGTGGAGGAGCTCTGGGACGATGGTGTTAAATGCAGAGCTAAAGTCCACAAATAGAACCCGTGCGTACGTGTCTGCAGAGTCGAGGTGGTGCAGGATGTAGTGGATGTAGTGTCATCCCCTGACCTGTTTGCTCTGTAGGCAAACTGCAGGGGGTCTAGCAGAGGATCTGTAATGACCTTCAGGTGGTTCAGCACCAGTCGGATTGCAGTACTCTGTCTCTGAGATCTTGAACATACAGACGTTCTGTGGTGCAGGCTGCGGGGATTAAGAATCTTGATTTGCAGACTGTACCTCTTGTTCAATTTCAGTTTTGACCATAACTAGTCGAGCAGATATATATAAGATGAATTCTGGAGACGCCTCCCTCGATGGACAGTCCTCCTTTTGGGACAGCGCATCAGCCTTCGCGTTTTGTGAACCTGGTCGGTCTATAGGACCAAGTTAATCCAGTTGGAGCAGTTTAGGTATCTTGTGGGTCTTGTTCACGACTCATCCAGACAGAGCTTGGAGAATCGCCGGTCAGTCATCTGGTCCAGATTCCTCCTGGATGCCTCCCTGGGGAGGTGTTCCGGGTATGTCCCACTGGGTGGAGGACCCAGTACAAGCTGGAGATACTACGTCTTTCGGCTGTCCGAAAGAAGGGGTACCCCCAGAGGAGCTGGAGGGAGTGGCCAGGGAAAGAGAAGTCTGGGCAATTTTGCTTAGACTGCTGCCTCTGTGACCCCATCGGAAGAGCGGAAGAAGATGGATAGATGAATGGATGGATGGACGGATGCACAGACGGATTAATGAACTTAAATAAAATAAAAAAGACCTTTAGTACAGATTAAAACTCCTTCTTGGGATTTCAATCTATCGCCTTGCTAACTCCTCAGGCATCACTTGGAAGCTGCTTTGGAAAAAATGTCAGTTTAAAGTTTGTAGATTTTGGATGGTGTTAGCGTGGCGAGCTTGCAAAAGTGGCGTTCCTTTCTCACTTGCACTTTTTTTTCTCCAATAATTGTGAAAATTTGAAATAAGAATTCCTGGCTCAAGCTGCTCAACGAACAATATAACAAAAAACCTCTGTTGCCAAGGAAGTCCAAAAGTCTCCTTTTTCCGATTCTTCTAAAAACTTCATAGACCTGTTCACCACCCCAGGTGGCCAAAATGTAAAAAAGTTGCTAAGGAGATAAAAAAACCAAAAAAGCTGCCATTTTGAAAAAAGTTATTTTTTCATGAATTTGTCATGTGCAGCTTTGACAAGGCTGGCAGAAGCAGGAAGGAGATAGAAGGGGCGGATGCAGGCGCACAGCCTGTGAGGGGAGGTAAGATAGGGGTAATGGGGGAGCAGTGAGGGTGTGCAGCGCCTGCGCCTACAACGCCTAAAGCTGTAATTCTTTCTTTCTTTGCAGAGCATTGTCACCTGCATGATGGAGCCTAGTTCGACAAAGCAGGAACAACCAAATCATTTGAGGATTTTTTAAAATGTAGTCTGTCAGGTGAGACCCAGCTGGAGCTCACACACATCAGCTCAGCACAGCTGTGGTGCTTAAAGACAGTTAAGTCCTTCTGTGCTGAATGTTAACTGCAGCCGCTCAACAGGAGACATCACCTCGGCCTTCAGCCTTCAGCAGTTTTTTCATCGCAGTTACAGAGGCTTCATTCAGGATTATTCACCCACCCCTTTCTCTACAGCTTAAAGAGAGTATTCAGCACATTTTTATTCACTTACAAAACTATGTATTAAGAACTCCACCACAACCCCCCCCCCCCCCCCCTCCACACACACACACACACAAAAGTGCTGTTGAATGCAGTTTTAAGTTGCAGTTTTAAGTTGCCATAACCAGTGATCAATTCAATAAAATGTTAAGCTTTTCTGTTTTTCGTCCTCTAGAACAGTGTTTCCCAACCCTGTCCTGGGGCACACTGTCCAACCCTGCTCAAACACACCTGCCTTTGATGACTGTCATTATCAGGCTTCTGCGGAGCCTGATGATGAGCCGAATCAGATGAGCAGCAGGACAACATGGAAAACATACAGGAGAGTGTGGCCCGAGGAGCAGGGTTGGGAAACACTGCTCTACAGCAGTGATGTTTTGGACTTTCAACTCCCTCCAAGATTTTCTGTGGGGTTGAGATCTGGACATAGATTAAGCCACTCCAGGGCCATAAGATGGTTCTTACGAAGTCACTCCTCAGTTGGCTGGGCCATGTGTTTGGGGTCATTCACTAGTTCTCCTCGTGTGGTTCTGGAATTTTTGCTCACCATTCTTGTGATCAATTTGGGACTTTAAGCAGCTGCTTAGACCGCAAAGTTGATGGCTAAACGCTTAAAAGCGAATATAAAACAAACAATAAAACGTATTTATAAAGTTTCTTCTAGGAGAAAAGAATAAGTGAGAAAACTGAAGAAGAGCCCTCGACTTCAAAGGAACATTAAGCTGCTGTTTACAGCCAAAACCACGAGTCTTCCTCCAAATATGGATTTATTGAGACTGCTGTTCTCACGTACCAAAAGCAAATAACGAAACAATAACTCACAAAACAATTAACTAACAATACGAAAAAATCAACTCACAGCACAACACTTTATCTCAAAACGGAAGTATACCTGCAACGGAAGTTGCTCTGCCTTTATTCTTACAGTTCCTCTGGGCTAAAACATTGTTAACCCTTGTGCTATCCAAGGCACTTTGACATTGGGAGTTGGGTCATCTAGACCCCACAAGACAATGCACTGAACCTTTTTTCATCAATGATTTGTGATCTTTACTGGTGTCCGTGGATTACATGAAATCCTCTTCACCTTTATCCACCTTTGTCATGGTAGGGAGAACATGTCACTGTAAGGGTGGGGCCATAGGATAGCTCTAGGGTTAATCATGTCTCCATTCAGGGTCCATAAGATCATTCAAAAAATCTCCCGGTGCCCGCAGCTTCTCCTGCTCTGTCTTAGTTGTCTTGTTGTGAATTATTGGTTTGTGTTGTGAGTTGTTGTTTTGTGAGTTATTGTTTTGTGAGTTATTGTTTTGTGAGTTATTGTTTCATGTTGAGTTGTTGTTTTGTGTTGTGACTTAATATTTTAGTGTTATGAATTATTTTTTTTAATGTTGTGACGGATTGTAGTGTGCTATTTTGTGCTGTGTTGCAAATCTAAATTGCTGTAGTATGTCCCTTCTGGGCCACCGTACATAACACCTTAAAAGTTGGATGCAGCTAAACTTGGCCTCCGGTGGTTAGTTTCCACTTTGACATCTACATCGCAAAGTCTACGTTTAAAACCGCCGCAAACATTTGACAGAGAATGAAGATTCAATCAAATACAGTTTCTGATTCATGGAAACTTGTTAAAAGGACAGTTATGACTTTTCCTACAGCAAGGGAGAATTAGGCAGGCATTTGTTAAGGAACATAAGCACATAAATGTTCCTCAGTGTCAAGAAAAATACACAATGAATCAGGATTTATGTAAAAACAAAATACGAACAATCTTTTTGCTCTGAAAGATGATCTGAGACTGGGTTGAGTTGTCAGTGGTTTTCTATGAAAACAAACGGCAATGTTGGGTTGAAAAATCTGAAACTGGTGTGACTTGGGGACATTTCAAAACAGAACATGACCAAAACCATAACATAACACAAGCGGCCGTGGTGCAGCAGTAGGGCCCAAGATTGCAGGCTCGATTCCCGCCTTGCCAGCCCTTTGCGGAAGTGTCTTTGGTTAAGACACTGGACCCCACCTTGCCTCTGGTGGAGGGTTGGTGCCAGTGTTCAGCAGTGGAGCTACCATCCGTGTGAATGTGCATGTAAATGGGTGTGAATGGGACTGTGACTGGTAAGCAATTTGGGCCTTCCAGGAAGGTAGAAAAATCAGTGCCATTTACAATTTAACATAACTGACGAAAAACCAAATCAAAGCTCACAATCCTCACATAACGAACACCTTATCAGGCTTTATTCCTTACATAATAGATAATAACTGTGGCATTGTGGGCTTGTTTGCATTAGTTCTGTAAAGAACTACAAAGTCGCACATTGATGATGTCACAGCAGCAACACGTTGCGTGCCATGTGTGTTGTCTTACTTATCTTCAAGTAAGCAAAAAGAGGCACAATAGCTGTGTTATTCAGACTTTTTATTGAACAGTCTCTTTCTATCTCTCCTCAGCTTCCTAGCTGCGCGCAGTGCACTAGAACGTGACCACTAGCCTGGCATGCTGGGTCATCCGACATTCTGGGTAATGCAGTTTCTATATATGTCAAGTTTTTCGGTCCCCTTCAGCTCTTGTCCGACTTGATGGACCTTGTTTTCCAAAGGACATGGAATCAACTCAATCACTCATCTACTTTGCCTTGCTTTTCTGTTTATTTTGGCAGGCAGTTGTCCAATAGATGATGAACATGATGGGTTGAAAACCTTTAACCCTTGTGCCATCTTAGATGACCCCACCCTTACATTGACGTGTTCTCCCTACCATGACAAAGGTGGATAAAGGTGGAAAGATTTCATGTAATCCATGGACACCAGTGAAGATCACAAATCATTGATGAAAAAAGGTTCAGCCCACTGTCTAGTGGGTCTAGATGACCCAACTCCCAATGGTAAAGTGCCTAGGACGGCACAAGGGTTACAGACATAAATCCGTATTTCAATTAAATATTTCAATAAACTTAACATGTCAAACACATATCAAAATGTTCTTACATTTAAATTGCAACCAATAACCAGCAATAAACATAAAATATGTACTTAATTTAGAATCCAGGATTCTTTATTGTCATTTCACCACAGGGGATAAAACGAAATTTGTGTCTCTGGTCCCGGGCCAGCCATTTACAGTGAGATTAAGACAGGAAGTATGAGACATATCAATGTGATATATTACGATTCCTCTTGAGTGTTCCACAGAAGATAATATTATTGTCTTTGATATTACAGTATTGGACAGTTCCCAAGTTCATTGCACAGTCCTATGATTGCTGCACCGAAATTTAGCACAGAAGATAATGTATCACATAGCACTGCTTTTTCAAGTTGTCTGTGAGAGGGGGGGGTGTTACAATGATCTTCCAGAGTTCCACAGTGTTACTGCTTCTGGTAAGAAACTGTTCCTCAGTCCTGTGGTCCTCTTTATGCTCTGCAGCCTCCTACCTGAGGGGGAGCAGGGAGAACAGTGGGTGTGAGTGGGCTCTTTCAGGATGTGGGAGTCTCGTTTCCTGCATCTGGTCTAGTAGATCTCAGTGGTGGTCTGCAGGCTTCAACCCACAGCCCTACAACCGGCATTAGTCCATCCCGGTTGTGTCTTTGGTGCAAGCTTTTCTCTGTGATGAATGAGAGGATAACCCTGTGGTATATCTGGCCCGGGTGGAGACATTCGCAATTGCTGAGATGGTGAACATGACAATATAAACTAACTTAAATACACAATATCTTTGTCCTTTTAAAGAAAAACAATTTTTTCTTTAGACAAAGTCAAGTTAGTAAAGCTTTCAACATAACCTGTAAACAGTTTCTTAAGAACCTTTTCAAACAAATAAAAAAGATTTTCATGAACTTCTAGCAAGTCTCAATCAGCCTCTTTGGTTGCTGACCATGTCTCTTAGGTATTGGTAGTCACAGTTCTTTGAAACGAAGGTAAGTGTCTTCACTCCAATATCACATTTGCCTTTATTTAGTTTAAGATTCACTTCTCTTATCTTGTCTAACACTTGTCTCAGTCTTTTGTCATGTTCTTCTCCAGTTGCTCTCCAGACTATAATGTCATCCATCATGGTCTCTACTCCTGGTTTATGTCCGAAGATCATGTGCATGGTCTTGTGATAGACTTCGGGTGCAGATCGGATTCCATATGGTAGGCGAAGAAACCTGTAATTGTCCTCTGGCATGATGACTGTACAGAGTTTTGAGCTCTCTTTGTCTAGTTTGCAGTCTCAAATGTGGCAAAAGGTTGAAAAGTTCAAAGGGGCCCAAATACCTTCGCAACACACTGTGATTTCCTAAAACACTTAACTCCAGCAAACTGTGCCATGATTTCTTCTTTCATTGTCAACTTGAAATGTTGTCTTTGTTTAAGCCTCTTGGGTCTAGGCACTTTCTGAGAGCACAATCATATCTTTGCCCTTAAATTAATAAATAGTGTCTCTCTACTTTATAGATAGTTCTGTGGCCCTCCTCCACCCTGTTCTCCAACTGGAGCGATGCTTTGGAATGGTCTGGTCTCTAACCACCATCAACATCTGGGCTCTGAGGTTTCTACATCTATGGGCTGCGTTCAGTCATTTCATGAAACATGTCAGCAGCCCAGAGCCTAACTGACAAAGACTATAGAGTTATTGCTTATTAAAATGCTTTGTCCAACTCTTTGTCATGTAAGCATGTCCTTGAGTGGAAAAGTATACTTTGTTCTCTCCAGGCGGGAGGAATGCTCCTCTCCGAAGTGTAGAAGTTTAAGTATTTGGGGTCTTGTTCATGAGTAAGGGAAGATCAGAGCGTTAGATCATAAGGCGAATTGGTGAAGTGTCCACTGTAAAGCAGCTGCTGTACCAGTCCGTTGGTAGAGGTCAATTTACCGGTCAATCTTTGTTTCAATACTAACCTATGGTCATGAGCTTTTGGCGATGACCCAACGAACGAAGTCCCGATACAAGCAATTAAAATTACTTTCTTCTGTAAAACTGCTGCTCCTCTACAGCACATAGAACTCACTGAAGAGAATACGTCTCTCGGCTGACCAGGAAACGCCTCAGGATCCCCTCAGAGGAGCTGGCGGAAGTGGCCGGGGAAAGGGAAGTCTCTGGACATTTATTGTTTAGAATGCTGTCCCCGTGACCCGATGGATGAATGGATGGATAGATGGTTGGATGGATGGTTGGATGGATGGATAAATTGATGGATGGTTGGATGGATGGATGGATGGATGGATGGATGGATGGATGGATGGATGGATGGATGGATGGTTGGATGGATGGATGGATGAATGGTTGGAGGATGGATGGATGGATGGATGGTTGGATGGATGGATGGATGGTTGGATGGATGGATGGTTGGATGGATGGATGGATGGTTGGATGGATGGATGGTTGGATGGATGGATCGACATGTGATCACTGCCAGGTACATATGTAACCCTTGTGCTATCCTAGTCACTTTAACATTGGGAGTTGGGTCATCATGCGGCTGGGTAGCTCGGTTGGTAAAGTGAGAGGCTACAATCCAGGAATCCAGGGTTCAATTCCCAGAGGGGGATAAACAATGGTAGCAATGAACATCACCCAGTGAGGGTCCTTAGGCAAGACCCTTAACGCTGCTGCCTCCCAAGCGCAGTTAGGCTGAAGCTCACCGCTCCCCCAGGGGATGGGTCAAAATGCGGAGAAGAATTTCAATAAAGTATCAATTATTATTATTATCTAGACCCACTAGATAGTGCGCTGAATCTTATTTCTTCAATGATTTGCGATCTTCACTGGTGTCTATGGATTACATGAAATCTTTCCACCTTTATCCACCTTTGTCATGGTAGGGAGAACACGTCAACGTAAGGGTGGGGTCATCTAAGATAGCACAAGGGTTAAAGATAGATTTTAAAAGAGAGATGCAGACTAGATGAATATGTGATAGAGTAAGGAACCTCTGTGTGATTCTGGATGCAGATCTGAGCTTTGACCAACATGTGAACCAAGTAACTAAATCTGCATTTTACCATCTGAGGAATATTGCCAGAGTGAGACCATTTCTCTCAAGAGCCAGTGCTGAAATCTGAATTCATGCTTTTATTACATCAAGATTAGATTACTGTAATGCCCTCCTTTCTGGGGTAAAAAAAACCACTCTTATCACATGTAGCCAGAACTCTGCTGCTCACCTTTTAACGAGAACCAGGAAGAGGGAGCACATTACACCGATCTTAAAATCTCTGGACTGGCTCCCTGTCAGCTTCAGGATTGATTTTAAGATTCTTTTAATAGTTTACAAGAGAGTTCATGGTCTTAGTCCTTCTTTTGAATCAGATTTTCTTTTAACTTATGAACCTCCCAGAGCCCTTAGATCCTCAGGCGTGGGCCTGCTGAAGGTCCCCAGGGTCAGGACAAAAAACCACGGCGAGGCCTCATTTAGAAACTACGGGCCTCGTCTGTGGAACAGCCTACCTGAGGATGTCAGGGCCTCATCCACTGTCGAGGTTTTGAAAAGAAATTAAAGACTTATCTATTTAATTCAGCTTTTAATTAGATCTCCTATTGGGGATCTAAAAATTTTCACTGTTATATTTTATGATATTTTACTACATTTTTATTTGTTTAATGTGTGTTTTTTATTATTATTATTGTTATTATTACTATTTATTTATTTTTTGTCTTAACATTTTATCTTATTCTTTTTATATTTCAGGTGTTTTAGACTTTTATGCATTAACTTATTTTAATTTTTTACATTTTAGCTGTTTTTATATTTTCACTTTTCTATTTATCACTTTTTTTTTGTTCGTTTATGTCTATGCTGACACCCAGGCCAACATGAGGACAGAGCAGATGGCACCTTCTTGCTTCTGTCTTATTAATGTTTTTTTTTTCTTCTTAAGTAATTTCTCTTTTACTTGTGCTTGTTTTATGTATTTTATTATGAGGGGCTTATTTATTTATTTTTTGCATTGGTGTTTTTGCATCCTTGTTTGTTTTTATGAACAGCACCTTGAGCTGTTTTCTTTACATGAAAGGTGCTATAGAAATAAAATTAATTTGAAATTTGAATTTGAATAATAAAATTGCGCACAAAACTAGGATTTATAAAGATAAAAATTAAAAAGTCAAACAAAAGAAAATATTGAGTATATAAATATTATATAAACTTGCGCTATAAAAATTGAAACTGAAATAATAAAGTAGAACTTTTTTCTTAACATAATAACACAATAACAGGTGGTGAGAATGAGTCTTCCCTTCTCCAAACTAGATTTTAGGGGGTTTGGTGTTCACTAACAGTTGGAACCTTTCATATGATTTCCACAGTAAACACATTTGACAAAAATGGCAAAAAGTTTCCATGGTCAGAACAGCCATCAATACACAGAAATGTTGGTATTTTCTAAAACAGACCTTAACGTACAAAGTAAAACTTCATGAAAACTAGAAAGTTCTCTAAATGAAAATTTTCTTTTCTCCTCAGACAGCTTTGTTTTCAGCCGTCTTCCCCCTCCACCTTCTTCTGCGTCTCAGCTCCACAGCCTTGAGTTCAGGGTCGACTGATTTAATTAGTCATTATTCTATTTTTCCTCCGATGGCAAACCGTGCAGGTGCCCGACCTCGTCTAATTGAGCGCTCTTTTGTGTAATGACTGTCTTTGTGAGTGCAGGGGAGAGGAACAAGAGCTTCCCTCTCTGTCCTCTGGAACGAAGGTGAGCAAAGCTCAAAAACAAGCTGTTGTTCTTACAAACATTGAACGAGGAGCACTTTGCATTTGGGCGTCTGCTGTGGTTGCTTCCCTTGTTTACGTGACGAGCTGGAAAACAGGATGTATTTCTGTGTTCGTCTGCAATGGATGAAACTTTTCTACACACAAAGAGTACGTCGAGGCGGCTTTGTTCTTTTGACTAATTAAATCTCAAGTAATTACTGCGGTGATGAGGATGTCAGGAAAAACAGATGAAGAGGGATTCAGGAGCAACATTAGTCCAAATTGATCCAAGGAACATTTGTCACACACTTAGTGGCATTTGCTAATAGGTAGAAACTTGCTATGACCATAATTAAGGCTGATTTGATAAGCTTTCTTCTATTTTTCTCAGCTTTCTAAAAAAGGCACGCAACAGGCAACAGAAGGAGCAGGAGCTCAAAAGTAATGGGAGCAGTCACCATAGTTCTTGTTGCTATGCAACTCGCTAATTAGACCTAGATGGCTAAAGAAACAAAGGGGAATGGGTTGTTAAAAATACAAATGGATGACAGAGAGAGAAGAAGTTGTTGGTGTTAATGGACACGTTGATTAGCTGTGGTGAGGTTATCATCAGATTTAGCTGAATCTCTGCCATGTTTGACCAATGTTTTCTGTTTCTTTTAAAATACTCAGTTCTCCTCGGGATCTTTGCAGAACTTTCTAAGAAGAACCAAAATAACCAGAAAGAAATAAAGCACAGCTGAAGTCATATTGGATCATATTGGATCAAAGTCATATTGGAGGTGATATTGTCATGGTGGCCTGTCAGACTCCTCCCCCTCCAGCTCTGCTGCTCATTCATCTCAGCTGTGACTACTCAACTCATCAAGCCACCTGCTACAAAAGGAGACCCAGCTTCATCATTCTTCGCCAGTCCGTTAACCCTGATGGTTTTCACATCATGCCAAGCGTGTCACCTGAACCTTACCACCTCGAGCAGCAGAAGTCACAGCTCTCCTTTGCTGACGCCACCTGTGAATGTGAGCCACAGTCTCTGTGCTCATCTAGATCTCCAGCCACGCCACGCATCAAGCCACAACTCTCCTCAAGATCTCCAGCCACGCCACGCACCAACAACTCAAGCCACGAACTCTGTCTGGTCCCTCAATCTTGGAGTTCCACACGAACGGTACCAGAGTCTTCAATCAAGAGCCGCAGCCACGTTACCCACAGCCTCGCCAGGAACCAACAAGAACTCTAATAAACTTCTTACTTACCTCTCACCTATCTGTCTCAGCCTCTGGGTTTCAGCATCTGGGTCCGCCCCGTGTACTAGTCATGACTGATTTGACAGAATTGAGTTTTATAAAAGCTGAATAGGGACAAAGAAAAATATGTCAGACAAAAGTTTGTTTGGATGATGGGGTGTGTGTAGCTGGTTTACATTTTTAAAGATGATTAAAAAATCCTAATGCTGGCCTTACATGTTAAGAGGCCCTTGACAGTATCCCAAAGGTCAGCCAGTTGTGTAAAAGCTTAACCCCTAAGAACAGTTTCAGGATGGACTTCCTGATCCTGTTTCCATTTGGCTTGTCTGTTCTCCTGAACTTGGCTGTGGTCCTCATGCCTGACTCGTCTGTGCCGCTGTTCCTGACCTTCCAACAAGCTCACTCCTGATTGCCGACAGTAGTTTTAGCAGTTGCGATAGAAATGTTGACTCAGACCGACTTTGACCAATCACTGTTGCCTGGCTCCAAATGTCACTGTCCATTTTGAAGAAAGGTGGCGACTGAATTGGTTTCATTTTGCTGGAGACAGAGGTAAAGCATTTTCTAAAGGTGATGTCACACTTGGTTGTGTCCATATCTATATACGGTCTATGGTTTGAACCATTGACAGTATATAGAGAACTGGACTGAGTGACCCCTCCCCCTCACATTCTAAACAAGAAGTACCAAAAAGCCAAAATCTCATAGACTACAATAAATAAATAAGCAGCTATGACTCAATCATTCTACTTGTCAAAATTACCATTCATGCTCTAATAGCTGTTTAGCATGTTTTTGTTGATCCTCATTTTTTTTTAAAAAATTTGTAGCGCAAATAATTCAAATTGTAAACTGATGCCTTAAAGGTGAGTGGCGTCTCGTTGAACGTGGGAGGCGTTTGACATATTCTCCTGATCCTGCCGTCAGTGGAAGGGGTGTGACTTTTTAACATACAAACTCCTGATTGAAGAGAGTGGTTGCCATAGAAATGTAGACTCAAACTGGCATGAAGAATTCATTCATTTTCTAATCCATTTGTTCCCTTTCAGGGGTCACGGGGCTGCCGGAGCCTATACTGGCCACTTGCAGGCGAAGGCAGGGGACACCCTGGACAGGTCGCCAGTCTGTCGCAGGGCCCCAATCTCACACCCAAGGACAATTTAGAGTAGCCTACGAAGCATATTTTTGGACGGTGTGAGACAAGAGCGTTAACCACTGAGCCAGCGTGTAGCCCTTACATGAACCAATCATGGCTTATTTGCCGACATACATATAATGGAAAAATGGCAACTGAATTGACTTCATTAGGTTGAAACCAGAACCAAGTTTTTTTCATTGGGTCCAGTTCTCTGATACAGTCCATGGTTTGAACCCTCTTTAATGTAAATCCACACTGCATCACCTAGACCAGAGGTGGGCAAACTTCAGCCAGGGGGCCAGATCCGGCCCGCCTACATGTTTGGTTGGCCTGGTGAACAAAATCTGTCACGGTGCCTCCGGCTGCTACCTCCCCCCTCCCTGCTCCTTCATTGGAACCAGCTGGCCTTCATCATCTCATCACCTGGCAGACCTTCTTAAGGAGATCCATCCCAGCATACTACGCCAGTCCGTTAGTAAATCCAAGCCTTGTACTTACTCTTTGTCTCATGCCTTCAGGTCATCTCTCCACTCGCCTCGTTCCTGTCTCGCCGTCCTCGGCGTCTCCACTCACGCCAAGCAGTTCTCGCCGTCCTCGGCGCTCTCCACCTCGTCGCCGGCTGTCAACGCCGTCCTTGGCGCTCCACCTCGTCGCTGGCTGTCTACGCCGACCTCGGCGCTCCCCATTGTCCCAGGCTGCTCACACCGTCCTCAGTGCTCAACCTCGCTCCCAGCCGTTTCCTGCATCCATGACTTCCACCCCTTCTCTGATTAAACCTCCTGACTATACCTCGTCTCCTGAGCTTCTTCCGGGTTTCAGCATCTGGGTCTTCCTAGTAGTCCGATCATGACAATATCAGAGATGCATGATTGTTTTTTATTTTCAATCTGACCACGCGATTGAGAACCACATGCACTACTGTGCACTACAAATAATTTGACCTTTGTTTAGGTGCAGAAAATTATTGAGCATCCATGTGGTGTTCGATTGTGATGAAAGATTTGTTTTTCATTTTTCCGATCAAACACCACATGAATGCAGCATTTCTCTAAGCTTGCGTGTAAAAAGAGGTACATAAAATGGTGCAAATGGCTCTACAATGAGAACAAAAGCCCCAGTTTTAAAGTAAAAGACGCCAAAATGTTCTGCTTTAAAATATATAATTTCAATCAAAATTGAAGCATGTTTTCATCAACCTGAACTGTTGGGAGAACTGTAGAGTTCTACAAAAACCTTGGGCCCGTGGCAGAGCTACTAATCCTTTGCATTTGCAGCAAACTCTGAACACCCCCTGACCAATTTCCATTTACAAAACCCCCCATTCCTCTGATGGGTTCCACTGCATATTAACATGATAATAAAAGCCACGGGGGTAAATTACTTTACTCTGCGTGCATAAAGCCTTTGTCACTTGTCTGGAATCCACAGTTTTCTAAAATGATTTCAAAGCCCCAAATGATTTCAAAATCCTATAAGGAGAGAGTTTGTGATTACACATAATCCAAATCCAAAACGCTGCAGCTAGAATTCTGAACAGAGATGGTAGAAGACATTACATTTGACCAACTTTACATTATTTTTGTCCACTTGCTAGGATCACAATTAAATTCATATTTTGTAGAATGGTCCAGCTCCCTCATATCTCTTTCTGTTTTGCATATGAAACCCTTTGTTTTTTAGTTTGCAGTAGTGATGCATTTCTCTGCTACAGAGCCACCGTAGCTCATCAAGTTCATCAACTGTCTAAAGGCCCGTACACACCGGGACGAATATTCGCCAGGCGTTATTCGCCAGCGTTTTTCGCCACGTTTTTTGTGTTCACACCCAGGCGATTTTCGCTGACGATGAGTGGAGTGAACATGCAATTTCATTCCCTGACATTAGATGGCGCTTAATGTAAAACAGAAATACTCCTGTACACAAGGTGGCGCTGCGCAACTTTACGCTTCTTAAAGTCGCTTTTCACTCAGAAGAAGAGAGCAAGTTTTTACACGCTTGTCAGAATCAAACAAAGAAAACATGAATATTTCAAGCACCAGTAGCTCCAACTGGTGCTTGGTTCGGGGATGTTTTAGAATGTCCGTCATTATTGCTTCGCGGCTGTGTAGACGCTACTTGGCGTCTATCTTCTTCGCTGGTATGTGTGCTCAGCAAGGCAGTTTTGTGTTTGAGCGCCCCCAAGTTGTGTTTTACTGTAACTTCAGAAGCTCCAGACACGTGAGCAAAAGCGCCGTTCTCATTGGTCGAGTAGATTTCGACGCGACGCGTCGAAAAAAAAAAACGAACCCGAGGCGTTTTTTTTTTTTGACGCTTTAACGCCTGGCGTTTTTTCGCGTCGGTGTGCACACTCTCATTGGGGCCCTTTGTTTAGTCACGAGGCGTTAAACGTCGGCGAAAATCGCCGGCGAAATTCGTCCCGGTGTGAACAGGCCTTAAGGTTAAAATCCCAGCCAAAATATTTATCACGTCCTTCGGCAAGACACTTAACCCCACATACTTAACCTGGCTGTGGTGCAGAGGTAGAGCGGTCAACCTCTACCTTGCCTGCCCATGTGACAAAGTGTCCTTGGGCACGACACTGAACCACACATTGCTCCTGGTGGTTACAGGTTAGCGCCATCAGTGTGTAAATGTGTGTGCGCGGGTGAATGGGACTGTGACTGTAAAGCCCTTTGGGCCTTAATTAAGGTAGAAAAGCGCTATTTAAGAACACGCCATTTATCATTTTCCACATTGCTCTAAAGATAATCATGATAAATGCCAGCAAGTCCTCTTACTTAAAAGTATCTGCTAAATTACAACAGTGTTCTGCTTGTTCCAAAGTAGAATGGAAAACAGTTTGGTGGTTCAGTTGAAGTGGCGGACCCCGTGTCTGCAAGGAAATCCTTATCGATCAACCTTAACCCTTGTGCTATCTTAGATGAGCCCACCCTTACATTGACGTGTTATTCCCACCATGACAAAGGTGGATAAAGGTGGAAAGATTTCATGTAATCCATGGACACCAGTGAAGATCACAAATCATTGAAGAAAAAAGGTTCAGAGCACTGTCTAGCGGGTCTAGATGACCCAACTTCCAATGTTAAAGTGCCTAGGATAGCACAAGGGTTACAGGTAAAGTTGGCCTAAGTGCTCCTGAGATGTCTCTGTTTATGCTGTCATACACATCCAGTGGCCACCTTATTAGGTACACCTGTCGAACTGCTCTTTTACCCTAACCCCAATCAGCCTATCACAGGGCAGCAACTCAATGCATGAAGTCATGGAGACATGGTCAAGACCATTAGTTGCAGTTCAAAGCGAGCTTCAGAGTGGGGAAGAAAGGTGATTGAGAGGATTTTTAATGTAGCATGGTTGTTGGTGCCGGACAGACTGCTTTGAGTATTTCAGAAGGTGCTCATCTACTGGGATTTTCACCCACAACCATCTCTAGGGTGTACAGAGAAAGGTCCAAAAAAGGAAAAAATATCCAGTGAGCAGCAGTTTTGAGTGCAGAAATGCCTTGTTGAGGTCAGAGAACAGAATAGAATAGAATAGAATAGAATAGAATAGAATAGAATAGAATAGAATAGAATAGAATAGAAGAGGTCTTTAATAATCCCTAAAGAAATTTAAAAATGGCCATCTGCTGACACTCATACAACACACACACACACATCAATAACAATAGAAATAGTAAAAAAAATAGAAATAGATTAAAAAGGTTAATAGATTAATAATTTAAAGAAATTCATTTTGTAAAAAAAAAACAATAATAAAAGAAATTGCTTCTAAGATGCCCTGCCAGAGAGTTGTATTGCCTGATGGGACGAGGAACAAAAGATTGCTTTAGTCTTTCTGTGGAGCAGCGCTGGGACAGCTCAGTCTGTTGCTGAATGTTTTCCTCCTACTGGTGATGGCCTCATGTAGGGGATGTGAGGGATTTCTCATGCCTCTCCTGTCAGCTAAGAACAGGAAACTGAGACCACAATTCACACACAGAACTAGACAACAGAAGATTGTTGTCTGAGAAATGTTGTGTGGCCTGATGAGTCTCATTTCTGCTGCCACATTTGGATGTTAGGGTCAGAATTTGGCATCAACAACATGAGAGCATGGATCCATCCTGCCTTTTATCAACGGTTCAGACTGCTGGTGGTGGTGGTGTCATGGTGTGGGGGATATGTTCTTGGCAAATTTTGGGCCCCTTAGTACCAATTGAGCATGGTTCCAACACCACAGCCTGAGTATTGTTGCTGACCATGTCTATCCCTTTCTGACCACAGTGTACCATCTTCTGATGGCTACTTCCAGCAGGACAAGGCGCCGTGTCATAAAGCTGGAATCATGTCAGACTAGTTTCTTGATCATTACAATGAGTTCACTGGACTCACCTTCTCCAGGGGATTTTTGCTGAAGAAGCTCATTCATCAAGTCATTACGGGAGGTGGCTCCTGTGGTATTTCAGCCTGTCCATCAGTGGAGGAGGAGCACAGGGGAAGATTCCCAAAGGAGGGCCTGGGCTCCGTCGTCCTTCCTCACCCCTCCTTTCCTTCTTCCTCCACCTCGCCATCCCCCCATCTCCCTACTTGTGGATGCTCCTTCTTCTCTGACAGCTCTCCTTCTGACTGCTGTGGTCCAGTCACTAGATCTGAACCCAATGGATCCCCTTTAGGGTTGGGATGGAACGGGAGACTGGCATCATGGATATTCAGCCGACAAATCTGCAGCAACTGTGTGATGCTATCATGTCAATATGGACCAAACTCTGTAAAGGAATGTTTCCAGTATACCTTGGTAACCCTTGTGCTATCCAAGGCATTTTAACATAGGGAGTTGGGTCATCTAGACCCACTAGAAAGTGCTCTGAACCTTTTTTCTTCAATGATTTGTGATCTTCACTGGTGTCCATGGATTACATGAAATCTTTCCACCTTTATCCACCTTTGTCATGGTAGGGAGAACACGTCAATGTAAGGGTGGGGTTATCTAAGATAGCACACGGGTTAAATTAATGCCACAAAGGATTAAGGTAGTTCTGAAGGTAAAACGGGTCCAATGCGGTACTAGCGAGGTGTACCTAATAAAGTTGTTGGTGAGTGTAGATACTTTGACTGCTGGAGGTAGATTTAGCATGCACTGAGTCTTTTTCCTCATCTTCCTCAATGTGCACTTGTGACAAAGCCACATAAATGTATCATGTTTTCTGTATTTTACACCCTATGAAGTGAAGAGGTCCTATGTTTTCCTTTTATTTTAGTGAATGTGTGTATTTTGGGTATTTGTGTACCGGGGATGCCGCTGACGTCACTCCTCACAGCTGATGCGATCAGCTGGGGTGCGTTAACACACGGCATGGCTTCTGGGTTAATAAGGGACAGACAAGGTGGGCTAAAAGCCTAAGGAGAGTTCAAACTCTGACAAGACGGAAAGGGAGACTAAGAGGGCCCTTCCAACAGCAAGCACGCACGGAATACCCCGGAAACCGACCATCGGGAGTCACAGAGGAGGATCTGACGCGGACCTTTCCAACTTCTGCCGCGGGGATTATTATTAATTTCTTTTCTGTCTGCGTGGCACCGTTTCATCGGTAGCCCAGCTGGTGAAAATAGGTTCAATGGTGGAGAAGGACTGTTCAGGAGCTAAAGAGTACTGGCAGAAGGTGCATGCTGGTGCTGATAGACCACCCAAAAGACAAACTGACCGGAAAATGATGCCAAAGGGAGCAATAGGGGTCACAGTGGGAAAACAGAACCCACAGAAAGGTCGTGAGCCTAAACTTTTAATGATCCCAATCAAAGTGAAAGTTGAGGCTGTAGTGGACACTGGGAGCACGTTTACATTGATGAGGAATGGTTTATGGTGAGAATTAGCTCAGAACGAAGAAAGCATTCAACCTGCTGAAAGACAATGGTTTGTCATGGCGGATGGAACAGTGCATCAAGCCCTTGGTAAAAAGACCATTTGTTTGGAAGGACAAGTGGGACAGTGGCCATTGTCTGTCCATATAATGGAAGATGTACACCTTGCCTTTCCTTTAATCCTGGGTTTGGATTTTCTTTCAAGATCCGGAGCCATTCTCAACTTGGCTAAGAATTCATACGGCTTAAGATCTGACCAAGGTTATGTGTATCACGAGTTCGGTTCGCCAATGCAGGTGCAGTCCAGAGATCATTACTCAGCCAACCCCTCTTTGCCATCAGTTCAGCTTTATTATGCCGTTCAGCCCAGAAAACTTCCTCCGTGTTGGGCTGCCACCACCACGCTGGACCCTGTGACCTGTGACACAGATTTTCCTGAGTTGCTTGGAACCCTGATTGATGATTGGCCTACAGTCACATCAGGGGTTTTAGGGAAGACCAATGTGGAAAAACACACTATTTTCTTAAAGGATGATGTACCAGTCAGAAGTAGAGCTTACAGAATTTCTCCTTTGAAGAAGAAAGTGATCGAGGAACATGTAGAAAAAATGCTGCAAGAAAACATCATAGAGCCATCGCAGTCGGCCTGGTCATCTCCTGTAGTCCTAGTGAACAAGCCTGATGGATCCTACCGGTTTTGTGTGGATTACAGGAAGATCAATGCCAAGACCCTGCCTGACGCATATCCTATGCCACTTGTTCATGACATCTTGGAGTTACTGGAAGGCGCCTCCTGGTTTAGCTCCTAAAGGCCTGTTCACACCGGGACGAATTTTTAACGCCTCGTGACTAAACAAAGGGCACCAATGAGAGTGTGCACACCGACGCGAAAAAACGCCACACGACAAAGCGTCAAAAAAAAAAAACGCCTCGGGTTCGTTTTTTTTTTTCGACGCGTCGCGTCGAAATCTATTCGACCAATGAGAATGGCGCTTTTGCACACGTGTCTGGAGCTTCTGTAGTTACAGTAAAACACAACTTGGGGGCGCTCAAACACAAAACTGCCTTGCTGAGCACATATACCAGCGAAGAAGATAGACGCCAAGTAGCGTCAACACTGCCGCAAAGAAATAATGACGGACATTCTAAAATATCCCCTTACCAAGTACCAGTTGGAGCTACTGATGCTTGAAATATTCATGTTTTCTTTGTATTATTCTGACAAGCGCGTAAATACTTGCTCTCTTCTTCTGAGTGAAAAGCGACTTTAAGAATCGTAAAGTTGCGCAGCGCCACCTTGTGTACAGGAGTATTTCTGTTTACATTAAGCGCCATCTAATGTCAGGGAATGAAATTGCATGTTCGCTCGGCTCACCGTCAGCGAAAATCGCCTGGGTGTGAACACAAAAAACGTGGCGAAAAACACTGGCGAATAACGCCTGGCGAATATTCGTCCCGGTGTGTACGGGCCTTTAGACCTTCAGGCAGGTTATTGGCAGGTAGAGATGAACGAACGTAGTAAACCAGTCACTGCTTTTACAACACACCTGGGACTTTTCCAATTCAAATGCATGCCTTTCGGATTGGGAACGCAGCAGCAACATTTCAACGGTTGATGGAGAAAGTTTTAGGACAATTGAGAGGACGGATATGTTTTGTATACATTGACGACATCATTGTGTATTCAAAGACAAAAGCAGACCATCAGAAAGATTTGGCCACTGTATTTCAAAAGCTGCAGGCTGCCAATCTTAATTTGAATATGAAGAAGTGCCATTTTTTTAAAAGGCAGTTAAGGTTTCTGGGTCACCTTGTGTCAGAGAAAGGTGTGGAGATTGACCCAGACAAGACCCAAGCAGTAAGCAATTTCCCTGCTCCCAAAGACCTAAAATCCCTCCAACGATTCTTAGGTTTAGTTGGATGGTACCACAAGTTCATACCCCACTTTGCACATATAGCCGCTCCTTTGCATAATTTTAAAAAAAAAGGGGTTGAGTGGAGATGGACTGAGGAATGCCAGGTCAGGATGGATATGTTGAAAAAAGCTTTAAAAAGCCCTCCTGTATTAATTCAACCTAACCCAGTGCTTCCTTTCCAAGTTCACACAGATGCTAGTGAGGTGGGTCTCGGAGCAGTTCTGACCCAAGAAACTGGAAAAGGTGAGGGAGTCATCGCTTATTCTTCCAGACTGCTTAATGGGCCAGAAAAGAACTATTCCACCACCGAGAAGGAGGGCTTGGCTGTAGTTTGGGCAGTGGAGAAATGGCGACACTACCTAGAAGGTCAGGAGTTTCTCATTTATACAGACCATGCAGCATTATCATGGGCATTCAATTGTCCAAAGTCATCTTCCCGGTTGACGCGCTGGACCTTACGTTTACAGCAGTTCAACTTTAAAGTGCTCTACAGGAAGGGATGTCTCAATCAGGTTCCTGACGCATTATCAAGGGTTTGGGAACCAGAGGTGGGAACCATGGGTTCTAACAACCTACCACAGACCTGTGAACATTATGAAAACAGGTCTGCTCCATGTTTAAAGATCACTAGGAAGAGTTCCACCGACTTACCAACAACCTTAGCAGAGATAGCCGAGGCCCAGGCCAAGGACTCAACAGTGAACGAGCTATGTCAGTCTCAGTTAGGGAACCCTCCTGCCGATCGTATCAGTTTTATTAAACATCAAGGGGTCGTGTATCGTCGGGTTCCTCTGAGAGACCAAGGAACAAAATTCCAGTTAGTGGTTCCTAAGTTGCTAATCTCAGATTTCCTGAAATATTTCCACGATAACCCTCTAGGAGGACATCTGGGACAACTAAAAACATTGTTGCGGGTCTTGGAGGTAGCCTGGTGGCCTAATGTGCGTAAAGATATATGGGATCATACAAAAAACTCTGAGGTGTGTCAAAGAACCAAAGCAGATAACCGAAAACCATCAGGTTTATTACAAAACACCTCTGTGTCTCTGCCGGGAGAGATGTTGGGAATTGATATCATGGGACCTTTCCCAAGGAGCAAGAAATCGAACACTGTTCTTGTAGTGGTCGTTGACTATTATACAAAATGGGTGGAAATGTTTCCCCTCAAAGATGGCAAAACACCCCGAGTTGTAAAAGTCCTACGGGAAGAAATATTTACTCATTGGGGGGTACCAAAATACTTGGTGTCGGACAGGGGTCCTCAATTTACCAGTCATCTGTTGAACGAACTCTGTAACAACTGGGGAGTCGTACAGAAATTAACCACCAGCTACCATCCTCAAACAAATCTGACAGAACGTTTCAACCGAACCATAAAGACCATGATTTCCTCCTTTATCAGCCAGCAACACAACACCTGGGACCAATGGATCCCTGAGTTCCGCTTTGCCATAAACACCGCTCAACAGGAAACAACAGGGAAAACCCCTGCAGAGTTAGCCTTAGGACGAAACATACTTGGCCCACTGCAGCGGTTAATTCACAAACCTCCATCACCTGAACAGTTGGGGTCGTACAACCTGGTAGAGCGGCAACGTAAAATGGCAGAGGAGGTCAAACGGAGAGTGGGGTTGCATCAGGCTAGACAAGCTAGGTACTATAACCAACGGAGGAAAGATGCGCACTTTCTCCCGGGTAACCTAGTCTGGGTCCGAACACATCCACTTTCCAAAGCCACTGATAAGTTCACAGCAAAGCTTGCGCCTAGATGGGAAGGGCCAGCAAAAGTACTACAAAGATTAGGGCCTGTTAATTACAGGGTTGGTTGGGGTGACCCACAGAAGGAAGATACCGTCCATGTGGTTAATTTAAAGACCTATCATGGGTTAAGTCCTTAGAAGCCTCCGGCTGGAGGGGGGGACTATGTGACAAAGCCACATAAATGTATCATGTTTTCTGTATTTTACACCCTATGAGGTGAAGAGGTCCTATGTTTTCCTTTTATTTTAGTGAATGTGTGTATTTTGGGTATTTGTGTACCGGGGATGCCGCTGACGTCACTCCTCACAGCTGATGCGATCAGCTGGGGTGCGTTAACACACGGCATGGCTTCTGGGTTAATAAGGGACAGACAAGGTGGGCTAAAAGCCTAAGGAGAGTTCAAACTCTGACAAGAAGGAAAGGGAGACTAAGAGGGCCCTTCCAACAGCAAGCACGCACGGAATACCCCGGAAACCGACCATCGGGAGTCACAGAGGAGGATCTGACGCGGACCTTTCCAACTTCTGCCGCGGGGATTATTATTAATTTCTTTTGGGGAAGGACGTGGCTGGAAAGTGACCATGAGAAAAATGAGACTCCCTGACGTTAACCTGAAGGACGGGGTGAGATCATTTCAGTTTTTCTGTTTCTTTTGACTTTGGGAGGAATTGTTTACGTTGGAGCGCTTACGCGCACACAGGTGGGAGTCGCTAGACGGACAATAGGGAATCATCGTAAACGCGTGCACGGACCTATAATGTAATCGGGAGCGCGATTCATGGAGTGTGACTGGGTTCAATGAAATTATGATGGTTAAAGAACAAATCTTGATTTAATTGGTTGTTCATTTGTTCATTTGTGTTCCATAGTCAACCCACGACAATAATCTTAAGACTCTAAATGAACTGTAGAGTGTTACACACTGTTCCACTGTCATGCCTCTTTATTATTTAAACATTTACATGTCTTTGTTGTCTCACTTCTTTGTCAAACTGCCGAAGTTCCTGTGTTTTTACGTTTTTCTTTTTTGTTTTCTCTGACCCCAACCTGTAAGAGCAACCTTAGATAATCACCCTGACTGAATGTGGTTCTATTGTTTGAAACATGAAAGTCATTTAAAGGATCATCAATGTATTGATGATTTCTGGTCTCCTGGGTTTTGGATCCCTCACCACTGATTTTGTGTCTTCCCCTCGTCAGTCACACGGCGGTTTAGGTTGATGATCATCCACAGCTGTCTTCATTTCAGTTATTTACTTTCTGTGCATTTTAGTATCTGTTTTTCAGACCATCTGCTTTGTCACCTTTTTTGCTCTTCTTTACATCATATTTTATGAGTACATTTATTATAATACATACGTTTCTATCACAAGACTCGTCTTCTGCATTTTGGGTCTGCTAGTTCTAAACGGTCCATTTTCTTGTTAGTCTTTTGCTTTATGCCACAATGGCATTAAATATCTGGTTTTGGAGTCTTGGCTGGGATTAAGGCATGTTTTCTTTTGAGAGGCAGCTACCTATGGTGCAGTGCAGGTTCTTTATATTTGTGTCATTAGGAATGTGATACACATACACATTCAAACAAACCTGTGATCGGATGGTGTTCCTTGTTACCTGCAATGCTCCTCTCCAAGGGCACACAGGTCTGATTTGAAAGCGCGCATTGAAAGCAAAATCTCTCCGATGATGAAAGAAATGCAATGGGGAGAAGCTACAGCTTGCTCTCCGGTAAACAGAAAAGAGGAATCGGCTCCTTAGGGAGCGGTAGAATAAAAAATGTTTGTTGCTCCTCATGTCACCTGCGACTGGTTAACTTCTTCAGTGCTTCCTTCCTGAGTGCATTGATCTAAATTTTGTGCAAACAGAAATCAGCGAAGACACAACAGCTCCTCTCCCTGAACTTGACATGTATTTTTATTAAAGTAAGCAGCTGTTCGATAGTGCTAAGGAGAACAGGGGATTGACTCTGGCGTAATTATACAAACCTCTGCATGAATTTGGCCCTTATGGAGACTGAACACTTAACCCGGTCTAAATGCACAAGGGCAGCTCAATAATATTTATTTATTTCCCTGACTTGAATAGCAGCCAGCCTTCTCCCAAACAGGACAGGCACGTTCAGTCTATTTCCTTTGAAATAATCACAGGAGCGTTACACTTCAGAACCTTCAGAGGGTGGGATCTCACAGAGGAGATGCACATATGGAAAGCACTGGAGAAATTCACTCTGTTTCCCAGGTTTCAAGTGCAGAATGAACTGATGCCTAAAAAGCTGCACAAAGCATTTCCCTGCAAGTTTTAAAACTGAGGATAAAGAGTACATTACTAATCAAAATGTTAAAGTTAAATCATTCAGTAACTGTACTTCAATTCTTCCTCCTTGAAATCTATCACTGCTCACCCAAGAAGCTTCATCGGTCTAATATGTTATTTTTCAGTGGTTAAAGGCTGACATGAAGTAATGTTAAGCAGAGAAATTAACTCCAGAACAAAAACCAACAATAGGGCTTTTTTCAAGGAAAGATGTTTGACTTAGGAGACATATAAAGCACAGGGAACATCTTCTCCCAACAACTACAGCATTACAACAACAGACATCTCTACACATTCTGATTCAGTGTATGAATTCTGTCAGACCCTGCAGAGACATTGATGTGATTTTTCCGGTTCCAGGTTACAGCACGGACGCGTGTGGCTCACGGCAACTACACAACTGTCTTCAAGTGACTTAAAAGTTGATTTTCTCCAAAAAAAGAGTGCTGACCATGGCCCCATGATTTTTCCTAATGTAATTTTGCACATATTTTAACTTTGATACTTGAGCATTTATTGCTATGAAGATTTTTGAAACAGTGTTATGTCCATTTTACTGATATAGTATTATTTTTATCATATAAATGACTTTTATAAGTGACATAATCTGCATATATTTTGAATAACTGATCTGAAGTTGCCATGTTGATTTCTAAAATAATTACTTTTACATGATAATTAAGTAATTCATCTTTGTCATGTGCTATATTGATACTTCAGGATTCTTAATTCTGTCTGATAAAAGCCAGGAACTGAATAATGACAAATCATGTAATAAAATGGTTACAGTATAACGGGGTGGGATTATATAAATTTGCTTCCTTCCACTCCCTTTCAAGCAATATTTATTAATATGTCTAATTATCCTCAGTTTGATAGGTCATTGTATGAATGTATAACTGATGATAATTGTTTTTGTGTGTTATTCTTATTTGATTGCTTGAAATAAACCATTTCAAATAAAAAAAAATCAAAATGTGCTTTTGTTTTCTGTTCTTTTCCATTGTGCTGCTGGATTCACTCCTTTCCTCTCTTGTTTGAATTACTACCAGTGGTATTCAGTGAAAAAAACAGTATGAAGTTCATCTGAAGGGTTTTGGTGTCACAAAGGCATTCCACGTCTTCCTGGAGTGCATTTCCATGGTAACTGATGGTGCAAACCCTCCTTCATTGCAAGCTGCATGTGAAAATGCAGCCTAGAAATCAACCAGTTCTCCAAGTAAATCAAATGAAACACTGTGTGTGTGTGTGAGAGAGAGAGTGTGAGTGTGTGTGTATTGTGTCTTTGATTTTAAGTTTTTAACCTCGAGACAAATAAAATTGCTGTTCTGTAGCAATCATTAGCCCAAAATTCAAGAGCCTTTTATAGAATAAATTTGAAAATAAATCAAATTTAACATGTAATACTTCTATTTCTCTTTTTTATTGAGCTAAATAGTATAATCTGGTTAAGTAAATAATAATAAAACCAGGAAAAACAACTAAATATCATCATTTAACCCGTGTGCTATCTTAGATGACCCCACCTTTACATTGACGTGTTCTCCCTACCATGACAAAGGTGGATAAAGGTGGAAAGATTTCATGTAATCCATGGACACCAGTGAGGTTCACAAATCATTGAATAAAAAAGGTTCAGTGCACTGTCTAGTGGGTCTAGATGACCCAACTCCCAACGTTAAAGTGCCTAGGATAGCACAAGGGTTACTCCTTGTGCTATCTTAGATGACCCCACCCTTATATTGACGTGTTATGCCTGACATGACAAAGGTGGATAAAGGTGAAAAGATTTTATGTAATCCATGGACACCAGTGAGGTTCACAAATCATTGAATAAAAAAGGTTCAGTGCACTGTCTAGTGGGTCTAGATGACCCAACTCCCAATTTTAAAGTACCTAGGATAGCACAAGGGATGAGAGAGCAAAAGAAGTGACCGTTATGGCAGCATACCCATCCACACCCACAACAAAATGGCGGTTCATGTTTCTGTGCTTTGCTTCTGTTGGTTATTCATTTTGTTCTTATTTGGACTAACTTTTTTTGTTTTTTTTCTTTTCCACTCAGAGACTAAGTTTTGTGTTTATTCTTAAATGTTTTTTAGTTTCCCCTAATCTTTCTCGGGTGGTCTGATCAGACACTATATACAGTGACTTGCAAAAGTATTCACCCCCTTGACATTTATGTTTCATTTTATATTTTGTTTAATTTACATTACTTTGTGGAATTTTGTTTTCAAATTGACATAAAAGGTTTTATTTCTAGTTATTTATTTCTAGTGTCAGGAAAGACTAATTTTATTGACTATGAGGGATTTATTACAGCAACAAAAGGGACAAACATCCAAGGTGAATACTTTTGCAAGGCACCATAGGGTTCCCCCGTCGTGTCTCTTTAGTTAGTTTATTTCTGTTACTTGATTTGTTCAATTGGTTAGGTTAAAGTTAAGTTTGTTGCCGGAGTAAATTCTGGTTCTGTTTATCTCTTTTCGGGCCCAGTTTGTAAATGATCTACATTTTTGAGAAAAATGAAACTTTCATTTTTTGATTATTTTTCTGTTGTCCTATTTGGCTGCTCGAACTCTTACAGTGACCATCAACCTCCTTTGTAGAATTTAGCAATGAAATGATGAATCAAAGCTTATAGTTGTATCTGCATGAAGAACTAGGAGGGTGGTTCACTCAGCCGAGCAGATCATCAGAACCACCCTCCCAGGCCCAGAGGACATCTACTCGGAGCGGTGTGAAGCAAGAGCTCTCAAACGATCAGGGACAGAACTCACCCCAGCCACAGTCGGTTCAACCTGCTGACTCCAGGAAGACGTTACCGCTCCCTGAGGGGCCACATGGAGAGGAGGAGGAGCTTCTTTCCTCAGAACTGGTTATGTATATATTTGTGTATTTATTTGTTTATTTATTTACTAAGTTGGTCATTTCATTGTTTAAATTCATTAAATCTTGGAGTGTAACAAAAAAGCATTTCACTGCTGCATTGCAATGTAATTCAGGCATGTGACAAATAAAATTAGATTGAATAAATGATTATTTGTCATTTTTAGTCTAATTTACCATATTTTCCCAGCACAGATTGGTAAGTGCTGGGAAAATAAAAAGAATAGAACCATATTCCCTGAACCACAGACTTAATTAAATAAAAAAATATTATTATTTTAATTGACTAAATTATCTGTAAAACTCTGTTTTTTAAAGACCCACTCTGATAAAAATTGTGTTTTGCATGTTTTTTTTTTCATGTTCTTGTGGCATTTTCTTGTTGAAAATTAAGCTTTTGAATGCATTTCTGCATATTTCTTGATCGAAATTGTTGTGAATTAGGAGCAGACAAAAAGTCTTTGGAAGAAGTTCATAGTAGTGACGTAGAAGCTAAAATCGGCGGGGCACAAGCACCCTGCTCAGCTTTAACTCTTGTGCTATCCTATGGGGCCAAGATAACTATTGAAATGTTCTCCCTACCATGACAAAGGTGGATAAAGGTGGAAAGATTTTATGTAATCCATGGATACCAGTGAGGTTCACAAATCATTGAAGAAAAAAGGTTCAGAGCACTGTCTAGTGGGTCTAGATGACCCATATCCCAATGTTATAGTGCCTAGGATAGCACAAGGGTTAATCTGATGCATCCACCTGCAGACAAATAGATCAATGAACGTCTTTGTTTTCCTCGTCTGAGCTGGAATCTGGATCTAAAGTGCACAGATGGATAGCTCCAATAATGTTTGCCGTTTTAGTTGTGATGTTCGATTCGGGGTATGAGGGTGTGTAAGTCAGCGTGAGAGCGTGTGTAAACAGATGGATGATGGGAAAGGGATGTGGGCTTACTCCATATCAACGGTCCTGCCCACAACTCAGACGTGAATTTTTTATGAACTCTTGCCACTCTGTAGATACTATGTCCTAGAAAATGACACAGGTTTTTGGATTTTGGCTAAAAGAAGTCATGCTTTGACTCTCTGCCTGAATTTTACCTAAAGATTTTCAGCTCTCACTTAGATTTTATTTGTAAACCTTCATGAAAACCTAAACCCCTTCATCAGACAAATTTGGCTTTTTATTTTGATGATAACCGATTAACTGATGGGGAGATCCAGCTCTCAGGATCTTTGGCAGCACAAAAGCCACAATTCAGTGCCGTTACTGTCTTTGGGACACCGGAGCCGGCACACTTGGCTGCTCTTTTGACTGCCCCATTGACATGTAAATGTACTCCTGCTATAAGGCATCAGCACAGAGCAGAGAGAGGAGAAAAAAATGACTCAATTGAAATGTCAATAGTAATTTTTGGCATGCAGGGGACATCTAAGAGTCAAGGGCTGCCTCCCGGGAGAAATGTAAAAATGGAGGAGAGTGATGGGAGTAGGTAGAATGCTGAAGGAGGGTGGTGTGTGTGTGCAGGGGATGGAGATTGTAAAAAGGATGGAAGATGTAATAGAGGGGGCAGATAAAGTGGAAGTGAGAGTGATGGAGTGGGGGGGTAACAGTAGTCAGAAGGAGAGCTGTCAGAGAAGAAGGAGCATCCACAAGTAGGGAGATGGGGGGATGGTGAGGTGGAGGAAGAAGGAAAGGAGGGGTGAGGAAGGACAACGGAGCCCAGGCCCTCCTTTGGGAATCTTCCCCTGTGCTCCTCCTCCACTGATGGACAGGCTGAAATACCACAGGAGCCACCTCCCGTAATGACTTGATGAATGAGCTTCTCCAGCAAAAATCCCCTGCTGTACCCCACCACCCCCTCCACGGCAGCCTCTCTCCATGCTCTGACACACCAGGAAACGAGCAGCCTCTCGGTTTGAAACGAGCATATTTGATGGCCTGCACCTTTACGCCTGCTACCCCAGCAAACCCCACACCTGTATTTATGACTAATCTATATTGTTTTGCAACAATGTTATTGACAGGGAAAGTAACTGAGTGGTGCTTGCTCTTGTCCGATTTGATCTCTCCAACAGTTCAGCAGCAGCAACAACAACTTGTTCTTTGCAGAACAAAGTCATTAATTCTGGATTTTCTAATCAATATCTCTATAGCTCTGTCTTGTTTTCCAAATCAATGATGAAGCTTTTATTGTATCTGTCCTCTGTGTCCCCTCAAGTACGTTTCCACTCACACAACGTGGAAAAAAAGGAATAAAAGTCTTGAATAAGTGAAATGTGTTCCAGAAATCCACACGAGGCTCCCATCTGCAAGATTCAGAAATCACAGTTCAGCAACACTTTAGGTAGGAATGACAATAATATATGACTTCAGTTTTTGTCTGGGATGTTCAACTGCAGGCCTCAAGGGTTGCCGAGTTGTGTTATGTTGATAGAAAATTCAGAATCCAGGAAATAAGCACATCGATGGACAGAATGAACAGCAGAAACCAGCAGGACAGAGACTCACGACTTTAGGTTTAACACCCAACACAACAAGAAGACAAAAATACAATTTAAGCTTGAAGGGATCAAAATATTTTTTTTGTATTGCTGTCAGTGTTTCCAAGAGAGGGAATGTCTAAACTGCTGTTTACTAGAATACCCACTGAACATCTTCACAGAAAACGTTACTGAAACAAGAAAGTTCATGAACCTCTATCATCTACAGCAGATGATAGAGGTTGCTGGAGCCTATCCCAGCTACTGTAGTGAAGCCATTTATTAAAATACGGTACAGACCAACAGTTTGGACACACCTTCACATTCGAAGAGTTTTCTTTATTTTCATGATTTTGAAAATTGTAGATTCACACTGAAGGCATCAAAACTGTGAATTGACACTTGTGGAATTATATACATAACAAAAAAGTGTGATACAACTGAAAATATGTCATATTCTAGGATCTTTAAAGTAGCCACCTTTTGATTTGATTACTGCTTTGCACACTCTTGGCATTCTCTTGATGAGCTTCAAGAGGTAGTCACCTGAAATGTTTTTCACTTCACAGGTGTGCTCTGTCTGTTAGAATGAACGAGGCTGGACCCAGAAGCAGGACAGAGACAGGAGATGGATGAGTTAAGAGGGTTTTATTTAGTCCCAGTGGTGTTGGAGGGTTCTGGCATGGATGGTTCATAGCTTGGACGGATGACTGAAGAAGAGATGAGCTTGACTTGATGTTCGGATGAACTGCGATGGGTGAGGAAGGGTGAAGGTAGAGCTGGTGGTAATCCCTGAAGAGGCAGAAATAAAGGCGGATTTGATTTCTGAAAATACGAGGCACTTAGCATGAAAACTAGACTTAAGACTTGGCTTAAGGATTCAGTACTCAACCGCATAAAGCAGACGGACTGACGTCGCCTGAAGGGTGGTGGTTCCTTATGAAGGCTGCAGGCTGATTAGAAGATGGGTGGCAGGTGCGAGGATGAACCCAGGATCCTAACACTGTCAGGTTTAATAAGTGTGAGTTCTTCCATCCATCCATCCATCTTCCTCCGCTTATCCGGGACCGGGTCGCGGGGGCAGCAGACTGAGCAGAGATGCCCAGACTTCCCTCACCCCAGCCACTTCCTCCAGCTCCTCTGGGGGAACCCCGAGGCATTCCCAGGCCAGCCGAGAGACATAGTCTCTCCAACGTGTCCTGGGTCTTCCCCGGGGCCTCCGCCCAGTGGGACATGCCCGGAACACCTCTCCAGGGAGGCGTCCAGGGGGCATCCGGACTAGATGCCCGAGCCACCTCAGCTGGCTCCTTTCGATGTGGAGGAGAAACGGTTCTACTCCGAGCTCCCTGCGGGTGACCGAGCTTCTCACCCTATCCCTAAGGGAGCACCCAGCCACCCTACGGAGGAAGCTCATTTCAGCCGCTTGTATTCGGGACCTCGTTCTTTCGGTCATGACCCATAGCTCATGACCATAGGTGAGTATTGGAACGTAGATCGACCGGTAAATTGAGAGCTTTGCTTTTCGGCTCAGCTCTCTCTTCACCACGACGGACCGATAGAGCGACCGCATAACTACGGACGCCGCTCCGATCCGCCTGTCAATCTCACGCTCCGATCTTCCCTCACTCGTGAACAAGACCCCAAGGTATTTAAACTCCTCCACCTGGGGCAAGGACACTCCACCGACCGAGAGATGGCAAACTACCTTTCTCCGGTCAAGGACCATGGCCTCAGATTTAGCGGTGCTGACCCTCATCCCAGCCGCTTCACACTCGGCCGCAAACCGCCCCAATGCACGCTGGAGATCCCGGTTCGATGAAGCCAACAGGACAACATCATCTGCAAAAAGCAGAGAGGAAATCCTATGGTCCCCAAACCAGATCCCTTCTGGCCCCTGGCTGCGCCTAGAAATTCTGTCCATAAAAACTATGAACAGAACCGGTGATAAAGGGCAGCCCTGCCGGAGTCCAACGTGGACCGGGAACAGGTCTGACTTACTGGGTCTTAGAAGATGGGTGGCAGGTGCGAGGATGAACCCAGGATCCTAACACTGTCAGGTTTAATAAGTGTGAGTTCTTACCTTATAAATGGGGTTGGGACCATGAGTTGTGTTGTGCAGAAGTCAGGTGGATACACAGCTGATAGTCCTACTGAATAGACTATTAGAATTGGTATTATGGCAAGAAAAAAGCAGCTAAGTGCAGAAAAACAATTGGCCATCATTACTTTAAGAAATTAAGGTCAGTCAGTCCGAAAAATTGGGAAAACTTTGAAAGTGTCCCCAAGTGCAGTCACAAAAACCATCAAGCATTACAAAGAAACTGGCTCACATGCGGCCCCAGGAAAGGAACATCAAGAGTCCCCCTTGCTGCGGAGGATATGTTCATCCGAGTCACCAGCCTCAGAAATGTTGGGTTTACAGCAGCTCAGATTAGACAGCAGGTCAATGGCACACAGAGTTCTAACAGCAAACACATCTCCACAACAACTGTTAAAAAGAGACTGTGTGAATCAGGCTTTTTCAGGTTCATGGTAGAATATCTACTAGGAAACCACTGCTAAAGAAAGACAACAAGCAGAAGAAACTTGTTTGGGCTAAAGAACAAAAGGAATGGACATTAGACCAGTGGAAATCTGTGCTTTGGTCTGATGAGACTAAATTTTAGATTTTTGGTTCCAACCACCAGAAAAGGTGAACGATTGGACTCTACATGTCTGGTTCCCACCGTGAAGCATGGAGGAGGAGGTGTGATGGTGTGTGGGTGCTTTGTTGGTGTCACAGTTGGGGATTTATTCAAAATTGAAGGCATATTGAACCAGCTTGGCTACCACAGCACCTTGCAGCGGCATGCTATTCCATCCGGTTTGCATTTAGTTGATCCATCATTTATTTTTCAACAGGACAATGACCCAAACACACCTCCGGGCTGTGTCAGGGGCTACTTGACCAAGAAGGAGAGTGATGGGGTGCTGCACCAGATGACCTGGCCTCCACAGTCACCAGACCTGAACCCAATCAAGATGGTTTGGGGTGAGCTGGACCACAGAGTGAATGCAAAAGGGTCAACAGGTGCTAAGCATCTCTAGGAACTCCTTCAAGAGTGTTAAAAGACCATTTCAGGTGACTACCTCTTGAAGCTCATCAAGAGAATGCCAAGAGTGTGCAAAGCAGTAATCAAAGCAAAAGGTGGCTACTTTGAAGAAACTAGAATATGACACATTTTTTTGTTATGTATTTATTTCCACATGTGTTAATTCATAGTTTTGATGCCTCTAGCGTGAATCTACAATTTTCATAGTCGTGAAAATAAAGGAAACTCTTTGAATAAGAAGGTCTGCAGAAAACGGTTGATCTGCTTGGACACAGCACTCTGTGTATAGCCAGCAGCCTTAGCTAGGAACCTTTGTGGCTTACCCAAACTATGGAGGAGATCGATGAAGGTCTTTTGGCTAGTTGTCAAGTCTGAACTCTTCCCCGTACTGAACCCAACTGAGACAATTGAACCAGACCAATTCATGAGATCTGAGAAACCAGGTGCTATGAGTTTTGTAGGTGATCAGTTGGTGAAACCCTTTTTAGGACATTCATGTCATAAAAAAATTGGGGAGATTTCTCCACGGTTTTCTAATTTTCTAAAATCCTGTTGTTGTGGGTTTTATGGGCTGGAACACCAATGTGTGTAAGAAAGAAACAAAATAAAAAAAATACATGAAATTAATTACTGATGGGCCCCAAACCTACATTCTATGAAAGTTTAATTTTCTCAATTCACGTTTGCATGCCGAAAAGTTTTGGGCACCCCTGGTTTAGGTTCATAGCACACTTTCTCAAATTTTATGCTTACGTTTAGTTTTGATGACTTCTCTTCAACCTGCAAAGGTTCTCATTAATAATAATCCTGAAACAGAACACACACAACAACATTGATTCAAACCACCCTTTACAGCACAAACTAGGACTTTACAACTATCAGGACAAGATCAGGACTTTACAACACAGAGCCCAGGTGGTGCCCAACAGCTCTGACGGAAAGAAGAAGGAGGTGCAACATATCCATCAAGCCCTCCGAACCTGTGGATATCCCAACTGGGCTTTCACCAGATTCCAACATACAAGAAAACAAGACAGTAAGGAACAAGAGCCAAACGGGAACAGTATTTCAATTCCTTAGATCTCAGGCCTATCTGAAAAACTAAAAAGGATTTTCAGACAACATAACATCCCAGTTCATCTCAAACCAGTTAATACTCTCAGACAAAAACTGGTTCATCCAAAGGACAAAATTCCCAGCCACAAACAGAGTAATATTGTGTACTCTATCTACTGCAAAGAAAACTGCAATGGACAATATATAGGAGAAACCAAATAACCTCTACACAAACGGCTTTACCAACATTGCAGAGCCAACTCAAGTGGACCTGAGTTGCAGTGCACCTCCCCTGAAGGCCACAAACCACTCGTTTGAGGACAGTGAAGTCCGAATTCTAGCCAGAGAGAAAGGATGGTTTAAGCGAGGAGTGAAAGAAGCCATTTTTGTCAAGAAGGATAAACCTTCTCTTAATAAGAATGGTGGTCTCAAGTTTAGTCTTCCATCCATCTACAGCAGTGCTCTTAAACCAAAACAAACCCAACCAGTTCCACCTGGGTCGTCAGCAGCTGAAAGAGATGACCAGTTTGGGGAGGGAGTCACTGGCTCCCCAACCCCCAGCTGAGGACAAAGGACTCTTAAAGACCAGAAACCATGTAGGCTAAGTTGACAATACTATTCAGTTTCAGGTCGGACTCCTCCCCCATGAGTGGATATATACCAGCTCTTTTAGCAGATAATTCAGAATTGACAAAGCCTTTTGGATAAGAGGTGAAACGTCTTCAACTTTAAAAAACTACGTCCAGATGACAACCCCTAAACCTACTGCTAGATGGAATCAACCTGGATGAATGAGAGTCTTCATCGACAAACACAACAACACTTAACTTTCACACCTGGAAAAACAGATAAAAATCTAAATTTGCGCAGAAGTACATTAAAAATTAGTTTTTGATTCTAGAGTAAAGAGATGTGGAGTGCACAATTTCGAAACTACAGATTTAATTTTAGTCATCTAAAAATAATCAATTCTTCCAGGGGAGCAGCAGCTTCCTCTGAGGCTTTAATCCAAATACCTTCAGGCAAACACACAAGCCTTGGGGTCATCAATCTCTGACAGAGGGCAGGGCAATTTCCAGGGCAGGACATACTGGGTCAAATAACATGCTCATAATATTGAAGCTGATCGTCTGTGTGAAGCAGCTGGAACTGAGGCTGCTCAAGAAGACACGGGAAATAAAGAGAGGAATGAAAAAGAAAACCAGAGCAAGTCTGCAAGAGTGCAGCTATTATGGGGGAGTAAGAGAAAAATATCTCAATGAAGGGAAAAATGTAAAGGAAAAGGTGAACAGAAGAGCGTATGTATGAACGCAGGCATTGTGTTATCTCCTTGTGAAGCAGATGTACTTTATCTGCCTGGAAGCAGGAGGCTGCCTTCACAAAAGCCTCTTTTCACTCATGAAACTTCAGTCCTCACAGAGCTCTTCTTGCCAGTTTGGCCTTTTGGAGATTAACCTGAAACAGATCTTATGCTCACACAAGTGTTGGGGCATCTCAGTGAAAGGGATACCTTTCCGTCAGAAAAATGTTAGCTTCATTGTAGTTTCATTTGCAGCGCATTACTGTGGGTAGTTGTTGGGTACAGTTGCGGGTAAAAAACAACAAAATGACATTTTAAAGCATGGGTGACATGCTCTGTCAGGCCATCGATTGGCTTGTCCTCCTTCATTACTGCTGTATTAGGTATTGCACACTTTGCCAGAGTTGTGACAGCCTCAAACGCGTTCAGCTTGAGCGGCTTCGATCCTCTATAAAAGGCCACAGCATGCTGAGGAGTGCCGTGTTGGGTCAAGATGAGTTACCAATCAAGGACATGGTCGTAATGTTCCCAGGGCTCTGGAGTTACGATCCAGTTACAGAGTCGTGGTTGTGGATCTTCAACTCTCCTGACTCCTCATAGCTTCACCTCATCACTCAGGGTAACCTGCTTTTTTTGTGCAAAGACACAGTCAAATTTATCTACAAAGTATTACCTGCACCACTGGTCATAGTACAAACAAGTAAAATTATTTGCACACAAAAAACATTGAACCAAATCTATGGGATGTCACTTTGCCTATTTTTGTATGTTTATCTTTAAAAAAGAGCACATTATTTTGATCTTAACTGGCTTTTTAAAATAATAAGAATAAAACACATCAGTATGACACCTCTCAAAAACCCCAGGGACTGAGTTATGAACACAGGCCATTTTTTGCCCATGTCTGGCCAACAAATTCTGTTTAAGTTTGGGTAAACTTAACCCTATTAGCAACGTATAAAAAGTAGTTACAAAAATAGTTCCAATTTTTACTTTTGTGCATCTCCTTTACATACAGAGACATTCGAGGATAAACCACAAACCTTTGGAGGACATTACCTGTCAGCTGGTCTGGAACACCTCAAGGAGCAGCTGAGAAAAGAAGCTGAGCTGTTGGAAGTCTCCTCACTGGAAATAGTGAGGACACTGCAGCTTGGATAAGAACCATAGTGTTTGTGCTAAAAGAAACAGAGATGGACAGATTTTAGTAGATAATCTTTTTTTAATTGAGTTACTTTTACTTTTTAAATTTCACGGTAAGTCCATAAATATTTGAACATGTTTATGGATTTCTAATCTGATATGGACCATCAAAGGAACTGGTTTTAGAACTATAATGGAGACTGTTTACAATTAAAAGATCCACAAAAGAAGTCACAGCATATGGTTTCAACCCAAGTAAAGTGTCTATAACCACGTACATTTTATTCACAGATGCTGTCATGGTGAAAAGAGGAGGAAGTGCTTGGTAAATAAAAAAAGTTTATTTGTCCCGAAGGAAGGTGCTGAAATCTGGAACTAGTGAGGATGGTAGTCACTGCTGTTCAAAAAAATGAAAAAAATCCTTGAGGGTGGTCAGGCTAGAAGATTAGGGAGTCATGTGGTGAAAATGTAGTCAAGGCCAGAGTAAATCTTTTAAAATATGTGGAATCAACACTATTGGATGTTGGCTGACAAACTGGCTGGTAAGGACTAGTAAAAACCTGCCAGGGTGAGTGTAAATGCAGGTGTATCAGGAGTCAGTAATCCTGTGGACCTGTGGAGAAGAGACAGATACCAACAGGAAACAGCCAGAAGACAGCAATTGCACAGATAACCTGAAGGGATGATAGAGGAACCAATAACGTCCATACTCTCCTTCCAAAGACTACAACAATGGACCAAAACCAACCATGAAAGTACAGATGGTTTTAGACAAACGTAATTTATGGTCCTGAAAAAAGAGGTGAATGTTTTATTGACAGACAATTGGGATCTACAGTTTTTGAACGTGGAGCCGCATGCTGCTGAAGTGGTTAGTGGTTAGCTCTCGCCTCTCAGCGAGAAGGCCCTGATTTGAATGCCAGCTGGAACCTTTCTGTGTGGAGCTTGCATGGTCTCCCTGTGGACATGTGGGTATTCTCCGGCTTCCTCCCACAGTCCAAAAACATGCTTCATAGGTTAATTGGTGACTCTAAATTGCCCTTAGATGTGCATGTGTGAGTGTGCAGTCCTGCAACAGGTTGGTGACCCATTCATGATATTAATAATTATAATACATTACCTTTATAAGGCGCCTTTCTGAGCACTCCACCTTCACCCAACAGTAGCTGGGATAGGCTCCAGCGACCCTGTGACTCCAAAAGGGATTCAGTGGATTATAAAAGTGAATGGATGAATTGTTGGATTTGAGTCTGCCCTAAAACAAAAGGGGGTGAATGTGACTCTGGAAGAACAGAAATAGGAAGCCAGTCAGCTTAAAATGATCTAACAGTTAAACATCGTTTTAATCTTTAGGCCTAATATGTTGCAAACCTCTGTCAGTGTCTCTTACAATGAAGTCATAACAACAGAGACATGTTGTTCACTGAAACCAGACATTGCACTTTTAAGCACGCTGCAGAGTAAAAGGACTCTTGATTGCAGAACGCCAGAAAGCTCTGTGATAGAACATACTGGGGTGGAACTTTCACGGCCTCCCAGAATCAGTGTGGAGACTGAGAAACCGTTACAGAGGGGATCAATAGTCTCCTTTCATGCCATCATTTCTAGCG
Source organism: Oryzias latipes (assembly GCF_053564925.1). Lineage (NCBI taxonomy): Eukaryota > Metazoa > Chordata > Actinopteri > Beloniformes > Adrianichthyidae > Oryzias > Oryzias latipes. The sequence goes on from NC_136239.1 coordinate 7,757,296, forward strand.
AAAGCATTGCCTCAACCGACTAGTGACACTGCCAAATTGGGCTACATGCTTACTTGTATGCACTGATCCCTGGCTGACCCCAATGTTGTGTCAGAGAGCATCCAAGGCTGCAAATGATTCCTGAGCAGACAGCACAGTGCCTGTTACATAATACATGATTACAGACAACATGGAAGGCTGCGCTGTGATTAATCAGCTGTAAGAAAAAAGCGTCTTCTGGCTGTGCTGACCAGCTTTCTCTTCCTCCTCTTCCTGCCCCTGAGAGTAGTACTTGATCAACCAAGTAACCTTTTGCGTGAGTGCACTCCAAAGGCCGTTCAGCAGAGAATGGCTGCAATAGAGGGCAGGCGGTGCATCAGTTTGAAAGCCCATTCCCTTCCATGACTCCCCCTTTGCTCTGCTGGAGCCTGCCACCAGAAAACCTCAAAAACCCAAGAAAGCAATGCTGAACATGCACTCTTACTGCACAATGCAGTGTCTTATCAAAGGTTCCAAAAATGGGGTGAATTCAAAAAGACTTTTTTTTTTCCTGAGCCGCTGAAAGAACTCTTCCACCTACAGTGTAGTTGAATGGGGAAGATCACTGGTGCTGACTACATCACAGAGGAGAACAATAGCCACCATACATGCACAATACTTCTATACTAATTTTTTTTGCAGATGATGCTGGCTTCTCAAAAAAAGTACACCCTGGTCACCTGTTGCTTGTTTGGTCATTTTTCAAATCTATGCTAACTGCCCTTCAAGTTCTCTCATTTTAGTGAGCCAGCGAAGGCTACTGTTGACCGCGCGAACCGAGAAATATTGAAGCGATTCTGTAGCATAATTAAAAATAAAAGTCAAAACCAGAAATGCTTTTTCATTTTCTTCTTCAACACTGCTTATTCTGTCACTTAATTAAAATGATAATAAAAAATGGTATTTGACATTTGGCCAATCGCACACCTGCACTTGGCTACACCATCCCCAGTAACAAGATGTCCGACATAGCTCACTTTACGACGGAAAAGATAGTGCTTGTTCTGCATAAGTTTAAGCATTGGCCTAGCCTCTCCAGCATCTCTGACACATCTTTTCCCAGGACAATGAAATTATCTCATCCAGGTAAATAAGGCAAGTTTCCCACTACAAGCCTGCCCGGATGCAGCTGACTGGCCGTCTACCGGCAAGCCAGCTGCGGAATGGGATATTGTAGTTTAAGGTTGAATAGGAATAATAATATTTAAGACTTGTCTTTTATTAACATACTCGTTAGCCAGCCAGAAGCGACACGACACGGGGAGGAGTGTGTGATGCTGAATACGCGCAGGGGCAGAGGGGAACTCTGCCTGCCCTGTGAGTATGGGAAAGCGTAGCCACACTCCTCGGGATGGCCCAAGGCAACCGTGGTCGCTTCTGGTGCTGGCAGATGTGTTTGTCTTCAGGTCCTGGTGCGTGTGACCGGAGGACTTCCCTGGTCATGGAGAGAGGACATCATGGGCCAAGTCTGGCGGGTGGAGGACGTCACCTGGGTTCCAGATCTGCTGTCTCCCAAAGCTGCTTTTGTTGGATGTCCCCCAGACTTTTAGTATTGCTCTTTAGTAGTTTTTACCCTGTTTCTGCATTTTATTGTATTTTATAGTTTTTAACCCTTGTGCTATCTTAGATGACCCCACCCTTACATTGATGTGTTATTCCTACCATGAAAAAGGTGGATAAAGGTGGAAAGATTTCATGTAATACATGGACACCATTGAGGTTCACAAATCATTGAAGAAAAAAGGTTCAGAGCACTGTCTAGTGGGTCTAGATGACCCAACTCCCAACATTAAAGTTCCTAGGATAGCACAAGGGTTAAACATCTCAATGGCCAGCCAGGTTTTAGGATTAATAAATTGTTGTTGTGGCCAAAAATACCCGGTTCTTTTTTTGGTGGCATGTGTGCTCTCACCCAGATCATCCCTCTATCCTGCAATAATTCAATTTCCTCTTTTCATTCCATCTCCAAACTTCTTACTGCACACCCCTTTAACATATTTCTCTGTCTGTTTTGTGCCTGCACAAACGTCCTTCTTTGGCACAGTTTGTTCACACCACTGGGGGCGTGGAAAATGACAGGAAACTGTTTTGGTGTGCAGATCCAAAGGGATTGGAATGAGGAGTTGCAACAGCCGGTGAAGTTGTAAACTGTGACTGAGGATAACATTCAGTGTGTTGCACTTCACAACATTCCCCGGTAGATGCGCAGTAATTTTGATTGATGTCTTCTGCAAATGGGTTAGTGCGTGAAAACTTAAGTTGAGAAGTTTCACGTAGTGGCGATTGAGTCACTCTCTGCCTGAATCCAAGGGAATCGAACGTGTTAACATGTTCTCTGCCCTTTTCATTAGCACCTGCATTCTCCATTCCAGAGTTATATTATCTCTCATCAATTAATGTCAATGCCATGAAGGGGTTTGAAAGGTTTGTTGCTCATCCCCTTGCGCATCCCTTTCTGCCAGGTATTCACCGGGGGCAGCCATTACACTTTTAAACTGTGCCACGGATTTAACTGCAGGGAGCCTCACCACTGCTGCTTGGATGCTCCCGCTGCCCGAAGCCCTGTTTCTTTGTGGTCGCCAGTATGAACCTTTCCTGCTTCAGCTTCTCGGGCGAGGCCGTCCTCTTGGTTAAACCCTTCGGTATCTTCGGTTCAGCAGCAGCAAAAGGAACAGACCCAGACACTACGTGTCTTTCGCAGAAGGTTGGTCTCCATCTTTTATTTTCCCCATCTTTTCTTAGTAAATGTCTTTTTTCTCCCTCACACACCTGCCGCCCGTTCTTACCCCAAGAACAAGAAATTTATGAAAAAATACAAAATTGTGCACAAATCAATACTTTGTGCACTATTTAAAATAAAACTTATGAATACAACATTGAGTTTTATGTTTGACATGTCTGTTTTGAATAATATTTTTCTTTGAACGCGACTCTTGCTTGTCTTGAATAAGAAATATTCCCCCTGTCAACAAACTGTGAAATATACGTCAAGGGGTCACAGGAATATAATGTATGTATACGAGTCATGAAACATCGATTCAGCTGAGTGAGCATGTGCATTATTATTAAACTAAAGCTGAATTAAACTTTTTAGAATGGTATCGATCACCTTGCAGGAAAATTAACTTGATACCATAGCTCTGCTAAATGAAAAAGAAGATATTAACAGCCATGTCCTGCAACATTTTTTTGTAGTGAGGCCACAACAGCTGATCGAATAAGCAATGCAACAGACCCGGAAGTGGTGGGAAAGAGAGCAGCAGACATCCCTCTTATTAGGTGCAAAAAAAGTCCATGTTTGTTAAAATAAATAGAAGAGAATAAGACAATGACGAAACAAAATAAGAAAACCCTGATCAGACAGCGGAGGGATCCCCGCTTCTCTGCTGTCACCGCTCTCCCATCTGCCTGCTGGCCAACGGTAGCTGGCGGCGGCGGCGGGCAGCGACAGGGAAGCTGGCTAGTTTATTTCTGGTACCGGGCATGCCCGCTCGCTCCAGTCCCTAGACAAGTCCAGGTTTACCCCACCTTCGCCCAACAGTAGCCGGGACAGGCTCTGACAGTATCGTGACCCCGAAAGGGATTTAGGTAGTTAAGAAAACGGATGGAAAAAAGACAAAATCAGAAAGTCGACTCAGAGCTAAAGTAGGTTAACTGGTGGCTGACCGTAGTGATAGTTACAAAGAAAGAAAATTTAAAAAAAATTCTGATCCTACTTACATTTTATTTGATCTTTTATTTGCTGCAGCAAAGGGCAGCTGCCAGTTATTAGCCTACCTTAGCTTTGAGTTAGATACGCTGTTTTGTTTCATTATCCAATTATTATCAACCAATTTTGACCGACATGCACCTTTTCTTTACACCTAATGAGTAGAGTGGCATGTCTGCTTCAGCTTTCTGGGCTGTTTTTCACCACTTCTGGGTCTGAAACGATCCTCTGGTGCATTGTTTACACGATGAGCTGTTGACTCCCGGCACCGAAAAAATGTGACTGTAGATCGTTGTTGTCATGGTGGCCTCTGTCAGTGCTCCTCCCCCTCCCCTCTCTCTGTGCACCTGAAGATTGGAACCAGCTGTGGACACTCTGCTCATCATCTCACCGCCTTCATAAGGAGATCCAGCCCAGCATTCATCGCCAGTCCGTTGCCTACCTTGGTGCATGTCTGAGTATCAAGTCTTGCTCTGATTCATGTTCTGGCCTTTCACTTACCTTGCTTATCGATCCGCCTCCAGGTTCCCAAATCCACGAGTGTCCACCTGGGAGATCTTCGTCACGCTCCGCTCCGGTCTCGCCTCAAGTCACGTCTCGCTCCGCGCTCGCCACGGGTCCCAAGACATCAGGCAGTGCACGGTGATCCTCTCCACACGTCTCGCTCCGCTCCAGCAAGGCCACGCTCTCAGCCGAGCTGTCAAGACGCTCCGAGCTGCTGCTACGCCGACTCACCCCCAGAGCTCTAAGCTAGCAAGGAGTAACAAACACCCTGAACTGTTTATTTCCTGCTTGGAAATTAAACACTCTTTGTTTATCGCTACTCGCCTGAGTTTCCTTCCGGGTTTTCAGCGTCTGGGTCTGCTTCATCAAAACTTACCATGACAGTTGTATTATTATCTGTTTATTTAATTTTCAATAGAGCCATCATAATTTAATTTCCCCGCTATGGAATCACTAACATTATAAGAAGTTCCATTTTATTTTAGTTGATTTAATTTGGTTTATTGATTTATTTCAAGCATTGTAGTCAAATGAATAAAAACTTTACACAGATTTATAAAACTCATTACTGAAATGAGGAAATGCATAGATTAAAAAAACAGAAAAAAGAACAAAAAAAGACACTTAAATCACATTTGCTTAATTAAATATAGTGGTCATTAACTAAAGTCAAGTAAAGTTTAATTTAATGCTTGGAAAGGAAAAAGCGAGCTTATATCGTTTATTTTATTGTTTTACATAATTTTTGCAATCTGGTACTGATCCGATAGATTCTTTTCAAGTAACAAATTCCAGTGCCTAGTAATGATTGTTTATCTTCAGAAAACATTCATTCAGGATTTCAGTAGACAGTAACGGTAATAATCATTGATTATCATTAGAACACATTATCACATTAAACCAGTAATAATTGCTACACATTGCAGATCAAGTAAAGAAAAACAATAGCTTATTGAGTGCAATTAAAACTTTCAGTAATCATCAGTTGCACATTACACAATGTTATATTCATTGGTTGTAATTATTTGATTATTTCACCACAATCAAGTTCACACATGTATTTGGAATTATTCAAACACTTGTTGATCCTTAATTCCTCTTATCTTCAATATCCTCAAATATCTTTATACATTTTCTTGAATATTTGGATATTTGAACATTTGTTTGAGCTCATTACTTATCCCGTTCCAAAGTTTAGTGCCACACACCGACACATAAAAACTTTTCTTTGTGGTTCTTATCAAATTGATCTTGAAGTTCCTGCATCCCCTAAGTCTGTAGCCTCCTTCATTATCTAAGAACTGTTTTTGAATATTGAGTGGTAACAATTTCCCACTGGCTCTGTATAGAAGTTGTGTGGTGTAAAAATCAACAAAGTCATATAGTTTTAAAAGTCTGGATTGATAAAATAAATTGTTTATATGATCAAGACAGCCGGCTTTATGTACAATTCTGATGGATCATTTCTGAATTAAAAAGAGAGGATGAAGTGAACTCTTGTAATTATTCCCCCAAATTTCTATACAGTAGGTGAAATGTGGTAGTATTAAGGAGCAGTACAATAAATGTCTACTGTTGTATCCTAATATATGTTTATTTATGATAGAAATTCTTTTTGAGACTTTAGTTTGTATGTGTCTGATGTGAGGCTTCCAACTTTGTTTGTCATCGATAACAACCCCTTAGAATTTGATTTCTGTAGCACTTTCAATTGAGACATTATTTATTTTTATTGAGAGCTTGGTGTTGGCGTAGTTACCAAAAAACATCACTTTGGTTTTATCTAGGTTTAAAGATAATTTGTTGTAATCCATCTAGTGTTTTTTTTGTTTAACTCTGTGTTTATCACATTGATAAGTTCCCAATGATTGTCTGTAAAATATATTTGTGTCATCAGCTAATAATATGAGTTTCATAAGCTTCTAAACATTGAATATATAATTTTAAATATTGAATAGCAGCGAGCCCAGAATGGATCCTTTTGGGACACCATAACTTATCTCAATGGTTTCTGATGTAAAATCTTGACAAATTTTTTTCTTCTAACCCAAGTTAGCGCTATTCCTCTTATCCCATCCACTTCCAGTTTGTCACGTAAGATGTCATGACTGAAAGTGTCAAATGATTTTTTTAAGTCAATGAAAATTCCAGCTGCATATTTCTTTTTGTCCAGAGCATTTGTGATTTCCAGCACAGCATCAATGATAGCCAATGATTCAATGTCAATGTTTTCTCTAAAACCATATTGGTTTTTATTTATGTTGTTATGTTTATCAATAAATGTGACTAATTTATCATTGAATGTTTTTTCTAAAATTCTTGAGAATTGTGGGATAAGAGAAACAGGTCCATAGTTTATAAATTGGTGTTTGTCTCCACTCTTATGGATAAGAATCACTTTTGCTAGTTTTGTTGGTTTGGGAATCTCCCTGTTCGTAATGATAAGTTACATATGTATGTTAGAGGCTTAGAGATACTATAAATTACCTTTTTCACCACTGTCACATCTGGATCCTCACAATCTTTTGAGTTTTTCTCTTGAATGTATTTATAATTGATATCAGCTCATTTTCATTTACATCAGAGAGAAGGATTGAGTGTTGGATCCTTTCGACGGGTGGATTAATGTCTTTGCTGGTTTTGCATTTTGGAATTTCTGCTGCCAACTCTGGACCCACGTTTACAAAATAGTTATTGAGGCTGTTTGCTACTTTATTGATATTATAGCTTTTTCCCTTTTCATCTGTAAAGTAATCTGGGTATGTTCGCTTTTTGTCCCTTTTTTAATGATGTTATGTAATATTTCCCAAACTCGCTTCATGTTGTTGTTATTTTCATTCAGTAGATTATTGAAGTACACTTTTACTGTGCCGTATTATTTCAGACATAACTTATATCTTTGTTCGCTTTTTCTTGTCCTCTGAATTTTTTATAAAGGTTATTTTTCTTTTTACAAGCATTTTGTAGACCTGTAATTAACTAAGGGTATTTGGCAAATTTGTTCTTGAATTTAGAAATTGGACAGTTCTTATTGTAAAGTGAGCTAAATATTTCTAAAAAAAAAACATGTATAAGCGATGTCCACATCTTTCTCTCTGTACAGTCTTAGTTTTGTCTGGATAAGTCATTATTAAGAGAATTACCGGTAATAGTTTTTTCGTTTCTCAACCTTTTGTAGACTGGTTCTTTTATAATTTTCTTTGTCTTCACATTGATGTCAAACAGTGCAAAAATTGGTAAATGATCAATTATGTCACATATCATTAGTCTACTCATATGAGTGTATTCTATATTATTTGTACTGGTAAATATGTTATCAATAAGAGTAGCACTTTGAGAAGTGATTCTGTTGAGTCTTGTTATGGTTGGATATAAACTCATTGCATACATTCTGCTGATAAAGTCGTCGGGGGCTTTATGTTTGCTGGGGTTTATCAGATCGTTATTGAAATCTCCACAGATGTATAATATTTTGTTATTTCGAGAGGTAAACATCTTTTCCATCCAGTCACTGAAGACTTCTAAGCTTGAACCTGGTGACCAATATACACAGCTTATAATGACATTTTTCCCTGAATCGTTACATTTGTCAATTGTAAGACATTCCAGGATTCCATCAACTGCAACTGACAATTTATCAATTACTGTAAACTTAGTATTTTTTTCACATATATTGCAACACCTCCACCTTTTTTGTTTACTCAGTTCACATAGTTGAGTTCATAGTTTTCCAATTCAAAGTCAGCGTCCTTGTTGCTGCTGAACCAAGTTTGAGATATGGTTATGATATCAAAGGAATGTTCCATATTCTGTAGATAGTTTCATAACTAAACTTCAAAATGCATTTGCAAATTTGAACAATCAATGTTTCGGGACTCGATGTATATGCCTGTGACCCTGTGGCGTATTTTGACAGAGTTTAACAGGGCAAATTTCCTTTTCAAGACAAAGAAAAGTCCTGTTCAAAACTAAGACAAATCATATTCAGAACAATCATTTTAAACGTAAAACGATTTGTTATTCATATTTTTCTGCAGATTTGTGCACAAGCTATTAATTGTACGAATTAGTCTTTATTAATACTTTCTTTTTGACAGATTCCACATCCCCACAACACTGTTCTGTGAGTTCTGTAGGCCTTTGGCAGATTTCATTGAAACTGACAACATTGGCCAGCTGAAATATGATTGGATGAAAACTACTATAATGTACAACACTGTCATTAGTTGAACCGAGTGAAATAAGACAAAAAGACAATAGACTATAAAGAATAACTTTTGTGGGTTTAAAAAAAAAATAAAGTACGGTTATTCAATTACTTATTAGTGAAAAAAAAGAACTTTTCAACGTAAATTTAGGCCACCATAGGAGGCCTTAAAGGCCCTGATGGCCTACCCTGCTCAGATGGTTGAACGTTTGGTCTTACCCTCTCAAGCTGCAGGCGTTATGCCTCTGACTGGACTCCACTAGAGGTGGAGCAAAGCAATCCCTCAAAGCAGAACAAGATCTTTTAAGTCACAGAATTAGGCATAGAAGATACCAAAAGTAGCGGGTATGCCACCAAGTGGAAATACATTAAATTTAAGTTGAGCCAGACGGATTATGGAAATGCTCCATAACCCATGAAGAAACGCTACAAAACTACAAAAACATAACACCAAGCTCAGATGGTTTTTCTGGTTGTGCTTTACTTGCCTTTCGTGTTGCTCTTGGATTTATTACATCTACAAGCTGTGAATGTTGCTCGTTTAGCTCCTCTGTGCCATGACTCAAAGCTGGTGCTTGACTTTGTCCCTGAACTCAGTGAAGCAAACATCTAAACAGAACAAATGTCCACCCTGAACTCTGCATGACACCTGAATCTCCTCAGGCCAGTGTCATTCTTTAATGGCGTGGTTTTCAATCTCCATTTAGGAAAGCTGCTATTTTAAATCATCTGCCCCTAAAAGACATAACCGTCTCTTGCTGATTTACTTCTGTCTGTCTTTTAAGAACCTCATTTTGAACCCCCTCCCCCTCTTTGGCCCACTCTCTGTCCGTACGCGACCATCCAGCAGGCTAACAAGGTCGGGCAGGGTTTTAGTTCGTGACCCTTGCTCTGATGGACAGCAGTGATGGGATCCACCTTTGACCCTGAATGCCACAAGACCTTGAGTTAAATGAAGATCCTGCAGACGAACTCACAAAAGGGAAGTGGGGATGCGGAAAAGTGGGACATGAACAGATGACAAAAGCTCTTTTCTCACTTCTCATCTGCAAACCTGATAAAGCAAACAAAGCTTTGGGAGGGAAAACAGTTTGCTGAGTGAAATGATCACAATCCTGCTGCACTTCCAAACAAACAAATGAATAGGATCAAAGTTCTTGAGCTTTTATTGGTTTCAAGAAACAGTTAAGAGCAGAAAATTCTACAAATAAATTAGGACATCATAAAAATGTCTGAAACCCTGTAAAAATGTCCTTAACGAAATGAGAGAATATTACTACTTTCACAAATTAACTTAAACCTAAGTTTCACATTTCTGGCTAGCTGCTCTTGACCAAACTTTGGCAGACGTTCCTTAAAGGAGCTTCAAATATTTAGGAGAAAAACAAACATCTGCTTAACTCAGTGCAGCATTGTCCCACTGGTCACTGCAAGCTTTATTACCATAACCCTGTATTCTACCTTTCAATCTGTCTCTGTTTCTGAGCATTTCCCACCAGGAACCAACAAATCTAACACTATCCATACTAGAATGAGAGTGTTGAATTCATTTGCTGATGTAAAAAAAAAATCACAGAAATTCTTAGTTACTGTCCAATGTGGGATAAATAATTTTACATTTTTCTGGGTCCTCCTGTTTTTTTTATGAATATAAGAGATAATTTGGTTTCTGATTCTGACTTTGCCTCTAAATTCCACCTATTTCAATCCAGACTGGATTCAGATCCAGACTGGATCCAGACTGTGAGATGTTCTGGACAGTTCCAGTCAACGGAGAACCTCCACCATAGAACGTGAAGTGTTTACTGCTACCATGGCGGTAACAGATCACAGTGATGAACAGGAGCAGTGAAGAATATGGAGACTGTTTATATCATGATAGAAGGTGGAGGAGGAAGCTTACTGATGAAGAAAAAAAACGGTTTATTTGTGATTGATTTGGTGTTCTGTTCAAACATCAGTTGTTTCCGAATTCCTGTGATGTCATATGGGTCAAAAACAATGGTAGTGAGCATGGAGTTCGAATTGCTTTTAAAATCCAGGGAACTACAGTCTTGCACTATATAGTGTTTTAGTAGTTAGGGATTATGGAGGGAATTCAGACATAGCCACTGTTCCAAGCTTTGATCAAAGCAGGGAGATCACATTACCATTACGTCACCAGCTGTTCTGACTTGTTGCAGTTGTCATGCACTGTAGATTTAAACTCAATGAAAGAGTAGACTTGAAAATGTTCAATGTTCCATTTTACAAAATTAAAATATTTGCAGCGGGGGATTCTTATTTAAAGGGTCTATGTCATGCTTTTCTTAAGCTTTTCAGACGAAACTATGTATAAACAGTACAGACCAAAAGTTTGGACACACCTTCTCATTAAAAGAGTTTTCTTTATTTTCATGACTATATGCCACATGACTTATATACATAACAAAAAAGTTTGAAACAACTGAAAATATGTCATATTGTAGGTTCTTCAGAGTAGCAACCTTTTGATTTGATGGCTGCTGTGCACACTCTTTTCATAGTCGTGAAAATAAAGAAAGCTCTTTGAATGAGAAGGTGTGTCCAAACCTTTGGTCTGTACTGTATATATATATTTGCTTTTCTGTGAAAACAGTTCCTCAGTTTTCCACATTCTTCTCTATTTTGTGTTTCATATTGTGATAGTGTGAAGTCTATCAAAATGAATCCAAGCTGTCAATAAAACACATATTAGGTTGGGATTGTAACGTTTTTTTGCACATTAGCATTAGAGTGTACCAGGGGTTGGGAGCAAAGCCCATTGTATTGTTGGGCTATCAAGAACGAGGAATGCATCCTGTACATGTTTGTCCTGGAAAGGCCCAGCTTCCTGAATCACTGTTCATTTGATGACCTTGGGAATACGAGTTCACAGGGTTAAAACCCATATTTTTGATCCTTTGTTACCACATTTACATTTTCTTCAGCTCCTATCACTTATAAAAACTGACTGTTGATTTTTGCTTCAGCATTATGACTTCCCCCTGATGTCTCAGGTACTTTTGTTCAATGACTCCACATTCAGAAATACAGATTAGACACATGCACATAGACTACCAGGCTCTGCTTTATATTTTGCTTCAAATGAGAGACTAAAGAGGGGTAGAAAAACATGCTACCCACAAAATATTGAACATGTATATATATTTTAAAAAAGATTCATCACGCAGTGCATCTGAAAGCTATGAAGGAATGCAAAAATTTAGGTTTTTGTTTGTTGAAAATACGACTTTTAAATGTTTAGGTTAGTTGATGCAGATATTGTTGCAGTGAACAGAAATGACCTGCAATTGTTTAGGGAAAGAAAACAATGGCCTCCACAAGCTTGCTTTTGTTGAGTGAACCACAGGGGCCCTCTGCTGGTCTCTTCTTGTAATTGCAAACAGAAAACGTCAATTTTCTGCGATGGTTTGTCTGTAACAAGCAACTGGGTGATTTAACATCAGTGGAATAATCTTCAAATGTTTTCATTAAAAATATTTCCAGTTGCCTGGGAATTTGTGTTTCCTTTAGTGTATTGTGTTGCACACAATACTAGGGTTCTTCATTGATGTGAAAGTAACGTCTTGGACTTATTGGAGATAAAATATTTAAATATGTTAAACTTGGAACATATTGTATTTTTTTATTATATAATTAAAAAGGAGGCCACAGCTGAAAACCTTTCAGTTAGGTCTTATATTGGTGACTTCATGATTCTGGTACACTTTCAGAAGTTTTGTTAAGCCTTAGTCACAACTACCAGGAACCCTTACAGGTGGATACGGGCTTCTGTGGGCAAAAAATGTGCAAACTTGTATGGGTCACACAGGTGGGCTTCATGAAGTACCAGGGTCATGCACAGCTTGGTGGACCTATAGAGTGAAAATGTTCATGCACATTTGCACATTGTGGCAAAAACCTCAACAACATGCAAGGATAAGTAAGGGTGGAGCAGGTGAGATGCAAGCCCAGCGTATGGGATTTTTATTTTTTAACACCACACGAAGCCCATTACTGTCGTTTGAACAAGTGCATGTTCATTGTGTGTAGCCTGTTTGTTCGAATTTTGAAATTAGCCAGAGCATCATTTGTGTGGTCATTCTACGGTCATCCTACGGGCAATTACATATCACCTGCACACTATGTGCGTGCAGTATTTGCCCATGGTCAGTAAGAAGCCAGTACGCACAGCTTACTAATTACTAGAATGCGTAACGATCACAGGATGTGCAAAAGACAACGGGAGCTCAGCAGAAAGAAAGAGTCAGGATGGCGGCAAAAACACAAATTCACAAATTCCGGGGATTCTGGGGCTCCAACAGTGTTTGGCGCTTTATTAATAATTATCATCCACTTTAAAAAGCCCAGTTGGATGGGTACTGTCTCAAAATATACACAAATAAAACAGAAGCGTCACAACCCGAGCACTACAATCATATAAAAAAAACGAGGTACAGCACGGTTTCAGGCCCAGTCCCGTGGCTGTGAGGCAAAAACTGATGACCTCATCAATAAAGGACACCTGAAAGTCCCAAAAGAGCTACTGCTACCCCCCTGACTGTTACAAGTGTCTCCATAATAACTTCATTCTGCCTGATTTTCTCGGTTTTTGTCCAACTCCAACATTCTTCATGATATAATTACAAAAGAGGCAACATAAAATAGATCTCTACCGTTTCTTGGACTGGGCTTTAAATGTCACTAAATGTGCAACCTACTGTCAGCTTACCAATTAAAGATAAACAGGGGAAGCTTCTCACAACAGAAGCAGAACAAGATGCCCGCTGGGCTGAACATTTTCAGGAAGTTTTGAACAGAGATCCACCAACAGAAGGAGCAGATATTCCAGAAGGAAAGACAGACCTAGACATCAACACAGACCCACCAACAAAGGAGGAAATTGTCTCAGTTATCAAGTCACTGAAAAGCAATAAAGCACCAGGTCACGACAATTTGAATGCTGAACTGTTCAAGACGGACACAGAAACAGCATCAAAAATATTGCAACCTTTTTTCAAAACCGTTTGGATATCAGCAAGCATACCAGAAGAATGGACTAAAGGTGTAATCATCAAAATTCCAAAGAAGGGCACACTCAGCGAATGTAACAACTGGCGTGGTATCACCCTTCTGTCCATCCCCAGCAAGATTATGGCCAAGATAATCATCAATAGGTTATCGGAAGCTGTGAATGCAATACTTAGGAAGGAACAAGCCGGTTTTAGAAAAGGGAGAAGATGCACGGAACAGATTTTTGCTCTGAGAAACATAATAGAACAAAGTGCTGAATGGCAGCAGCAGCTCTTCGTTAACTTTATAGACTTTGAAAAAGCATTTGACAGTGTGCACAGAGACAGCTTGTGGCGAATCTTGAGGGCTTATGGAGTACCGACCCACATGATAAAACTGATAAGAAGCTTCTATAACAACTATAGATGCTGTGTGGGAGGAAGTGACATCTGGTTTGAAGTGAAAACTGGAGTCCGTCAAGGATGTGTGATGTCAGCTCTCCTCTTCAACGTAGTGATAGACTGGGTGATGAGGCGCACGACTGAAGCAGGACCAACTGGCATCAGATGGACACTCTTCTCCACCCTCGAGGATCTCGACTTTGCTGACGATCTGGCACTGATCTCTCATATTCACCGACATATGCAAGACAAGACTGACCGGCTAAGCCGATTTGGATCCCAGGTTGGTCTTAAAATCAACCAAAGCAAGTCAGCGATTTTGACCTTGAATACTACGTCACAGCCCCCCATCAAGGTCAATGATCAGAATTTACCATTTACTGAAAGCTTTACTTACTTGGGTAGCATCATCACATCAGAAGGTGGAAGTAATAAGGACATACAGAACAGGATTAATAAAGCCAGGGTTGCATTCATAAGCATGAACAATATTTGGAAGACATCACAGTACAGCACTAAGACAAAACTGAAGCTCTACAGCAGCTGTGTTCTGTCAGTATTACTGTATGGAGCAGAGTGCTGGAGAATGACACAGCAGGACTTGACCAAACTTTCGACCTTCCACACCAAAAATTTAAGGAGGATATTAAGAATTTTCTGGCCCCAAAAGATCTCCAATGAAGATCTATTCCTCCGCAGCAATCAAGAAGACATGTCATCAATTATCCTCAAAAGACGCTGGACATGGATAGGACATGTACTCAGGAGTGAAAACCACACAATAATAAAGACAGCACTACATTGGACACCAGATGGAAAAAGAAAAAAAGGACGGCCGAAGATCACCTGGCGCCGAACAGTAGAAACCGAGCTGAAGGAATTTGGACACACCTTGGGAACCATCATCACCCTGGCCCGCGACCGTCAGAAGTGGAAAGATTTCGTTGCTGCCCTAAGCGTCTCAAGGCGTAAAAGGCAGTAAGAAGAGAAGAAATGTGCAACCATGAACAAATTCTGTTACTACACAATCAGCCAGGGCCCATTTGCCATGTGGGGTTGAAAGGTTTTGCGTGTTTGATGTGTGTTTTCTGAGTTGGAGAGTCATATTTCTGAGCACCACATAAACACAGCGTTTCTCTAAGTGCATTTTTCCTTGAGTAACATCAACCAATTGGAGCTGTTGGCACTAAAAATCAGGACAAAAGCCACAGTTTTGAAATAAAAATTCCATTATTGTACATTAAAAACTGACTGTTTTAAAATATAAATTTGAGTCAAAGTCAAAATGAAAGCATGTTTCTGTCCAGATTCTGTTATTTTATTTCTTTTATGAAGTGGATTCCCAAAACTCTGCATCATAATCCGGCCCTTCTGTCAAATTTTAGAATCCTTTGTGGCCCACAAGTGAAAAAGTTTGTCCACCTCTGTTTTAGACTAATAAGAAACAGGTGTGGGGTTCTCTACATCAGGGCACAGGGATACCCCAATATTTTTCCATCGTTGCTTCCAGCAACTGGAGCCCTGTCCTCTTGTTTGCTGTCCCTGGGCCCCGACTTGGCCCAGGGACCAGTCCCGGGAGGCCGGTCCTGGCCTCTTCCCCCTTTCGGTCTTGGTGGGGCTGATGGGCGGGCTGGTGGAGGTGCTGGGCTGGCATGGTCGCTTCTGGGGCTCAGGACCACCCGGGAGTGGCATTCCTTTCATTTGGGCGCTGGTGTACGTTTTCGTGTGATTGGGGCTTGGGTCTGGGCCTGGGACTCCTGGGGGGAGGGGGAGGTTCCTGCATGGCTGAGGCCATCCCCTGCACGCTCTCTGTTCCCAGGGTACGCTTGTGGGTGGTTGCTCCTGGGCATCTGTCTGTCGGGGGGGGGGGGTGTCCTGGGTGCCTGCCGGGCCAGACAGCTGCTCTGTCTGCTGTGGCTCTGGGGGGCTCTGATCATTGATACCTACTCTCACACCGAAGCATTCAATGTGATCAAGTAGATATCAGGAAACACAGTGATTCAGTTTACATGCTCATTTCTTCTGGTTAAACATGGGCATAGGGGATGTTTTATTTGTTTATTTGTTGGAGGTGGGTGTCAATGTTTGTGTGCACGAGGAGTGACGTGTGGCAGAAAGTCTTCCATAGGAACAAGATATGCTTCAGACCTGTAAACAGTTGTGTGGATGCCGTGTGATGGTACGTGTATGTGTGTGTATGAGCACCCATCCCATGACCTTGTATTATCATAACCCCCCACCCCTGTCCTGTCCGAGGGGCTAAAACTCAATAAAGTTACAAAAGGAGTTTATATGAACACATTTGAAGAGTAACAAATAATGCTGATTGTAAAAGCAAAACCTGTCCATCACAACTTCAAGGCACTTAGCTGCAATATGTGTGTTCATTTGCTGGACAGGTCAAACAAGAAGAAAAAGAATGGTTATTCTGACTAATATAGAGACAGAGTAGCTGCAAATTTCTCATTAGAAAACTATGGGGTCCTTCCTATTTGGAGCGCAAGGGGGGACAGACCAGTCCTGTTCCAAGGCATTCTAGCCGAATGTTTTACCAGTATGACAAATTCTCATACTGGAACCGGACTGACATTTTCACTTTTCTTTTATTTTGAAAAGTCTACGACGGAAGTAGTCCGTTGACTCCAGCTGTACCCGGAAGTTTGGCTACGTGCCTTCACTGAAGGATGGACTGGAATGAAGACGAAAACGTAACTGTTTATTTAATTGTTTTTTTTTTCGCGTGGAAAGAAACCCGGTTATTTGGAGTGATTCCGAATAAAAATGATCGTTTCGTTGCTGTGAACAGTGTTCGCATTAACAGCCTGGTGGTTTAGTAAGCTCGTGTGGTTAAGCGGAAAAACCTGTAGACGGCTGGTTAGGGTCTACTGGTCGCTACTGTCAGTCTTGCTGGAAAGAAAAATTTAAATTTCTGACATGAAATGGAAGTAACTCGTGAGCCGCGGCGCCTCACCTCCGCCACGTCGTAGAAAAATGGTTCGGCTCGTCGTCAGGTTTGGTTTTGATGCTTTGACAGCTGGGGCTGTTCAGCCGTTTCCGCCCGCGCTTCCGCCGCCTGTGATGGTGTCATTGCAGTCCTCTCCTGAGGAGGTTTACCTGCTTATTTTACCGTCATTGTTTGGCGTTTGCAGAACGCTGGCTAGCTCGTAGGCTGTTCGGATCCATCTTTATTATCATGTGGACAGAAACAGAACTCCAGCGAGTTAAGACGTCTTCCTGTGAGACCAACTCCAATGAGAATGGTGGTTTCTAACACGTTCTTGAGGCATTTTTCTGATGATGGAGAACATGTTAAGTTGGGGGTATGACTGAGGGGCTGTAATTAGTTAGTTGGTGTAAACAGAGAGCTCTTAGCAATGGGGAAGGGGGCGGGGTTTCTTTGCTCCAACAGTCCCACCAACAGCTCAGAGGTAAATTTCCAATTAACTACTTACCTCAGGGAAAAGTAGAAAATGACAGGTTTTTGGATAAAATGGCATAAACATGGTAGAGCACCGGTAATGTATTTAAAGGCTAAAAAATGTTTAGATTGGGACCTCAAACTTTCTTGCTACCGTTATCAATCAAGCAGGGTGTTGGTCCCGGAGCAGAGCTGGGCAGCCCAGACAAACCTGTTCTTTTATCTAAGATAGTGGCCTTTACTCCACTTTCCAGCCCAAAACCAGAGGCCCATCGCCATAAAAACCCAAGTACTTCTGCAGGAACTATTTCAGTTCAGAAAAAAGCAACTTCTCCTGACTCGGAGTCTCCTCAGTGAATCAGCAGTTTGCAATAACTGCATGCATTTGTTTCTGTCACAGGGGCACAGCCACATGCATGACAGCTGTCACCACGGCCACGATGGCCACACTCACAGCCACGGGCCGAGAGCAGCAGCGTTTGCCGGGATGGGTAACCTGTACACGCCAGCCTATGGGCACCCGGACAAAAGCATGGATCAGATGATGGATGTTGTTCAGCAGCCGAAAAAACGGTCACACATGGACGACAGCAGCAGCTGGGACATCGTGAAAGCAACACAGTGAGTGTTCAGACTGCAGCTCTAGCTAAGATGGCTAAGATCACACTCCTGCTTTATTCAGGATCAACGTAAAGTGAAGGAAAACCAGACTGTACATTTGAAAAATGCTCATTTTATATTTGAAAGTAAAAAATTGAAAATGTTAAAACAAAACAGAAAAAAAGGATATTTGAAAACAGTTTTAAACTCAAAAGTAGTCCTGTAAATTTTACATAAATATTGAAAATTACAAAAAAAATTTGAATAGGAAGTGTCTGTGAAAAACCAGCATATGTTGATTTTCACCAGATTGGCAAATATAGACCACAATACATTGCGTTTGAACAATTTTGCCAAAAAAAGTTATTAAAATGTATTTTTTAAAATAAACTCGTAATTTTCATATTTTTTTTAAATAAAATTTTCAAGTTTACAGCATGCTCTTTTGAGTTTAATGTGTTTTCAATTGTTTTCTTGAATTCATCTTAAGCTGGCCCTGATTTGACCCCTCACATTTATTTCCTCTGTGGTGATCTGGCTGCCCAGTAGACCTTTTCTTAGCTCCACTTAAATAATAGACATTATTGTAAAACTTTTTTGGGAATTCTGGGTTTTTTTTCCAGAAAGGATAGACTCATCAGAAATGTTCTAACTCAATAAAAGTGCCTTTGTTTTTTAGATTGAACTTGGGGGTCTGCCTCAGAAGACTGTTGAGTGGGGACACAGTCTCACATTTGTGAATAGTCTTGAACAAATTTCCTTTTGTTAGTGTAGTGTTTTTATTAGTGTATTCTGCTCGTTGTAAATGCTTGTTTTGTCCCTTTACTTACATTTATTCTAAGGTTTATATGTGAAACAGCGGAAAAGTAGTTGACACCATTTTTATTTTTCATATCACTCCCACAATAAAGCTCACAAAGTACCAGCTAATTTTCTTTTCTATCATAATGTTTGTTCTTATAAGGGCTTGATCTTTCCAGGTTTGGGATTCTTGAGCGCTGTAAGGAACTGGTGGAAGCAGGATATGACATCAGGCAGCCGGACAAGGAAAACGTCACCCTTCTGCACTGGGCAGCTATCAACAACCGCACCGAGTTGGTCAAGTAAGAGCTGCTGCTACTCTTTTTTTCTCTCTCTGTAAGCGCTCATTCCATTGTCTTTGCTATTTTATTGTTGGGATTTAAGGCTTTTATGCCAAATACATGCTTGTTTTTAAGCATCAGAACGTGCACAGGACTATTCTCCATCCTTTCTCAGGATTTTATGACTGTTTACTGAACACAATTCTTTATCCAGTGTGTTTTGGAAATCCATAAATGTCTAGAAATGTTGGATATGAATTGGGGATAAAAATCTTGTATCAAGGGCTGTCGATCATTAATTAGGTGGTGATCCGATTCGATTCACAAATTAGGATCAGCAATTCACAGAATAAACCACAATTCTTATTATTTACGGTATCTTCCACACTATAGATGAATAGTATTTTCAAAATTATGTCATATATGAAGCACACTGAACTATAAGGTGCATTAAAGGGCCTATATCTTAATTTTCTTTTATAGTAAACAGTATCCATGTATATGATAATATATTACCTTTGGCACAAAGGAACAAGTTTTTAATGAAAATTAGGTATTTTCCTGAGTTCTTTTCCTATCAGGAAGTAAAACGACTCGATCACTGAGGCTCCGCCTTTCGCTCATTGTGGGTGCCGGCCATTTCATGAAGAGTCGGCCTCGACAGCGTGTCTGCGTTTCTCCCACAAAAACAAACATCCAAACTTTTGCAAAGATGGACGTACATATTGTGCATTTCAAAGGAAAGCCTTTAGCCGATCACCGCTAGCTCCGTGGAGAAAGTAAGTGTCTGTGTTCACCTGGGGGCGGAGCTGCCAGCGCAGAGTTTTCCTGGAAGGGGCGGTTCCTCACTTATGACATCACAATGTGAGAACTCAGACGTTTTTGTGCAGTAGGAGCGGCTGTTGCTCAGAGAGCAGGTTTTTAGAGAATAACTCAGAAATACATGAATGGATCAAAATACCGCTTTGGGGTTGTTTATAGTGAGGAATGAAGATTATAAAACACTTAAAAAGCTCAAAAAAGTAGATGCATGATATAAGCCCTCTAAATGAGACAAAAGAGTCAGAGGTAAGTCTGTCAATCCGTCAGACTTTATCAACTGCGATCACATTAATTCTAGAACTCGTTTGTTACACTTTAGCCACATTAGCTTATTATATACATATAGTGTATTTAAATTGTTGACTACATTAAAGACAAAATAGTTTTTTCAGAACTTATTTCAATAAACTTCAGTCTATTTTTTCATCTACAATAAACACTTGATACTTTTACTTTGATAGTGAGACCCTTCACTGACACTTTACTTTGAAGGTTTGATTACTTCTGGTTACAATAGCACATTCGGTTTGTTTCATTTATAGACTTAGAATTCAACATTTTTCTGCTGTGCATTTTTTTTCCAGACAGAAATCAGAGAATTGCATCATAAATTCAACTGCTAACATTGTCTATTTAGAAAAAAGAAAAGTTCACAACCGTCTCCAGCATAATGCCTTTATTCAGAGTGTTGTGCACACTGACCTCTCTGTTTCTCCTAGATACTATATTTCCAAAGGGGCCATCATTGATCAGCTCGGTGGAGATCTCAACTCGACTCCCCTTCACTGGGCCATAAGGTGCGGCTCCCAGCATTTCAGATGGCCAGTCAGGGTTTTGTTGACTTAAACGAGCTGGCTCCTTTTATGACCCCTCCCCTCCCAGGCAGGGCCACCTCCCCATGGTGATCCAGCTGATGAGATATGGAGCAGATCCTTCAATCTCAGATGGAGAAGGTTACCGTGGTCTCCACCTGGCCATCCTCTTCCAGCACATGGCTGTAGCTGCTTACCTTATGGCTAAGGGACAGGTCAGCTTCCTGGTGGTTCTACAGAGATGTTGGAATGAACTGATTCTAATTCTATTGTGTTCTGTGGTGCTGATTCTGGATCAGGAGGTGGATGGGCCTGACTGTAATGGACAGACTCCGCTGATGTTGGCAGCCCAGAAGATTATTGGGTCAGTGCCTCACAGAGAGGCTTCTAACATTAAGAAGTGTTGGATTTAATCAGAACATTTCCTGTGTTGAGTTTCAGTTTTGCTAAAAAATAATGAACAAAAATGTTTAGGTGAAACTTTAAAATGTATTGAAAGAAGACTGTTTTTGTCCTCCCTAGGCCAGAACCCACAAACTTTCTCATCAAGAACAACGCCTCAGTGAGTGCTGTGGACAAGGTGAACAGGAACACGCCCCTGCATTGCGCAGTTCTGGCGGGAAATGTGGATGCTGCCCACGTGCTGCTGGAGGCTGGAGCAAGTGTGGAGGCAGAAAACATAAAAGTACGACGCCAACGACACATCTGTAAAGCTGGAACATTAGAGTGATGGGGGACTGCAGCTCTGTAGACAGAACTGAGAGTGTAGTTGTCATTTCTGCTGGATGTAAAACTGCAGCTTCTGGTCAGGTTGTGCTCGGGCGCTCAGTGTGCGTCCGTGTTTGATACCGTTGGGTTATTTGGATTCTTTTACATCTCAGTGCTTTTTCTCCTTCTGTGAACTGCATCAGAAGTAACGTCTGTTGTCTGTTGTTTAGGGTCACACGCCCATTGACCTGGCCCACCAAGTGCACAGCCCGCTGCTGATCCACATACTCAACCATGTCAAACAGGAGAGGATCCGCTCCAATTCCCGCTGTGCGCGGATCGTCAACAGATATAGGGTATGTCCGCCTTTGGGAGCTCAGAGCCCCACAAACCAAATTCTGAGCACATTTTTCAGCGGTTGTTTTCGTCCTCAGGCTTTTCTTCACCTCTTGTACTGCATCGCTGTGTTTGGAAGCGTTGGCGCCATCTTTGATTTGAACTCAGAGTCATGGTTACTCAAAGCAATCCTGTTGGCCTGTGTCATCGGCGTAAGCCAGCTGATCTCAAGGTGTGAAAACCGACTCCCTGCTTTCTCTGTATAGACTATTAACAGCTTATCTTCAAAGCACCTGGTTATCCATAACAAACTGTGTTTGTGCCAAACAGGACTTTCCAGAGTTCCAACTTTCAGTCTCTGCTACCAGCTTCAGCTCTGATGGCTTCAGTTTTCTGGATGCTCGTCACCTGGTGCCTCTGGTTTCTGCCAGATATCCTTTCGAGTTTGTAGGTGATGCTTTAATCCAAGATGTTGAATTTCAGTCCATGAGGGCTGCTGTCCTGCTGGTTCTTCAGGATCCCCATCTTATCTGTTGTGACATCACAACGGCTCATTATTCAAGCCAAGCGTCTAAAAGGAGAAATACTCAGACATGCAAAAATGAAAATTTTTATTACATTTGTTCCCTTTCATAAGCAAAATGCCACACATATACACACACACAACCTCAAAAGAACATGATTTACATTGGAGGGAGACTTTAACTTTTCAAAAGTGTCTGCTGGTAAGGTTAGTGATGAGTTCCAGTTCTTGGAGCATTTCAGAAGAAACTTTTTTAATCACCTGTCACAAAAGTCATCAAATCAGACATTACACTCTTCATAAATATGATGAACATAATCTATAGTGGATTATGCATTTATTGTGAATTATAACTTTTTGCTTCAGAATTATAAAACAATAAAAATGTTTATTCCCATCATGAATGTCAAAAACGACATCAGCTACATTCAATATAGGAAATATTTTAAATGAAATATTTTTTTTCTTAAATACTGCAGAAACATATTTTTTTAAGCCATTTTAGCTTGTTAGAAATATTTCATGCAAAACATTTCTTTTGACTATGAACTACAAAAACAACATGTTATGTGAAGCATTGTTAGCTAGTTTCAATGTAAAACATGGTATCTAAAATATTTATTTCTACAATGAACTACAGGAACTATGTTTTTATAAAATAATTTTAGTTGGTTTCAATAGAAGTAATATTTGTTAAAAATGTGAATTTATTTCTTCTCTGAACTGCAAGAACTACAAGTTTTTAAACCATATTTAGCTAGTCTCAGTCAAGTGGTTATACAGGTTTGAGTGAGTGCCATGCAAATTACCTATGCAAAGTTGGACGCCATATTGGAAGGGGAAGATGGCTTCTCACTGCTGTACTCCACAAAACAAAGATGAGACCTTTCACCAGTCAGTGATTACTGTCGGCTAATAAAGGAGAACTTGTAGAAAACATTTTAGGAAGATCTGAGTTGGTTTCCTCTCAGAATAGTGAACGTTTAGGCTGACCTTGCAGTGATGATGGTGATGTCTACACATTAACCAAGCTTATTCAATGGTAGTATTAGACCTGGAACTATTTCCATTTTCTGGCGGGACCACCAATCTTTTTTTGTTTTTTGGAGGATGACCTCAGTATTTGTATGTGTGTTCGCCCTCAGATCAGACCAGATGACCCGCTGAATTTATAGATATTACCCTGACGGGTGCGTTTCCACTGCGGCAGTGCGTCTAGATTGGCTCAGCAAGCCCTGGCCGGCGCTTGCTCTAGGCAAGGCAAGTTTATTTGTATAGCACAATTCGTACACAAAGTAATTCAAGGTGCTTCACAAAACAGAAAAATGCATTAAAATCACAATACATCATAGAAATAATCAACATAAAATTTACTTTAAAAGAAAAGGAAGAAAAAAAAAGATTTAAAAAGAAAGGAAGGAAAGAAAGGTGCAGATAGGACCTTTCAGTCATATACACGGCTAAACAGAAATGTTTTAAGTCTAGATTTGAACATGAACACAGAAGAGGCCTGTCTTACGCCTTCAGGGAGGCTGTTCCAGATTTTAGCTGCAGAATATTGAAACGCTGATTCCCCTTGTTTAGTTCTGACTCTGGGCATCAACAGGAGGCCGGCCCCTGAGGTCCTCAGAGTACGAGATGGTTCATATGGCACTAACATGTCAGAGATGTACTTTGGTGCTCGGCCATGGAGAGACTTGTACACAAGCAGAGCTGCTTTGAAGTCTATTCTTTGAGGTACAGGGAGCCAGTGCAAAGACCTGAGCACAGGACTAATGTGATCATACTTCCTGGTTTTGGTCAGGACTCTAGCAGCAGCATTCTGGATGTACTGAAGCTGTTTTACAGCTCGTTTGGAGAGGCCGGTGAGCAGGCCGTTACGGTAGTCTAACCTACTGGAGACAAATGCATGGATAAGTATCTCCAGGTCTCGCTTTGAGATTATGTTTTTGATTTTGGCAATGTTTTTCAGGTGGTAAAATGCCGCTGATGTTACTGACTTGATATGGCTGTTAAAGTTTAGGTCAGAGTCCATGATTACCCCTAGATTTCTGACTTGATTTGAGGGTTTGAGAGACAGAGAATGAAGGTAGCTGCTGACAATTTCTCTTTGTTTCTGTGGGCCAAAAACAATAACTTCGGTCTTGTCTGAGTTTAGCTGGAGAAAGTTGTTCTGCATCCACGCGCTGATCTGTTGGAGGCAGTGGTTGAGAGAATCCACCGGCCCATATTCACCTGTTGTCAGTGACACATAGATCTGAGTATCATCTGCATAGTTGTGATAAGATATGTTATTACTGCGTATTAACTGCCCTAGTGGCAGCATGTAGAGGTTGAACAGAAGGGGTCCCAGGATCGATCCCTGGGGCACACCACAATTCAAGCCCATGTAGTCTGAGACACAACTCCCAATTTCAACAAAATACTTCCTGTCTTCCAGATAAGACTTGAGCCAACTTAGGGCAGATCCAGAGATGCCAACCCAGTCTTGGAGTCTGTGCAAAAGGATCCCATGATCAACAGTATCAAAGGCAGCGCTCAGGTCTAGCAGGATTAAGACAGAGACTTTTCCATCATCAGTGTTCAGGCGGATGTCATTGGTTACCTTGATAAGAGCAGTTTCTGTGCTATGATGGGGTCTAAAACCTGACTGGAAAACATCAAACGAATTGTTTAATAAGAGAAAGTCAGTGAGCTGTTGGTAGACAACTTTTTCAAGGACTTTTCCTAAAAATGGCAGATTAGAGATAGGTCTGTAATTATTCAGTACAGTGGGATCAAGACCGTTTTTCTTCAGGAGAGGTTTAATGACTGAGGTTTTTAAGGCCTCTGGAAATATTCCAGATTGAAGAGACATGTTAACTATTTGAGTAATTGATGGCAACACACTGTTCAGGACAGACTTTAGAAATCTAGTGGGTAACACATCAAGGCAGCATGTAGACGAGCTCAGACGGGTGATGGTCTCTTGGACAGTTTGGTCAGTGACAGGTACAAAGTGAGTCAGCTTAGAGTGAGTAGGTGGCCGTTCGATAGTTATATGTGTTGTGGAGTTGATGGCTTTTTTAATGCCCTGAACCTTGTCATTGAAAAATACAGCAAACTCATTACATTTAGGTGTACAAACCAATTCTATTGGTAGCTGGGTTGGAGGGTTAGTTAATCTGTTAACTGTTGTGAACAGGATACGAGAGTTGCTGCTGCAACTTCCAATTATTTCAGAGAAGTACCTTTCCCTTGTTCTGCATAATATCTGGTTATAAGCGTACAACTCCGCCTTATATATTCCATAATGAACCTGGAGTTTTGACTTGCGCCACTTTCTACAGCGCCCCCACCTGATAACGTGGAGTGACGTGTTCACTGCGATCTCTCTCCCGTCACCGGGATGGATGGGGCCCGGCGCGACTGTCGCTCTGCCCTAGGAGGGGCTGGCCCACATACAACAGGCCTAGTTTGTGTAAATCGTAGTCTGTGTGTAGATTTGAATATAATCACGGGATTTTATTGTGTTTCCTATATAATGACATGTTCATTTATAGAAAAGTTTGAAATGTCAATCATCTGTTGAATTTTATGATTATTTTACTGTATCAGCTAAGATGTGTCTCTGTTTACTGCCTTTTTTAATATAGCATCAATCTTTGCATACGTTGGATAATGCTAACAGGCTGGCATAGTCTATGTAATTCATTGGCCTCAGTGAAAAAGGAATTAAAAATTAAAAAAAAAATTCTACCATGAGCTACAAAGACAGGTTTTAGCTAATTTTTAGCTTGGAAATATTCAAAATAAATGAAAATAATAATAATAATCAATTTTATTTATTTGGCGCTTTTCTCGGAACTCAAGGTCAACGTATGTAATAGTCACAGTAAAACAATAGCACAGCAGTAAAGTGTACAGTAAAATATGCACTTGTAAAAAAATAGGCCAAATTATTTCTATTTAGAAACTTTTTTACAACATTCAAATATGATAAATATTTTATATTAAAGTCCTTAAGTTCCTACCATGAAGTGCAGAAACTTGTATTTGTTTTTCCAGGGTTTTTAGCTAGTTTCAATGGATCCGTTCCTCTCTCCTTAACCTCACCCTGTCACATGGGCTGAGCAGCACAGTTCAGATTCTGTTCACTCTGAGTGCCACTGCACTGCTTTACTACTACATCCGGACCTGCAGGACAGACCCTGGTTTCATCAGAACAACAGAAGAGAAGAAGAAAATGGTGGGAAGCCAGTAAAGACCTGCAGGCCGGCGTAACCTCCGACCTCTTAACTGTGACGGCTGTGTGACCCAGTCGTGTTCTGTGTTCCAGAATGTGGTGGTGTTGGCCGAAGCTGGCTTTTTGGATCCAAGGGTATTCTGCACCTCTTGTATGGTGAGACTGACGGTGCAAAACTCATTTTTAATGAAAAAGAAAGCAGCCACTGGTTGTTGACGTGGTTGTGGTGTTTGCAGGTGAGAAAGCCACTGAGGGCTAACCACTGCTTCAGCTGTGACGCCTGTGTGGCAAAGCAGGACCACCACTCTGCCTGGCTTAACACCTGCATCGGTATGACACACAAGCACTTTCTATTTTTACAAGACCTGATCAAATGCAGCAAGTCCATTTTTACCCTTTAACTCTGAAGAGCTAAATGATTAATGTTATCACAAGGGTTTGTAGTTATGACGGGAAGCGTTTTGTGTTCTTGAAGGTGCAAGGAACCACCATTTCTTCATCCTGTTTCTGCTCTCGCTGGTGTTGACGGGGTGTTGGATGCTGTTCGGCTGCGTCTCCTGTGAGTGGCTGCACAGCAGCGTAACCCAATCAGAGGCTTTTATTTGTGTTTTTTTCTTGTTTTGTTTTTCTAACGTGCTCCATGTCTTTAGACTGGTCCACTCATTGTTCACTGCACTATGAGGATCAGGGCCTGTGGAGCGCGGCCTCAGCTCTGTTCGGCTGCTCTCCTTGGGTCCTCGCCATCTTCCTGCTCTCTCTTTATCACACCTGCTGGTCTACCTTGGTCTTGATGATCCAACTCTATCAGGTAATTCCCAAATATCATGTGATTGGGAAATAGCAGAAAAGTAGAGTCAGTGTTGCTTTATTGGATGGTTGGATCCAAACATGTCAAATGAGTCATTTGGTTCTTTTTTCTGCAACATTTGATGCTCTGTGATTGTTTGTTTTGGGTTTTTTGTGCAGATCGCCTTCCTGGGGATAACTTCAGCAGAAATTCCAACTTTAAGGTTCCAACAAAGGAAATTCAGACCCTCTGCCTCTTTGAAACAAAATCCTTTCAAGTAAGTCAATTGTTGTGAATTTTCTGTTCCCACCTGTTCCATTGGTGTGGGAGGGTTTTCCAACCTCGCTGCTCCGCCCCTTTCATAGTTACTAGAAACTGTTTTTTTTCCAAGAAAGCTGAGTTTAACAGGATAAAAGACACCAAAACAGAAGATAGCTGGTTCAAAGCTGGTCCATCTAAAAGCAGGACTTCATCTCGTTTAAAGTTCCAATCCTCCCTGGATCTATTTTCAAAGTGGTCTTTTTATCACAATTATTCCGTTCTTAGTAAAACATTTTAAATGTTTTGAAGGTTCTAGTTTCTGCAGAGCAGGAGGAGTTCATTATACATTGACCTCTGAGTTATGGGTGGGACTGTTTCCCATCATCCCTTTGTTTACACTCTCTCCTGTTAGCTTACAGCCACTCACATCCCCAAGGTAACATTAGCAGAGCAAAAAAAGGCAAGCAACATTGGAGCTATCAAGATGTACAGTTTAGATTCAGATTAGTCCAGATTCCAGCTCAGACCAGGACACAAAGACCTTCATGGATCTGTTCGTCTGACAGTGGATAAATCAGAATGGAGCAGGGCAGGGAGATTGTGGCCTGCTGACTATAGTTTGTTCATAACAACTACTAGCTTTTTTCATCAGCTCCTGATTTACAACAATTTTTATAAAGAAATACTCAAACATAAATTTAATCTCAAATTTCTTTATTTGTTCTCCATCATGAGAAACATGCTACAAAAACATGTTAAAACCACCAAAAACACATTGGAATGGGTCTTTAATTCATGTAGTGTAATGTTAGTGTAACTGCAGTGAAAGCTTTCTGTCAGTTGTTTGAATCCTGGTTCAAAGACGTCCTGTGTTCTCCTCTCTTCGTCCTCTTACAGCATGGGTGTGGTGCAGAACCTGGTGTCGTTCTTTCAGCTGCGCTGTTGTGGATTCTGCAAGCCAGTTGTTACGGACTGGACGCAGCAGCAGCACCCGCCGCAGTGTGACCAGTTTTTGTTCGATCAAGGCAACATGGTCTGACCTCCTCCCCCCTATCCCTCAGGGTCAGACTCTGGTTCTGGACCAAAAGCACAGAATGTATTTATTCTTGTACGTGTTGGTTCCTCTCAAAGGGAGGCTGTGGTACTGTGGGAACACAAACCAACATGTGGACTCTGTCATTCAGCTGATCTCTGTACAGACTGCTGCTGCTGCCTTATACTTGACCGAAGTGAGGAAAGGGAACATCAGATCCATGGCAACGTGGATGAATAACCATTAAAGTCCTAAGCTGTAATTGAAAGGATGTGCTGTTTATATATTACAGAAAATCTAAAGCCTATTTTTATCATCCGTTCTGACATTTAAAAACAATCTTTGTATGTGTACGATGGTTTTATCACTTTTGTAAGAGTTGCATGTGTTTATTAACAACCACTATGATGGTTCAATAAAGCAACTTTGTGCCTGTTTTTGGATCAGCCTCTGCCTGGAGTAACTCATCAGCAAATCGTTGCCTTCTAGCTCCTCCCTTTAGGGGGCGACACAGTAACTCATCTACTTACAGCATGTCTGTCGTCCTCGTCAACACTGACCACCCTCAAGTCCTTAAATGTATTTATTTATTTGAACTTGTCCTGTCCCACACCTGAGCAAACAGATCCGAGCTGAAGGCCTCTTGTGTTGGACAGATGTTTAACAGGAGGTTATGAATCTTCACACGTGAAGTTCATATTTGTATACAGTGATCCCTCGCTATAATGCGGTTTGTTTTTCACGGTTTCGCTACTTCACGGATTTGCATCGTGCATTGTGTTCTGTATTCTGATTGGCTAAAAAGTCACTCAGCTTCTTCTCTACCTGTGCATCAATAATGTTGCAGTTTAATATGTACACATAAGTAAATCAGCTTGCCAAATTTACAACATGATGTACGTGCAAATCATCTTGCAATTTCGAGTTTCTCTAAAACCCATAGAAAAAAGAGCAACAACTGCCTATCACTATGTTCTTCCCCCGAACAAACACACCTGCACCGCTGGCTTTAAAAGAAGAAAACACTGCAGAGCGGAGTCAGGATGCAGCGGCTCAGTCTGAATAGCAGTGAAATACACCTGAGTCACTATTTGTCCAACTGTACTTTGTATTTTTGTTTCATAATCATTTTAAATTTTCTCCCGTTTAATCCAATACTCGGGTCGCGGTGGGCGGGGCTAATCTTCGCGATTTGAAGCCTTCTGTTCACATTGATGATTAAAATTATCATTTGACAGTACAGTACAGAAGTTATTTGTTGAAAAAAAGTTTCTAAAGTACTTTTATTTGTGAAACAAATGCTTGAGCCTGTAAAATGGTTTGTTCTTTCTTTTCAATGTATAATAGAGTATTTAATTGTATAATAATTGTAAAAAAAAAAATACAGGTTTCTACTTCACGGATTTTACCTATCACGGGTCCTTTTTGGAACGTAATCCCCGCGAAAAACAAGGGTTTACTGTAAACCCTTTTTGCATTTGAGGCTAAGCTTTCTTTATAATTATATTTATATACATTCCTTGTTGGACAGAAAGAAGATAAAGGGAGAAAGTTGGATGTTACAGATAGAGGGGGGGTCGTTAATACAGAGTCACAACATAAGAGTGTCATAAGTATATGGGGGGTGCCCCCACCCCCAGATGCAGGCCGGGACCACTCCTCTGGCTGTGGCTTTATTTGTTTTTTTTTTTTCTGTTTTGTGTATCTTGTTTGTATCAGAGTGGGACCTCTGTGTTTTTGTGGATCGTTGTGTGTGTGTGTGTGTCTGTTTGATTATTTTCAGGTGTGGGGCTGAGAAGGTGTGGCTTCCATTGGACCCAAGCTGATGGAGGCAGCCTTTGAAAGCACTAGGTAGACCTCCAACCTGCGAAAAGGTGACTTTCTGCAACCTGCCGCCACTGCAGCTTGGTGCTCTACGCCACCTGCTTTGTAGTTTGTGTTGGACGATTGCACAGTTTTAGTCTTTTGTTCGTAGTTACGGTATGTTTAAGTGAGGCTTTAGGGGTGAACTGCCTTTTACTTTCACATCTGTTCTCTCCTGTTTGTTAGTAGGGACTTTAGTGTTTTGTCATTGATTTCCCTTTTCTTTCATTCACAGGTTCAGATTTATTTTTCTTGAATGTATTAGTAGACATGCTTTGTGAGTGTATGACACTTTTTTCCCAACACTGCTATGCTTTTAACAAATTTAGCTCTGACTTTCTTCATTTGTGGCTTCCAGCTTATGGTCCATAATTACTCCAAGGAACTTAGTTTCAGTCACTCTTTAACCACATGAATATTGATGGCAACTTTTACTTCCAGATTTGCAGGAACGTGGCAACTTTCAAAAATCATGAATTAGTTTTAACACTGAGTGAGAGTTTATTTATGTCAAACAATTGTTTTAGTTTCCCTAATTAAAACTATTTACTAGTTTTACAACTTTCCTGAGATTCTCCCCTGTACATACTATAATTGTGTCGTCGGCATATAAAAAGTAATTAAGTGTATTTGACACCATGTGTATGTCATTTAGATATAGGATGAACAGTTTTAGACCTAATATTGACCCTTGTGGTACTCCAGTTGTCCAGTTGTTTTCCAGTTGTACAAACTGTTGCCTGTTTTTAATCCTACTGTTGAACTAAATTAGTACCAGTTCTTGTTTTCCATATCTTTGCAATTTGTTTTAATAAAATGTTATGATCAATAGTGTCATATTACTGGGAATTTCTGATTTGAAGACCAGAAATAAAATAAAAAAAACTCTGGGGAAAAAAGTATTTTGTTAACATTGAGGAAGCCAGAAAAGCGCTATACAAGTTCACAGCATTTACCATTATTCATTCTGAAATGCTCAATGTATACTTTTAAATTTAAGTGTTATGGGGAAAAAAATAACACAGTTTTCTTATTTTAATCACAGAAGAGTAGCCCTTAAGTGGCCCTTAAGTCTCTGAAGGTCGAGTACCCACAGGTTCACAACGGCTTAGGAAGTGCTTGTAATTTAGCCAATTACAATCAAGAAATCATAGCTCTTAGAATTTACGTATCATTGAGTTTAGGACAGGAGCCTGCAGACAGGTAGAAATTTGAATGTGGGGCCACATTTGGCCAGACTTCAAGACGTGCCTTCTCTAGACGTATTTACTGGTAGCTCCAACCTCAGCATCCTTTTATCAACATAATCACTGTTCCTCCTCTGCATTTATCTCCAGAACATCTGCCGTGATCTGTTCCTTTTGATGGATTCATTCCTGATCCATCCAACATCTTCACCTCTGCTACATCCAGCATCTATCTCCTGTCTCTGCATTAGAGTCTCTAAACTAGGGCTGCTCATTCCTGGTCCTCGAGGTCTACCACCCTGACTGTTCTCCAGATCTCCAAGCCCTGCTAGCTGCTGATTAGCTCAATCAGATATCTCCAGATTCTGATTGAATGAACACACCTGGTCCAGGTAATCAGCAGCCCTGCTCTAGACCAACAACATGGTCGCTATCACCACAATCTTCTACACCTCTCCTTTTGTCCTTGGTGACACTCTTTTTGAGAAACCTTCCTCCACCTGTTTCATCCTCTTTATCTCTTCCCTACACCCTGTTGCTCTGGATTGTAGACCCTAAGTCCTTAAAGTCCTCCACCTTCTTCTCATCTGTTCCCTGTAACCTTCCTGTTCCGCTTGAGTTCCTCTCATTTACTTACAGACTGTTCTGCTGCCGCTGACCTTCATTCTTTTCTTTTCCAGAGCAAACCTCCACCTCTCTAGATGTTCCTCCACCCGTTTCCTTCTCTCACTACAGATCACAATGTCATCTGCAAACATCATGATCTGCATTAATTGTGGTTCTAATTGAAACCCCTCTGTCACACACTACACCTGTTCTACAGCTCTCATACATGTCCTGCACAAATACAGTTCCTTCTCTTCGAATGAAACATACATACGGATGCCCTCATCCTAGCTTCCACTACTCTTCCCCATAACTTCATGGTATTACCCATCAGCCTCACTCCTCGGCACGTCTGCCTTTTTCTTAAAATGGAACCAGAACTCTTCTCCTCCATTCCTTCTCATTGTCTCACTCTCCGAGATCTTGTTGAACATTCCAGCCAGAAGGTCAACTGCCACTCCCCCTAAACACCTCCATACCGTCACAGGTAAGTTGTCAACACAAACAGCCTTTCCACTCTTCATTCTCTTCAATCTCTTCCTCACTTTATCCTGGTTGATCTTTGGTGCTTCCTGTTCTATAATGTCCACCTCTTCTCCTTTTTTTATGGTATTCTTCTGATTCATCAACTATCTGATCGGAAGTTTGTAGGTTTGGCTCCTGCCTTGCCTGCCCATGTGTTGAAGTGTCCTTGAGCAGGACACTGAACCATACGTTTTCTCCGGCGGTTATAGGTTCGTGCCGGTGTTCAGCAATGGAGCAGCCATCAGTATGTTTATGTGTGTGTGAATGTGACTGTAAAGCCCTTTGGACCTTTGAAAAGTGCTATATACGTCTACGCCATTTAACATTTTACCATTTGTCCTTGATCCCCCTGACCTGCTGCACATCCTTCCATTTCTGTTACTCTGCCTCACCTGTACAGATTATTCCCTTCCTCCTTTGTGTCAGAACTGCAAGTTTTAACACGGCCTTTGTTAGTGTATTTTTTCACCTTCACCTTCAACTTGTGCTGCATCTTCTCTGCTACTGTCTTCGGTCCTCTCAGTGTCCCACTTTTTCTGAGCAAACCTTTTCCTCTTAACACCCAACCCCTGAACTTCTTCATTCCACCCCCACATCTCCTTATCTGCTTTCCGCATTCCAGATGACACACTGACCACCTTCCTCCCAGTCTCCCTGATGTTTTTAGCTACTTAGTTTCAGCTTAATGATTTATAGAGTTTGGCTTTGGATGGCTGTTACATTTTGTTGTTCACTTATTGCTATAATATCTGTAATTGATTTTCACACATGACCCCAGATTAAAGGAAGACTGAACCGATTGTAGCAAGCATCTTTAATGATGTAATCCATTGTGCTGCTACTAGCTGGGACAACATGCAACAAACATATTCCACCCACTCTGGACTCTAAAAAAGATCTCAGTTTGCATTTGAAACTTTTTTTTTCATTCATTGAATCCACTTAGAGACATTTCTGTCTTGAATGCTCTTTGTCTGGTGTAGCGATCATTAGCTGGTGTTAAAGTGAAGGACGTGCCTCCACAAAGACGGCAGTCCTACGGGGTTCACTCTCGTTCTTCCAACATGGCAGCGTTTCCTAATCCAAAGCCTTTTGGACCAAAGTTTTTTGCGTAACAAACTGAAAAGGAAATAAGATCAGACGGCTCCTTGAGTTCCAGGCAGCGTTTCTTCAGACCAACAAATGGATGTTCTCTACGAACCTTTGCAGTACAGCTCTCCATCCTTGTCAGTCACTGTGGTCGACTCCAGGCTTTTGCCACAGAGAGCGCAGCGGAAGCAGGTTTTATGCCACGCCTGTACACAGAAAGTTATGGCAACGCAAGTTGGATTGTTTGATTTTTCATCTGACAAGTACCATTTCAAGACCCACTCCGATCATATTTTTTTCCTTCAAAAGAGTGCCCAATGGCATTTTAATTATTATTTTTTAGCAAAAATCAAGAAACCTGTCTTGTTTTCTACGACATAATTTCTGCAGAGCAGCAGTCGATCAGAAATTCACCTCTGAGTCGTGGGTGGGACTGTTGGCGCCAAGTAAGCCTGCCCCCACTTCCCATTGTCTATCTGTTAACACTCTCTCCCGCTAGCTTACAGCCCCCTCACACCCCCGCCTTAACATTAACCGCTGCAGCAAAAATGGTAAGTAATATCAGAGCTATCCAGCAGTACAGTTTTAGCCAGATTTCAGCTCAGACGAGGAAAACAATGACGTTCATGGATCTATTTGTCTGGAAGTAGATGAATCAGAATGAAGCAGAGCAGGGAAACTGTGGCACACTAAGTGGATTTTATACATCACAAATACACTCTTTTTCAAAAGAATTTAAACGTTTTTCCACATCTGCTTCTGTTTTACAACAGTTTTATGTGTAAAGAAATACTCTTAGCTCTTAAGCTTACTGGTAATTTTATTTATAAATGTCCATCTTATGAAAAAATGCCACAAGAAGTTGTTAAAAACACAATTTTTTTCTAAGTGGGTAAAAAAAGGTTTTTCAAACCAGTGCAGAAAACCAAATTCGTTCATTTGTGAGACATTTCTGCCTCTCCTTCTTCAGAGGTAATTTTTACACTTTTTTTTTTTTTACCTCTCATCGTTTAATAACTCTATTTTTCTTTAGCTTTACAGGTCCAAAAAGACTAGTTTAGGTAATGAAATCCCACAATTTAAAGCAATCACATACAAGTACAACAATTTACAAATGGCTTACTGTATGCATATTCCAGAAAATAAAAAATCTAACTTAACTCTACACATCTGACTGATGGATTTTTCTGCTTTCACAACCTGGAAAATATTTTAAACTTCACTACATTGAAAACTGAAACACTGTCAAATCATCAAATCTATACTCTTTGATCATCATCAAAGAGTATTTATTTTATTTTGATATCAAGTATCAAACAGTTTTCCTACTGTCACTGGAGAGAAATGTGCAGGAGTATCAGACAGTCTGGTCTCAAAGTCCAAGAGCTGAAATACTCCAAACCGGAGATAGATGGAGCCATTTGGTCACGAGAAGTGGCCCACACAGCTGGCTGAGGCCAGGGATGCCTTTAACATACCGTACTTGTCTACGTTTCTTTGTTTTCCAACCCTCTGAGAAAATCCTCTGGGGTCCACGTTCAAAGAGCTCCACCAGAACAGCAGAAAACTATATTTAAAAACACTTTAATTCTAATTAGCTGATACTTCCCTATGTTCAAAATTTACACTTTTATCTGCCAGATCTGCCAAAATTCTCAGCATATGAAAAAAAAGGATTTGCTGACTTTGTCATGTTTTTTATTTGCTGTTTTACATTAATTCAAAGTAAAGTAGGGTTTTCATTTGCATCAAATAATTCTTTGGTCAGAAATGATCTCTTTGAGCATTGTGGGTTTCGTCAACAGAGAAGTTTGGATCACATGTGTCGGCTTCCAGCCACTAAAACTGTCTGGTCATCTTAAACGAGTGTGTGTTTGTGTGAGCGTGTGTGTGTGCAGGAAAAAAGATTTAGGATTGGAATTCCTGAAAATCTGTACCAGATTATGAAAAATTATGTGTGTCTGATAAATAAGACTTGGAACAAGATTAATTTCACAGAGTGTGCTAATGACTTTTGTATATGTTTTGGTTGCATTCAGCAGTTGAGAATTTTCTCTACGTGTTTGTTCCAAAACCTTTTGGTTTGGAGGAGGAACATGAAAGCTGCTGGAATCAATAACTGTTAGCTCTGGGGATTGTTGTAAATGCACATAAAAATACTGATAGACCGAAAACATCCGGAGTCAGAGGGAGTGTTTACCTTTCCTGCTCCCATCACCTTCTCTGCTGCGTAGACAGCTTTGGAGCAGCGGGGGCAGTGGTCTGATCCCCCAAGCTTCTGTGAAAGCTTATTGGTGCTGGGGTTGGAAGAGACCGGACGGGGCTTAGATCTAGACAAAAATGGTGGGCCCAGTTAGGTTTTAAAGAACGAACATGTGACTCTGCATCTTTGGTTACAATTGCAAAACATGAAACGGATCAGCTAAAGTTCAGATGTCCCGTTTGAAGCTTTGTCTGTATACGAGAACTGGAGTGAGGATGACGTCACCCAGCTCCAACCAGAGGAAGTCAATTCAGTCGCCATTTTTTTCGATACAGACGCCACCATGAACCCAGACAACGTCAGAAAGCAGTGATTGGTCTGAGTCAGTCTAAATCATTATTTCTATGGTAACAACTCTCAGCAATTAGAAGGGAGCTTGTTGAAACACAAAACACATTGACACCTTTGACTTGACAGTAGGCTACATGAAATCTGTCAATCAAATGTTTTGAACGTTGGACATGGGGGCCTGCAGATACTTCATGCTTTATTGAGGCATCTGACTAGTCAGTTTATACCTTGAATAACTTGCCATAAAGGAAAATGTCATTTAAAAAATGAGGATCAAGAACATGTTAAAAAAAGGATCAGACCAACAATAGTTATGACCAATAGACTGACTGACAGCTGTTTAGTTTTTCTATAGAAGTCTATGGGATTTTGGCTTCTTGGAGCCAGCAGGTACTTCCTGTTTGGAACCCCAGGGGGGAGGGGTCACTCCGTCCAGTTCTCATCTACAGTCAATAGTTTGAAGTGTTTGCTGTCATGGTAACAGCCAAAGAAAAGGTTTGTAGAGCTCCTCCACCAAATGGTCTTTTTTTTTTGTTTATATCTACAGTAAAATATAAACAGGGCTCTGCAATCAACCTTCTTTACGTACTCTTGTGGCTGCAGGTCTTCTTCCGGTCCTGCAGGATCAGAGCTCAGAGCTCCTGCTCCTTGACCGTATCCATAGCCTTTTGGTCCATACTTCTTGCCATAACAAGTCTTGCAGTAAATCTCTGAGTCATGGGCTGCAACGGTGGTACTGTCCAGCCCTTTTCTGCAACTCACTGCATGAAAGTAACATGAATAGTCCCTCATGAAACCTGGCACAGAGGAATCACTCCATTACCCTGAGTGAGGAATGCCATGAAGGGGGTAATGGAAGTTAAATAAAGCTGACAGCCAGCTGCTTTTATCATGGAACAGCAACACATGATGTCTTGTGTTGCTATTTGTAGAAAGAGAGAGGAGTGTGAGGTAAATGCTGGAGAAAAGATGACCACTTAGCCGATGGATGAGCTTATCGAAAAGGTCTTTTAGAGTTTCCACTGGAACAACATGTCAGTCGGTTATCCAGTTACCTAACAAGCCAGAATGTTAATGTCTCTGCACAAGCAAGTGTTCAATTAATACAGAGATTTAGCAAAAGCTTGGTTGCAGAAGGTTTAAAAACCCGCAGGAGGAATTTACAGCGTTGCTAAAAGGATTTTTTTTTTGAATATTCAAGGTGACTACGTCTTCCTGAGGTCAAAGGTCAATGAAACTTTGGTTGTGGTTGGAGATTGAAGCTAGTGATATGTGTGTGAAATTTTCTGAAGATTGCTTAAACAAAAGTTTTTTCCCTATATTGCAGGAAAATGTGAAAATCACAAAATTTGACACTTTGCCACAAAATGGCCGCCAAACCGTAGGTCCCGTGTCCATCCCTTAATAATTTTAAAACCTCCTTTGGATCTCCCCAACACGTCTGCTGGGAGATAATGAATGGGGTCAAAGAATTTTTGACCCCATTTTTTACGGTTTCGCCCACAATTATGTCGTCATTTTTTCGTGTGTGTGTGTGTGTGAGGGGGTGGTTCACTTTTCCCAAAAATCATTTTCACTGGGTACTAGTTGCGTGCAAATTTTGGTGAGTTTTGGAATATGTGCTGGGGGTTACATTTTTGCTAAATCACACTGTAAGAAAGAAGAATTGTGAACACAAAGTGATATTGGACTCCTGCGGGACAGAACAATAATAATCAAGACATAAAATGCTAAACTGAAAGTGAGGGGAAAAAATTTAAAAACTCATAATAAACTAATTAAACACTTAAATAATTAAATGGACGGAAATTTTAGATGAGAGAAGCTCTAAAACAGTGTCCAGAATATTTCTAATTTTTCTCTTTGATCTGAGACAACAATGAACTTTGATCAAATCCTGGGGAAATATTTCTACCAGATGAGACACTGACAAGTGAAACCATTGCAACAAAGAACATTTTCTCACTGCAGATGAAGCAGGTTTTGTGGAAGCTCCTCCCATTGCACTGGATCTCCTCAGCATGGTACACAGTCTTCATACAGGCTGCACAGGAAGCTCCTCCTCCCCAGTTAGGCATCCCAAAGCAGCTTGAAACAAAGACAAACGATCGTATTAGTCTACAAACTCTTTTTAAATTCAGGAGTAGTTGTGCTTTGGGCGTCTTGACAGTTCTAAGCAGAGCAGTGACACACAAAAACCTTAAAAGATTTAGTGAGTGACATTATTTTTTCTGATTTCATGCCAAAAATATTCAGTTGAGCATAACAGGACTGGGATGAGAATAAGGAGCTCCAGGTTTGAGGCCATGGTTCTGAGCCTGAAGCAGTGGAGGCCCGCATGCTGGTGCAACATCTTGTGTCGGTTTGTCAAGCAAAAAATAGTGTGATGAAGAAAAAGTCCCTGAAGGGGGCGCCACATTGAATCCTCTGCCTAAATCTAATCCTCTCCTCTGCATTGTCCTCGTTTACACCAACCACCCCCATGTCCTCCTGTTCTCTACATCCATGAACCTCCTCTTTGGTCTTCCTCTCTGTGCTCAGCATCCTTTTCCCAACATCACCATTGTCCCTCCTCTCAACGTGTCCAAACCATCTCTATCTGAGACATAGAGGGTCGTAGGGAGGTACGGCTGCATCTGAAAGGGAGTGCGGGTGTGTCATACACCCACCTCAAGGGAAGTCATAAAAATGTATTGTCCGATTGTGTGTGTGTGGTAGGCGTATCGTGAAGTTTCATAAGGATAATGTAAATTGCACCAAAGTTAAGGCCCGTACACACCGGGACGAATATTCGCCAGGCGTTATTCGCCAGCGTTTTTCGCCACGTTTTTTGTGTTCACACCCAGGCGATTTTCGCTGACGGTGAGCCGAGCGAACATGCAATTTCATTCCCTGACATTAGATGGCGCTTAATGTAAACAGAAATACTCCTGTACACAAGGTGGCGCTGCGCAACTTTACGATTCTTAAAGTCGCTTTTCACTCAGAAGAAGAGAGCAAGTATTTACGCGCTTGTCAGAATAATACAAAGAAAACATGAATATTTCAAGCACCAGTAGCTCCAACTGGTACTTGGTAAGGGGATATTTAAGAATATCCGTCATTATTTCTTTGCGGCAGTGTAGACGCTACTTGGCGTCTATCTTCTTCGCTGGTATGTGTGCTCAGCAAGGCAGTTTTGTGTTTGAGCGCCCCCAAGTTGTGTTTTACTGTAACTTCAGAAGCTCCAGACACGTGTGCAAAAGCGCCATTCTCATTGGTCGAATAGATTTCGACGCGTCGAAAAAAAAAAACGAACCCGAGGCGTTTTTTTTTTTGACGCTTTGGCGCGTGGCGTTTTTTCCCGTCGGTGTGCACACTCTCATTGGTGCCCTTTGTTAGTCACGAGGCGTTAAACGTCGGCGAAAATCGCCGGCGAAATTCGTCCCGGTGTGAACAGGCCTTTAGGGTGATGCTGTTGTACGATGTCCTTACGCCAAACTCTAATCATTAGTAAGGTGGGAGTACCTGGACCCCTACCGACTCATGCAAATGCTGCAGGCACGGGGTGTGCAGATAATACCTAACGGCCCATAGGAAGCCAGTGGAATGCTTACAAACCACACTTTGTCTAATTTCCTCAATTCTACAATTTAGGCTGCATGCACTTCTCACGTGGACAGCACTAATGTGCTCCTCGTGGGCCGAGCAGGATTTGGATGGTTCAACTAATGAAAAATCGTACATGCCTGCATCTCACCTACTTCCCCCTTCCTTGCTGGAAGGGGGAAGTGAAATGTCACCTATATCATGCCCGTAGAAAAAAACCATGCTGACCGAGTAGTCCAAGTGGTCAACAATCTTAAAATTTTGTGCAGGGCACCTGCATGCCCCGCACAGGTTCACCCATTTTTCGCTGGCAGACAGCCTGTATCCACCCGTAAGGGCAGTCGTGACTAAAGTCAGAGAGCTCCAAAAGAACTGCTCAGTCAGCTCCCACCCTCACCTGGCTGAACTCAGGTCACTGAGGACCTGAGTTCAGCCAGAAACCAGGAATTTTCTGTCTTAACAATACAGGGAGAAAAAAATACTGAGCGAAGGAGAAATGGGCCATTCTGAAGTCATCCCTAAAAGCTGTAACCGCCTTAAATACGTAACTGAGGGAAGATGTTTCTAAGTTGCTGCCATCAATCTGCTTTGTTTCTCCGTCATTGTTTTTCTGACTTTTCACATTTTTTAATTATTTATTCCCTAATCATTAAAAGTGTTTTTAGTCTTAGTTTTTTAAAATATATTCTGTATGTTTTACTTTGGCCCTGAGACAGACTGGGGACTTGTTCAGGATGTACCCTGCTTCGCCAACAGTAGCAGGGATAGGTTCCAGCAACCCCATGGTATTAAGCAGGTTAGACAAATGGATGGATTGATGCTTTAGTTTAGACTTAACAAAAGTAGTCAAAAGGAGATCATAACTAATTATTCTCTAAGTAAAAAAAACTGCTTTCTTTAGTTCCGTGGTTTTATGTAATTTTCAAAATGTTTTTCCCATTTAAGCCACAATATTTATATTAAGTTTTGACGCATCATCAGTTATCCATAGACTTTTGTGAAACCTGAAAGAGCCACGTTGCTGAACTGAGGCTTCTCGTCTGGTTTTTGGGCTCTCACCTCCTATCAGAGGTATCTGACACGTCACAGGGCTGGAAAAGTGCATTTCAAAATAAAATCATCATTTTGACATCATACAATGAATGGTAAGTCAGCAAATCCTGTGGTTTTATCAGGGACAAAGATAGACCTCAACTGAAAATGAACTGTAATCTTGGTTTTTACATGAAGCAGAAAAGTCAAAAATCAGGAAATTGTTGTCATTATGAAGAGAAAACTTAAATTGAGCGTGCTATTTCCAATGGACTGCAATATGCTTCTAAAAGATAAGCTTGAAGAGAAAGAGACATGCGCCTTACCTGTAGTCTCTGTCAGAGTGCTTTGCTTATGACAGAGAGGTTTAAATACCGTCTTCACATCAGCAGCACTCTGGCAACGCCTTGATGAAACTATCCTCTCAAAATAACATGTGACGGAGAGGAGGCCCCCCTGACCCTTTATCCCTATCTGAATAAGGCTTGAACATCAGCCACTGGAGCATTTGTGCTGCATTCACTGACCCATGCTGGGAGCTCTGACTTGATAACTGTGGCTCAAAGGCCATCTGCCCTGAATGCCACAGTATCATGGTATAAACATAGACTGTGCTGCAAGCCTAAAGAAACACTGTTTTACAGGAATCAAAAACTGCTGCTGAGTTTGTGGAAAGTATTCTCCTCCAGGCATCCTCTTATTTACTGTTCTAGAACAGAAATGGTTTTGTTTTTGACTGTCACACCTGTGAGTCTACAAAACTTTTCTAGACTTTGTAGAGAAACGTTTTAAACTAAAAGTGAACTTTGCTTTTTTACGTTTTCCTATAAAAAACCTTCTTGTACACATCCAAATGATACATTGGGATAAAAAAGTGGAATTCAAAAATTTAGGGAGAAAAAAATTGAATTCTTAATGAGAAACATAGATTCAGCAAGTTATTTAACCTTAAAAGATAAGAGGTCTATAATGTTCATCATGGAAACACAACTATGAGAGACAGAATGTTTAAAACGAATCTAGGAAATCCCATTGAATGGATTTGAAAAGAAGTATTTGGTCAATACAAGTTCTTTTCAATACTTTGTATTGTTACCCTGGTTGTTAATGACAGAGGTCAAAGGTTTCCTGTAGGTCTTCACTGAGTTTATTCTGTAACTGCAATTTTGGTCCATTCCTCCATGCAGATCTTCTCTAGAGCTGTGATGTTTCGTGGCTGTTGCTGAGCAACACTGACGTTCACCTCCCTCTACAGGTTTTGAGTGTGAATGTGAATGTGTGACTTGCAACAGACTGACTACCTGTCTGTAGTTTACCTCGCTTTCACCCAACATTAACTGGAAAAGGCTCCAGCAGCCTGTGACCCGAAAGGGCTTCAGGGAATTTGGAAAATAGATGGATGGTCATTAAATTAACTGTCAATCTATAGAATACAGTGGACTTTTGTAGCAATAAAAAACAACAACTTTTAGACATTTTTAGAGTGAAACTGCAGCTTTGCTCATTGTGGCTACCTTATTGGTCTGTTTACACCCTTGACTGTATAAGGGAATTGGACTGAGTGACCCCTCCCCCCCGGCCTTCCAAACAGGAAGTACCTGCTGCCTCCAGGAAGCCAAAATCCCATAGAGGTCTATAGAGAAACAAACTGCTGTTACTCAGTCGTTCTATTGGTCAGAATAATTCTTGATCTGATACCTTTTCTTAACCTTGATCTTGATAATCCCTTTTTTTCCCTGTAGTGCAAGTTATTCAAATTATAAAGACCAATCAGATGTCTCAATAAATCTAGGCGGAGCCTGCTTGCCCCCCCGTCAAAACCTTTGACTGATAGATTTCTTGTAGCCCACTTTCAAGAAGTAGCTGTGTGACTTTCCAGCAAGCTCCCTCCTGATTGGTGAGAGTGGTTGCCATAGAAACAATGACTCAGACCAACCACTGTTTACTAACCTCTAGTGGCTCCAACACGGCGGTGCCGGCAGTAAAAAATGTCAACTGAATGGTCTTCATTTGGTTGGAGCCAGAAGGCATTTTTATGGATGACATCACACTCACTCATATACCCCTTTTGCTATTTTATGGGGTCCAGATGACCCCACCCTTACATTGACGTGTTCTCCCTACCATGACAAAGGTGGATAAAGGTGGAGAGGATTTCATGTAAACCGTGGAGACCAGTGAAGATCAAAAATCATTGAAGAAAAAAGGTTCAGCGCACTGTCTAGACTCTAGTGGGTCTAGATGACCCCATTCCCAATGTTAAAGTGCCTTTGATAGCACAAGGGATACAGGAAAATGGGTTAAAAGCATCTTCTTTCAATGGAAGAACTCAAAACATAAAAGGTTGGAAGAGGAGGTTTTAACCAATTTTTGTGGTACTTGAGAATTTCTTTAATCTTAGTTTGTTTCTATGGCAGTTATGCCTTCTGAAACATATATGGCCAACTACAGGCTCTTATTTTGACAACTTTTTCATTAACCAAGAAAATCCTGTTATTGGTAAACAGGTTCAGTACATCTCAGATTATAATTTTAATTCTTTTATATTTAAAAAATACAGCACTGTAGTAAAAAATACTTCAATGCAAAATAAAGAAGCGATTTGACATTTCTACAAAATCATTGACATTTATTTTGCATTTTACAAGACATTGAAACAAGGTCACCCATCATAAATTAAACCCATCAAAATGTCATATTTACCAACAGTTGACTTTTAGGATTGTGCAAGAAAAAAGTAACCAGAGTTTTTCAAACAGTGGTGTGATTTGATGTTAATATTCAACTTTTTGA
Organism: Oryzias latipes; assembly: GCF_053564925.1. Taxonomy (NCBI): domain Eukaryota; kingdom Metazoa; phylum Chordata; class Actinopteri; order Beloniformes; family Adrianichthyidae; genus Oryzias; species Oryzias latipes. The sequence goes on from NC_136239.1 coordinate 7,800,992, forward strand.
AATGACTGAAGAGAAAATAAATCACAGTGTGGAGCCGTCACACCCACCAGAGGGATTCTAATATGATTCCCGGGAAACGTGAGCTTGGCGATAGTGTTCATGAGCATCCAAACATGTTATTTTGTCTTTTTTTACAATTTAGAGCTACAGTCCAAGCTGCAGTGACAGCCAAGAGGCCACCAAATGCTGAGAAGTGCTGGTGCCCCCTTCTCACAGAGAGCGCTCCTCAGGAATCCTCCGGATGGACGTCCAGCTTCCTCTGCGGGACGTAAATAGTCCGGGTTGCTGGCTGTCTGCTGCTGGTTACCATGGCAGCCAGAGGCGAGAGGGAAACCGGCGTGTGGAAGAAGCTGTGCTGGGGGAGGGCAGCTCCTTTCGGGGTGCTCATCAAAGGCTGGACAACAGACAGTGTTTGGTTAAATGCAGCCGCTTTAGTTTTATTTTTGCTTTTCCTAAAGAAATTCAGGCCAGAAATCGGGAGGACTATAAGTCTACAACTTATAGCAAAGTGGAGTAGACGGGCCTCCAGGTGTTTCTGACTCTTACCTGCTGCACACTGATCAGGGTCACAGGCTGCTGGATGGTCGCGGGGGATCCGGGCTTGATGAAGACCAGCCCCCGCTGCTGTAGCGTAGAGATGGGACTCAATACGGTGCTGGAGCGCTCTGGAGTCTGCTGGGTGGGCGTGGCATTTCCGGGACCGGAGATCAGGCCCAGGTTCTGCAGGGTGAAGTTCAGGATGGCGGGGCTGGGGCTGTGCAGACGGTGGGGGTGCTGCACGGTGTGGGGGGAAGCAGTGGGTTTGTGCAGACAAAGGCTGGTGGGCGTCGCCTCCTGGGCTTGAGGAGGTGTTGCAGCTGTTGGAGAAGCAGCAGGTTTGCGTCATTCCATGAGGGAAAAGAAATGGTACAACTATTACTGTAGTGTTGTGTTCACATCACAAACGATTTGTGCATCAAATCTGCGCCTGCCGCCGCCACCTGTCAAATTCACTGCTCGACTTCTGTCCAAAAATCTTTTCTGGAACTTGACGCTCTGGACGTGTGTGGGTGGAGCTACCACCAAAGGTTTTTAGCCTCGTCGCTACAAGGGGGCATCAATAACTACCTTTTTTTGAAGGCCCAAAGCGCTTCACACTCATCACAATCACACAAACACAATTTCAAATACTGATGCCAACCAATAACCACCAGGAGCAACGTGGGGTCCCAAGGACACTTTGCCATATGGGCGGGTGAGGCGGAAACCAAAGCGGCAATCTTCTGATCAAATGTATATTTATATTGCCTTCAATGCATGGAAGATGGATGATGTTGAGGGATCAGGTTTATTTATTTTATAGAGATTTCCTCAGTGTGGTAAGGTTCACAATCTGGGACCTCCGCCTGAATTACGGCCGCTTTCGGCGCTACTTCCATCTCTCTGTGACTCAGTTTGATGACTCGCATTTGAGGGAAAGAAAAACTTTTAGAGGATCTTTTTATAATTGTCTAGATACAAATAAGAAAACTATCAAAGTAGCTGAAAAGCAGCTTTTCAAATTGGCTTCACGCCGCAATGCAATACCATAAAGACACTTTTCTTTGCACCAGAATTAGCTGATTTCACTGATTGCCTCAATGGTTAAAGAGTTACGGTAGACAGAAGAATGTAAACACTGAAGCTAAAACTCCAATGTTAAAGGGTGAACACTGAAACAGGACACCCCTGAGGCCGGACTCATGTTCGGCGTGAACGTAGCTTTAGTGGATTTGCTCATTTTGGCCACTTTACCTCATTCGGATGTTGGACTGTTCCTCATGAGATGCAGTCAAAAACAAAACTAAGCTTCTTTTAAGAATTGATCACCTTTCAAAGCTTTTTGTCATTTCAAAAGACTAAAAATGTGTCATATTAGCAGTTTTCAGCAAAGAAACTGGACACTTTGTTGCAGGATTTAGAAACGTACCTGCAGTGGGAGTTTGATAGATGTAGGTTGGAGTTTGAGCCTTGCTGGTCTCTCCTCCACAGCCTTCCTTGTAGTTGAAGGACTGCTGGGAAATTGGAATCAAGTATCCTGCCGGGAGTAGTGTCTGAATGGGTGGAGTAGAAAGAGCATCCGATTTATAGAGACCCGTCCTTGAATTTGGATCTTCACGCATGTGTCTGTTGGTCACCTCAGTGTGGATTTGTCCGGAGATGAGGGGTACTGTTCGGACCGGCGTTGATCCAGCCTCGCTGTCAGAGTTGGTCGCCCTGTCGTCTTTGTCTAGGAGGTTCTCCAAGCTCTGATCTAGTGTTTGATTGGTTGAAGCCCCCCCGGGGGTGTTCAGAAACTCTGGGTCCAGGTGGAGGGCGCGAGGCGACGGACGACTGGTGAGGCAGCCGCCACGGCGGGACTTCAGGTGGGCCTGCAAGATGTTGCCTAGCTTTGTAGACGAGTCCTACAAAAGATTGACAGACAGTTGTGTGTTCACATATGTATGTGATCTAGATGCAAACATCGAGATAAATATGATGAACTACAACAGGACAGAAGTCATGCTGAGCGGTTTCTTTTACCTTACAGTTGGGGTCAGGTTTCTTGGCTTTTGAGGGGCTGCTGTCCGAAGCGGCGTCTGAAAACAGCCGTTTTAGGGAAGAGGGGCTCCCATCCGCCATGGCGGGAACTAGTGGGCTTTTAGATGCGTAACTATCAGGTGGGCTGTGGCCCGTTTTCTCCTCAAAGGTCATGGAGCGCACAGCTAGGCTGGTCGGCTGCGGCCTGGCCTGAGGATTGGGCCTGAGGGCGGAAGGGTGCACATAGACGGCGTAGGGTCCACTTCCATGTTGCTGAGGTAAGATGACGGGAATCAGCGGCGAGCACTGTGAGGGGATATATGTGAAGGAGCCAGCGGTCGGTCTGGTTAGAGGCGTGTGGGTGACTGGGTGGGCGCCGGCTTTAGGGTCCTGTGGTACTAAAGGAGGCGCCGTAGGTGGATCCGTGGAAGTGGGTGACCATAGCCTCTCAGCAGCTGCAGGTTGAATTTCTGCAGGTCTGGAACAGAAGTACAGACAGATATTTCACACATACGACATCATAAAGAAGCAACTGCTGGCAAACTCCTCATTTAACCCCAACTGCCGTAACTTTTCAACCGATCAGGCAGCTAAAGTAATTCTAGCAGGTTCTGAAGTGTGTGTGTGTGTGTGGGGGGGGGGGGGGGGGGGGGGGGGGTGAAGTCAAGTCCGTACACATTCAAAATAAATCAGTCGATTCAGACGAGGAACCATATTGGTGCAAAGCAGATTTGCCAAGCTGCTTTTCTCAGCGTCAAAATCCGCAGATTCACATTAATCATGTGGCCGATGGACAAGATTTGGTAGCGCTAAAGCTTTTGTGCTGTTTAGGTGCCACTGGTGATAGCTCCGGTGTTCAAGACCCGCTCTAATGAAAATGCTGTTTTTGGTGTTTCTAACATGTTCTTGTGACCTTATTCTCATAATGGAGGTCATATATAATGAAAATTAAGCTTCAAACGGCATTTCTGAATATTCATTCAAACTGATGTTAATCAGGAGCAGACAAAATAAAAGCTGTTTGTATTTATGACAGAGTGTAAAAATAACGCTTGTGATCACAGTCTCTCTGCTCCGCTCCATTCTGATGCATCCACTTGCAGACAAATAAGCATCTTTGTTTTCCTCGTCTGAGCTGGAATCTGGATCATAACTGTACGGCTGGATACTCCAATACGGCTCACCATTTCCGCTGCACCGCTAATGTTAGGTGTGAGGGGCTGTAAGCTATAAGTGGGCTGGGTTTCTACATGTCAGCTGTCCCGTCCACAACACTGAATTTCTGATGAACTCCTGCCGCTCTGCAGAAATTATGTCCTAGAAAATGAAAGAGAAGCTCACTGCGAACACTAAATAAATACATCAAAAGATGATGTGGGGTTACCCTGCTTTGGATCTGTTCTCACCAAAGGCTGGATTTATTTGCTACTGTGAGGTGATAAATACACACAGATACACAAAACCAGGCCTGGTCATTCCTGGTCTTCCAGATCTACCACCCTGACTGTTTTCCAGATCTCCAAGTCCTACTAGCTGCGGATTAGTTCTAGATTAGAAAAAGGTTCTTAAATAAAAACTTGTTTTATTTTTCACCTGCAGGTAAACCAACAGATTTAATCAAGGAACTCAAACATGTGACGGTTAAAGCAACTTACATTGACTCCTGGGCCAGTTCAAGCTTACAGATAGCAGCAAGCTGAGCCATTTTATTAGGAACACCCGTGTTGGAACAGTCACCTGGAGGCAGAAGAACAGAAACAGAGTGTTATTATCAGAGCTTTTGCTGTTGGAGGCCTGAAAAACATCTGTACTTACTGAGGGCACATTTGACAGGACTGCTGGGGGCGGAGTTGATCTTGCGCCGGTCATCCTGGATTTTCTTGGCGAGCTTTATGAGGGAGGGGTGCCGGGTGAAGCTGCGCTTGGTGGCAGTGGATGAAAAGAGGTTTTTGGCACAGTTTTCCACGGAGGCGCAGGGCTGAAACACACTTTTCTTCCTGCCTTCTGCCATGGATTCTGAAACAGGAGACAAACATAACGTACAGGAGGTTACTTTTCAAGAAAAACTTTTCTTTGTAAATGTGAAACCAAGCGATGATCTAACATCGCGTACTTTGAATTTGCGGAAACTCTTCAGGGCCGACCCATTCAAAGGCTGGTTTCCTCCCCCGCTCTTCTGTCACGTGAACTTTTTCGATGAGCTTCAGGCTTCGCAGCACATTCGCTATATCGTACAGTCGCCGCACTTTTGCTGCAAACACATCATTATTAGGTTCTGTATTGTGTGGCCTTATGTCACACTAAAGGTTACAAATCAGACATTTTAACTGAGCAAATACGTGACTTAAATGTATACATCCACCCATCTCTCTCTCTACATATATTTTACCCTAGAGAGGAGTTTGAGGTCAAAGCTTCAGTGAAAACAGTCGACTTTTAAGGAACTCACTCTTAAACTTGTTCTTGTCCTGATCTGCTGAGTGGTCTTCTCCTATCAGGATCTTGGCCGCCACGTCCAGACTAACCACTCGAGGGTTTGACACCAGAAAGAGCATGACGAATTTCTGACTCATCACCCTCAGAGATTTGTCTTTTCTACTGTTTACAGAGGCTGGAAACAACCAAACAGAAGTCAGGAAATCAAGAGGCTGCTCAAACAGATCCTTAGAAGGAGAACGTTCTCCAAAGTTTTAAGGAGATGCAAAGTTTAGTTTGAAATATGATTTGAAAACATCTTAAATTCCCACTTCGCTCATCTTTTGATTTATTTTTAATGTGTTCCCAGTGGACTTTTACCTATGATTATGTCGTTTTTGGGCAAAAGCCACAATCCTGTTTCGTTTTCTAGGACATAGTTTCTGCAGAGCAGCAAGAGCTTATTGGAAATTTGTCTGCAATCTGTGGTTGGTCGCATTTCCCATCTTAGTTTAGTTTACATTTTCGGTAGCTAACTTTCAGCCCCTCACAACCCCAACCTAACATTAGCAGTGCAACAAAAATGGTGAGCATTATTGGAGCTATCCAGCCGTACAGTTTAGATCCAGATTTCAGCTCAGACGACTCAGAAGTGAATCTCTAATGAACTCCTGCTGCTCTGCAGAAACTATGCCCTAAAGAACGACACAGGTTTTTTGATTATGGCTAAAAACAGCTTAAAAGACCACTGGGAACGCTTTGAAAATAGATCAATGGATGATAAAAACATTTTTGACATCTATTCTTTCTATTGAGAGTTTTGAGGAGTTCAAAGTTGTCCCATCTCACCGGCTTTAAACTCAACTCCTGGAAGCTCTACGAAGTAAAGCTCTTTCTGTCCGTGCTCACAGTCCTCCACGGCAGCCGCCACCGCGTTCTCCTTCTCCTCGCCATCAGACTCAAACTCCTTTTCCAGGAGGCGCTGTCGGATCTGCTGCATCTGCTGGCCGTAGCGCTGCTCCTCGCCAACCTGTTTCAAAATGGCCAGCGTCTCCTCCAGCTTGGTCCGGCCGTGCCAGGAGTAACGGTTCTTTGCAGAACGGCTCACCATATGAAGGCTTTCCAACACGTTCATGATGTCATAGATGCGTCTGCGCTCTACATCTGCAGGAAAAGGAAACCAAACATGCTCAAAAAGCTAAAACATTTTCACATTTTGAATGTAGTTCATCGTTATGAATCAAAATGCGTACTCAGTTCGGTGGCCACATCATCCAGGCAGATGTCATTGAGGGCTGATTTGGGGTAATCTGGGTACCGGGCCAGAAATTTACGGCACAGCAATCCAAGACTTTTATCTTTTCTACTGATCATTTTCTCTGATTCTTCTCCGTTTTCAGAGTCCTGCCACAAAAAGACAGATGAGTACAAATCTTCACCGTGAACATTGTAACTGTAAGGGGTCAAAGCAAAACTGCATACCAGCGTCGGGTCAAGAGCGTCGCGATCCTCAGGGTCCAAACACAGCTCTTTCTCTCTGTTCCTGATCTCTGGACTTGCAGCACTGATGAGTATTTTCAGGTTGGAAGTTGGAGTCCAGGGATCAACAGAACCTGCTTCTATCCCCTTCTTAGGTGTGGAAAGGGGACCCATTGTTCTCCAGCTGTCAGGTCCTTAAGAAGACTGCACAAGAGTCACATCATTTCTATTAGTGTAGTGAAAAATACAAAAAGAAATCTGCAGACATTGCTATTAACAATGTTTTCAATTTAAGCCCATCAGAATAATAAAAAAAAAATTATTCATCCCACAAACAGGAAACGACCTTGTTACTATTGAAAAAAGCGTACAGACACACAAAGACAAAAATGTGAGGTACAACTGGATTTTCTTCATCTGCTTGTATTGATTTTAAAACAACTTTATATTATTGTAAAATAGATTAACTTAAATCTAATACTTCACTCACAAGGTTACACCAGAGTAGCCTCCATGTAACACTTAAAATTGGCACTTGAAACAGTCTATTTTATTAAAGTAAAATTCAAATAATAATATCAATTTAACACTACTCGTTGTGTTACAATAGTAACAGAAAACCTTTATAAAAACATATCCAAATACCAGTTTAATATTGGCGGTAAGTGACGCAAGCTCCGTCGAATCAGCGGGGCTAACGGACGAGAGAGTCCCGCCCTTTTTGTGCCAAGCAGCCAATGAAAGAGCGGCACGAGCCGGCGCAGAGGAAGTGGAGGGTGTCCCGCGCAGGTAAACTGTTTTTGAAATCCTTGGCGCGGAACAACCTTGTGGTGAAAAAACAGCGATTTCCCTCGTGTTTTGACGCATTTGATGAAGCAGTAATTCCACCAATAACCAAATACGGCGGGATTTTAAACGACACAGGCTTCAAACTTACTACTACTTCAAACTTTAGATTTGGTCACGAAGGGCGCTCACCGAATATCTTAACGAAACAGAGAACCGGTCAGTCCGGTCCCACTACACTACAACCGCTGTACCCCGAAGAAATAATAACTTTAGAAAAAAAACACTAAGCTACAACTGGTGGCGCGATCCGCCTAACTAGGTGGCGGTATTATTAACACGCTGCCACCCCAAATTCCTACAGTTCATGCTAGATGTAAGAACAAGCTCTAAACGTTTACAGGACAAACGTAATCCAACTTACTCAAGAAGCCCACGACGTCTCTTTCTCAAAGGCTTCCCATTCCCGCTGGAAATCCTGCGCATCCACTGGTGGACGTTATGTGGTTAAAGTAAATGTTCTCAAGAACTGATTGTCTCCGAACAGAGCAGATACGTGTTTGTAAGTAAGTCCTAGTAAGCTTTCTGTACTCCTCTTTGCTATCAAAGGGCGGCCCGCTGATCAACTTGGCTGGAGTTTTGAAAAACTTTACCCGGCAGTAGGACTGACCACTCACATTCGATTCGACCCGCCTAATCTGAACATGCGCACACACGTCACTCAAAGGGGTGGGGCGTAAACAAAGTTTCTCAGTAGTTCCTTCAAGTGCTTGTAGAAAACAAGCTAGCTAAAGTTTCCACAAAAGCGTCTCTTAAATGAGATGTTTCATTTTAAAAGGGCAAACCCTCCTTTTAAATTTAAACGTTTAAATAAATAAATAAAAATAAATAAACCACTCATCTTAAAGAAACAATCACCGCCTGTAGATAAAACTTGCTTTGATTTTCCATAAACTGCAAATAGGAATCACTTTACCCATGTGCCTTCATGGCCTTACAGCTAACCTTTGCCAAATATCTCTACTGTATCTGAACTGGACCAAGATGGGATCCCCCAATCTAAACTGGAGATTTAATTTTTGTGGTTAAAAACGGAGCCTTTAGCATTAAATCTATTTAAATTAAAAATAAACATGTCGTCTTCTTCAGTCTAACTCAAAATACATTATCATTTCCAAAGGGTAAATTCTGACATTTATTGTGTGCTACACTATTGATAAGATGTGTAATCTGTTTCTCACGACAGAACTGTTTGAACAGGACACGTTAACATCAAACAAACAAAAAAAAGTTGTTTTTTGGGTGGTGGGGGGATTTATAAACTGTAAAAAGACCTGTTAGGTGTTGTAGATCATTTATTGTTAGGACTTTAGGCTCTGTACTGTGTGTGTGTTCCCCCTCAAATACAATCATAATTATAATTTTTATAGTTACCTTGGGTTGACAGACATGTACATTTTATAACAATGTCGTTGCTGATAGATTTTTGCTAAGTTTAAAGACATAAAGAGGAAATTGTCACTATCAGTCAGATAAGAACATAATTTTTAGTCAGTTTTGATGTTTATGGATTTATTGGAAGTTTTCTCATATACATATACATAGTAGTTCCAGGAACTGAGGAAAAAAAGAAACAGAAAAAATTAATTTGAACTACAATTCAAAACCTTACCTAAACAAGCAAGTATACCACACATGCTCAAAATACTGCCTTCTACTCACATCTTTATTAAAATAAAGTATTTTTCGGCCAGGGGTCTGTAAAATTTAACACTTAGAGAGCCGTTCAGGTCAATTTCTCACAGCCACAACCCAGTTGGGTTTATCAAATTTCTCCAAAAAAAGTTTTTCCGCTTGGAAGAGGAGCTTTTTGAGGTGTCGCGGAACTGACATACTTCACACTTAAAACTGCAATGGAAACATTTTGTTTTCTAATGAAATGAGCCATGTGACCAACAACTCTGCATAGGTAGCCAGTTAGCATCCATTTGCCTAACCCGGTGGGGTCGCTGGCTTGCCGGAGACTGTCCCAGCATCCTCGGGCGTCATTGAGAAGCAGTTGGGGGGGGGGGAGGTTGCTGTTAGAAGTTTTAGATTTTCAACAGCTTCTGCTGACACTCACACATTTTTTTATTAGAATGTCATGAAAATTCAATGCATAAACTCTTGGCCAGAGAGAAAATGATATACTATAGGATATGACTTCATTAGGAATGTGGGTGTTGTTAGAAATAACATCTGTTGAAAAGGAAATACAAAAGTTTACTTTTGCAGACTCTTGTGAAACTCAATCTGTTCAAAATACCCAGGCGACCAAAACATAAAATTGTTGCTATGGAGATAAAACTAACACAAAAGCCGCCATTTTGAAATAAGTGGATTTTACATCAACTTGTCACAACATGCAACTCTGACAAGCCTGACAGAGACATAAGAGGGGAGTCTCTGAGGCTTCCAATTGGCATGCCTTAGTTATGCACACCAGCGTGTTGACAGTTGTTGACCAATGGCCATTCATCATCAATGGCGCCGCCATGTTGTATTGACTGTTATTGAAACTGGATTAATTAAGAAATGTGTTTTTCGGAGACAGTTAATGTATTGCAATGTTAGCTCTTTTAGCCACGTTAGCATAATTTGCCAGGTTAATCCATAAAAGACGATCCGATTTATAATGCAGTGCACCTTAAGTAGAAATTCTGGTCGTATTTACTGACCTTCAAGTGATTTCCCATTATACACAGTGCTCAAAAATCTGTCAAAATGTTCAACTTTGGTAAACTACAACCACAGTGCTTGATGGATTGCTGGAGCATTATGGGTACTGTAGTCAGGAGCCTGTCGGAGTGACACTGTCCTACCGTTTGTGAATGAATTGAATAAAGTTTGACTTATCTGACTGTTTTTTGCTTGATGACCCATCTCGTCTAAAATACCTTATTTCTTAAAAGGAAAATAATTTTTCTCTTCAACCAAAGAGCCACAAAGGAGGGGTAAAAGAGCCACATTTGGCTTCAGAGCCTCAGGTTGCAGGTCTAGTCTTATTCATTTAATTAATCAATAAACTGAAAAACTTAAGCAAACTGCATAGAAAGCACTGGAAAGACATATAGAGACGTGTGGCACTTTCCCTAACATAAAGGATGATATGTCTTATTTCATGTAGATTTTGTATTATTTTGACAGTCAGAAGAAAAATTATTTTAAATTAATTAAACGTAACAATCAATTTTAGTTGAACAGCTTTCCTTTTCAAGTTATGTCGATAAGATTATTTTAAGTTGAGATGTAGTCCTTGTTAAAAAAAATCTACACAGCATTTTGAGCACACAATACAAAAAGCAAACTCAAAAATATAAAACATGTAAAAAAAATTTTTTCTTTATATGGAGGAGTTCAATTTATCAATATGAAGATTTTACATTTTAATTTTCTCGTAGAGCCAATAACACTTGTTTACTTCAATATTTATAAACTGCACATAGTTCTGTGCAGGGTCAGGGTTGCATATTAATTGTTATGTGCTGCAGTATCATTTAGGAGTGCTCCTTCATCTCCCAAAATTCACATGGAAACAAAAAGTGGGGCTAAAAAGCAACGTAAGTGCACCTACAGCATGTGCCGTCTATATTTCCTCAAAGGAATCTGTGTCCATAGACTTTTCAGGAATTTGATTTGATTGGTTTATTTCAAGCAATAAAATTAAAGGAATACTACTATAAAAAGAGTACAAAGCACAGATACATAAAAACCCACTCACCTGGATTAGAAAATAAAGAAAAGTTAAAGATGTTGCAAGAGGATCCCATCTTCTTAACTGTGCAATTCCTCATCGCATTTGCAGATATGTAAATATTTCACACTCAAGGCTCATTAGATTAATTAAATATAATAACTATTGATTAAAGTAAAGTAAAGTTTGATTTGTTGCTTGAAAGGAAAGGAGAAGAAGATAATTTATATAATCCTCCCTATTGTGTTCTTGTTTTTATATATGTTTAACATGGTTGCCATGATTCAGTCCTGATCAGATCAAGTGCAGATTATTTATCAAGAAACAAATTGGAGTGCTTATTGGATATCCCTAGAAAACCTTTGTTTTAGCTAACGCTAGTATGAATCATACTTCATGTATCCAAACAGATAGTTTTTGTTTGCACATCGCACAAACTGCCTCTTCTTTGGGCTTAACGCTCTCTGCAGATCTTTTTATGTTTTTTTTTATGGCGCTAGATGGCGCGAAAGCCTCGTTTACTGATGGTCACCATGGAAACCGACAGGCGCTTTCCAGGGATGCTGCACTCAGAAACGAGCATAACTTTAAGAACGTCGTGACGTCATGTCCTAGCTGTAAAAGAGCATAGGTGCGACCCTGACGGTGCCTTCAAATCCCAATCGGAAATCATACCACGTATGTGGAAATGTCCAATACAGTGCGGTTTGCAGGATGCTAAATCAGACATGGAGATATCATCTTTGCATGACAATCGAATGACAGCCGGAAATTAGGTCAGATTTATTTCCATATTTAGTTGTTATTGTTTATCAAAATAAACAGTTAAGCTAGAGTAGAAGTAACAATTCAGATAACTTTGTGATAGCTTAAGTTACAGGGTCACAGACTGCTTCTTCCGAAGTACTGAAATGCTTTGGAAAAGCAAGCTAAAGCTTAACATGACAGGAAACATACCTTGATATGAACATTATGACGCGTGATGCACGTGTTTGAGCGTGTGTGATTGTGTGTGTGTGCGCGCGCACGCGTGTTGGTGGGGCTCATTCCTGACAGCACCTGAACGCATCGCTGGCTCCTTGGCTTGCAGACGGAGGAGCGGACTGCGTTACGCACGAGCCAGGGAGCGTCTTCTGTAGAGCGGCTGAGCTGCGCAGCGGATGCTGGGCGTTCGTTTGAAGCGCAGAAACTCGTCTGAATGCCCACTTTCTCGGGTTTGTTGTCGCGGAGCATTTCCACGAGTCCACTGACATCCGGGAGAGGCAGCCGGTCCGACAGGTACATCCAATTAGCCTTCACACATTCTCTTGCAGGGATGCTGCAGTAAAACCTTTGGACGCTCTTTGCTCACTGTAACCCTTCAAACAATGCTTCTTTTCTGCTGCCAAGTGACGGTTTAGTGCTTTAAATTGATGTAACAGCATGAAAAACGCTGAAGCAGGAGCAAAGTGGGGTTTTCTGCATGCTGTTTTACCTTCAAAAAGTCAACACCTGCACTAATTAACTTGCATGGTCTTGGAGCAGGGTATGCTCACGCACATCTGTAAACTTGTGTTTTATTGTGAAATTCTTGAAAATCGGAAAAACTTTCACATATTGATGCCAGTGATGTCGTTCAAGAAGTAGGATGGACACACACGGACATCACAGGATCTTATTCTCTTTTGTCTTTGATGATTGTAACTTTCAGCCAATGAAAATCCAAGTTTCTGAAAATTGAATTTTTTAAGCCTACATAAAAAAGACTCATTCTTAAAGGCCTATTTATTTTGTTTCTTTGCTTATGACCCATAGACAGTTCAAGTCTCCTCCAGGAAGAGAACCGAGATGACTTCTTGTTTGCGTAACGCTGAGTGTTCACTGCAGCTGTGAGCTTTTGGAGAGAATACCTGCTGGCAAATCTCTGGTTCACATCCGTTGCCCCGATGCTTGCTTTAGGACTGCCTTCTTGCACCAGAAACCCCAAAGAGAGACCATCAGAACACAGTATGACTGAGGCTCAGCATGACTCTGAGGCTGGAGCCCTCCAAAGACTGAGCATCATCATATTTCTTCTGGAGCAAAGTTGATGGGCAGACAGCTGCTCCAGCTCTGGAAAGACATTTATGTGAAGGAGACTGAAGTGCTTTGAGGTGGTGTTTCCTTCTTTGAAAGGCTGAATGTTGAACTTTTGAAGAGCTTATGGGAAGATGGCGACAGGAGCAGAGGGAAGTCCACATCAGCACCAGAGGAGGAAAGCTTTGCTGCACGGATTGGAGGACCAGAAAAGGGTGAGTTAGGGGCCGAGTGCCCCATGAGTTTGTTTGCTAGGTTTTGGTCAATGAATGCACTGAGGTTCAACAGGGAAAATAACCGGATACCATTGTGCACTACAGTTTCAGTACATTAAAATGTCCTATAGAAGTGGATGGATGCCAATAATGTTGTTCAAAAAGCAAGATGGACACAAACTGACGTCAAACACGCCTTTTCTTTTTAAAGAGTATAACTTTCAGACAATGAAAACAGCTATCTGAGAATTACTTTATTAAAAAATAAAAAAGTGATGGGTAGCAAAAAAAATAATAATGCATAAACCTCTGCAGAAATGTGGCATGGAGCCAGTCGGTGTGTTGTTATGGAAAACCAGGATCCTGTTTTAGGGAAGAGGCTGAACACAGCCTGAGCTGAAAAGAAAAAACAAAGTTCAGCCAATTACAATAGCAATCTAAAGTTTTAGTTCACATATTATTATGGTTATAAACATCTTAGCTTATTGTGTGCACAAAAAAAGTAGAAAATCAAAGAGAAAACATGTTTTGTGGTTTAGGTTTTGGTACTGGAGGTCTTGAAGCTCTTGCTTCTGCAGCAGTTGCCACCTCTGTGAGTCTTCCTCTATTTCTGGATGTAAGTCAGATTAAAGACCCAGTCTGATCATCTTCTGGAGCTATTTTGAAAGTGTTCCCAGTGGTCTTTTAATGATGATTATGTCCTTTTTAGCCAAAATCTAAAAACCAGTGTTGTTTTCTAGGACATAGTTTCTGCAGAGTGGCATGAGTTTAGTAGAAATTCACCTCTGAGTTGTGGACGGGACTGTTGGCATGGAGTGACCCTCTTCCCGTCGCCAGTAATTGAGAGGTCTGTTTTCACTCTCTCCTGCTAGCTTACAGCCCCTCACACCCAAACCTAACATTACTGGAGCATAAAAAATGGCGAGCAATATTGAAGCTATCCAGCTGTACAGTTTTGAGACAGAGTTCAGCTCAGATGAGGAAAACAAAGACGTACAAGGATCTGTTTATCTACAAGTGGATGCATCAGAATGGAGTGGAACAGGGAACTTGTGGTCAGCGTATTTTCTATGTCACAAATAATCTCTCTTTTAAACTGCATTTTTTCATCTGCTCCCTCAAACCATTGAAACAAAGAAATACCCACAAATTTACTTTAAAGCTTTATTTTCTATGTCCTCATCATTAAAAAATGCCACAAGAACATGTTAAAAACAACATTTTTATTAGAGTAAGTTAGAATGTCAGGAGGGGATGTGGAGCAGCATAATCTCTACAGTGCATTGAGTATAAAGAAGATAAAGAAGGTTTAACATCAGTTCCACGCAACTGATGTACTGACTTTCACAAAAATCACTGAAACATCAACATATCAATAATTTTCTACACTGACTGCAATGTGTGAGTGCTGTCAGTGGCTGTCAACAGACCTTTAGTTCTGACTGGTGTGGGAAAAAAGTGGTTCTTGTTCAAGGATTTTACTGCTGAAATTAAAGATTTTGTGGAGCGTGTTACAGTAAATAATACAGAATGTTGTAAACCAGTCTATTACAATGAATGTCAATAAAAATGAATTAATGAAGCATCCATAGGAACCAGGCAGAAGTGGCTGGTGAATCTGGAGTTTGCTGAGTGTCTGAGAAACGAGATGTTGGCAAAACTGCACTCACTGTTGGATTGGTTGTGGGATTAGTATTCCGGATTGAACCAAGGAATCTATATGACTCCAGTTGTTCTTTTACACAGTTGTGTGCTGTTCTTTTCTAAAATCATTCACAAGATCTTTGGTTTTGGATGTATTCAGCTTGAAGTCCAGGGAGTTTAGTTTATCCAAAAGGGTCCACCTCTGCATGTTACTGCCCTAAAGGGTAGGTGGTGTGTCATTGGAGTTTCTGATGTAGGTGATCCCGGGCCTCCTCCACTCATTGCTGTATAGTGTGCACTGTAAATGAGCTTATGTGCACGGGTACTTAGAAGGTCACTGATGCTGTGACTGGTCTGTTAAAAAGATGATGTAGGCGTGCATTTAAAGTATTCACTCCATAGGAGAACTGGACAAAAAATCCCTTCCCCTGACGTTCCAAACAGGAAGTACCTACTGGCTCCAAGAAGCCAAAATCCTATAGACTTTAATGGTGAAATAAACCACTGTTACTCAGTCATTCTATTGGTCAGAATAACCATTCTTGCTCTGATAACGTTTTTTTAACACATTCTTGCTAACTCTAAATTATTTTTTCATTTATTTAAATTTTAATTTTTTTGTGTTGCAAGCTATTCAATTCACATCTGAATGCTATTTGGCAACACACTTCACCTCTTTCAGCAGCTCTACAGCAAAACAATAACATCTCACAAGATCCATCTTGTGTTAAATGTTTACTCATTGTAAGCCCCACGGTTGTTGTTTTGTGTTAAAGCAAAATGTAAGTAAACAAAGAGGAAATTCAGATGCAGTACTGTAGACTGTCAGAAAGAAGGAAATAAAGCATCTTAAGACATTCAAGCACTCTCCTTCAACCTGTGATGCTGTTTTTTTTGTCATACTTAAATGTTTATGGAAAAATGTGGCAATGTTTTTAAAACTACCTGTTCAAGCATCGTTTAAGCACCTGAACCGTTTTAAACACACCCCCAACACACTTTTGCTGCTCTCGCTCCCTCTTGCACGCGCGCTCACCCCTCCTTCCGCTGCAGCTCCCTCCTCCTTCTTACACACGCGCGCGGTTTCAGCACATATACATCCTCAATCTACAACACAGTGTGGCGACCTGGGGATTAGCCCCGTCCTAAGCCCCTAAGACTCACGGGAAGTGGGGAATCGTGGGTGTAAAGTTCCTCCCCATGACTGAGGGGGCTGTGAGCAGAATCGACGTCCATGCTGTTTGGCTGTTTGTGGGTGTGTTCAAATAAAAAGGCTTAAATGCTGTGCACTTCACCCTCTCTGAGACTGTAGTCGTATTTTGTAAGGTGCAGGATATTCAGTGATTAACTAATTGAGTTGTTACAATATGTGGCATGCGGCCTGTAGATAGGTGTGACTTGTGTATGTAAAAATATGTCTTATCCTTTATAAATTAGGGGGGTGCGGCTTGTACCCAGGTGTGCTCTATAGCCCGGAAAATATGGTACAGGTTCAGCTACATTTCAAATTTTTGAAAATAATTACCAATATTTTCTCAGCCATGGTATTTTTTTTATTATTTTCTAATTTTTTTAACTTATTTTTTTTATTGTCATGCAATATATTTTGTTGTGCACAGTCATTCGTGGGCAAGGCAGGGGAAATCCTGGACAGGTCGCCAGTCTGTCGCAGGGCCACAATCACACATGCATGCACACTTATCTTCACACCTAGGGACAATTTATAGGAACCAATTCACCAAGCATGTTTTTGGACAGTGGGAGGAAGCTGGAGAAAACTCACACATACACTGGGAGAAAATGCGAACTCCACACAGAAATGTCCCCCATTGGTGTTTTGTTTCAGGTCTGAACTGGGGCCTTCTTGGTGTGAGGCAAGAGTGCTAACCACTGTGCCACTGTGCAGCCCATTCAAAGTCATATTCTTTAAAAAAAAATAGTGAACTATTGTCTCTGGCACTATCTTGGAATACATGGTGATAAATATCGTATCTTGACCTGTACTGTGATACATATCTTATCGCTAGAGTCTTGCCAATACACACCCCTAGTTGAATGACAGATTTTATGCTTTATCAAGTGGTAGGGGTGTGGCGGGTGTGGACTTTCAAAAAGATCACTCCAGATTGGTGAGAGTGGTTGCCATAGAAATGTCGACTAATACTGATTCAAACAAATAACTGCTTACTGATGTCGTCTGGCTCCAACATGGTGACGTCCGTATCGTGAAAAAATGCTGACTAAACTGACTTCATTTTGTCAGAGCCATAAGTAAACAATTTTTCTATGGGTTACATCTCACTATGTCCAGTCAATTGTTTAAGTGTTTTACATCAGACATGTCGCCAGCGACACTTAAATAACACACGCTCTTTGACATACTGTAAATCGTGTAAAGGTTTCGGTGATCAACGTAAATCAGCTGATTTGGACACAGAAGAAAGACTTTGCTAATATAGTGTTGCATAACGAGACAAAGCTACTTTTGTCCGAAACAGAATCAGCTGATTTATATTGTTTTTGTAAACTCTTCACTCGTGTAAAGCATTGCTCATCAGCACAAGGTTGCCTCTCTCAGCTTCAGAATCTGCCGGAATTATGTAAATTGTGTAAACTGAAGGAAAGTTGTGGAAGTTGAAAGAATGTTAGCATTGGAGCTAAAACTCAGGCGTTAAGTAATTAAACCATCTGGAGAAATGGTGTACTGTGGAAGTCCACTAACAGCAGTTGGATGAGAGAACAGAGCTTCTAAAGATTTGTGGATGGTCTCTGCATTTGTGGGTCAGCATAAAGTAGAGGACAAGTGTCTCAAAGTTGATATGAGACACTTTTTTTCGTACATCCATCACTCTCCCCCTACCCTTTGTTGGCAGTGATGGTAGGGGGGCAGTGTCGTTCAAGGAATCTAAGGCTACGTTCACACTGCAGGGCCTAATGCTCAATTCCGATTTTTTTTGAAAAAAATCTGATCTTTTTGCAAGGCCGTTCGCATTTCCAATTAAATGCGAATTTTTGTGATCTCCTGTGTGTCCGTGAAATGACCCAGAAGTGACCCGCATGCGCTGAAGAGTACCTAACGGTGAACGACGTCACTCGTTGTATGCGGAAGTAGCTAACGTTAACAATGGATGTCAACAACAGTGTTGTCAACAGCGGAGCTCTTTTTGCATTAATAGATTTATTTTCACAAAGGAGTCAGCACAATTACAATCTTCTCATTTTGAGAAGGCACTGGAGCCGGGATCATCTGTACCCACTGTTGTGGAATGGGGATGTGTAATTGTTGTTGTTGTTGTAATTGTGTGTGTGTGTGTGTGTAAGAGACAGGAGAGCGCGTGCAGCGAGGTAGAGAATGAGGGGGGCAGTGTGGGCGCACATTCATGCAGTGTGTTAGGGAGGAAGGAGAACTGTAATAAAAGGTTTCCCCCAGAATAAATGCTATGGACTCTTTATTAACCCATTATGGAGAATCTAAGGGTCCAAACGGGGAAGTGAATCCCGAAGGAGGATCCGCCTTCGATCCCCCGCGCTTCTGACCACGGTCGGAAAAGGGGGGGAAAAAAAGGTAATAGTGGGGAAGGTTCAACACCATGCTTGGCCATTTCGCTGGAATTGTTTTTTTAAATCACCCGGTTGGGATAAGAGCCCTGGAGTTTGGCCTGAATAGAGCTGTCACCCCAAATATGAATCAAATCGGGGACCTCGCTTCCCTTCCACTGACTGATTTCAGCAGCATCGTCCGCCATGGTTGATGTTTTTGTTCTCGTTCCCGCCTACTTCAACGCAGAATTATGAAGTTTGTAGTGTCTCAATAATGTACGGGTGGGATTCATGTGGCCTGGCCGGTCAGACGGCGGTCGCATTTCAAAAGATCGGATACGTATCAGATTCAGGACCACATACCCAAGTGGCCTTGGTCACATTTGTAAAGATCGGATCTGTGTCAGACTGTCATGAAAAGATCAGATACAGGTCGCATAGGGGCAAAAAAATCGGAATTGGGTCATTTCAGCCTGGTGTGTGAACGTAGCCTAAATGTCAGGTTTGTCTAACTGAAGTACCAGCTACCCAAACTCGTAGGGTAGCTAACCACAATTCCCTTACAGGTGCATAAATCCCCCTGTTCCTTTAGCTGAGGTGCCATTACTAATGCTTAAAGAAAGTTGAATTGAGGATTTCTTCATTTCGTCAGTAATTGATACTAATATTGACTCAGAAATGGGTATGGGGGCAAACCTTTTCCCCCCCACCTAGTTCCACCCTGCCTGCACGCCCTTTTTACAATCCTCCACAGGCGCAGACAACCCAAAAACCCACAGCACCCGTGTGGATCAAAGTAAAGCATGACCAAATGTTTTTTGTTTCAGAATGCAAAAGAGACAAATAAATAGGCAATGAATTGAATGGTGTTGAATTGGAAATCATATTGCGAATTGATTTTAAGTCAAAACGGAATAGATTGAGCTGCTTGGCAGTGATCCCCAGGCCTGGTGGCGGGACCTCCAGCTGGTTCATCAAACTAGGACTAACACCGTCTCCTCCATTGCAATTATCCCTGTTACCTGTGCATTTCCCCCCAGTTTTTTCTATTCAGCTCCATTAATATGCTTGAAAACATTAGTCTGTGATGGGCCAGTTTTATCATTCATTTCCTCTCATGTTTGACCCTCCTTGTGCAGACTGATTGACCAACTGTCAAAGTCCTCCCATGCTTATGTGCCCCCCGATCTAAACTGAAAGCCACTAGAAGCCCTTTTAAGGTCCCTTGCAGTTGATATAAGTTCAGGGACCACTGTCCTGCTCACTTTTAAACCCCTCATCATTGCATTTTCTAATTTAAAAGACCGGATTCAGGTAATTAGCAGCAGATGGAGAGGGGTATCTTGAAAACAAGCAGGACAGTAGCACTCAAGGTCTAGAGGTGAACCTTCCTGGTTTAAATAGCAAAAAAAAAAAAATATTTTTTTTTCACACAAAAAAATACGAACAGTGAATATTCTCATTTGAGCCGCACTACAATGAAGCCTGTTCACGGCTGTGATTTCAAACAATTACCAGACAACCTTTGCAAAACAAAGTAACTGCTGCTTCTGTGTAAAGCATTTGGAATGCTAATCAAAACGGAGTGAAAAAAATGACATTGGAAGCGCTTTGGGCCTTCGAAAGAGGGTAGAAAGCGCTATATAAGTATACGCCATTTACCATTTATGTAGATGGAAAAAGGCAAAAACACAAAGATTTTTTGAAGTTTGCTTCAGCTCCAAACATGCTAGACAGCAGAGAAGGCTGATTCTTGTTTGTTTTTTTGGCTTTTTGATTCTGTCCATGTGAATTATTGATTTGATCAGGTGTGTTCAATTAGTCTCTTGGGAACATGTAGAACATGAATATTAAATTATGCGACTGAAGTCCCAGCTGCTGCTTTTCCTGGATAGTTGAGGAAAGCTGAAGCTATAGTTTTCCATCTGTTGAGATTCTGCATGGAGTTCTAAAATTCCTGCATGTTTGGTTTTTGCATTATGGTTACATTATGGTCGACCCAATTTCCCAAGCTGGGATTAATAAAGTATCTTTTTTGTCTTATCTTATCATTACCCAAGAATCTGACTATAAGGATATTTATTATGTAACCTTGCTCAGCTTGTGAGTCCTAACATATTAAGATTTCATGAAAAGCTTCGATTGCAGCTGCAAGAATGAAGCAGATAATGATGCTTTAACTCTCCACGGATTGTTGTGTTTACCTACACCGATAATGAACATCAAACATCTTCAATCATTTCGGACCAAAAAAGTAGGATTGTTGCATTTGTCAAATTCCTTCTGGTTTCATGTGGTAAGATTCAGTGTCCATGCTGAGTACCTGTGAAGTCCTGCAGTGAAGTGGATTTGGTTCTTTTCGTGGGTTTTCTGTGGCACGTCTTCTGCTACATGTATTAACATTAAATGAGTAGCAATGACAGATCTATGAAGAAAAGCATAGCATCCTTCAGAGATGGAACGCATCGCTGAGAATCTAGGTTTTGTATTTGTTAAATTTATTTGTACTTTCAAGCAAGGTTAACTTTAGTAATTGTTAGTCATTTTTTCGCAGTTACAAAAGAATACAAAAGTATAATTTTTTTCTACGGATTCAGATCCGGATCAGCCTAATGTGAATGGAAACCAGATTGTTTCCAGTTCTAAGCTTGAAAGTAAACTTTAAGCTTAAAGTTTAGACATTGTTAACCTTAAGAAAATTTAGTAAATTCAAAAGAATAAAAACTAAAAGTCCCTCATCTTTTGATGAGGGTCAAAAAAACGAAAAACAAAAACACTATTCTCATTGGAGTGAGTCTTAAGAGTTTGAAGAAATACTGAAAATAAAAAAAATTTAAAAAAACGAAAACTGTTAGCAAATGAAAAATAAAGATGATTTGTAAAAACTGCTGTTTTAAATTTTCTATTTTTGTTTGGGCCAGTTTTTGTTTTTCACTTTCTGTCCTCAATCTACAGAAAATAGGGATTATGTTGACCTCATTTCAGCTCAAGAACGGCGTCCGGTGCTGCTGGATTTTCCCTCCTCTTCTGGACAAGAGGACCTGGTTGCAGACAACAACATGGCGCCCTGATATCATTAGACGGAACCGGAAGTTCACGTCTTGCCCCCCCCTGACCATTTCAGTTGGAAAATACAATTTTTTGGGGTCCAAAAACACTCATTTAACAACAAGCAACAATTCAAAGCGGCTTTTCACAGACATGCATATAAAGTGTTGCATACCGGTGCAAAGCCGCAACGGAAAAGTTACGGTTGAGAATCTAAGCCCTGGAGCGGAAGCTTTGCTGTAAAAGAGTTAAATTTTTTGAAAGGAATAAAACAATTTCCAATTTTGCACCCTTTTTTAACCCATGTCATACACTGAACAGTTTATACACATGAACATTTTTAAAAAAAGGTGCTATAATTCTGAAATCCTGCAGAATTTCTGTTTCCAGCTATTGATGCCAGGGCACCATTTTTGACAGTTATATTTGATTAAATTACAGCTGTTGTAATTGAACTTGATCAAATCTGCAGAGAAACAAATAACTACAAACTTCATTTAAACTCCTAAAAATAGAATAATGAAAATTGAAACTGCTTTTCTCTGCCTAAAATGTTGGCTTAAATCTCAAAGTGCAGCTTCAGTCCATATTTCACCATTGATTTAGCTCAAATCTCTCTCGAACTTGTGTTTTTTTCAAGACTATTTGCTACTAATGGATGTGATGGCTGAAACAAGCAATCTTTTCCATTGAAGACATTGGTGAAACATCTCCCATGAAACAGATAAAACCAGTCTGGTTGACTGCTTTTTTTCACCCTTAACATTAGCGGTTTCACTCCAGCAAACTCATAATGAACTCATAGATAGACATTTCTTCCTGAAGGTGGACTTAATCATGAACCTGGGCTCTCAGGCTTCTGCCTGTGTTGTCTTCCAGCCTGGATAGAGTCCCTGGAGAAATCACAACAGCAGTGATGCAGTGGTTATGGAAGCTCCTGCCATTCACAGCAAGTCCTACAAATCACATCAAATAATTATTGCATCTTTTAGCATCTTTTTTTCAGCATTTTTTGTGTGTTGGAATAGCAAAGTGCATGCAGACTAAAAGAGGGAGCTGTTTCCAAATGTCCTGAGTAGATCAGTTTCAAAATAAGAGACTATAATAAATCACAAGCCTAGATGCAGGTAGGGTCATTTTTTATCATTTGAAAATGATTAAGAACTAAGACAATAAAAATACATACAATACTATTTCATTCATAACAGAACATCAATAAAATATGTTTCTTCTGAGAAATGTTCAACTTTTCATTTACTGAATTAGCTTTTTCCAATTTTGAAGTGAGATTATATTATCTGTGCTGTTCAGCATCTTGAAAGACACTTTTGCTGTTTTTCCTTTTTTCCTTTTTTAAAAACCAAAATACAAAGAGGGATGATAATTTATTGTCGACAGCATTTATTCAGTGTGTAGCAAGCTCCCAGTTCTGCTGTTGTCTGGATCAACTACGTTGTGTTGACGAAGGAGAAGCTGCTGGAGACATCGGGTTTCCTTTTTGAAGAACAGCCTGTGTGTTTGCAGTGTGGCGATGAATGATTAACATTAAAGCAAACTTGCTGGCTGGCTTTTTGATTCACAGAAATTGAGTCTTTCAGTTCAGGTGCTAGAAATCAGCAGAGAGGAGAAGGAATTAGGGCAAAGTGATGGCCGTCAGTTTCTGACAAGAAGCGAAGGCCATCGTAAGCTTCTCTTACAAATTGGACAGCTGCAGAGGAAAGGTGGAGGGGCTAATTTTTGTGGAGGACTGTGTTTGTCCATTCATGCAGCACTGACGAGCCGTGGGGCTTAGGGGTTTGGACTTTAGGGGGAAGGGAAGGAGAGGGTGGAGGTGGGACCGGCATGAAACTTGTAGTGTTGGGGGTTGTAAGGATGCTGCTCGCTGGAGATGCTGGTCGGGCCTCCATAGCCATCTGGTCATCACCCTCTCCCTCCACCCTGAAGGATGGCAAAGGACAGGTGGCACAGACGTGTGGGACCGCCGAGGCTTGGGCTATAGGGGTTGTTAATGGTTTATTATTTTACATTGTAAGCTGTACCTTAGATGCTTGATTTCTTATTTTGGATATAACATTAAAAAAAAGCTATTGAAACCTACAGGAAAAAATAGTGAAATGACGTTTCAACTTGAACATGTATGCTCAAAGACTCTGAGCACCAGTGCCTCAGCCAGCAGGGTGCCAGATTGTCACGTTGCCCCGGCCTGCACAGGGTTGTAATCCATATCCAGGAGGTCAGTGGGCAGGATCTGGTTCAGTCTGGTTCAGGGGAGGTAGCCAGCTGATGAACAGGTGCTGCAGTCCACTCCTGCTGTGGTGGGATTTCCTCTCAACAAGCGCATACAGCCAAAAACCCCCTTTTTCCTGCAGTTTGTTAGTGTAGCAGGTGGAAATGGATTACGAACAGCCTTTATGAATGAAGAACTCTGATGTCTGTGATTTATGAAAATATTCTATTTAAAGACCCACTCTGATGAAAATTGCACTTTTTTTTGTTTTTAACATGTTCTTGAGGCATTTTTCTGATGATAAAGGACACATAAGGTAAATTAAGCTGAAATTTACATTTCTAAGGTTTTTCTTCATTTATATCGCTGTGAATCAGGAGCAGATAAGGAAATGATGTTTGAAAAAGCTGTACTTGTTAATGTGCAAACTACAATCCGGCCATAAGCTCTCTGCTCTGCTCCATACCGATGCCTCCAGTTGCAGACCATTATTGTCTTTTTTTCTGTCCAAGCTGGCATCTGGATCAAGACTACTGCTGGGCAGCTCTAGTATTGCTCGCCATTTTTGTTGCACCAGTATTGTTAGGTTGGGAAGAGCTTTAAGCTAGTGGGGGAGCGTGTAAACAGAGAGCTCTCCGCAAGAGAAAGGGGAGAGGGAGGCAGGGTTGCCCCACACGAACAGTCTCACCCACAACTCAGAGGTGAATTTGTAATGAACTACTGCTGCTCTGCAGAAACTATGTTCTAGACAACATCACGTTTCTTTATTTTGGCTAAAACTGGAATAATCAACATTAAAAGACCGCTGGGAACACCTTGAAAATTGGCCATAAAGGATTAAATCAGAATTTAGTGTTGTTTCCTTTTGTTGTAGGTCCATCTGACCAGTTCAGTTCAGGGTGAGGGTGTAACTTGGCTCTACAGTGACTGTGGGTCCACTTCAGTCTTTGTTCTAAACAGACAATGGGGCTGTTATCTTGAGTCTGCAGAGCATCATTTTAAAGAGGTTGTCCCGGCTCCTGCTGCCCTCTCTCCTTCCTCCTGAAAAATACATTTGGAATTCAATTTTACACACCAGGAGTTTTCCAAGTGATAAGGAGGGTTAAGGGGAAAGAGGTGCTGTTTTTTCATCTGAAGCCCTGGTTGTGGAACTGGATGGTCTCCTTGTTGCTTTGAGGAGGTTTCCCTCAGCCCTGCCCACTTTACATCCTTCTAACCTCAGCCTGAGTGGAAATCTGCAAATTAGAATAGAGATGAAAACAGTTACATTTGGACTGAAAGCTCCAAACAAAGAAAAGGGGGAGGGGGAAGGTGAAGGCAAGCTTTCCAGGCAGTAACTATCAGAATCGGTGTTCTTTGGTAACATTTAATTTGCCTTTCAAATATTTACTTGATTGTTTTTAAATGGTGGCGCAGTGGTTAGCGCTCTTGCCTCACAGCAAGAAGGCCCCCGGTTCAAGTCCCGGCTGGGGGACATGAAAAACACAACATCGATGGGGGACCTTTCTGTGTGGAGTTTGCATGTTCTCCCCGTGCATGCGTAGGTTTTCTCCGGGATCTCCGGGTTCCTCCCACCGTCCAAAAACATGCTTCATAGGTTGATTGGCAACTCTAAATTGTCCATAGGTGTGAGTGTGATAGTGAATGGATGTGTGATTGAGGATATTCCACCCTGCGACAGACTGGCGACCAGTCCAGGGTATCCCTTGCCTACGCCCAAGTGGCCGGGATAGGCTCCGGCAACCCCGTGACCCCGAAAGGGAATAAACGGTTAAGAAGAAATGAATGAATGAATGTTTTTAAACTTACTTTTGCTCATATGATATTTAGGATAAAATTTAAACGAAGACAGTATTTAAATGACCCTTTTTTTACCCTAATCTCAGCATTAGATAAGCTGATTAACATTGATCGCGTAAACCATCAAAGAGTTACAGTAGGTCAAAGACCGTGTTCTTTAAGTATTGCCCACAACATCTCTGGTGTTAAAGGGTTAAACCTTCAAGGAATTTGTTTTTTTTAGGAACGCAACCTGGATATCCAAAGGCAGAGTTCACAACTTTACTGAAATCTTTACAAATGTCAGTAGTTGAATGATAAGTGCCAAATCCAACAATAATTTATAATTCGTTACCTCCAAGAGCCCCATGTTGCCTTTCCTGACATTACCGTTACTTTTTGGAGCTTTCCAAGGTTTACTGGTTGGTAAAAGAAAACTGATGCTCAGCCAGGCTACGGCCACATAGATAAGAGGCAATCAACGTTTTTCTCTTCAGTTTCTAATTTGTGCTTTTATTACAGTAGATAATAGAAAGGAAAGAAAAAACAGAACAAACCTATTTTGTTGTACAAAGTAAATGGACCATATAATTAGGATTTTTCTTTGGAGTCTGCAGTATATCAGAAGAACATATTTAAGAGGTCAAAGCAATCAGGAATCAGGATTTTTGTTTTTGAGGAGAATGCAAGATGTCCAAAAAAAGTGACAGATGGGTTAAAAAAAGTGCAACTGAACAGTCCAGTCCGACTTTGGCAGGATAGTATTACCCTCAAACTACCTGTACCCAGCTTTATGAACGGATGCTTTGCTGCTACGTCTATGGATGATGATATAATAACATCAGTCTAAAAATACAGTTTTACACACACGTACATCTTTTTAAAGTTTTCCGAAAGTGATTGAATAGTTTTGATTAAAAAGGCATAAGAGACACAAAAATAATGGCAAAAAAAATGTAGATTTTGATTTAAAACAAAGGATAATTAGAGATTTAATTAATAATTTCCAGAACAAAAGAATTACTGCAGTGTTGTGCAGCTCTCAGCCGATAGAAACATAGGTGTTTCCGGCCATTGAAGCCATTCTCAAATAGATTTCTACCTAAAGATTTTTTTTCTCTACAGTAGTCTGTCGCAGAGGTTAGTCTGGGACACAGAATGTAAAAAGTGGAGTCAGGCTTCAGTGTCGGATCAGAACGTCTTTAAGAAATGGGTTTATCAGCTTATGAGACACACACAGCCCTCCAACATTACCATGAGGTTTTCTCCCTAATCCACAAATATCCCTTCCCATGACAACCTCCTTGCAGGTTTCACTAACATGCATAATCAATACGGCCTCTCTGCCATTATTGATCCAGGAATGGTTTATGCACAGCTGCTGAGACCAAACTCTGGCTTTCTGCTTGGAATCAAGAAAAGGACACCTGATCACCCACAGCTGGCTCTCCACCAGTTTCAGCATGCGGCAAACACACACGCTCATTAAGAAAAGTTGCTCACATCAAAGGGCAAAGAAGAACATGAGCTCATGTTGAAACATGAATTAAGTGAGGTCAATTACTTTGTTTCAATACTTAATAATAATAAGGATTCATCTATATTTGAAATTTAGTTCTTGCTTCAGTCAGGTAATCCAATTTATCAAGCTAAGCTGTCTTTGGTTCATAGCTTGATTTATTTTAAACCACTTTTTTGCTCAAAAAGATATTTGTCTATTAAAAATTGTTTTACAAAAAAATATTAATGTAATACCATTGACTGTACATGAGAACTGGACCGAGTGAGTGTGATGTCAACAGAAGCCGTCCTGTTGGAGCCGGACCTCATCAGTATGCAGGGATTTGGCTTCCTGGGACCAGCGGGTCATTCGGCCAAGTTTTTAAATGTAGTCAATGTGTAATTCTAAAATAAATGTAGGTTTCTTTTTCGTTTCTTATCTAAAAACGTTCACACTGTCAAATTACCTTAACTGATGTTGGGCCACTGGAAAACTAAAGTGATTTCCATGAATTCTTCATGTTTTACCAGCCTGTCTGCTCCGTGCAGTCTGCACTTCCACTAGAAAATGCTAGCTGTGATTTCTTTCTTATGGCTTCAGGTTTTGAGCTCTCGCCTGGTAGTAAATGTTCTTCTGAGCTTCTGAAGGCAGCTTAGCCCATAATGGAAGCACAATGTGATTCACTTACTCTAAGCTTCATATTTCCCACTTGTTAAGTAAATATTCTCATCAATCAGAAGCACTCAGCGTAACCAAACAACATTACAACATGATGCTGCCAAAGCATAATAAATAGCTACATAAACCAATGAAAACAGAAACGAACATCTAGATATATGCTGAGATGATGCCTGATGTTCTGATGGAACATTAAACAGTTGGAATTAATTCGTCATTAGCTGTGGTTACATGGGCAAAAGTAATCGGAATAACTGGCAGATCAGAATAAAACTACGCTGTTCAGAATACTCTGCCCCACGTGGATTTGTGTTACCAGTCGTGTCCAGACAAAATAAAGGCTGATGTTATTCCCACATATTAATGTGCAGTCAAGATGCAGATTAATGACCGCATGGATTTTAAGTAAATCCAAAGCTAAATATTGTTAGCATGTATTTGTCTAATCCTAACCCTTCTTCTTTCATGTCCGTACCGCCAAGAATAAAGCACTGGCCGCACAGATATAAAAAATTATGATCGAACAGGCACTTAATAATAATCATAACAATAGTAAAAGAACATATAGAAGTTTATATCGCTCTAGGCTCTAGGTTTGTTTACAACGGAGCTCACTATTTCTTCTTCTGCAGCCTTTTCCAGTATTTTAGACAGTTTTGCGCGTGTCCAAATTCTTTGTTTCGATCTAAGGGTGGCGTATGTAAATGTTTGTTAAAATCGGATAAAGTTTTCTGGACCCATGTACACAGTTCAATTCTAATACAATTTTTGATCTGATCAAAGATATTTTGCACATGTAACCACATCTAATTGTACATCATTGACACAGGACAATGATTAGGTCATATTTACTTTTTAGTGCAGAAAATTCTATATCAGCACTTAAAGCCTTAACCACATTCCCCCCTCATGAGTGCGTTTTTTTTTCTGAGCCCGTGGAGGGTCGTAGCATCTTAAGGGGTGTGTCTTGCGGTTCCCTTGAGCCTCATACAGCCACCTAAAGGAACATCATGAAAACAGAACGTACCATTGTCTTGTGTGTGTTAACTGTATTCTAAAGTGTTTGTAAGGTTAATGTGACATGCACTAATGAGGTATGGATAATGTTTACTCTCCACTCTAGTTGGCAGAGCATTTTTCATCCAGGCTATAAGCAGCAGGTAGGTTGTAAAAATCCAGATCCCAGCCCTTGAGGCGTGGAGTCCGACGTTCCTTCTCTACAGGCTCATCAAGCGGGCTACAGCCTTGATATGAGGCCTGCAAAATAAATCGAATATCGCAAAAGACGGCGAAAATTGCAATAAATGGTTACCTTAAATGTGCTAAAACAATCTTAGGACAGCTTGAAGTATTAAATTAATCAAATAAATCCATTTCAACATATCACGATTTGGATGGACGCCTTCACGTTGTTGACCAATTGGATGCAGCCCTTGTATGTTAGATGCTGGCCTCTTATGTAGATGAGGGTCATTTGGAGTATAATTTTTAAACTGTTGCAGTGAAATGTAAGTTATGTCTTTGGTTGTTTTGCTATTTGTTCATATACCGCAAATCATACCGTCATTGCAATATTGATCACTAATATCGCATATCGCGAGTTTTCTTCATATCGTGCAGCCCTACATGATATTGTTTGCGGGTCACCAGCGTGCCCTTACAGATTTTCCCATTTTTCCCCCGCAGCCAGCCCGTTTTCATCCATAAGGGCAGTCGTTGGTACCTTTTTTTTATTTTCACATCATCTATTCCATTTGGCCTTCCAGATATTTCTTTTGCAGACAGGAAAGTCACTAAGCTCATCTGAAATAAATTCATTTAATTATACATTTTGTACACTGTATCAAACACTGTCGATTTCATGGATTTGCTATTATTTAATCTGTCTGTAACAACTTAATCGTCTGTGAAAATAAGCTCTGAGGAAAGATTTTCATCTAAAGACGCCATCATCCTTTCAAGTATCCAGTACTTGGTGCTTGTTGCAGCTTTATTGGATTTCTTTTCTTCCCCGATCTCTTGGGTCAACCTAATGGGTTTGACCTCGCACCAGGCTGCTGAGCCATTATCAGATTCTGCAATGGTTTGGTGGTTCCCGTCATTTCTGACAGACACGGCAGCTGGCTGACCCAACATGCGGCTCAAGGGCGCTACAGTAATGTAATCTCAAGTGGAAAGGGAGGGCTGTAACTGATTTGGACTGGGGAAACTGGAAAAACAAACACCAGTATGTAATATTTCCCAGAACATCGATATCGTAAAACACTTGAAAACGACTAAACTACTGACCTTCCAAACTGATCTTATAATTCAAGATGACTTTCCCTAATTTCCTAACAGTGATCACAGTCAATACAGAACAAATAAAGGTATAGATCAATACCCATCACAGCTCCTCTGATCAATTATTTATTCAGGAAGTGGGAGAAGCTTAGACTCTCTGTCTACTTTGCGTTCTTGACTCATTTTTTTCCTTTGGTCTGTCTGTACCCACACAGAGAGCAGCAGTTGGATGCAATGAGATGCAGTTAAACATTATACTGAATTAAAGAATATTGAGTTGTGCAGTTGATTTAAACACTTTATTTACAAATTTTAAATATCTTTTGTATATTAGTGTAGATTTTTTTAAGCCAAGCAAAAGTCTTTGAAAGCTTGACTGGATTTATTTCATATTGATTTGCTCTTCTTAAGGGTGACAGTCATCAAAGAGATTTAGAAATCAATGTTTAGAAGCACATACAAGCATGAGGTGCTGAGAAAGTCAGCCATGAGTTCCAATGTTTCATTTTTATAACGATACCATCGTCCATCGTGATGGCTGACTGACCTCACGATGGAGAGACACCATCGTGATGCCACGCCCCCCCCCACGCTGTGAGTCGACACCATAAGCCGCGTTTACATGTGCAAAATATCTTGATCGGATCAATGGTCGAATTAGAATTCAACCGTGTACATGGGTCCAGAAAACGTTTTCGGATTATAACAAACGTTCACATGGGTCACACTTTCAGTCAGAATAAATTCGCACATGCGCAGTAGTGTTTGAAAAACCGGAAGAGGAAATGAGTGCGCAGAGTGGCTACATACATAGATATCTGGCTGCTCGTGCTTTTATTAATGTTATGGTTACTGTATTATGAAGCGCCTGTTCGCTCATCATTTTAATTTTAATCCGTGTGGTCAGTGCTTTTTCTGATAAAGAACAGAGCCGGAAGAAGCCAGGGCTAGGAGTGGGCTAACACGGGCTAACAACATTTAGCCTTTGATGTACATAAAATCCATGTGGGAAATGCCGCATCTTGACTGCAAATATGTGGGAATAACACCAGCCTTTATTTTGTCGGGACACGACTGGAAACACAAATCCACGTGATTGTTTGAACAGTTTCTAAGGACTGAGCAACATTTCTGCTTTGAAAAGCTCACATACCGCCCCAAAGCCACTGTGTGAGGTGGGGGTCCAAGCTCTGCTAGGACACACACTTTTACCAGGAGACCCAGCTCTCCTGAGTTCGGTAGCTCGTTCACCTAGAGATGCGGGACGGATGGCAGTCCGAAGCCTCCCACACATAGCGCACACGTAACAAAGCATTCTCCCTTTCCCTCAAACACAAAGCTGTGAGTCCGTCTACTCTGCTCAGAGACACGGTTGCTCGGTCCACCGGTCCACTTGACTAATCAAGTACAGCAGCGGACTACTTCTTTTCTATTTTTTTTTTTTTTTTTTTAAAGTCACTTTGCCCAATTATACTGGATCATTGCGGATGGGTCATTATTTGGGAAATAAAATAAAGTAAAAAAGTAAAATAACGAATAAAAATTATATAATAACGAAAAATTAAAAAAAAAATTTTTTACCTTCTCCTGATTCACAACAACATGATTAGAGAAATGCTCAGAAATGCAATTTTAAGATAACTCTCCCCAAAGTAAAGATTCTTAACTGATCAAAAAACCCAAACGTAAGAGTGTCCGCCCTGAGACTGGGAGGTTGATGGTTCAAATCCACTGTCGAGTCAAACCAAAGACTCTTAAAAATGGGACCTCCATGCCTCTATGCTGGACAACCCCCAGCAGAGGGGGGGTCTCAGTATAATGATACAATCTAGTGATTTATCCATCCAATACTTTTTCTACAGTAATCTATTTCACAATCTCTTTTTTTATCCGACTTATATTGTTAATAAAAACAGACCGAGGCTGAGTATGTGGCTGACTGTTTTGTTTGACTCAGACAGCAATAAATAATGTGAAACATAAGGATCTGTTAAATTCTGCCATATAATGCTCCTCTGATATATAATTTGGTGTGAGGCATTCGCTAACCTTGGGTACTTCAAAATTGGCCAATTTTTATTCTTTTTGTCTCCTTCTTTCCAGTTGGCTCCCAGGAGTATGTTCTTCAGATGTGCTGCACTGATTGGCTGTTTTCAGTCTTTAATCTATGCTCCTTTATTTGCCTTGCTGCTTGGTTTTTAATGGTTTTTTGTCATGCTGCTTTTGTCTGCAGAGTGAAACCGAATCCAATCAAAGTACATGTGATGACGGCATGTTTGCTTTTCCGTGAAAGGGTAAAAGGATTACTCTGGGTTTTTAGTAGAAGATAATAACACCTTTATCTGTGTTTTTCTGTTCAAGGCTGTTTGAGTTGTCGGGTTTAGGAGCCTAATTTATTGCTTACCCAGTGAGATTTTCCTTCCAGCTGTTTCGGTTGTTGCCGGGCGATTGTTAACAGTTTAACACCACCAGCCTTTGCCTGCTCGCTGAACTGTAGCTCTGGCATAAGGGTGCAGGTGGGGGGTGGGGGTGCTGATGCAGGCTGATGGATGTAAAGAGAAAGTGAGGTTTTTTGCTAAAGAGACACCCTGTAGCTGCAGTGATAAGAGGGGCCCACGCAGTCTGGGACTGTGGAAGGGAAGCGGAGGAACTTTGATGCAGAGTAATGCAGCAGATGAAAGGCACATGAACAAACACACAGACATGTAAAAGCTGCACACGTGGAGACATCTGTAAAAATGTCTGCTACATACAGACTGTAGACTGAGCGTAGCAGCAACTGGGAATTTAGATTCTTTACATCAAACATGCAGCACTCTGGTTGGAACTTTCTGGGTCCTGAATATTTGAAGCTAACTATGGCATCATGCTTAATACAGTCATAATCTATTTATTCTTTTCCCATTTGTTATTACTTTGTTGAAGCACTCGCAGGTGCTGAAAAACAAAGAATTACTTTCATGTAAAAGCATGAAAAGAGATGAGCCAATAGATGTTAATGTTATGTCTGGGAGGATTCTGTCATTCAGGTCATTTCATGGCAGGATTCTGATCTTCAGAACAGCTGGACTTGAAAAAGTTCATCTAGAAAAAAAAGGTCTGCCACCCCTTAACAGGAAAAAATCCCTTTTTGCCTTTTTTTACTGATTAAAACCTAGTAGGAGCTGCAAGGTCTCATTTTACTCTTTATGAAAATTTGATGCTTTGCTTTTACATTGTTGCTTTTCTAATAACTATAAATTATATTTATTTTTTGGCTCGAATACAAACAGACATATAGCATTTTCTCAAAATGTGACTGTTTTTTTACTTTTGTTATTTTACTCATATGACTTCTGCTTAAAATAAAAGATTTCCTGTGCCAAACAGGATCATTCCAGTGCAACTAATTCATTCATATGACACAAAAGACCTAAATGGGATTTTCTCTTGTTATTCTCTATAAGTCTACTTCAGCCAGCCATCATCCTTTTTCTTACTCACTACTGCTCTTAACCTAAACTCAAAGATCCCTTCGTTGATTATTGATCCACTAGAAAAAGTATATAAAGAACAAAAGATATGTGCTTTAAACTAACCCTAACCCTAACCTTTTTTTTAACCAAAGTTTAGCCTAGTATTTGAAATCTGTGGATACTGAAGGAAGTATTGAGCAAGTAAGGACTCTTGAGGTCACCAGGGATATAAAAAGTTCATCCAACTTCTATGTGCAGCCATAAATATATACATTAATTAATTAACATTTTATCAATTCTAATGCTTTATCAATTAAAAAAAAATTACTAATATTTTATTTTTCTTCAGCCAGGGAGTCACTATGGAGGGGTATACATGTGGACCTGGAACCTCAGGTTGCAGACCCCTGATCCAGAGTTGCAGAAGAACATTAAATAGTGTCTTTTACAGAGTGCATAAAGATAATCATGAACAATAAAGTATCCTGCGTAAATCTCACATCTGGATGTGTGGTGAGTCATCAGTTATATTTCATAGTTTCAATAAAAAGGAGCGGGTCTGTGGGTGTTCCTTCAGTCAGGGTGCAGCCTGATGTCTCCAATTAGAGATGTTTGAATCTGAGAGCTTTACTATTGCTTTTATATAAACATAATTGGTATCATCCATTCTGTTCATCATCACTAAGACTAGTGATGTGACGCAGGTCTACCCAGAACGTGGCAGAGCTGCAGCGTTCCTGCAGACTGTTTCGCAGCATTCTCATGCCATCCTGTTGTTTTTTAATGACCAGGTTTGTTTTGCATCATTTCAATTTTTGTAAACTGCCAAAATGCAAAGAATCTGTTTGAGCATGTTGATTCAGACAACAACAAGCACTAGTGACAAAGCTGTCAGTCGTGTAAGGCCACACCTACCGGCAGTTGAGCTTTGGTTGTTTTTGAGTCGTGCTGCGGCTTAGATGTTCACACAACGATGGGTTGTACATTTGTGTGTGTAGGAAGAGGGAAGAAGGGGGTGTCAATGGAGAAAAAGTCATTCATCATAACATGCTCTGGAACCCTCCAGAGGTCAGCTTGCCTTTCAAGCATTCTCTAATGAAGAAGGCAGCTGAGCCAATCAAGAGAGTTGTTCCGCTGAAGCGACCAATCAAGCTGCTGTGGTTCATGTGCAGAATTGATGAGAGGAGTAGATCCTGTAGAAGGATTAGAATCAATAACCAGAGCTAAGAGACACACAGGTCTGTGGAAACACAATAAACCCCCCTCAACCTGATCTCACTGTTGGAAAAAGGCTGATGAAAATCCTCACCATAGAATCTGAAAAATAGTCCCATTAAAATACAGTGTGAAAAGCCATGTTTGTGCAGTGATGGAAATGGGACAAAGCATGAATACATGTGGAATGCGATATTTGACTAGAGTCATGCAAAATGTTCCTTTCTGAAAATACGCTAGTATGCTGGAAACTTCTTCCCCTACCAAATGACAAAATACAAAATACAGTATATACAGTACATACTGCAAAATGGGAAAATGTTGTTAAATTTTTAAGGTGGTCTTATAAAACACTGGAGCAATTATTTAATTTTCTTTCAATCAACAATTTGTTAATAATTTCAGAAATTTGGTGTATTGAAAAAGAACTATATTATAGATCCTTTTTCTGAATAATAAGTCAGCAGTGCTTAAAGCGGCCCCGTCCGTCACAATGTCCTGTCTTCTGTCAGCTGCCCTCCTCTGTCGTCCTGTCAGCTGTCACATCCTGATAAAATTCCTTGTAACAGTAGTGAACTTCTGACATGTGACTCAGTCCCACATGATTGTCAAAATAAGCCAATTCAGTGGAACTCAAAGAACGTGGCTTTGAAACAAACAGGGGCTTGCCTCAAATTTCCTTGATTGTGTCATTTTTTTAAAACACCAATGCATTGACTCCTAGTCCACTAAAGGGCCTCTAAACTTTAGTCACATGCACCCGTATGTTTTTTTTTGTTGTCTGGGCCCATGGAGAGTGCATGTGGTAAGTGTATTGTGAAGCATTTGTAAAGATGATGGAAGTTACACGCACTTCCTCATGTCCAATTTCCTCATTTGGAACAGTCAGACTGCAGGTAAGCAGCACTCTTCTGTCTCTTGATCACTTGAACAGCACTAACGGGGTCCTTGCCCAACAGGTGCGCAGGGTTCAGAGGTGTTGTAAAAACGAAAACTCCATATGGCGTGCCTAGGTCTCACCTGTTGTACCCTTGGGTTTTGTGTATGTTTACTACAATCTGTCACCCGCAGCGTGCCCGTAGAAAAATGTGCATGAACATTTCACTCTATGGGTTCACTGAGCGGCCTATGAGCTTGATATTTGCACGGGCAACCTGCGTGCCCCATACAGGTTTGCCCATTTTTGCCCACGTAAGGACAGTTGTGGATAAGGCTTTATTTACCGTCCAAATAAGCATCATGAGATATATTATTAAAAGCTATGGCAGTCGTGGAAAAAATAAAACCCAGACAAAACTTCTTGTCAGTCCTTATCCATGTTGGTAAACAAATCTTACTAAAAAAGCTCAAGAGTATTTCTATTTTCTTTTTTTTTTAACCATAGTTTAGCTACAGCAATTTATTGTTGGAGCACAAAATGTGCCGCTCATCTAATTTTTTGCATAATCTCAACCCTCCCCCCTCAAGAAAAGCTCTTCACCACATATTGGCCCTGCAGGAATTTGCAGAAATCACCAATGAAGAGCTCCGGTTGGAGTCATTATAGGTGCTTTGCTTTGCAAGCATCCATGAGCTTCCCTGATGAAGTTAGTCCACATCAGCTGCAAAAATTTGATTCATGAGTGGATGATGCTGTATGGTACAAAATCAAGGTGTGTGCTGTGGTCAACTGGAGGATTTCACACCACAGCAGCGATTGTGTTTATATTTGGCTCTTCATGTGCATATCTTTACTGTATGGGCAGTTCTTCCTCCTGCCTGCCCATCCATCATTTCATTATTGCTGTCCCAGTGGAATTTGTCCTCCTCACCTTCCTCCCTTCATGGATTCTTCTGCCTCCACTCCCATGCTTCCATTCTTGTTCCAATTTCCCCTTTTTCTGCTTATTCCTTATTCCTTTATCCAACTGCTTCTGCTTTGTCTCTCTTGAGCTGGAGGCCATCCTGGTTCTGCATTGTCTCCCCCCTCACCATATTGTGCAAGTTTTCCCAGGTTTTAAGAACTTAATGCTTTTGAGATGCATGAGTGCTTCAGGTGGTATTTATTTGTACTGAGGACAAATCATTGGTAAGAGGAGTTGAACTGATTTAGAAGTTAATTTTGCTTTTAAACATGCATTTGTCTGGATTCCATCAGAGATTTTTATTTGTTTCAGACACTGTTTTATTCCTGCAGGCCTGCAATAATGAAGTGTGAAGCTTTAAACTGAAAACTGAAAATATTCAGAAAGATTCTGCAGATTTCTTCTGAAAGTACAACCAAAAAAAGAAAAAAAACCCCAAAAAACCAACAACATACCGGTAGCTGTTATACAAAGATTCCTTCCCTTTTAGTACATAAACCTTTCATAACTTACTTGAGAAAATCTGTTCTCGTTGTAACCATTGATTGCATATGAGAACTGACCCCCCCCAGCATTCCAAACAGGAAGTACCTGCTGGCTTCAAGAAGTCAGAATTCCATAGACTTCTTTAGAAAACTAAACAGCTATTATTCAGTCATTCCATTGGTCAGAATAACTATTATTTGATCTGATACCTTTTTCACAAGTTCTTGATCATTGTAATTCTTTTTGTCATTTTTCTGCAATATGTACTCTTCCATTTGGAGCCAGTCAACACTGATTGGTTCGCGTAGGTCTGCGTCATGTTTCTAGGGCAACTACTGTCACCAATCATGAGTAGGTTTGTTGGAAGTCTACATCCCTCTCACTGAAAGCGGCTCGGGAGAATCTGTCAATCACACGTTTGAGGTGGGGGCCACATGCTTTTACTTAGAGAATGTGATTAGTAAATTTACTACAGAAATTACAGAAAAAATATAATGAAAAAAAATTAGGATTATCAAGAGCATGTTAATAAAAGGTATTAGATCAAGAATGGTAATTCTGACCAATAGAATGACTGAGTAACAACTGTTTACCTCTCCACAGAAGTCTATGGGCTTTTGGTTTCTTGGAACTAACAGGTACTTCCTGTTTGGAAAAACAGGGGGGGAGGTTAGTATGTCCAGTTTGTATTACTGTCAATGGTTGGCCCTCACGTAAGCCGTTTTCTATGACGTCAGACTCGCTCCGTCCAGTTCTCATTTACAGTCAACTATTTTTACAGTGACTGTAAAATTGATCAATGCCAAACTCTGCAGCTGCCACCACTCTGAATATCGACTGACTGTAGGGAGATAGAAGATGAGACTGATAAATTATTAATACCTGGAGCCTAGAGTTCGTGTTGGGCTCTATAATGTGGTGACATGAGGTATTGACCCTGGGCTTTTACCACCGCATCATTGATTGGAGATCCTTACTAGGGTCTAATTTTATGGTGGACACCGTTGAGCATTTATGGCTGAGGTCTTTTCAAGTCCAGTTCTTATTTACCTATGGAGCAGTTGTTGCCCCCACACCCCCTGACATATGCCACATTGGGGGTTGTCTGTGAGTTTGCAGGAGAGTCAATGAATGGAGGAGCTTTAGGACTCCAGCCAACAATGAGCTCCACATCCTGGAAATGTCAACCTCTTATGAATAATAAAACAAGCATTGTAAAAAAACATCAGCCCCTCAGCCAGTCCTCCTGGACGTCCACACAGAGTGCCACTGTGTTATTTGATCTTTGTATGTGTGCCTGTTGTTAGACAGAGTGGCTGCTGGTGTAGTGCTGGCCAGTATGCTGGAAATGAAATGCTGAGGCTTGAGCTTGCTGACTTTTTTTTCTCTTTTTTGTTAATGATTCTATAATGCTGATAACTGCAGGTGCATGAGGGGAAAAGTCTGCTCTCCAACCTGATGTTAGTGTTAGACATTTTTTTCTCTACAAAAAAACCCAACCAATAAATTAAACATTGACTTTCTGTGGTTGACCTGACCTTTTAGAGCAAAAATTAAGCAGGGCAGAAGAATAATGGTGGGAGCATACAAAGGAGGAGAGGTCCCCCTCTTTGTCCTCATTTTGCTTTCTTTAGAGCTTTGATTTAATCTGGGGCTAAAGTGTCAGAGCCTGAATGTCAGGGTACCTGGGAGAGTGCCAACTGCACTGAATTTAACATAAATCGAGAAAATAGAAAGAAAGTATTGAATGCAGTAGTTGCACTTCTCTTGCGTAATACACAATACACAGCTCCATCACAAGCTCTTGCTGTGAATTTAGTCTACTTTTAGATGTTGATAGAGAGAATACCTTTAATATCATAAAACATCACAAATGCTAAGGCTTTATTTATCTTTAAAATGAATGTGAATTTGCTAATAACTTCCAATTCAATGAAAAAACGCTTGAATACCTTCTATCAAGTTGCTGGTGTAAATCAGTTGTGGGCAGCTTAGGAGAATTTTCAGGTCAAAGCTAAAGTTGGAACATTGCAACAGCAACTAAAGATCACTAACGTGTTTTTCCAAGGTCTTTGTATGTGCATCAAACTGTTTACTGAGCTTTTTCAGTATGTCAGTTGGGGCAGATTAAATCCTTAGTCACAACTGTGTTTGGGGGTGGATACGGGATACAATATAAAAAAAATAGCAAACCTGTGTGGGAGAAGCATGTGGCTCGCATCAAATATCAAGCTTGTAGACCACTTGTTGAGCCTGTAGAGCAAAAATGTTCATGCACATTTTTGCTACGGGCATGCTGTAAATGACAGGTTGCAGCTAACGCTTATACAACACGTATGTGTCGAATGTTCTTAGAGGCGGCTGTGTCTTGCAGTTCCCTCAAGGCTTGAAATGGTGAATCCTTATTTTGACCCCCCCCCCCCCCCCCCCCCCAAGGAGCCCGTTAGGCACTTGTTACGTGATAGGTGCACGCTCCATGCATGCAGCCTGAATGATAGATTTTAGTAAATAAGACAGTCAGAGCTTAGTTTGTAGGATCGTCCTATACGGGCACTTACGTGCATGCAGCCCTAAAGCATGATCAGTGTGGAGTCAGTACTCGCACCTACAACCTACTCGCGCCTAACAACTAAAGTGTGACCTAAGGGAACAGTACGACAGAATTACCTGTACATCACAAGTATTTTTAATTTCCATTAGCCGTACAAATACACTTACCACACACACAACAATGGTACATTCCATTTTGATGATGTCCTTTAAGGTGGTGGTATGAGCCTTAAGGGAACTGCAAGACACACCTGTGCTCACCTTAAGATGCAGCCCCTCCTCTCTGCAAACCTCCCCTACCTGGAAAACCCAAAATTGCTGGGGTGCATCTGACAAAAGCTTAATTTTAAGTTTTGAATGTGTTGCAGGTGAACTGAAATGATTCACAAAAAATCAAAAAGTCAATCATAAAACAGAATTAAGCTGAAAGTCGTTCCTGTGTTTCCTGAATAGGAGCAGCCAATGACGTCATTAAGATGAAGTTAGTTAAAGTCCCATTATCTGTCACACACCTAGGTGTGTGAAAGTTGTTCTCCGCATTGGACCCATCCCCTGTGGGAGCGGTGACCTACAGACACAGACACTCGGGAAGCATTTGGTGGTTCGTAGCGTTGTTCATTGATGATGGTCAGCAACTCATTATTTGACCAAGAAGTGACCACCCTCATTGGTGTTTTCTGATTGAAAAAAGAAATGTTTACTAGGATTTCTTGAAGTTATATTTAAAATACACATTTTCTGGGTCTGCAAGTGGAGCCATCCTTTTCTATGTCTTCTACACCTGCTTAGTCCTGTGTGGGTTGGTGGAGCCTATACCTGAGGTACTCAGGGGCAAAGGCAGGTTACTCCCTGGACTGTTCAGGTAATTTAGAGTCACCAATCAACCTATGAAAGGTGTTTTTGGGCTGTGCGAGTAAGCCGTAGTGCTCAGAGAAAACCCACACATGCATGGGGAGAACATGCAAACTCCAAAAAAGGGAGGCAGCTGGGATTTGCGGCCTTGCTCTGACGCAAGTGCACTAACCAACACATCAGCCTAGGGACATAATCCGGTCCCGATTGGTCAGGAATTTAAATGAAAGTTCAGTTCAGACTATGAAAGGTCCTAACAGTGTAGGGAATTATGCTAAATACTCCTGAGCCTGCTTGTTAATACCGTGAATACAGTGGTATCTGACATAACAAACACAGGTTATTCGGGCAGCATGTTTGATATGTAAAAAAAATGTCCTAAAAATATTACAGCAAAAAAACAAAGAAAAAAAAACAAATCAAGGGAATTAAGAAAAATAGAAAGAGCAGTTAAAGAGGGAAAACACAGTAAAACAATCACCAAATAAAAAGGGGACTTACATTCTTTGTCTTTTTAGCTAACAGCTTGGTACTTTTCTGTCACCAACAAAAGAGCGGGAGTGTGTGGTCTTGTTTGGCGCATACTTTTAGCGCAACTCTCCGTTGTTGTGGCTGTAGTTCCTTTAGCTCCAGTGACGTTTTTACTGTTGCTAACAAGTTGAGGCTGTTCTGTATTGTGTGCCTGAGGAAAAACAAACCTGTCTAGCTTTGCAAATGCAGAGTGCTGTCTGTTTGTTTGTTGCTGCATAAAACAAACAGACAGCCTAACCAAGAGTCGTGTCAGACCAGCGGTGATAGGTAGCAGTCTTCATCTGAGCAATACGAGACACAAACGGCTGGTTTTGGAGCCTTTTTTATTTACTAAATTTTCCATTTTTTTGCACACTCTTACAGTTTGTGTGATGAATTTAAAGAACATAGCCACTGCTGGTGCCTGAAGGAGTACCTATTAATGGAAGAATGTTTTGTTAGGAAGCATCAGTTACATTTTTGTCAAATCAAAAATAGAACTACTTCAGATGCAGCATGTAGCAACACTTATAAACCATATCCTGCACAAAGATGCTAAAAATAAGTGGTCAAGTGAACAACCATAAAAGCATCAGATGCAAACGTCTCTGCATCTCTAAAACTAAACCTCGTTGTTTTTCACACAAAATCTCTACGGCAGGATAAATTTGTGCACAAAGGGACGTGTCTTTTTCCGCTGAGCATAGTTTATGAATGAGAAAACCCAGAACTTGGAGCTAAATAACGAGAATATTTGATAAACTACAGGTTTTCTTGCAGAAGAAAAAAACTGATAAATGGATCAGTTGCATCTGCTCGTTACAGAAAAACGATATAGGAAAAAAGAAAAAACAAGCGGATACGGAGAGTTATATTTATCCTCTCACATGTGTTTCACATATGTTTGGCCATTTTTAGTGATACAGCCAGCAGCCTTTCTGTACAGCTTGAAGATGAAGATTTTAAGCTCAGCTTCACTTCACGTTTTTGCCTTAAATGTGTCTTTAGCCGTCCTGTGACGGCCCTGGCAGGTTAATTGCTGCTGCTCCTCTCTAACGCATGTCATCCGCAGCCGAGCTTTTTGCAATAAAGATCCGTGTCCAGTCTTTTGTTGTTCTCCTCCTCTGCTCTCCACAACTAACTGCATTTCTTGTTTTTTTACTTTGTACCCTTGAGCTAACTGGGGTTTTGTGCACAAGCTAAGTGGGTGACTGCATCTAGAAGGTCTCGAAGCAGGTGGTACACCCTACAGGTATGGAGCTGCGGGTTTTCAGTAATTTGGAAGGCAGATTCGATTTGCACACATCATGTGTGCATCATTATTTCTGCATTTGGCCTGGTAGGTGCTGCAGGTGACACACACAGACACACAGCATTTGTGACCTTACTGCCCCTGTTGAAGAAAATTAAAGCTAGTTTATTAAACTTGCATGGGTTTTTGCCATCCCAGAATTCCTTCAGATGCAGGGGGAATATTTTCTTTTACTCGGCTAATGAGCACTGCTGGGCTGAGAGGCTGCCGGGTTAGGGGTAGATCCTCCTTATCAAAAACACTACATTCTCAGTGTGATGTTTAAGCTTTTGTCTCATTGAGATTTGACAGTTCAGATCTTTGCTTTGCCTCAGCAGATGCAAGCATGTGTCTCTTCCTGAGCGTTGGCGACAAGTCAAAAGCAATGTGGAGGCTCACACACCAAACCATGGCTGACAAGTGACATTGAGAGGACATTTGTTGTTTCATGCACAGGTAGTCTTTATTTCAAACCTTTGTTTTACATTTGGGTTTAGAATTACCTTTAGGATAAGGGACGAAGAAATGCCTTAGGTCAGTGAGAAACACACCAAGTGTGTACACTGGACTGCAACATATGTATAGGAATTTAAAGAATGCGTCTCATGTAGTTCATAAATTCTTACATTTAAAACGGTAAACATTTTAAATGCGTAAATACGTAAAAGGGCTCCGTTCTCCATGTATTCTTTCACTATCAAGGCGTGCTTGAGATTGGTCACGACTCCCTCCAGTTGGATGAAGTTTGGGTGTGAGAACTGGCCCATGATGCTGGCCTCGCTCAGGAAGTAATGCCTCTGCTTCTCAGAGTCTCCTGGCTTCAGGGTCTTGATGGCGACTGTCACTTCCCCTCTGCCCTGTGTCATCACCACCCGAGACACTTCCCCAAACTCTCCCACGCCGATAACTTTTTGCTTGGCGATGGCATTTGGGTCGATCTCTGTAACAAACTTGTGTCCGGGATAGGCTCCAGCAGCCCCGTGACCCCGACAGGGACAAAACAGGTTTATAAGATGAATAAATGAAAAAACTAACAAAAAAAACCGAATAAAACGATAAACTGCCCATTTGGTGCTTGTTTGCCTAAAAAAGATAAAAAATAGCTTTAAAATCAACATTGCTCTTTCTAAGTGGAATCTATTTAAATCTTGTTTTATACTCAAATTTTATTCTAATTTGATCTGATCTGATCTGAAGTACATGTACAGCGGTCCTTCGTTATTTTGAGAATTCTTTTGGGTGTCATTTCACCTGCTTTTTTATTAATTTACTTGACAGCGCACTGTACTGCATCCTGATTGGCTGTTGTCAATCATTCTTCTCCATCCAGTACAGAGAACATTTACAAAAACCCATAGGTGCACAATTCTTCTTTCTTAAGCAGATTCTTGTTTTCATTCTATAAAACTGGATATATCTTTCTATGAAGGTTCAAACTTTGAGAGTTTAAACGAGAGAGAAAAGTGTGAAAATGTTCATGTCTGTCTGACATAAATAGGTAACGTGTGTAATGACTGGTTCCAGCCTTAAAACATCTATGAGTCTACTTCTTGGAAGTCTTTACACTTTGCAGCCTCAAACCCCCTTTCCAAGGAAGGACCCCCTCATTACCAGTGACAGGTGAGCTTCTTCCAAAGAGATCATACAAGCCGCGCTAGAGGCTGAGATGATGTGCGACGGAACATGGAAAGCATCTGCTCTGTTTCTTCCTGTATTGTGGGGTTTACGTTCTAAATAACCTGGGATAGACAAAATCTGCAAAGTACTCAGATTTAATACAGATGTTTTAAGGCTGTAAAACCCCTCA
Source organism: Oryzias latipes (assembly GCF_053564925.1). NCBI lineage: Eukaryota > Metazoa > Chordata > Actinopteri > Beloniformes > Adrianichthyidae > Oryzias > Oryzias latipes. The sequence goes on from NC_136239.1 coordinate 7,844,923, forward strand.
CTACACACTTTATCCACTTTATTCAGTCAGACATAAACATTTTCACGTTTCTCTCTTCTTTAAACTCTCAGAGTTCAAACCTTTTTAGAAAAATGAATCCAGTATCAAAGAATGCAAACAACGTTCTTTTTGCAATCAAAGATTTATGCAAATGTGACAGCTGGACGGATTCTGTGAAGGTCAAACAGCACAGAGGAGATTGATTGACAAGGTTTACAGCCAATCAGATCACAGAACAAAGAAAAAAAATGATGCAAAATTGACTGACAACAATCTGCAAAACAGTGAGAAAACAAGCGAGGGAAATACTGTAAATGAGAACTGGATCAAGTGAGTGTGACCTCATCCATAGAAAATGACAATAGAAGTCTGTGGGATTTTGGCTTCTTGGAGCCAGCAGGTAATTCCTGTGTGGAACTTGAGGGAGGGGTCACTCAGCCCAATTCTCATATACAGTCAATGGTTGTGGCTCCCTTGTGTTTAACCTCTAAGGTTACATGTGCTGGAGTTTAAGATTGCTGTTATCCATGTTTCTGTTTGCATTCACCAACAGCTGCACTTGCAGTGAATCACATGCTTGTGACCTGAATGTGCCTGCGTTTCTGGTTCTGAAGAAGCATTATTTTATAGAAACACAGATTTAAGTTGTTAATAAAGGTCGCTGTAGATAAATAAAATATTTATGTAACTGTCTATGTGTGGTGGTACAGGGGAAGGGGGTCATCTAATGAAACATGTGAAACATGTTTATGATGCAGAACACATTAGTTTTTTCCTCCCACACATAAGTAGAGCATTAGTTACCAGGGGAAACCCTGAAAGCAGCACATGCTGTTTAATTCTGAGTGGGATCAGATCACAGCTTCGGCACCAACATCTGTGTGCAAACTGAACCTGGCCTGCAGCTCTGCAAATTCTCTCAGGTGTTCGGAGATCAGAAGCTCTTCTGCTGACAGAAGGAGAGTTGAGGAGGAAGCAGGGATGGAAGTGACGAAGCCCGCCAGACTGACTTTAGCTTGCTGTTAACATGTGCTTCACAGTGGTGAATGCACTTAAGGATCCATTGTAATCTGTAGCTACATGTTTGCTTGCACGCTCTCTGTGTTCACACATCATTTTTAACTCTGATGGGTCTAAACATTGAATTCCATCATTTGTTTACCATTGAGGTTTATTTGTAAAGCAAGGCACAGACTCTCCATTTTACTCCACAGTCCCAGCTGTGTGTGTATTTTCAATAAACACCAACTCATGCCTGTGAACTTAAATCATATCTATTTCATCTTATTTCTTGAAACTTGAAGTGCAGACAAAGATGGCAGATAGATTAAGGAATAAGTAAACTGGTTTCCTCCCACCGTCATTGATTGTGAAACACAGCAGGATGCTGATTGTCTGAACTTCATCACATGACTGATTTTCTAAAGGCCTGATGGGATCCACTTGCTCGTGACTTTAAAAGTAAGGTCATTAAGAAGGTAATTAATGTGATTCATTCTAAAGTCATTGTATTTCAATTAGAGCACAGTTCTCTGTAAATTCACACATTATGCATGTTCAAGTTATTAGTTTGTATGATTTTTTGATGGATAATTCTTTTTAGGGAACACTTTCAGTTTAGAATTTTCATATGTAAGAAGATTATTTAAATAATTTTCTTTATAAATTTAAAATGGTTAAATGGTTCTCTCACCTTGTCTATGAAGACTCTCATTCATCCAGGTTGATTCATCATAGTAGTAGGTTTAGTCATTAAAGTTAGAAGACATTTCACCTTTTATCTTTGTCAATTCATTGACAAAGCCTTTTGGATAGGAGCTGAAACGTCTTCTAACTTTAATAACCAAGTCCAGATGACAGCCCCTAAACCTACTACTATGATTCTCTCACCTTGTTTTTTCTCATGGCTGATTTAGTACATTTTGTTGCTTCTTTTGGAATTGGTTTATTTCAGGTTTTCAAAACAATGAATTCAACTAAAGAAGACAAATAGAATTATTATAGATTAAAAAAACACAGAAAACGCTCCTCTCACCCTTCCGCGGGTGGTTTCTCACCCAAGTTCGGGTCCATATATGTATATATATATGTGTATAGACTGATAACGTCCAGTTATCAGATACCCTGCAGGAATAATAAGATGGCCAAAGGAGGAGATACAGACCACAGATGTTAAGACACGAAAGCTCCATACCGTACATGGAGGGTTCCATCCCCAATCCAGTACCCTGAAACTTTATGGAGGACTAGTGAGCGTAGAAGCCACTATCCAGGATGGAACATCCAAGATCCACGAATACATCAAGCTCAAGGCCCCAAATGACAGTAATGATTTGTTGCTCTAAAAGGAGTCGGAGGAAGTGAATTTATAGTCTGCCCCTATTTTTCTTCTTAGCTTTTATTCTGAAGTAATAAATATGATTGTTTCTTCTTAGTTATGGATGTTGATTTAAATCTCATTTACAAACATTTATACATTTACATCTGACAAATAACCTAACAAAGAAAAAAAGTCATTTCATAAAAAATCCATACTTTACCTGAAGTACGTACGTGAAATTCCAGTTTTAACCATAAATTATTTACTTTCACAACTTATGAATAAAATTTTTTTTCCCTATTCAATTAGCGTTATTAATAACCACATGGATCTTTACTCTATAAATGATTAATGAATGTTAACGTAGACAGGTATGGTAGTGTTTGTTTGGTTTTTCCATTTTGATTTTAAATGCAAACGTTGGCTGTGAGCCTCTGTATCAGCACATCTGCTTCCTCTTAGTGCATCTCTGCATTTTGGTCTTTGCGTGACAACTCCAAAAAGCAGTCTAGATTAAGTTTAATGGCTGGAGGGGGCCTGAAAACGGTCTCTGAGGGCACTCAGATCCACCAGGACACTTCCACGTGTCCCCCAGATGCTTGGAGCTCCCCTGGACGATTCAGTGGAATTTGAGAAAGGTTCTTTTTTTCTATACCCATAGAGGAAAACTACAAAGGCTTTTTTTTCTGCTGCTGGCACAGCTGCATATCAGCCACAGACTCTGCAAGTCTGGAGAGACTCTTTACAGCCAGCACACCTCTGCAGGCCTCACTAGCTCAACACTCCCTCACTGGTTTTAAACCTGTCATTACCACCTTGCTGCTATTCAGCTCCTCCAGTTATATGTGATGCATGTTGTTCCTATAGAAAAATCTGAATGAATAAATGTGTAAATTGTCTGGGTGCATGCGTTGAGCATTTGCAGTTGCAATTCATTTATGCAATAAAATGTCAAATCAACACGGATTATGACTTCATGCTTTCACTTGTGTCTGTTAAACCCAAAGGTCCTTTTTTAAATTAATGTAAACCCTATTTATTTTTTTGTTTGTGTATTTTACTGTAGATGTTTCCCTGGATCATCAGCTACATGAAGACTGCCAGAAAAACTGACCGTTGATTGTTTTGTCTAAACTCGCTAAATAATTAAAATAAGAAACAACTAATTTTAGTGTAGTGATTCTTACAAGAATCCATGAAAAAATGGAAAGGTTTTAAGAAAAAAACGTGTTTTTATGCAAATGTGTTGAAAAAATAGTGACATCAAAAGTGTGTACAGTTTTCGTATGTCATAATCTGTTCATGTTAACATAGGTGTTGGCAGTATTTTAGACGTTTGACATTTTTGCATTTTTGGTCACACATTGTTATATGCACTTTCTCAGTTTAGTAATTGGAAAGTGTGCCCTATTTTTGCGTGTACATATTTTAAAACACTGAATAAAATTATAGCCTCCAAGCTGCACTTGTAGCACTTTGTCTCTTAAAGACCCGCTCCAATGAAAATGGCGTTTCTTTAACATGTTCTTGTGACATTTTTCCAAAGATGGAGGGCATTTATGAAGAAAATTAGGCTTAATGCTGTATTTCTGTGTATTTCTTTAAACAAATTGTTGTGAATCAGGAGTAAAAGAAAAAAATGCAGTTTCAAAAAAGATTGTAGCGTATTTGCTATATAGAAAATACGCTGGGCGGGCCACAGGCTGCCTGTGTAGGTACCAAAACTATTCGGCCTACAATAACCGTTTGGGGTCATTTCGACTGAGGATAACGTCACACTACGGTAGCCCCACTTGGACAAACTACGTAGCGTGATCTGCTCGGTCTCTACATATTTTCATTTCACTTTTACTTTTGGTAACCCAAAGTTTTTTACCTCATAAGTTGTGTCTGACATTATTCTTTGTGATGTTTATGGAAAGATTTTGCCACAACCCACTTTGTAAAAAGATCTGTGGCTGTTAGAATGAACCGGCTGCCCTCACAAGCGAACCGTGTCTCTGATCAGAGCAGCTGGACTCTCGTAGCTTCGTGTTCGCAGGTAGGAAGGGTGCTTTGTTATAGTGTGTGGTCCGGAGAAGTATTCGGACCGCAGTCTGTACGGCTACTCTGCGTGAGCGAGCTGCCAGACTCAGAAACCACAAGTAACACTTTTTCAATAGTTCAAAAGATGATCAGAGTAGTACTTAAATGTTAGACACACATTCATTTGAATGCTTTTTGTGTCTGCAGGGTCCAGTTTTTTTTCCTTTTTTTTTAGCTGTACTTCATCACAATCAGACCCCTTGTTTAAATGAATGTGATTTTATACCACTGGGTCTTCTTCACAGCAAGTAGCGATTAAGCTCAGCTTCTACAGTTTATGGCAGATGTATAAGAGAGGAGGTAGGGAGTGGAAATGTCTTGCAAAAAATGTCTACTAACTTTTTCTCCTTTTAGGCCTTCAGAGGAGCACTGGGTTTTGAGGTATTCATTTATTGCAGCTTAATAATATCAGCTGCGCTAAACTGCAACACTCAAAATGCTCCAAAAATGTACAGCTTTTGCAAAGGGAAAATTATCAAAAAACACTTCTCAAAAATAGGGTAAGTGAATAGTGAACAGTTTCTTAACTTGGAGTCTCTGAAACTGTATCCATTTTCTTTTAGAACTGATCTCTTCATTGACTTGTAAAATATCTTCATATTTTAGTCTGCTGTCAGGGGGTTGATGGCTCAGTGTCAAATCCAGGGCTGGCCAACCCTGGTTCTCAAGAGCCGCCATCATGCCTGTTTTCCAGCTCTCCCTGCCCAGCATGCTGCTGATTAGCTGACTCAAGTGGTTCCCCATCTTGACTGACTGACTGCACCTGATCCTGGTAGAGCTGGAACACAGGCAGGGTGGCGGCGTAGTGATATAGCCAGCGCAGTGATATAGAACATTTAAGCTATGTGACCGGAATTTATTTTTAAGGTGTACATTATCACTGTGGATTATCACTTTTTAATCGACTTTGTATCACTTACCATGACATTTAGTGTTTACAGTGTTCCCTTGCTAAATTCCAGTTCATCTTTGGTGGTCTTGCTGTTTTAGGATTTTTTTCAGTGCATTCTAAAAATAACCCACGATAGGCGATTTAAATTCAATGGTACAGATGGGATCTGAGGTCCTGTGGCGCAATTTCGGCGCCAGGCACAGCATGTCGATACTGCAGCAGCGAGAGTTCAGATATCTAAACATTGGCGAGATTGCCGCGTCGCATCAACCAATCAGGGACTGAGCATTGGGCACATGACGCGTTCAGTGACTCGATCAGCAGGGGGAGTATAAAGTGGATCAATCCAAGCGTTTTGATCCATTTACTTAACCTACCAGGGCCATGGGGTTGGTGGAACCCGTCCCAGTTTGTAATGGAATAAATGCAAAAAGTTAGGCAATTCTGAGGCTTCTCGTGAAAAACACTTTACATATGAGGTTTTTTTTAATACAAACCGCTATTTTCTGCAAAGTTTTGGTAAAATTAAGGCCCGCTAAAAATCCTTTGAGTCCAAAGTTGAGTGGAAAGAGACTATTCTTTCCTGGGAGGCAAATTGAAAGAATCGTCTCCCGAGAAAGATTGGAAGCGCCCATCACTAGTCTACAGATGTTCCAAGGCCTCACTACACACTTTAGATGCTTTTCTCAGACAGACAGGAACATTTTCCCACTCTTCTTTCTTGCTTAAAATCTCGAACTTAAAATTTTCATATGAAAATGAGTCAAATTTTACAAAGATCTAAGATTTCGATTTGGAGAGCTGCATGTATCTGAATACTAGATACAGCATGAAGGAAATTGATTGACAAAGTCTCCAGCCAATCAGCATAGTGAGGTTGTTACAGGCTCTGCGGCAATTACCATGACAACACGTCAACACCAAATACCAAATAGTCTGCCTCTTGTGAAAATAACAAGATTAAAGTACTCTCACTGTTCCAAAAGCCTTAAACCGCCAAACTTTGAAATCTCAATGGCCTCATTAATATTTGATTTTTTTTGATTACTTCTGAATTGTAGGTGCTGGTAGTTCTGTGATATGGTTTGCTGTTAGGGTTATTCCACCGGATTCTATTTTATTTATGGATCTCTTTCTCCTTGGTTTTTAATCCTCTTTTTGTAAATTAAGTCTTCTAAAAATCTTCACACTTGTGAGTTTTTTTTACTTTTTAAACATTTATTTTAATATCAATCAATATGGGAAAACACAGAAAAACGGCGTTTCCAGCTCTCTGACCTCTTTTAAATCAAAGATGGTGATTGCAACACTAAAATCCAAGGGAAAAGGCTTAGAATTTTCCGGGGGACATTCCAACTGACCCACAGACTGGTACCAGTCTGCGGCCTGGGGGTTGGGGACCACTGCTTTCTATACATTACATATGCAAAAAGACTTGAAAGGTATACAAGCCATTACATTTTCTATACAATTTACATTACTACCATGCAATGTCATGAAATGAGTTGTTGTGACTGCAAGAGTCATTGATAATCAGTGATGCATTGCAGTGTTAGCTGCGTTGAATTTTTTTTTTTTTTTTTTTTTTTACCATTCCTTCATGATTTGTTTGTTGGAAACACCTGAACATTAGACAATTTCACCTATTAATCAAGTATACGGTGAGTTATTCATTGCAACATTGCAGCTGTATTCACACAGGCATACTGCATATGTGACCATTAAGCACATAAAAACAATCAGACACTACCAGACATTTTGGTGCAGCTGAGCCCAACAGCTGGTGTCTGTAATCCTGGGGGGTGTTGGAGTGGTATGCCTGTTAGGACTGCTGGCAGACTTGCTGGTAAACGATGGCACCGCAGCCACGGTGTAAATTACGAGACTGGTATTGGTGTCAGACAAACATTGGATTAGTGCTGTAATCTCACCCTCTTTGGCACAAAGCAGAAACTGGGATAAGGGACTCCCCTCAGCCTGTTCCCACACACCTGCTGGGATCAGCAGAAAAAAAGGCTTCCTTCAGACTTCTGGCCTGTCTTCCCAAAATGAGGCTGGTAATTAAGTGCACGACCACTAATGAATGTCAGTCATAGTCCCCTTGGGCACCAGGAGGTGGGCGATGAGTATTCAGTGTTGCATGATTTCTTCATGCATGTGAGATGGCAGCTTTGCCATTCATCCAGCCATTGAGATAAGAAGGTGTGAACTTTGTCATGTTTTTTTTGTGACTTTGCTGATCTGGTTTGAAACAGTTAAACAAGTCTTGTTTTTATTTCCACACAGAGACCACATTACGTGTACATCGGGTCATGCTTTATTAAATACTATTTTACCAAAGATGATATCTTTGAAAGGTTCCATTTTCCATGTTGGACCCTGGATAAGAGAGTGTTGAGGGGAAAACTATTGCTCTAAAGGAGGTGCACAACTAATTGAAAATGTGGTGATTGTTGCTCTTTTCTGTTGATCAGGGTGACATACTAGACAAATCGTGCATTTTTTGGTGCACCAAATTTGCAATCAATGTATCTTAGGATCCCCACTTTCAGAAAAGCATGTTTGTCATTTTAAAATATGGCAACCACACATTTTTACAAATATATTACATTTTATTTACCCCACTCCAACAACATGGACTGTTATTGCACAAAAGGCAGTCTTTAAACCTGATTGCTACCTGCAGAATACTATTATATATATTTTAAAATCTTGGATTTTCTCGTGGCAATTGTGCTTTTTTTTAAAACAAGTGGACATTTATGCCAAATGTGGTGCTTGTACCACAAAATACAAAATTATTTCAGTAAATCCATAGATTGATATTAAAATAAAAATCAAGACAAATCACATTGTCTGATTTTATAAAGAATTTATGGTGTAAATAAGTATTTGGTCACCTACAAACAAGCAAGATTTCTGGCTCTCACAAACCTGTAACTTCTTCTGTAAGAGGATCCTCTGTTCTTCAATCGTTACCTTATAATGGCACTTGTTTGAACTGGTTATCTATATTAAAGACACTTGTCCAATGCCTCAAACAGTCACACTCCAAACTCCACTATGGCCAAGACCAAAGAGCTGTCTAAGGACACCAGGAACAAAATTGTTGTCCTACACCAGGCTGGGAAGACTGGATCTGCTATAGGTAAGCAGTGAAGAAATACACTGTGGAAGCAATTATTAGGAAATGGAAGACACACAAGACCACTGATGATCTCCCTCTGGGGCTTCCTGCAAGATCCCACTCCGTGGGGTCAAAATGATTGCAAAAACGGTGAGCCAGTAAATGTGCAGACACGTATAAAGTTTGCTAGAGAGCATTTAGATGGTCCAGAAGAGGATTGGGAAAATGCCCCTACGATCAGATGAAACCAAAATAAAACTTTTTGGTAACAACTCTACTTGTCGTGTTTGGAGGAGAAAGAATGCTGACTTTCATCCAAAGAACACTATATTTACTGTAAAGCATGGGGGTGGAAATGTAATGCTTTGGGGCTGTTTTCTTTTTAGCAAAGGGACCATGATGACTGATCCGTGTAAAGAAAAGAATGAATGGAGCCGTGTATCGTCAGATTTTGAGTGAAAACCTCCTTCCATCAGCAAGGGCATTGAAGATTAAACATGGCTGGGTCTTTCAGCATGAAAACTATCCCAAACACACTCACCAGGTAATAGACTGGCTTCATAAGAAGCATTTCAAGGTCCTGGAGTGGTCTAGCCTGCCTCCAGATCTTAACCCATATAAAATCTTTGGAGGGAAGTCTGTGTTGCCCAGCGACAGCCCCAAAACATCACTGCTCTAGAGGAGATCTCCATGGAGGAATGGGCCAAAATAGCAGCAACAGTTTGTGAAAACCTAATGAAGACTTACAGAAAACCTCTGACCGGTGTCATTGCCAATTAAGGGTATATAACAAAGTATTGATTTGAACTTTTGTTATTGACCAAATACTTATTTTCCACCATAATTTACAAAACCATTTTTTTAAAAATCAGACAATGTAGAATGGTGTAAAACCCCGGCTAGTAGTTTGGTTTGATAATCGTTCACTTTGTATAAATTATACAGATTGATTTGGTTTTTGATATAACCTATAAATACTGTTATCACAATATTTCTTCTAAAAGCACTTTTTTTTGCTGAGCCAGTTGTTTTCTATATCAGTGGCCAAAATACCAAACCTCTTATCTGATAAAATCCTTTTTTCCAGGAAATAAGAAAAATGTTTGAAATATTCCAGTCAGTGCTTATAGGGGGATCTGGTCTTGTGACCTTTATGTCGCAAAAAAGGGCAGGATTTACTTGAAGATTCACTGAAAATGTGGAGGTATACTAGTTCCCACTATTTAATGTAAGAACTCAAAATCTAAAAGTTTTCAGAGAAGAGGTTTTGTGTTTCTGCCATTGATATGGGCCTCTGACCACTGAGCTGAATTTAAATATTTGACCTAGAAATTTTGAAGCCAGGGATATTAGGAGATTAAATGTTTTTTTTTTTTACGTTTCCCTGTGGGAAATTGTAGATGTTCTGTTTCGCTCCATACAAATCTACCAGTTTATATTTGCAGTTGTGGTGAAGTGCTGGTTGGAGGATGAGTGATGTTCCAGTAGCTGGGGGGCTGTTGTGCTCTCCAGGGATCTGACTTGGCAGATGTGGGTGTTTGCTCTTTTTAGCAGCCAGAGTTGTGACAGAGACATTTGGCAGGTTGTGGTGATGGGTTCAACTTCCTCATGGTAATTTGGCCATTAGTGGCTAGAGATTGATATATTTGTTGACACTTGTGATTAGCAGCTCACTGCAATAGTTATAGTCTGGTGAAAAGTGAATCCACAGAGAGACTGAGCTTTTGGCCTAACACACTCAATGACTGTCAGTGTAGAGAGTGAATGGAGACCTGAACATTTATGTCAGTCTGAAGAAGTTAAACATCCTCAGCATTACATCTGCTGTATTTTACCTTTCATGATTTAAAACCAGTTTTTTTTCTGTGTTTTGGGGATTTTTTTAATGGACACTCTTTCAGTCAAGACATTTATGTTCTACAATACTTTAATAAAAAAAAAACCATACAAAATATCTAAAATTGGTTGGGTAAAAACAAAGAATTCATTTAGATGACTCCTCCTCTTTTGGTGCTGGAACTCCTCTAAACTGCTGAGCTTGATCAACCATCTGTCTAATAAGATTAAATTTGCATAAAAATTAGGCCTGCACAATAAATCGCAAATTTGTCGTTATTGCGATATCAGGCTGTGCAAGACGCATATTGCAAAAGTCAAGGAAAATTGCAATAAATGATAATTTGCTAAAACAATCTTATGGCAGCTTGAAGTATTTAACGATTCAAATAAATTCCTGCAATGCATTTGACCAATTGGATGGACCCCTTTAATTTAATTATACATTCTGTATAGGTATTTTAGCTGCTGTTAATATACTCAATTGTCCATCGGATCTTTGTCTCATACTCTGGTCTCTAACATGTTCACAGACTGAAAGCAGCACGGCCAATGTGCAAAAATCCATCTTAATTTCATGTTCTTAATCTCTGTTCTTCTCTGTTTGGTTTAGCTTTCACATGTTTTTCACAATTGGAGTAGAATTGTGGGTCCTCTGTAGCTTCTATTCCACACTTGTTGAGTTAGGCCGGTTTTTAATTAAACCATCTCTTTTTCAAATGCCTATTCACAATGATTTGAATAAAGAAATACTCAGAAATGCAATATTTAGGCTTAATTTTCTTATATATATCCTCAATTGTGAGAAAAATGCCACAAGAACAAGTTCAAGAGCTTTTACCTTGCTTTTCTTAAGCCTTTGTAATAAACAACATCCATGTATATGATAATATATTACCTTTGGCACACAAAAGAACGCATTTTTAATAAAATATTAGTTATTTAGTAAGTTATTTGATAAGCTATTTTCTAACTCATATGTAAGACGACGCGATCTCTGAGGCTCCGCCTTTGGGTCCTTGTGGGTGCTGCCCATTTCATGACGTCATCCTAGAGACGATCACTGCTAGCTCCACGGAGAAAGCGGGTGTGTGTGTTAGTCGGGTGCTGGCAGTGCAGACTCTTCCTGTAAGGTCGGTTCTTCACTTGTCAGCTCGTGAGAAACCGCTCGTTTTCGTGGGTTGGGAGAGGCTGGTGCTCAGAGAGAAGTTTTTTAGAGGAATACTCAGAAATGTGGGAATGGATTAAGATATCACTTTAGGGGTGGTTATAGCAAGGATTGAACTTTATAATACACCTAAAAGCACAAAAAATAGATTTTGATTGGTGTAGGTCTTTTAAAAACACCAAAAACAGGACTTTTATCATAGTGGGTCTTTAAGTCTTGGTTAGGTTTGTAAACTGGGGATGAAGCAGTGTGGAACATTGATAGAAGATAGACCAACCCTGTGGTCATTTGTTGGTTTTATAGTTTTAACTCAGGTCAAATGCACAGCTGCATGGACAGCAAAACAGATGGGGTTTTATACAAGACTTTACATTGGGCAATGGCAAAATCTGACCAGTTTCCAGTGATCCCAATCCCCTTCTAAAGGATGAATAACAGAGATATGTAGTGAAACTTTGAATTTTGGGCCCCTGAGACTAATTTGCTGCAACTGCAGAACTGTTCCTGTCTTTTCAGACAGCCAAGTCTCTTCCAGAGTTGGACTTTTGTGATAATTCACCTGAAAGACCTCAGTCTCCAAGGAAAGGAGATTGTTCCCCCCTTGATGTGGAAGCACCACATCATGAGGACTGGGCTGCTTTTTGTGACGGTGGTTAATAGGGAGGCAGAGGCTCTGCAGAGAAGAGACAGCTGGAGGCTGAAGACACGATGGAAAGGCATCTACCAATTAAACCAGCCCAAACTGAGATGCAGAGCATGGGAAGAGTTGGCAGTGGACAGGACGATGAATATCCCAGTGGTATTGCTTCATAACACTAGAGGAGATAAATGGAAAATAATTCTCTGAAAACTGAATTAATCGGAAAAAGCTTTTGCTTAAGTGATGCACACTTCATTCACTTTAGAAGTGTTGGGACCATCCCCCTTTTCTCCAGGTTTCTATATTTAAAACACACAATGAACAGAAACATTTTAAGAGATTTGCAAATAACTACAAAACAATAATAAACCAAATACATTTTTTATTGTTTTCTTCTCTTTTTTGCAGGGACAGATTGGAAATAAAGTGACTTAATTAGAAGAAAAACTTATGATGATACAATGACAGGTCTAAGGGCGCTGGGTTATAAGGCGCACAGTCAGTGACTGGTCTATTGTTGACCCTATTTTTCATATATAAAGCAGACTGTACTATAAATTGCATTAAGCGAGAAGAGTCTGAGATAAGTCCATCAGTCAGACTTTATCTACTGTGTTCACAGTAACTCTAGATCTTGTTTGTAACACGCTAAACGTTAGCCACATTAGCAGGTTAGCATATTAACAACACCTGTCAATCCCAACTTTGTTTGCAACTTGTGAAAACAGACTGACATTGTGACAGGGCGCTGTGTACTTTTGAAAATTGCTTCAAAATCAGTAAACACAACCAGAATTAATCCATATGTCTGGATTATACGGCATCCTGGCATTTCCTTGGTTGGAAAAAAAGACAGAAGAATGCACCTTTTAATGCAGAAAATGTGTTTATTATTGTTTTCATTTATTAGTAAAGTAACCTTTGTCAGACTTTGTATGTATGAAAGCAACAAACTGTTGTCCTAGAAAATAGTCTGAAAATGATTCCTACAACATTTGTTTGGTTTTGCTATTCATGCTGGTTCCTCAAGGTTTTAGCAAAGTTGCCATGTCAGCACTTAAGCAAAACTAATCACAACTTAATCCTGTGATGCCAAATCCCAAAGCAATAAAACAAACAAAAAGAAGTTTCTGAAGAGCTACATGTTGTTTTGTTTGGTTCAAATTGTTCCTTAGATTATCCTTCTGTTGCTAAATGTCTTTGTCTTCTGGTGTTTCAGCACAGGAAGTCCTTTCGAGCTGTCAACCGCTGCTCTAGGTGCCAGAGACGGTTACCGTGGTAACATGCACATGACAGATGTTATTCATTTGGTTTTTTGTGCTGCTAAGCAGAGAGAAGGTGCAGAGGACACAGAACATCATTGAGAACCAACCCAGTAAGTGAATTTGAGTAAGATTACACTGAGGGAGATTACTTCTTTTATGGAGGGGCTAAACTGAGGGAATTGACGTCTGTGCAGCAGGAACGACCACACTGCGACGCGATCTGCAGGCCAGCACTTAGACACCGTGTGATAGTTGTCGCCAATTTGTGGAGCTGTAACAACTGCTTCCAGGAGATTTATGTGTCCAAGGTCATTTTACTGTTAATACTGAGGCCGATGGGATACAACAATCCTGCTGCTCTCAAGCTGGACTCCTCTATGAATTCATGAATTACAGTGCTGGACATGGCAACTGCTGCATCTCAAGATGACTGTACATCCAGTGATAGGCAGACATTGTTTTATTGCTATCCGTCATTTTCAGAATCTGCTGAATTCCTTTCGAGGTCACTGGAGCCTGTCCCACCTACTGTTAGCTGAACAGGTTGGCAGTTTGTTACAGAGCCACACACTCGTTCGTATTCACACTTAGGGGCAATTTAGAATCTTCAATTAACTTATGAGCGTGCTGTTGGACTGTCGGATTAAACAGGAGGGCCCGGAGAAAACCCAGGTATGCAAAATCCACACAGTCGGGATATGAACCAGGGCCTTCTCACCGTCAGGCGAGAGCGCTAACCACTAATCACCAAGTCACTGTGTCACAGGTGTTGTATTGTGTAATAGAATACATGCTATTTTTTGGGATGTTATTTGCAAAAGAGGATTTTATTTTTTCAAGATTTGAAACTATTTCCTTTTTTAAAGCCTTTTTATTATCACTCTCATGGCCCTCATTCTCCTGTTCTTTACCATAGTTTTCTGAGAGACTCACTTCCACCTTTTTCAATGTTTCTTGCATGCACACAATCTAAAACCTTCATTCTGACCCACCAAAGTCTTGCTGCGGCTTGGATGATGAGGTTTGGAGACCGTCGCCGTGCCTGATAGTCATCTCAAGTCACGTTTATTTAGTCGGGGATTCTGGAAGAATGAAGCCGATGATGAAATGGGGAGTCCTTCTTCCTTTCCTCTTTCACCACTGTGCCTCGGCTGCATCTGTACCTATTATTCCCACTCATTCCTGTTAATGTGCCATATATTTATTACCAGTAATCTACTGACAGATACAAATGTTTAGCCTGAGCTGCAATTGGGTAAATTTGTATGTTATCACCTTCGCGTCACCTCACATGAATTCAATTAAGCATCAATGATGTCTTCAGTGAGTTCATTGGTCCCAACCTTATTAATGGTTTATTGCAGCACAAGCTCTCAATGAAAAAGAACTGCTATTAAGCTGTAGAGACCTATTTGGTATGCAAGTGAGGTGATGAGGTGCTTATGCATTTGTGTGTGTGTAAGAAAGCGGGAAATGAAAGAACCAGAAGAGTGCAGAATCCTCTGAGAGCCACAACCCCTATATTACCAAGCATCAATATTAAACATTACCAAACAAGTCTTTAATTATATGTTGCATATTGCACTTTGGATTAGCTGCTAGTCTTTTGCATGCATACAAGATTGCTCAGCTAGTTGCCTAAATTAATTGCCTTCAAGTGCCACACCCTGTTAAAGCTGCCAGAGAGATTGTTTGGTCCCTTCATAGTGGGATAACCAAGATTTTCTTTACTAGTTATAAACAGATTCTGGGATTCGCCAGCCTTTCTAACTATCGTTATCTGTTCTGGTGTCCAAATCCTTCTGTTATAGACTCTTATTTGTCCTTATAACTGTATTGCAGAATCTGTTTTTTTATGTGTCTTAATGGGAAAATGTCCTTCAAGTCAGTAAATTCATCCATCTATCTATTTTCTGTATTTTTGCGGTTAAAATAAGGCAGAAAATAATTACTTGCAAAATGCATTTATTGGTTTTACACAACAATAAAAAAAATTGACCTATGTAGATGATCTGCTTAATAAAATAAGAAAACCTATTAACTGCCAGGAACCAAAAACTTTGAATAGTTAACACTGGCCTGAAAAAAACAACATTTAACTTGCACATTTTTGTTGTTGTTCCGCTTGTAATAATTCCCAATTGTTACAATCGGATGATGCCATTTTAAGTTGGTTAACAGATTAGATGCGTTACCTGTGGCATACGCGATCTTTATGTAATAATGTCAACACACAGCATTCGACTTATCAAAATTGTTCCCACACAGGAGAGCATAAGGAGATGGGGGGTGTCCTCATCTCTGGCCTCACGTTTGCATTAGCCATTTGTTGACATGCTTACCGTCCGTCACCTAATAGCGTCTCGGAGGAAACTCACAGCCAACATTACTTCCACCTCGGTGCAAAGTTAACACTGTGGCGACCTGGGGGTTAGCCCCGCCTATAGCCACTAAGACTCATGGGAAGTGTGAAATCTTGTATGTTGAATCCTTCACCATCACTGAGAGAGCTAAGACGAGAAGTGAGGTTCATGTTGTTACGCTGTTCATGTGTGTTCATAATAAATGGGTTTTAATGCCGGAAAGTGTGTAGTATGGTCAAGGACAGCCAACGCAGCTAGTTCATTAGCAGCTCGGCTCTCGTTTCCCTGTTACAAGTAACAAAGCAGTTGGGTCGTTACAATGCATATGCGGGGAAAAAAAGAATAAACATACCGAAACGATACAGAAGTGAACCGCACCAAAACTGCCGTACTAAAACGGTTCGGTTCAACTACGTGTATCGTTACACCCCTACTATTTGGTTACCAAGAAATAAGGGGATAAACGCAAAAAAGAGCTAAAGGAAAGTTTTATATTTTTTCTTTTGTATGGTATTGTTTGAGGTGTTAAAACACTCATTCAGTCAGTTAGAAAAATGAGATTAAAACATGGCTGGATCTTCCAGCATCACAGTGATCCCAAACATACCATTTGTGCTATGAAGGAGTTGCTACGTAAAAAGGATTTCAAGGTTCTGGAGTGGACCAGCCAGTCTCTAAACCTCAGTTCAACCAAGAATCTATGTTCAGAGTTAAAAGTCCTTGTTTCCCAACATCAGCTTCAAAACATCCCAGCTCTTGAGAAGATCTGCAAGGAAGAATGGACCAAAGTAGCAGCTACAGTTCAAGTCTGCTGAAGACTCACAGGAAACGTTTGACATCTGTCATTGACAACCAGAATTACATTACAAAGTATTCAGATAAGGTTTTATTGACCAAATACTTATTTTTTGCACCATTATACAAGTAAATTCTTCAAAAAATTTACAGGGTGATTTCCTGGATTATTTTATTAAAATGTGTCTCTCATAGTTGAAGTGAGGCACATTACAGACCAAACTCCGATTTTTATGAGGAAGAACTCAGTGATTAATAAATACATTTTCTCTACTTCAAGTGTTATTTTTGGAAAAGTATTGGATCTCAATTTTACTTAAGGTGTAGGAAATTACACATTGTGGAGCAGTTTATATTCCCTCTTTGCTTTTCTACCACTCACTTTTGGTGTTTATAGCTTCACGTCATCCATCATTCACCCTGAGAGAGTGTGCTTGTTAATATTCAACCTGTTTTTGTGATGATTGATGTGTTAACAGGAAGCAGAGGCGAGAAATCTGATCAGGTCCAAGTTCACCTGAGTGTCTGCTGACACTTGGCTGTCTGCGTTTCAAATCCAAACAGCAAGAACTTAAAGAACATTTTCCGTCCTCCAGCGCTTTAGGTTCTCTCCCACTACAACAGACAGAAGCATAGGTAAGCATTTTCTTGCGTTTGTGTATAAATCTCTTCTGGTGTTGTCTCTTCACCTGGAGTTGTGAACTCTCAGCTGCACTACAGGAGTTCGAAGAGGTTTATTTCCCTCTAAAGGAGCTTCTTTTTCCCGCGTCTAGGGTCTTGATAAGATTCCAAGTTAAAAAGAGAGCTAATTTTGGGTAATACTGTCTTTGTTTTGCTGCAGTTTAAACGGTGTAGGACTGACATGGTGATTCACTGGACGAAGCCCACAGCTTTAAAATTAAATATAAGTTCCATTTGTACTTTTATATGTTTAGGAAACAGAAGAAAAAGTGTTGAACAGACTTTGACTCCTTCATGCATTGGTTTCAGTTCAAACCTCATGGAAACACAAAGTGAAAGCTTTCGGCTCTGCTCCTCACTGCTGTCTGGACGGCACGTAGGCATTTGGAAAAAACAAATAATGGATTGGAAGAAAACCCCAATGAAGAAGGGGGAATGTGTGAAATACTAAAGCGATATAGACTGAATAAATACATAATTAAGAAAAGGGTGAGAGGAAAGCGTGGTAGAGTGAATCCTTGATCTCCCCACCTCACTGCCTTTGAATGTGACGTTCTCTGTGATGTTGCGTCTGGCAGGGTTTGCAGCTCAGAGCTGTTTTATTTATATCTTGGTAAATTTTAAGTGCTTTTAAAAGCAGAAGTGAAATAACAAACTTGGTTTCTACAACATTTTTTGTTTGGATACTGATGACAAACTGGTTCACTGACAAACAGGAAGGATTTTTGAGTGTTTGACATCTTTTTTCTTTTGATGCTTTCGTTGCTGCACATGACTGAAGAGGTACCCGAAAAATAAGAAAAGAACAGTAATCACTTAGAAAATCACTACAAGGTATTGATATGATCTGTCCATGTAGAAAGTCAGCTTAACTTAACAAGAAATCTTACAATATTAAAATCTAGAAACAAGCACACAAGCATTCAAAAAGGGAAAAACAAGCTAAAAAACTCCTAGATAGAAATATTTTAAATTGAGTGTTATACATCCCAATGAGCATTCTTTTGCCAGTTCTAGGCAAATGGATTGTATTTTTTGAGTTTTATGTACCTAATTGTAATTTATTTTGATTACAGTGACAAAAAACTAAATGACTCATTTTAAAACTAAATGTGAGCCAAATGAGAATATGAACGTAGTTCTAGTTGGCCCATCTTAATAAAGCCTCAAAAATATAAAACTAGCACTTATTCATGGAACATAAATCAAAATTTCTGGTACAGAAATATTGACAATTAACATTCTTAAACCAAAAAGTTTGGAGCAAATGAATTTTGACTAATTTTGATAATAATTTCATGTTGAAATAATAAAATGTCAATTCTAGCTCTAAATGAGATGAAAGAAAATGTGTATCGTGTTGATTTTGTGAAAAGCTTGGAAAGGTGTACAAAGATAAGCTAAAACTGAAAGAAATCTTGAATGTCTAAAAACAATAAATATTTGCAAGTATCAAAGAGTTTTCAGTGCAGACAAAGCTGAATGAACTCCAGTTTTATTAGTTACACATGTCTAAAAGGGTTTGGATAACTCTGGAGTGTCCCACACCCTGATATCCAGTCACGCACATACTGAAGGGCCTCAATTTCTCTTTTACACAGGCTGGCAAAAGTGTGAACATGTAGTTGGTTTCCCCTGTTGGCTTGAATCAGCAGGGCTGCTGCATATGACCCTCTTCAAATGCTATAAGGACTTTTCTGGGGAGTTATCTCCCATCAGTTTGAGCTTTGCTGGAAGTGCGGCCGACTGTGTGAACTTGAACGTAAATCAGAGGCCTCTCCTCCGTCCCAGGCTCCACGTTCTGCTTGTGTGGCTTGTACCCCCGGCAGTGATCATAAAAAGATTCAGCACGCCTGGAAACTTCAAAGGTAGGTAGTGTGACGCGTGTCTGTGGGGTGAGGCAGGGCAGTGGGGGGAGCTGCTAAAGTGAAAGCGGGATTCACACAGAAACCTCATGAGACTTGAAGACTACAAATGGGCTCAGGCAGTCACATTCATTCTGTCTCTCTGCCTTTTGTCTTCAGAAAGCCTTGGTTGCCCTTTTTCATTATCTTTGCCGTGCCCTCAAAGTCATATTTGATCTTTTCAGTCAAGAGAACAACTTTCTTATTTTGCCCTGTTTCCATTTCCGATTTACCCTCTGTGCCAAACTCTCTTGACATTCATCCCTCCGCATGCTTCTCAAGTTCTGGTTTGGACGAAGATTTTTCCTGGACTGTTCATGAAACAATGGATACCATGTACTTCTCTATGCTCTCTCTTTTGTGGCTGCAAATGTCACTGCTGACTGGTGTTTCGATGCAGACAGCAGAGAACGGCGGTGCTCATGTGGAACAGCCTCAGGGAAACCAAGAGGAAACTGATTTCCCTTCCTGAAATGAGCAGCCCTGACTCTGCTGCTCCCACCATCGGCCCATCATCCGTCATCTCTGCTTTCATCTTTCCTTCCCCCCTGCATGTCTTTGGTGCTAAAACTCTTTTGCTCTTTGACTGGAGTATGGCGAACACTTTGGTTTATGCCCCTCGTCTTCATCTGGAAATAAGTCAATCCTCTTTTCTGCTCCTCTTATGTTTCTAAATGAAAAGTCCTGGTAAAGTTAAAAAGGTGTTTGATCTGTATTTTTAAATGAATAGTTGTTCCTAAAACTACCACAATGTTTGCTGGGAAAACAGATGTTCACAGTTTTCCTTAAACATTCTTGAAGAAAAATGATTTTGATTTAGGCAAAACTAAGAGGAATATCTCCAATTTCCCACCACTGCTGGACCGTTTTAAGTTGCAACAGCAGACAAAAATGTTTGTGCCATCCCCATTCCAAAATGTAAGCGTTGGGTAAGGGCTTTGATCCTTACAATAAGGAGATTTTCTTTTAAAATGTCTAACACTGAAACATCTGATTCCGAATGGCAAAATTGTAAAAAACAAAAACAAAACTCAATTGGCCAAAATTTGACTAATACAAAATTTCTACTGATCTTGTTTTTCTTGCAACATAAATGAAACAAATTCTCCCAAAACAAGTTATTTTCTTCATTTAGGTTTAGTTTTTAGAGTGGTAGAGCTGCATGTGGTGTCTTGAAGAAAAACAGCAGTTTTAAAGAGAAATGGGCCTGCTTTATGCCTTACTCACATCTGGCCTCACAGGTGGATCTGGGCTGTCTGCAGACGAAGAATGGGTAAACCTGTACAGAGCACGCAGGTGGCCTGCATGAAATTTAAGTGTGTTCTCCTTACATGCACCCTGACTGTTTGAAATGAGGTAATTGGACAATCAGAGTGCACCCAAGGGAGCGTCCTGTGGGCACTTACGTATCATCTGCACAACCCGTGGGCATAGCATTTGTTCATGGTCAGTAAAGATCCAGTACTCTGGGACGTCTGCATAGCTCAGTGGTGTTGGACTATCACTGTTTGCCCCCCATGTTTTGTGCTAGTGCCTATCTGGGTCTCCCTGTACCTTGAAAGTGCAGGGTTGCGTCAGGAAGGGCGTCCAGTGTAAAAACTCTGCCAAACCACCTGTGGGAATCAGTGAAAGCTGATTTCCTGTGGCAACCCCTACAAAGATATTCTGAAAGGTGAACAGTAAAGAGCCAGTACTTACACCTTACCAACCAACTTTATTTATAGAGCACTTCAATTGTCTGTTCAGTCCCAAAGTCCAGTACAGTTATCTAAACAGAAAGACAATAGGATATAAATGCACTACACAAAATATATTAAGACGTACATAGAAAAGTTCATAACCTTGTTACACGACATTACACAATCAATAGAATAGAATCATTGACAAAGCAGAGGAATAAATCAAGAAAAACTGTGTGTTAAAATCCAAGTTAAAAAAGTGGGGTTTTAAAAAAGACTTTAAAATAGGTAGTGAGGATCACTCTAACATGAAGTGGAAGATCATTCTACAGTTTTAAGGCTGCTGCAGAAAAAGTGTAGTCCCCTTTAAACTTGCACTTTGTTTTGGTGCTTTTAGACGCAGCGGATCGGCTGATCTGAGAAAAAGGTAACGAGGCTGCATCACCTCAGAGAGGTAGACAGGTATCAAGCCATGTAAAGATTTAAAAACCAATAAAAGAATCTTAAAATGGATTCTAAAAAGAACGAGCAGCCATTGTAGTGTAACTAAAATAGGGAAAATATGATCGTATTTCTATAGTGTGGCGTAGTTCGACAGCACTACAACAGTACATTAAGAAGTAGTTTGACTTACACAATGCTAGCAAATACTGCACAATACACCTACCACACGCACCACACTGGCACTTTCCATTTACATGACATCCCTTGAGGAAGCTGAATGAGAATCATTCATTAGTGTCCCAAAGGTAAAGAATAATCATATACATGGATGAAGTTTAGTCTGAAAGGCTTAGAATAGCATGATATACATAGGTCCTTTAAGGTCTGTAAATGGCGTATACTTGAATAGCGCTTTTCTATCTTCTTCGAAGGCTCAAAGCGCTTTACAGTCACAAACCCATTCACACACACATTTATACACTGGTGGCGGCTCCCCTGCTGAACACCTTCTACCAGAGGCAAGGTGGGGTTCAGTGTATTGCCCAAAAACACTTCGGCTTGTGGCAGTAATTGAACTTGCATTCTTACAATCAGGGGCCGCTGCACCACGGCCGCCCTAATAACTTAAACCAATAATTTGAACCAAAACAACCCTCTGCACTGTGAGACTTCACTTTTTTGTTCTAACATTTCTTGGAAAAGTCTAATTGGACACTCTCTGTCATGACCAATAGGAGCCATCAAATGGTTTGGTTTTTGATGCCATGTTCAGGTTTTTTCTATCTGTTCAGTTTTATAGTTTTAGCGCAGGGGTCGGGAACCTTTTTGGCCAAGAGAGCCATAAACGCCACATATTTTGAAATGTAATTTCGAAAGAGCCATACAATAATGTAGCGTCCCTTTCCCACACTGAGGCACGGAGACTTAACCTCTTTTAAGGTTCTTTATTCGGGTTACTGCAGACCGCAACAAACGCCGAACAATTAATTCAGCAACTCCTGAATCTCTCTCGCCGAGACGAGAGCGCTTCTCCCAACTTTATATTCACCTGCTCCCGCTGCAGCCCTCCCCTTTCCCTTATTCGGCCCATAGCTGAACCCCATTGGTCCAAACTACCTAACAACAGGCTGAGCGACAGAACTGAGGGCCAATCAGATCTCTGCTTGACGCGTTCCATGAACTCCAGAACTTTTAACGCGGCCCAACAGCCATCCAACTCAGTCCGCGACAATATGTTTAAAACTAAAATACAAGTGAATGTGTGCATTTGATGTAATTTCAACATTTTTAAAGTACAATAAGTCTGTGGATTCTTTTTAATAACATTGTTATTCTGTTGCTAATAAATGATGAGTATTTCTCGTGGTAGTTTTGCTGATGGTCTAGTCTGGTTTACTTGGTGAGTTTCTGCTTCATGCAGGCGTTGAGACTTTAAACGTGATCGTAGGTCTGAATGTTCTGTAGATGTGACAAAGACTGATCACATGCGGACCTGGAGCCAAACACACACTCACACGCTGCAGTGAGTGACGGGAAGCGGGTTTTACGTTTTTACAATCCCTGCGCGATTCACCTGCTGCCTGTCCCCACAACACCTCAGCCCCACCCTCTGCTTTCTCCCTCACACATCCCGTCCCCGCATCTGCGCGCTCTTTCTCAGAGACGGGAGCGCGCCGTTTTAGGCACGGCAATTCACAGGTTTCCGGGTGGTACAAACTCTGTGAATTAATAGACAATTTTAAACGTATACTATTGCTGGCGCAGATTTCTCTCTCTAAGCACTGCTACTACTGCGCGCCTCTGCCATCGCATCGCGCACGAGAAGGACTGGTCTAATGAAGAAAAAAAAATTGAATTAAAGATTTGTCTGCGAGCCACATGTGACCATCAAAAGAGCCATATATGGCTCGCGAGCCATAGGTTCCCGACCCCTGTTTTAGCGACTTCAGGGCTCAAAGCTGCTCTCTGAATTTGATTAAATTAAATGATGTTCATTAAAGCTGTTTTGCAGGTAAGCAGTTGGCTTTTAATGGGAACATTGGGAGGATTAGGTCTTAACTCTCTCAGTGAGACTGTCTTGGTAGCTCTTGGTAGGAACCCAATGGGGCTCGATCTCAACTATTTCAATGTCAGCTCTCGTAAGGAAGTTTTTTTGAGCTGATGGTTGTAGTTGAATTTTAGCCTGATTACAATCAGGAAACTAGGAGTAGCAGGTCAGGAAGAGTTTGTCTCTGCTCTCTGTGCTGTGGCAGAACGATGACGCCGGGTGTCTTTGCTCAAGGGGTGCAGAGAGAATGTTGCTGCCAGGGAGGCTTTTTAATAAATCCTCAATATGTCCAGAGTGCCCTGTCTCTATGGAAACTGAGGCTCACATTGTGCATTTGTGTGTGTGTTTGGTGAAACTGTGCTTTGTCTTATGTGTTCTTTGTTCAAAGGGTTGAGGCAGGGATTTGGTTTGCAGAGACTTGAAGAAACCCTCTGTTTCACTTCTTTCATCTACATCACACCAAATATTTGTCATCACATATCTGCTGAATTTGCTCTTCAAAATATAAATGAACTCTGAGGCTGTTATTTCTGGAGGATCTGCAGTGATGCTTGAATGTTGGTGGACATGAATTTCACCTTTTTTAATTGGAGAAACAACAAGGATAATTGTCTCTTCCACAGACGCTCCACAGAATATTTTTCATCACTACATTTCAATTTAGTTAATTTTCCCATCTCAGAAATTGCTTTTTTTTGCAGCAAAATTTACATCATGTTTGTCTTGTTTGTAACAGATGATTCATTCAACCACATTGTATCTAAGGTCAAAAATCAAGGACTAAATAAGGATTTTTGTTTATAGTATGAAATGTTGCATTGATTTTCAGCACTCACTGGTATATATATATATTTGCAATTTGGAAGAAAAGAAAATATAAAACAAAATGTATTTGTGTTTTAAATTAAACTTAAAATGTATGTTAAAACCACTGACTGTAAATGAGAACTGGACTGAGTGAGGGACGTCCCCCTTATGGCTCCAACCCAATGAAGTCAATTCAGTTGCTGTTTTTTTTTGTGATACAGACGCTGCCATGTTGGAGCCAGATAATTAACCAGATCAGTAAGCAGTGATTGGTCCGAGTCAGAGTTGATGTTTCTATGGCAACAACTCTTGCCAATCAGGAGTGAACTTGAAAACAATCTCCACTAAACCTATCAATTAAACATTGGACGTGGGGACCAGCAGGCATCACATTGAGGCTTCTGATTGGTTCATTTTTAACTTGAAAATATTTCAATTAAGAAACAATTATAATGGAAAAAAAACTAAGCAATACCATGTTTTAAATAAAGGGTATCAAATAATGTTTTTTCTGACCAATAGAATGACTGAGTAACAGCTGTTTACACAGCGAACTCAGTCCAGTTCTCATGTATAGTTGATGATAAAATTGTAATTTTAAAGTTATTGTTTAACAAGTCTATGGGATTTCTAATGGGAGTTCTCTAAAAGGTGGCATTTATGGTTTAAACTCTGCTTGTCAAATCTTTTTCAGTGTAATGCCTAAACTCTGAGGTTGAATTATCTGTTACAAACATCCGTAGTTTGTTTTTGCACAGGCAGTGTCAGTGTTGCCGGTCACCACAGCAGGCTGTAGAGTCACAGTGGAAAGGCCTCCCTTTGCGGCGCAGCGGGGCGGCTCACTGGCACACTGCGCTCTGGTTCAAAGGAGCTGCAAGAGTTGATAGAAGCTAATTTGTTTCAACAAAGGAGAACCTGCTGTTAAGTTTAAAATAATTATGATTCACTCCAAGGAGAAGAGCAGGTGCAAAATATATGTTAACTGCAAAAATGCACACACCTATTTGCACATATTTGTGGACATGTAGACTCTCAAAGGAATAATAAAGTTTTATTGCATTCCAGAAACGCTGCAGACTGTGAACTAAACTGTTACATTAATCATTTTATTACATTTAGACCCAGACTGGGATTTGTTTAATGACTTCCGACAAAAAGAGCCATTTCAAGAGCAGGAGACACAGAGGAAGCATCTGTACAGGAGTTAGCCTTCAGTTTCTTGCACTATGAAGCATCAGTTATGAATGCAACAACATCTCAGCTTATTGTTCCAAACTCAGATCCTGTTAAGCTTTAACACAAAGCCAGTTATCACTGTTTGTAACTCAAAAGAGCAATATAAAAAAAAATAGGTTAACACCTATTTAACACCCTACAAATGAGGCTGCATGAAGGTGGTTAAAAAAATTACATCAACGATTGCTTCGGAAGGGATTCTGTGTTTGACTTAAGACACTGCAGAGGTGGAGTAATTCATTAAAGATGGAACTGCCAAAGCTACAGGAGTGGTAAAGAATAACTGAATAAATTAACACATTTGCCTCAGTGTAGTTTCTGCTGTCATTGACAGTCTGATCTTCTCTTTCCTTGATGCTATTTTTATCAAGTTCTTGTTTTTTTCTTTCTCTTTACTAAACAGCATATTGAAAGAATCCCTTTCATCCCTAAAGTTTTTTTTGTGTGTATTTTAGGTGTTGTAGATTTTTGCACACCTAGGTAGGCAGTTGATTTCGATAGATTCAGATCTTGAATTTGTAAAAATGTAAATATCATGGGTTCCTATTATTTTACCTAAAGCAGTTTCTAAATGTAATTCGAAAACAGATATATAAACTCCACTGGTGCAAATTCTTATTCATGTTAAAGTAGAGAACAATTGATTATATAGTTTTATGTTTAGTACCGGTAATCATTTTGAATTTTTGATAGTGATGTCGTTCTATTGGTTGAGATATTTGAACTTATTTGACTTCAAAAGATTCTATAATTTTAAAATTAGAATTTAATAAATAAGTGAAAGCTAAAAATAAGAAAATAATACTTGATACTTCTGTATCAAAGCCTGGCTGCAATGGGCCTCTCCTTTGATGATGTGATGTGAAGCCGTGGACCATGACCATGACATGGTATGAAGCATCGCATGTCACGCAAAGATCACTGACGCCTGTAAACAAGAATTTGTGTCCCACCAGTGGGAAGCGAAGAAAGTCTGAAGGTGACTGGCAGGCAGGAGGCTTCAGACTGACGGCCTGTCAGACAAGGATGAGGGAATTCAGTGCAAATGTTTCTGATTTACCGCGTTTAGTTACAGGATTGATGCTTTGTTGTGTGTTTGGGTTCCAATGGCTCCATTTGTATGATGGTTCTGTGCTGTACAGGAACACAAAGGCAGCAGCAGGGGTCTGCTTAAGGAGTGTGTGGCTTTTGTGGAAGTGATAGAGTTTATTCAAAGGAGGACACTGTGCAGGGCTAAGGGAGATGGCGGCTGAGCTCTCTGCTGCATGTGTGTGAAGATAAATGGTAAAACAAGGAGGAAAGAGAATCATTAGTAAGTGAAGATCTTGCAGTGCAGAAGCCAGTGGCTCCGCCCAAGGTGACTCCTCTCTAGCCTGCCTGTCAAGAGCCAGATTGTTTATAGCTCCTTCGGGAAAAGTGTTGGGAGTGTGAGGATGGATGCCTCAGCGGCGCATTGGCGCTGTCTCCAGAGCTGGAGCACATGTCTTAGTGTAATCACCGCTCTATGAGGCTGTAAGTGCTGTCATCACTGTGGCCCTGCTCCATAAAAGCCTCCATCTGTACCACTGACTGTATGGGAACTGGACTGAGTGACCCCTCCCACTTCTAATTCTAAACAGGGAGTCCCTGCTGGTTACAATAAGCCAAATTCCCATAACTTCTATAGAGAAATAAACAGCTGTTACTTAGTCATTCTATTGGTCAGAATAACCATTCTAGATCTGATACCTTTTCAAACATTCAATTTACGTTGAATGTTTGAAACATTTGTTTTTCACAGATTCTCCCAAACCCTTTACCAACTGTGGGGGGTGGCCTTCCAACGAGCCGACCCTGGATTGTCATAGAAACTGTAACTCACACTGATTCAGACTAGTCACTGCTTACTGATGAGGTTTCCCTCCAGATTGAATTGACCTCATTTCATTGGAGCTGGACGTAAACCATTTTGTCATTTTCTATGACTGATGTGGAACTCACTCAGTCCAGTCCTCATTTGCATGATTGTTCACACATATGATCTAAACAGAGGTTGCAGCTTGGACCTCTGCTCATTCACCAGCAATTTTCTTTCACTCTTTCCCCACTTAAAACGTGTCAGCTTTCTACCCCCACCTTTAAATCACATGTTGTGTGTTTTTCATGTATGGCAGTCTAGTTCAAAGGCTCATTTCTTTGCTCCATGTAGCGTAAAAAACTTAGACATGACAAAAACCCAAAGTGGTGACAAAGCAGATGACCTGACGAGGATGTACTAGAAACCAGACACTTAAAGATTCTATACTATACTTTTCTTAAGCCTTTCAGAGTAAACTATATCCATATATATGATAATAAATTACCTTTGGCACAATAAACAATATTTTTTTTATGAATTATGAATTATTTTCACAATTCACTAGGAAGCTCATTAGGAAGCTTCCTGGAAGGGGCTGTTCTCACGCCAGCTCGTGAGAACCCGCTTGTTTTCGTGGGTTGGGAGGGGCTGGTGGTCAGAGCACTGGTTTTTAGAGGAATACTCAGAAATGCATGAACGGATGAAAATACCACTTTGGGGTTGTTTTCTGTAAGGAATGAACATTATAATACATCTAAAAGCTCAAAAACTTGATTTTGCATGCTATGGAACAGGGGTGAGCAATGTTTCTGACATGAAGTGCCGATTCAAAATGTTCTCCTTAACAACCGTGCCATGACCAATTATAATTTGAACTGTAATACAAAGAAATATAAAAACATTTCAAATATATCTGAAACTGTATTTAATTCACAAAACAGCGGTCAAATAGCTTTTTTAAACAAAGTTAAAAAAAAAGCGCTTTAATATTATTACACAAGGAAAATAGGCCAAAGTTGAAATAATATTGCAACTCTGTTTGTTTGAAACCAAAAGTACTGCATTTGTGGTATTTTATACCAACAGCAATAGGATTCGATACGTCAAAACAAAATACCATCAACTTTTTTGTTTTTTGTGATTTCTCCGATCCATAAAAACAGACATTTCAAAGCTGATAATGGAGATCAGTTTCCAACAGGATGTGTTTGGAAAACATCAGATAATGGAAAATGGAGCATTGTGTGACCTACAGCTGTTAATGCTCATCATTTAAGGCTCCATCATGAGAGGTATACAAACAACAGTTTTCTAGTTTCATGATTTGGGGTTTAAACAAGTTGAGTTTGATAGAGTATAGGTGGAGAACTTCCTGACCTTTTGTTTGCTTTTGCACTGAATGTGAACTCTTCCCAGTGTTCTTGGGAAAAGCTTGGAGAAATCAGAGGGAAGGTCGTATTAAATCCCCTGTCCGAGTTCATTCACTCTGATTTCTGAGCAGCACGTCTCCTTTAGTAAGCGTTTTTATCTGTGACTTAGAGCAACGCCAGCCAACGGGCGTGACTCGAATGCCCCCCTTCTGATCAGTCCCGCGCCTCTGCTTATTCATTCATTCATGCGTTTCTCACCTCTTGCCCCCGTCAGGTTTTTAGCGACTTGAAATGATTCTATGACACATCAGTGCTGATGTTAGAGACGTACTTGTGAAGACATCTTCCATCATCGCCGTCAGGGCAGAATAGCTTTAACCGCCTCTGAACACTTTGGTTAGCCTGCCATCACATCAGTCGTTTACATTAATCCAGGAATGACGCCGACCCCCCCATTAGGAGCATTTTCTTTCAAAATCTAACAAGAATTTTAAAAAAAAGTTTTATCTTTGACATTTTTTGAGTAAAAAGGACATAACAAGAGTTATGACACATAATTCTGATAACCTTCGGGATAAGTTCTTAGAACTTATATAGGTTAACCTTTTTTACATTATTTTCACCATGTCTGTGCCTTGTTTGTGGATTTGTAAAATTTTATTTTGTCTTTACATGTTTAATCTTTTGTTATAAAACACAAAAACACTTTGATCTCAATTTTTGTTATTAAAAAATAATCAAACGTACCTGTCGGAATTCAACTTTTCGGACAGTTTCAGGTTCATAATGGAATTATTCTGTAATATAATCCAAAATATAGCTGTAAAAAAAAGAAGTTGAAGTTGGTAAGATGGATGTCGAGCTCTGAGACAAATTTAAAGACAAATATTAGTGCAGACTGTAAAGTAAAAACGGCTAAAGAGGGCCCCAGACTACTAAGGGTTAAGTGCAGATGTCCTGAAGGTGAATGCACATTTAAACCCCTGTACAAATCGACTGGATCTTTTATAATATGCAAATACATACATTGAATACCTATAGGGTACGTTTGCTGTCTTGATGCGGTGGAATCCTGCGGCTGTTGTCCTTGCTGACACGCCGGTGAGTTGTTTGAAGTGATTGGTCCAGGCCCAGAGGGACAGTCCTGCTCCGAATGTCACTCTGATATGAGTGTTACTGCAGGTCTCGGGCTGGCCGCAGTGCACATGATGACAGAACGACTCCAATGCAGATAGAATGGATGGCAAGGCCCTAAAGAGCAACGACAGCAGTGAGTAAAAAGGCACAGGAGCGACAAACAGGAGAGTGAACATTGAAAAGTTTTTAGTTGAACTTCGCTCAAAAAAATAAAAAAAATGGCAAAAACATGTACGCCAACTCCTGGATCTGGTTCACTATTGGTTACACCAGAAAGATATGAAATACGTCGTGTGATAAGAATTTGATTTAAAAGTCCATTTCACAAAATCCTTTGGAAAAAAAAACCCCAGATGTGTTTTGAGTTCAAATGAAAAGTTCAACAGAGAGTGGATGTTTGGGAGGAAGCGATATGAAGGAGATCAGAAAAATATTGAGGGGAGAGGTCGTGAACGGCAAACCAGTACAGAAATACAGAAAGATGTCAAATGAAATTCTGGAATCAACAGAAAAAAACGGTGACATTTTTTTTTAAGAATGGGGTATGGGGTTGTGAAGGTATGGTGGTCCTGAAGTGCAGACCCCACCAACAAATCACATTTTAAAGATCACAACGACAATTAAAATAGCAATACAAATATGACAGAAACCATTCTAGAAAACAAAACACAATTTCAGACACCAAAACGTAAATAAAAAACAAAAATAAAGAAAACTTTTTGGAAAACAAAAGTAATTTACTGAAAACTAAATAAAATGTGAAAAAATGAAACAAGAAAACTGAAAAGACAGATACTATCAGACATCCCTGATGGATGGTGACATGAGTCCATCATTTCAACCGAAGGTAGTTTGGCCTGTAGTGATACTGTAGCTGTTCATCCAATCAGTGATGTCCTCTGGTATCTACTAATTCCATTGAATTTCGTTTTTCTAACATGTCATTTTGTTTCCTGGAAATTACTTTTGTTTTCCAAAATGTTATTTTTAATTTTTGTTTTTCACGTTTTGGTCTCTGGATCTGTGTTAGGTTTTCTCAATTGTAACACTGGTTTTTTAATTGTCATTTTGGTCTTTAACATGTTTTTGTGTCGAGGGCCAATGCATTACCAAGAAGGAGAAGTTTTGGTAAAGATGAAGGAAGCAGAGTTCTGAAGAATCTGGAGTTTATGTATGCATTTGTTAAAAACCAAAAGGAATGGAAGTAAAGAGAAGGATTGAGGCAAAATGGGGTGTGATAGAGGGGCAAAGGTACTGATATGACATAAATAGAAATATGCTAGAACCATTTCACTTCTTACTCAATGGATTGTTGATGTGAATCCAAGTATGGCAGTAAACCAAACCAGAAGCCAAATAATGCTCAACTCTACATATTTACTCAGCAGGTTCAAAGGTGAAATTATTGCTAGATGTTTTTTTTTTTCCATAAAACCCTGTAATGCACAAATTTTAAATCTGAGTCTAGTTGTAAATCTGAATTTACTTTTGAAAGATTCACATCCCTTTACCATATGGACTAATGACACAAGAATATGGCTATAAATGACTATATGCAGTATACCGTTTTTTGGCCTTTATTTATTAATTACATTTATTATTTATTTTCCGAAAAACTCCACAGAAAGAGTCACTCTGATGAAAAAATAGTTTCAGGTGTTTTTAACATGTTCTTGGAGCATTTTTCTCATGATGAAGAAAATTTATAAAGAAAATTTAGCATACAATTGCAATTTCAAGTATTTCTTTATTCAAATCACTGTGAATAAGGAGCAAATGCCAAAATGCAGTTGGAAGAAGAGCTTATTTCTGTCAGAAAGTATGTTGTGGGGCCACAAGCTGCCTGCTGCAAGCTTTCACCAATGCGGAGGTGAAGGGGGTTACTCTCCACCAATGGTCCCACGCACGACTCAGAAGCGAATTTCTATTGAATACTGCCGCTCTGCAGAAACTGTTTTGTAGAAAACAACTATGTTTATGGATTTTGGCTAAAAAAGAGATAATCCTAATTGCAGACCACTGGGAACACTTTGAAAATAGATTAAAAGAGGATCAAAGTGGGTCTTTAAGCTTTATTTTTGTCTAAAAAAATACAGCATTTCACAATAAAAGTAGCAATATTCTATAATCAAGTTAGGGTTAGGTGACATGAGTGCAGTTTACAATAATGTCTGCCAGGTGTTGGTTTGCAGATTATTCAGCCACAAAGGAGATGAATTAGAGATTACTTTCACATATATTTGGCCAGCCAGTTAGCCTTCTCTTGCTGACACGGATGATGGATGGTGATGATGATGGCGAGGTAGACGTAGGTGTTGATAGATGGTTGATGATGAGTGTGGTAATGATAGTTGGGATGCATTTCCTTCTTGTGGGAAACACAATAGAATGGTGCTGAGAGCCCAAACAGCCTCCCAGCTCCCATAGATCATTTCTCTCATTTGGCTCCTTGCTGCCTCTACAGGTGAACCAACCAACTGCCACGATGACCTTCTCTGTCCTCATTGTGTCCACATTATTACACATACATAGGCCCACACATGCATATTTGAATAGTAAACTAGGCCATGGGATCTCAGAGGTTTTGGCCTTGAAGTTTGCTTTCATGAGTTTTTGTTCGGTGTCTTTACCCCGCCTCGCTGCTACTGTCCATCATCTGCCCCAGCTGGGTCATTCATCTGGGGGCGTCGCCATTTATTTGCTGCTCTTGTTGTTACACCAGCAAATAGGCCACAGAATCAATTGGGCATTAAAAGCTGCTTGTTGTCAGTAGGCCAGCACGGAGGAGGACCAGGAGTCAGAGAGGCACTAAAAGCAGGAGGAATAAAATCTTATCTGGACGATTTGTCAGACAGTTCAGGATTAATAGCGATGAATCCAAATGGCTCTCTCCGTTCAGAGGATCATTGATAAAAAGTGGGCAAACAAAATCAATATGAGAGGCCAAAGAGGTGATGGCAGTTTGGTTCTGAAAAAGAATGTTTTCTTTCTTTCTTTCTTTTTCTTTTTTCCTCTTCAAAGCTGTTTTGTCCCTTTCGGTTCACGGAGCCCCGGAGCCTATCCTGGCCACTCGTGGACAAAAGCGGGAGACATCCCGGACAGGTTGCCAGTCTGTCGCAACCATGCCTGGTCGGGGCGAAGCCAGAGGAAACTCTGGTGGAGGCCCGCAGTGGTCCTGACGTGCAAATCAGTCGTATGACCTGGGTATAGGGGCGAAAGACTAATTGAACCATCTAAAAGCTGGTTCCCTCTGAAGTCTCCCTCAGGATAGCTGGCGCTCGAAGTCTGGCAGTTTTATCTGGTAAAGCGAATGATTAGAGGCCTTGGGGCCGAAACGATCTCAACCTATTCTCAAAGTTATGAGAATGGGTTGCACGGTGCGCACAGAAGCCTGGGGCGCGAACCTGGGTGGAGCTGCCGCAGGGGCAGATCTTGGTGGAAGTAGCAAATATTCAAACGAGAACTTTGAAGGCCGGGGGGGGGGGGGGGGGGGGGGGGGGGGTTTCCATGGGAAGAGCAGTTGAACATGGGAATTTCGGGTTTAGGATGGAAAAATGCTCCCAGGAAACTCTTCAGTTACAGAAACAGGGAGTCAGCTGCATTGTTAGGATGAGGAGAAACAGAAAGAGAGGTTTTGAAGAATAGGTAAAACAAACGTGGAGGGGGGGGTTAGGGTTTATTTTGAGTGTAACCTCAGGTGCTGTGACTGCAGCTGTGGGGAGATCAAAACCCCTCATCGGCTCAGACAGTCATGCAGGTGTTGCCGTGTGGTTCCACGTATCCCTTAATCCAGTGTTTTTCAACCAGTGTGCCGCGGCACACTAGTGTGCCGTGGGAGATGGTCAAGTGTGCCGTGGGAAATTGCCCTCATTAACTGATCTAAAAACATTTCCCATCTCCAGGATTTCAGTTCTTTGTTTATCCCAACAGGCCCTGATAAAACACTAAGAAATTGGGAATATGAAAGATCATAAAATACTTTTTTCTTTGTGTTTATTTGATTCTATTCAATACATTTTGATAAGGATGACGATACCGCGATTTAGCCGCAGCTTTAGCTGTTAGGAAATGTTCCGCCCCTTTAACTGTCTCCACCAATCATTCTTGGGATCTTAATCACATGTCATCAGTCTGACCAATCAGAAGTGGTTAAAGTCTTCACTTCCTTGTTCTGAATTCTGCTGAAAATTCGCTCAGTTCTAACAAAAATACCAGTTAAAGCTCGTCTTTAGCGGTGTAGCTTTCCACAGAATCCGGTGTCGGACCGTGGAACAAGTGAACAAAACAATGAAGCTCAGAGACGCTAGTCTGTCTGCGTTCGGCGGATTATTGAACTACATCTCCCATGATGCATTTGGTTATTAAAGTGACAGTGTGAGCGTCTGGGTGCACGACTATCTCCTCTTAACGTCGTGAAACCACAACGACCACAAATCAAACGGTTTTTAAATCTTTTAACTTAACTTTTATTACATCTTTAAAAAAACAGCTGCAGCTTCCAGCTTTTTCTGCCACAGTTATCACAAAAATGCATGTGAGATCATGAAGGGACTGTGGACCAATCCAGACCGAGTTTCTCCTTTTTTTTTTTTTTTTTTGAATGCCGGTGTGCCGTGTACGGAGCCCGTGTCCTGACATTAAGATATAAAAATATATCTTGTTCCCACAGATTAATATCTTGTTCCCACAGGTTATTATGTCGTTCGCACGAAATACTATTCCGTTCCCACAAGATACTATTCCGTTCCCACAAGATACTATTGCGTTCCCTCAAAATACTATTCCGTTCCCTCGAAATGATTAACTCGTGCGAACGCAATAATTATGTCGTTCGAACGCAATAATTAATCCGTTCGAACGCAATAATTATTGGCGTCATAAGTCATACACACGGATATGCTCTCTGTACGCCGGCAAAAGCCGCTTTCAGCGGTAACTTCCGTGTCGCTGTGACCCATATTCGTTCAAAAAAGGAACATGAAAAACAAAAATGATCACTTTATTACCGTCTCAATGAATATAAGAAAAATATCAAAAGATTTATGATAACTAGGCTGCTTTGTCATACGATAGCTCCTGCTAGGCTACTACTAGCTCCGCCGCAGAGCTCTCTGATCATGTATGCCGGCATTTGGGCAACTGGCTGGTCTGTTGTCAGACAGCTGATATTGTAGTTTTGTAGTTTAGGGTCGAATAGGAATAATAATATTCAGGACTTGTCTTTTATTAACTTTAGCAGTCAGTATCTTTACATTCGAAGGCTATTAGGCTACATGCTAACTGACTAGCCGATCATTTCCTGTTATTAATTTACGTCATAGATTTACAGCAGATACCTTCACATTTCTGTCTGTGTGTGTCTCATTACAATGCATTGAAGACAATGAGGATGTTTAGAGAACAGATTTATTTATTTTAAAAAGCACAGAAGCATCCATCGTATTCACGTTCACATCATCTGGTACGCCCTCAGTCATCTTGCTGCAAAAGCCGCTTCCTGCCGCTACTTCCGTGTCTCTGTGAGCATTCAATAGGGGTAAAAATAAAAGCAAGAATGGTCGATCTGTTATTTTTCTCGATGAAAATCTGAAAAATATATTAAGCTGGATGCTTCGCCTAAAGCACTTACCTTTAGCTTGTAGCATAACAACAATAGCAGTACGTCCCGTTTCCCAGCGTGCTTTGCTGCCAATCACTGGCCAATCACTGTGTCCCTGTGACCAAGGTCTAACAACAAGACCAATGATTGGCCAGTGATTGCCGGCATACATGATCAGAGAGCTCTGCAGCGGAGCTAGTAGTAGCCTAGCAGGAGCTATCGTATGACAAAGCAGCCTAGTTATCATAAATCTTTTGATATTTTTCTTATATTCATTGAGACAGTAATAAAGAGATCA
Source organism: Oryzias latipes (assembly GCF_053564925.1). Taxonomy (NCBI): domain Eukaryota; kingdom Metazoa; phylum Chordata; class Actinopteri; order Beloniformes; family Adrianichthyidae; genus Oryzias; species Oryzias latipes. The sequence continues at coordinate 7,880,453 of NC_136239.1, forward strand.
TTTTTGTTTTTCATGTTCCTTTTTTGAACGAATATGGGTCACAGAGACACGGAAGTTACCGCTGAAAGCGGCTTTTGCCGGCGTACAGAGAGCATATCCGCGTGAATGACTTATGACGTGAATAATTATTGCGTTCGAACGGATTAATTATTGCGTTCGAACGACATAATTATTGCGTTCGCACGAGTTAATCATTTCGAGGGAACGGAATAGTATTTTGAGGGAACGCAATAGTATCTTGTGGGAACGGACTAGTATCTTGTGGGAACGGAATAGTATTTCGTGCGAACGACATAATAACCTGTGGGAACAAGATATATTTTTATATCTTAATGTCAGGACACGGGCTCCGTAGCCGCGGGATTTTTGTCGAGGTTGAAGTGTGCCGTGGCTCACAAAAGGTTGAAAAACACTGCCTTAATCCTCCACTTGGTTCTTTTGTTGTGTTCTCCTTTTCGTATTAGCCCGATGTTTTATTTATGACAGACTCGTTCAGCAGAGAAACTGAAAGGAGCAAAGAGGGGGATGAGAGGAGAGAGAATGCAAATAAATTAAAGTGATTATAAAAGAGTGACGGTAGGAAACCCGAGATAGGACAGGAAGATGTATCTCATGATATTAAAGTAATAACTGTAGCGGTAAACACTGCTGGCTGAGGGATGTCATGTGTTCTAAACGGCACATTTCGATGCTTTTTAGTTTCGCCAGTATTTCTGAACTTTACCATCATGATGTTTTTCTATCTATGAGCCTCTGCTCACAGCATGTGTGCTCTTGCGCGCTGTTCAGAGAGAAGGCTAAAGCATCAGACTCCCGCTCTGTGTTTCCCCCAGTGGACATGGTAAATGACACAATTAGATTATTTATGAGTGAGAATACTCATAGGGGGCCGTGGATTCCATGTATTTATGCACCATTACTTAAGGAGCTGTCATGACTGCGGCAGATTTGTGAGCATTTTACTGCCGGCAGACTCTGAGCAGGAGGAGAGGCAGAGCTCAGCTTCTGGCGCTCAGAGCCACGCCTCCTTTGACAGTAGAACAGCGCGAAAACACAGGACCTTTCTAATCTGAGTTCATTCACCATCAGTCAATGCTTCCACACAAAAACAAACAGTGTTTCAATCCAACTGATTTGGTTTTTGTTTCAGTGCCTGAAATGCAAACGTGAGTGTGATGGCTGTTGTAGGTGGCAGCCAGGTGGCTGCCCCAGCTGTGTGTTCACCCCTGGTATGGAGCTGTCCCTGAGCATTCTGGGACAGCAGACACATGGAGTGGGAAGGAGGTGTTTATTAGGAGCATGTCAGCAGCACAAGCCCACAGATTCCCATTAGCTGTTCAGGTGCTTTACTGGGGGCATTGTACTGACACCAAAGAAAGGGGGAGGAAGATCAACCTCAGCGAGGTACATAGCAGAACTCAAAGCCACCGGAAAGACCTGGATTTTGAAGGCTTCTATGTCATGGAAGAGAAACTGCTGCCTATTTAACAAATCATGTCATTAGCCAATGAGGCGTCTCATCGTTACGCAGTCTTGAAATGAGAGGAACACAACCAGGAGTTGACAGTGGTGTGTTAGTCTTAGACAAAGAAGTTACAGCACTACCAATTAGTTTGAAGTTTTAAAACGGCTTGTTAGCAGCTTTCGGACGTTTTTTGCTTTATTAAGCCTTATTCACAACTGCCCTTACGGGTGAATAAGGGCTGTGTGCAAGTGAAAAATGGGCAAAAATGTAATAAAATATCAACGTCATGGACTACTCAATGAGCCTGTAGAGCAAAATGGGCATGCTGCGAACAACAGGTTGTAGTGAACAGTAAGTGAGGGAGAAGTAGGTCAGACGCAAGAACATCGTACAGACTTCTCATTTTTTCAACTTCCCAAAGCCTTCACACTGCGCCAGTGCTGTTCAAGAATGTAATGTGTTTGGACATCCCACGGGCGTCCTACAGGCACCTTTGGTTACATTACTTACTATTACACCTTACTAATAAATAAATTGTGGCATGAACGTACAACAGCATCACCCATACATCATAGGCGTATGTAACTTCTCTTTGCCCTACGAATACTTCTGCCACACTCACCACAAACACGAAAATCATATGCTCCATTTTTATGATGTCCCTTAAGAGGCTCAAGGGAACTACTAGTTATGCTTGAACTCCTCTCTACAACCCTCCATGGGCCAAGACCACCCAAAAACCTGCAGCACCCATATGGGTGCGTGTGACTACGGCTAAAGCCTTTTACATTGTTGTAGACCACATTCCTTTATGACCTTTTCTTTGAGCAGACTGAGGTAGGTAGGTTGCTGAAATTGGGTCAGAAACACCTTTGTTATTGTTTTACTGCTGTTGTGGTCGTGTTGCATGGCCTCATTTTAGCCGAGCTTTGTGTTGTTCAACTGATGGCCTCACATTTCAACAATGATACCAGGGAGAGCAGCAGAGTTCGTAGTCAAGTCAGTGACTGAGATATCCAGATGAGCACACCCTTCTCCTCCACACTTGACAGCTGATGTGATGTGATTTTATGCTTTGTTCAATGAAATCACCTAAACATGTTCACAAATACTTATCTGTCCACCTTTCAAGAAATGTTTGTTAATCTTAAGTGTACGGTAGTTGTAGGATGTCCCTTGAGCAAAGGGGGCTTTGCCTGACACATGAACTTTTCTTTTAGCTTCTTGGTGCAGCTAGATTTCTGGATGAATGTGGCCGGATAGCTCAGATAGTTTAGTGCAGGACTGGCACATGGAAAACCAGAGTTTGATTCCCAGGGGGGCGCGATGAGCTTCTAGTGTGGGTCCTTGGCCCCAAGTCTGAGTCTGCCATGTGCTGGTCACCGGCCCGGATAGAATACAGAGTTGGTTTCCGGAAGAGCATTCGGCATACAAATCTCTACCAGAACAGGCCGTTCCGGCCTCTGTAGTATTATGCCAAAAGGTGAACGAGAAGATTTCGGAATGAACTCTACCAATTCATACATAAAAAATGTATCAGTTTTGTTAACTTCACAGCGATAGTGCTGGGCGATATGAAAAAAAAATGTATATGACAATATAAATTCTTTCATATCACCATTATGATATAGATTACGCTATACCACAATAAAGTATCTTTTCAGTTATTCTCTGAAAAATATTTGAAAACATTTTCATTGCTTACTTTTCTATATTTTTTAAGTGATTAGTTACAAATGAGAAAAAATACATTTTAGTGCAGCAAAATCAATAAAATGAGAACAGATGTGGCTGATGTGGAGGCGTCTTCTTGCATAGTTTGCATATTGCTGTCTTCTGCTCTGCCTCGGACAAACTCCCTCTTTTGCTAAGTGTCTTTTTTCTTGAGCTGCCTGCGTTGGTGTATCTGTCTGTTTTAACTCCTGAGCTTGTCCGTCGCTCTGCACTCATGCGCTATGTAACATATTCACAGAACTTAAAGCAGCTTTACGTCGCAAAACCACAAGATGGAGTTTCTTTGCTGAAAATCGTGTTTATTTTAACTTATAGAAATTTGGAGTATCCATACTGACAAGCAAACACTTATGTAAGTGTATTTGGCTATTTAATAAAAAATGCCTGTAATAATTGATAGAATTAGGTTAGAAATGATAGAAGAGAAGTGACACAATAGAGACTTTTCCATCGCCCACATGACAAATATATCATCACATCACCCAGAACTACACAGCGGTAAAAATAAATCATGTAATTTTCTTTTAATATAACTTTTTTAAATTCAACAACTTCACCAGCTGTACCCAGGAAGTTGAAATGAAATAAATATTTTAACCATAGTATGAATTTTGTGTCTGGAAACAAAAAGTTCTGATATGCAGTTTTGACACGCGTTTGAATCTCTTTAAGACATTTGCTGAACTCAGGTTCCATATTTCAGTTAACCAAATATGAAGCAGGTCAAAGTATTCATGCACCACCTAAAACATATAGTGAAGCTGTGAGAGTGAGATGAGAAATGGGAATAGTTTTTAGAAATACACATTTTAAAAGTTGGGATAAACTGAATGAGAAGATTTGAGTCTCCCTGTGGAACCTCATTAGACAAAACTAAACCAAGTGTGAGAACCGAGATGAGAACAGAACACAGGAATATGAAATCGTTCAGCTTATTCTCCAGATTTGCCTAAACGTATCTTGCCTGGTTCGTATCAGCGACAACACCAGCAGTGTTTGTGCTCAGTTTTTCCTGTTTTCAGAGGCACTGGGCAGCTGGTTGTAGTTTATTACCTCGAAACACCTTTTTTCAGATGTAAAACATCAGCAGTCCGTTAACCTGGCAGAGAGCAGGCGGGTTAAAGGTCATCCCTCCACATCTAAAGAGGTTGCACCTGCACACGGCAACATTCATGTGTGATAGATGTTGTTTTTGAATGATTGTTTTTGTATAGGAATGAATAATTAACATCAGAATGTCATGTCTGGTAATTATCCTGGAGCTGAATGATACTAACTAATTATGGATGCATAATAGATGTTCCATTCAGTCAGTTAGCATATTAATCAACCTGACTAGGGCCATATTGAATAAAAGGGTAGACAAGATGAGGCTAACACATAGTCTGATTAATATGCACAAACAACACATCTTTCAGGAGCGCTGCTGGGCTGCTGCATGTTTCTGCTGCTTGTTTCTGCTCAGACAACATCAGTGTGAAACGAGGGTTTTTGCAGACTTTAGCTGTTTTCTTCTGTTCTGATATGAGTTTATGTTTTTAGAGGCCCTGTAGAAACTGTGAGTTTCTGTACTTTCGACTGAATGTTATCTCTGTATGGGAATATTTTGTTATTAAGTTTTTTAAACTAGCATTGATGGGTTTGATACAGATGTGTTAACAGTAACTACCGGTAATAGTTTCAGCTTTTCATTGTTAATCTTAAAGTCCCACCCTGATCTTCTTCTGATCTATTTTCAAAGTGTTCCCAGCGGTCTTGTAATTGATATTATTTTGTTTTAATCAGAATGGGTTTTTTCTAAGACATAGTTTCTGCAGAGCGGCAGGAGTTCATCAGAAATTCACCTCTGAGTTGTGGGCAGGACCGTTTACACGTCGCGACCGCACCCCACCTTCCCATCAGCCATTATTGTGAGCCATCTCCTGTTAGCTTACGGCCCCTTGCACCCCCAATCCAACATTATTGGTGCAACAATAATGGTGAGCAATAATGGACCTTTCAAGCCGTACAGTTTGGTCCAGATTCCAGATCAGACGAGAAAGACCAAGACGTTAGTGGGTCTAGTCGTCTACAAGCGGAGGCATCAGAATGGGAGTTTGTGGTCCGCCTAGCAGACAGCTCAGCACAACAACTGATGTAATGTGGACCCCTGACATCTTTCAAAAGTCATATATGTACATAAATGTGACCAAACAGTCTTTAACCTGTTAACAGCGAAGATGTCGCCGCCGACACCTAGATTCTTTCCTGTAACTTTTTAACCGTTCAGCGTAAATCAGGTGATTCTGTTGCTTTTCCGTAACAGAATCAGGTGATTTACGTTGACTGCTTAGGTACTTCACTAAAAAGTGTTGCATATCAGTACGCTTTTTTACACTCTACGCTGTAAACACTGAAGCTAAAGCTCCGGCGTTTAAGGGTTAAGTGACGTGTTCAGTGTGATGCTTCACATCAAAAGTTTAAAACGTTACAACGGCTTCCTTCTGGTTCCAATGACATGAAATCAATTTAAATGTCAACATGTTGGAGCCAGACGTCGTCAAAGTTGGTCTGAATTCTTGTTTCTATGGCAACCACTCTCGCCAATCAGCAGTGAGCTTGTTGGAAGGCCACACCCCTACCACTTGAAAATGGAATCTGTCTTTGAACGTTTCAGTTGAGAGCACCTACTGTTATTGAGGCATCTGATTGGTCAGTTTATAGCTTGAATTACATGCAATACAAATAAATATTATGGAAAAAAAGAGGAAGATCTAGAACAAGGTTAAAACAAGTATCAGATCAAGAATGGTTATTGTGACCAAAAGAATAACTGAGTAATAACTGTTTATTTCTCTATAGAAGTCTGTGGGATTTGTGCTCCTTGGAACCAGCGGGTACTTCCTGTTTGGAATGCAGGGGGAGGAGTCACTCAGTCCACTTAATGTTACAGATAATGAGTGAAAATGTGAAAGTTTTGTGGGACAGTTGTGACTTTAAGGAGCCATTTAAAAAAACAAAAAAACAAAGATGCATACAGACTGACTTGGAGCTCCCAGAAACCCCCTCCAGAAACCCCCTCTGCCCCCCTTCCCGCTCCTCGTCTTGTCCGGCTGTCTTTCTCATCCAGGCATACTGACACTGAAACATCACCGGCACTATTTAATTGGTTCTGTCCTGCAGAGTAAAACTGTCTGCGAGCGCTGACACGGGGGGCAGTGGGGGCGGCAGTGGGCCGGTGTGAGTGTGTTTGTGTGGGAGAATGAGGTAATGGGCTGCTTGAACAGCCCACCAATGGAAACCCTTTTCATTTGTTGTATTTCCCACAGACCTCCTAATGGATCCAGCTACTTTGTCTTCTTTTTTGTGGAGAGGCCTCCCTCTTTGCTCCTTCTGTTCAGAAAAGGACTCCTCGCACAGTAATGGAGACCCTGTGTGTGCGTTTGTGTATGTCTCACTAAATCTTGAGTGCCCTCTCCTCTTCCTGTGTGCACTTGTCTCTGGATTGGGTGTGGGTTCAGAGACCCACCTCCCCACTTTCTACATTATTCATCCTGTTTTTGCTACAAATGTGTGAGATCCTGCTGCAGTGCAGACAGCCGACGTCTTATTTAACATCAACATCAGAATTCATGATCCAGATTTTTAAGACCTGGTTTCTCTCAGATGAATTTATTTCTTGTCAGAATTTAAACAGTTTATGATTTGCTAAGTTTTTTCCCATAACATTGAGTCTGTTTGGTTCCCTCGTGTGGTGGATCCTGTAATGTCAGAAAAAGTGAGACATTTGGAAGTCTCACAAAAAATGAACAAAACCCTCTAGGAAATATTTTAACTGGACTTTGATGGTATTTTTTTTAGTATTGGTAAAATGCCAGGCTGGTGCCTTAAAGAGGCAAGGCAAAGTCATTTCACAATACTTTAGATAAAACATTAAAATAAACAGTAAAAAATATTTAGAAAGAAAGTCCCATTTTCTGTCACACACCTAAGTGGGCGAAATTTGCTGAAATTGTTGTTGTTTAAGGAGTGATCTTTACAATGTAAATGTAAAGAAAGTAAAAAACGAACCAAAAGCAGCTGAGAACAGGTGGGTCTTTACTCTGACTTTCACTGTTTCAGCTGATCTAAGGCTTTCTGGAAGTCTGTTCCAGATCTGTGGAGCATAGAAGCTGAATGCAGCTTCTCCGTGTCTGGTTTGGATCCTACGAACTGACAGAAGACCGGATCCGAATGACCGGAGAGGTCTGACCTGTTCATACTGGGTCAGGAGATCAGTCATGTATTTTGGTGCCAAACCCTTTAAAGCTTTATAATCCAGCAACAGACCTTTAAAGTCTATCCTCTGGCAGACAGGCAGCCAGTGTGAAGACCTCAAACTGGACTCATGTGGTCTACTTTTTGGTGGGCAGAGTTCTGAATAAGCTGCAGTTTTCTGACAGTTTTTTTGGCCGTAAAAACACAGTTAGAGTAGTCAAGTTGACTAAAGATAAGTGCAGGCCCTGCTTAGACATCAGATGTTTAATCCTTGAAACATTTTTAATATTTGGATTTTGTGGCCTTAATGTGTTTATTAAATTTGTGTCCATCACAGATTTCTGGTCTGAAAAGTGGAAGGAAAAAGGAAAAATCAGTCAAAGATCAGAAACACTTTTCCAGTGATTGCCTTTTGCCTTCATACAGCTACATACTTCAGTTCTTGATTGCAAGATTAGTTTACAGAATCATTATTTTGTGAGACTATGATCCTCCACAAAAACCTGCTTCTTGACACACCTCAGCAGCAAACATCTTTAGACTTCTTTCTTTTTCTTTTTGGGCATTTTTATACATAAAAATGTCAACAGAAATATTATCATCTACATTTTTCTAGTTTAATTAGTGTTCCATTTATTGTTGACACAGTTTCTTCTCACTCAAAAGTACATACATTTATTTTCAAAATGTGAAAATAAAAACGTAAGCAATGTTTACAAAGTAGGAACAGATATGGATCCTTTAAGGAATTTCTAAAGACTTTTGTCATAAATCACGGAAGCCGGTTTGTTTGCTCTGACAGAATCTGTTTTGCTGTGAAGTGCTAGAGCGACGGCGCTGTTTCTGCTGTCAGATCCCTTCAGAGCTGTGAGCTGTGGCACGTTTTTTGTCTCAGATGAGTCTGACTCAGCGCCACTTCATCCTTTTTGTCTGCAGAAACAATGCATGTGAAACAGCAGGCTGCAGCGTGTCTCCACGCAGCGCTACATCCCATTAAAAGAGCTGCTCACGGTTGAATGGGATACAGCGTCTTCTGTGTACGGGGGTTCATAACCGCTGATCATATTTAATGTCTTCATTAAGAAGAGATTTATGCAGATGAGGGTAATCCACCTCCTCTCCCCCAGAGGCAGTTTTTCATGTTGTGCAGAGGGATTTTAGGGCGTTTCCCAGTTTATAAAAAAACAATCACATTGCTCAGTTACAGAGGATGTGCAGAGTGCTTAACGGAATGAATGAGGCCCCCTGGGTGAAAGCTGCTGGAGTGTGATGAGATGTTACATGGATTCACTTTTCCAATGTGTCTCTCAGATACGTCTAAGTTTCATACATTTGGCTGACGCTGCTTTGTCGTAGTTACAAAACATTTTGATTTGGATAGATGCATATATAAAGAAAGTACCTGCATGCGTCACATCTCAACTTTTTTTTCGGAAACATCGATGGCCTACGTGCTGAAGGTGCATCTTTATATTTGTATTTGACATTAAAAGTCATAACCAGTTTTCAACCACTGTGCGCTCATTTTTGAATTTGTGTTTTCAAACTGCAATAAAAATTGATACTGCTTCAGGGACTGAGAAAAGAAATGGAAGGGTTGTTGTTTTATTTGTATTTATTTATTTATTTTCATCATGTCCTGCCTAGAATTCTGTAAAAAGTGATCAATCTTTTGTCATGTTCCTGGGGCGGTTTGTGCGGTTGCCCTGAAGAGCGAATCACTCAACACCAGAACCACCAGAACAAATCAGAAAAACTAAAAATGAAGCATTACATTTTAAAAACCAAACTGACCAAACAAGATTCCAGAAAACAAAACCGTAGTTCCAAAAAAGTAAAATAAAATTTCCAAAAGAATTAAATAAAACAACCAGAAAAGATTGAGCAATACCGTTTGTTCACCTTTTCAACTGGAAGTTTTTTGGCAAGGAGATATCTTCCAGCAGACAATATTTCTGGAAGCTTCTGGCCACGCCCACTGCAAGGGTTCAATGATTTCTCTTTACTACAGTTCAGGCCACAAATCCATCTTAAATACTCAAACATCATCATCCAATCAGTCATGTTCCATAATACCTACCTTTTCCAAGTCCTTTTTTTGTTTGATTATTTTAGCAATTGGATTTCTGGAAAATTACTTGTGTCATGCTTTTACGTTTTGGTTTCTGGCATTTACTTTTGATTTTATTTTGTTTTTTTCTGTATGTGTGTTTTGTTTGGTTTTCTATTTTAATGCTTGTCTCAATAAGACACATCTGAAAACATTGAGTTTTTGGGAGAAAACAATCAGTATATAGTTATAAAGAAGTAATGAACAATGCAGCAGTTTCTTCAATCGTCCACTAGATGTCGCTGCTTTCTTCCCCCTGCACTCTAGATTGGAACTGAACGGAGCTCACCTTGACTTGTTTTGGGGCCTTTTTTTAACTGTTTCTTTAAAAATTCAAAGCACAGAAAGCTCATTTTATCAACAGAAGTGTAGTTTGTAAAGAAGTTGTGAATATTTTCCTGCTGATTTTACATCTGTCCAAGTCCTTCACTCTCAAATGATGAAAGTTCCTGAAAATCTACTGAGTTTATTTATCATTTGTTAGAACTTCAGAGAATTTAGCATGATTAGCATTTAATGACATACAGGAAGCTGACTGCATCGCAGTGTTTCATCAATGCATGTGTTCAGTGTGCGGCATTAAGAGTAACTCATTACAAAAGTAATGTATGACAGTGACATCCAGTACTCCTTATTGCTTTAATGCAGTCATAGCTAATACTGATGATTTCTTTCCTAATATGTTCAGTAACTCATATTACAACACGCTAATAGAGTTTGAAGTATAAAGTCTGTGAGGGTCTTGATAAAGAATGTTTTTGACGGTCCCTTTTTTCATTTTTTTCTGCTCGTGGTCAGTCACCTCAAGCATTCTTAAATCCATCCATCCATCTTCAGAAACTGCTGTTGCCCTTTCAGGGTCATGGGAGCTGACCCAGCTACTATTGGGTGAAAGCCATGTTCACCGTGAACGGGTGGCCTGTCTGTTGTAGAGCCACACAACCACACATGCACACCTAGAGACAATTTAGAGACACCAATTAACCTAGGAAGCATGTTTTTGGACTGTGAGAGGAAGCTGGAGTCCCCGGAGAAAACCCACGCATGCACCGGGAGAGCAACTCCACACAGAAAGGTTCCTGCTGGGATTCAAACCAGGACCTGCCTTCTAAAACAATTTTGACTTTAATTACTGGGACAAAATGTTGAGCCAATAATGTCTCACAGTTTTGAAGTCACTTACTCAAAACATTGGATTTTTTGTGTCAGTTTGTGTGGTTAGCCCCTTTTGCCCCACAGCAAGAAGGCCCCCGGTTCAAGTCCCGGCTGGGGGCCTGTAACAGAACATCAGTGTCAATGGGGGGACCTTTCAGTGTGGAGTTTGCATGTTCTCCCTGTGCATGCGTAGGTTTCCTCTGGGGACTCCGGCTTCCTCCCTCCTTCCAAAAATATGCTTTTAACATAGGTGAATCGGTTACTCTAAATTGCCCCGAGGTGTGAATGTGAGTGTGAATGGGTGTGTGATTGTGGCCCTGCGACAGACTGGCGACCTGTCCAGGGTGTACAGGGTGTACCTGCCTTTGCCTATGAGTGGCCAGGATAGGCTCCGGCAGCCCTGTGACCCCGAAAGGAACAAAATGAGTTTAGAAGATGAACGAATGTCAGTTTGTAGCTTAGATCAACTTTAGTTCATCTCAGTGTGAAATAAAACCGTCCATTTGTGCTGAGAAACCAAAAGACACAGAGTGATGGAGAACCAGCTAACTTCGAAGTGGCTCACCGGCATGTTTCTCCGTGATCAGCCCTGAGTCCTGCACACCAAGAGCTCAGGCGTAGCAGTGCAGACCAGCAAACATTTAGGAGAGTGCTATCTGTTTCGTTTAAACACAATGACAAAAGACTTGTGTTAAACCACAAACCCTAGCTTGTACTTATTGGTCTTATCCACAGTTGAAGCTCAGCCACCGCCTCACAATTTTTTAAGAGTTAACACAAAAATAGAAACAGCTTTAGACATTCTATTCTTATAATATTTGGTAAAAGTTGTATTTATGAAAAAAGACTAGTGCAGGTGTGTGTGTGTGTGTGGGTGGGTGTGTGTTTGTGAGGCGACAGCCTGTGTCCTTTGTCACATACTGTACAGATGTGCAGTGTGGGATGGAAGCGCTGCACCCTTTAATAACCCTGCCTTTTATCTCAGTGTAGGACGGCTCTAATTTAGTTGTGTTGGAACCGGCGTTTGGCGCTCGGAGAGCTGCTGCGGCTCACGCATGGCGTCCGCCATCACAAGGTGACGACCTTACACGACATCAGCTTCAGTCCAACGGCATTCCCTACTGTCCTCTGGTCTCCGCGTGGTTTTGTTTTTTACATGGCCCGGGTTTCTTCTCTTGCAAACTCTACTGCAGAATTGCCTTTAATTTTGTCATCGCTGAGTCAGCTTTTAGAACCTTGCCATCCTCCTTTTGACGGTTTCGCATGAAAGGGACAAAGCGGGTTAAGACAATGGATGGATGGATTTTGGCATGTCAAATCTTTTGCCTACTAACCCTCCTGTACGGGTGCTGTGGGGCGTCTGGGCCTGTAGATGGTCATAGTCAGGAGCGGCGGCATTTTTAAACCCTTGTGCTATCTTGTGGGGTCAAAATAACCCCACCCTTATGTGGCAACACGAGCGGTTAGGCACACCAAACAAAACTGAGGACTCAACCAGGTGGAGACGTGGTTCTGGCTTAAAAAATAGTTTTAATATAAATAATTAAAACAGAGTAAAACAAATAACATTAAGGGCCTCAAGCCCACCTGTTGATAGCACGGGTACACCACCAACACTGGAACAGAACAAACAATACCCCGTAACATGCAGGGGTATAGGTGCAAACAAGCAAAACACAGCAAACCAGTGAAGTCCCAGAGGTTGTGTACCCAAGTCCTTTTGTTACAGGTGGTCAGGAAGCGGCAGTTGTACACACACGTCACTACCGGCCTCCAACTCCCAGGAGCCCCTGCATAGTCACGTGGTTGGCCGTAGACGAAGTGGGAGGGGGGAGCGGGGGGGGGGCACGTAGAGAACACCTACGAACACTTCCACAAAAAGGACCAAAACTCTGTACAGCAGCAGCGGGTTCCACCAAACACCCAGTCAGTGGGGGAGATCACAAGGAACTGGAGCGATGCGCTCTGTTCCCATTTCGCCTCCACCCCAGTCACACGCCCACCGGCTGTATGACCTGGAGTGGTGACATCCACAGCACTGCACTTCCAGGTGCACTTCCAGGTGCAGGAACCCAGGGAGGCAGTATCAGGCAGGAATGAGCAGAAGCCGGCTCAGTCCCGCTATATAGGTGGCCTGGTGCTAATTAGCAGCACCAGGACTAGAGTGCCTACACCTGGGAGCCCAATTAACTCATCCTGCTACAGTTACATTGACGTGTTATCCATATCAGGACAAAGGTGGATAAAGGTGAAAAGAATTTCATGTAATTCATGGACACCAGTGAAGATCACAATTCATTGAAGAAAAAGGTTCAGAGCACTGTCTTGTGGGGTCTAGATGACCCAACTCCCAACGTTAAGGTGCCTTGGACAGCACAAGGGTTGCAGGGATTGCCGGTGTGTCTTGCAGTTCTCTTGGGGCTCGGATGGCCACCTCTGTGAGGACTCTGTGCTTTAGTTTGGATTGTCAGCTTGGTCATGTGTTGAGTTGTTCCCCTGTCAGTCTCTCCTGGTTCATGTTGATCATCCACAGCTGTCTTGATTTCTTCAGGCTGCTGTCATTGTCAGCTCATCTGTCCTGCTTTGCCATGTTTTTGTTGCTCCCATGGTTTTGGCTCATTTATTATGTTTTCATTTTTGTCCTCATGCCCGGTCTCCTACATATTGGGCCCTACACCTCCAGCTCCTGACAACCTTAAATGACGTCATGAAAATGGAATGTACCCTGCTTTTGGAATGAAGCGGTTTTACACTACATACAGTAAAATCACATTCACGTTCTGCGTTCACCTTTATTTACCAATTCAGGACTTCAATTTTTTTTGTTTTTGTCCAGCCAGTGTTTACTGTAAACTAACCATAGTTAAAAACGACCAGTTTTAGCTTTTTGGTGGTATATTTCTTTATTAGTTTCTATGTTATGTATTTAAATGAACATTTAACTTGGCACTAGTGGCAGATAGGTGTCATTTTATAATTTAAAGAGCTTGTTTAAAAACACCTGTTTTGGCTCCTTTGCCTTATAGTAATAAACTTAGCAGCTCTAGCTGTTTGAGCTTTTTAGGCTCCCTTTCTTAGCCTTTATACTTTCTAACTTCCTCTTTCAAACCTTCACACTTACATTTTCAATAGAAATGCAAGTTTTTCATAGCATTTGTTTATTTGATTGCTTTTATTGGCAGATGTGTTGAGACCAGAACAACCAAATCACTGAGTTTCAGAGCTGCTTGTGGGTCTGCAGCCAAAGAAAACTCATCAACCAAACTCACTCGGACCTTTTTGTTTGACTTTTTTTCTTCTTCGGGTGCTTGATGCATTGTTCCCCTCATCTTCTTGACTTTAGACATGACACTTGATGTCCTTTTGTTATGGCTGCCCTTCCTCCTCTGCGTCTCCAAGCCTTGATGTTTTATTACCCACAAGTCTATTTTTACAGTTTGTTATCCGTGAGTGAAACTTTCCTGGCAGGAGCTGCTGACTGGTGCCAGTGAGAGAAAGAAGGTCCGTTCCAGGCCTCAGCAGAAGAAATGACTCACTTCCTCTCTATGACCTGTCGTGACCCACTCACACTAACACCCTTCTGAACTCTAAGCATCTCTAAAACTGGTATGGGGGATTCATTAGATCAAAAAGATTTTATTTTCCATGCATTTTAAATTGCAGAGATGGTTCATCCTTTCATCCAAATGCTGTTTGAAAGGCCGCTGCTTGTTCTTTTCTTACAGGGAATATTGTTAGCTTAAAAAACTGTGCAATAATCCCATCTTCACCTGTGTGTTGGAGAATCGAGGGTGGGCTTACATTGTTAAAACCTTTGTTTAGATGTTAATTTTTTTTGCACTACATTCAAAACAAGTGTGATTTTAAAAGAATTCTCTGATATATGTAACTTAAGTGCAGGACGTTTAGTGATGTTCAGTGACGGATGTGGGGAAATTTTACCAAACATTGTTTTCATATATATACTTTTGTAAATTGATGCAACATTCATAACACTGAAGCTTATTTTTTATCAACTGTTGTTCTTAAATCTATAGTATTATCAATATTTTACTGTCATGAATATGCCAGACAGCTACAGCCGTTAGAGGGGCACACCCCATGTTTTCCTAAACTCTGCCTCTTCCAGCACTGCCTGCAAACAGCCTCAAATCTTCTCTTTGGCACTCGGAGCTCAGAGTTTAAGTGATGCTTAAATCACACCGCAGGACCTCAGGTCGCGTCTGACCATTGACTTAACATTGAAACTTGATGCCACTGACACATGCAGTGTGAACAGGCAGCCAGAGAGCATGCAGCATAAAAAAAAGAATCAGCTCCGGTCATTTCAGAGTCGCCTCTTTCGACTCCCTACCAGGCCATGAATCTTAGAATCCCTGATTTTGAGCATCACTACTTTTGAAGCTGTCCTCTCCTCCTCTACTTTATCTTCTTCTTTTAGAGGTTTTGGAAGTATTTTCTTAAAAAAACTCTTGTTTGAACGTTTCAAACGTCCATTTAGTGGTCTGCAACTTATTTGTTGTGTTGAAAAATCATATTTTGAAAACTAAATTTGTTAGAAAAACTGGATTAAGAGAAAGAGTCACACTGAAAGCTGACCTTTTTCTGTACTTTCTGGTTGTTATCAGTAAAGTCGAAAATGAGTTTAAAGCCATAGTTGAGCTTCTTTTTTGTATTATCTTCGTGTTGCCCTCAGTGGCTCACTGGACTCTTTCCCTCCAGTTGTCAAAGCAGTCCACACGTGAGAAAATGTGAAGCTCTGAACAACTTGCTGCTGCCACGCACGCTGAGTGCTTAATGAGCAGAAACCGCTCCTCCTGCTATTTTTTCCCTGCTTTTCAGCCTATTTCATGGATATACTGCAAAGTGAGGTGGGATGTTGCCACGGAAACAGCAGACAAAGACCATGACTAGGAACACAAGCACAAGGCTTTCTTTAGGTAGCAGCGTGCGTGTATGTTTACATGATCAATCTGGAGGCTTGTATGACAGGAGTTCATGTCCTTTGTCCTTTTTTTAATCACAGAAAAACCCTATTTACTGCTTTATGTTTGCATATTTTAATTTAATATATTTAAATATTTTCTGCACATAGAAGTAAAGTTAATGTTTTGATTTTGATTTTTTTTTTTTTGAAATTATTTATTTTAAATTAAACAGAATAATGCACAAAACAATTCAATTAGCATTCATACATTCATTCAAAGACGTATCAAACTTAGGATAATTAGATATTAAATCAAAGATTACTTGAAAGGGAGTGGAAGGAAGCCAATTTATATAATCCCACCCCTGTCCTACAGTACCCATTTTTTTTACATGTATAATCAATGTATAATGTTATATCAGCTCTGTACGTGTTTTCCATTCAATAGTTACCAACTACACTGCAAACCTGCTTGTATTGATTGAAATAACTGATTGAGTACATGTATTTCTGCCTCTGTGCATGTTAACTCTGAACCACAGCATTGTGGAACAGAGTGCAGGCTAACTGGTAAGTCTGCCGCTGTGCAGCGTCGACTTAGGGCTCCTCTTACAACAGTAATGAGACGATCGTGATGTGCGCATGCTGACGTTTGTGCATAAAGACACCCTGCAGTCGTGCCTGCTGGTGATGGACTCCAAAGACCCATTTCAAGAGTATACATGTAGCCTTTTGTGGGAAATTGCCCGTTTGCCTCCCATCTGACTGTTTGGTTCAGAGAGCAAAAAAAAACACAAACATGTAAGCATGTGGGATTTTTATAAAAACATTTGGTTATTCTGGTGTTTTTAACATGTGGCAAAGTTAAAATGAATATAACCCTTTAACATCAACAATGTCACTAAATAACATGCTCTTTGACATCCCGTAAGTCTTCGATTGTTTAGATGATCAATATTCTTTTCATATCAGCTTTCCACTGAAATGCTGCATGACGTACAGTGTTGCACAACGGCCAATTTTCTCTGCGACAGAGTCAGGTAATTTGTGATGATTGCGTAGGCACTTAACTGCTGCACAGTGTTGCATATCAGCCCATAGCTGCTTTTCTCTGCTTCAGAATTCGCTGGAATTACGTTAATTGCGTAAACGGTTACAGTACTGAAAGTAATGTCAATGCTGGAACTAAAGCTCTGGTAATAAAGGGTTAAAAGGCCAAACGAAGAAGCTGATTTGTTTAAGCGGTTTGGGTTTGTAAAAAGAGCTACAGAAAAATAAATGAACCCAGTTGCTGTGAGTAACATCCACACATCGATGGCGCCTCATCGTAGCATCTTATGTCACTGCTGCATCACACGGCTGGAATGGTGTTTTGTCTTTTTTAAATGACGACTCTGTCTTTGTTGGAGCGGCAGAATGGATTTGAAAGCATGGAGCGGCTTTCTGAGGCACACAGCTGTCCATCAGTTTTTTTCTTTTTTACTTTTTTAACTGTAGGCATGTTCTGTACTTCAGAGGATATTTAAGATGGTCTGTGGAATAAAATATTGCAGACCCTCATGCAGCATTGACTGCATCTGGAGTATATAAAGAGGAACTTGGGAATTGATCACAAATATATAGTGTGGAATATTTCCTCTGGAACGCTTAAAAAAAAACCTGAACCTAAAGCCTTGGCCACATGCACCCATATCAGTGCTGTAGGTTTTTGGGTTGTCTGGGCCCATGGCATAGTGCGTTACTGATGGTAGCCTTTGTTACTTTGGTCCCAGCTCTCTGCAGGTCATTCACTAGGTGCCCCGTGTGGTTCTGGGATTTTGCTCACGGTTCTTGTGATCATTTTGACACCACGGGTGAGATCTTGTAGGGAGCCCCAGAAGGAGGAAGATTATCAGTGGTATTGTATGGAGGTCAGAGGATCATCTTACAAAAGAAGTTACAGGTCTGTGAGAGCCAGAAATCTTGCTTGTTTACAGGAGAGCAAACACTTATTTTCCACCATAATTTTCAAATATATTCTTTAAAAATCAGACGATGTGATTTTCTTGCATTTTTTTAATCATTTTGTCTGTAATAGTTGCTCTAATAGATTTACCTATGATGAAAATTACAGGCTTCTCTCGTCTTTATAAGTGGGAGAACTTGCACATTGGTGGCTGACGAAAACCTTTTTTGCCCCACTGTATTTATATACATACAGTATATAAATATACATAAGGGAACTGATTTAAGAAAGAACTCTTGAAATGGTTTTAAAAAATCAATATGCATGGTCGTACCACAGATGTGGGAATCAATAGTTTGGTTCGGTAGTTCAAAGTACAGTGCATGCTTTCTGCAAGCACAGAGATTAAAGCCTGGTATGGGGTCTTTAGGGAGCCCAGTGTGAGCTGTGAGGTTCCGGTTATGGCAGGTCCTCCACAGCTTACAATGTCAGAAATTTCTATTTCAGCTTTGTAATTTTTACCTTTACTTTGAGGCTAAAATAGTAAATTAACTTCCTGCTTTTCTTTCTTTTTTTCTGCATTAATATCTTGACTTCACCTGTGTCACTGGCTCATGGTGTTAAATGCATTTTAACCAAAAAACAATTTGAAAGACACGACAGGTTTGAGTGGTCTGGTGAGCTATTCAAGATGCATCACTATGCATCAAAACGGGGCTGTGAGGAGGTGGAGATGTGGAGACTGAGAGTATTTTCAAAATAAAATCTATACAGGCGAATACCTTGTCAGCTTCTGTGAATAATCTTTAGAAATCAACCACACGATTCCACAAATTACAAACAATTTTCTTGAAAGGGGTTTCTTAAAAGCATTTCGCACACAAAAAACAACGTTTCTCAATTTAAACACTACAACTGTTTGCAAAGTAGGAAGGATCTCAAATCTTGTTTGAGACTTTGAATACATTTTTATTCATGATCTAATTCTGATGGAAGTTTTATTTTGGAAAACTACTGGATTTATGCACCACATCCAACTCATTCTGGACACATGTCAAGTCACTCGGTCACGAGTCAAAAATACATCCACTACTTTCCTAAAGTGAGTGAGTTAACAAAAAACAAACAAAACTTTCTTACTGCAGAAAAGAATCAGTGAGGAAACAAAAATGGAGCCTTTGACTTAAAAATAAAAGAAATCTACATTTAAACAGACAATAACCAGAAGTCTTTACTCCAAATATGGCTTTATGGACAGTTGTTCCCACAGACCATAAAAATGATGCAGAATATTCAGCAACCAGCTGTTCAATGTTACGAGGATGCTACTCATAAAGTTACTCTGAAATTATGGATTCATGTTTATTATTGTATTTAGAAAATACCAGTTTTAGTGACGTTTTATTTAATTTATCTGTCACACCTTATATATATGTTTTACAGAGGATGAAGATAAACGTTAGCCTCAAAAGTGAGAAGAAACTGGAAGCCCAAAAAAGAAAACTTGTATGTCCACTTTGGTCCGTGACAATATTGCCTGACATTAAACCGCTCTGTGACCCGAAAAAGGACCACTGTTTTAGAGAACGGGGGAGAACATCTGAATATTTTGTTTTATTCACGATGACTGATCAAAACACTGGAATGACCACACAGACTTTTCTGAACTTTATTGCAGTCATGGGACTGAACAGTGCCAGTGCTTCATTCGTCCTCTTTAGAAGTTGCTATGGCTTTATTTGTCCACCAGATGTCACCATCATTGAAGTTTTGAAGCTTCGAATCTTTTTTGACACAATAGTTTAGAAAGCCTTAATGGTTCGTGAGGCTTCACTCGCCCATCACTAGTGAAAAGTCATCATAATTAGTGAGGGCTTTCATCACTAATAATGACACTAATTATAGTAATTATTATTCAAGTTTAATTCCACTGATTCTGCAATTCACAGTTTGCTCATACTCATTGTGTTTCTATACAATAAAGATGCTCACAGATTAAAAGCCTCTGTAAATTTTGTGGCTGCCACAAGTCCAATTGTATGTATTTTCTGTGAAGATTGTGGTGTTTACATCCCAGTGTGTAAATATGGTTGAATAGGGTTCAGATTTTATCTAGCTTTAATCACCTTTTTTTTAGTATACACATCTTTGTTGTAGTTGTGTTTAGAACTGCAGCAGGCATGAATATGAACGTCTTTGGTAGATAAAACAGATCTTTAGGACTTATGTTGGGCAGCCATGATGTAAACCATAATTTCGATCCCTTTGTGAACAACAGCACTTGAAGTCATGTAAAAATGCATTTTATTGCTACGGTCACATGTGCCAACATTCCTCTGCGCTGCGACTTGAATGCAAGTTTTTCAGCAGATTTGTAATCAGGAGGCAGCAGTCACATTTTTACACCCTGCCCGCTGGCCAGCGAGGTTTTAAGAAACAGTTCAATGTTACAGTAAAAGAGGGATTTTTTTCCCTAGAACCTGACACTGTTCAGTGGCTGCCCAGGCACATTTCGAGGTTGCATGGTGGCAGTCCAGTGACAGGCAGAATGGCCAGCTCTTCATATACCCCAGTGCCGGTGGCACTTGGTATGGACGGCTGCCATCTGGAGACATTTACACATCGTCCAAACATGCTGCCGGCCGGATTCTGCCGATGCCACCCCATCGCGCGGGGGCAGTATTTGTGATCGTAGCATTATGAACTCTGCTTTACAGTTTACAAGCATGTCTTTGTAATAAGGGTGGCAGTGGCTCAGGTGGTTGGTGGTACAATCCCCTCTCCCTGCAGTCAAGCGTCGTTGTGTCCTTGGGCAAAACACTTCACCCTCCTTGCCTTCAGTGTGGCTCCACTGGTGTGTGACTGTGGATGAATGTCCGGGTGATGGTCGGAGGGGCTGTGAACTGGCAGCCATGCCTCTGTCAGTCTGCCCCAGGGCAGCTGTGGTACGTCAGTAGTTAACATCACCAAGTATGAATGTATGAGGAATGAATGAATAATGGACACATTGTAAGCACTTTGAGTGTCTGGAAAAGCGCTGATAAAACCTATCCATTATTATCATTATTAATTGCTGTTAGTCAAAATCTTCAGGACATGAATTAAATTAAAGCCGAATCTTATTCAAAAAGCTCTTGTGGTTTAAATGAAATAGCATGTTCCTTCTGAACCGGTGACAGACAAAAAAACGGCAGAGTGAAGAAGATGCTGAGTAGATACATCCACACATTTCTAGAATTCTGGTTTCTATTTGTAAGGTAAGAAAAAAAAAGCTTTCCCATTTGCTTTTTACAGATAAAAAAGATAAAATGGAAAAGGACAAACAAACCCCTGTAAAATAATAAAACAGGAAAATGACCCCAAACAGTTTATGGTCTATTTTGTTTGTTTGTCCCCTCCATACAAATGTGAGGATCCTTGATTTAAAATCTCTTAACTCATGGTAACGGTTTCTGCTGATCTGTCTTGGAAACGTGATTCCCAGAAAGAGGGAGGGGCACCGACTGCAAAGAAGTGCTTAACAGGAAGCAGATCTTCCAGTGTTTCTTCTATACTGCAGCGCTCATCAAAAGTTCTGCCTCACTGCAGCAAGTCACATTAACACATTCAACTTTCAGTGTGATCTGAATGCAGAAGACCAGGTCCTGTGTGATCAGAGCTGCAGTCTCAGGGCTCATTAACAGCTAACAGATATGAAAAGCAGGCGTTAAGAAGGCATAAAGCCAACTAAAGCTGAGCTTAGAATCAAACCTTTATATAAAAAAAAGCACAAGAAGTGGTTTATATAATCGTAAATTAAATACAAATAACCAAAGGTGTGTTTGCATATAGTCAAACAGGTTGTTTTTTTGTATCTTTGTTTGTCCAGAATCAAAAAACTTATCACATATCACAGCTATGAACCATTTTGCTCTTTTTGTCTTTAAATCTTTATTTATAAAAAGCTGATAACAATGCTCAATAAATCAGGTATCAGAGCGACATTTCTCCCAGAAAACGCAGACATTTAACCTAACATCAAAGTGAGAAAACAGATGTTCTCAGGTACTCATGGGAGCAGCTGAATGAGAGCCATTAATGTGTTTGGAACATCGACTGGTTCTGAGAACTGGACCCAGTGAGCATGCTGTCACCCATAAAAAATGGTTTACTTCTGACTCCAACGACAGGAAGTCAATCACTTCATTTGCCGTGTTTTTTGCTATTTGAACGTCGCCATATTGGCGTTGGAACCACAAATCGTCAGTAAGCATTGATTGGTCTTGATCGTCTTATTCATCGTTTTTATGGCAACCACTGTCACCAATCAGGAGTGAGCTTGTTCTAAGTTCACACCTCTGCCATTTTGAGCAGGCCATACAAAATCTGTCAGTCAGTCAGATGTTTTATGCTTTTTGATGTAAATAACCTGAACTACAGAAAAAATATCATGGAAAAACAAGAAGATGTTTGAAAAAAAAGGTATGAGACCAAGAATGGGAATTCTGACCAATAGAACGACTGAGTAACAGCTTTTTATTTATCTATAGATGTCTATGGGATTTTGGCTTCTTGGAACCAGCGTGTACTTCCTGGCTGGAACGCCCAGGGGTCATGAATTCTTCAGGCTGTGCTCAAAATGTGCATATTTAAAGGAGAGTCTCAGTGAGAGTATGGAGACAGTTTGGACTGATTCTCTCCTAGTTTGGAGAGAATCTGGAGATTTAGTTGATTTTTTTTTTTCTTAAATAAAACTGTGACTGTGTCCCTTAAACGATCACTGGCCTGAACTCAATATTATGAAAGCAGGATCATAGTCCAAACCTCAACCCCCCTCACATGAGGATGAGTGCTCAAACTTGGTGCAAAGTCGGTACCGGGGCTGAATAAGAACAAAGATTGTGGTGCTTTGTTTCATACACGTCAATCACTTGTTTTCTATTCAGTTTTGCCTCACATTTCTAGCCAATCATTTGACCTTTCCAGCAATTGTGGGCGGGCTCATATTAGGGCGTGAGGGTGCATAGAACTTGTTTTTTTTATTGTTTTTTATGTATTTATTTTTGAAACACCTGTTCAACCCCTTAGAGACCAGAACATCAATCATTAATATTCATCTGTATCACACTTGGTGACAAAAAAATAAATGCTTTGTACACAAAGAAAAATATTATGAAACAAGCAAATTAGTTTATAGATAGGGTCACCTCCCCCAGACTGACACACAACCCCCCACCTTTAAAGTACCAGTTCAGCACCAGCACCCATAAAGTCTAAATCCATCCTTGATCCCACTTCACTGTGAACTATCATTTTTGTGATTTCTTAATTTTCCTTCGAGGTTGAAAAACAAAGACTTTTTCTTTTATTTATTTATTTGTATCAATAAGCACACCCACACACTGAAACTACACAGCAACACACATGTTTTGTAATCTTCTTTATTTTTCTGACATATTTATTCATAGACTGAATGACCTCCCAGAGCAAATGATGATTCATGAAGCATTGCACTGCAGTGAACCAAATGAATGAAAGGCTTCAATGCTTCATGAAGCTTCATCTGTCCATCACTACAACTTGGATGAAAGGCTTTAATGCTTCACGAAGCTTCATCTACCCAGAACACAGAGTGGGCCTGAACACATAGTACTACAAAGACAGCACGCACAAACACACACGAGCAACACTATTCTGCTCAACAAAGTTTACATATCAAGTGACAAAGAGAGGTAGGCTGGACTGGAGACAGGTTGCAGAATAGCTCCCTTCTCGAGGTCTGGAAGTCCAGACTGTGCTTTTAAAGGCTGCTTCCATCAGCCCTGGTCCAATGGTAGCCACACCACCAATTTTCAGCACCACACCTAAATATGATCAGAGACAGACAGACAAATAAATATCCACATAAACCACAGAGGTCCCACTCTGATACAGAAATAAAGTGCACAAAATACGGAGACCCAGAATAAAAAGAAAAAACAAAACTACATATGGCCACAACCATGACAGAGAATATGTTAATATGGGACATTGAACCCAGCAGGGTTGACTCAAATGTGTCATTAATTTTTTGAAAGCACAAAGACTGGAGTCCAAACAACGTGTTTTCTTTAATAAGTCAGAACAGGAGATTAATTAATGTACAATTGCAGTAGTCCACTGCCAGGCGGTGGAGGCCGCTGCTGTGCCAAAGGTTGTCATGGGGAATCAAACACTGTCAAAACTGAACTGGGTCACATGATGCTGGGAGCAAGACAGCAATGCTGGACATTAGTGGGGTCGAGTTCAGGGAACAGTTTGCCACACCTATCATCCCCGCATTTACCTCTGCACATCCACGTTTACCACAGCCTGCCCTGTGCGTGCCTGTGTGGGGCCTGGGCAGAAAATCTCCAAGGCTGAGGAGTCGAGGGAGGAGATGAGCGAAAAATTCATCTATTGAACCCATTTTTCAAGGTTTCCTTCCATTTGTGTGGAACGCCAATGCGCATTTTCTGCTGGTGTTGTGCATGCTGATCCACTTGTGTGCCAGGAGGTTAAAGAGCCAGCAGTGACTGTGATGTGATCTGACATGGTTGAGGCTTGTAAAGGATGCTCTGGGGCTCGGTCGATTCCAGTGAAAACTCCCATCCACCCCCCCCCCCCCCCCCCCCCCCCGTTTCCCATCTTGCTTCTCACTCACAGCCTCAGTCCGTTCTTAGCTCCTATATCCTCCTCCTTTGTTGGCACGCTGCTTTCCAGTTGTCCTGCATCATCATATAGTGCAGATTGTTTATAAGAAGCAGAATCTAACATTGTTTGTCATATGTGATGCTGACTCATCACATTTCTTGCCTACAGTTGTCATTTGCTGACTCGTTGCACATCCACAGCCTCTGTGTGTCGCAACCACTGTTTTGATGAGTAACTCAACTAAGGGTAAAGACAAACCAAGGAGAGCTTCATAGCAACACAAATGATCCTGTTTATTTTTATTAACATATTTTTATTGGTATTTTAACTTTTTGCTCCACTTCTGTGCTTTAAAAATCCTCTCACAGATCAAACTAAACTGCTCCTTAGTAACATCTCTCTAGGGCCTTAGTCACATGCACAGCTCTGGGGATTGATGCAGGTTTTTGGGTCGTCTGGGCACATAGAGGGTCATATAGAGGAGCAGCTAATTCTTAATTGGAGCACAGTCGCAACTTGCAATCCTCCTGAGGCTCATGCAGCCACTAAGCAGAAATATTGAATTAGTTTGGAAAAATGATGGAAGTTCAGGGATGAACAGCAGCAAACAGGAACATGAACAGCGACTCTGTGTTTGTAATTGTTAGTAGGGCGATGTACTGCCAAGTGTCTGGCGATAACCACAATGAATTAAAGTGTTTGAGTTTCACACATGAGGCCATAAAATAACATACGCTTTGACATACCTTAACTCCTCCACTGTTTACGCGATCAGTGTTAATCAGCTGATTCTGACGCGGAGAAAACCGGCTATTCATTTCAGATTTGCATCGATATGCAACACATTATAAAGAAAAAGTAGTGCATAACAGTGCAAGAAAGCTTTTTTCCACCAGAATCCGTTCATTTATGTAGATCACATAAACACTTTGTTATTGTAGATGTATGGCAGATCAGCACGAAGCTGCCTTTCCTGCTTCAGAGTTGACTGGAATTGCATTCAGTTGTTTCAGTAGTTGAGGAGTTACAGTAGGTAGAAGAATGTAAACAATGGAGCTCAAAGTACATTGTAAAAGGGTTAAACTTGGCTGCATTAGATTTGATCCAACCTTGGATCTAAGACTCAAATCTTTGATCAGCTGGCAAAAAAACAACAACATAAATCTGTACTTTACAAACTTGCTTTGGCGTTTTCCTTAAAATGTCCACACCTTGACTTGAATTTCAGCCAAGTCAATGAAATACGAAGCACTAAATGCATAAAAGCTGTATTACTGCGGCATTTTTGTGTTTGTCAGATTCGTTGATCTTCCTGATCCCGGCTACACTGCATTTAGAAAAAACGCTGCACAGCCCCCCAGCATGTCTTTCAAACTTAGCTTGGTTCAGTTGTGAACCCCTTCGGTCATCTAAAGAACACACATGTTCCCTCAGTGGGTTGTATTCTTCCCATCCATGCACTACATGTGTGTTCTGCTTTGCTATGTCATGATTGCTCTAGAGGAAACAGGATTAGCTCCAAGTGTGGAGTGGGTAACATAACGGGTGCCTGCTTGACCCAGCACGCTGTTGGAAGCAGGCGAGACCCACTCACTAAGCTCTTTAAAGGATTGCCTAGTGACAAACAGCACCTCTAATCTGGTCTCCAGATTGCTACTGTCAGAAACAATAGAGGAGCTTATAAAGTGGCATCTGTTGCAGGGAAAGCACTTCTGTTTAGCCCCCCACTCCCCACATTAAGTCAGATTGACTTTTGGTGGAATGAGCGGTCAAGGACAATGTCATTAGGATTGGACTGGAAATGATGCTTTTGAAATGCATCGCTGCAGCTGTTTAAGTATAAATAATTGAATTTACATGATCTTGTTGTCGTCATTTGCAAGTTAATGAGAGTAACTGTCTGTCTAGCTGGTGAACATGTCTGTAGATGTGTGCAATCAAATCAAATTGAAAGTCAAGAGTTGGTGTCTCACTTTGGTTTGTAGTCCTTCCTGGTCTTGACTATAAAACTGGGATGGTCGGACCCAAACTTCCTCGGTACAGCTTGTTTTTAGCGACACAACACAATGGGCACATCAGAGATAGGCTAAGCAAAGTTGATTTAGCTTGAGTCAGGTTTTCAAACACAAAATAAAACTCTGTTGGCAAATTCACTCAAGTTGATTGTGGAACATGATAACTTGATAGTCTTCAGACCGTTGCATCAGAACAACTCAATTCCTCTGGAATGTTTGTGCCCACCTAAACATGGCAGAACAATTTCCACACAAATATCAATTAAAATCGGCTGAAATACAATCCAGCCCTTTGGTCACATTTGTGATAGGAGCATGCTCAAAGAGAAAGCTGACCTATTTTCAAGTCACATCGAGAATGTGCCAGAATCTGAAAGGCCCTGAACTCTGTCCACACTGCAGGATCCCCCCAGATCACACCTGTACCTGAAGAATTTCACACATGCATTTTGTCTTGAAAATCTAGCAAGCCTTAGTCACAATTGCTCTTTATGGGTGGATACGGACTTTGTGAAGGCACAAAATGGACAAATCTGTACGGGACACACAGGTGACCCTCAGGAATTATTAGATCACTTGGTGAGGCCGTAGAGCGTACATGTTCATGAAAAAAAAAATTCATGGACATGTTGTGGGTCACAAGTTGTTGCAAACACTTATACAACATGCAATGATAAGGGAGAAGTAGGTGAGAAACAAGCCTGTTGTAAGGTTTTTTATTTATTTTTAACTTCCTCCAAATCCTGCAGACTGTCCCAGGAGCTTGTTAGTGCTGGGCATGTGGTAACTGTGTGCTCCTTGTGTGCAGCCTGACTGTTAGAAATCAGGAAATTTGAATCAGAGCGTAGGTTGTCCGACAGGTACTTACGTATCACCTACACAGCCCTTGCATGCAACATTGATGTCCGGTCAGGACGGGGCCAGTACGCACACCTAACGACTACAGCGTGGTTGCAAGGGCACCATATGACATCATCACCCATATGTGATAAGTGTGTCTAACTTACAAGTACTTCACAATACACTTACCACACGCACAACAATGGTACGTTCCAATTTCATGACATTGTCCTCAAGGGAAGCACCTGCGCTCCCCTTAAGATGCCCAGGTGTGTCTTGCAGTGTCCTAGAGGCTCGTATGGCCACCTCAAATCCACAAAACATACCTTCTCTCCGCTTTAGGTGTGGCCACTCCTCTCTATGACCCTCCAGGAACCCAGACAACCCAAAAACCTGCATCAACCCGAGAGATCCACGGCCAATACAGTTGCATGTGACCAAGGTGTTAAATGATTTGGCTGTTTGTCCTCATAACGGCTTGCTGTTTGGTCCCTCTTATATGTGTAAAGTCCCAGCCCCCCCCTTCCAGGGTGGCAAAATAGATTCCATGTTTCTTCAAGGACACGACCAGGGAGTTGAAGTGCTGCATGTGTACCATCTCACAAGCTTCAACTTCAAAACAAAATTTTAATGATACTACATCGGTCAAACATATGTGTTGCAGCAATACAAATTACAGCGATGATTTCATAGCCTAACCCAAGGTTAATTTTTTATTGACCGTATATTTGTTTGGACAGATTTAAAATATGGTTATGTTGCTGTGTTAAGGTCTCGCTGAGTTGCTTTTATTTGTTTTTCTTTCTATTCATAGATGTTTGCCAGTTCAATCAACTGAAAAGAAATAAAACTGTGTTTTCACTTTCTAAAATTATGCTTCCAAAGTTGTGTTTTTCTACAAATTGTTTGCTGAGCAGCTCAACCTTTTTCGGCTGCTGGTTTTTGTTTTACGCACCCACTTGGTGTGGCTTGTTGATTGGAAACATCCCCCCCCCAACTGTTGCCAAATTAGAGCCTTTAATTCCAGTGTGGCTTGGAGTTGGCATGTTGCAAGTCAAGCTTTGAACGTTTAAAAGTCCTGCTTTGAAACTTTGAAGGCTTTTTTCCTCCTTTTTTCCTTCTTTCTTTTTTTTTTTACAAGATTTCATGAACTTCATTTGTAACGCTTTAACTTCCATCAAAGGCTCGAGGCAGGAACTAGTTCCTTCGATTTGATTTCCTCTCTTTATGACCAGCATGTTTACATCAGGACTCGTATTTTGTTGGTAGTGATTTTTATATCCTGCTTACACTGTAAAATTGTCTTTTCCACAGCTTATCAGCTTGGTGGCGACCTCAGCAGAAGAAACCAAATGTTGTATTTGCACTAAAACAGGTGCTTGAGCGCCTCCTTGAAGGTTTCAGGAAGTCTGCTATAAAACACCTTTTATGGGCTTTACGTCACTCTCAAAGCAGCATGAGCCATGGATGCTGTGCTAGGAGCTGAACTGGGTGGGCAGCTTTAGGCAGCACTTCTTAAGTTTGTTACTGTGCAACATCAGGAATTCATTAGATATTGAAAATGGAAATTTCTTGCCAATCCACAGGAATTCATCAAGACCTGATCAAATCAGTTTGTTCATTTTCAAGTTTTTATCTAAAGTATCCTATTTTACAAGTCAATATTTACTTATTAAAATATAGACTATAAAACCGATAATTCATTTTTTGCTTTGACCTTGAATTACTAACGTGGTTCTCTTTTCTTTTTCTTTTTCCTCATGACCTCCATTCGTGGTGTCCTGTCTTGTTTTGCAGGTAAGTAGCTCCTGGTTTTCCTCCCGGTTTTCCCCTAATGCTTCATCTATAGTGGATTCAGCTGAGTACAGCCCTCTTCCAAAAACCCTCCCATCATAAAATTGCAAGTGCATGCCAGATGGAAGGCTTGACGCAGCAAGTGGGCGCTGTGCACGTCATTGTAAAATTTGGGTTGAACTGATGCAGATTTCAGTACAACTCCAAAATGTTCCGAAACACATAAACTCTTCTCTTTATTTTGAGTTTGGGGAAAGTAAAGAACACATTTTTGTTTAGAGGACGAACCGTTTGACCCGTTGTGCTACTTAATCTTCACTCAGGAAGAAAACATTTAAATCAGTCCTTAAAACAGTTAGTTTCCTGAGATAATAAATATTCATATTTGATTAAAAAAATGTCCTATTATGAATATTTGTTAAATATTTTGTTACGTTTAATCTGACCTATGTCCGTTTTTAGTTTGTGTTTTTTAAAGACGAAATAGGCAAACTTGTAAATGCACAGATACGTTTATTTTAAGTAGGGATGGGCGACATATCGGTGCCAGTATCGTTATCGGCTGATATTAAAAAATCGACAAATATTCTTCTGACTGTTTTCAGAAACACTTTATTTTTAAATGTATACTTGTTTCAAATAGATTGGGAAGCTTATGTTCACAGTCATAATCAGTTGTTGGCTGTTTTCAGGTAAATGTAATTTTCATAGAGACGCATGTTGTTCCTAATAGATCCCTGGCAATGGGGAGCTTATGGTTCACTGTCATGTCCAATATTCAATAAATGGTCTGAATGCTGTCAGATATATATTTATATGAGAGTTTTAAAGGGATACTTGTTCCTATGAGATCCTTTGCTGTGTGTTAAAAAGGTGAAGGACAGTGTGATTGTCCAGTAAAAGAAAAGTTGTGCATTTCTAATAAAGAAACAAAAAGCAAACTAAACTTTATGTTACTGAAGACACTTAAGTATCGGTATCGGCAAATATCACCTATCAGCCACAGTTGCAGAGGAAATATCGTTTTCTGTATTTGCCGGAAAAAAATATATTGGCCCATCCCCAATTTTAAGAGTGGATCTGCTTGGGGTAAATGAAACGTCTGTCTATTTTATGGTTTTTAATTATTTTTCAGTTGCCTGTTGTAATGTCAGAATTATTATGGTATGTGTTGGACACAGATGGTTTTAGGTCCTTTCAAAAAATGGCCAAATAAGCAGAACAAATGAGCTGGACCGTTGTTGGATCACTGTAGAGCTCAGGGTTTCATGACCCCGAGTGCTTTTTTCTGCTACAACTTGAAATGTAAATGTCCCCAAATGCAATCATCATTAATGCTAAACCGACAACACAAATAGGGAGCACTGAGTGAAAATATGTTTGCTGGAATGAACAGGATTACTCACAAGAATCCAATTTCTTTCCTTCAAATCTGGAAGATAATTGTTGACTCCTTTACTAAAAAAGTTGCATAAATCCAGCAACTATTTCATTTTGGGTCAAGTTTGGTCTTTATTCAAATATATAAAAATCCAAGATTTTTGTCATAAAGCCTTCATTCTGTCACCTGCTCCTAGAACGTCAGGATCTATACCTTTTGTTGTGTTCATCTGGTTGTTGTGTCTTGCTTTGTTGTAGTTTTTGTGTTTGCCTTTTGTTTTTGTTTTAATGCAGCAGTTTCAGCTAAACAGTGACTTCAGTCATCGTCTCAGTTGACTTCTGTCAGTTCCTCTGCCTAAAGTTAAGGATTTGTTAGTTGCCATGCACCTGGGTGTGTGAAACTTGTTCTCCGCATTTGAACCCATCCCCTGGGGGAGCAGTGAGCTGCAGACACAGCCGCGCTCGAGAAGCATTTGGTGGTTCAACCCCCCAAATCCAACCCCTTAGTTCTGAGTGTCTTTGGGTTCCAATTTTAGAGTATTTGGTATGACTTGACCGTCACCCACGGCTTCCCTGTCTCAGGGTGGACACCCTATGTGGTCAAATTAGGATCAGCTTAAAATAAATGAGAAGCCAGATTTTAAACAAAAAAGAAATAAAATTTCAGAACCGTTTGAAACTTGAAAGTACACTTTGCTAACTTGGAGGAATTATTGAAAATGATAACATTTTTGATACTTCAAAGATGTTTTTTTATTTGGTAACAGTTTTAGGTTTAGAGTTTACATTTACTATTGTTTTTTTTTTCAAATTGTCAATGTTTCTTTCAAGTTTCGAATATTATTTTTCAAATTTACAACTTTATTTTCAAATTTTCAATAATTCGTCCAAGTGAACGATGTGTGCTTTTGAGTTTAAAACTATTTTCAAATTTTCTTTTTCTTTTTTTTCAAATTTACAATCTGGTGTTTCATTTATTTTTAAACTGATCCTAATTTGACCCCATACACCAGGGGTCACCAACGCTGTTCCTCTTGGCCTACCGGCCTGCTTGTTTTGCATCTTCAGTGGATGCTTAGCTGGATTGAATCAGCCCAATTTCTGATTGAACACACCTGATCCAGATGAGCAGCCATTACTGAAGCAGGGTAGTAGTGACCACTGCCATACACTGGCACAAGGCCATAGTTGGTTCCACTATTGTCTCCATGTATTGTCCAGTGAACCTCTGGTTTTGTCTCTCTTGCATATTTTAACTCAGTACAGCTGATTATTTATGCTCACAGATTTTGTCAAGAGACTAGCATCAGTCTTTTGGCTTTTTATTTTTTTTTTTATAAATATGCAAAGAAACAATAACTACAAATTAATGTAAAGGAATCAAAGGAAGCAAAGAAAAAACTCTACAAATAGGTTTTCAAATGCAACAAATGTTCAGTTCACAGCAAATGATTTTCTGCTGGCAACTGCTTTAAGATGTCATTATTCAACTCAAAATTTCTGCTATAAACTGAGTCAAACAGGGAAGATGACGGTCTTCCGTGGTTGGATTAGAATGCTTGGATCAATATAACCATTGTGAATTTCTGAAACAAGACTGCTGTGAATTGTGGATCATGGGACTGAGTCTTTAAGCAAACCTAATGTCTGTTTGTCCTTTTGATATTTTTAGTTTATGCATTTGTTTTTAATCCCTGCGTTGTTTAGGGAATTCTAAGAACTGTAGTTCTGCCAAAAAAAAAAAAAACATTGGTAACAGTATATGCTGAAATGCATGCTGCTGTCATCAAATGAATTATGTTTTCATGCTCCATCAGCTTATGCAGGATATTCATTTCAATTAAAGTCTGCATTTTGGCATTAAAACAACAACAGCTTATTGTTTCAGGAGGGTTTTCTTGATAGGATTTTCAAACATAAACGCTTTAATGACTCTAATCAGCTTGGAAAAATGAATTCTGAGTCTTCAACAATCACTATTTGCTTTAGAGCCAGATGAGCTAAACTAAATCTGTTTAATTAGATAATGATCCTGATTAGGCGTCATTATCTCATGATGCAGATTATCCCCACAGCTTCAGATGTTTCTTTTGTGACTGTCATTTTTAAAAAGATGTTTTTGACACGTGTTTGAATCTGTTCATGTCATTTTGTCTCATTGTGGAATTTGTGGTACATATATCTAAATTACCAGGTTTTTTTTTGTTTGTTTTTACAAATGTGAAGGATTTAAAGAGCCACTGATGAATTGGTGTTTTTAACATGTTCTTGTGACATTTTTCTGATGATGGGGGACATGCACACGGAAAATTACGGCAAAGATTGCATTTTTGAGTATTTCTTCATTGCACTGGTGATGTTAGCATGGGGGTGTGAGGGGCTGTAAGCTAGCGGAAGAACGTGTAAACAGAGAACTCTCAGGAACATGGAGGAGAGGGGGAGTTGCATGTCATCAACGGTCCCGCCCACAACTCAGAGGTGAAATTCAAATTTGAAATCTGCTCTGCAGAAACTATGTTCTAGAAATCGACACAGGATTTTAATCTTGTCTAAAAACTGAACAATCATCATTAGAAAAACCTCTGAGAACGCTTAAAAAATAGATCAAAAGATGATTGGAGAGGGACTTTAAGATGTTTCTGGTGTTTCCACTTCCCTCTGCCTGCCCCCATCTTCTCCTTTTTTTCCTCTCACTTTCTCACTCTCTCAATTTCTCTTGATGTTTTTTTGAAAACCATCTCTGTCCTCGTCTCTCTCTTCGTAGATTCTGTCTCTGAGGCCAGAAAAGGCAATAAGTGCTTCTGTGTCACAGCAGTGGGAGGTAATTGCAGTTAAAGCCTGAGGCTGGCGTTACACGGGCTGCTTTATTGCAGCGATGCTATGTCTCATCGTATCGACTCTCTGACCAAGGAAAGCTCAGCTGATGCTGTTGAATGTCACCTGCTTGTGGGGCCATAGTGGTTGGGATTGGGATTCCAGGCTGGATTTTACATTTACACTTGTAGCCTCAGAAGAGCCTAATGATTTACAAAGGATTAGATTTATGATTCGGAACATTTTCCACCATCACGGCAATGATTTGAGCTGTTCCCCTATGTTGCCCTTTCTTTCACCCGCGTCCATTCATAAAATATTAACCACTGTTTTCCTTTGCCAGGTAAATCCACTGAGGCAGCAGCAAATGTCAAATAATGGGAAATGTAAAACTGATATAAGATTTCTCTGTATGTTTGCCCTCTATAAGCAGCAAATGTCTTTGTCCTCAGGTTTCACAGCCTTTGTTGAGTTCTTACACACGGATCTCACAGTCCTGTTTTATAACAACTTTTTCCCGATAACTAGCTTCTGAAATAACCTAGCATCTAATTAGGATTGCACTGGTCCCCAGAAGGATCATTGTCCCTGACATTGTCCTAATGAGGTAACAAAAGCCAGAGAGCGTAGATGGATAGTGTAGAAGCTCCACTCTGGTTTCTTTATGTCAGCCCGGCTTACTGCAGGGGGACCATTGTTTGGGTGCTGCTGTCTCCTCTGTCTAGCTTTTCTCTCCGCCTGAGTGCATCTATGAAGGCCATTTCTGCATTTTTGTTCCCCCCACTGAAGTCATGTTACTCAGCGCAAAGAAGCACAGGTCATTTGTGCTATTTTGCTTTTGTTCTTGGATTTCGACATGCCCAAAAAAACTAAATTAAACAGTTTAAAATGTTCTTCTGTCATTAACTTTTGAAGCATGAACCGTGTTTACGGCTTGTTAACCCCAATTCCACTGATCACTAAAGCAGGAAGGACAATGACGCTTGAGCCAAACTAGATTAACAGTCCCACTTCAATCATCTATTTATCTATTTATGCTGTTTTTAGCCAAAATCCCAAAAACCTGTAATTATCTAGAACTTAGTTTCTGCAGAATGGCACAAGTTCAAATTGTAGGTGAGACCATTAGCACTGAGTAAGCCTGTCCTCTTTTCCCATCATCCCTTTATTTACACTCTCTCCCGCTACCTTACAGTCCCTCACAATGCCAACCTAACATTATCCAGCTGTCAGATGTCAGCTCAAACAAGAAAAACAAAGACATTCATGGATCTATTTGTCCGCCAGTGGATGCATTAGAATGGAGCAGAGCAGGGACCTTTTGCTTGCCCAGAGTATTTTCTACGTCACAAATAAGCTTTTTTTCAAGTCGCATTTTTTCGTCTGCTCCTGATTCACAATGATTCGAATAAAGAAATACCCAAAAATGCAATTTTAAGATTAATCGTATTTCTAAATGTCCTCCATCATCAGAAAAAGGCCACAAGAACATGTTAAAAACACCACTCCATTTTCATTGGAGTGGGTCTTTAAGTAAGTCATCGTGGTCCATCAGGGTGGTCCAAATAGCACTGAACACATGAGCCATGAGATTCACTCTTGAGTACAGGGCACATGTTAACTTTAGAGTTTTAATGTCAATCAACAAGGTCCATTTATAATTTGCTTGTTTGCATGTGTTGCAATTAGTTAATCTAAACATTGGAAGTTTGGCATTAAGCATGAAGTTTTAAAATTGTTGCCCAAAGAATTTGAGCACAATCTGTAGCCAGAAAGAAAAGCAGATATGCACTGATTTTATGAACTTTAATAATTTTTATTACCCCCTCTGATAAAAACAGGGCTTCTGGTGTTTTTAACATGTTAATGTGGCATTTTTCTAAAGGAGCCATAAATTAAGAAAATTATTCTTAAAATTGCATTTGAGTATTTGTTTCTTCAAATAGGAGCAGACAAATGTTGCCTCAAAGGGATCTAAGTGGATTAAGAAAACTGATGAATGGAATATGTTGCACTAGAAAAAGCAAGGACACGTTTTTTTAAAAGAAAAACTTTGTCCACTCCAATAAAAACAAGTAACAAGGTTTAAGAATGCTGAATGTATCTTAAATATCAGTTGTGAATGTATCTTACAAATCATTTGTGTATACCACTCTCTGGGTGAATACTCGATTCTGGTTGGCTGCAGGATGTCCATTAAAAAATGATAATGGACACCTAAAAAAGAATTTCTGGTCACAAAACCTGTTTGATGTTATTGCCAGATGGATCAACAGAAACTCAAAACACACTTGTAAATGAATGTACTATTAATCAAAGAAAGAAAGAAAAAGTTTACAGATTTAATACACATTCAATCAGTTATTGGTGGATATCTTTTAGAATCAAAGTGATAAAGTGAACTACTTGTGGACTTTGTTTCTTTGGAACAAACTTTTGCTTCATTATCTAGACCAAAACAAGCGGTAAGAGATGAACTTTCTCTCTGAGTCCTTTTAGTCCTCATGCAGGAGTTCCAGCAGATCGAGGTCAGTGCACACTCAGTGGCCACTTCCATGACAACTCGTTACATAGCGCATCAGACAGTCTGCATCTTGTAAAATATGTTTTAAAAAGAAAAAAACTACAAGACTTAAGTACTATTAATTGATATTGTTTTTATAAGTGACCGTGGTAAAAGTGGGAAAGCAACTGCTCTCCACTTTGCGTCGAACAGTTCAGTCCTCCATGTTCTCCATTAACTTCTGACAATAGACATCTCAACGGGCATTATACCTAATCCTTTGTCAAAACATTTGATAATAATTTGATATTGTAAACAACAGATCAAACACCAACCACTGAACCATTTCCTTCAATTTTGAAAAACTGTTAAACTCAAACAACCCAGTGTAGAGTTTTGGCACCTAATCATTTCATGCACCACATTTTCTTATGTGGGTGTATTCAGACTGGACACATTTGGTTCGCTTCAGGTGAACCAGAGTTTGTTTCCCCCTAAAATCCGGAACACATTTTCAGTCTGAATACACCCAATGGACAGTGGTCCAGGACTGAGCTTTGGTTCGCCCTGACATTCCTCTGTCTGAATACAATCCGTTCTCTGAGCCGAACAACTGGACCAGAACGGCCACCGTAGCCAGTCGTCACATGATGTAAACAAATTAGGAATGAAGGAACCAGTGAATCGCGGACAAATGTAAAGCAATTATTGTCGTTTTATTAGACAGAAAAAGAACGGTTTAACTGTTTATTTGTTAGAAGGTTTATTTTAACACCACTAAAAACCCTTCTTACTTCTTACATGCTTTTTTTTGTCTTGTTACGCACGTGATTTTATTTACAAGCTTTGGTCCGGACTAGAATTGTCCGCTTGACAGCAGTCTGAATACAGACCAAACGCAAGGTTTGGGACTCGATCCAAAACAAATGAAGCAAACTCAGTCCGGAACAAAGGCATTTTCCAGTCTGAAAAAACCCGGATTTGACCTCAGAACTGTTTGAAAATGGGGGAGTCCTAACTTAACTATATTTCTTCAAAGCAGTTTTATCTTACACACACTCATGTTTTTGCTTCTTTGATTTCAGTTGGACTCTGTTGTTGTATTAGATTGGTATGTCATCATGATTTAAGCTAACAGGACTTTCTGTGACTCCTCAGCAGCTCAGTTGATCCCCCTGAGATAATTTAGACCTTAATATTTACAGACAGTTTATTTGTTGTTGGTGCGTGTTTGCCCTGACAGTGTGTGCTGGGTTTGCAGTGTTGTTTCAGCCATGCCAGAGCTCTCCTGGGGAGCATGGACTGCACAATCCAGCCTTCTAGAACTGCCACTGTTCATTATGAAGAGATGTCTGCCCATGTCTTAATGCGTGTGTGGATGTGAGAAAGTAGTGTGTAGGTCAAGGTGGAAAAACTCTGAATCCACAGAAAAATGTCAAGATGCTGCTGCGTTTTAGCACAGCTCTTGCAGCCAAGAGCCTTCTTCTTGTTCTGCTCTGTTGATTGCTTCCTAAAAGAAGGAAAATACCCTTGTGTTTGTCAGGACCACTTGTTTTTATTCAGTCTCAAATCTGGTCACAGCTAGTTGTTTGGATGCAGATAGAGCTGGAGAAGATCTGTTAACCAACTGCATTTTATTTTGAAGCATGTGTTTGGCATGGTCAGTGGGGGTGAGGACACCAGTGAAGATGCTGGGGGCAGATAAAGGGACAAATCTTGATATAGGCAGAATAATAAACTGTTGTGTCTGCCTGGGTTGCAGAATGGATTTGTTTATGGAGATTTTTGTGTTCTATTAAATAATTATTATACCTCTGGTGAAAACCAAGAGTTTTCTTATGTGCATAAGAAGAACACTTTATAAATGACGAGGTGTGGGCATGTAGCATTATTTGAATGTGTTTCTAACACAGACCCAGAGCAAGACAAGTTTAGTAACATACCTGTTTCAAAGTAAATATAAATATGGGTAAGCCAGTATATTTTGTAAAAAGTAGTTTGTGGAAAGGGCAAAGAAGAAAATTACTTTACTTCAAAATTTCTGTTTCTAATTGGACCTGAAAGCTTGCTTATTATTCCGAGAAAATTGCTCAGTTAGAAACTCTTCTACTGACGTGCATGAAGTATGACTCGTAGCCTTATGGTAGACGAGGCTTTATGTTAACTAATGTCTAAATAAATATATATATATATATATATATATATATATATATATATATATATATATATATATATATATATCTGTGTGGGTGTGTGTGTGTGTGTTTTAATACTACAGAGCTCATGACCTGAAAATTATGAAGTCGTTCACATGAATTAGGATTTCATCACCAGAAAACAGTAATTTGTTACCACAGAATAATTAAATCATCTAAACAAAGAAGTGTTTAAAATGTAGAAAATCCTAAAAGCTGACTTTTTTCCCGCATGAATTAGAAGTGGTTACTTGTCGGTATAGTCTCTTTTCTGGCCAGCCCAGATTTTGTGGAAAGTGAAGCAAATCTTCTCATCTACTTTGTTAGATTTCACTTTGCAAAATATGTAATTAAACTGTTTCCATGAAATCCTTGAATAAACACTAAACACCATGCAAATAAACACAAACTAACTCACGCGATGAGTCATTCGAAAACATGGCGATGGATGTAAACAGTGATTTCCAGCAGATATATTCAGATTTGTCTGAGGTCTGTATTTATCTTATATAATGCATGGAAGACATGGAGGATGTTCAGAGATTGGATTTATTTATTTTCAAAAACTCCACAAAAGCATAGGTAATCACGTCTGCATGTCTGGGTTCATGAGATCATTCAGAGTCTCTCCCAGTACGGTGAGCTTCACTCCCGCTGCAAAAGCCGCTTTCCGTCGCTACTTCTTCCGTCGCTACTTCTTCCGTCGCTACTTCTGTGTCTCTGCTGACCCAGTTTGATGGCTCGCTGTTCCACATTAGTTCAAGAGGGATAAAATAAAAAAAGAATCTTTTCATTATAGTCTTGATGAAAACATGAAAATCATATAAGATATATATGATTTAGGACGCCCGAGCTGACTGCTTCACCTTCCCGCATCGGCTCTCTGGCTCCCCGCCAGCTAGCATAGCGAGCGAACGAGCTCCACCGCCCACCATAGCGAACTCCACCGGAGCTCACGATGCCACTATTTATATGCACTATTTTGAGGGAACTAATTTATTTGTATTTTTTTTACCCATGTCAGGTCATGGGCTCTGTACAATAGGACTGGTTCTGTTGAAAATAGACCATAAGATTCTTCCATTCCATTTTATTTATATTGCCCAATAGTCTTCTCAATGGGATTTATACCAGTAATTGTATAAGAACATGAAATCAATCATAAATTATAATATATAAGTGCTAAACTAAACAGACTAAGCTAAACTGGTAATTCCTGCCCTTAGACCTTCCTTATCTGTGAGGAAACACTCCTAAAAAAAAAGAATTCTATGAAAAAAAGAAGAAACCTCAGGGGTGCCCACATGAAGAGGGATCCTCTCCCAGGACAGACAGGCGATGTAACGGAACTCTTAGAGAGAATTAGCTTATCTAACTCTACAACTATATTTTTGAATAGAGTAGCACATGGACTTCATCCAGATGGTGTTGGGGGATAGCTGGGGGCGCTAGACGAGCCAGGGGCTAGGTCTACGGGTAAGTACAGGAGCAGAGATGAGCCAGAGGCTCGAAGCCAAGTAAAGGAGCAGGAGCACAGACAAGCCAGAGGCGAGCTCCACAGCCAAGTACAGGAGCACAGACGAGCCTTCTGGAATTTGGAATCATTCCTGCTCCTCCCGGAGGGGAGTGGGAAAAAGGGACAACACACGAATCGCACAGCACCAAACAAGCTTGGAGAACTAAATGTTAAATAAATGATCAATAATAGAGGGCAGGGAAAGTAGATGACAGTGCAACTGCAGTGGAGCATGCTTTCCCTAGCTTCAAACTCCTAGCTGCCTACTAGCAAGTAATTGTTATTAAAACATGTTAATAGTAGGTTGCACCATGGCACTCATAGTAATAATAGTAACAATAATAGAAAATGTACATTTTTAGTATATAAATATTAATACAATATAGTATTAATCTAAGCAAGAGGAATGGGCCGCCCTGGCCTGTTTTATGAAACTATCTTCCCTCTGTGGAGAAATAAATATAATGGATGTAATGAAAATTGAAATTATTCCACCAAACTTCAT
The DNA here is from genome assembly GCF_053564925.1 of Oryzias latipes. NCBI lineage: Eukaryota > Metazoa > Chordata > Actinopteri > Beloniformes > Adrianichthyidae > Oryzias > Oryzias latipes. Next base: position 7,920,238 of record NC_136239.1, read on the forward strand.
TACAGTAGGTAAGATAGAGGGAGTCAACTTAGTCACTAGAAATTCACTTCTGAGTTGTGGGTGGGACTGTTGGTGCAGAGTAAGTCTTTACAGACGAGGAAAACAAAGATGTACATGGAGCTATTTGTCTGCAAGTGGATGAATCAAAATAGAGTGGAGCAGGGAGCTTATGGCCTGCCGATTGTAGTTTTTAACAACTAAAAGGTATTTCAAACTGTGTTTTTCCTCCATCTGCTCCTGATTTACCATGAATTAAATAAAGAAATACCCAGAAATGCAATTTTAATTTTCTTCATAAATATCTTCCATTGTGAGAAAAATGCTACAAGAACATGTTAAAAACATCATTTTCATTTGAGTGGGTCTTTAACCTGATAGTTGTAACTGAACTATCTAAAAGAATTCTGTCTATTTTCAGCTTTTTGGGAGCAAATTTTAAAGGTTAAATGAAGCTCTAGAGAAAGCATCTAGGTTTCAATGGTGTTTTCATACTGAGTTAACTTTAATATCCTCTTTAAGCTAAGCATCTAGGCACAATCTTCATGCAACAACCATGACATTTTCCTAACATCAATAAGCTATTTCAGAGGTTCTCCTTGTTAATCACCTCACCTTTTGTAGTCCCTGTGATTTCAAGTATCTTTAATCATTTGGCAAAAAATAGTCACAAATTTGGCGTGTGTTGGGTAATTCTTAGTTTCCCATTTCCATAAGCCAGTTAATGTAAGGAGTGTGGGACTACTTTTGTGGGGAGTTGGTGACTCAACCTAAAACAGAAGTGGAACAGACTGAAAAGAAAAACCAGCATGCTTTTTATGTTGTTGACCGCTCATGCAACACTTATGCTAGGCTATGTACGTTAGCATCAGCTAAATTTAAGCCCAAATGTTGTTCCAAGTGTAATTTGTTACTCTCTTTTTTTCTATCTATTTTTTTCATTGTAATTACTCCACCTATTACAGGCACATTTTTATTACCGAGCACCATGCATCAAATTAAAATGTTCGGTTCTACAGTTAGTGATTTTGCTTAGCTCTGATGTCTTAAACAACATTACATAATTTCTCCAAGTACAAACAAAAGTGATGAGCAGTAAAACATCACTTTTTTTAAATATGCTTCTTTAGTGCCATATTCAAAATGTGCCGGTCCCGAGCCCGGTTGCTTTGAGAGGGTTGCATCAGGAAGGGCATCCAGCGTAAAACATTGCCAAGTTTACCATGCGACTCGTTCGCTGTGGCGACCCCTGATGGGAAAAGCCGAAAGAGGAACAGACAGCGCCATATTCAAAATGCTGACTCTAAAAAAGAACTAGGGGGTACTCGCAGCATGCCATTCCCTCTGTGCCGTGCCAGTGTCACTACAGGGTTGATGGTTGTCGTCCCAGGTCTGACTCAGAATCTTCTTTTAGCATCTGGGCTTACACTCTGCTAAAATATAAAGTGGTTAGCTGAATGACAGTACTGAACAGGGCTACCTTTCTGCTGTTTTGTAACTATAATAAAGTAAAACAATTAGTTAAAAAGTCTGTCATTAGAACCGAAGGCTCTATTTAGACAAAGCCATCAAAGTGTAAAAAAGCTTTTCCACAATAGAGCCTATTTTCATGAGTTGTGGAGTGTCAGGATAGATGCATCTTGCAGTGCAGTGTCATTTAGAAATGCTGCTATTGCATGACAGCATTTCCTTGGAGGATACACCATCTCTGCAGAGGTGCTTTTCTTTTTTTCCCTTATTTAAACAAAAAAGCTCAAATCTTTTTCAAGGCCATTGGTTGTGCCAGAATTCCTTCACTACTCACTACTTAGTTCACTATCTTATCACTATCTATCGCCAGTCTGTCTAGTTGTCTGAATCCACATTTCCAAAATTTAGTGCCCTAGAAATTTCCCAAAAGTCTCTGTGACAAAACCAATGTACATCGATGCTCGCTATTCTTTGCTTCAATGTCATTTTTGCTATTTGGATGTCACTTTGCTGTGGCAGACAAAATAATTTCTCCATTGTGGAATGAATAAAGTCTTGTCTTGTCCTGTCCTGTCTTACTTCTGGCAAATATAGACCATAATGTATTATTATTATTTTTTATAAACCAAGTTTTCATCATAAAAAATCAGTGGTAGTAGTCTTTGTAAAACTCTTATATTTATTAAATGTTTACTTCATGAAATCTGTGACGTTGTATTTGCCGTTAAAAAAAAAAAAACTCTCCAAAAAGTGTCCAAATAGCTTTTAAAATCCAGAACACTAGATAGTCTTGCACCATAGTTTTTTTTTATAGTTAGGGAGTAATGAGGGAGCTTGGACATTGCCACTGTCACATGGTTTCATTACAACCCCCCCCCCCACTGATGCTCAACATTAGGTTTTTTGGATGACTGCATAAATCTCTTGAATTCCGTGAAAACACTGTACTTAAGAAGTATGGAACAACATAGCCCTGCTAGTAACAGCTGGCTTCAGTGTAAATCTGCAGTCAAACCACATTCTGGAGCTATTGATAATTTAACACAGCACCTATCGAGTCCCTATATAATCTGTGTTGACATGAACTGCTGCCCACAGTTCCAGAGCTCTCTGAAACACCCACTATCTATCTACCCCACATGAATGTTTATTATTCTTTGGAGAAATGGAGGATAAACATACAGCAGAGTACTGCAGTGGGTGTCCTAGTTATTACTGTCAATACCGCCCATTTACTGCCAAACCAGCTCTATTATTAGACTTCACTGGACTCTCATCAGGTATCTTCAAAGTTTCAACATAAATCACATTTGCCTGCTTTTCCCCCCCTCCTCTGTGAAGTGCTGTGGTGTGATCCATGAGGTCGGACATATGTTTAACATCATAGAGGAAAGAAAATAATGGAAGTTTCCCTTGTTATGCTGTGCATTATTTTTTCTTTCTCTTTCCATTTTCCACGAGAGAGACATCTGAGGCAAGCTGGGTGGAGCCACTGCATTTTCCTCCATATTTCAAAGAACACTGTGTTGTGTTTTCAGGATGTCAGTGTTTCAATTTAGGGAGGCCCCCTGAGCTTTTCACTCGTCAACAATGACAGGGTATGTAGCTGAGTAAACTATATATCTATGATCTGCACCGAGCAGCTGTCATCACATCAGTAATGTTTGTATTCCAGAAGAAAAGACCTTAAAGTACCTGAAATGGTCGCACATGATTGTGCATGCAGTGGATGGGTTAGTTGATCAGAAAATGGTTTGGCATCGCTGCAGACAGGTTACCTTTAAGCCAACCTTTAAGCCAAGGACTGCAAGGAAGCAACATGAAAACACTTTGAAAGCAATTCCAGCAGTTATTACTGCTACATCCAGTTAAGTGTATCACAGAAGTCTCCATTTTAATGCAACTGGTACAAATGCACCCACACCAAAATGGATTCAAACCATAATCCGATACAAACATTTACATCATTTCAGGAAAAACATAACAGGATTAGGATTAATTTAAAACCATCTAAATTAATACCATCTTCTAATACCATCTTCAGGAAGGTTAATCTTCCTCTAAAGGTGTCTTGTGTGGTCTTCTTCTCCCTCAAATAAAAAAGATTATATTATCTCTTTAATGTAAAACTCTAAATGGTCTAAGTGAGTCCAGTTTCAAGACGTGCATTTTTTTTGAGTCCGTAGTTGAGCCAGTTTAGCTCGTGCTGGTTTGCGGCGCCTTCCGTCCGTGAAACCCGGGTTCGACTCTGGGCTGCTCCCTGTTCCCTTCTCTACCTCTGCCGGTTCCAAGCCCGGTTTGAGAAGGTTGCGTCAGGAAGGGCATCCGGCGTAAAACATTGCCAAATTTACCATGCGACTTGTTCGCTGTGGCGACCCCTGATGGGAGAAGCCGAAAGTGGAAGAAGAAGAGTTGAGTCTGGAAATGCACTTGCTGCCTTTTTTAAGAAGACAAAGGCTTAAAAGAAAATAACCAGAGGAGGTTTTGTCTTTAGAACTCTTCTCGGGAAGAAGTAAAAGTGCTGTTTTTTGTTCTTGGCATTAGTTGCACTGATAACAAGCTTAGTCACATGCATCCGTATGGGTGTTGCAGTTTTTTGGGTTGTCCGGGTCTGTAGAGGGTCGTGGAGAGGAGCGGCCGGATCTTAAGGGGAGCACAGGTGTGTCTTGAAGTTCCCTTGTCCATCTCAAGGGACGTCATGAAAATGGAATGTACCATTGTCATGCATGTGGTTAGTATATTGTTAAGTAATCGTAAGGCTAATGGAAGTTAAATGCACTTACAGGTGATGCTGTCATACTGTGTCCTCATGCCACACTCGAGTCGTTAGTAAGGTGCGAGTAATGGCCTCTTGCATCTGCCCCGGTTGTTTATTTTCCCATTTGTGACTGTCAGGCTGCATGCAAGGAGCCTGCAAAGGGCGCACCCTTCTCACATGAACAGCCCTAGTGGGCTCCTTGTGCAGTCCTCAGGATTCCAGGTGTTAATAATAAACAAATAAACATTTATTTACTTCAATACTTATCATCTACTTCACTCTTATACCCTTACATGTTGAATATGTGTTTGTTATGATCCATTGCCTGCAGTATGCCCGTAGAAAAACTGTTAATTCACATTTTCGTTTTACAAGCTCACTCAGCGATCTATGATCATTATATTTTGTGTGGGCCACCTGTGTGCCACATACAGGTCCCTAAATTATTTAGACAGCCCATATCCACCCATATGAGCATCTTGACTATAAGGGTTGTGACCGAGACCACTGAGATGACTGTTGTTGTGAATTTGGGCTATACAAATAAAATTGAATTGAATTGAATAAATATCCAAAAATCATGTACAAAGCTCATTACAAAATTTCACTTTTATTGGCAGTTGTTTACAGCCACCACCCCCCCTCTTTTTGAATTGAATGGGTGAGTTTTGTGGTTTTATAGGCTGTGCATTGAAAGAACAATGGAATTGAGCAAAAGAGGATATGTGACATTTTTTCCTTTTGAGGTGAAACAAAATCTGTTACTTGTAGAGATTTACCAAAACCTGCCAAATCTGAGAGGCAATCTGCGTGTTGAAATAAATGGGTTTTTCTTGCTCTCTCTTCTTTGGGACAGGAAACTGTTTTGTCTTCTCACTGGTAAAAACAACAACCTCTGACACCACACTGTGTCGTTTTATGACTCCAACCCAGGTAGTGGTAATGAACTTGATGCGCACTGTAATTAGGACAGACACATAACTACAGCTTTTAACGTTCCGTGCATGTGGTCAGGTCACAGCTGTCACTAAATTATAAAGATCCCAGTGTTAGTGCGCTGAATTTATTGCAGATCCACGTTTTAAGATTAACATGTTTTTCAATACTTTAAGGCACACTAAAATGCCTTTTTTTTTTAAATGACAGGATACCTTATAATCAGTTGATGGTTAGTGTATTCACAGTAACATTTTTTCTAGCGGTAACAGTCTGTTTTTCACCTGTTGCAAACAAGGAAACAACGTTGGGATTGAAGGTACCTACACATCGGCTGCATGGACTCCCGTTCAAGCAGCGACTTTCAATGAATGGTCTATCCCTTGTGCTATCCTATGGGGTCCAGATGACCCGATCCTTACATTGACGTGTAATCCCTACCATGACAAAGGTGGATAAAGGTGAAGAGGATTTCATGTAATCCATAGACGCTTTTAATGCGGCTAAGACTTTTAACATGGCTAGCGCTTCTAACGCTGCTAAGGCTTTCGATGTGGCTAAGGCTTCTAATGCTTCTAACATGGCTAACGCGACTAACGCTCCTGAAGTGGCTAATGCCTCTAACGTAGCTAGAGCTTTTAACGTTCCTAACACTTCTAATGTGGCTACAGCTTTTAAAGTTGCTAACACATCCAACGTGGATAATTTTTTTAATGTGGCTAAGGCTTCTAACGCAACTAATGCTTTCATCATGGCTAACACGTTTATTAGGGCTAATGCTTCTAGCGCTGCTAAGGCTTCTGATGTTGCTAAGGCTTCTAATGTGGCTAACGCTTGTAACGTGGCTAACGCTTCTAATGTGACTAACGCCTCTAACATTACTAACGCTTTCCGGACTATAAGTCGCCCTTTTTTTCATAGTTTGGCAAGGGGTGTGACTTATACCCCGCAGCGACTTATATTAGAACTAAATTGAAATAAATATATTGTTAACCCTCCTATTATGTTCATTTGTGAGGAACAGAGATGATGTTCCTGGGTCAATTTGATGTATGAGGTATGTTAAGTGTTAAGAGTATGTTAAGAGACTCAGAGAATCAGCAGACTTTTTTACAATAAGATCTTGAAGGCTAACAACATAATATTCTATTTTCCAATGATTTCATAGATTCAGAAATGCAATAAAAATGACTACATTCTACAAATACAGGATGAAAACAGAGTATTAGTTGGGCAATGATGCTTCATGAAAGGAATGAATAAGTATGAGAAAGAATTACTGTGAAATTATGAGATAAACAGTCTGCTATGATTGTGTCATATGAGGTTGTGGAACTTATTAGTTCTTGGTCTCAGATTTTGTCAAATAAATGTCCCGTCAAAATGCGACTAATAGTCCAGTGCGACTTATCTGTGTTTTTTTCTACTTTATAATGCATTTTTGGGCTGGTGCGACTTACACTCCGGAGCGACTTATAGTCCAGAAAATACGGTACATGAAATCCTCTCAATCCTATCCACCTTTGTCATGGTAGGGATAACACGTCAATGTAAGGGTGGGGTCATCTGGACCCCACGAGATAGAACAAGGGCTAACAACTTTTCAAACTCAGTGAAGGACGTTTTTAGTATTGCGATGACATGCAAGTCTACTTGAAAAGTGTAAAAGCCCAAATATCCAGAAGCATCCAATAATAGAAAGTCTTAATTTTTTTCCAATAAAAGGCAACATTTATGGATACTTGATATTTTATGAGTCATCTGAGGCTTTCCCCCACACATTGCTAATAAATTCATTGGAAATCATTGTGCAACATCCACCAAACGGAGCTGGAAAATATGAGTAATGCTTTAATCCAAGGTAAACAACATGGCAAATGTGACATTTGTGCAAGGAAAAAGCCAGTGAGAGAATGGAAGCTGGGTGAATGCAGCTTGGAGGAGCACAATGATGTGTGTGTGTTGAGCCTTTCTCCACATATGTCGTTTTGATCTAAGCCACACCTGCTGCTAACCGCGACTTATGGAGAGGGAGGCAGGAGGAGCGTGGAGTGCAGTGTGTTTCAGGCTGAGCAGTCAGGCTGAGCAGTAGCTCAAGTGAGCGAACCGTCGCTGCGTTGCTGCTGCTTTTCCTCTCTTTTTTCCTTCACAGCTGTTCCTCCCAGGGTCTCTCCTTGATGAAGCTTTCCTCCTGAAGCAGCGTGGTGGTAGCTTGGAAGAGGAGGAACTCGTCTGCGAGCTGCAGAATCCTTTCAGTGGTTCTGACTAAACTGGAACCAAGTGGAAGCTACTACCAGGCAACTAGGGATTACAGCAAGTGTGAAGTGGAATTTTGATTGTGGATCTCTGTTTGATTTTTAAAATGACTTTCCGGATGTTGTTTTATTTTCCCTCCACAAGCTTCCTCGTGAAAGGAAAGGGCGAAATTCATTGCATGCTTAGCTCAGTTCCCTTTTGAAATCCAGCTGCTGATCATTTGGACCCATTACTTTAGTCAATTGACTGATCAGGTGGACTTTTTCCACACTTGCAAAACCCTCTGATTTATTAAAGCTGTTGAAATCGTAGTGAACATCTCTGTGACAGATTGACAAGGTGGGAGGGCGCATGTTCATTTGGCAGCTGCCAAGAAAATGCCAGCCATCCTGGTGGCCTCAAAGATGAAGTCAGGACTCCCTAAACCCAAGCCAGTGCACAGCGCCGTGCCCATTCCTCAGGCTCCCAGCCGGCCGTCAGTTCTCGCTTTGCCTCCAGCTTCCCTGAAGACCCACATCCCCTCACTGGGCCAGCACTCGACCTCACAACCCCAGAGGAGCAAGGCAGCAGAGCCGCAAACTGGCGGAAGCCCACAGGTCAGATTGTGAATGGGTGCCCGTCATCCACCTGCTGGGTTGTGTTTCACCTCTCAATTTTATGCTTTACAAAAATCCATTTTAGTAAAAAACTAAGAAGTTCCTCATTTATTATATCTGTGAAAAGTTGATTGATCTTATTCAATTTGCACACAGAATTGCAGCATCATCAAAATCACAGCCAAATCCAGCAAGTTCCTGAAAGGACTCAGAGCAGGCTGCATGTCTGCCGTTCAGGGCAGCAGCATATCAGGATTACTGTTTGGCTGTTTGTGGAATATTCACTGCTCTTAGCAACCCCACGCAGGGACTGCAACTGCAAGAGGCATCGCTCTAACACCATGTAAGGCTGTGAGGGAACGAAGCTCCTTCTGTTTGTGTGTCTGGATTAGTGAGCCAGCATGTACGCCTGCCAACCTGTCCAGTCCGTAAGCATGAATCACAGAGGTGCCATTTGCAGACTAACGTTGATCCAGCTTGGTAAAATAGAAAAAAGTGGAGGGCAGGCAGTCACTTCTGATGTGACTCCAGATAGCTGCTGGTGACATTGTTTTTTTTCAAATCATGTTTTCTCTCTAACCTACATTCCACTGTGTTTGTCTGTCCTCCTGTTCTTTTCTGCTCCACATCTCTGTGGTGGTGATGAAGCAGCGGTTTTACCCACGGCTGGGTTAACCCTTGACCTTCCCAGCCAGCAAAGTTGACCTGAATTATATGCAGATTGCAATCTGATACAAGTCAGGCCCCACATGCGAGCAGCAGTCCTTCTGAATATTTCCGGGACCTCCAAAGTCTCAGGACACTCCCCTGAGCTTGGAGCCCCATTTCCTGTGGTGCACTGATGTGCTACTTGCATCTTGTTTACTTTCATTAATTGCTATTTTTAAATGGCTCTGATTACATTTTATTAATGAACATATATTTAGTATGGATTATTTAAGTCAAATTTTACAATTTTTGTCATACTTTTCTTGTAAAATCTATCAAAAACACAGAAAGGGTTTATAAATGTTCATTTATCAAGCTGTTAGCATCACGGAAATCTTCAGAAAGAAAAGCTACATGCTAAATACCAGGACTGTAAATGTTTTTGCGAGACAAGACAACAGCAGTCATCTATATTTGAATGATCTGAGTTGTTCTATCTGGTTAAACAGGGAGATTTACGAGTTGGTGCTAATGGTTTGCTAAACCAACTCCTCTGGTGATCTTCTGAGTTTAAGCCGTAGTCATGCCTTTACGGGTGGATATGAGCTGTTTGTGGCTGGAAAATGGGCAAACCTGTACGCTGCACGCAGGTGCCCCCCATGAAATATTCAGGTGGTAGTTCGCTCAGTCAAAATGTTTTTCTATAGGCATCCTGGAGCAACGGGTCATAACGAAAACATATCCAGCACGTAAAGGTAAAGTAGGTGAGAGGCAGCTGTGTCACATGGGTTTTTCCATTTCATTTCCGCCGTGCTTTTCACGTGACAATTACCCGCTCTCTGTGGGCTTGGTGTTTGCCCAAAATAATCGATCATAGAGGAGATATTAATAATTGCGGTTTGTGTCCGGCTGGAATTATGTCACCAAGTCTTTCACATATCGGAATAGAGCTGGGAAAGGAAAGACCTGCTTCAACATTTGGCACCAAACTCTCAGTATGGTTGTTACAGGCGCTTTTGTCACATGGTGTTAGCACAGGTTGGGCGCTTGTGTCGGGTAGTGACGAGGTCATAAGGGGTTTCCTAGCATCCAGACCCACATGTGGGGGAATCAAAATCAGAATAGGAAAAAATAAAATAAAAGGAATAACATAAAGCAGAGAAATAAATCCCAGTGATTGTAAAAACTAGGTGAACCATGTCAACAAATACAATGAAAGGCGATCCTAATGCTGTTAGGAACTGACAGAGTAAGTCCGTGGTTATCTGGGGGATTAGTAAAGTCTTAGAGAAGAGTAAGTGGCTCATGCGCATCCCAAACATCCAGCTGGATGGCCCAGTTGGCTCCAAACATGCATAACATGTTGTGGACACCTGTAATGCAGAGTGAATGCATAATGCAGTGGGAGCAGCAGGAGGCAGAGGGAGAAACCCAGAGTGTTTTCATGGATGATCAGGTTGTATCTGGTAAAGAGACATGTCATGAATCTGTGACAGGCTGGAAAGCTTTGAAAAGTGCTGGAAGGAGCATGCTGTCAGTGTGGAACTGTTTTTCCTTCTCTGGTGTAATCATATTTGACTTGTCCTCATTGTCTCTCCTGACCTTTAACCTGTCATCCCCTGGCTCCTTGCTCTCTGCTGCCCTCTTGTGGTCTGTTTCCGTTGTGCAGTTGTTCCATCACCTGTTTTCCATTCATAAAAAACAAGTAACTGTGTTCATGCACATTTCTGTGTTTGTATTAAAACAGAAGTGTGTGTGTGTAGAAGAGGTGAAATGTCATTTTGTTGCTTTACAGCATTATTGTTATTTCGATTTTGTTGTGCACTGACTACAAAGCAGGCTTTAGCTTTGGCTTCCTTTTTTTACCAGTGACTGTTTATCCGTTGTTGAATACTTATTCAAGCATCAATATATCTTCACATGCTTGCTCACCTATAAGTGCAGAGCCACAGAAAACAACATGTAAAGTGTGTGATAAGCAGCTGCTATCTTGACTGGGATCTTTCAGAATAAAGGCTTAATGCACACTTCGTATAAATCTGGATTTAATTGGAATAATTGTTAAGTCATTTCCATCTTTATGCTAAATTCCAGTCATATGAAGGTGAGGACCATTGTGTTGGATGTGGCACCTGGGCGTGGGAGGCAAACATTAGCATCGTTTTATGAAGTAAAAATGTGACTTTTGTCAAATTACTGCAACAATTTGCCAAAGCTAATTTGATTTCTATCATTCCATTAAGTCCAGACCAATGAACGTTTGGGCAAGAGACCAGTATTAGACAATAAAAGAACTGGATGAAGTACCTAAAGTTTACTGCCTTAAAAATAGAAAAAATTAACTTGACTTCTAAATCTTAAAAAATGCTGTTCAAAAAAAGCATTTTCTTTTGTTGATTTGTTGAAAGGCCACAATTCCATTTTACTTCTAGTCTCTGGAAAACCAAAGCAGGTGAAAGTGAATGGAGAGGCACCAGCAGTGGTGTATTGGATTGCTAATGCCTTTTTGCCTTTCCAGGGCTTGGCAGATTGGGTGGGGGATCTCGAGTGACATAATATTGGCTTTTTTCATTACCATGACAAAAGGACCACACACACATATGTCTCTTCAAGAGGCACCGCAAGTTAAAGCCAGATTTAATGGACATTATATTGGCTCATTGTCAGGGAGATCATTGCTCAAAAGGAATAACAAGGTTTTTAACAGACTGCAGGGTTCATACAGAGTAAAAGAAACGTGTTGGGACTCGCTTTCCCAAAGATAGATAATTATGAAGAGAGTCACTTTTGGATGAACCTGGTTCTCTTTATTCCTGTCCTCCGGCAGCAACTACATTCATTACTTCCTATCAGCAAGAGGCAGGAGGAAGCCTGAGTGGCTGTCGATATCAGCACACCTGTGTGTGTCCTCTCTGAGAACACAGAGGTTGTTGCTCTGCATTTTTATCAGACCTAGCTGCTGCAGCTGCTGCAGCCGCAGGCAAAGACAGACTGCTGTCTGATGGGGAGATTGCAGCAACCCTGAAGGCTTGCAGCTTTACTGCAGGAAGAGGGCTCTACAAAAGATAAGGATCTGTGCGGGGTGTCCCTCTGATGGCAGAAGATTTATCCAAAAATGACCTTTCCAAAGTCACATGTGTGAGGGTAATTTGATGTCCTATGTGAGAGTTCAGATCTGACTTTTTCTTTTTAGTAAGTGCATTGAAAACACCTCCATGCTAGTTTTAATGAATTATAGACTCAATCCAATTTAAAAATCTTCCCAGTGGTCTTTGAATTATGATTATGCTGTTTTTGGCCAAAAATAGTATTTTTTTTGGACATAGTTTCTGCAGAGTGAAAGGATTTCCTCAGAAATTTCCCATCAGGTTATGGGTTGGATCGTTGGCACGGAGCAACCCTGCCCCCATATTTACCACACTGCTGAGAGCTCTCGGCTTATACTTTCCTGACACCCCCAACCTAACATTACTGGTGCAACAAAAAAATGACCAACAATATTATAAATATATTATAATAATAATGGATTGGATTTATCTGCGCTTTTCAAGACACCCAAAGCGCTTACATTGTGTCCATTATTCATTCACTCCTCATTCATACTTGGTGATGGTAAGCTACGGTTGTAGCCACAAGCTCCCCTGGGGCAGACTGACAGAGGCGTGGCTGCCATTTCGGCCTATGGCCCCTCTGACCATCACCGGGATCATTCATGCGCATTCACACACCAGTGGAGCCACACTGGAGGCAAGGAGGGTGAAGTGTCTTGCCCAAGGACACAACGACATTTTTTGGCTGGTGGGAGCGGGGGATCGAACCGCCAACCCTTTGATCATTGGACGACCCGCTCAACCACCTGAGCCACTGTCGCCCCATAATACATGGATCTAGTCGTCTACAAGTGGATGGATCAGAATGAAGTGGAGTTGGGAGCCTGTGGCCCGCCCAGCATGTATGGAAGCGATTCTGTAGCATAATTACAAATAAAAGTCAAAACCAGAAATGCTTTTTCATTTTCAAAATGAAGCTGCGTCAAAGGACTCAAAATTAAAATGAAAAAGCAATATTTAAAAATGCTTTTTCATTTCTACTTAAAAACCACTTATTCTGCGTCATAATTAAAATGAAAATGCAAAGAGGGAATTGTATTTTCATTTTAACATCCATTCTGCAAACATTGTCGCATTATTCAATGCGAATAAGCATTACCAGCGGGGAGGCAGGGCGATGACGTCACTGCTATCTCGGTGTGTCCGGCTGCTAACAGACAGACATGCTAGGAGCAATGTAGCTTTGTGTTAGCGGCAGAGAAGAGGGCTTTGTGATGGTTGTGAACTTCTGATGATTTTACACAGCTTCTCTGGACTACGTAGCGGTTCATCAAAAAATGCAGTTACATTTTGAAAATGAAAAAGCATTTCTGGTTTTGACTTTTTTTTTTTAATTATGCTACAGAATCGCTTCCATAAGCATCTCCCTTATGTCGCAAATGAGCTGTTTCTCAAATGTAATCGTTTTTATCAGCTCCTCATTCACAACAACTTGGATAAAGAAATACTCAAAAATTCAATTTTAATACATGTCCATCATCAGACAAATGCCACATGTTAAAAGGGTAACATCGAGACGACTGTTGTTGTGAATTTGGGCTATACAAATAAAATTGAATTGAATTGAATTGAACATATTGCTAAAATAATTGTTAAATGCCAAATTGAATGACTCGTAGTCAAATTAGCTAAATAAGATAACATAATCCAAATACAATTATTAAATGCTAAATTAGCATGAAAACCCGGCAAGCAGGGCCAAGTGGGCCACATGTGATTTTTAAGTGGGCAGAAAATGTGGGTCCCACCTGGGTTTACCCACAGTTTCTCGCTACGCTGTCCACCAGGCGGCTGACTAGTGTAGGGAGCTAGCCCACTCAGTGCCCACTTAGGCCAATGTGGGCAAACACAGAAACTGTGGACAAATCCATTTGGGGGACACATTTTATGCCCTCTTTTAAACCACATGGGGCCCACTTGGCCTTGCTGGATAGGAACATGGTAGAAATTAGCCAAAACAGCTAGCATATTGCTAAAAAAAAAGCAGTTTTGGTCAAATTGGCTTGAAAAACTAAAAAGCATTAAAAGTAAGCAAATTAAGTTTGTGACCCAAACTTGTGACCCACCCTATGTATTTCCTATGTAACAAAAATATTATATTTTTCAAATGGCATTTCTGCATCTGCTCCTGATTAAAAAATAATTAGAGAAAAAACGTCAGGAATGCAATTTCCTCCATCATCAGAAAATGCCAAGGAAAATGTTCAAAACACCACAAACCCAATTTTAATCAGAGTGGGTCTTAAATATCTTTATTGCCAGTACTTCAAAATGCAGATCAAATACTGAAAGGCGCATGTCTGTTGGTCTAAACATGAATTTTCATATAGAATTGAACCTTTTTACATGAAATCGGTACAGAGAATACACCTTCCTGCTTCAAATATTCAAATGTGTTCTCTTGAGGACATATTGAAATCATGGGGCAGTTGGCTCCAGTAATGACCTCATCTCTTTCTAATGCACCTCCATCAGGTTCCACTTCCTGCGCTGTCGTCCCCTCTTCTTCCTGTGTGAGGTCATGGCTAAGGACATAACCATATTAATTAGGACCGGGCATCTGCTTCTTCTTTGTTTTCATTGATTTTTGTCCAAAGTGCACTCCTCACTTCAGTCCCTCTATTCCTCTTTCAGTGTGCTTGTTGTCACATACAACCTATTTATGTGCAAAAAAGATTGCATTATGAGTGGTGCCCCTCTGGGATCAGGCCTACAGAGCTAACACATTCAGAGTTTCTCTAGAAGAAAGAGTCAAAGGGGGAGGGACAATATAGAACCCTGTAGGTCGAGGTCAGGAAAGCTGCGGTCACCCTCCCCTAGAGGATTGTGTCCAAGGTTAGGCAGCTACTGGTTGGGTAACCGTTTCATCAAAGGAGGCCCACAAATTGATGTCAGTTTGTCAGAAAAATCAGAATTGAAGAGATGTAAGTTTCAGCCATCAAGTTATTAAAGTTTATTCTCTGATCAAAAAATGTTTTCTTTGCCTTCAAGTTGCTCCCTTTAGGGGTCACCACAGAGAATCATCTGCCCATATTTACCCCTCTCCTCTCCATCCTCTTTGTTCACACCATGCACCCTCATGTCCTTCGTCTCTACATCCATGAACCTCCTCTTTGGTCTTCCTCTAGACCTCTTTTCTGGTAGTTCCAACCTCAGCATCCTTTATCAAAATCATCAATCATCCTCCTCTTACGTGTCCAAACATCTCCATCTGCTTCCCAAAATTTATCTCCAGAACATCTACCATGACCTGATCCTCTGATGGATTCATTCCTGGTCCATCTTGGTCTCTACTACCAACATCTTTATCTCTACTACCTCCAGCTCTGCCTTCTGTCTCTGCATCAGAGTCTTCAAACTACCACAACATGGCTGCTCTCACCCCGGTCTTTGACACCTTTCCTTTCATTTTTGATGACATTCTATAGTCACACGTGACACCTAAAAGCTTCCACCACTCATTCTAACCAGCTTCCATGCCTCTTCACCTTTTTCCTACACTCTTTGCTCTAGACTTATGACCCTATATACTTCTGGACCTATGCTCCCTGTAATTGTTCCACTGATTTATACACAGATACTATCTTTTGCTGTGACTGACCTTCATTTATTTCCCATCCAGAGCAAACCTTCACCCTCTAGATGTTCCTCCATCTGCTTCCTCTTCTCATTACCAATCACAGTGTCATCTGCAAACATCATGATCCACAGGGATTCCTGACTAACCTCATCTGTCAATCTGTCCATCACCACAGGAAAATAGCGTATCTATCTCCTCTTTTAACAGAAAACTAGAAATCTTTATTTTCTACTTCCTTCTTTGAAAACGTCATCTTTTCTTCTGCTGTAGAGCCACTAAAACTTTTTTCCTCTTTTTATAAAATTTTCTATGGCTTGTTGGTCTGCTGTGCCCTGTGTCACTCTTCATCACTCTGTTCATGTCATAGCAAATAACAAATATGTTCCATTGGTTATGTAGTACAAATAGGAACAACAAGCACATGATTTGGTGTTGGAAGAACAAGTTCTTATAATGAGAAATGTTCCTCATCCTGAAAACAAAGTTTTTCCGAGAGTTTAAGAACAACTCTTACAATGAAAATATTTCTGGTTATTAATGACAACAGGCTCTATGAGGATATTTACAATGAAGGAGCTGAGTTAACACGTGTTCTCAAGTTCATATACAATTACCTAAACAGTACCTAAGAATATGTAGCATAACTTGAAACCCCAAGTATGAAAGCTGCATTGAATGTCGTCTGTGAAATGTTGTTGCCTAAAACGGTGATGGAATCTGCTTTATGCTAAGTCTAAGTTTTAAAACAGTTAGAATAATTGATGACAGTGCAGTATTAGCAAACAAAAACTGGTAAAATGTCTAAATTAGCCTAAACAGCTTGCGTATTCCTAA
Source organism: Oryzias latipes (assembly GCF_053564925.1). Taxonomy (NCBI): domain Eukaryota; kingdom Metazoa; phylum Chordata; class Actinopteri; order Beloniformes; family Adrianichthyidae; genus Oryzias; species Oryzias latipes. Next base: position 7,936,423 of record NC_136239.1, read on the forward strand.
AACATTAGTCAAACATCAAATTGGCCAAAAAAAACGAAAAAATCCAAATGAGCTAAATGAGCAAGCATAATTGAAATAGTTAGACACGCTCCAATTAAAATTGTGTTTTTGGTGTTTTAACATGTTTTTGTGGCATTGCTCTCACAATGGGGGACATTTATAAAGAAAATTAAGATTAAAATTGAGTTTCTGAATATTTCTTTCACCAAATCATTGTAAACCGGCAGCAGATGATAAAACACCGTTTGAAAAAGCTTGTAGCAGTGACGTAGGTGGCTAAGGTGCTACATATTGGCAGGCCACAAGCTCCCTGCTCTCCTCCATTCTGATGCATCCCTGTGTACACAAATACATCCATGTATGTCTTTGTTTACCTCGTCCAAGATGGCATCTGGCTTAAAACTGTGTTGGTGGGTAGCTTTGATATTGCACGTCATTTTTGTTGTACTGGGATTTGTGAGGGGTTTTAAGCTAGCAGGAGAGCATGTACTGATGGATAATAGGAAGTGAAGAAGGGCTTACTTCACACACAGTCTGCCCTAAATTCAGAGGCTTATTTCTAATAAACTCCTGTCACTCTGGAGAAGCTTTGTCCTGGAAAACAACACAGGTTTGTGCATGGCCCTGCAAAAGACTAGCGACCTGTCCAGGATGTCCCCTGCCTTCGCCCTCAAGTGGCCGGGATAGGGTGCAGCAGCCCCATCACACCTGAAAGGGACAAAACGGCTTAGAAGATGAATGGATGAGTAATTAAAAACTCTATGGTTTTGAAATAAGTCAAAAGGTGATTGGAGTGGGAATTTAAATGCCAAATTAGCATAACAAACTAAAAACATATCTACAATGGCAAAAAATATTAAAAAAGAAGAATTATAATAAAATTGTTAAATGCCAAATTAGCTACCAAAAAATGCAATAGGCGCCAGATTAGCTAAATAAAATAGCATAATGCAAATATGATGGTTAAATGCTAAATTAGCAAAAAAAAAAAAAAAAAAAGAAAAGGAAAGGAAGAATGTCCTAATTAGCCAAAACAGCAAGTAAATTCCTGAAATGAAAAAGTTTAATGCCTAAGTTTAATGAACTTAGCCTAAAAAAAAAAAGAATTAGTAAAACAACTAGCACGATCGTAGTACAAATAAAAAATCCAAATTAGCATAGAAAACTGGAAGATTGTTTAAGTTAGCTAAAACACCAAGCATATTGCTAATATTATAGCTAAACTCCAAATTAGCTTCAAAAAAGCTCAGTAGATGAAAAATTTGCTCAAAAGCTATCATGATGCAAAGAAAAAAGGTTAATTTAATTTAGTTAAATAAACTCCTCCCAAATCCCAAGAAGGCAGCCCGACTCTCCCCTTTCATCATATTATCCCAAGAATAAAAATTGACTACTGCTGCTTATCTTGCTAAGAAGCCAAATTCTAGCAAATATTAATGCCATTTAAATCAATTCAAGATCATTTTTGGTAGTTTATTAACTTGTAAGTTAGAAGATTGATCTCTGTTGTGCTGTGGAATTGACAACAGAGACACATCTGACTATTATCTGATAATAATGTCAGAAATTGCAGCTTTATCTGGTTTATGGACCCAACAGTTCCGTTTGTTTCTTAATGCGCTCTTGTTCAGCCTGCTGGAAGTGATCAAGCATCCCTCGGCTGTGGGAACTCTCTGTAAACCTTGGGCCTTTCCCAAAGTTGAAATTCGGCTTGTAATTTGTGGTCAGCAGTGGGGAGCGTGTGCAGGGGGTTAGAGCATGCTCAAACGCAGGGCATCCTGCACTGTGGACTCTCAAGCACACTCTCATTCATATATGCATGCTGAGACTATAACTCCAATAGTTAATACAATATGCACATCCATACTCAGCTGCAGCAATTTGTGAAGGCTTCTCCTCAAACGGCATCTAAGGAAAATAACTGTTTTTAGAATAATTTTTAAACTGATAGCTTGCCATAAAGAAAGAAAATGTGAAAGCAGTTAAAATGTTTTGGTCTTTTCAGCTTTTCTTTGGTTGGTTTACATAAACTGGTATCAGGTCTTAGTCAGGCTGTTGGGGGAGGGGTTAAAAAAAGGTTTGGAGGTCTGTCCTTTTCTCTTTTTTGTCTCCTCCCCATATGATCAATGGTCCATTCAAAAGCAATAGCACAATGTGTTGCTGTGGGCAAGGGAGGAGAGCGTATCCACTCCTCCTCCTCCTCCCCCTCCCGGCACATTTAGTTTGGCTGCCTCTCAGAGCGACAGCAGAGGCTGTCGAGCTCCTCCTGCCTTTCACCTCCAGCGTTTATTTTTCCCTTCTCCCCATCCCAGAGCGTGGAAAGGGAAAGGTTGGAGGCACAGAGCCCTTTCCCTCCTGCCCAAGGCAACCAAAGATCTTCAACAACTCAAGTCTGCAGCATTTCTACCATCCTTCTGGAACTTTATGACCCTCTCATTAAGACTGCAATCAAACCTGCAGCACATCCTGGGATGATCTCACTTCACGGATAGATAGCGGACCTCAGTTGGCCCCCATGAGTCATGTGAGGGCCCGGCGGGGCCACTGACAGTCCTCCTAAATGTGTGGAAGGTGTGTCTGGCGAAAGACGCTGCAGGAACTACATGAGCTTCATGTTGTGTCATTGGGAGCAGAATAATTTCACCATGAAACTGGTAGGTGGAACACTTCCAGGTCGGTAATGAGGTCAAGCACCAGGTGGCATAAAGCTGTATGTTTCTGCAGTTTGTTTCTTTGTTTAAACATGTGTAGCATACTGTAAAACCTCTTTTTGGTCATACGTTTTCACACCTCTTCTCTGTACTTCCCCTCTAGAAACTGCAACTGGAGAACTCCCTGAGATTTTCCTGTTTTCATTGTGCACCGTATCAGTAAATCTGTTTGTCTCACCAGCTTTAGCAGGTGTTGGATTGCAAGTGAACAGTTAGTATCAGAGGAAACTGTTTTGGGCAATAATCCTCACCTAGTTTTGGCTTTACTTATTTGTCTGTATTTACGTGGAGTCAAGCACCTTAAGGACCTACACTAGTGTTCTGTAGTACAGAAGTGTCTTTGTTTGTTTGTCTCTATTTTATTTACAAAAGGGTCCCTCTCTTAGTGTGCTTTATCACCTTTTTCAAGCTGCACACGTAATAAATATTCAACAGGGCCTAGGCCCCTGAGATAAAATGCATAGCTGGTAGGGTCACATAGGGTCTCATAGGTCAGTTGGTCCCAAAAAAAAATGGAGTAAAGCTTATGCTTATGATAGAGGTAGCCGATTCAATGAAACACGTTTTTTCAGCCGATACCTTCTTGAGTTTACCATGATACCGAGGGGAGGCCTTTCTCCCGATTTTCCTTTCTTTCAGGAGCAGTCTTTTTCTTGCACAGAGAAAAAGAGGACATGGAAGCAGAGAAGGTTATTGACAGAGTGTAGAGCTGATAAGATGGCTGGTCTAATTACAAACTGCCAAAGTCCATACAGCACAACTAACCAGCCGCCTGCTGGGTCAACATGATTATATGTGTTTGGGTGGCAAGATGAGAGTGAGATTGGTACAAAAAAAACGCATATGGACATGTTGATGTTTATTGTTTATGTGTTTATGTTTTTATGTTATTTAAATCTTTTTCTTTGATATTTTTGCCTGGTTAAGTGTTGGATTGTTTTAGTGGTTTTGTCAGTGAATTTAGGATGCCTTGTAGCTTAATTACATTTTAAAATCCTGAGAATGCGTGTAAATGTTAAGAAACTAGAGTTATCTATTGGCACTCACCTTTGCTTTCACATCAAAGATTTCAATCGTGGACTACTATTCTTAAAATAGTACAAAACAATCATACAAAAAGCTGTTTATGCTTTTGTGCATTTTTATTTTCTCAGCAGTGTAATGCTAGAACCTCTCTAAAAGTTCTATAAATACCATTTATATGTATAATTCTAATCATCGAAATCCTTTTTGTCCTCAAAATTGGTGGATTTTGCTCATTTCCCGAACAGTGTAGGCTGCCAGGTGAGGCAGCACAGGACTCTGTCTCATGTAAGATACTGCAGTCCCATGTAAACTGGGTAGAGAATGTGCCTTTTAGCTTACTTAACACATGCTTATGATAAAATACTTTATTTAAAAAAAACTCATATATTAAAGAAAAAATAAATGTCCTTACTTTCCATTTAATAGCTGATGTCTTTCATGTTTGTCTATTGTTCATTTCAGTGTTCAGATCTGTCATTAAGCCGCAGTGTAAAGACAGAAAGTGAGGCAGGCAGTAGCTCTGCCTCATCAAAGAGGGCACTCTTGAGTTCGTGTTTGTTCTTCGCATGTCGCTAATAAAGTTTTAGAGTCCATTATTTTTTGCTCTGCTCTGACTAGGGGTGATCTGAGTATCGATAGTATTGCTACCAAGGTGAAGTATCGATACTAGTGTGATAAGATTGAAACTTTCGTTTCAGTTTTTCTTTAATATGTACAATAAGGAGCTTGAATTTGCTCAAGGAGTTCATGTGAGCGTGGTGTCTGTCTGCAGTGTTTCTAGATCGGGCTACAAACGCCCAATTTGAACAAAAAACAGCCCAGTTTGAGCTGAAAACTGCCCAATGTGACAACACTGTCTGTTTGTGTAAACAATAATTATATGGTTTCGGATCAATACCTAAATTCCCAGTATCGCCCTACTTCTGACTGACTGCAAAAATGGTGGATGCAATATCATTAACAACATCTCAGAGTTGGACTTTAATCAAAGTGTGCAGTAATACATATATGGATGATCAATACTTTGACTTCTATAACTTAAAGAAGATAAGGAAGATGTTCACGCTAAAGTCACAGAGATGTCTGCCCTGAAGGGAAGGCTTTATTTACAAGTAAAGGTTAGAACATTGACTGTACAATATACCTGGACGAATCGCGTGTGACGTCACCCATAGAAAATGAGACTTGCTTCCGGATCATACCAAATAAAATCAGCTCTTTCGCCATTTTACCGAGATATGTCCGTCACCAGTCCGTCATTGAACCGGATGCCCTCAATAAGCCATATATGGTCCGTCTACATTTCTATGGCAACCACTCTCTCCAATCAGGAGTGAGCACGTTAGAAGGCCACACCCCTTCCACTGAAAGCGGGCTCGGGAGAACTTGTCAATTAAAGGTTTTGAAACCTTCAACGCGATGCCACCAACTTTAATCCAGGCCTCTGATTGGTCAGTTTGTAACTTGATAAACTTGAACTACAAAGAAACAAGCCATAAAGATGATGCAGAGCAAGAATGGTGATTCTGACCAATGGAATGAGTAATAGCTGTTTATCTCTTTAAAAAGTGGATGGGATTTTGGCTTTTTGGGGCCAGCGGGTACTTCCATTTTGGAACGCGAGGGGGGAGGGGTCAATCACTCCAATTTCATACACAGTTAATGTGTGAGAGTGTGCATCCTCTGCTGTGTCCATGTTACAGTCTGTCTGTATCGCTCTCCTAGGTGTTTTTTGGGAACCATACTGAACAGCTACACATTTGCATTCTTCATTGGACCTGCTATGTTTATGAAAAGATGCTGATATGAGATATTAAACACAACCAGTAGTTGGTTGATATGTTTGCAAATCTGACTCCGAAAGAGTCAGTGCTTCGTCAGCAACAAGCCTAATGTCTTGGGTTCTATGCGAGACATTTGTAAATATCTTCTCATGACTTTTGATGAGGGGAAAAAAAGAGTAACTCTGTTGAGGCACTGAAAGAGCAGGGTAAATCTGTGAAATTTAGACCAGACAGAGAATTGACTCTAGCTGGCAGCTTGCAGCTGAAACTGTCCTTCTTACTCTTGATGTTCTGTTATATGAGAGTTGTTGTTCATGTCCCTTCGGGAGTCACCACAGCGAATCAGTTTTCACTGAGATTTTTATGCTGGATGTTCTCCCTGACACAACCCGGTATTTTATCTGAGCTGGAGACCGGCACAGGAAGACCCAGACTTGGGCCCCCTTGTGGCCACATAGTTAGAGAGTAGTGCGAAGGCTCTTGGCAAGGACCCACACTTTAACCTTTAAAAGCCTATTAACTTGTTTTTACTATCTATCCATCTGTTGAAATGATATTTTGTGCATATTATGTCTTTGTTATACACTAACAGTAACTTTGGCCAGTGCTGCCAAAAAGAGTACAAACAAAAACACAAAGACTTGCTCTGAGTTTCCTTTACTAAAGGCTGTAGCCTCTTGAGAGGCCTGCATGAAAACCCTGGGAAAATGATAGTGGATGGTTGATGATGTGGGCCAGGAGCTGTCTACGGCAAACAAGTGGCCCTAGTTTTGATTCAGGGCCAGAGAATTAACCAGATAACTTTATTAAATAATGCATTCAGATCATTTAAATTAGCTCCCACTTTTATCTAATGTACCCACCTCTCTGACATTTGCCCACACGTATGCTTACAAACAGAGCTGTAAATTGTGTCAACTAGAAGCACACTGATATAAATGCCAAAATATGCATGTACTGTAAACCTAAATTGAAAAAGAAAAAACAAAAACATGTGCAGGTCACTGTAATTTAACTTCTTCTTAACATACTTTGGAGTTCGGTATGACATTCACTAAAGATACTAACACCACATAGGCCCAATAGGGCCAGCGCATAATCCTGCTTGCTATAGTCCAATAACCTGTTCTGACATTGAGGCGCTGATATGCATGTGCCAGTGTGAAGTGGCTGACTTTGAAAAGACAGTGATTTTTTTACCAAACACATCAGACCACCCACATTTGGATGTGTGTCTGCTGTAAAGTGCAGAAACAAATCTACAGCAAGTACTTTAAAATGTATTTTAATAATAGCAATTTCTTGTTTTAATTAAAAACCAAATCTCAATTTTAATGAATCAGTCATTTGAACATGTCAGATGTGAGCTTTGTGGTGTTTTTTAATGATTTAACAATATGTTTTTTTTAAGAAGGTTGATGTTGATTTGGGATGTTCTTTTTCTCCCCCCTAAGTTTTCTAAAAGGGAGGGCTTTTTTTGTTGAAATGACAACAAACACACCCTAACTCTACACTATAAGAGCTTGGAATGTGTCACCTGAAACTTCCCATTGCTGTTTAAAGTATAAGGTTGGGTTTATACAATTATTTTGATCTTGCGTGGTACATAATCTGTGATATGTAAACAAGTAAAAAAAAGTAAAAGTTAAATTGTTGTTTTTATCTAAATTTAATTTGCTACTAAAAATAAATGTGGCTGACAAATCAATAATACATTGTCAAAAAAGTGGAAACAGAATTGGTGATCAAAAAGAAACACTAAGACACTAAAATCCACTACAGCACAGGAATGTTACAGTATGTGTTATGATTAAAAAAAACTCTTAATTTGAAAAGTTGATCTCTTGATTTAAATCTGACATGTTGGCTTGGTCCATAACTAACATCCAAAACCACTTTCTCTCTGAAGATAGCTTATCACTAAATCTATACTCCAAAAAGATCGACCATGCAAATGAAGACAAATACTCCTACAAGATCCAGAGACGCTACTACTATTTAGGAGATGATCTCTGGTTTTATTTTTCTACTTAGCAAAGCAGAAAAATAAAATATTTTGGCGTTCAAAGTGTTGCATCCTAATTCACTAGACAAAGTTGAAAACATGATGGTTTTTGAAGAATCAATTCAATTCAATTCAATTCAATTTTATTTGTTAGCCCAAAATCACAACAACAGTCGTCTCGATGGGCTTCGAAGTGAAACATGAACTCAAAAGGATCATGAATACAAAGAGTTCAATAGGAAAATACTAAAATGAACTAACAAACTGACTAAGCTATACAGGCATCCCTGCCCTTAGACCCCTCTCTCGCGGTAAGGAAAAACTCCCAAAAAAAAACGGATTCCGGAAAAAACGAAACCTCAGGGGTGCCCACATGAAGGAGGGATCCTCCCCCAGGACGGACAGGCGATTTACCAGAACTCTTAGAGAAGAATTAACTTATCTAAATCTACAACATATTTAAAGTCCAGTCAAGTACTGCTGCCACAGTTTAATGTGACAATTAAAGGCTGTAAAACTCTTCACTACAAACTACTCTTTTCTCAGACAGACATGAACATTTGCACATCTTTCTCTCTTGTTTAAATTCTCAAAGTTCAAACCTTCCTAGAAAATAAGTGCAGGAAACCAAAGATCTGATGGCTATTAGAGATGAAGGAAGATGATCTGTAGGAGACACGGCACAGACATTGATTGACAAAGGCCAACAGCCAATCTGAAAGCAAAACATAGCGTTTTAAAAAAATAAACACAAACAAAAAGTATGCAAAATTACACATATATCTGCGAAAACAGAGGATATAGTGAGGGGACACTACTTCTGTGGTGCTTTTCTACAGTGCTTTAAGGCCCAAAGCACTTTACAGTCACAGTTCCATTAAGCCACATTCACACTCCATTGACTGTACTAATCTGTAACCACCAGGAGCAATGTGGGGTTCAGTGTCTTGCTCAAGGACACTTTAACAGATGGTGGAACCAAACCTGCAATCTTCCGATCAGAAGTGGACAACTCTACAGCCGTATCCGAATTCTGCCCCTACCTCTTTGACCTCTGCCTACCCCTACATTTAGCCCTCCAAGTGGGCAGTTATGTAAAAATAATGTCTTCTTATTCGGACGTCACTCCAACTCGATGACATCATCAACAGTTGCCAATCATCCACGTTAGCGTGGAGCTGCCAGCGCTCATAAAATCCATAACATCAGTTTTATAACTTTAAAAAGGTCATACTAAAACAAAAAGTCATTACTTACATTTAAATGTAAACTTCTGTGCTTCAGAGCACACCCACGTGAAGTAATGGGTTTCTCCTGCACAGCATTACCCTTGTGAATCACCCCAGAGGGTGCAGAGCACTCCGCCACGAGGGTTTCCCCTTCAAACACCCCTATCCCTCCAAATGCCCCTACAGTTGGAGGGGTAGGGAGAAGCCGGAGGGGTAGGGGAAGAATTCGGATGGGCCTACCTCTGCACCACGGCCACTCAGACATCTAGAAGGGATTTCCTGACACAAAGCAGCTGGCAAACAGAACACACACAGCAGTGTGGACACTAGTCTGAATGGATTTGTCTGCTTTTTTCGACCTTTCACTCCATTTTTTTGCCGTGTTAGATTTGTACTTTCTTCTTTGACATGTGTGATAACTGTTGGTCTCTGCACAGTAGCAGAAGGAGGAACTGAATCAGGGGTCGACACTGACACCCTGAAAAGAAGGGGGGTGGAGGAGGGAGGGGGGGTAAGACAGTTGTTGGATGTCTGTGTCTTCAAAGAGCAGACTGAAAGAGGGAGGGATAAGAGAGAAGTGCATGGAAAGAGGAATAAAGCATGTCATGTTCGTACAAGCAACAGCCCGTGGAAGCCGTTTCAGGGATGTGACGGGGAAGAGTCCGTCAGAAAGCTCAGTCAGTGGCAGTCTCTCACCTGATGGTCTAGGTTTGCTCACATCTGATGGTCGTTTTTCTCAAGGCCGCGCATGGACGGGCATGGTGGCCTTACGGTGTCAGCCAGGAGCTACAGCCGCTTCTCCTGTCAAAACTTCAAAGCGGTAAGACGCCAAACAGGAAGAAATCAGCTTGGAAACCTTTCCAAGTTTGTCTGTTCTCATTTCTCATCATTGCCTTTAATGCACCTGTGAAAGATCAAGTAGCAGTTAGGAAAACACCTAAAACCGAGCAAACGCATATACTGAGGGGAGCCGAGAAAGAGATTTAAGAGGAAAGGTCAGCTTGAAATAGACGTGTCAGGAGGTGAAGCAGATCTCCGCCAGCAGCAAGGCTTTATTACAGAAGCCCCTAAGAGGCGCAGGAATTCAGTGCATGACTGGAAGGTGGCTGTTTGGACTCAGTAATTCCTTTAAAACCCCTGCATGGACTAAACACTGGAAGGACTAGACTTTGTCTTTGATGTTTAAAGGTAGAAAAAAAAGAGTCTTTTATCAAAACTCTTCTTTTTTCAACTCTGAACAGAGTCATTAAAGATCTCCCTCCTACAAAATAAAAGCCCTTTGTGAAAGACAGCGCTCTATAAGAGCTCTGGTCCCTTTGTGTTCTGTTTTTAGAAGATTAGTCCAGCATAGTGTGCCTTTCAGGCTGCCGACTGAACCGTAAAAGTAATAAGCCTAATAGTCCTTAAATAATTATCATAACGGCTGTATAATACTTACTGCACCATTAAAGTAGGTCTGTGATGGACAGACCAAAGGTTTAACCTGATGTGAATGTGTGAACCTTTTCCTTTTCCTTCGTTACTTTAATACTGGAAGTTTAAAGGAGACTTGTAATTTAGAAAAAACAACCTTGCATGAAAACAACCTTGCATGAAAACAGAGGTTTGGGCATCTCTGGTACTGTACTAAAGTGGTTTTATTCCTATCTCACAGATCGAAGTTTTTACGTAGGTATGGATACTTGCTCCTCAAGGGTCTTCGACATCAACTGTGGGGTCCCCCAAGGTTCAATTTTAGGCCCACTACTTTTTAATCTATATATGCTGCCACTGGGGGACATCATCAGGAGGCATGGCGTTTGTTTCCACAGCTACGCTGATGACACTCAACTCTACATCGCTGTGTCTCCTGATGATGAAGAGTCGGTCAACACACTCTTAAAATGGATTTTAGACATTGAGTCATGGATGGCAGAGAACGTCCTACAGCTAAACCAGGACAAAACAGAGGTTTTAGTGATCGGTTCTGAAGACAAGAGAGAGGTAGTTTTATCTAAACTAAAGAATTACAAAACTTCTCTGTGTGTGAGAAACCTGGGTGTCATTTTTGACTCTGAGTTGAATTTTATCCCACAAATTAAAAACATCACAAAAACAGGATTTTATCATCTAAAATATATATCCAGAGTCCGCCCATTTCTCTCTCTTGCCAGTACAGAGGTGCTAATGCATGCTTTTATTACCAGCAGATTGGATTATTGTAATGCCCTGCTCTCTGGTCTTCCCAGAACAAGAATAGCAAATCTTCAACTGCTGCAAAATTCAGCAGCACGCGTGTTGACGAGGACCAGGGGGCGGGAACACATTACACCAGTTTTAAGATCGCTGCATTGGCTCCCTGTGCAATTCAGGATTGATTTTAAAGTTCTTTTATTGGTTTACAAATGTTTTTATGGTCTCGGGCCTTCATATTTATCTGACATGATTTTAAAGTATGAGCCCTCGCGGACCCTGAGGTCCTCTGATACCGGCCTTTTGGTTATCCCAAAAGTTAGAACAAAAACGTACGGCGAGGCCTCATTCAGTTTTTACGGACCTCACCTGTGGAACAGCCTCCCAGAGAGCCTCAGGGCTGCAGAGACTGTTCATGTTTTTAAAGGAAGGCTTAAGACCTACCTTTTTAATTTAGCTTTTAGTTGAATTTTAGGATTTTTAATTTTTTATTTATTTATTTATTTATTTGTTTATTTATTTATTTTTTATTATTAGTATTATTTTTTCTAATTTATTATTATTATTATTTTTAAATATTTTAATTAATTTATTTTTCTTTTAAATAGTTTTAGATGTGTATGTAAATACATTTATTTATTTATTCTATTAATTTTTAAGACGCTCTTACTATTTCATATGCCAATTAGGGTTTATGTAATTATTTGTTTTTTGTCCATGTTTTATATATATTTTAATTTTATTCCTTTTACATTTTATTACACTCCAGTGTTTTCCTCTGAGGGATCCTCCACATCGGTGACTGACCCTTCTCAGTGAGCGGGGTCGCTGCAGTGGGATCTCCTGGGTCTGACTCTTTTGATCGGATCTGGGGGGTTCTGTGGTAGTGTTCTCCGTGAACTTGGGTTGGGGGGTCGCTGGTGTGGACATGTCCCCAAACTATCGTTTTCCCACCTCAGGACAAAGCCAGGTCTCTACACTCTATCATTCTATCACTTTTTTATGTATGTATTTATTTATTTATTTATTGATGTGTGTGTGTGTGGGTGTGTGTGTGTTTTTTGCGGGGGGGGGGGGGGGGGGGGTTGTCGCACGGTTTGTCTTGTCATCTTGTTTTTAAATTTTATTGTATTTTATGCACAGCACTTTGAGTGACATCTGTTGTCGAAAAAGTGCTATATAAATAAAGGTTGATTTGATTTGATTTGATATTGTTTGAAGTTTTATCTTTTCTGCGCGTGAAAATTCAGTTTTGTCTAGTTTGGCCTCTGTGTGTCGCTGAACAACACTGTAAAGTTTAGAATGAAACTGTTTTTTCTGTTGTGTGTTGAACTCATTGACGGAATATGAGAAGTGGACTGAGTGAGTGTGATGTCATCCACAGAAAATGAATGACAGTCTGTATTTTTTGTGCGGTAGGAACATCGCTATGTTGAAACCAGAAATGATCAGTATCAGTAAGTAGTGATTGGTCGACGTCTGTCTGAGACAACGTTTCTATGGCAACCACTCTTTCAACAAAGAGAGAACTCGTTGGAAGAACATAACATGTACCACTTGAAAATGGGCTTGGGAAAATCTGTCAATCAAACATTTCAAATTTTGGAAGTAAGATGACTCGATCTTTGAGGCTCCGCCTTTATCTCCTTGTGGGTGCCGCCCATTTCATGACATCATCCTAGAGCCGACCTCTGCAGCGTGTCTGTGTCTCGCCCACAAAAATAAACATCTGAACTTTGGCCAAGATGGATGTGCATATTGTGCATAGAAAATAAATGTTTTGACGAGCGCCCCCAGCTCCATGGAGACAGTGTGAGTGTGTGTGTTAGGCTGGGGGCGGAGCTGGCAGTCCAGACTCTTCCTGTAATGGGTCTTCATTTTCATACTATTGAATTTTAGGACCCGCACATTTTTATGGATTTTAGAGAAATACTCAGAAATGTGTGAATGGATCAAAATACCACTTTGGGGTTGTTTTTTTGTGTGAGGAATTATCAGTATAACACAGTTAAAAACTCAAAAAGTTTATTTTGCATGGTGTCTGCCCTTTAAATCAATGGTCTAAACTCCACCTATCAAATGAATGTAGTGTCAAACTCTGATCTTTAGACACATCTTTGTTTTTGAAAAGGAAAATTGAGCAGGCTAGAGGTGTTGTAGTTCTGAGGAATTACAGAAAATATTCACTTTGAGAGATCTCAGTGTCTTCAAACAGGATCTGGTTGATGTAGATACCACACATTTTTATGCTGAGTGTTTTGTTTTGGTCTTGGCTCTAGAGTGAGTTCTCAAAATTTCATATTCTTTGTGAATCAGAATAAAGAATAGAGGGTGATCCTTAGAACATCTCCATTAGCTCAATGGAAATATGACAGAGGGAGGTGCAATGCCCCCCCACTGCCTGGCCTGGCAAATTGTGCTCTGCAGGGTTGGCCTGTGTGCGTCATGCCATTGTAGGCATCTCTTTGGTGACTCAGCAGGTCAAGGCAGCAGGGATGCTGCATGTGCAGCCAATGTTTACTTTTTCATGGTTGTGTGGAGAAAAAGACCCTTCTGTTGGACAAATTGAACTATATTCTGAGGCTCTGAAAAATAACTGGTGTATATCAAACAAATGTGTGCTGCTTACTGCACAGCCTGGGGAGTTGAGAAAGCACGAGTTTAGCTTGTTTACACTTGTAAATGTTTGTCTGCAAAGGAAAAGCTGCAACAAACCTCCTTCTTGAGATAAAAGAAGACTTTCATTCCTTACATCCACTCAAAACATCAGGTTTCATCTTCAGCTCTGTTGCTGATCTGCTGCTGTAATCTGCAGCTTCTGGTGATTAGGAGTAAAATCTTTACAGATTTAGGCTGAAATCTCAGACCTGCAGTGTAAATGTAAAGTAAATGTAAAGTTTGAAGCAATATGCCTCCATAAACATAGATATGGTGAGTGTCAAACTTTTTCTGACATATGTATGATGAGGTGTTATTTTGTTTTTCTAAAAAGATCTTTAATCCAACAAAGGGAGGTGCTGGAATGTGACCGACGTCTATACAGGGGCGTAGTAAAAACTTTATAATCCATGCAATTTGTTGGTTAATGTTGTAATTCCAGCTACAGTGGTCCCTCGCTATGTCACGATTAACCTTTTCTTCTCGCTATTTTGCAGATTTTTAACCAGTATTTTGGATTCTGCGTTCCGGTTGACCCTGTCGATCAGTCTCCGCCTTGCCGTGTCTCCTGTACAGACTGTGTTCAGTTTGCCAAATTAACTTTAAATCTTTGATCGAGATCAGAACTTCGTTTTTATTTTTTTTATTTTTGCATGAAGGTTTGAACTGTAAGAGTTTAAACAAGAGAGAAATGAGTGAAAATGTTCATGCCTGTCTGAGAAAATATTTAAATTGTGTAGTGAAGAGTTTTACTGCCTGAAAACATCTTTGCGTATTTTACCTTGCACAGGTCTTTGATGGTACCCGGATAAATGAGGGAACAGTGTGCTTAGCCTTTTTGTGACTTTATTTATCTAATGGTTTCATAATTAAAAGTTTCTACTTATGAAGTGTGTAAATCCTTTTATTATGTCCATGAGCGTCAGATTTTAACTTTCTGGCGCAACTTCAAACTTTAGGGTTTTAGCTATCTATATTAAAACACGGTCGTGGAGGTGTCATGCAGAAAATTGTTGGGATGAAAAAAAATTTATGCTCAGGTGGAATGAAGCAGTAACCTGCTGATGCATCTATCTAAACATGCAAAAAAAAAAACATGAATGAAGTGAAAATGAAAAAAAACAACAAATCTTAATCCTATTAGGAATGTCAGCTGGGAGCTTAAAATAGATTTTCATGCTGGGGAAAAAATCAAGTTTAATGTGCTGGGGCAATTTACCCCATTGACCACTGACTGTATATGAGAACTGGACTGGTGCAAGTTATTGAAGTTACAAGCTGACCAATCAGATGCCTAAATAAAATGATTTGTTCAACGTTTGATTGACAAATCTCATGAGCCTGTTTTCAAATGGTAGGGGTAGGGCCTTCTGACAAGCTCACTCCTGGTTGATGTGAATGGTAGCCATAGAAACATTGACTCAGACCAATTTGGACCAATCACTGAAACTGATGTCTGGCTCTAACATGGCAGAATCCACAAAGTCTTTTTTTTTCCATAAAAGAATTGTGATTGGATTGACTATTTTATTGAAGCTGGAAGTGAGTCATTTTCATCAGGTGATTTCACACTCACTCAGTCCAGTTCTGTTATACAGTCGATGGTACAGATCCTTCATAAAGTGTTGAGCTAACTGAGCTAAGACTTACTACCGCAGATCGACTGTCTGAAATAAGAAAGGCTAATGTAAACGAACTGAACATGACTTGAAATGTTGCACTGTCTGCTCATCGCCCTGTTTGTATTGTCTTTTATGAAATAAAAACCAAATTGAGGCAGATTGTGGAATCTCTGGATGATGAGTGCTGAGTGTCACGAGGAGACTTAGTCCAGCTGGAAAAAGTCGATTTTCCACTCCCCAACGCTAGGAAAGCCCCAACACTTTTTCCAGAAACCGGGTTTCCATAACATATAAGAAATCTGACTGCAACCTAATGACTCAGAGCGTTGTTCAAACATCACTGTTTATTTTCCTCTTCAGCTCAAATAAGTAGATATTTGACCGTTTCAAGCAATCCTAATGACTTTTTTTCTTCAAAGATCTGAAAGTCATCTCATGCGATTGTGGTGCTGTTCTTTGCTCTTGCAAACTCTCCACCCATTTGACCTCTTCTGTGCTCTTTAGCTCTGTGAACACCTCCCATTTTTGCTTCATATCCTTGGTTTTGTCAAGCGGCGAAACGACTTCAAAGGAACCTCTGGAAACCTGCACAAAAGCAGCCGATGATTGTGCTTCCTGTTCTTGACAGACAGCTGAAGACGTTAATTGAAGGGATGGAGGGGATTCCTACTTTGTGTAACTCAAGGCTGTTTTTCACCAGAACATTTAGGAATGTAACCCGCTGACTTTAAAGGCTCTGCTTTTAATGTGTGGTCTAGCACTCATAAAATTGTTTGCGTTTCAGCTTTGTGTGACGACTAACGCACGGATATGCACACGTGCCGGCTTGCCTTTGTAGTGCGCACACCTGTTGAGGGCCGTCAGAGGAGCAGTGATTCATAGGGGGGCAACAAGCCCCAGGTTTATTTACAGTGCAAACGGAGAATCGAGGATTCACAGTGGGACTGAAATGCTGTGAATCCATCCAGGATTAGCAGATGTTCCTGGTTTTGACCATTGGAACAGATTACACAGTTGTCACCAAATTGCTGGATGAAAGCAGGTTGTGTCTTTATCGTTCAGCGGGGTTTCCCTGAGTCAAGCCACTTTGCATCTTTTGCCTCTGCTCCAGCTCACCTTATCTGGATGATACTATTGTTGTCATCAGGCTTTAGTGAAATAAAGGACAGAGTCAAAGGCCATGCCAGAATTCCCTCACTATTCCCTAACCCCCACCTGCACTCCTCCTTCAATCCAGAGCTCTAGCTTGTGTTTCCATGGCATTCCGACACATTCTCTGTACTTTATTTTAATGGTAAATATGTTGTCAAACATTTTCAAAGACTATTTATGAATCCACTGTGTTCTGATAAATACATTTTTAATAAGAAATTGTTTGAATGCAATGCATTGTGGTCTATATTCAGCAATCGATGTACACTCATTTTTTGCAGAGTTTACTAGGAGATATTTAAGGTCCCAAATGTTGGAATCATAGATTCAGACGCCCCGCAAGGATGGCAAGCGCCCTATAGTACACTAAATAGTGAGTAGTGAAGGAATTTGGACTCAATGGCAGTACTGGAGCTCTAAGCATCTATAGGGGGTCATGTTTCAGGACCACCTTAAACCCTCTGTACAGTTACCTATTATGACATCACAGTAACGTCAAAGAACAAAGCAATCAGATTTAGATTTGGGCAAAGATTATTCGAATGATCAAAAAGAATCAAAATATTTTTTAAGTTTGTATAAAATCTAGAAGGTAAATTAAGATAATTAAATCAGAAAATGTTGGCAATCATCATATACTTCATTAATCAATATATTTTATTATAAAAATATCCCTTTATATTAAGTACAATACAGTAGATGTACCATTATAATGTGTAAAAACAAGTGGTTTATAATACACCGATGTTTTAGATATGTACTACTTTAATCAAATTACGGTAGTAGAGAAACTTCTTAATATATTTCATATGATATTTAACATAATATGTCACATATTTATTTAATTCAACTCTTCCTTTTTGTTTTTCCCAACCCTATAGACAATGCACAACAAAGGCTCTTTTCTGTTGTGGTGGCCTGAGACCTTCAATCCACTTTTTTGTTCCTTTTTCATTTATGTTCCAATCCGTTTTGTCCCTTTCGGGGTCACAGGGCTGCCGGAGCCTATCCCGGCCACCCGTGGGCGAAGGCGGGGGGCATTCTGGACAGGTCGCCAGTCTGTCGCAGGGCCACAATCACACACCCATTCACACTTACATTCACAGCTAGGGACAATTTAGAGTAACCAGCAAACATATGAAGCATGTTTTTGGACGATGGGAGGAAGCCCGAGTCCCCGGAGAAAACCCACGCATGTACAGGAGAACACGCAAACTCCACACAGAAAGGTTCCCCACTGGTGTTCTGTTTCAGGTCCCCCAGCCAGGGCTTGAACCACTGTGCCACTGTGCAGCCCTTTTTTTGCCCCTCTGCTCTAAAATATTATTGATAAAGAAATGTCCTCCCTGCAACTTTTCCCCTCAACCTTTGCGTGCCCCCCTCTTGATCTCCACAGAAACAGAAACTCACTTCTCTTGATGAGACGCTGAAGGAGGGAAGGTTCGGTCACTAATTATGAAGGAAGCTATTCAAATTATTCAGATGCTTGCTTTGCCCCCTCCTCTTATCCCCCTCCCCAGGCAGTGAAGGGTCTTTTCTGTCCCTAGAGAGTGATGTCAGCACGGCCCATTGAAAACAGCCGCCGTGTGCTCTGAGATGAATGCCCTGGCTGAGCACAATGGCCCCAATTTGAATGCCACGCGGATGTATGCCAGATCCGAGCCCCAACAAAAGAAAGAGGGCCACTCTGTTCCCATTCAACTGCGCTGTTAGTTTATTAGCTGTAAATTTGCTACAACTATTTATGTCTTTTGTAGTTTTCGAGTGTTTGTGGAGTTTGAACTGCGTGAACGATCTGCTGGCCGGGTTCCGGACTGGACTGCTACTGAAAAGCATGCTTGTGTTTGGTCGCAGATCTACACGGACTGGGCCAACCACTACCTCGCCAAGTCGGGACACAAGCGTCTCATCAAGGACCTCCAAACGGACGTGACTGATGGAGTTCTGCTGGCTGATATCATACAAGTTGTAGGTGAGAAAACTTGGGATTTCTCCAAAATAAAAAGAGTTCTGGCTGTGAACATGGGAAAATAAAACATTTGTATTTTCACATGTGGGATTGAAATGTACAACTTTGTTGCTGTTACAGGATTACACTTTGTATTTTATCAGGAGTTTGATGTCTTTCTCAGGAAAAAACAAGATCAAAGAAAGACTTAAAACATTTCTGTCTATGACTTGTTTCTCCCTCTCAGCTGTTTCTGAACCCATGATCACAGCTCCTGGTGTTCTGCTTTCTCTGAACATGCTTTTCATCCACCCACATCCAAGTGCTGCTTCCTTAAGGCGGAAAACAGTTTTAAGCTCCTCATTAAGATGTTGACAGTCAAAGTTGGGTGCACTTCTGTGTTTCTGACCTTCGCCCCGCTCTGTGTCACCATCGTCATCCTCATCGTGAGCCCTGTCATTTAGCCTGGCCGTCCCCAGTCTGTCACTGCGTCTGCTGGCCGGCACGCCAGCTGACGGCTGACTCAGTGTGTCAATGGTGGAGTCTGTCTGGCCTCAGCTCTTCCTCCGTCTGAGTCAGGTTTAACAGTGATGAGCGTTTCCTCTGTTCTCATGCTGGAGCGTGCATGTGAGACTCTCTTTAGAGTCATGATCATGTGACAATTCGTACTACTTTTTCTGTTTATGACACAGGTTTTTTTGGCTCATACTTTGAAAAATATATGCAAACGCGTTTGACCACCGAGGGTGGAGCAGAAAGCTCAATGCAAACTCTGGTGTGTTTACCCATTGCAGCGGGTGTTTATGATGTAGACAACAAAGTTTTTCAAATTAAGTGTGAAAAGGATATTAGCTTTGCAATGTTTGATGTAAATGCAACAGAAGAGAAAATAAGAGAGAGTAATTGTGATTACCCTTGGAAGACTTTTTGTGGAAGTTTTAAATAGTTTGGGGGAGTTTTGCATGTTTTAGTCATTTTTCATATTATTTGGAATTTGTTGTTTTTATTTATACATTTTCTGTATGTCTTTACACTTTTGATCTTTGTAAATAATTGATCTCAATTTGTGATTTTTGCAGTTAAAGTAAGACTACATTTATTTCTCTGAATTTAGTTTTTTGCACAGTTCCAGGTTTATTTTGGAATTTCGTCATCTGATCAATAAAATTCCCTTAAAAATCGAAGATGTGGTTGTACTAAAAAGATGGATATGAAGCATTGTCACAAAAACAGTTTTAAAGGTAATTTCAGAAAAATTGGGAAATTTGTATTTCTGAGAATTTCTTTATTCCAATTGTTGTGAATCAGCAGCAGACGAAAAACATCCAGTTTGAAAAAGAAACTATTACTTATGTAGAAATACGCTGTGTGAACCACAGTGTCCCTGCTCCGCTCCATTCTGATGCATCCACTTCCAGACAAACAGATCCATGAACGTCTTGGTTTTCCGTGTCTGAACTGGAATCTGGATCTAAACTGTACAGCTGGATAGTTCCAATAATGCTTGCCTTTTGTTTTGCTCTGCTAATGTTAGCTTGGGGCCGTGAGGGGGTGTAAGCTAGCGGGAGAGCATGTAAACAGAGAGCTCTCAGTTGTGGGTAACGGGAAGGAGGGCGGGGATGCTCCACACCTGTGGTCCCCACCACAAATCAGAAGCAAATTTTTAACAAATTCTTTCTAATGAAGTATGCAGATTATTCGATTTGGGCGAAAATTGCATATTCATAATTAAAAGACCCCTGGGACTGCTTTGACTATAGATCAAATGATGATTGGAGTGGATTTTTAAAATAAAATCCAAAGAATGACTAAGACTATGTGACACAGCAGTGACTATTTTATCAAATCCATCTGACATATTTAACTGGAAAATACCTTTTCCTAATGTTTTGGCATCTGATTTAAAGGACAAAACAATAACTGGACTTTTTGGATATGTAATCGGAGCATTTGGAGCCGGTGAGCTGCAGAGGTCATGAAGCAGCTCTGCATCTCACCGTCTGCGCTGTCAGCTGTGATCTGCATGTCGGGCCTCAGCTGTTGTGGGCCGGGCCTGGGCGAGACGAAGACGGATCCCTGACACACAAACACACGCCCGAGGCCCCTTTAAAAAAACAGCAGCACAACATTGCTGGTCCACCCCCCCCAGTGGCACCATCCCCATTTGCTTGGGACCCAGATAGTGTTTCAAGTCTCAGCTGGACGGGGGAGGAGTGGGAGCTAAGGCACCGGCACGAGCACCTCACCGCTGCCTCACACCCAGACAGGAACGCCACTGTCCCAGTTCACTCAAATTCTAAAATATGGATTATGTTGAGTAAATTTCACTTAAAAAAGAGATTTTTTCGTCACCAATCCTCTTTGTTTTTGTTTCTCCCTCCTGTCTCTTTTTTCAGCTAATGAGAAGATTGACGACATCAATGGCTGTCCCAAGAGCCGCTCTCAGATGGTGAGTGACCCTTTAGGTTCTTCTGCTTACAAAGTAGTGCTGTCCTTTGATTCAGCCTCTCGCTGCTCCCCTGTGGAAGCTGTGGTGTGAAGCCACTTTAAATAAATGTCAGTCTATCTATATTTACTTTTATGGTCCAGCAGGCCACCGGCTGTGAAACCTCTTGGCTCAGACTTCTGGTTGTTGGCGCTCACTTGAAATCATCAGAGGTTTGGGGTTTTTTTGGGGCCACTTTTGCTCTATCATGTTACACTTATCTAAGACGACAGCATTTACCGCATTCTTAAAGCAGAGAGCTTTACTGAAGGGCAAAAATAAATAGTTGAGAAGGGTTAGAATACCATTTCTGTTGTGGGAATTTAGCAAGTGGATAAATATTTTCCATAACCTTTTATGTAACGATCTCTTGTCTTCTCAGTATTTATGTTTTCTATGTGAACTGAACTTAGAAATCCCAAAGCAGAGCTGCCCTCCCGTGCATGTGAGGGGTGGTAAATTGGGGCAGTGTGCCAGCTGAGGAGGTTTTTTTTCTGGCCAGCAGCCAGATGACTGAAGCTCCTGAAAGTATCAGCGGAAGAACAAGAGATACAAACCCGAATTTAACATACCAAGGAGGTGGACGGCACAGCTGATCCCTGAACGCCTCATTCCTAACACACCCACCACAGGGCTGCGTTCAGATTATCGTTTCAGATTGATGAATAGACGACTTTTTGCTGGGCTTGGTTTCTCTCACCTGGTGGACATTAGTCAAGAACTTTTTGAAATGTAGGTTTGGTGAAAACAAACCAACCAGTTAAACTTTAACAATTTAAATACAAACAAGCTTTACATTTTTCATTAAACATAAAAACATCTTAAATAATTGAATAATTAAGTTCTCTGTTATTAAATGTTGGGGGCAAAAATAACAAAACAAAGAAAACAAAGTTTTATATTTAAATTGAATATTTAAATAATAATAATAAAAAAATATATATTATTTTTTATTTCACCAATTTCCAAATTATTTACGACTAGTCATTTGTTAATTAATCTATGAAAATCCTCCCCAAAAGTCTTACTTTTAAATGGTTGATTTTATTTTTAATTTTTTTAAATAAACATGTGGGTACTCTTTATGTTAGTTTGGTTCTTTCCATTAGCCGGGCTGAGCTTTCTGTTTGCCTGTAATCTGGAGGTTTTTGGTTTCGGTGGTCTTGGTTTTGAGGCTTCTGTCATTGGCATCAGCTTCCCTGACATTTGGCCTTGATCTCCAAAAACAGCAACTTTTTGGGGGGGAAAAAGAAAGAAAATCTGCAGATTTCCTGCAATGTGTACATTTTTTTCTGTCATACACAGAGCTGGCTCTTGTTCTGATGGGAGCTGCAGCTGTGTTTGGTAATTATAGAATCCATACAGCAAGTTTCCGATGGCGGCACACGTGCATATCGCCAGTCAACGTCTGTTTGTCTGTTCACAAGCCTGGAAGTTACGGTGGCCTTGAAGTTCTAAACACGCAATGCAAAAATATATTAACGATCACAACAATTAAAACAAGTAGAACAAATGATAAAAAAACATCAACATTACATCTGAAAAATCTAAACTAAATTCCAAAACCAAAATGTGAAAAGACAACATTTTGGAAACAAAAGTACCAAATTTACAAATATTGTAAATAAGCTAACATGGCTATCGCTCCTATCGTGGCTAGCGTGTTCCAAAAAATAATAATAATTCTACATGACATGCTCAACTTTGGGACATCTTGTGGCGCCCGCTGTGCAGTTGTTGGTCACATGACTCAGTTTTGCGAATTATTTCAATTTCGAAACGCCTAAACAACCACCTCCTCCTCCAAGCGCTTGTTCTCGATGAATGCCAGTTTGTTTTTGTTTTTTCAATTTTTGCGTTTCCATCAGGCAAATTTGTTTTCACAAACACAATTTGCACAATTTCATAGTCAATGGAAACATACAATACCTCAGTTTTCCAGTTTCTTATGTTGTTTCTTATTTTTAACATTTCATGTAGATTTTTCTGGAAATTACTTTTGTTTTTCCGAAAAGTTTCCTTTTTTTGTTTCATTTGTTTTAGGGAATTACCTATTGGTTTTCTAGAAATTTTCTTTTGATGTCTAAAGTGTTATGCAGTTTTTAAAAAAATTCTTTATTTTGCTTTTTAAATTATCGTTGGGATCTTTAATACGTTTGTGCGTTAAGTGATTTGTTGATGTGATTTGTACTCCCGCAAAATGTTTCCAAACGGTCACAGCATAGAAAATAGTTTTGGATGATTTTAAATAATCATCTTAATATTATTTTTAAAAATAATGAATGAACTGTCTTTGAATGTGTTTTGCAGCATCCCATGTTTTTTCTAATGTGGTGTTTATGAAGAAAGGCTTCATTTTTCCATAAGAAGCTGCTGTTAATTGTGTGGTTGTTGTGGGCGGCTCCGCCTTAAAGCCGCTGAAGCTGCGCTGAGGGCAGGTGCAGCCTCCGTCATTATGCAAATGTTTGCTCTGTGTGTTGGAGTGTTGTGAGTCAGACACACGCTGCGATCCATTGAGTTTCTTTGACAGCTAAGTGAAAGACGTATTAGAATCCACTTTTACATCGGTCAGTTTCATTGCTTTGAAACTTTTAGGGCTCCCAAAGCAGCTGCTTGTTACCGTTTCACCCGACATTTATCTGCAGATCAACAAAAGCTCAAATAAGCTCCAGAAAAGGGATAAACTGAAGCACTTGCACCTCACACTGTTTATTGGCACTTTAGCCCAAGCAAACATGAGCAGCCATTTTTACAACTGTCACATTCTTGTTAGAAAGGCCCCCCCATCATCTTTGCCACCCACTCAGACTGCAGTGTGTTTGTCTGAGTCCAGAGGGAGAGTCGTGAAGTCACACGGAGGTGCTGGAGCCACACAGGCGGCCGTGCACACAGCGGAAAACTGAAACACTGCAGCAGCTGGAACACTTTGGAAGTTTTTCTGTAGCATAGTTAAAAATAAAAGTCAATACCAGAAATGCTTTTTCATACTCAAAATGAAGCTGCATTTGTTGACTTAAGGCGGGATGATGAAGAAGAAATAGAAAAAGCGGTTTTGCTGATTGCTTTTTCATTTTAATTTTGAGTCAACAAATGCAGCTTCATTTTGAAAATAAAAAAGCATTTCTGGTATTGACTTTTATTGTTAATTATGCTACAGAACATTTCCATAGAAAACCACAAGTTGGAGTTGGATTTGAAAACTTTTGAAACTAGAGTACAGCCATTTAAAAGTTTACGTCTTTTTAACTTTTTGTTACTGTGCACAGAAGCAAACTAAAGTCATGTTCATCACATTGACAATGCAGCCTTTAAAACAAACTTGTTTCAAAACGGATAAGGACTAAGAATCCGCTTTCATAACCTTATTCTTTTTCTTTCCTTTTGTTTCTCAGAGCACAAAACTACAAACTACAGAGGATCAGAAAAATGTTCACAGTGCTTCACTACTTCCACCGTTTCACATATGCTGGTGCCTTTTTAAATGTGTTATCATAGCCTTATTCCAAAATGGATCAAATTCAGTAATGTCCTCAACATTCGTCACACAACACGCCATAGACAATTTGAAATACGCTTTTAAGAAGTTGTTGCAAAAATAAAGAAGAACCTGAGAAACACGCAAGTCTTCACAGCCTTCGCTGTAAAGCTCTATATTAAGATCATTTTTCCAATTACACTAAGGTTACGTATGAAAGAAAGAAATAATAAATCAATATTATTACTTTAATTTTGTTATTTTTTTTAGGCCAGGGAGAGTGGTATAAATAAGCTAAACTTCATGATTAGTGATCTATATTTTCAATTCAGTGGTAAATTTGACCTCTTATAACCTATTTTTGTTCCATAGATATAGAGCAGAAAAGTTTCCTTTTTATAAATTTCTCCAGGTCTGAAACTTTGTAAGAAAAACACAGAAGACCCTCAATAAACCACAATGTTCAATTTTAGAAACATTCCTGGTGAGAGACAGTTCCAAAAAAGGGGCCATTTCTGAGTTTTTTAATATGTTTTGGTCTAATTTAAATGAAAGTTCATAATACAAAGTAAATGCTTGGAAAGAAGATCTAACAAAACAAATTACAAATGAGGAATGGGAGGGTGCTTGTGCTGCAGCTCCAAAGGTGTCAATTAACTCGAGACTAAAATTAACACATTACAAAGGGTTAATGTGTACATATATATCACCAGCGGATTTAAATATGTATAACAAAAATATACCAGATATTTGCCCCAAATGTACGGAAATGAAAGGAGAATACTTCCACTGTACTTGGGAATGTAAATGTATACAAACATTTTGGGAAGAAGTGAAAGTTATAATAGAGAAAATTAGTTTAAAGCAGATCCCACTAGAGCCAAAGTTTTTTTATTAGGTATATTTCTAAAAATACATAACTGCAACAAAGGTGAGAGGGCGTTTATAAATCTCAGCTTGATTCATGCAAAAATCTGTGTTGCCAAATGCTGGAAAAACATAGTCCAAGCATAAACCAATGGTTCCAACAAATGCTGTCAGGGGTCCCTTTAGAAAGAATTCCATATAGTTTAAAATACAAAGTAGAAGAATTTGAAAATATATGGCAACCTAAGCTGTGTGAACTGAGTTATGTCCTCTAATTTACTTACAACACTTTTATGTTTTCACTTTGTAATATCAACTACCCCCCGCTCTAACCCCTTATCCCCCATCTCTGACATCCCACTCTGTTTCTTTCTCCCCTCTTTTGTTTCGTTTGTCCGTTCCAACAAGGAAGTCAAAGTCAAAGTAACGTTATTGTCAATCTCTACAATGTTTCCACATACATAGAAATTGAAAATTCCGTTTTTCTTCAACTCTAGTCTAAACGGGGAAACAACTTCAAATTACACAATAAAACAAATAAACAAACTATAAATAATAGAAAAAAAATAACGTGACTGTAAAAATGAGAAAAAAATGAAGTGACTGTAGTTTAGCTCCTGGAGGACTGGTGGAGGTCCAGTTAGTGCTGATTAGGTAGATGCTGTGTGTATGTCAGGGTTCAGCAGAGCAGGGGGGCAACGGGGCAACAAGAGGGGAGTGGAGGCAGGGCCGGGAGAGAGTTCAGTTTCCTGACAGCCTGGTGGAGAAAGCTGTCTTTGAGTCTGCTGGTCCTGGCCTGAGGACTGCGTAGTCTCCTCCCGGATGGCAGCAGACTGAAGGAGCTGTGGGAGGGATGGGTGGGGTCATCTGCAATGCAGAGGGCTTTTCGGGTGAGGCGGGTGTTGTAGATGTCCTGGAGGGAGGAAGGCGGGCACCGATGATCCTCTTAGCTGCCCTCATGATGCATTGGAGCGCCATACCCCACCGTGATGCAGCTGGTGAGGATGCTCTAGTTGTAGAAGGTGTGCATGATAGGGGGGGGGGGCTTTGCCTTTTCTTCAGTTTGCTGAGAAAGTGGAGATGCTTCAGAAGGAGATTATTGTCTTTGCACCAACCAGCCAGGTGGCTCACATCACTCCTGTAGTTTGTCTCATCACCGTTGCTGATGAGACCCACCACTGTAGTGTCGTCTGCAAACTTGATGTAAATGCTAGAGCTGTGCGTTGGTGCACATACAAATATAATTTTCAAAAATAAAGCTTAGCCTCAAATACAAAAGGGGTTTATACAAATATACACTCAGTCCGTCTGTAGATCAATAAACCCCCCCGGGGGGCGGGGCTGTTGTTCAAACAGTAAAATTAATTAAATCTGCGAAAGAGCGCCCCGACTATCTTGTCAACATGCTGCTATGATGACCGTAATTTGCGTGGGAAAAAACAACTCGCTGCTGCATAGGATGTGAACAGGTGAACAGGTAGAGAGGCGGGGGAGGGGCTTTGGCCTCAAACTCTGTCAGATTTCAGATGTCTGACACAGGAGTCAGATTAAGACTCAGCTTTCACTACGGGAGTTAAAGCAGAGACTTTCTGTAGGATGATTTTATGAAGTCAAACATTTATTTAATTTGTTTTATCTTTACATCATGACAGCAATAAGTCAAAACATTGCTGTTTATTTTTCTTTAAATAACTTCTTTCTGCATGTATTTTACTTTTCAAGTTGGAAAAATGTATAAAGTAAAATGTCTTGCTGAAAAAACATTCTTGCATAATGAGGAAATAAAACACTTTATGTTATTAATTTGTCATTTATTTATTTTTCGTTCTCAAAAAGTATCGATAAGATGTTAAAATACCGATAAGATAATCTATAAGCAGTATCAATAAGAGTAGTATTACTGTTAAAACCTTAACGATACCCATACATACAACACTTGTCTGTATTTTCCATATACATATATTTTTCCGGTTGTTTACTTGGTGATAGTAACGTATAAATAAAGACAGCAGGTAATGCAGGCTGGAAAACAGCTGCACCTTTTCAGAAACAAATAATAGATAATTTGTTTATGAAAGTATTGAGGATTTTGGAGGATTTTTACTTTGGGTGTTGCACAAAATTTGGAAGTTTTTAGCAAGCAGGTCCTGTGGCACCCTTCATACCACGTAGTGCCCATGAAATAGCCCTCAGTCTCAGAAAGGTTGGTGACCCCTGGTCTAAGTAGAGACACTCTTGTTCTTGGGGTGGGGTGTGTTTGTGTGTGTGGGGGGGGGGTGTTAATTAAAGTTGCAATTTTTTAATTGCTGAATCGAGGGGAATGTAAAATCCGTTTCTGTTTTTTTTTCTTGCATTAAAAATTTAATAAAAAGAATGTTAGTGATTAAACGGAAATCTGGGCCTGCCTAAATGTGGTTTTAGGGTAAAGTGAAGATATTCAGTTACTCCTGTTTTGAATAGAAATTAAAAGATCTTTTTTTATGACATTCAGCTGGTTTTTCCGCTGTTGAGCTTTCCAGAACATTAATGTTTCAGTATTTCAACATGCTGCTTACCAGCTGATAAGGTAATAAAATGTCCCTCTGAGTCAGCTGAACAGAACTGGTGTGGTCACATGTGGACTGAAAAGAAGAAAACAGTTGGATGATGTTGCCTACAACAACGGAATAAGAAAAAACAAACCTATTTATAGCAGCATCTTTTACATAAATAAAGAAAGGGGGCTTGCAAGAACACAATTTGAAATCTTGATGCAAATGAAGCAACTTCTCTGCAGCAGAAAAAAATAGCCATAAAAGTGTTAGTTTATGTTTTTCTTTTCCTACCATCCAAAATCTTTATTTTTGTAAATCTCAACTGATTTGCAAGCTTGGCATTAAGATTGCTTAAAAACATGCTGGTTGGATGTCATATGCAGGTTTCATAATTGGCACTTGCAAAAGAGAGGCGGCATCAGCTCCAGCAGAGAGAGGGATTCCCCTAAACTTGTTTCCAATTTTCCTGCTTAGATGATGCTCGAGTTGGTCATCTGCTGCAATCACAGTTAGTCAATTCCCTGCAGTTTAATAAAGTGGACTCCATAGTAGGGTTGTGCCGATGGACGATATCATCGTCCATCGTGATGGGTGACTGACATCCCGATGGAGAGACCACCATCGTGATGCCACGCCCCCGCCACGTTGCGCGTCGACACCATAAGCCGCGGTTACATGTACAAAATATCTTGATGGGATCAATGGTCGGATTAGAATCCAACCGTGTACATGGGCCCAGAAAAATGTTTTCAGAATATAAAAACCTTCACTAAGGTCACACTTTCCGTCAGAATAAATCATTCGCACATGCGCAGTAGGGTTTGAAAAACGGAAGGATATAAATTCCGCCGAGCGGCTTTTTTTTTCAAACTTTATTGAATGTAACAATTCAATACAAAACATTGTTAAACAGCGCCGAGCGGCTATATACATTGACATGTCAGTTCGGTAAAATACGAGATGATCTTTTAAACGTGCTTTTAATAATGTTACGGTTATTATGAAACACCTGTTCGCTCATCATTTGAATTTTAATCCGTGTGGTCAGTGCTTTTTCTGAACGAAGCCAGGATTAGCAGTATGCTAACACGGGCTAACAACATTAGCTTTGGGTGGTGCTGCTTGCTGGCTGCACGTAAACATGTGTGTCTGACCAATGTCAACTTTTAGAGAAATGTTGACATCGACTGGTTGCCGTAAATTTGTAACCTTCTCTTAACCTTCTCTTAGACGCTGCCATCGTGCAGCGTCTAAAAATGCAACTGCTGCCTCCCGATTACACCTGCTGAATTTACTGAAAAACTTGCATTTAGGTCGCTGGAAGGTGGCAATTTGATCTACTAATGATAAATGACTGCATTTTATCACTATAGTAACAGCTGATTAGTAAAATTATCTGAGCACAAAAAAAACTGAAAGACAGTATCAGCATGTCATTTTTTTTTAATTAAAACTGTGATATGAGCAACGCCTGATTTTTGATAGGAACGTTTCAGTCACTGCAACTTTATCTTTAAAGGAAACAACAATGTTTTGGTCTAGAACAAACCAAAATTAGTCATTTTCTGTCTGCAAGGCGTAAAAATTCTGTCGCATTTCTTTACAAATAACACTGACGTCAGTATCAGTTTGTAAACGCTTTTAGCTTGTAAGTCCTGTTAGCTCAGACACACTCAATGCCTCTGCTCTCTCTCTTTTCCTTCCTCGCTCTTTCTCTCTCTTTTTTTCCGCACACACACTTACAACCCTGTGATATTAGGGAGTTGGTTCAGAGGGCTGCTGCTGTGACAGCGGCACGCTGGACTGATGGAAAGCCGGACAGGGCCAGAACTCTCTGGTGGGTATCGGAGGAGGCGGCTTTAAAGAGCTGACATTGTTGAGAGGTACTTTGACTGTTTGAATGGTGAACTCTCCTTTTTTATTCGAGTTTCTTTATGTGTGGAGTTACAGCTGTGGTCCTGCAGGTTTACTTTTACTTGAGTCGACAGTCTTGCTGTCATTTCAGTCATGTTAATGCAGTAACATGACAAGTCAAAGTACTCTACAGGTTGACTAATTAAAAAAAAAGGTCATTATTTTCTTTCTATTTTTCTGTCTTATCACACTTTTCACACATATTGACATCCATCCTTTTTCCTGGAATTGCATGCAGAGTTTTAGACGTGAAGGGAGAGATTGAATCATCTTCCTTCTGTGGCTTTTTAAAAAGCAGAAGGTTTCTGTATTTTTACCCCTCCATTAAGCATTACTGGGGTGCACTTCAGCAGGACAAGCCTGCAATTCATGATAGGACATCCCACTGAATCACGCTTTACAAAGAAAACGGCCATTTGAGCTTTACATTTCCTGCAATAAACAGGAGCTGCTGCGTTTGTCTGGTGAGGATGCAGTTTGTATTTCTAGAAGTTTTCTGGTCAGGAACCATGTGGTAGTCAAATCGATCTACATTGGTGCTGCTTCTGTGTTTTCTCCTTTCTCCAACCGGCACATATGTGCAGCCTGCTGACAGCTGTTTCTCAGGTCAGAGGTCATAGAAATGACAGCAGGAACCACGCTGCAGTTTCAGCTCAATGAAGGACTCAGAGCCTCTTGGCCTCTTCACACGCTGAGAAGACTCACATCAGTGGAGTTTGAGGTTGCAGTTAAAGTGCTAACAATGTCAACAGTGAAGGCAATCTGAGAGACAGATCAACCAGCAACGAGCAATTGCAATAAAGATGAAGTTTTCCCATGTTAGCTCTGATTGGAGGCTGGGTGTGTTTCACAAAGTTGTGATCAGATAGTTCCTTCTAGCCATTAGAAAATAAAAGGAGTTTTTTCTGTTAACAGTTAGTGTGGTAAAACGTAATAGTAGCTTTTCCGAAAGCCTTAGTCGCAACTGCCTTTACGTGTGGATATGGGTCGTCTGCAAATGGGCAAAACATCAAAGTCGAAGACCAATCGATGAGCCAGTGAAGCAAAAATGTTTGTCTTACAGGCATGCTGCATGCGGTCATAGTGAACACTGAGTGTAAGGGTAAGAAAGCATGAAGTAGGTAAAACATTGACACCGTACAGATTTTTCATCTTTTCAAACCCCCCACCCCCCCAACCGATAGAGTTGTTCAATTGAGAAGTGTTGCTGATTGTTCGATACTAGGAAATTAGACAATCAGGGCTTAGTTTGTGTGGATGTCCTAAAGGCTTCCTACGGCGATTAGACATCACCTGCGCACCCCGTCCGTGCAGCAGTTGTGTGCAGTCAGTACTTGCACCTTACTAACATGTGGAGTAAGGGCACTGTCTGACAGCATCACCTGTGAGTCAGAAGTGTGTGAAACTTACATTAGTCTAACGTATCAATGCATTTACCACACACACAATTGTGCTTTCAACTTTCATGACCTCCCTTTTGGTGGTTTTACAAGCCTGAAGGGAACTGCAAGACACACCTTCTCTCCCCTTAAGATACAGCAGCTCCTCTCTACAACCCTCCACAGATCCAGACAACCCAAAAACGCACAGCATCCGTACAGATTAACCCCTGTATGGGGTCATTAGACTAAAGCATACTCTTTTAACCCGGAGATGTCGCCAGCAACACCGTAATTATACTGTGCTTCTTTTTACTATAATATTACCTTGCTTTCATTTCCAGTTTATTTACTGTACACTTAATATAGTAAAAAAGGAGATCTTCTGGTTCTCTGACGACAACTTCTTTAGCAGATTTTAGGCCATTTTCACCTTTTTACTTAGTTCATTAGAGTCACTCTTGCAGCTGTTTTTGGCCAAGTTTTTGGCCATATTCACATTGAATGAGTTTATAGATCAATGCAACACCATGCAGAGACAGACATTCCTTTATTTTACACAACTAAACATGCCTGCTTGAATAAAACTAACAGATTTCACAGAGAGTATATACAAACTCAACACACAAAGGTTCCCACTGGGACTTGAACCAAAGACATCTTGCTGTGAGGGGATAGTGCTAACCACTGCCCCACCATGTCAACACACTTTCAATGTAGCTATAATAAAATGGTTAATAAAAACTAAATAATAACGTTTTAACCCTATAAAAGCCATACCATAATTGTTAAAAGTATTGGTACATTCAGAAAAGAGGCATAAGACTATTTTTAATTCTTTCTCCCAATAGCTTTCCAATGTACACGTGTATATGCTTAGCTAGATTTTGTTCACATTTTGATGCCATACTTGGCAGGCTTCTTGGCTACGTACTAGGAGTGTAGGGAAAAATCTATTCGGTGATACTTGTATCAGTTTAAAATGCTTTCAAGACGATATTTATTTAATTATTTATGTTAAATACATTTTACAGCAATTATTTTTCTTAAACTGACTATATTTTCAGAAGTTTATTGTTAGACTTTACAGTGTTTTTTCTGTGGTTTAGCTCATATCTTGCAACAGATATTACAGATATTGACATTTTCTTAGCACGGGTTTTATGTGTCTCAGTGCATGTTCCAACTGGTAATGTGCAAACAGCTTACAGTTAGCAAGATCTCCCAATTAACACTGTTTTTTAGTAGTATATTCTAAGTCTAATTGATGTTCTTTTCAAAACCCTCTAAACATTATTTGAAAAACAAATTCTATTGTTACTGACCAAAGTTGTCTGGCTGAATACAAAATTAGAGAAAACTTTAAAAATATTCTAGCATTCACAAATTCATATCTAAAAACCCGATATATACCAGATATATATATACTCAATTGTAATTACAAAATAAAAGCTTTAATTATTCTGCTATTCAAAATGAACTATATATCTTATAAATAAGGCAACATGTGGATTCAAGGTGAATGATTTTCAAAAGACTTTGACAGACCTTTTACTAGCTTGGGTCTTTGACCGGCATTTGGACACTTTTGGATAAATTCTAAGGACGAACCTGAAAGCAGAAGACATAACAGACTGTAAGACACAGTGTGTCCTACTTAAGCGATATTTTGGAATTTGATTTGATGGGACTGTTTTTATGCCAATGCTTGTACTTTTTAAGACTTCAAGAGGCAAGATTATTTTTTAGCAGATTTTGTTGCAACTATTTGCCAAATCTCATGCTATACTCGAGACAAATTTGCTTTAACAGAGTTGCTCTACTGTGTTTTTAAGTTTGCAAACAATGTGGCATGTAAACTATTTTCTGTTTTATAACTTTTGTAATTTCGAAACAACAGATCCATGAAATATCCTAATAAACAAAGTGAAATTAATCAACCTAGAAAGTAACAAAAGAGGCACCAATTCCAATAAATTTAGTTCAGTGGTTTAGGACTACTGTAACGTTCAGAATGAATGGAAACAAGTCTCTAGAGCATTTAGCTGATGCAGGTGAGCATGATATTCAGTAGGCATATGTATGATCACAAATAGATAAGTTATAATTTTAATTAAATTATCCAATGGGTAACTTTATAAAAATAAAAAAAATAAAACAACCAAAAAAAACCTTTCCACCAAGAGTGATATTGAATCTAAAATACAATGATGTAATTATTAAATAAATAATAATAATAATAATAGTAAAGTATGTGGTATCAGGGGATACATTTGTGCTGTCAGCTTGATTTTTTACTGTGAGTGACAATGTCTGGTTTGTGATTGGCCATATTTTCGTGGGCGTTTTTCTTATTGTATTCTGATTCAGAGTAACTAGGAAATTACAATAGTGACAAAGATGATTCCCACAATTCATTGTTTTTTACTGTGAATTCCCACAATTCATTGGTGTTTACAGTAAAATACCGTAAAACCTTGGTACAATATTTTGCAGTACAAAGGGCAGTAAAATACTGCCCAGTCGACAGAAATCTGTTACAGTGAGGCTGAAAAAGTTTTATCACAGATTTAGAACTCGGATACTGACACGAAAGAAGAAAGTTCAGAGATCGAGGATCTTTCAGAGTCTCAGGGCAATGTAATTGAAACCCTGAAACCAGAGCTGGTCAACTCCAATGAGACAAACTAGCAGCTATTGGGACAAATAGGCTAAAATTCTTCATTTGGTTTACAATTCTGGTCCCTATGTTACTGTAGATGAGCTTCTTGTTGCATTTACTGGGTGGTGTCCTTTCAGACAAAACATACTAGGGGTATGTATTGGTAAGAGTCTGGCGATACGATGCGTCTCACGATATGATATGTATCGCTATCCCATCTCCAGTGTTACTTGTTCACTTCTGGAGCCCACTACGAAGCACCACAGTGCATGTTTTTCTGTGGTACGTGAAGCAACGAGGCACAGAGTTTCGGTTCGTTACTCATCCAAAGCAAAAACAAAGCTGTACATGCGTCATAAAAGCAAAAACTACAAGGCTGACTGAACATTTAGCATTTAACACAAGCTGATTTTTCCGAGGTCTTGTTCTTTTGGTGCGGTGCTCAAAGTTGCTCAGTGTGCTCTGCTGCCATCTAGCAGTCAGGGGTTTAAGTGAGAAACAAGATTCAGACGCTGAAGGATGCTCATAAATAATTAAATAAATATAGTCTTGACAGCATTTTAAACTGATACAAGTATCGCCAAATTGATTTTTCCCTACACCCTTACTACGTAGCCAATAAGCCTGCCAAGTATGGCATCAAAATGTGAGCTGCCTGTGAACAAAATTTTGCTACGCATATAAGAGGTTCCGTTTGTGCCAAAAATATGTTTTTGTGTCAACTGTCTAAGTCTTTGATCCATTGTCTATGTTTACTGAATGAGTTCATTGAACATTGGTTCATGCGTTTTCTTTAAAACTTTATATTTGTCTTTGTTATTGTCATTACCCCCTGTCGTCAGGAAAGTCCTTAGCAACCGTTGCTAGTGTCGTTAGCTACGACGCTTCCCACTTGTTGTTTTTCAAATTTTGCCAAAGTCGTCACACAAGTCCTTTTTTAACGGCTGGTAAATTGTTTCTTGTACTACCGCGGTACGATAAAAAGGTTTATTAAAAGCCGGCGCTAGCGTTAACCATGACAAACACTTTTTTAAAGTAAACTTTATTGATTTTCCTGCAAACGCTCATTGCCAGAAAGAAGGGGGCGCATGCATACAACGCTTTCACTTTCCCCAAGCGACTCTTGCCAATCGTTTCAAGTTATTTAGAGTATGGCTTCAATTAAATCTGAAGATGAAACTATTATTTAAGTCTTTTAAAAAAATAACTGATTTTTATCAAAAATGTTGTCACAAATCGGGTGGAAAACGAGGAGCAGACGGGCCAAAATCTTTGACTGGATTTTTCTTTTTTCTTTTTAATCTGTTATGCATTTATTTGACCATGAGGTGGCGCTCTCGGGACCAGGATAATTCTCTTTTGGGCGCCTCTGCTCCTCGTTTATCCATCAGATTTGTTTGATAAAGATCAGCTATTTTCCAAAGACTTTTAAATAATTGTTTCATCGCCAGATTTAATTGAAGCCTTAAAACTATTAACAAGTTGCTTCGGGAACGTGGAACCG
This sequence comes from Oryzias latipes, assembly GCF_053564925.1. NCBI lineage: Eukaryota > Metazoa > Chordata > Actinopteri > Beloniformes > Adrianichthyidae > Oryzias > Oryzias latipes. The sequence goes on from NC_136239.1 coordinate 7,971,550, forward strand.
TTGTATGCATGCACCCCTCCCCTTCTGGTAATGCGCATTTGCAGGAATATCAATAAAGGCGTTTTTTTTCAAACGTGTTTCGTTCCGTGGTATTACAGGAAACAATTTACCGGCCATAAGGACTAAGTTGAAAACTTTGGCAAAATTTGAAATACGACAAGCTGTAAGGACACGACATGGGGAAACGATGAAGCTAACGACACTACCAACGGTTGCTAAGGATTTTTCTGACGACACTGGGAAACGACGTAGCAAACGACATAATGGTTGCTAAGGACTTTTCTGACGCCGTAATGAGACGACTTGGGGAAACAACAATAATAAAGACAAATGCAGAGTTTTAAGCATAAAGCAAGCATATACATCACAAAGCAAATAAAAAGTAATAATCAAAGAAGCATGGGCATGCAGAAGATATTGCTTTGTAGTACATAGACATGTATGAGGTTCCATTTGTGCCAAAAATATCAAAATGTGTTTTTGCGTCCACTGTTATGTCTTTGGTCCATTGTCTATGTCTACTGATCGTGTTTTTGCGTCCACTGTCTATGCTTTGGCCTCATTGTCTGTCTATTGAACGAGTTCATTTTACATTGGTTCATGTCTATGTGCTACTAAGCAATTTCTTCTGCATGCCCATGATTCTTTGATTATTACTTTGTGATGTATATGCTTGCTCCATGCTTAAACTTTGCATTTGTCTTTGTCATTGTCCTTATCCCATGTCTAAAAACGCGTCAGGAAAGTCCTTAGCAACAGTTGCTAGTGTCGTTAGCTACAACGTTTCCCCGTCTCTTGTCGTTAGATCATCGATCTTGTTGTATTTCAAATTTTGCAAAAGTTGTCAGAGAAGTCCTTTGTACGGTCGGTAAATTGTTTCCTGTAATATCACGGAACGAAACATGTTTAAAAAATAAACTTTATTGATAATCCTGCAAACGCGCACTGCCAGACAGGGGGGGGGGGGGGGGGGGGGTGCATGCGTACAACGGTTTCGCCTTCCCTTTTAAAGTTATATAGTTTTAAGTTATTTAGAATATGGCTTCAATTCAATCTTGTGATGAAACTATTATTTAAAAGTCTTTTGAAAAGTAAATGATCTTTATTCAACATGTTGTTACAAATCTGATGGATAAACGAGGAGCAGAGGCGCCCAAAAGAGCCTTATAGTGGTCCAGAGAGCGCCACCTCATGGTCAAATAAATACATAACAGATTGAAAAGAAAAGATCAAAATCCACTCAAAGATTTTGGGCCGTCTGCTCCTCTTTTAACCACCCGATTTGTGACATCATGTTTGATAAAGATCAGCTATTTTTTTAAAAGACTTAAATAGTAGTTTCATATCCAGATTTAATTGAAGCTAGACTCTAAATAACTTAAACAAATTGGCAAGAGAGTCGCTTCGGGAACGTGAAAGCGTTGTACGCATGCGCCCCCCCCCCCCCCCCCCCCCTTTTCTGGCAATGCGCGTTTGAGGGAATATAAATAAAGTTCATCTTAAAAAAGTATTTGTCATGGTTAACCCTAGCGCCGGCTTTAATGAACATTTCTTTTTTCATTCCGTGGTAGTACAGGAAACAATTTACCAGCCGTACAAAGGATTTTTCTGACGACTTTGGCAAAATTTGAAAAACGACAAGATCTATGATTTAACGACAAGACACGGGGAAACGTTGTAGCTAACGACAGTAGCAAACGTCGTAGCTAACGACAGTAGCAACGGTTGCTAAGGAGACGACGCATGAACCAATGTTCAATGAACTCGGTCAGTAGACATAGACAATGGACCAAAGACATAGACAGTGGACACAAAAACAGATTTTTGGCACAAACGGAACCTCATAGACATGAACCAATGTTCAATGAACTTGTTTAATAGACATAGACAATTGACCAAAGACAGACAGTGGACACAAAAACATATTTTTATATTTTTGGCACAAATGGAACCTCATACGCATAGCATATTCGAGTGTACACTGGAAAGCTATTGGGAGAGGGAATTAAAAATGTAGCCTTATGTTTCATTCCTAAAAGTATATATAATAATGTTATAATCCAATAAAGGTTTTTGTTGATTTAAACACTTTTTTTGACTGTTTTGAGTGGATTTACGGGACAAAATGACCCACAGTATGATCAATTTACTTTTTTTTTTTTACATATTACAAGGGTTAAAAAAAGCTCTTAAAGTGTTAAAGAGAGACTCTTTGATTTTTGTTTGACACATACAATGTTCAGTTTTAGAGACTCTTGTGTTGCTAACTGCACTACTTTAAGCACCATGTTTGCAGAGATAAAACTATTTGTCTGGAGGTAAAATGGGAGAACAATGACTGTGCCACACAGGGACATCGTTTGCATTCAACCTTGCTTTGTTTGCTTATGGACAACAACAGCCTGTAGACTTTGATCATTTCATCATTCCAGCCCATTGGTTTTGTTTTATGGGATTTACTTTATGGTCATGTGCACCACCCATCCGATTCCCTGCACAATAGCTTACATGGTCTCTTCCCAAAGCCTATCTGCCTGTCTGGCTCTGCAGTGACAGCTCAACAGGTTCAGGTTGCCAAGGCTGCTGTCATAGCAACTGAGTTGCTATAGATGGTTTGCCTCAGTGCCTTTGCTTGAAAAAAAAGACGTTACTTTGGTTTGAATTAAATTGTTTTTACTTTACAAGATCCAAAGATTCTTACTTTTGAATTTTAATGTAAGAAATTGTTATCAGTTACATCTATTTTGCCTTCAGGAAGTTTTTAACTGCCAGACGTTCTAGTGTTTTTTTTATATAGTAAACAGGAAATATATTTAAGTTTACTTTTGTAAAAACAAAAAGTCTTATAGCATACCTTGCTATATTTTTATATTGCAAATCCTTTTAGAATTGTGTAGTTTCCTTAATAATCGCTGCTATGTGTATTTAGCTAAAGGTACAAATAATGTGTGAAAGCAGACAAAACTCAGACCGTCATCCTCCCTCACATTATCCAAATGTGCTCATTTGAATTAAACGTGATCTGTGCCTTTCCCCAGATTGAGAACATAGATACCTGCCTCACCTTCCTGGCAGCCAAAGGCGTCAACATCCAGGGTCTGTCTGCTGAAGGTAAATTTACTAACAACATTTTTCAAAAATCCTTTTTATTTGAACTCTCTTTTACCAGGAAAATAGGGCATATTTCAGGTAACGACTGGGTGACTGCACTGCAGAAATCCATTTGATAGTTTAACTGGAATTTGCATTTAAGAAGATTTATTTTTGGTCAAATCTGGATTTTTGCTCCATGCCAATGATCCTGTTTATAACTTAGAGGTTAATTTCTAATGAACTGCTTCTGGTCTACAGAAACTATGTCCTAGGAAACGACACAGTATTTATTTTGTCTACAAATGGCATAATCATAGTTTAAAGAGCACTGGGAACAATTTGAAAAAAGATCAGGAGATGATCGGAGTGGAACTTTCAGAAAGTGAGATCAGGAAGAAAAAAAATGATTAAAATTTGGGATCAAATTTTGTATGAATAAAGTGTGATCTTTCTTTTTTCAGGGGTATCGCCCAGACCCAGTGCACGTTATGATGTGAAAGCTGGAATGTGACAGTGCTGTTACGGATTTATCAGAAACCTTTGACTTGTTCTCCTTGTATCTCCATTTTCCCCTACAGAGATCCGCAATGGGAATCTGAAAGCCATCCTCGGCCTCTTTTTCAGCCTGTCCCGCTACAAACAGCAGCAGCAGCAAAACTTGCAGCCCAGTCTCCCCCCCACAGCACAGCCTCAGAGCTGTCACCCCCCCCTCAGCCACCAGAGCAGTGCCCCGGCTCATCTCAGCCAATCTCCGCATGGGAGTCTTATCGCCACAGCTCAGAAAACAGCCCAGTCCGAGATGCAGTCCAGGTGATGCTCACCTGCCTCTTAACCTCTAAATCATATAAACAAATGTTTCTGCAGGTTTTTTTTTTAAAATTATTTTCATGTCTCTGCAACTAAAATCCATTTCTATCTTCCTGCTCATGCTCCATGTCATTTATATCTTTGCTCTCTTCCATGTCTCTCCTCTCTTTTCTTCTCCTCTAGGGATGTGATTCAGAGTAAACTGCTCAAGTTTTCCATTGGTCAGAAAAAGACCTCTAGGTCAGCTTCACTTGCCCTTCTTCTTTTTTCCCTTCCTTCTCTTGCCCCCACTGCCCCCTCTGTTCTGTCCTTTAAATAAGGAAGTAGAAACTGTCCTCAATCAGTCCTGAAATCGGTTTTCTTCTGCAGGGACCTTATTGTTGTTTCTTTGTCTGTGATTAAGGGCAATCTCTACTACAAGCACAATGTATTATGCATGAGTGATCTGCCGATATGGAGGAAAGCTCAAGGCTCCTATTTTGGACAGTTCCCTTCCTGTCTGGCATCATGCTTCATTTGGCAAGACTGCTAAATGGACTGTGAAAGACCTTTAGATAACCTCCTAAGTAACCCTGTGTGTGTTCAGAGGGTGGCACACCCCTGGTGGGGGTATTGAAATGTGTGTCACAGTTCACCTTTATTACAACTTTTTTTTTAGTATAACCACTCTTTCTTTTATTTATGTTTCTAGCATGCAGGGTCAAAGACTGTAATGATGCACTTTAAGACTGGATGCAGGATGCGGTTTTGCATGTTGCCCCTCCTATGTTTTATTTGCTGTCATCCTCCTGCCCCTAAACCCCAGGCAGATCCAACGCTGTGCAACAATCCCCTCTTCTGTTCAAAATGTGTAACTACAAGCCGAGAAGCTAAGAGTGTTTAACATTTAATTTATAATGAACAACGTAACCACAACATTTGGACTTTAATGAGCCTAATTAATAAGGAAATGCAAAAATAATGAGATTTATTGCTGCATCTTGATGTTTAATGTTTGAAAAATTCTGCAACCTCCATTTTAGAGATAACATTTCTAATAAACCAAAGTGAAAATCATTTAGAATTTTGCACGGTAAAAAGGCTCCAACTAAGGACCAATTCTTTAAGCTTTGTAATTGGGATGTTGGTTTTAAATTATGTTTGATGCATAAATCAGGGCTCTAAATTAGCACCCGCCAAATGTAGGTAAAACTTTAATTTGGCGGGTAGAAAAACTGTTTCAGTGGCATTGTTTATCAAACTCTCAACCTGTTTACCTCCACACTTACCAACCACAAACGTCCATCCCAGAGTTGCTTCAAACATTTCATTTTGACTTTATAGTCACATACACCGCAGCCAGAGGTGCATTCAGGGTGCATGGAACATCCGCACTTCTGGTAATTCTCTGGTCATTTCTAGCATTTTACTCACACTGACCTCAGCCATTTCATTGTACATATTTAAGATGACCAAGTCTCACAACTACAACTCATTGTAAGAACACACAATAATACATAATATTGCACATATAGACATGTTTTGTCTATGCATGAGATTTAAATATGAGTCATATTATAGTGGACTAAAGAGTTTTTATTTGCTTATCAGTCCAACAAGTTTGACTTTCCTGCTGATGAATTCATGCTTTATTAATTATGAGATGTGTAACTAATTGGTCTGATTATAAACAGCCTGATGTTCTGCAAGGCAGCGCATTATCTACTCTAACGGATGTGAGTCAAATGTGCAGCATAACCCGCTGCATCTGAGCTCACAGCCCTGAGGGTCAACCTTCTTTGTAGGTCTGAATCAGCAGGCAGCCCAATGCCAAACAAGACCAGAGGAATAACATCTGAGTTTATCTCCAAGCCACGCCTTTTTTAACAGGTGTTTGACACAGCAGCAAGCAGAAAGTTTGTCTTATTGGCTAAATCTGTGCTTAGATACTTATTAAAGTCCAAATTAGCATGCATCTTGGGAGATTTTGCAACTTTCTAAATGCAATATGTGATGCACAACCTCCAGCTTTACATTGTGAAACAAAGTAAGCTTGTGATGCGAGTTGTATTATTGTTCAGGTAAGACTGGTTATGATGTAGGACTTTTTTCTCAAATTTTTAAAATTTATTTATTGGTAGTAATTTCTGTGCTATTAGAATCACATGTTTTGTCTTGGAGCGCTGTGAAGGACACACAGTTGTCTACTGATAAGCCTGAAGCCATCTGAAGCCCTTCAAACAAGTGCTGACGTGTAGACCAGTGTTCATTTAAAAACAAAGAGCCTGTTGCGTTCTTTATGTCTCATTTCTGCCTTTATCACAGTTTCTGCTTTGCTCCAAACTGTAGGCTACCTGGCCCCACAACAAGGGTGTCCACTGCAAGCAGTGACTTTCCTCCCCGAGGCTTGGTCAGTTCTTCTGGAAACAGACGTAGCCAGGCCTTCAGTGACAAGACCAAAGCTAGCTCTCAACTGGTCAAAGGTAGGACTGCTGCAGTCACTGTCAAAACGAAAGCACCAAAAACAATATTTCAATCCTCACTCTGTGGAATGCTCGTGTTTCATGTTTATTCTACTCAAAACTAACTATTTCTGTGCCATGATCATCATCAAGAAAAATGGCTTTATCATCAATTATTCCGTTTTCATTGGAGTTCAACCAAACCAAAGTTTTGTTTTTATCTGACTGGTGCTGTAGCACCGAGTGTCCCTTTTATCCAATCATCTGTAGTGAAGCCTAAGGTTTCTCTGATCAATCTTTTCCATGTTCAGATCAGGTTAAAGTGCCCTTAAATCGTGTGATCAGCAGTTTTACTGCAGGTGGATGAAAAGCTGATCAGGAGCAGTTTTGGTCTGTTTGTCCTGCTGGCCATAACAGAATTCCGGTAAACCGTTCAATCGTCATCAATCAATTAGACATTTTAGACCATTCTAAATGTGCAGTTTAAACAAGGAAGTTACTTTTCACTTGTAATTAGAGTGGAGTTAGGGTTATGGTTAAAATATGGGTGGACATTCCAGCAAAGGAGTCCTAGCCAGGACTCCCTTGAAAAAGAGATTCTTAGTCTTAATGGGACAATTCCTGGGTAAATAACGGTTAAATAAATAAATAAAAATGTGCATTTTTGGCCACACCGTTTACTTTTGGTCAACATGAATTTTTTATCCGTTCTTGTTCTTGGTCGCATGCATACACGTGCAAATAACATCGCCCATTAATCAAAACAAAAGAGTTTTTGTTCTCAGTTCTGTTGTTGACCATCTCTATGATTGAGTGATGCAGCGTCCGTGATGGTCTGTCTGCATCATTTCTGTCTGTAAGGACTGGTTTCCGGATTTTTCTATCTGCCTTGCCTGGTTTGCGTCAGTGGAACACATTGGACATGTCACCTGCACTCACTGACCTGGACTGAACTCCTAGATCCTGTACTGCTGCTGAAATTAAACTTTCCACTAATGTGGACACCTATCTGCTTGGTTCTGTTCCTGCAGGCCTTGGACCTTAAGAGTCTTATGCAGCATCCTAGCTGGAATAATTACTGCTGTGTTTTGGGCTGAAGTAATGTTGCTCCTGAAATTTGAGCCTGAGTCTTATCTTGTATCTGAAGCCAATTGGAAGTTTGGGGCTCCAACCCCCACAAATGACCACAGAGACCATTCGACCATTTGTGCCCTCCACATCTTTTCCAGACCCTTTGTTTGCTGTTCTCTCTGCCTTTCACCACAACTTTTCTCCACTCTTTTTCCATTGGATCATAAGTTAGGTTTTCTGTGTGTGCTCTTTCTGCCAGCGTCCTAGACCTTGAGTTATGTCTTGTACTGGTCTAAACATTGATCTGGTGCTACCCCAGAACTAAAGCCCCTGTGATTCGTTCAGGCCAGACGTAGTAGCATTTACTGTTGTCAGACAGTCTCCCTATATGCTGGTGAAACTTCCTCCTCGCTCTTTCACTCTTTTAAGAATTATTCCCAAAAATTACCCCATGGTCATCCTACCGGCTTAGTGTTTGAGGGATCTGATCTGTGAAACCCAAGTCAATGATAACTTGTCCTGACTCAATCTGACCCATTACTGCTTGAGCTGGCCAGTACTCACTCTTTGGTAGTGTTTAATGACCAGTTTTAGTTTGGCACTTGTGACTATTTAGTTGTCTGGCGCTGAATCCAGACTGTGTTGACGTATACAGTCTAACCACAGATCTCTTCATTACTGAGTTCTGACCACAAAAAGAGAAAGTTGTCCGTGTTTAAGCACTGACAACTCAAGATAGAACTTTTTGGTTTGTTGGATGTGGACAATCAGTGGTCACACTTGTGCTTGTAGTTTAGAAGCATGTTTTTGTGTGTATTTGACAGAATTAAAACATAGTTTTCTAATTTAACGGTCAGCTGTGATGGTTCAATGTGGTTTCAAAACTGGATTCAGAAGTAAACCGTTTGTGAGTAATTCGGCAAGACTTTTGCAAAAAAGAAATCTTGTATATTAAAGACAACCCAGTTGATAAGTAAATACAGCATATTCAGGTTGTATTCCAATGGCGCATAAACACTAAATCATAAGAATGACTTCAGGGCTCCAGACTAACTTTTTTCACTAGGAGCACAGTGGCCCTCAACTGAAAATTTTAGGGGCACAACCAGAAAATTTAGGGGCGCATACTGTAAATCAACATGCTAACCAAATCTACTAATTTCCACTGTATTACTAATAAATACTTTAATAATAGATGCAGAAATTACAATGCGCTGTTTCAAATTCAGTGTCACATTTTAATCTGCACTTTTGAAGATGCAACAAGGTAAACTGACAGAAGAAGGAAAACTGTAAAAGAACGGGCGATGTTCACTGGATATCAGAACAATCGATACAGATACCTGAGATCAGAGAGAGGCTCAAAAACTGATGGAAATTTATCTTGGTGACACCAAATAAGTGCAGCCAAGACGCACAATAAGCGTGTTCGAGATCACCCAGGTGGACGCAAGGCTGTTCAGATCACCTGGTGTGTGACATATATTTTTGTTTTTGCTCCAAAATCACCTGTCAATCATCACAAAAATATCAGGAGAAAGGGGCGGGAGCAGCAAGGCTCTAACCTACCGAACGCAGCTGGAAATTTAGTACTGAACTGACTGAAAGCTGCCCTATGACTACAAAACAATGCATTATGGGACATGTGTCCTGATGGTTTTTGTAGTTAAGTGAGAAATTGAAACAATTTAAAATACCAATTGATTAAAAATAGGCTACATCCATTACAAAACATTCAAATAAATATAAAATATATAATAACACAGATCATACTAAGGGGGAGAGGAATATTAAAACTAAATTGAACTGAATTGAACTTCAACTTCCTGTCCTCCTTCAGTCTCGCTGCAGATTCGCCATCACCCCCCCCCCCCCCCCCCCCCCCCCGCCTGGTCTCCCCAATGATCCAGGCGAGCCGCTGGTTCATCTCAAACACTTCTATCCTTGCATTTTCACCACATGTTTTAAGTGCGTCTCGGACTAAACCGTGTTGTTGCTCGCACGTGTTTAAAGTTCACGCATGTAGGTGTGGGACATTTATTCTCCTCAGCTGACCCGACTCCCCCCAACCGTTTGGTTGGGGGGATGCGACGCCGCGCGCTTAACCGTAACCCCCGTAACCTCCGGGTCTGTGCGGCCCAGAGAAAAGTTCAGCACGGACTGCATGCATTTAGTTGGTTTGTCAGCTCCGCACACGACAACGAAAAGGTGTCATTCATAAAAACTGGCAGGACGCATTAAAATTAAACTTTCATTTCAAGGTGGGGGCCACAAATAGCCCACGGGCCGCAAGTTTGAGACCCCTGCTGTAGACTCTGGCACTGGTACACCAGCCGCAGGTCGGAAGAATGAATCAATGGTTCGCTTGCTCATAGCTCAGATGCACGCACAGGTTGTGATATTTGTCTCCGTTTCCTTCCCACAGATGTTTACGCGCGCTCGATTATCTCTAGGCCCCTCCACGCATTTTAGCCACTTACGCGAGTGTGTGCTCTCGTCTCATGAGTATGTGTGCGAGTTTGTGTGTGTGTTTGCGTGCGCGCTCGCGTCTCATTGATTATTTCATTGATCATTGACTTGCCCCTTCCACGTTTAATGTATAAAATACAAATTTACTGGTCGCACATGTACGACTGGATGTAAAATTCAGTCGCACACTCGCACACTCTCAAATTTTGGTCGCAAAATGCGACCAAATGGTTGCAGTCTGGAGCCCTGGACTTGTAATCCTATTTGTTTCAAAGCAGGAACAGAGATCTGGATTTTGTTGCTATTAATAAACAGTTATTTTGCATCTAGCATAATTAATTTGATCTACAGTACCGTTTTAGAGTCTAGTTCTGGTATAAATAAATGGTAAATGGCGTATACTTATATAGCGCTTGTCTACCTTCAAGGCTTAAAATGCTTTACAGTCACAGACCCATTCACCCAGTCACACACACATTCACACACACATTCACACACTGGTGGCTGCTCCGCTGCCGAAAGCTGGTGCCAACCTCCCACCAGAGGCAAGGTGGGGTTCAGTGTCTTGCCTAAGGACACTTCGACTCAGGGGGGGTGCACGGCGAGAATGGAACCTGCAATCTTACGACCGCCCTACCGCTGCTCCACGGCCGCCCAGATATGTAGTTTATTCGTGGTGAGAGACCAGACAAGATAATGCTGTGAATGTTTGAATGAATGTGTAGATCTTTTCGAAATGGACAATGATAGATAGGGGCTGAATTGTAAATGTGAAGTTTTTGCAGCAGTTTCATGGTAAAGTTGAATGTGTAATGTCTGTACAGTATGAGAGGAACAAGTCTAGGGGCAAACCAACACAAAGGCTCTTGCTCTTGAGAGTGCTTGTTCAGCAAAAACTACAGAATCTGAGACCAGCATTGTGAGTAAGTTAAATCATTTTCCAGTAGTCTTTATTTATTATCCTTGACCGTGTTGCCATTCAGTAGGCCAGGGGTCTGCAACCGGTGGCTCTGGAGCCACATGTGGCTCTTTGGTTAAAGAAAAATAAAATGATACTTTAAATTAACATATTTTTGGACTAAATGCCACATTAGGCAAAAGAAAACAGTCAGACAAATCCAACTTTTTTCAACCCATTGAAGCATAATACATATCACTCTGCAAGGCTTTTGACTACAGTACCAACAATCAATCAAGCACTGTGGCTCTGTTGTTCTAAAACATTTGGAACGCTTTTTTAAACACCATGTGCCACAGAAAATTAATTCCAAGGCGCAATGTCGATTTTTGAAAAAAAACAAAGGATTTTAAGTTTATTATAGGTAGGGTCAATTAGTTAGCACTGGTTTACTTTTTGTTTGCTATGTTTTACAAACATATAGCTGTGATGCACCAGCAAAAGGTTAAAAAAATGTGTTGTGTTTTTTTTAAAATCACAAATGTCATTACACTACCTACAACTTTGCTGCAGCGAGATGATCCAATGGGGCACAGGGTGTATTTTATCTTGAAAGGAAGTTCTGTCAAAAGTTATAAACTATTTCATTTGGAATAAAAATGCTAATTTCTCTTGTTTTACTCATGCCAAAAACAATCATTTATATTGATCATAACAGTAACAAAATCATCAATACAAAGCAACGTTGTAATGAGACTTTGCAGCTCCCCCTGGCTTATCAACCCAAATGGCTCTTTGAGTGTTAAAGGTTGCAGACCCCTGGTGTAGGCCGGTAAGGTTTGGGTTGTAGCTTGAGTACAGTAGAAAACAGTGTAATCACTGTGAAAATAAATGTCAAAGTTCTGGTATATGTGAGTAATTGTGGAGGACCAGCAATGCCACCTTTGACCAGTTTAGTCACCAACCTGAGGGAAAAACCTGATCCTGAACCCCTCTGCTCTCAGTTCCTTTTATTTGGAAGCTCCTCCTCCAACCCTAACACTGATCAGCTCCACTCCCCCCCATTTCTGCACTCTTTTAGTGCCTGGCCTCAGTTTGAGATTCTCCTCTCATCTTGTGTTTACCTTCACCTCTTTCTCTGATCCTCATGGATATCTGCAGCATGCACAAGGTTTGTCAGCTTTTCACCTGAAGTTTTTGCTACAAGTTGTTAATAGAACTGATGGAAAATGTGTTTTTTTTGGTAAATATAGTTTTGTTTTTTTAGATTACCTTGCAGACTTTGCCTAAAATCTAAAAATTGGAGTGTGTATCGATAATAACAAAATCAATAACTTTACTGTGAAAATTTGTCTTACTGATCTGTCAGTAAATGTCTGACACTACCCATTTTTTAAATTTATAAATCAAATCTTAAATGCTACAACTGTAGGTTTAAGGTGTTGCTGCAGGATGGTAATGGACACCTGCAGCCTAACTGTGAGTCTGACGCGGGTCGTGACACCAGACTGAAGTCCAGTTACAGCAGGAGGCTGCAGTAAAAGTATAAAAGCACCCGGGTCGTCTCTTCATCTTTTTGTTAATACAAGCTGACAGACTTTGGGTGTTCATCAGATGACATAGAGCAGAGGGAGCGCTGGTGGCACCAGTGCGTGTGAGTCTGTGCATGAGGATGTGTGAGTGTTTGGCTGACGCTCCTGGTACATGAATAGCCTTCAGATTAGCTGTGGCATCACTGTTTGAGTGTATTCATGTGGAGAATCTTTAAAAAGTTTCAGGCTCCACACAAAAGCCGGCTGTCCCCCTCACTTTGTGGAACACAATGACTGAAAAGCGAGAGGGAGAGCTTTGGAAATTGGAACCTGATGAGTTAGCAAACACCTGCAGCTTCAAAATACGGGATGCGTTTTCCTAATGAAGCTGACCATTTGGGATGGAGGAGCTGGATGTTTCAGACATTGTCCTTCTTTCATTTCCTTTTTTACTTCAGTTGTCACTTTTTGTGTGACGTAACAAATCTGTGCTGGGGGTTTACCATTGACTGTATATGAGGACTGGACTGAGTGACTCCTCTCCCCTGGCATACCAAACAGAAAGTACACACTGGTTCAAAGAAGCCAAAATCCTATAGACCTCTATAGAAAAATGAAGATAAGATAAGATCAAGATTAAGATACTTTATTGATCCCAGCTTGGGAAATTCTATCAGAATTTGGTCAGAATAAACCATTCTTGATCTGATACTTTTTTTTTACATGTTTTTGATAATCCTTTTTTTGTCATAATATTTTTTTAGTGCAAGTTATAATCTGAGCAATCAGATGCCTCAAAAAAGTAGGTGGTCTCACATCCAACGTTCAAAAGGTTGATTGGCAGATTTTCTCTCGCTTGCTTTCAAGTGGTAGGGGTGTATCCTTCCAACAAGCTCACTCCTGATAGGCTAGAGTGGTTGCTACAGAAATGATGACCAACTTTGGACCAATCATTGCTTATTGTCAATTTCTGGCCCCAACATGGCAGAGTCTGTATCGGGGAACAATTGCGACTGAATTGACTTCATTTGGTTGGAGGCACAAGTAAAGCATGTTCCATGGGTGACATCACAGCCATTCTCTCCAGTTCCCCATTTACAGTCAATGGGGTGATGTCACACTCACTTGGTCCAATTCTCATATACACTCAATGATATGCTTACAGTTAACTGTAAGACCTAAGGAGAACAATTATAGTACATTTTAAGGACTTTATCAATCAAACTCCAATGTCTTTAAATTTTTGGCTTCTGTGGCATCAGGTTTGCTCTTAATAGCTCAAAAGAGAGCGCAGACAGGGTGGTCTGTGATTCTGTCCTTTTCTGCATTTACATGTAATCGCCAATGAGTGCACCAATGAAGCATTTACAAAAGAAAAACCTTTAATTCCTTCAAGATGCTTCTCAAAGTAGTATAATAAGCAAACGGCAAAACGGCAGTGGGCAGCTAAATTTGAGGATATGGCTTAAGGCTGCGCAAGGTCATTAGGTTCTTCCTCTGAGAGTGACCTCAAGAAGACTTTATTTTGAAGGGAAAAGATTTCCTTGGGAACAAATGGTGCTTTGATAGAACAAACTTTCAAATAGAAATGAGAAATGGGATGTGAGCATTAGGCCTTAGGTTTCACTGCTGATAGGCAAACAACTCACTGTCATTACGTTAACTGGTTTTATCTGTGAAAGATACATAATTTACAATTTTGTGCCAACTTCCTCCCTTCCCCCATGGCTACCTAAGTGGAGCATGTCGGTCCTGGTCACTGGGTTCAGTCAGTCGACCAGTTGACCCCACCTTCCGGAGCTTCTCTAGCCCCACCTTTCTCATTTTTCCTGACCATCTACTGGGGCAGCATGGACTGCCTGCTGGCCTACATCATAGATTTACTCATCCCAAACCTGCCCTGCTTGTTTCCTTATTTTCTATGCACGTTCATTAATCACCAAAATTCCCATTCTCATTCAGTAGCCTCGGTATGGAACCACTTATTAGCAGCCTGACCCACTTTGCTAATTGCTAACAACTTGCACATCTAATTGGGCGCTAATCACTTCCTAATGACTGCTGTGTTCCCGGCTGCGCTCTCTAAATGCTAAATAGGGAGACAAAAAGGTGGCATTGTGGGTTTGACCTTACAAAAGCACAAGAGACACAAGGAAAAAACTGCAGTGAGCGTTTTGAAACAACACAAACTAAGCAACTGTTTAAACACCGTGCCTAAGGTGTGAATGAATGAGAAAGGGTCGATAATATGTTCTTAGGAGGAATCTAGGAGGATTCTGTTTTTAGATTGACTAAAGGAAACTTTCAATCCATGCAGAAGTATATAAAGTAATCGTTCTATTTTCTGATTTGGCGATTTAGTATATTTTGAAATTTGATTTTTTTTTCTATTAATGCTGAAAAAGAACAATCCTTTATTTGTTGCCTTCAAAAGCCAGGGGTTTGGTGTGAAATATACTTCATAGTGTCTTCGAAGCCCCACGATAATTTAAAATGTTGTTTTTCGGTGTATTTAACATGTTTTGTTCCATTTCTCTGATGATCTAGGGCATATTGAAAGAAAAGTAAAATCAAAGTTGCATTTCTGAGTATTTCTTTATTCAAATCATTGTGAATCAGGAGCAGAGGAGAAAATGCTGTTTGAAAAAGATCCCATTTGCAGTGTAGAAAATACTCTGGGCAGGCCATCTCCCTGCTCTGCTCCATGCTGATTCATCCACTTTCAGACAAATCCATGATCCACGAATATCTTTGTTTTCCTCATCTGAGCTGGAATCTGGATCTAAACTGTATGGCTGGATTGCTCTGATATTGCTCACCATCTTTGCTGCACTACTAATGTTAGATGAAGGGTGTGAGGGGCTGAAAGCTAACTGGGTCGTACACAACAGAGACATCTTAGCAACAGGTAGGGGGATGGGGGGGTGGAGTTGCTATGTGGCAACAGACCTGCCCACAGAGGTGAATTCCTAATGACCTCCTGTTGTTCCACAGAAACTATGTCCTAGCAAACAACATTTTTTTTTATTTTAGCTAAAAAGTTCATAATCATAATTAAAAGACCACTGGGGACCCTTTACAATAAAAGATGATTGGAGCGGGTTTTAAACAGCACAAAAAATCCACAAGCCGTCTTAGATCTCTTCTTGACACAGAAGGCTCTGGTCTTAATCCCATGACTTGCTAGTTCTCCTGAAGACCTTAAAAGAGGTTTTACACCTTGTATCCGTACTCAGATTTCACTTGCATCACTGGAAAAACTTAGAATAAACATTTCTTGTGAATGAGTGCAATAGAACCAACGGTTGCAACTGACATGTTGTGATTCATCGTTCCCAGCCCTCTCTGCATTGGGCTTTTCTCAATGGCAGTTGCTGTTTGAATATTCAAATAATACTGGTCCAGCTCCGAGTCTCTGGCAGCACCACTGCACACACACTTTAGCTCTCTGCACTTATCAGGATACCTGGGTTTCCCAAAAGGCTCTGACTAACTGCAGGAGTTTCAGCTGTAGGTGAGTTTGTTTAATAAGGTGCTCCAAGTGCATTACAGGAACATGCTGCAAAGAAATGCTCTCTGTTCTGCTTTTGCTCCCAGTGAAACTGTGTTTTAACTTGTTTCGTTCTTTGCCGGAGACTGAGCTCATTTCCACAGACAGAGTTTCTTCCTGAGGCAAGGAAGTATGTTTGTTTAAGTGTAGGAGCCTTACAGTAGATGTGCAGCTATGCTTCTTCTCTAGTCTGCGTCCATGGTTAAAGGTAATAGCACTTGAACTTCTCTTGAACCTTTCAAACTGTTTGATATTATAAACAGTTTGAAAGAAGCTTCTCCTCTTTACTGTTTTTACTGTTGACTTGATGCAAAATACACTCCTAACAATGAGTTTGCGATGTTGTGAAAAACGCAGTAGATGTTGGATTCATGGGGTTCGTTTTACTTCACAGATTTTTTTTCAGGTCAGGCGGGTAATTGCATTAGGATGATAGACACACCTCATTTAGTGTTTTCCACATGATGGTCTCACTGTGTTCCGTGTGTCTGACTTATTGGAGCCAAAACCCCAAAATTCCTGAAGAAAAGCCTTTTCAATGTGGCATCAATGTCAACATTCTGTGGGTATTAAGTTCAAGTCCAAGTTCATCATTCAATCAGTTGTGAACACACAACATCACATCGCCAGAGATAGATCACAACCATTACCATTAACCAAGGACCTCTGCACTCAGACATGATTTAGTAAACAACACACATCTGCAGGCTCGTTTATCAGATGTGAGGGCTACTAGAGTTTGCAGATGAACCATTCAACTCCACTGCTTTGACTTGAATGACATACGACTGTTGCAGGTGCCTCCTCTGACACCAAGACACCAACATTATTTTTGATTTTTTTCTTGAGCTTCACCTTTGTGCTTCATGATTTTTTTTTTCTGTTGTAGATTCCTCTGACTCTTTATGTGCAACTGAGCATGCTCCATCACCAGCACTGACCTTCAGCTCCTCCACCAGCACCTCAGCTGCTCCCTCCATCCTGGTTCCTTCCTCTCTCTCATCATCCTCCTCCACCGCCATTCCCCAACCCAATAACAGCAGCAAACCCTGGAGGAGCAAATCAACAAGCTCCAAGCAGGCGTCTTCTCAGACCCCATCTTCAACAACCGCTCCCTCATCAGCCATGCAGTCCAGCAAACAAGACAGGGACACATCCGGTAAGGCTGCTTTAGCAACTGATGCTCCTCCCAAGCCTGTTCCTCAGAAGTCAATGCTGGAGAAGTTTAAGCTTTTCAACAGTAAAGGAGGGTCAAAATCTTCCCTGACCTCCTCTTCCTCCAATGGGGTGGAACCCCAACCAGACAGTGCTGCCCCAGCCAGGAGGCCAGGAGCAACCACGGGGGAAAAATCGGAAACTGGCTCTATTACCGACCCCCTAGAGGAGGATGAAGGAAACCACCGGCCAGGATTAAACGGAACCAGCAACGGGGTGGCAGCTCCCTCAGCTGCCACTGCAGTTGCTACAACTGCCAGCAGTCCCAAGATGGCTCTCAGGGGCATTGCCCAGCGCACATTTAGCAGAGCTCTGACCGCCAAAAAAGGCTCTGCTAAAGGCCCTGAAAAAGATAAAGACAAAGAGAGGGGGAAAGAGAAAGGGAAGGAGGTGGGGAGGCGAGGCCCTGACAGGGCAGAGCTCAGAAGTGAGGAGTTAAAGGTGGAACCAGCGTCTGCCCCTGCAGAGGCTGATGTGTCAAACAAAAGATCTTCCAAAATTGCCAGTTTCATTCCTAAAGGGGGGAAAGTGGCCAAAAAGGAGAGTTCTGCCCCCGCCCTTAGCGGAATACCAAAGCCAGGGAGCAAAGCTCAAGGGGGTAAAGCTTCCTCAGTCAAGGAGTCGGGGGAGAGGCCCCGGAGCATGCGGCTCGTAGGGGGGCTCGTCATGCATCGTGGGGCCCTGGACAGAGACCGGGACAGCAGACACTCCAGCTCTACCTCCAGCTTGGCCTCCACAGAAGGAAAACCCAGCGTCTCCAATGCGGGCGGAGGAGGAACCACTCAGAGCACAGCCAGCAACACCGTCAGTGTGCAGCTACCTCAGACACAGCAACACCACAGTCACCCCAACACCGCCACCGTCGCACCTTTCATGTACAGGTGAGCTCTTGGGTCATGTAAAACAGTGGGCCCGACCTCTTCCAGAGTGCAGACTAGTTTAATGTCACTATATTTTTACTGACCAGCCTGTATGAGGCTGAAGGGCGTCCGATTTCTTTTTTTTTTTTTTTACATTTTTAACTCTTGAGGGTAAAGTTTATTTTCATCCCTATTAAAACATCTGCAGCTCCTTCAAATTGTATTTGTACACCAGATTTCATGTAGGAAGCATTAAAATGTGATATAGATTT
The DNA here is from genome assembly GCF_053564925.1 of Oryzias latipes. Taxonomy (NCBI): domain Eukaryota; kingdom Metazoa; phylum Chordata; class Actinopteri; order Beloniformes; family Adrianichthyidae; genus Oryzias; species Oryzias latipes. The sequence goes on from NC_136239.1 coordinate 7,989,758, forward strand.
TCCCTTAACCCATAACTGTCGAAGTGAAAGCTGAAATAGGAGAATTTTAAGGCGCGGAGGATAAATACACAAAAAAAAGAGTCCCTAAAACTTTTCTAAACATAATAAACATCAATCCACCGTTTGAACAACTTTATTAGCAGCAATCTTGTAACATCAGACGGTTGTTGAAGATTATGCATTAATATAATGGTGTGCGGGAGCAACTGTAGGAATGCAAAGTGTTGGAGGTGATGGATTACAAAGTAAAAAATTACTGTAATTTAATTACTTTTGTCAGTAATGGACGAATGTAACAATTACAGTTCAAATTTTGATAATACCAACTGTCCCACAGACCGGTACCGCAGCCTCCACTGGTGTAAAGCATCTATCTTCATTGAAACAGTTAACCTTTTAGATTTCACAGATGAATGTAAAGCTCTGCGTCTGAGAACACTAAGATTGAAAAAAAAAAAAAAAATTTATGTAAAAACCTGGTGTTTACTTCCTAAATAAAATAGTTCTATTTTTTTTTCTTTGACCAAAGTCCTCATCAGTCCTCCTGATGCCGTTTGTGTTTATTCTCTCTGTCCTCAAACACTTTTGAACTGCAAACTTCACACACTTGTCGCACAACAATACACTTACAAGTATTAATACACTTACAAGTATATATATCGGAACATCTACATTCAGGAATGTACATGTGTGGTGTGTCTTTACATACATAAAACAACAATTTCTGACAACAAACAGATCAAAATCTATTTTTTTAGTGAGTCAGAGGTTTTCAGAGGAGCAGCCTCCAGTAACTCCTTCTGGCTCGCGGTCATAGAGAATTACATTAGGACAAATTCTGGACGAACAGCTGTGTTCAGCCGAGGCACTTAGATGTCTGAAAGGGAAACAGGCAGTGCAATGGAAAAGCTCTGTCGAAATATCCTTCTACAACAAATCTTTCTGATGCCTTAGCAGGCATTTGTTGTGGAACACAGTCATAAGACCTAAACGCTGCAGATTGGAGTCGTAATCAGGTTTATCCCTCCTTTGTGGCAACTTTCTGAAAATTAGGTTCCCACGAAGTTCTTAGTAATTCCGATTCAGGACTTTCATTGCTTGCACAATGTCCTTTTTCAGATCCCAAACAGATGAAGACGGAACAGAGGACGGCGGGAACAGTTCTTGGGGAGGAAGTGGAGACGCCTCCTGCACCAAAACCAACCATACCCCCATGGAAGACCTTTCAGGTAGGAAGTCGCTGCAGCAAGTGCATGGAAGTCAGTTGTCAATTGATGTTTTCTAAAATTGTTTTATGCATGCAACCCAGGTGAAGATCCAGAAACGAGACGGCTGCGTACTGTCAAAAACATCGCAGACCTGCGGCAAAACCTGGAGGAGACCATGTCCAGTCTCCGAGGAACTCAGGTCACGCATAGGTAAAGTCCGAGTCATCTTCTCGCAAGAAACTGATCTCACTGTCAGTCGATAAAAAGAATTCTTAATGAAATTGTTTTTTTTTGTTTCAGTCAAGGAACATTGTATTAACCCCTTAATGCCTAATTTTGTTTCCAATTATATAAAAATATATTCTTCCTTTCCAGGTGATGCTAAATTAAGTGTAGTCCTAGATTAAAAGGTACATTGCAAATTAGCGGCATACGGCGTGAGGGGATTTTTGATTATAATTAGCTGTGGTAAGCTTTGTGTGTTCAAAACTTCAGAACTTCATGAATTCTTCTGCTCTGGAAACAAAACTCTTGTGTTTCATAGAGTGCTGTGCCTCAAATGACTGAATTCAGAACAGCAGAGAATGAGTCAGTAGATATGGTCTTTATTTGCGGGTATAAACTCTCCTGTCTCGTAACCTCTTTGATCACAGGACGGAGCTCTGATGTCTGACGTTGCATAAAACTAAAGATAGCTGTTGTCTTCTATTTTTTAACATTAAGGTTATGTCTGAATTCCCTCCCTGCTCCCAGACTACTAAAAAACTATATAGTGCAGGACCATCTAGTGCCCTAGATTTTAAAAGTAATTCAGAATATATATATATATATATATATATATATATATATATATATATATATATATATATATATATATATATATATATATTTATTTTTATAGTAAATATGACATCACCAATTTCTAAAAGTAAAAACCTAATGAATACAAACATTTTACAAATAAAATTTATCCACTATTTAAACTCCACTGTGTTTTGGTGAAAAACATGGATGGTTTAAAAAAATATATTCAAATTCATATATTTGCACATGAAAAATCGATCAATCCATTGTGGTCTATAGTCGCCAATCTAGTGAGCATCAATGCACTCTGGTTTTTCCCAGAGACTTGTGGGAAATTTCTAGGGCACTCAATTTTGGAATTGTAGTTTCGGACAGCACTGCAAAATGGCGAACACACTATGTAGTGAGCAATGAAGGACTTTAAACGCAACCTTAGTCTGATAAAACACTTGCCTGTTCACCTAAAAGTCCCACTCTGGTCATCTTTTGGTCATATTTTAAAAGTGTCTCCTAAGTATGATTTTGCTTTTTTAGCCACAAACAAAACGTGTTGTTTTCTAGAACATAGTTCTAGTTGTTCATTAGAAATTGTTGCGGGCAGGACTGTTGGTGCGGAGAAACTACGTCCCCTTCCACTCTGAGTAATCTGTTTCCAGCTCAGACGAGGAAAACAAAGACGGACATGGAACTATTTGTTTGCAAGTGGATGCATCAGAATGAAGTGGAACAGGGAGCTTGAGGCCCATTTAGAGTATTTTCTGTGTAACAAATAGGACATTTTTCAAACAGCATTTGATTTTCATCTGATCCCGATTTACAATTATTTTAATAAAGAAATACTCAGAAATGCAAGTTTGAGCTTAATTTTCTCTATATATGTCCTCCATCATCAGAAAAATGTCACAAGAACATAATAAAAACCCAATTTTCATTAACCTCATTTAACTGTAGGAATTTTTCTCAGTAAGTGAGAACATATTAAGCTTCCTAAATTCTACATCCTAAACCTCCTCTCTTTCTGTGTCAGCAGCTTAGAAACCACCTTTGATGGCAGCATCACCACAGACATCAGCAGCAGTGGAGGCAGCAATAACAACAGCGCAGGTGGTCGAAGTATCCTCAGCCTTTCTTCTGCCCGCTCCTCACTGTCGCCATGGAGGTTGGGCCAGTCCAGCCCTCGTCTGCAGGCAGGCGACGCTCCTTCATTGGGCAATGGCTACGGTGCTCGGATAGCTGGCGGACAGGCAGGACGCTACCTGTACCCTGGGCACCTCCGGAGACAGCTGGCTGGCAGGGGAGGAGCTCTGTGCAGCTTGGACCTCGGCGACAGAGCTGCGGGGGACATTGAGCTGGACGGGGTCGCCATGGAGGTGACGGGATACATGAGCGACGGAGACGTGTTGAGCAAGAATGCTGTGCGCACTGATGATGTCACCAGCGGGTAAGCTTATGTCATACATTGAGACCAATGACTACAAAAAAATGTAAACAACCTAAAGGGCAAAATAACAATCTTAAATGTTTAAGAAAAACAATCTTATGGGAGACTTTAGTTTTAAAAAGTAATGATACTCTGGTTGTAGTTTAATAACATTGATGGAGCTTTGTTTTGGTAAACTTGTCTTTTTTATGTTGATTTTTTTAAACTTGTCCTGTCCAACAGCTGAGCAAACAGATAAGAGCTGAAAGCCTCTAGTGTTTGACATATTTTACTGTTACAATAGGGGTCATGAATCTTCTGACACAGAAGGTGTATATTTGAATAACCCCTTTTGTAATTTAGACTAAACTTTATTTATATTAATTACATTAGTGACCGTTTTTTGGTGGACCGGGGAAAAGAAGAGGAGGGAAGAAGAGAGGTGTCTGTTAATATCAAAAGGGGCCAGAAGAGGGCAGTGTTGTTTCTTTATGATAATTCAGTAAAATACTGTTATGAGGCCTGATGGCATAAGTGATTATTATTCTCCTTGTGTTTGGACGCCCACTGAAATACCATAGCTCCCTCTCTTTAGGTGCAATAATGATGCTGCTGTCATAACCAGTTTGTTTTCTTCTCTCAAAGCCAGTGACTATGTTGCAACAAGCTCCCTGCATAACTTTGTTGCCACACCGTGCAATTTGAACATTGTTGTCATTATTATTATCAGATAAAGCTGCAAAAGGCGCCGAGATGGCTTTAGGTGCCTTCAAAAACCAGATGCAGATAAAGACCAGGATCTGACTCGACGTCTGTGGTGTGATCGTTTCAGGGAAGACTGATATGATTTGAAATTAATTGATTTAATTCATGGGTTTGTACTCAACCAGCGATTCTAAAGCCGAAAGTTGCTGAGTGCTCTGAGCTGACGAAGCCCGGCCATCGTCATCCAGGTTGTTCAAAGGCCTCCAGAATGTGTTGCAAACATTTATCCGCAAAAATATTTTCAGCGCAGTGAAACTGAACATTAGTCAATATTTTACTTCTTCTGAGTGAATCATTACTCATAATCTGACACAGAATGAACTCAAATCCTCACTTCTTAAAATCTGTTGACCCGAAAGCTGCTGATGTTTGCCTTTTCTCTTGATTAATGACCACGCTGACAGATTTATTATCTATGCCCGGTTATTTTCTGTATGAAAGGGGTTTGGGGGCCTCACATACAGTACAAGCAGAGTGTTTAATTTGCTGATCCCAACTTTACCGGGAGTCAAAGTGATTTACGACAGACAAATGAGCTTTTACTCCCATGAAGCTAATACGGTCTTAGTGTAGGCACATGGACGTATCTGTGGTGGGTGGAGTCAGTTCAACTGTTAAAAACAAACACAGAGGAGCGACCTGCCTCCGTATCCCCAAGCTATCTCTGGGTTGGCTTTGCTGCAGGCGTCTAGGAAGATTCTGGTTCTTCTACATGGGTGTTTTTTGTGTACCTGGAGAGGCTTTGAACAGTGCAACACTTTGTCCACTCTTCTTCATAACTCAAACATATTTACACAGCAAGAGCAAAAAAGAAATCTATCTGCTTGCAGTTGAGTTTTGAATCTCTGAATGCTTCCAGTATAAAGCAGTGCAGACCACTGAATAATCCATAGATGTTATTGTGAAACGTCTTCCAAAGAGTCACAGACATGACCAATTCTAATTCAAACCTTAATCAGTTCAGAGAATTTGCTTCAGCCTGTGAATTCCTGTAAAGATTTCAAACCCTTCTGCTTCTGTTTGAATTGTGTTGTTTGGTTTCTATTTATGGTGACAAAGAAACTGTTTGAGGTCCTGCTCTCTTGCATTTTGAACTTTTTTGTTTCTTTAAATAGATTTTTAAATACTTTGTTTAAGGTGTGTGGGGTGCCGTTTGTAGAGCTGCAGAGTCAAATATTTATAGCAATAAATTTGGTTATTTATCTTTTTTTAGGAGAAAATGCATATTTTCGCCTTTAAATTAATGTATTTATAGTTTACAAACCAAATGTTTAGTTTGTGAACTAAATATTTAGGTCAGATCTAAATAGTTAATTTAAAAACGGTTTTATTTTATAAAATGTAATATTTAGTTTACAAACTAAACATTTAGTTTACAACTAGTTTGTAAACTAAATGTTTGGTTTATAAACTAAATTCCTAACTCTAAATTAAATATTTAGCTTGTTACTAAGTATTTAACTAAATGTAACATTAATAAATACATTAATTAAAAGATATAAATATGCATTTGAAAGATGATACCTGTTTTATTTTCTCCATAAAGAAGATAAATAACCAAAATTATTGCTATGATATTGACACTGCAGCTTTATAAATGGTACCCCTTACAAGTGCAACAGAAGTAAAATACTGTAGCTGTTATGGTTTATTTATTGTATTTTTCAGAACGTCATGATCTTAAATGCAAGTAAAAAATGGTCTTAATAGGTGATCAACCAATCTTTCGGCATCTTTGTCTTTCCAGTCCCCCCCCCCCTAGTTGTGTTTTTTCTGCACTGTCTGTCTCCATGGAGACAAGGACACCCCCTCTAACAACCTTCTCAGTTCAAGGATTGCTTGATTTACCCGTCTGCCCTCCCTCCCTCCCTCCCTCCCTCCCTCCCTCCCTCCAATCACTCCTCTATCTCTCCGACAGACCCAACCTCCAGCTTAGGAGAGCAGCATGTGGAGCCGAGCAGGAAGGCAGAAAGCAAACACTGAGCTCCCAGCTGCTCACATGGCGAGCTCGCTGCTTTGTCAGAAGCGTTTCCATGTGGTGATATTTGTTACACACCAGCAGTGGTACGGGGGGAGGGGGTCGAATCTGATTAGAAATATTTTAGCCCCGGTAGAATAAAAGACATATTTGGCTGAAGGTTTGAATCCGATTGAATCTGCACTCACCAGCGGTTGTTGGGTTTCTTTTGGACTGACGGTGTGACCATGTTCCAGGCAGACAGGTACGCTTCAGGGTGAGTCAGCTGATGTCCACAGATCAGTTTTTTGTTTTAGGGAGTGCCCTGCATGTGAAAACCTGTTTTTTCCTATTTTTTTACATGTAAACTCTGTTACCTTTGAGTGTACAGGAGTCAGTGTGTGTGTGTGTTTGTGCCTGGATAGTCATCTTCAATGTGACTGTAATTTACAGTGATGGATCCTGTCATGCCCTAACAGTGATTCAGCCTCATAATGGACTTTTGGTATTGGTCTACTTTCCCTCTTGTCTCTCTTTATTGTGTCTTCTGTTCTCCTCAAATATATTGTGTTACTATAGTGACTCTAATGTGACCTATTTACAAGTTAGCACGAGTTTAATTATTAAAGGCTTCATTAGACATGATCAAAGTGCTGTTGAGTATTGCAAAAATGACTGGAATTGTGAAACTTTTAATGACAAACCTAAGTGTTATTATACATTTGTACACACTTTAAAGACTCCGATCCTCTTTTGATCTATTTGCAAAGTGTTCCCAGTGGTCTTTTTAATAGAATTATGTCATTTTTAGCCAGAAATCAACAACCTGTATTATTTTCTTGGACCGTTTCAACAGAGCAGCAGTAGTTCATTAGAAATTTGTCTCTGAGTTGTGTGGGGGACTGTCGCCACAGGGCAAACCCGCCCCCAATTCCCCTCCCCTTTGCTGAGAGCTCAGTGTGTTTTCTACGTCATAAATGAGCTTTGTTTAAGCAGCATTCTTTTCATCTGCTCCTGGTTAACAATGATTAGATTAAAGAATTGCACTTTTAAGGTTAAGTTTGTTTGGTTATGACCTCTATTATGAGAAAATGGTCACAAGAACATGTATAAAAAACACAATTTCCATCAGAGTGGGTCTTTAATCATTAAATAAAATCTGCAATCACAGAAATAATTATCATGTTGCTGATACTGCAATAATAATACATTTACAGCCTTTTTTTGCATAGATAAATATTTCTAAAACCTAGCAAATACTTCACTTTATAATATTTCTGCTTCTGTTTGCGGTCCTACACAAAAGCTTTTCTTTTTCACTAAAGTGAGAATTTCTGCACAGAAAGCTCCTTCACAAGACTCCTGCCCCAAGTTTACATGAGCAAACATTTAAAGCTGACTGAAAAAGGTCAATATTTAGTTCTGTTAGAAATCTCCCTGCTGGTAAATATTTGAGGAATTAGTAAGTGTTGTTATGGAATGTTTGTTGAAGTGTTCTTCTCTCCAGAATCAGTTTCAGCCTCAGTCACCTTCTGACTCCTGTGGTTGTTCTTCTTGCCCCTTCTTTTAACACATTTTATTCAACCTTTAATGAAATATTGACTTACTTTGTCAACTCTGCAGAGCGGACGAACCAATGTCCTGTAGAAATGATCTTAATTTCAGGCTCAGCCTCTGTCTGCTGTGTAGTTCCATCATTGTCATTGCCACTTTAGAAGCTAACTGTTCTAAAAAAAAACACGTCTTATTGTTTTACAGTTACTTGACCGACGGTGGTTTGGGTTTGTACACCCGCCGGATGAACCGTTTGCCCGATGGCATGGCTGTCGTACGAGAGACGCTTCATCGGAACACGTCGTCGGGGCAGGGAGACGCTGATAGGTAAGAGGTCATCTCATTTTGCCGGTCTCTGTTCTTTGTTGACAGTATTTGAGAACTGGACCGGGTGAGTGTGACGTCACGCACATAAAATGGTTTACTTCCAACCAAATTTTTAAGTAACACGCACACCGCCATGTTGGAACCAGATGTTATCAGTAGACAGTGATTTGTTAGAGTCAGTCTTAGTCATTGTTTCTATGGCAACCACTCTCACCAATTAGAAGTGAGCTCATTGGAAAGCCACACCCCTACCACTTGGAAACTACGTGAAATCTGTCAATCATAGATGTATCCGATTGGCCAGTTTATAAAATATATTTACAAAATAGGGTTAACAAAAACATGACCATACACTGACCAAAAATATAAACGCAACACTTTTGTTATTGCTCCCATTTTTTATGGTATGAACTCAAAGATGTGAAACATTTTCCACATACACAAAAAAACCAGTTCTCTGAAATATTGTTCACAAATCTGTCTAAATCTGTGATAGTGAGCACTTTGCCAAGACAATCCATCCCACCTCACAGGTGTGCCATATCAAGATGCTGATTAGACAGCATGATTATTGCACAGGTGTGCCTTAGACTGGCCACAAGAAAAGGCCACTCTGAAATCATCAGTTTTGTTTTATTGAGGGGGTCAGTGGACTCAGACAACCAGTCAGTATCTGGTGTGACCACCATTTGCCTCATGAAGTGCGACACTTCTCCTTCGCACAGGGTTGATCAGGTTGTCTATTGTGGCCTGTGGAATGTTGGTCCACTCTTCTTCAATGGCTGTGCGAAGTTGCTGGATATTGGCAGGAAATAATAATAATAATACATTTTATTTAAAAGCGCCTTTCAAAACACCCAAGGTCACTGTACAAAGTTAGAGGTAAAACACAATAAAATCACAAGTTAAAAACAATAAATAAATTGGATTCATTAGTAAAATCAGCTGACAGAAAATGAGAAACTGTGTTCCGGAAATGCAAGCTTAAACAGATAGGTTTTGAGTCTGGATTTAAAGATCAGAAAGGAGTCAGTGTTACGGAGGTCTGGGGGGAGAGAGTTCCAGAGTTGGGGAGCAGAGCGACTGAAGGCACGGCTCCCCATGGTGACCATACTTGCCGGAGGGACAGAGAGCTGAAGGGAGGAAGAAGACCGAAGAGAACGAGAGGGAGTGTTAATATGGAGGAGATTAAAGAGATAGGAGGGAGCCAGGCTATGGAGGGCTTTAAAAGTGTAGAGAAGGATCTTGAACTTAATCCTAAAGGCTACTGGAAGCCAGTGCAGTTGCTGGAGAACGGGAGTGATGTGATGGAAGGAGGGGGTTCTGGTGATGATGCGGGCAGCTGAATTCTGGACTAACTGAAGCTTATTTAGAGTTTTGTTGGGAAGACCAAAGAGAAGAGCATTGCAATAGTCGAGACGAGAAGTGACCAGACTATGAACTAAAATGGAGGCGGAGTGGATGGTGAGGGAGGGGCGGAGTCGATTAATATTACGTAGATGATAGTAGGCTGACCGAGTAATGCTATTGATATGGGATTGAAATGATAATGTACTGTCAAGGATGACACCCAGACTCTTTACTTGAGGGGAGGGGAAAACTGGAGAGGAATCGATGGAAAGGTTAAAATTAGAAACTTTGGAAAGGGTGGATTTGGAACCTACGAGGAGTAATTCGGTTTTATCACTGTTAAGTTTGAGGAAGTTTAGGGTGAACCAGGTTTTTATTTCAGACAGGCAGGAGGAGAGGGAGGCAGGTGGAATAGAAGAGTTGGGTTTACTGGACAGATAGAGCTGAGTGTCATCCGCGAAACAATGAAAATCAATATTGAATTTACGAAATATATTGCCAAGGGGTAGCAGGTAGGTAATGAAGAGGAGGGGACCGAGAACAGAACCTTGAGGAACACCAGATGAAATAAGTGAGGGTTGGGATTTGAAAGAATTCAGTTGAATAAACTGAGTGCGGCTTGAAAAATAAGAATGAAACCAGTGGAGGGGGATGGACTCGATACCGAGGGCTGAAAGTCTGTGGAGGAGGATGGAGTGAGATATGGTGTCAAATGCTGCGCTCAGGTCGAGGAGGATGAGGATGGTGATGAGTCCAGAATCAGCTGCAAGGAGAAGGTCATTGGTGATTTTTAGTAGGGCAGTTTCTGTGCTATGAAGGGGACGGAAACCAGATTGAAAGGGTTCAAAAAGATCATTTTGGGTGAGATGATGGGAAAGTTGGGAGGCGACTATTTTTTCAAGAATTTTTGAAATGAAGGGGAGGTTAGAAATAGGACGAAGATTATGAAAGGAATTGGGGTCTGAGCCGGGTTTTTTTAGGATGGGTCTGACTGCAGCGATCTTGAGGAGTGAGGGGACAATACCTGATGTCAATGAGGAGTGAATAATGGCACAAATGAAAGGAAGAAGAGAAGGAAGGCAGGATTTAACCAGGGATGTTGGAAGGGGATCGAGCAAACATGTGGATGGTTTGGACTTATGGATGAGGCGGGAAATTTCACTGGGATCAGGGAGGAAAAAGGAAGTGAATATATGAGTTACAGAAAATGAGTCAGACGGGGTGGGAGGAGAGGTGGAGGAATGGAGATGCTGATGGATATCTAGAATTTTCTGGTTAAAGAATAACTGAAGAGAATTACAGTGCTCATCTGAATAAAAATGAGGGGGAAAACTGTGACAGGAAAGGAACTGGAATACACTGTCGTATACGCCGATCCAGAGCATCCCAAACATGCTCAATAGGTGACATGTCCGGTGAGTATGCTGGCAATGCAAGAACTGGGATGTTTTCAGCTTCCAAGAACTGTGTACAGATCCTTGCAACATGGGGCCGTGCATTATCATGCTGCAACACAAGGTGATGTTGTTGGATGTACGGCACAACAATGGGCCCCAGGATCTCGTCACGGTATCTCTGTGCATTCAAAATGCCATCAATGAAATGCACCTGTGTTCTTTGCCCATAACATATGCCTGCCCATACCATAACCCCACCACCACCATAGGCTACTCGATCCACAACATTGACATCAGAAAACCGCTCACCCACACGACGCCACACACGTTGTCTGCCATCTGCCCTGAAAAGTGTAAACCAGGATTCATCTGTGAAGAGAACACCTCTCCAACGTGTCAGACGCCATCGCATGTGAGCATTTGCCCACTCAAGTCGGTTACGACGACGAACTGGAGTGAGGTCAAGATCTCGATGAGGACGACGAGCATGCAGATGAGCTTCCCTGAGACGGTTTCTGACAGTTTGTGCAGAAATTCTGTGGTTATGCAAAACCGATTGTTGCAGCAGCTGTCCGAGTGGCTGGTCTCAGACGATCTTGGAGGTGGACATGCTGGATGTGGAGGTCTTGGGCTGATGTGGTTATACGTGGTCTGAGGTTGTGAGGCCGGTTGGATGTGCTGCCAAATTCTCGGAAACGCCTTTGGAGACGGCTTATGGTGGAGAAATGGACATTTAATTCCCTAGCAACAGCTCTGGTGGACATTCCTGCTATCAGCATGCCAATTGCACGCTCCCTCAAAACTTGCGACATCTGTGGCATTGTGCTGTGTGATACAACTGAAGATTTCAGAGTGGCCTTTTCTTGTGGCCAGTCTAAGGCACACCTGTGCAATAATCATGCTGTCTAATCAGCATCTTGATATGGCACACCTGCGAGGTGGGATGAATTGTCTTGGCAAAGGAGAAGTGCTCACTATCACAGATTTAGACAGATTTGTGAACAATAATTCAGAGAACTGGTTATTTTGTGTATGTGGAAAATGTTTCACATCTTTGAGTTCATGCCATAAAAAATGGGAGCAATAACAAAAGTGTTGCGTTTATATTTTTGGTCAGTGTAGCTGTTTGTTTCTCTATAGAAGTCTATGGGATTTTTGCTTCTTGAGGCCAAGGGATACTTCCTGTTTAGAAGGGGGAGGAGTCAGTCAGTCCAGTTCTCATTAACATCTCTTCTTGTGCGTACTAATGAAGCGAGAAAAATGGTCCGGATACATTAAAAACATATAAAGAAATGTGAGCAACTAAATGTTTTTTGAAAAAAGAAAAAAAAAACACAACATAATAAAGGACAAAAAAAACCACAAAACTCCGGATGAAGACATTATATTGTGCTCAAATAAATAAATAAAATGCAGATTGTTAGCATTTATTTTTGTTTCTACGATACTAACACTAATGCCTCACACTGACTGCTGATAAGCTGCTTAAAAAAGCCACAAGGCTGGACCGGTTTTAAACCAACATCTCACAGTATTTCGGTAGTTGAATGTGGCAGCGTTTTTGTGCTTGGGACCTTTGGAACATCTCGTGTCAGAGGGACCGATCTGGTGAGGCACTGTTGTCTTTGTCCTGTCACAGAGAGGGATTTGGTTGCTGCCAAGCTGACATAGAGAAATAAATGATGGCTACGTTAACTCCCAACTTTGTCAAAAACATGTAAAAAAACAGAGTTTAACTCCGCCACTCGTTAGCCGCATTAGTTTCTAACGTGGGTGTTATTGTACTCACAATAATACCCACTGCTGCTTGTTTGCAGCAGAATTAATCTTTAAAGTATCGTCTGTATTATAATGCGGACTGCTGTTTTTTTCTAAAAAAATAAATAATAATAAAGAATGCTTTTAAGTGTGCCTTATAGTGTGGAAAATATGTTATTCAAGAAAGCACTGCATGTTACAAAGGATCTCTGCATTTGTGTTTTTTTACAGAATATCTGTTTGATTCATGTAAAGATGGAGCTGTTTGTACGTTTTCTTTCTCCTTTGTGTCACTTGTCAGTTGAAAAGGTTTTTTTTTGTGATTCAGCTGAGCCTATGGGGTGATGGGGGTGGAGGTAAATGTTGAGTTTCAGTGGCAACGGGGCAAAAACACTCTGACCCCCTGTTCTCAGAGGTCATTGACTTCAAAGGGTCACGGTTAAAATCTTTCAGAGGAAAATCTTTAAAAATTGGTGCTAAAGTCCTCCAGATTGTGACTAAACCTGCACATATGTGGAGACAGCAGTGCAGCTAGAAGGCAGCACTGCATTGCTGTTCAGTCAACATTGTTGCTTCAGAGGAGCTCAATATGCAAAAACTGGTTTTACCAACCGTCAGATGTATGTGGAGGAGCACATGGAAGTAAAATGAGCCAATAAACAACAGGACGTACCTGGAAAGATTACAGGCAGAGATAGTGCACTATGGAAATGTTGTGTTTATACAGTATGTAATTGAGTGCGTGTGAGACACACACACTCTGTTCCTAGAGTAAAAGGAAACAATCTATAATGGTTTGTCTTCAGGCTTGAGTCCTCTTTGTTAAAGCAGACAGAGAAGAATAGGTCTTTGTTGTGTGAGGCTGTTACAGACCTCCCCTAACCAACAGACACAGACACCTTTTCTGTGTTAGAGTTGCTTGACATGAATATTCTATCTCAGTCCTGGTCCTAGAAATCTGCCATCCTTCTGGTTTTAGAATTCTCTCTGCACAGCTTTCTTTTCTTTTCTTTTACTACTACAGCTGGAAAACGGACAGGGTGATAGATCTCTAAGACCAGGACTGGGCAGCTCTGTTCTCTGTTCCAAGTCGAAGCTAGATGCAAAATAAGGCCAGAATAGATGCTAATGATCTACTAATGTTTCAGGAAAATTCTTCCAACAGATGGAAAAATTCCATTCATTTTCCAAACCTGCTTAATGAATTTTGGGGTCACATGATTGATGGAGCAAATCACAGTCCCTACTGGTTGAAGCCGGATTACACCCTGGTCATTTTCGCTGTCCGTTGCAGGGCAACACAGAGACACACACACTCACATAGGGAACATTTTTGAATTATCAGTTAAGCAATCAAGCATGTTTTTGGACCATGTGAGGAAACTGGGGTACCCGGAGAAAAACCCAAGTATGCTGAGGGCGAGCATACAAACTACACAGAGAGGACTGAGATTTGAATGAGAGCCTTCTCACTGTGAAGCCGCACATGAAAGAACAGAGTCACTACTTTGATTTAGAAAAGTGCAAAAGTAAATCTTAGAAGTTCATTATGTACATAGTTGAAAACCCAAATTTCCTAATAATAATTGATGAATATTTTAAAGATGGTTTAGTCAGTGAGTCAGACATTTGAAAATAGTTTATTTCAAGCAATTGATTAATTCCTTCAGAGGGAGAAAGACAATTTACATAATCCAACCCCTATTCTGCTTTACTTAATGTTTTGTGCTCCCTCCAACAATCGCCGCGGTTACATGTGCAAAATAACTTGATCGGATCAAAGATCAGAATAGAATTCAACCGTGTACATGAGCCCAGAAATACCTTTTCCGATTTTAACAAATGTCTGCATGAGCCACACTTTCGGTCGGAATAAATCATTTGCACATACGCACTTCTCTTTACGTGCATCTTGGCTGCACGTAAATATCTGGGAATAACATTAGCCTTTATTTTGTCGAGACACGACTAGAAACAAACCCAGGTGATTGTTTACATTACGTATTTTTCTTCCGATCAGGTGTTCTTTCATGGACTTTTGTCCATGTAAACGCAGCTAGTGTAATCTTTTTGAAGAAATACTGAGCAGCCAACATTCACAGAAAAGAAAAGTCCACATTTTCACTGAAAAGTTCCGTTTTACAGGGATGAGAGATCAGCCGACTGCTGCCACACCAGCAGCTGGTTTCAAGAGAAGAAAGAAAATTCTCCAAAATCTGTAGCCTTGGGACTGACAGTGTTAAAAATTAAGACCCCGACAGCGTGTGTCACTTGTTCTTTTAGTGAGCTTTGAGACAGACATTTATTGGAGCTTGAAAGTCATAAAGACTTGAAACCCTCTGAACCAAAGGTGTGACTGATCATACATGGAGACACCCAGGGTGCGCTGAACACAGACCTAGCCTCTTGGTCTCTCCCTGTTTTAGACCCAGCAGCTGCAGTCATCCAGCTGACTGATTTATGTTGTTTTGTTATTTTCCTTTCAGATTATGTGCTTTTTGCAAAACACACAATACATCAAAGACCCATTTAAGATGAAAATCCGGTTTTTGGTGTTTTTAACATGTTGTTTTGGCCTTTTTTTGTGATGGAGGAGCAGGCAAAAAAACGCAGTTTAAAAAATGACTAAAAATTTTGTTAGGCGGGCCACAAGCTTCCTGCTCTAACTCCATTCTAATTCATCCACTTGCAGACAAATAGATCCATGGACGTGTTTGTTTTCCTGGTCTGAGCTGGAATCTGGATCAAAAATGTACATCTGGATAGCTCTGATATTGCTCACCGATTTTCGTTAATGTTAGGTTGCGGTTGTGAGGGGCTGGAAGCTAGTGGGAGACAGCTCTTAGCCATGGTGAAGGCAGTGGGCGCAGGGTTACTCAGCAACAATGATCCCACCTACGTCTCAGAGGTGAATTTCTAATGAACTCCTGCTGCTGTGCAGAAACTATGTCTTGGAAATCAACACAGGTTTATGGATTTTGTCTAAAAATGGCATGATCATAAGTAAAATACCACTGGTTACACATTGAAAACAGATTAAAAAAAGGTTAAACAGTGGGTCTTTAACAAAAGCCTTATACATTCAAATATTTCTTGATTTAATTTATTGATTGAAAAAGTTCTCTCATTTCAGTGGGTGGTGAGATCAACTGAGCTTGGTTTCAGTTTTACCTCATAACAATGACACGTTAACGAGAAGCTCCAGATAGAAATCTGCAAATTGCTTATTAATGAATAACTTTCTGATTGTAAAATCCCTTTTCCTGCTATAAATCCTCCCATAATCTTCTAATATCAGATAAATTGTTCCTAATGGATGTGTGACTAAAACCAGAAGTGAAGTTCTTTCTGTGACTGTTTTAAGTGCAAAAACTTCATAATCTGAAGTGCAGCGTGTGCTGGAATCCTGGGAGAAGTTTCCCTGTTGGTCTTGTTTTTTTTCCCAAGAGGCTTAGCCCACCTGGAGCGGAGCAGAGATTGTGTGAAACGTGTTCCTCCACTCACAGAAACAAACACAACCCAAGTCCTAATTTCTTATCTCTCCTGTCTGGACTTGAGCAGATTTGAGCAAGAAAGTGGTTTTAATGCTCCCTTATCAAATCCTCTCCTCAGCAGACAGCAGCACCTGGGAAGTCTGTGGGTCTCGCTGTCTGTCTGGCTGTAACTTCACCTCCACTGCTTCACTGGTTTCGCAGAGCATGTTGTGGTTTGTTTCTCACCCTCTGGTAACAGTGGTTGGATCAGTGGGTTCCCATGAGCCATCACTCCTGTTCCCTGATGGGCTATTTGTATATTTGTAAAACTACAGACACAAAGGAAGCTTGTTTCTCTTTTCTGTCCTCTGCATGCAACAGAAAGGCAACATCTGCCCTGCACTGCTGCTGTTCAGGACATGGAATTCCTGCAGTTTGAAGCTCTGAATGCCTTCCAGCTACAGACATGCTAAATGATAGGGGTGGGCGATACTGAGAATTTGGGTATCGATCCGATACCAAGTAATTACAGAGCTAGTATCACCGAAATCAATTCCGATACCCATACTTTTTTCTTGAAATGTTTGATCATATAATAATTTTCGAAATACACACATTTTTGGTGTTAATTAAGTGGATAATAAAAAACAGGACAGGGACTTTCAGCAAATATAAATAACTGTTAACTAATTACAAACATGCATCAAATATAGAACATGTATATTAATTGTAGCAGACTACAATAATAATAAGAAAACAGAAAGTAATGCAAAATAAATAAATAAAAAAGCAACTACAATGTAACAAAAAACAAACACTGCCGTAGTGTGCAAATATGTGGCTCTTTAATGGACTCTCTCCAAAGACGCAGGGACGGGAGGGGCAAGGTGTGAGCAGCAGCAAGGAATTGGGGGGTGGGGGGAACGGGGGGGGGGTGGGATTTGGCAGTTTTCCGCTCAAATGTTGCTGAGGTAATTGCTCGAATTCAGCATTTTTCTTAGCCCAATCTGGCAATGCTGCAGACAGAGAGACGCCACGCCTGCATGAACTCCGTAATTAAATTTAAGCTAGCTACTGTACATATTAAAGAAAAACTGAAACGGAAGTATCGATCTAGTTATGCTAGTTATGATACTTCACCTTGGTATCAATACTGTTGATACTCAGATTCATCCACCCACCCCTAAAAGCACCATTGCTGGGGTGTGTTAGAACCAGCCACAACATACAAATAATGCAGTTCCTCAAAAGACCACTAGAGGAAGGTTGCAAATGGAAGCAATTTTCTGTTGACCTCCATGTTCCAAAATTTGTATTAAAATTATGATTCTATCCCAGCTCAAACTTATAAATAGTTAGAAACATGTTTTTCTTTAATCAGCAGGGCTGTGGTGGAGAAAACAGACCTGCAAACTTTTTCCCCCCATCTATCTTGATTGGAATTCTGGGCAGCGTGCCCCTGTATCCTGACACTGGCACTTCAGGATACATTTTTTGCAGAAATGTGGGTTACTTTATACAAAATCTGCAAACTGTACACGTTTATGAAATCAACTCAGTACTTCTATTGGGCAACATACCGTAAATGAATTAACAGAAGTTCATTTTAATTTTAAAGCTACATACTCACAAAGCTTGTTGTTTTGGGTTTGGAAAAGATTTGTTCTTATGGGGTTTAAAGTCCCATTTGAAGCAGCTATCTCCCTTTCCTGACTCCCTAATGACCTTTTGTACCACAATCATTGCATCAGGAATACCTGGAATTTATTTAGTTGTTTTGCCGTTGATACATTATTAGTAAACTATAAGGAATATAAATATTTGTCCAAACATCAGATTTTTGCATTAGGGAAATACAATACTTTTAAGAAAAAAAAGAAAAAATATATTTCTTGAACCATTTAATATGTCTGGGAATACAAAATGGGTGTTTCTTCAGTTCTGTTTCAGGATTTTCTTCTTTGGGAAGAGACAGTCCAATCGGATTGATCTTCATCCATAGTGCATGTTTCAAATCGAATCTGTGACAATGTTTTTTTTTTCTGTTCACGCTTTCCCTGACCTCAAAAATAGCTGTCTCTTATTTGCCATCAGTTTAAATTCCCACTTCAATCATCTATTGATTTATTTTCAAAGCGTTCCCAGTGGTCTTTTAATAATGATTATGCTGATTTTAGCCAAAATCAAACTGTTTCCTAGGACAAAGTCTCTGCTGAGACTTTGTTCATTAGAGTTCATTAGAGATCAACCTTTGAGTTGTTGGTGGAGCCCCCCCCCCCCATTTGCTAAAGAGCTTGTGGCCCACCCAGCATATTTTTTATATCACAAATGAGCTTTTTCGCAAACAGTATTATTTTTTATCTTCTTTTTCATGAACTCAGAAATGCAATTTTAAGCCCGTTTTTCTTAGTTTATGCCCCTCAAATTTATGTCTTCCATTTTTTTATAATGACCTTTTTTTTCCTTTAAAAGGCCAGTATCATGCTATTCTTAAGGCTTTTAGAGTATATCCATATACAGTATATGGTAATATTATACCTTTGACACACTAAAGAGCAAAACTTTATGAAATATCAGTTATTTTCCTGAGCTCTTTTCAACCTGGAAGTAAGATGACTCGATCTCTGAGGCTCCGGCTTTTTCTCCGTGTGGGGGCCGTCCAATTCATAACGTCATTCTAGAGTCGGCCAGTGTCTGTGTTTCGCCCACAAAACTGAACAAAGTCCAAACTATCGCAAAGATGGATGTGCATATTGTGCAAACAAAGGGAAAGAGTTTAGCTGATCACTGCTAGCTCCTTGGAGAAAGTGGGTGTGTCGGTTAGTCTGGGGGCGGTGCTGGCAGCGCTGACTCTTCCTGGAAGAGGCTTTTCTCACTTTATGACATCACAATGTGAGGACCCACTCAATTTCTTGAAGTTGCCATGATGACTAAATTTCTCATCTGAGGTTAACCCAGTTAAATACATTTGAATTCAATCATCAGAAAAATGCTACAAGAACATGTTGAAAACACCAAAAACACAACTTTCGTCAGAGTGGGTCTTTTATGGACTTTTTTATTAGGTGGTGCAAAACACTGCAGAACAGTAAGAGTTGTTTTTGTGTATGTATTGCATTTGGTAAAAAATCGTGATTAGATGAAAACAATTTACATTTATAGAAAGTTGAAAAAATGAGAAACTTAATGGTTTATGAACCCTAAAATTAATGAAAACATTTTATTTGATCTATGTTATCTTAAGGCTCTTCCAACGAAAGTTTAAGACCAAATAAAAATGGAATCAAGCCAATTCTGGAAAAAGTCTGTAAATGTTGAATTTTTTTTTGACAAAACTGGCTAATTCCATTCCATTTCCCACTTGGATCGGGTTTATTGTTTTTCACCAGCACTGAGGTGGGATTAGGTTAGTTTGCCTTTTGTGTGTGTTTGTGTAGTTTGCCTGCACATGTTAAAAGTTTCATATTTGCCCAAGTGGTCTCCTAAGTGGGGTGCACGCAGTATGGGGGAGTCCTGCTCAGCCATTGTGTTCCTCGTTCAAAGTGTGCATTTGCGGTGGTTACGGGTCAGTCAGTTGGGTCTAAGAAAGTGTGTGTTTGCACACCAAACACAGAGAAAGAATGGAGTCAAAGGAAGTGTGTGAAACAGAGGGAGCTGGAGACCTCTAAATGCTTTGATAAATTCTGGTGCAGATAGAAAATGTTTTCCCAGGGCAGGAAACAATGGGAAAGGACACAGGAGAGAGGCGAGCAGCCAGAAGCACAAACATTCCTGTGTGCTGTCCCGTCCATTGCCGTCGTTTTCAGCCGCAGTGAGGACTGATGTGTCATTTTTGTGTCGTAGGACTCACAGTTTCCTGCTCAGACTGTCCAATTTAAGCATGGTTTTTTGCTGCTTTTTTCTTTGTCATCTAGACATGAGGGCACAAAACATGACAGTTTAAAAACACACTGTGTGTGCGTTTGGCGCTCAGTGAACTGGACTATTTTTACATTGTTTTGTATGAAAACACCGACACTGATGTTTTTAGGCAATCAAATATTTGTTGTGGTGTTTAGTGTCATCATTCATGCCGCGGAAAACAATTGATTTGATGAAAATACGAGAGTGGCGTCACAAATGTACATTCCTTTAAAGAGCCACTCAACTGAATGCGTTTTTTTGGGTGTATTTAACATGTTTTTCTGGCATTTTCCTGATGATGGATGGCAATGCAAGCTTCCTGCTCTGAGCTCTCAGCAAATGTGAAGGGTCTCACAACTCAGAAGTGAATTTCTAATGAACTGCCATTCTGCAGAAACTATGTCCTAGAAAACAACATGCGCATTTTTTTTGTCTAAAAATAGCATAAGCAATGTGAGGCACAGCGAGTAAGATGTCAAACACACAATGACAGTATAAATAAAAACAACTGTATACAACAATCAACTTTTCTTTCTTGTTTTGTATCTTTTTTTTCATTCAGAAAAAAAACATTTTTTCTTGTTATAACACCAGAGATGTTGGTGGCAACCCCTCATGCTCTTTGACATGCCGCAAATCTCTGACCGTTTATGTGATCATCATGAAGCAGCTGATTCTGACGCAGAAAAAAGCGGCTTTGCGTCGTATTGGCTCTGCACTGATATGCACTAATGTAAAGTGCAGCATGGTGGCGCACAGCCGCTTTTCTCCTCAACAGAATCAGTTGATTTAGGTTGATTGCGTAATCACTACACTGCTATTACATGCACTGCAATCAGATACACAGTGTTCCCCTGCTATTTTGGGATTCTGTTTCACTTAATCGCTGATTTTACATTCTTTTAAAAAATTTTTTTACAACATACTGTGTTCTGGATCCTCATTGGCTGTTAACCTTGTCAATCAATCTCTTCTGGGCCGTGTCACCAGTACAGAATGCATTCAGGTCCCCACATTTACATAAATCTTTGGTCGTGAGCATATCTTTGTTTTCATTCTATAAAACTAAACTTATTTTTCTATGAATGTTTGGCCTTTGAGAGTTTATACAATTTCACTTATTCAAAGTCTGTTGTGAGGGATTCAACAGCATGAAAGCATCCATAATAATTGTAAATACATTTTTAATTATTTTTACAACTTCATTCCAGCAAAAGACGAGGGACGACTGTAATGATTGATACCGTTCTGATTCTGCTCTGAATCTCAATCAGAGCTCATCTGGCAACGAGTGATGTTGTCCATGCCCCCTGAAAGCCCGAGGGCAGTATGTCACATTCAAGGCCTGTCCTCGGTGTCCCTGTGATGATAGGGACTGTAGGGGTTATCCGATACAGCTGCGGTGCAAGGACCAGTAGCCTCCAGAGCAGGAAATCCCCTTACTTCTGCCTGACTGCTCTGTTGTGGCTGCACGTCTGTGTGAACATTCACTGTGGCAGAGATCCTGTGTGTGTGCCAGAGTCGGATGGGTTTTTCGGAAGGGGGGCGGTTACAGTAGGTCGGCCTTCCAACCCACCATCTTCCCAACGGACAAACACTAGTTGGAGTAATAACAAATACAAGCAGGATCTTTTTTTGACAGACACTCCCTTTGCTTTACCCAAATGGGAGACTTTTATTTTCTCAGTGGCCCATGTTCTCCCCCCACTCTGGGTTTCTCTTTAGGGACATTTTGAGGTTTTGGCCTTTGAACTCTGACCCCTTGAGAGTGGAAAGCAAACAAATGAGATCTGGCATGAGGCGAGGTTCCTCTCTGGAATGCCTTGATTTGGGTCACATTTCTTTTTGAACTACTGTCCTCTTTGTCGTTTGCTGCTATCACCCTGATGAATACATACAGTTTATACAGTATATATATATATATATATATATATATATATATATATATATATATATATAATAGCAATGACAGGCTTTCTGTGGGTGTGATGATCTCTCAGATGCCCTCCTCACTGTTCACTTTGGCTCCACATCCTTCTGGGGTAGCATGAGGTTAATGTCTCCTTCTCCTGTGATTGGCTCTGAAAGGCTCGGCGGTTGGTAACTGGCGGGTGACTTTGCCAGCAGGAGGCTGTGGGCTTGGCCACGCCGCTTGGCCTGATCTCTAATTAGCACTGGCTTGTCAGCTGGTCAGGGTGGATCTGTCTGGGAAATTGCAGTCTTCCAAACAGACATTCGTACTTTTAAATCCTCCTGGGAAACATTCAGTGGAGAAATTGTAGGAAGAAGATTCAGTTTTAGTTGATCTGCAACCATGTGGCTTTCACTTGTATCTCAGCCTAATTGTTTGGCCTAGTTAGAGTCTAGGGTGTGTTTGTAAATTGCAGTGTGTGATTAGTAGCGCTGCTGCAGCAGTGAAGTGGTTAACAGTCCCTGGGGAGGCTCATGTTACTGAAGATGGGGCAGGTCCTTCCTTCGTCTCCCTCCAGTGTCTCTGTGTTGGTGCAGACCGACAAAAACGGAGCCCAAGGGATGAGGGAACTGTGCAGAGACTGACAAAAGAGTTCAGTCCGGGAGGAGCACTGCCAGGCAGACGGGAGAGAGGCGGACAGGGCTGGAATATTTACGCTTCTCTAACATCTCAAAGCATCAAGTCATGAAGCTGTCTCTCCAGCTCGGTATTTTCTCACAGCGCTGTTCCCACGACAACCCGCGCACCCTAAACAGGTAGCTATGTCGTTTTTGTTGTGTGTACAAAGCAGTGCCAAAGAGATCGTTGGTGTTTGCTGTTGCTGACTTCAATTTCTTCCCTTTGCAAATCATTGTGGGTTTGTATCAGAGGATTGTGCTTCTCAGATGTCTTCATGAATGAAGTTGTGGGTTTGGGAATTTCCAGTCTGGTCATGGGGAGGATTTGAATCTCTTTTAGTTGCTGCAATTCTCTCAACATCTCTCATTATACAAAGCTCCATGCGTGCTTTTAGATCACCCAGTTTCTCCTCTTCAGATGGGTTTACCATCCTGATGAATTTAGTGGAAGTGATGTTTTTCCTCCTCTGTCTTTATCCGATTGACAGCAATTTTCTCAAAAATAGCAGCACACATGTTTGGTTTGAAGTCTGAAGTCCAGGGTCACTGAATTACTGAATATTCAACCATTTCGTCTGGTTTATACCACCCATAATAGGATTAAAAGTTACACATTTATACGTCATAGTCAATTTTTTATTAGTTATTTTCTCAAGGTGGTAAGGCCTCCTCCCACATTGCAGAAGCAAACTGGAGATTGTTCTTGAAAGTGAGAGTAAACGTGTGCAGCTCCATGCCTGTGAGGCTGTATTAGACCATTCTGAGTGTATCCCACTACAGCTCAGATGGCTAGAATAACCTCCAGCAGCCCCTTTTCATCCTAACAAGTACTTTCACTGCAAAAGCTGAATAAAAATATAAATATGTTGCCAATTTCCATAGAATAAACTTTTCAAATGTACATAGAAAGAGACGACTCAACGACAACATTTTAAAAATGTTTGCTAAATAGATTTTTTATTTGTATTGAGCAGTCTGGGGTCTGCACAGAGGTGCAGAGGTCAGCGCTCTCGCCTCACAGTAAGATTTAAATCCCGACTGAGACCTTTCTGTGTGGAGTTTGGATGTTCTCCCCGTGCATGTGTGGATATTCTTCGGGGACTATGGCTTCCTCCCATAAGTTGACTAATAGGTGTTATTGCCCCTAGGTGTGCATGTGGGTGTGTGCTTGTGGCCCTGCAACAGACCTGTTCAGCATGTACCCTGCCTTTGCCCAACATTAGCCAGGTTAGGCTTTGGTGACCTCGTGACCCTGAAAGGGACACAGAGGGTTAAGAAAGTGGATGAATAGGTTTGAGTTCTTTTTTCCTTTTCTAAAAATGAAACTTTCACTTAATTAGAGAAGTTGATTTTTCTGCAATTCTAGAACAGGATCGGTTTTCTGGATTCTAATTGTTTTTTTTCCCCAAAATGTGCATGAGAAAATTCCCAAATATGTGCCTCTTTATTACCTGTTGTTAAATCATTGTAAAAATGTAAATCATTCTACAGCTCAATCTCTAAAAGTAAAAAAAAAAACTTAATTTAAGCTTTGCCGCTCATTTGTTATCTTCCTTTTTGAACTCTCTAGTTGAATATCTATATTGATCAGTTTGGTTACTGACATCATCCTTTTGGGGAACTAATTACAATAAAAGAAAGATCAACTTGAAACAATTGAAACTGGCTTTAAAAATCTCAATTTTCATCACACATTACCTGCAATTGGAGCATTTTATTACTGAACAGACACTGATTTAAAAATTTTACACTGCAATTTTTTTTTGTTTTGTTTTTATGTATTTCTATTTGTATTACTATCTTTCCCCCCTGTTTTATAATCTTATGTGTCATTTCTTTCTCTTAAAATCTGTTTTATTTCTTCAATAACACTGACCGGCAATGGGACTGCAGATTAAAATGGCTATGGCATCATTTGTTTTTAATGTTCTTTCATTTGCAATTTATTTATTAATAAATAAATGTTCAAAGTGGAGCTGAAAATTAGAAATAAAGGTGACAAAGGGCATAAATGATTGGCGCATTTGCTTCATGATGCTTCTGTCAGTGGAGGACTATGGATCTGCCGTCAGCTTGTCAAAGCCCCCTCTTTGGTTTGTGTGTGTTCTGCAGCCTCCACTGTCTGTCTCCATCAGCCTCCCCGTGTGTCTTTTCAGAGCGATGTTTGCCAAGCGGCCGGGCTTCCTGTCCCCTAAAGACGCCATGCAGATACAAGCACATTCACACACATATTTGCACATTTCTTTCAGCTGCAAAGGCATCTATTCTGTCAGTTTGAGCGGTTTCACACACACACCAGCACACCACCCTGTGACAAGCCTTTGTTGGTGTGATAGACAACCCTATTGTGTATGTCTGTGTGCTTGTGTGCATCCAAGCTAAAGTCAGTGACTTAGAGTAAAGAAAGAGGGTCAGCAGGCAGCCAGATTCATCTTTTATATCTATGAGGCTTTTCAGTTGATAGACTGGGTTTTCTTTTCATAACAATTTCCAGTCTGCACAGATTGAAAGGAAGCTCTGCAAACTGAATGTAAATCATTTTTGTACATCCCCTTTAAATACAGAATGCTAGAACAAATGGTGAACGTGCAATAAAACTTTTTGAATCATTCATTATTCTTTTTAAATTTTGGGTTTCTGAAAAGTTCAGTTGACTAACATGTTGAAACATTTTTAATAGTTGGCAGTTGTTTGAAGTGCACTAAAGTGAGGCTCTCTGCTTCATCTGCCATCTTTGCAGCTGGGACGACAGCAGCTCTGTGAGCAGTGGCATCAGCGACAACATCGACACAGATGACATCAACACCAGCTCCTCTATTTCCTCCTACACCAACACGCCCGCAGCGCAGCGCAAGGGCCACAACGCACAGGTGAGACGAAACCTACACAAAACAGAGACTGCGTGCCATTCACCAGAACAGGCTGAATCAGGTGTGTGGAAAGACTGTAACAGAGAAAAACACTGACTCATCCACGGACCCGCATGTCAGCTTCACTGACTTTTAATGAATCTCATTAATATTTGAATGATAAAAATTAGGTTTAAAAAGTGTACCTCAAGTTGGGTGGCAATTTTATTTTAAATGTTGTTTCTAGTTAATAATGTTAAAATAAACGTTTTGTCTTTTGGTGGAAGCAGACTGGGAAAAAAATGTGAAAGATAAAGCAAGTACCGTAAATTCCAGACTACAAAGCGCACCCGATTACAAGCCGCATCCACCCATTTCCACGTGTTTAACTGCTTTTAAACATGCTCAAGCCGCGCCAGAGTAAAAGCTGCATGTATTAGGCAAAACAGTAAACCTGATCAATCACGTCCTGTCTTCCAAACTAAGTGAAATTTATAACCGCACTGTGGGAGCAGTCAGCCTTGCCTTGGGCTCATGCATTTTGAGCATACCCACACCTGCTAAAAAGCATGGACCTCTATTCTGTTCACAACTTCCTCAGTTATGGTTTATTTATTTATTTATTTATTTTTAGTTTTTTTTACTTATTGACAATCTAGGTATCATACATAAAATTACAAACAGTAACCATATAATCAACATTACATCCCTCAGTTATGATGAGGAAATTTACATCCGCGATCCCCCATTTCCCATGAGTCTTAGGGGCTAAAGGCGGGGCCTCGCCACACTGTTGTACCTGTTTAAGAATGAGCCAGTATCAGCAGTGCATGGAGGGGTGAACGGGAACAGCTCTCCTTCCGCTTGTGTCGCGGCAGCGTTATGGGAGCAACAGGGCTGGTTAAAAAACACACAAGTAAAATAAAGCAGCGGCGACTGAAAAGCACGCGACTCAGCGTGGCGCGTGCGTCAGAAGTTTCCTTCCACAACAAACACTGTTGCGCCGCGAACGCCTCTCTGCGCTCCGCGCTCGCCCCGCGCGCTCCCCTTCCTATCTTCTCCGACACCTCTGGCCAGGGCAGCTCCAGGGAGGAGCAAATCGTGTCTGTGCAGAGCAATCGGACTTAATGCTGTACGTTTTGTGGATGAGGGGCGGATGCGTTGTTACGTGTGGGAGCTATCAGACTGCCATCGACCCCGCAGCTCTATGTGATGAGCAGCAGGAGAACATGTCTCCAGCTCACACAGAGCCTGTGAGCTTTTCAATGCAAAATTCCGGACAGTCCTTAGAAACCGTAAAAACGATCGTCGATTTGTGTTTCCAGTCGTGTCCCGACAAAATAAAGGCTGATGTTATTCCCACATATTTACGTGCAGCCAGCCGAGTCACTATGACTCAGAGGTAAATTCACTCCATGCGCTGTTCTCTCCGTCACGCAGCTGACCAGCTTTTCCAAACCCGTTGGTGATGGTGGATTTTTTCACGCTGCTTTTAACTATTGCTTTTAACTTGAAAGCTTCATCATATTGTAGCGGCGATCACGTGCACCTTGAGTCTAATGGCACCAAAGGATTCTGGGATGCGGCCGGGCATGCGTGTTTCGTTTTGTTGAACCATGACTGAAGTGTCTAAGACCTGAAGTCAGGTTCATGCTGTTTGGCTGTTTAATGTATTGAAAAACAAATGACTTGTGCTTGGTGTCAGATAGAGAATTCAAACCATCCGAGTCCGAAAGTACGTACATGGCGGCCGCCAATTAAATCCATAAATTAGCCGTGTCACTGAACAAGCCGCAGGGCTGTAAGCGCAGGAAAAAAGTAGCGACGTATAGTCCGGAAATTATGGTACATATGATGTAGGACAAATGTCGAAGGGCGATCTCTGCCAGCCCCCCATTGGTTATAGATCTGACTGAGAACCAAGACAACCATTAAGTCTAACTGACTGTCTGTAAGTTGTAGGTTGTAAGTCCCTCTCCAGTCATCTCTTGATCTATTTCCAAAGCGTTCCCAGTACTCTTATGAATTATGATTATGCTGTTGTTTTTGTCTGCAAGTGGATGGATCAGAATGGAGCGGAGCAGGGAGCCTGTGGCCCTCCCAGAGCATTTCTACATACACAAATAGGATCTCTTTCAAACTGTATTTTTTCATCTGTTCCTGATTCACAACAATTTGAATAAAGAAACAGTCGGAAATGCATTTTAAGCTTGATGTTCTTTATATATGTCCTCCATGAGAAAAATGCATCAGGAAACATTGTAAAAACACCATAAACTCAATTTTCATTGGAGTGAATCTTTAAGTCTCACACTTTATGCTCTATTTTTAAACATGTTTAACATTTTAGCCGAACACTTGAAGAAAATGTGGACAAAAGCTGTTTCTGTCCATTGAGACATGTCTTTCATTCAGCCAGTTTACATGCTGTCTTCAGTAGACAGTTCTGTCTGAAATGAGTGGCTCTCCTTCTTCTTTGCCTCTAACATCACAGACGTCTTTTTGAAAAACGTCCTAACTGGTACCAAAATAGTAGGTAAAAAAATAACAGTCACCGGGATCTACTGTTACAGTGGAATCAAACTGGATGAATGTGAATTAAGACAGCCATGTTTCAATGTCTGAACTTTATTAAATAGTCCAACCTGTGAGGGTAGGGGATGACTATTGAGCTATTTCTTTTTGTGTCTTCCTTTCTCAGACTTTAGTTTTTTGAAAGTATTGTTTTATCATTTAAACTCTTTCAGCTGTTTGGTTCAGACTTTACAATCTACAGAAATATCTATTTTATCTGATGTTAGAGTGTTATATGCATGTGATGATATCTGTGGAGGCTAATAAAAAAACCAAAGACATGACCGAAGCTCAGCTGGCAGACACAATGCAGGTTCATGACGTCTGCCTCGTCCGTACATTGGCTGGACTGTGCTCTCTTTTTCTCTCGCTTTTTTTTTTTTTTGCAGAGTAGTGATGCCAAGACAGCTGCAAAGGTTAAAACTGTCCCACAAGCAAATGAACTCAATTTAACAGCTGCTTTTTAAAAAGTTTATTCATAAGAAAAGTTATGAAGAATACTTAAGAGGAATACCAAGATTTGTTGTGGTAGCTATCAAAAATATAGCTTTCAAAACAAGATCATGCAAAGTTAGTTAAGATACCTTATAACTTATATAAGTTTCCTTTTTCCTGTCCTTTGCTGTTTGTGTTTTGCCCCAAACATTCTGCCAACTCTTAAGAAGACAGAAAAAATGAAATTCTTATTCCTGAAATAAATTGTGTTAAATGAGGGGCTTTTCCAACAACGATTTTTAATTTATTTAAAAAAAAAGATTAATTTATTGTTCTTTGTTCAACTTTACTATGCAAGACATTTTAAAATAAAAAAAGCTATAAAAAACAGACAGAAGAAAATGATCACATTATTAGGCATGTCCCGATCCAATCACATGATGATACTTTCTCCAATTATTATTATTATCCTCAGAAACAGCCGGAAATGGGGATTGAATAGTGTTCGGCAGAATTTTCCGTTTGGCTTTTAACATGTTTTGAATAAGCACAGTGCCTTTGAAAAGTTGCTTTACAGATTTTACTGCAGAAGAATCCCTTCCTAACCCTCCTTTTGAAGCCTCATGGCAGAGATATTTGAATCTAGGATTCCACAGCAACAGCATGAGTTACCAGCTCTTTATTCTTGGCAAATATACTTAAAAGTTCGTGGGAAGGGCTTCAAAGGGACCCAGTTGATTTGGCTTGGGCAAATGGTCAGGATGACCTCCTTTTACCTCCCACTCGAGGTGTTTCAGACATGATTCCACTGGAAGGAGGAGCAGATGACCTAATGAGTTTACCCCAAGAGAGCCCACAGCCCCCTCACAAATTTTTGAACTTTTGAACTGAACTTGGCCAGGTGATAACAAATGTCTAGTGCTTGGCTAATAGTTGGAAATATTCTATTTGGAGCATATTAATGTGCACTTTTTAAAACCAGCTGCTTCTCAGTTTGCGTGTATTTGTGATTTTAGCCAGTTACGGATGCAGAGAAGCACTCTGCCTCAGCAGACGTTCACCAAGCCTGGGCAGGAGAAGAGGTGAAGAAGCCAGTCGAAGGATCAGACAGCGGGATCAGGATGGACTCCAAATTAAACCGCAGGAACCCTTATACCGCAGATGAGTCAGATAAAAGTGGCTCGGGACGGAAGACCCCCTCAGCCTCCCACACAGGCTCCTGGAGAAGAGGCATGAGCACTCAGGTGGGGGTGACTTCACCTCGGACAAAAAGCACAAGTAGCACAGGCTCCACAGGTTCAACTGGCCTCAAGAGCCACAGTTCAGGTAAGATCCTATACCCATCACCAACAGAGACAAGAAATGTTGTAACAGCTGTAAGAGGAGTTTTATGTAAAAAAGATTTACAAAATTTGTTTGCTCAGTATGGGAATTGCCTCAAAAATCTTTAACGTATTCTGTTAACGACAAAAAGTCTAAAGCATTGGTCCTCTACCTTTTGCAGGCCACAGAAATGTCCGAAAATATTTTTCATAGATATATCTATATATCTATATAGATATAGATAGATAGATATATCTATATCTATCTATCTATCTATCTATCTATCTATCTATCTATCTATCTATCTATCTATCTATCTATCTATCTATCTATCTATCTATCTATCTATCTATCTATCTCTCTATCTCTCTATCTCTCTATCTCTCTATCTCTCTATCTCTCTCTCTCTCTCTCTCTCTCTCTCTCTCTCTCTCTATCTCTCTATCTCTCTATCTCTCTATCTCTCTATCTCTCTCTCTCTCTCTCTCTCTCTCTCTCTCTCTCTCTCTCTATCTATCGATATTCTTCTTCCTCTTTCGGCTTTTCCCATCAGGGGTCGCCACAGCGAAACAACCTCTCCTTTGAGGATGAGTCGCATGGTTAACTTGGCAATGTGTTACGCCGGATGCCCTTCCTGACGCAACCCTCTCAATTTTATTTTTTAGCTTGGGACAGGCACAGAAGCAGAGCTTTAAACTTTATCTGTGCACTAGATTTCCTGGAACTATTATAATGTGATATAGATTTTCCTATGACTCATAACTTTGAAAGTGGAAGCCTCAAAATGTGACGCCAACAGCCTTGTTTATTTTCTAAATATGATCAAAAAGGTGAGTCCACAGTTTCAGAAACTTTATTAGCAGCATTTTCATGACATTAGACAGACGAATGAGTCGGATGTGGTGGAGAGAATCGAGATGTTTTTTCAGACTTCCCCTCAGAATCAGATTAGAAATAAAACAGAAAAAACGCATCGTATTTTTTCCCCTGCGCCAGTGGTACTGGTCAGCGGCCCAGGGGTTGGTGATAAATGGCCTATGGTGTCTTGATATCTACTTATCTGGAATGAATTGGACTATATGATTGTTCCTATAAAATCTCTGCTTGATGCTTTTTGTATTTTGTGTAGTACTTTGAAATGGCAGCATTGTGAACTGCCTCTTTATAAATAAACTGAAATAATTTGTTTTCTAATCCTTTTTCAAAATCTGCCCTGTAAAAAACTCAGACGTACTGGATGCATGTGAAAGAATTTTACTGCAATATTGAACCGTAAAGTCCTTGGAAAATGGCAGTGTAATTATGTTTTTATTCATTGAAGACATTTTTTTTAAGTTTCTGCTTCTTTGATGTGTTCATCAGGTAAAACAGATGATGTTAAGGTTTCGGAAAAAGGACGCCTGTCTCCTCAATCAAACGGCCTCCATCGCTCCCCCTCAGACGCCGGACGTAGCAGTGGAGACGAAACAAAAAAACACTCTGCCCCCGCCAGCCGCCAGACCGCCACAAATACACTCACGCATACCTCCTCCGACCCCCCCGCCCAGATGCATACCCTGGTTTCACGCACCCCGACCAGCACTTTTGGCTTCAAGAAGCAAGGTTCTGGAGTGGTAACCATGGTTACGGCAAGTGGTGCCACCATCACCAGTGGGTCAGCCACTCTAGGGAAGATGCCTAAATCAGGGGCACGCTCACTGTCAGGAGGTTTGAAGTCCAGTGGGCCGGACGGAAGCTCATTGTTGGGTCATCATGACGACGGCTTTCTCCCCATGAGTGCCCGCTCCACTCTTCAGTACCGCAGTTTGCCAAGACCCAGCCGCTCCGGAGCCGCAGCGCGCAACGGAAACCGCTCCTCCACCAGCAGCATTGAGGCGGCGGTGCTTTCTGTCACCTCTCATGGGAAAAACTCTTTCAGCATCAACAAGCCAAACAGCTCTGGAGGCCTGTTGACCAATCAGACGGACAGAGAGAAGGGGGGGTCGGAGACCGACAACCTCAGGAGCGCAGGAGCGGCAACTGTTCCTTTGACAGGAAGACAGCAGGTTTCTTCGCCGACGCTGCGCAGGTGAGGGCACAAACATGCACACTTTTTATCATAGAGATACTGGGAAGTGACCCATATGCTAAAGTTCTCTGCAAGAGTGGGCCTTTAGCAAGATCTTGACTTTTCTTTAACAACGTTACAAACGACACATTACAAACGAGCAAGCAGCAGCCATAAAACCTCTGAGCACATGGAGTAAGGATAACGCGTGTAAGCTTGTCCACACAAGCATGCACACACACACACACACAGTCTGTGAGGTTCACTGGGATCATTGTGAAAGGAGGTCTTGAGTTCAGTTGATCAGCTGCCAACCCTGAGCCTCAGTGGTCTCGGGGGGGGCTGAAAGGAGAGGGTGTGGTGCTGTGTAATGGAAGCTAAGTCTTACCTCAGCGCCCTAGCCTCATTAATGTGAGGGAGTGATAACTCTTCAAAGAGAATGAGCAGCTATTATTGCTCACTGTGGCTCCAGTCATCACAGCCTGTTATTTAACTCTACCCCAGTGTTAGCAGAAAACTGTGTGTGTGTGCATGTGTGTGCGTGCGTGCGTGCGTGTGTGTGTGTGCTACATTGGCTGTGTCCTTGCATTTCCTCTATTACTCTCTTATTTCAGTCAGTTGTTGTTGGCTGGCACTGTCAAACACAAGTCATTTAAACTTGGAGAATGCAAAATATTTAATACTAAAGTTAAATTCTAAAACTAATCCCACTTAAATCCCATCCCATCATTACTTTACTTTGCAATGAAAAACCCACCCCAATCATCTCTTGATCTATTTACAAAGCATTTCCAGTGGTCTTTTAATTATGAATATGTCCCTTTTAGCTCAAATCAACACACCTGTGTTGTTTTCTGGGAGTTCATTGGAAATTCACCTCTGAGTTCAGAGTCCAAGCCCTCTGAGTTGGGGGCTTGGACCACCATCATTCCTCCTTCCCATTGCTGAGAGCTCTCTTTTTAAGCGAGCAGGGAGCTTATGGCCGGTCCATTGTGTTTTCTATGTCACTAAAGCTCTTTTTAAAAAAGTGTTTTTTTTGTCTGCTCCTGATTCACAATGACTTGAATAAATAAATTTTCAATTTTCCTTGTATGCGTCCTCCATCGTCAGAAAAAGGCCACAAGAACATGTCAAAAACACACAATTTTCATCAGAGTTGGTCTTTAGATAATTGTTTTGTACCTTTTCAAAAAGTGAAAAATGTTAAATTGTCCATTTGTGCCATCTCCAGCTAACTGCTCTTTCTCTTTTGCCTCATGGACCAACAGATTATTTGGTGTGAAGCCCAGTAAACAGGCTCCTGTCACTACAGCTGAAAACATGAAGAACTCCACTGTCATCTCAAACCCTCATGCTACCATGAACCATGTTGCCACAGTCTTGGAGTCCCCTGATGGAGGCCTGGCAGGTGGGGACGCTGAGGCCAGCTACCCTCTAATTGGAGGCAAAGTACTGGGTTCAGGGACAGGGACGCTGGGCAGTGAGCAGGTGAGGCAAAACAGAATACTTCAAAGGTACCCCACCATTGCCCAACAGTAGCTAGGATAGGCTCCAGCAACCATGTGACCCCAAATGGTTTAGGCGGGTTTTTTAAATGGGTTAGGGGGATGGGTTAGCTCTGTTCTGTGTGGGATTTTATCTTTTCATCTTTTTTGGGTTTTCATTGTTTGTCAGTGAAGGACTTACCATCAAACACTGTTCTATTGTTTTGATCTCAGAGGTTATAAAAGTTTGCATGAGTCAAAGAAAGTGTTTGTGTAAGGACTCCCAGACCTT
Source organism: Oryzias latipes (assembly GCF_053564925.1). Lineage (NCBI taxonomy): Eukaryota > Metazoa > Chordata > Actinopteri > Beloniformes > Adrianichthyidae > Oryzias > Oryzias latipes. The sequence goes on from NC_136239.1 coordinate 8,023,267, forward strand.
GGCAAGGACAATGGAATCCTTTTGTTCTTATTTGACCAAAACCACAGATGTGATGCTGACTTGTTCCAGAGCTGCAGGTAAAACGCAGCTTTCATTTGACAAACAATCAGCAGAAATGTCTGAGCACGCTCTGTCATCCTCCTTGTGTGTGATTCATAGCTTTTTATCAGACCAGCTCTGAATCATATGGGGGTATGACGGGCTTTGTTTTTTCAAATTTCAAAAGAAGTTGAGAAGCCCTACAGTTGACATTAAGGTAATCTAAAACAGGTTGTTTTGTCTTTACACAGCGGGTGGTACAGGAAAAAACATTCTCATTTAACACCGGACAAGCTTTTAATGCATCAGCTGCAGAGACTTAAAAGTATAGATTTCCAGGAACAACTGCAACCTTTTTACTGAGATTTTTGTTGTTTAGAATTTTAATGTCCTCTAGTGGCCAAAAAAATATAATCAACCTAAATATGTTTCTGCTTAAAACAAAGATTGCTGTTTGAAAGTTTGAGTTTGTAATCCTACTATTTTGTGTACCATAAAAGTATTTTTATACTGGTGCTTTGTGGCACAAAATGCTTTAAAAAAACGATAAAGGTTTGCAAAAAAAATTAACTACAGTATTGAGAAACTTATTTACAATAAATAACTTACACTAATTACACTTTTACACTTTTGCAGCTGTATTTATTTAATATTTAATATTTATTTATTTATTTATTTAATAAGAATCTAATTTTTGATAATAATTTTCGCAATAATTTTCATATATCAAATTATGAAATATATCATATTTCAAATATCATAGTCAATTTAAAGGATCTATATGCTTTCCTTAAGCCTTTTAGAGTAAATTATATCCATATAGATGATAATATATTAACTTTAACACACTGAAAAATATTTTTTAAATGAAATATGAGTTTTTTTCCACAGCTCATTTTTCTACCCAGAAGTAAGATGACTAGCTCTCTGAGGCACCACCTTTCTCTCCGTCAACCAAGAGTCGGCCTCTGCAGCATGTCTGCGTTTCAACCACGAAAGCAAACAACATCCACATTTTTGCAAAGATGCAGCTGCATAGTGTGCATGTGAAAGGAAAACGTTTATTACCGCTAGCTCCACGTAGAAAGTGGATGTGTGCGTTAGCCTGGGGGCTGTGCTGGCAGCGCAGACTCTTTCTTGAAGGGGCTGTTTTCATTTTATGACATCAGAATGCGAGAACCCGCTCGTTTTTGCGGATCGGAAGGAAAAAAAGCAGGTCAGACAGCAGGTTTTTATAGGAATTCTCAGAGATTTGTGAATGGATCAAAATGCCACTTTGGGGTTGTTATTTGTGAGGAATGAACATTATAACACACTTAGAATACACTTAGAAAATTACAATGATAAACTTAAACTTTAAAAAAGAGCATGTGTCAAGTTAGAAGGTTTGACTAATTTTACAACAGTTTGTTTATCAGTCTCAGATTGACAGTAGATGTATTCCAATCCACAGGCCTCCAGTCCAGGATCAGTCTACTCCTCCACTGGCCCCTCCAACAGCCTGACATGGGGGACTACCTTCAGTGGCTCCTCTGTCCCAAGCAGGGAGGGTACTCTGGGTGGACATGGTGGAGCGGGTAGCATGGGCTTCCCCTCAGTCAGCAGTATGCACACAAGCAGCGAGTCCATCGATATGAGCCTGAGCAGCGCCGGTGGCCATGGGAACCACAGGGAGGACACGCTGTCCGCTCTGGGTCGCACTGCTAGCGTCAAAGTTGGCGTGTCTGAGAGGTGAGGACACAGACTGAAGAAACTGAAGAAGCTTTTGGTCTTTATGGCTCCTTACTCCCCAACTACAAGCAGAGCTAAATGTTCTAATGTTTGACCCTATGCAGAGTGCGTACTTTAAATGCTTTTGTTTTAAAATCAAGCTTTCATGTTTTCTAGGATGTTTGTAAGAGATAGCCGTCCACATTTATGTTTCTGCTCAGACAATAGCATTCAGTAAAATTCAAATTAATTTATTTCTATTGGACCTTTCATGTAAAGAAAACAGCTCATGGTGCTGTAAATAAAAACAAACAAGGATGCAAAAACACCAGTGCAAAGAATAAGTAAAAAAGCCCCTCATAATAAAAAACATAAAACAAGCACAAGTAAAAGAGAAATGACTTAAGAAGGAAAAAAATACCTAAATGAGACAGAACCAAGAAGGTGCCATCTGCTCTGTCCTCCTGTTGGCCTGGGTGTCAGCAGAGACACAAACACCACAGCCAAGGGTGAGAAAACACTCATAAACCGTCTAAAATGTAAAAGTGAGAAAAAGAAAAGTGAAAATATAAAAACAGCTAAAATGTAAAAAAAATTAAAATAAGTTAATGCATAAAAGGTCTAAAGCACCTGAAATATAAATTAGATAAGTTAAGATGTAAAGACAAAAACTAAATAATTAAAATAATATATCATAAAATATAACAGTGAAAATTTTAGATCCCCAATAGGAGATCTAATTAAAAGCTGAATTAAATAGATAAGTCTTTAATTTCTTTTCAAAACCTCGACAGTGGATGAGGCCCTGACATCCTCAGGTAGGCTGTTCCACAGACGAGGCCCGTAGTTTCTAAATGAGGCCTCGCCGTGGTTTTTTGTCCTGACCCTGGGGACCTTCAGCAGGCCCGCGCCTGAGGATCTAAGGGCTCTGGGAGGTTCATAAGTTAAAAGAAAATCTGATTCAAAAGAAGGACCAAGACCATGAACACTCTTGTAAACTATTAAAAGAATCTTAAAATCAATCCTGAAGCTGACACGGAGCCAGTGCAGAGATTTTAGGATCGGTGTAATGTGCTCCCTCTTCCCGGTTCTCGTTAAAATCTGAGCAGCAGAGTTCTGTGGTGTCTTTACCCCAGAAAGGAGGGCATTACAGTAATCTAATCTTGATGTAATAAAAGCATGAATTCAGATTTCAGCAGAAGAGTAGGGGTGTAAGAAAAAAGTCCACTCTGTGAAATATCGAGATACTTCATTTGGCAAAAATTGTATCGATTTCAAACGTTGCCTGAACGATTTTTAATCGCTCACATATAGTTCAGCGTCTTGCTTCTGTGTTCCGCTTAAACCCCCAACCACTAGTGGGCAGCACAGTACATGGAGCTTCTTTCAGCAGGTCTGCACCAAAACAGCATCAAGATCATCAAGATCATCAAGATCTGGCGAGAACCATCTCGTGGTAGATGTTCACTCATTATCTTTGTGGTTGTGATTGTTGCAGAGCTCAATGACACATATACAACTCAGTTTTAACCAGAGATGGGAACTGAAACTCGGTGGCAAATACGTGGATTTTGATATTTCATTTTGGGCATGCCAATCACTCGTATTCCGTTCGTTTTTGCTCTTCTATTCTAGCCTATCTTTTTACCTTTCCAGGGATTGTGGGTGGGCCAATATAAGAACTGGTGAAGGTGGGCGGAGCTTGATTCAAAATGCCTACGGCGAAGGGAGTAAAAATGTTGCTGTACTTCACAGCAGAAGATTCTAAGTTAGTGACATGATGGATAAGAATCCCTTCAGCTTCATCTCAAATGTGTGTATTAGGCCAAACTTTCATGCTCACTCAACCTTCATAATGTGTTCAGGTCAGAACAGAATCTTTATTAACTGTGAAAATGGGTGAATTTTGATGCAAACAAAATAAAACAGTTAAGTTGAGGGGTGTTTTTGAAATTAAGATTGTCATTGAATATACGATTATTTGTGTATTGATCAGTGAATGAGTGGCAGGGCCAAACATCCACCACAACTAGCTCTCTGAGGCAAACACATTCTGGAAGGCACCATGTTGCTAAAATAACCCTTAAACATTTAAGATTTTGCCTCGTCTGAGAATTTATTTTTCTTTAGAGTCTTTAAAATCAAGATGATGCTTTCAAAAACCTCAGAATGTCGCATTTTGTGTGCCATTCTCTCAATTGAAACAAAGAACTGAAATATCAAAAGAAATACCTTTTGAAGCTGATTCCAGTTGTGGTCTATAGCAGATTTCTTCCTGGTTCTGTTATAAAGTATTAAGGCACCTAAAGTGGAAGTTCTGGACTAAGGTATCTCTGTTTTGACTGTTTCTGTATCAGTAGAAAATCTCACACTGGGTCTTTCTTCCTTACTCTCTAAGACTTTGTTGTTTTCTCTGTGTGTGTTTTTCTGTCTTCATCAGTCCCCTGTCCTCCCCCTCTGCTAGCCCCATATTCAGCCGAAACACTCTACCTCGGAGGCAGGACAGGTAAATGTACCTGTGTGTGGTGTTCGGCTGCAGCTGGGAGAGCTGTGGAACCATCACCTGCTGCCACACAGAGCAGCACAGTGAAAACGGCGGATGCTTTGCTGCTCTGTGTGGCACTTTGGGCGTGTGTTTATGAAGCACATGTATGAGTGTAAATGTGAGGATTTGTTTTTGGTTAGTTTGTTAGTTTACGCCTGCAGTCACCCTAGTGCCACCTTGTGCTTAAATACAGAATAACTTTGTGCTTTAAAAAAGATCCAAAGTTTAAAAGCATTTTGTTTTACTGCATGGGCTAACCAGAATTTCCATTATAGACCCAACTGTACATACCCTTTCCTTCATGGATATTATAGGACATATTTTTTCATTTCTCAGATTTTACTAATTTTTAGATTAATGTATCTCAGGATTCATCTCTTCAGGGCATATGGACTTATAACTGCATATCTGAGAAGCTTCTAAAGTTTTAAAGAACTAAGAAAGAACTAAGAAACCTTCGATTTTCTATTGACTAAAACCTGGGAGCCACAAAGTCTTACTTCACCCTTTAGAAAAGAAGACACTGATGTGCATTTATAATACTGGTATTATGATAAACATAAACTTTTTGGGCATAAATAAAACATAAAGAGAAAATAACCTTTTTTAAAATATGAAATACTTTTGACAAACGTTTACGTCACTTCCTTTCAAAATAAAAGACACCCTGTACCACTCTCATCTTAATGTAGTAAATGTAGGTACATGTAAATGTAGGTAAAAGTATAGGCACAATTTGTTTGACCATTTTTGGTACATCTCAGCCAGTAACTTGTAAATCAGAACTAGGTCACCCTTGCTGTACTTTTCGAACCATACGGTACACTTAGAATTCGTGCATTTTACAACAATAGCAAATTTGCCCTATTTATGAGTTCTGCCTGTAACTATTGATGTCCAATTGATTTTCTGTGGTACACAGCACTCCAATATCTGTCAAAACTTTTTATTACGACTTTAGTAAACTACGAAGTGCACTGCTTGATGCATCGTTGGAGCATTATGGGTAATGTAGTCAGGGGCAAGTCAGAGTGATACACACTGTGCCTCAACTGTTTGTGAATGAGTTGCACAAAGTTTGACCAATTTGTTTTGCGTGATACGCCTCAATTAAATATGTTTAATGTAAATGTAAAACATTTTTATTTATCTTTAACCAGGAGCCTCAATGAAGCGGTCAAGAGCCCCCTCTGGTTGCAGACCTCTGCCATAGATGGCTTTAATTTGACATAGAGTGAAATGATGAATCTGATTAGATATGAAAGCTTTCCCAAAAGCCATGTGTTTCCATGCATTCTTGTCCCTTTTGTTTTCGCTTTCTCAAGTGTTTTTCTCCCACAGCGGGCCACACTGTGGTAGAAACACTCTTCCTAAGAAGGGATTCAGGTACTTTATCCAAGCTCCGCTTTTTTTTTGTCACAGTGGTTCACCAAATTGCCTTCTTGTATATCTGTTTTTCTGCGTCCACATTCCCCGGTCAAGGCTTTTGTTTGGCTCCTTGCACTTGTGTTGTGTTTGTTTCTGTTCAGAGGCTTGTCATTTTGTCCCCTGCGCAGAGCTATCACTGTGTTTTGCTGAAATAGGCATGACGCTACACCAGGTGGTCACATTTGCTTTGGAGTTTTCCTGCTTTGGTTTCTGTTGCTCCCAGCTGGAATCAATACACGATCACGCTCTTTTTAATGTCTCTTATTCATTCTCATTGCTGATCCACACTGTTAATCTGGCTGCTTGTGGAGGAAAAACCCAACTGCGCATCAGCTCACCGTGTTTACACCCAGGCACCACCCACTGTTCAGTGTTTTGGGTCATATTCTAATATGTAGGTTGACCTTTGTAGGTATGGCCCTTCACCTCAGCTACGAGGCCAGGAAGAGGCACGTGACTGGCTGCGTTCACACTCCACCAGCGGGCTGCAGGACTCTGCTAGTAACTCTCCATTCTCCCCTGGATCCAGCCTTACCTCTCCTTCTGGCACTCGCTTTAACTTCGGACAGCTGGGTATGCTAATGAATGAAGTATTTTTTGAACTATGATGTGGAATACTTTGGACAAAACATGTCAGGGGCTGCTGGTGTAGGACCCAAAATACAGGAGACCAGGCATGCTGACACAAAGTTAGACATAAACTATAACCACAGAATCCAAACTATACCACAGAATCATTTCAAAACATATTTTATAATAAATTCTTCTGTTGTTTTTTTTTATTTTATGTTAGTTTTTTTTTACGTTTTGAGGCAATATTGTCTATGTGCTCAATCAAGTAATTTTAATTTACCAACAAAAATGGAGAAAAACTGAATGAAAAAACATTTCTAAATTTTGTTTTAATGGTAATATATTATAGTTAAACCTAAAAACTACAGTTTCTAAGAACATTCCTTGCAGAGTTTGAGATTGATTGTTAATTCACAACATTTTAAAATATATCTTATTTTTCCAGCATCCAGCCCAACCTCAGCGGCTCAGATCAATCTTGCTAGTTTGCGCAACAACAGCCTGACCAATCAAGACACACCGTTTGAACCCTGTAACGACAACCGGCTGAGGAACTCCTGCATGTCGCTCGATGAGAAGACTCGCACAATGAGCCGATCCGGATCCTTCAGGGACGGCTTTGAAGAAGGTGAGTGGGCGGAGACCAATAGATGTGAAAATTAAAATGTTGTACAACTGAGAAACAACACGTTTTTTTTGTGGTCCGTTGCTGTATGTAAAATGCTAGAAGCCAAGATAATTATGCATTTTAGGCTCCGAGGCCTCAACATACTAATAAAGACAAAGTAATTTTAATGTATTTTTATCAAAAGCAATGCCCGTTGTAATTACTTCTAGAGTGGTCCCTTGCTATTTCATGGTTCACCTTTCATGGCCTCATTGTTTTGCAAATTTCTTTAGTGCAGTTTTGCACGTTTTTTTTTTTTTCGTGCATTGTGTTTGGCGTCTGATTAGTTTTAGTGCAATCTCCTCTGTGCTGTGTTTCCAGAACAGAATTTATTTAGCTTGTCAAATTTACATAAACCTTCGATTGCGATCAGATCTTTGTTTCCATTCCATCAGACTAGACAGATTTTTCTGCAAAGATTTAAACTTTAGAAATTTAAACAAGAGAGAAAAGAGTGAAAATTAGTTTGTAGTAAGGGGTTGTGCAGCTTTAAAACATTAATTATTAACAGTGAAAAATACAAATGTCTACTTTGTATTTAGACTGCAACCCTTGTGAAAAACTAGCAAACACTGTGTAACAAAACCTTTATCCGTTATAGATGGCCATAATCCACTTTGTTCTAACATTGTCTTTTCTTTGTTTGAAAGATAACAACTTTGCTCTGCTGAGGAAAACTTTCCGCCAGAGTTTTCTCAGCATTCACAACGATTTGTTTTAAAATAACTGATGGGCATAGGACAAAAGATAAACAAATATAGCAAAAAAGTAGAGCCATCTTATTTCAAAGCCACGTTCATTTGAGTTTAATGATTGCAATCATGCAACAACAAGACAAATCTGCTAGTTAGGAAAAGTGAGGAATGTTGTCACAGTAGAAATGTGTTTTCTGTGTAATTTGGTGGTAGATGTGGTAAATCCAGTTTACTCTCCTTTCCTCAAACGTTTTTACAATAGTCTGTGGGGAAAGGATTAAAAGGTAGATTTTGTCCAACAAGTTACAGGAAAAAGGGGCTTGGTTTGTTTTGGACAGAACAAGAGCCAGCTTGTGTTAGAAAACTGTCTGTTGAGCTTTATTGTGCGGTCGATCAGGTAATTCATAATGGGTCTGGTTTTTTCAAATGCATTCGTATGATATTATGAGGGTAAAAAATGTTTTTGGACCCCCACCCTCACAGGAATCTACATCGGCTGTGTCTGTTTTTCCGATCTGAGTTTTTTTAATCAAGATAATTACAGGGATCATGGTGGGAGGTGTGAGCGAGATGTAGTGACGTTTAAGACACCTTAGGCACAACTTTCCTTCCCGTGTCGTGTGTGTCTGTGTTGAATGGGTGTGTTTTTGTTTACATGTTTGCATTCTTGAACTGTACCTAGTTTCTATTAGACATTTTTTGTTTTGACAGGACGAAAACCCCATCACCAATCCACTCTCTCCGCTTACCTTTGACCCTTCCCTTCATTGACGGATACTGGATACTTTGAAACGTCTCAGAACCAAAGTTTAGTTAACAGGGAGAACAGGCTTCTTTGTATCTTCTATTTTGAGAATGTCAGAGTAAAAAACCAACCATCTTCTGCCTTTAAATGATCCTAAGAAAAGAAAACTTCTATACGACAGTCAGTCCTATTTGATTATTTTCTGCTTTATTTATTCAAAACCTCAATTGTTACTGATACAATGTTCTTTTGTTTGTCACAGGGGTCACGCTCTACGGCTATACATGAAATCTGTAAAGTAGGATTATGATGCTGTAAAACCCCTCACTACACACTTCTTATATTTATTTATATTTATATTTATTATATCTTAGGCAGAGATTCACATTTTCATTCTTTTCTCTCTTGTCTAAACTCTTAAAGTTCAAATTTTCGCCGAAAAATTGTCCAGTATAATGAAACAAAAAACAAAGATCTGATTACGATTGAAGATTTGTGTAGATTTGGCAAACTGAATGCATTCCATAGCTTACATGAGACATGGCACAGAGGAGATTGATTGACAAGGTCAATTGCCAATCAGGACACAGAACACAGTGCGGTGTAAAAAACAAAACAAAAAAGGGAAAACTTGAAAAAATCCACGAAACAGTAAGGTTAACTGCATCAAAGCAAGGGAGCTGTGTATTAAACAGCTGTTTAAACAACTAAGACAAAAAAAACTTTTTGTTGATCTGTTATTCATGTTATTCGCGTCAGCTACGTCAGCGCGGAGCTGCTAGCGCTCGGAAATACATAACATATCGGTTTGTAACTAAAGGTCATGCTAAAACAAAAAGTAATTATTTACATCTAAATGTAAACTTCTGTGCTTTAGAGCACACCCACGTGAAGAAAAGCGCTTCTCCTCCACGGCACAGCATGACGATGAACACCCTCATGGCGGAGAGATGCCAAGCTCTCCTAGGATAAGCCCCTAAAAAAATTAATCCGGACAGCCCTTCCCCTTTCAAATGGCCCTACAATTGGAGGGGTAGGGAGATGCCCTAGGGGAAGAATTTTGATTCAGCCTCAAAATCACCTTATCGCTAAACCATACGTTAAAAATCTACAGAGACTGGATTGATCGTTTTAAGAATGTTCTATTCCGGACAAAATCATTATCTCTCCAAAACACAAAATTTTGAAGAGAAATTCACTTTTCATTCAATCAAATGACTCTTTAATGCTTGAGGTGCTGATGATGAATATAAACATGGCCCACCCAAACTCAATTCTGCAATCTAAACCAGACAGTTGTGAAATCAAACATTGTTCTTTTCATGAATGCATCTCACCGTCTCCAGCAGCTGAAGTTTGAAAGCCCCTCTTTGTGAGCCATGCTTCAGCACTTTTGATTCAAAGACATGAGTAAATGGCTCCTAAAGGATCAGCCCGACCCCTCGCCATGGTTTATGACATACCAGCCTTGATCCATTTTAATCCGCTTGCAGACAGGAAACAGCGCTGGTGTTGCTTTCCTGCCACTGAGGTGTGATTAGCAGCTGAGTCATTCTCAGGGGCAATCAGAGGCTTTCATTAGTTGTGCCACAGTTCAACTGAAACATAGGGAAGTTTTATCTTTATGGTTGCAGTCATTTATATGTACTTGGCAGTCAGACCATGGGGGGGTATGGGAGTTTTGTTTTACAATGATCCTCACAAACATTTGTCCTTTTCCTCTCTTCAGTACATGGATCGTCTCTGTCCCTGGTCTCCAGCACTTCTTCCATTTACTCTACGGTGAGTTTGAAAACCACCAAGTGTTGAAATGCTGTATATTATTTGGAATAATGAAATATTATAATTGTGTTTAATTAAACTACAAAGAGTTTAGTTGAAAAACTCTCATAATACCCCAATTTAAGGCTCATATTCATGTAGAAACCAGTTTTATCCATTGTCAGGGTGATTAAGAAACACTGTAAGTGTATAAGTTAGTAAATGTACCCTTTAACCCATCTTGTTGTAGTCACAAACAGAGCCTAGCCCACATACATACACTACAGTCAAAGTGAGGCTCCGCCCCTCTCTCTCAGAGGGCTGGTTTCTTTACCTGGGCAGGTGTAGCAAGAAAAGTCTCAGACAGCGTTAAGTCGTCTGAGGCAGAGATTCAGGGAAACAAAATGATGGCGACATTATCTCTGGCAGGAACTGTCACGTCCTGGCAGCTAACGGTAGGAATGACAAACGGCTGATTCATCACCATTTACTCTCTCTGATCAATTATGTGTGTTGAGAATGTGTGTGTTTTATCTAATACTGAGAGTTCTCAGCTCGGGACATCTACATGTTATACATTGACCCATTGGTATTTAGTTACTGATTGTGTCAATTAATTAGAATCCTAACACGAACTGTTATTACCCTAAATCAGCAGATGCGTGGTTTATGTATGTGAGGCAATGAGCTTGGAAAATTGACATATTTCTACAAAAATCTGAAAGTTTCATTGGTTCCATGCATATGAACATCAGTTGCCAAAGCAAACCTTTAGGACTTGTGATGAGAAGCTGCAGTTTTGCTGCATCCTGCTGACATGGAAATGTGGGCGCTGCATGTTTCTCTCAACAGCAACAAGGTGTGTTGTATTTGTGCGAGTGTGTTTGCTTTGTGTGCGTCTCTTTTGTGGCTGTCACTCTGTGTTGCGCCTAAAAGGACAATGAGACCTAAAGAGTGAAATGCCTTCAGGAAGATATCTGTTTCCCAGAAATATTACACCAGCTGATATCCTCCATGGTTTAGAAAGCTCAGAGCCAATAAATCAAAACAGCGTCTGGAGACGGGCTGCATGACCTGCGGCCCCTTTTTATGAAAGCATTTTAGAATCCAGTCAGTGTGTCGTGTAATGATATTCTCTCATTTTATGCTGTTTGTTTTACAGAATGAGGAGAAGTCTCAGTCAGAGGTAAGCACCAGCCTGCCTACAGCACCTCTATCCTCTTTAATTTTCTGTCTTCTGGACTTGTTGAAACATGGGGATGTTTTTTAAAGGTTGGATCCAGTTACACGTGTAACTATTTTGTTGTATGACCCTGTAACAGGCTCTGGTTCCACCTCTCACACCTGTGTACACCTGTATGTGCTCTTTTATGCTCATGCTGGGTTTTATTTTCTACCCTGAACGTGCTTGAGCTCAAGTTGCTTCTCTTTTGTGCTTTTCGTGCATGCATATGTGTGTGACATAACCCATGTTTTGGAATAATGTCTCCACACTTTAGTTCTGCTTCTGTTGATTTATTTTATGTCTGCAGATTCGTAAGCTGCGCCGAGAGCTGGATGCCTCCCAGGAAAAGGTTTCCGCCCTGACGACACAGCTGAGTGCAAATGTAAGAATAAACACGCAAACACACACCCTAAAGAAAAAGCTATTAAGCATGTGCACCAAGTTTTTCCAGTATTCTGTGTTTACATTTATTTGGATCATCAAAAATCTCAAATACGGTATAGCCTGTATTGAGCTCATTCTAAATATAATAAAGAAATAAGATTTTTCGTAAATAAAATAAAAATATATAGCTTTTTATTTATTTTTTTAATTTAGTTTTTTTTTACAAAGAATACCTATTAATAATCGGTATTATTTATTTAAAAAGAAATGTTAGAATGTTGTAGTAGGAAAGATTTGTTTTCTGCAGAGTACTTTAATCTCAAGGGTATAATTTCACAACTGACAGAGGAGTAGAAAAAAATCTCCTAAACCATCTCGAGGCGCGTCCAGCCTCCTTCCTGCACAAGCCTCGCCACGCTCGGCTTCTAATCGACTGGCTGAAAGAAGCAACGCTGGTGGTTCTCACTGTTCATCAGAGACATGGAAGATTCCCAGGTGTGAGATTACAGAGAGGACTCACCTTCTGGCACACATCTGAGAAACTTCAAAGATTTTAACCAAAGATTTCGAGCTCACGATGCCTAGATACATTAAAACGTTCTGCAACTGTGGTGGGAGCAGCTCTGATAAAGTCACCTTACATGGGGGGGGGCTTTGCTCCAATATTTAAAGACACAAAGTAAAGCGAGGAACACACCTTGAAGCGCAGGAGGGGGAGGATCGGAGAAAATCTCCTGGTGCCGAAAGTTCTGGCCTGAATCGCACGTCAGTCAACATCTTACTCAACTCTCACACGTACCTCTGCAGGCATCTGCAGGTGGTTGGGTAACGGATTTCAAGAAAGGAGGGCAGAGTGTTGAAGGCAAAAACCTTATTAAGAAGAAAAAAAACGGTTACCTTGTTAATTCTTCAGTTATTTTTTGTTTCCTTGTTTATCGTGGTACATTCCATTAATAACCCGCAATTGGTGAAATCCACAAAGTAGGATTACAGATGTTTTAAGGCAATAAAACTCTTCTTTTTTTACTTTTTATACAGTTTTCTCAGACAGACATGAACATTTTCTTTCATGTTTAAACTCTCAAAGTTCAAATCTCCTCAGAAAAATGAATCCAGTTTTATAGAATGAAAACAAAGATCTGATGTGGTTGAAAATTTATGAAAATTTGCCAAACTGAACACTTTCTGTACAGAAGACAGGACACAGAGGAGGTTGACAACAGCCAATCAGGATGAGAAGACAATACTCTGTTAAAACAAAGATGCAAAATAGCACTAAAGAAAATCCACGAAACAGGGATTCCATGAAAGGTGAACCGCAAAACAGCAAGGAACCACTGTAAAATTAAAGTACGAAATAGTAAAATCTCTCATTTTTGGCCGTTATGGGTCTGGTTCTATCAAAACTCAACTTCTTTGAATCTGCTTTTGTTCATTCATGTTAGCTAAATAACACTCAACTCTGATTTTTAGTTACAGTGAAAATGAAATAATCTAAATGTCAAATAAAGCATATTTTTGACAAGTTTGAGCCAAATTTGTTCAAACGCTTTCAGTTTCAAGGAGCTTCTTGGAAAATCTCAGAATATTTGGTTTTGTCAGATGATCAAGCTGAAGATCATCATCATTGTTTCGAAGCCCTGTTTGGGTTTGGTTATATTTTCCTTTTCGTGCTTGAGTCTTGTTTTTTTTTTTTTCCAAGGCTGACGCACATTTTTTATCTCATTTCAGTTAAGACGCATCAGATTGTTCATTTCTTCAGAGATGTCGCTTCATTTAGACTGTTGTGGTTCTTAGATTTAAAGACATACACCCCATCGTCTTTAGATTTGCTCTCTGGCTAACAGCCTAAGCTGTACTGCCAGAGGTTTCTTTCCTTTCCTGTTGCCTTGATCCTTTAGTCATCTGCCTGTGCTGAAGAGCAAAGAGACCTAAATTCTAGTGAAGGTTAAGACATAAACCACCAACCAGGCAATACATGTCTGGATCCAGGCCTTAAAGCCTTTATTGTGGGAGAGGAGATGTAGTCCTGTTGTTTGCAGATTATTGAGGTTTTTAGCACAATATTTTCTTCACATCACATCTTACTGTAATGTAGTCTGTAGCACAAACTTATCTTGCAATTTACCTTTTCTGTACCTCCTGCAGGCTCACCTGGTGGCAGCGTTTGAGCAGAGTCTGGGCAATATGACCCTCAGACTGAAGAGTCTCACCTTGACTGCAGAACAAAAGGTAAGTACCTACTTTCCACAGATAAAGGTGCACATTACTTTGAAGATGCTCCCTTGGCTTTAGCTTCTCCTCATCTTCTGTCTGAAGGACTCTGAACTGAATGAACTTCGGAAGACCATCGAACTCTTGAAGAAGCAGAACGCTGTTGCTCAGGCCACCATCAACGGAGTCATTAACACGCCTGAACTCACACCTAAATGCAATCGGACAGGTACATGCTACCATTTGAATGAGTCTGGGCTGATATTGTGGAAACAGCAATGAGTAATACAGAAAATGCGTGTTTCTTTTTTTAATGTAAAGCGCTTTTGCCTCACAGTGAGAGGGCCCCTGCTTCACATTCCAACTGGGTCCTTGTGTAGAGTTTGCGTGTTCTCCTCATGCATGAGTGGGTTTTCTCTGTGAACTTCAGTTTCTTCCCACAATCTAAAATCAAGCTTCATAGGTAACTGGTGTCTTGAAATTAATAGATTAATCATAATAATGGATTAGATTTATCAGCGCTTTTCCAAACGCTCAAAGCGCTTACAAAGCACATTCAGCAACAGACTGCTGTCCCAGCGCTGCTCCACAGAAAGACTAAATCAATCTTTTGTTCCTCGTGCCATCAGGCAATACAACCCTCTGGCAGGGTATCTGAAAAGCAATTTCTTGTTATTTTTTTATCTATTAATCTTTTTAAACTAGTTCTATTTTGACTATTTTTATTGTTTTTAATGTGTGTGTGTTTTATGAGTGTCAGCAGATGGACATTTTTAAATTTCCTTAGGGATTATTAAATACCTATTCTGTTCTATTCTTTTCTATTCTATTCTATGTGTCCATTATTCATTCACTCCTCTTTCATAATTGGTGATGGTAAGCTACTGATGTAGCCACAGCTGCCCTGGGGCAGACTGACAGAGGCGTGGTTGCCAGTTCACGCCTATGGTTCCTCTGACCATCACCGGGACAGTCATGCTCATTCACACACCAGTGGAGCCACACTGGAGGCAGGGAGGGTGAAGTGTCTTGCCCAAGGACACAACGACAGTTGACTGGGGGGAGCGGGGATAGAACCGCCGACCCTTCGATCATCGGATGACCTGCTCAACCACCTGAGCCACTGCCGCCATAAATTGCCCCTAGGTGTGAATGTTAAGCTAGGTTTACACCGCCCTCTGCAGCACACGTTCAAGCAGCCACTTCCAATGAAAGGTCTAAGTAAACGTGCGTTTTGGGCTTCCACGCTCAAAAGTCTTGTGTTGATGTGTCACTACACAGATTTCTATGACAGTTTTCAGGCTCTACGTAAATCCAGACGGCCATTGAAATATGTATTGGAAGTTAACCCAGGTGAAACGTTGACCAATCAGGGACTTGGTACTTGGTGGTGACATATGGATGGCATCCTTTTTAATTCACTGAAATCGATCATGAAGAAGAAATTAATAATTGTTGTTTTTGCCTGGATGGAATTGTATTACACCAAGTCTTTCATATATCAGAATAGAGCCGTTAAAGAAAAAGCCTGGAGCAGGACTCACCAGATTTACACCGCTTTGACATTTCACAACAAGACTTTTGTGCGTTTAGTGAGTTTAGTGCATTCTTGAACGTGCGTCACATGCAGTGAAGGTGTGTGATCGTGTGGTTCTGTAACAGACTGGTGACCTGTTCAGGGCGTACTTTGCCTCCACCTAACAGTTGCTGGGTTGGCTCCAGTGACCCCGTGATCCTGAAAGGGATTCAGTGGGTTCTGAGGGTGAATGGATGGAAGTTTTGAGCGATGGGTTAAGGCAAACGTGTGATATCTGTGTAGCTGAAAGTCAAGATAATTTAAAAACATGGACAAATGCCTGTTTCCTCTATGCCACATCTCCTCAGCTGGTAATAATGGCAGTCCACAGCAGCAGCAGCCAGACCTGCGCATCAGGCGGCAGCACTCCTCCGACAGCGTCAGCAGCGTTGCCAGTGCAACCAGTCAGTCCAGCATTGGCTCCAACATGGATGCTGATTCTAAAAACAAGAAGAAGAACAAGAAGAACTGGGTAAGAACTTTTAATAATTGTGAATGGCTCTAAGCATTTACTCAGTTTTGTGTTTGCCTATGTCTTTGTTGGGTTTTACATGTTTGGGTTTCTTCCCTTTAGCCATCTTTCACTGGGGAAAAGGTGAATACACATACATGACTTATTAGGGAAAACCTTACGAGTTATTTGATTGTGTGCAGATGAAAAAAACGTCCATTTTTGTAACTTACCAAATCAACTATTCTTGGTAGTGTATAGTTGTTGGGGCAGCGCTTGCTTTTTAACTAATTGTTAACCTCTCGTTTGTGTTAATTAAAGGCGCTCTTGTGCAACGGAGGGCGAGTTGAAGTTGAGGTCCTTTGCAGCTTTTGCTTTACTGTCTTATCTTCCCTGAGATAGTCACTATTTTAAACCCACGGTGTTCTCAAGTGGAGTTTTGTTGCTCAGAACACAATTGTAGGCTGATAGAGGACCCTTATGTGTGCACTGACATGCATCAGCATTGGTGTAGATGAGACCCCACAGGAAGTTCCTGCATGCGGGTGCTGCTCACTCTGTGCGTGTAATGTGCAGACTATAGGGGTGGTGTGTGTTGGTGTCTTCATGATAGACCATAAAAGACCCTTCCTTTCAAAGTTCAGTGATATGTAATTGATCTGTCTGGAAGTCAAACCTCCTTCTGTGCTTGAGCCAAAATCCCTCTATAACCCATCAACACACCGGACCCCATGTGAACATCTGCTGTTTTGTCTCTCTGTCTTCCTTTGCTTCGCTTCGTGTGACAGGTCTATGAGGTAAGAGTGGAACTGGACATGAAAGAACAAGAAGCCTAACCCCTGCCCCTTTAGTATAGGTCACTAACCTCAGCCCTTCCTTCCCCTCATCCCGCCTTCCTTTCCTCTCCCCTGCAATACTGCCCCCTGACCTGTGCTCTGATGCCACCTCAGCTGGTTCCTTCCCGTGAAATCAACCTGGAAAGTCTCAGTCAAAGTCACTGGTGATAAATTCTGGGAAATCATTCATTTAGAAAGTGGAGAAAAGACAAATGTGCAGATTTCTTGTATTAATGGAGAATTGCGCCTTTAGTTAGACTCAGCATGGAAAAATATCCATTTCCCAAATAGGTTCCTGAGCGTTTTTATATGGTTATGCTTTTCTCAGGATGTAGAAGAGCAGCATTAGTTCACTTTTGCAGTTTTAAGTTCATTCAGATGGATTGTATTTGTAGAAACACAGCAGCTACAAAAGCTTAGAGTCTGTAAACATTTACACTGCAAAAAAATTAATCCAAAAAATAAGAAAAAGACCCACTTATTTAAGAAAAAAACTACTAGAAAGTAGTCAAATTGTGTGTCCTTGCAGAAGTAATTGTGACTTGGTAAGAACTCTTGTAATAAGACATCAAAATCTAGAAACAGGAAATGGTTTTAAATGGGTCAAATAGTCTTAAAAAGCTAAATACTAGACAATTACATCCAATGACTTAAAACTGGATGTTATAAATCCCCAAGATAGGTGTTTTTGGCTGGTTCTAAACAAATGGAAGTTAAAATAAGATCTTATTACAAGTTGGCCGATCTTAATAAATCTTCAAAGCTAGAACTTATTCTTAAAAAAGAAATCTACGTTTTCTTTTCAAAATAATGACAATGAATGCCGGTCCAATTTTTTAACTTTTAGTTGAGACTTTTAGTTAAAAATAACACTTGAAATGTAATAAAAAAAATGGTTACCTTCTTGTTTCTCGTTTCCATCAGAAAACAAATTTCAGCACTTACAATGTAAATAAAATAGCATAGCTTTTTGACATTTTTCTGTTTCCATAAAAAAAAGGAAAAGAAATTGTGGCTTACTGAATCTTTCTAGCAGAACACTGAGAACTTTGCAGAGGTGTCCAACTGCAACATAGTCAAAACCCCTCAAATCAATTTAGTGCAACCGTTGATTAGCAAAATATAAAGTTTGTCCTTTTTGTTTCAATCAATTTTAAAGCCCAAATTAGTCAAAATATGGAATCTGTGCTGGAAACGTTTAAAAAAAGAAGGTGAAATTTGTTCAGACTTTCAGCTGAACAATAGCAAAACTGTGTGTGTGCTAGAATTAGTCTAAATGAAAGAAAAACAAGTTTTTGAAACATTTTGAATTTAATTTGTTTGATCCCAGTAAGATCCTACAGCAGCACTTCAGTTCAGTGAAGCTCGGATCTTTTCCTGGACTCTTGCAGCTCCTTGATTTTTTTGAAGGTCTTCCAATGCAAATTGCCTTCTTTGCGTTATCATGATGGATTATATCATAATGGCCACATAGATTTCCCCTCGGTAACCTCAATTGTACGATGCACAGATTCTATGACAAAGTAAAAGCACCTCTCTTCTACCTACATGCCCTGCGATGGAAATGTCAGGATAAAAGACCTGAGATCTGGCCTCGGTTCTAAGCAGGCTAGAAACTCTCCTAATTACTTTGAGCTTAATAATAATAAGATTGCTGAACTACTGTTTAACCCTTTCCAGACTGACTGACACCGAGTTTCTTCTGCTTAGTGGTAACACCTAAAACGTAACCCCATTTCCTTTAAATAAGCAAAAAAAAAAAAAAAATCTGCAGTGGGGTAATAAAAATGGTTTTACCAAGAATCTTTATTTTAATCTAACATGTTTTCCCAAACTACGATTATTCTGCTGTTGAAAAAAACTTAGATTTTGTTCTTGCACCTCGGAAAATAAGACATTTTTTCTGGAAAATAATTGTCTTTTTACTTTCTTAACCCTTGCGCTATCCTAGGCATTTTAACATTGGGACTTGGGTCATCTAGACCCTCTAGACAGTGCGCTAAACCTTTTTTCTTCAATGATTTGTGATCTTCACTGGTGTCCATGGATTACATGAAATCTTTCCACCTTTATCCACCTTTGTCATGGTAGGAATAACACGTCAAAGTAAGGGTGGGGTCACCTAAGATAGCACAAGGGTTCAGATTCCGTTTTTGTAGTCTGGAAGAACGATTTACATATAAGTAAAAGCTCGAGTGTTCTGTTTTATTTGTTTCTGTTCTTCAGAGGTTTGGTTTGTAATTTGTTCAAACCTGGCAATGTGGTGCTGAAAATCCAACATGCAAGCTGCCCATAACCCCTTTCTCCTTCACTTGTAGACCTGCTGCTGCTGTTTTCCACCACCTTTCCCAGCATGTCCTCCTCTCCCTCTCTGCTCTTTGTTAATTTGGAGCACCGTTATTTACCCGGCCACTGTTGTGTTTTCTGGTTCTGCAGCTTCGAAGCTCCTTCAAACAAGCTTTCGCCAAGAAGAAATCGCCCAAATCTGCCTCTTCACACTCAGACATTGAGGAGATGACAGATTCTTCACTACCATCCTCTCCCAAGCTGAATCACAACGGCGCTTCAGCCACCTCTCATATGCTCAGGAATACACACTCCAGCTCTCTGTGCGTATCTGACTCCAGGATTGTGACGTCAGACGTGAGCATTTGCAGTCTTTGAGCTGAATTCTCTCTGTACAGCCTTTCGGAGTGTTTGGACAGCGAGGCGGAGACGGTGATGCAGCTGCGGAGTGAGCTCCGGGAAAAGGAAATGAAGCTGACTGATATCCGCCTGGAGGCTCTCAGCTCTGCACACCAGCTTGACCAGCTCCGGGAAGCCATGAACCGCATGCAGGTCTGAACATCAACACACAAAAAGCCTTCAGGAAAAACTATATACACTACATTACCAAAAGTATTGCTTCACCTGTATCCTGAAGCATTAGGAGTTCCTTTCACTGGAACTAAGGGGCCAAGCCCAAGTCCTGAAAAACAACCACACACCATGATTCCTCCTCCACCAAATGTCAAACTCGGTACAATGGAGTCCAAAATGTACCGTTTTCCTGGCAACCTTCAAACCCAGATTCGTCCATCAGATTGCCAGATGGAAAAGCGTGATTCATCACTCCAGGGAAGGCGTCACCACTGCTCTAAGAGTCCAGTGGCGGCGTGCTTTCCACCACTACATCCGACGCTTTGAAATGCACTTGGTGATGTGTGATTTGGATGCATCTTCCCAGCCATGGAAGCCCATTCCATGAAGTTCTCTGCATATTGTGCTTGCGTTAATCCGAAGGCCACATGAAGTTTGGAGCTCTGTAGCAACTGACTCTTCAGAAAGTCGGCGACCTCTTTGCACAATGCCCTTCAGCATCCACCAACCCCTCTTTGTCAGTTTACGTGGTCCAACACTTGGTGGCTGAGTTGCTGCTGTTCCCAAACTCTTCAATTTTGTTCTGATAGAGCTGACTGTGAAATATTTAGGAGAGTTTCACCACATTTAGGAAATTTCACCACTGGATTTGGTGGCATCCCTTGACAGTTCCACGCTGGAATTCACTGAGCTCCTTAAAGCGGCCCATTTTTTCACAATTGTTTGTAAAAACAGTCTACATGCCTGAGGGCTTGATTCATACGCCTGTGGCCAGACTAAGTGATTAGGACACCTGATATTGATCATTTGGATGGATGAGCCAATATCTTTAGTAATATAGTGTATGTCCACCTTTGGAACCTCTTTGATCTTATGATAAAAATGTTTTTTTATGAAGCAAAGATGCAAGTTTAGAACTAAAGGATTGGTGCTTATAGGGATTTTCAAAAGGCTGACAGGATTCTGTGTTTGCCAGCTGGAGATTGAGAAGCTAAAGGCAGAGAATGACCGTCTGAAGGTGGAGAATCAGGGGAGCAGGACGGGTTCCCAAGCCTCCATCTCTTCCTCTCCTTCACCTCACACACTCAGTCAGACTGCAGTGCCTGGGCCTGGACTCTCTCAACACAGCCTTAACCTAACCTCTAGTGAATCCACCAGCCTGGGTAAGACTAGGAATTTTGAGGATTTTTTTTATGTCTACTTAGTTGGAAATAATAAAAAAGCTGACTTTGCTTTGTCTGGTGCAGACATGTTGCTCGATGACACCGGTGGAGAGGGAGCAGCCAGGAAGGAGGGCCGACACGTGAAGGTGGTTGTCAGTCTGGATGAAGGAAGCAAGTGGGGAGAGGTGAGGGCGGTTTCATGTTCAAATTGTCATTGTGCATAAATGTATGCTGGTTGAAGATGCAAACTTTTGTTTTTTACCTCTCAGGGGAGCCAGTCTCATCACTTTCTGATTGGTTGCATTGGGGTTTGTGGAAAAACCAAGTGGGATGTCCTGGACGGTGTAGTCCGACGCCTCTTTAAGGTAAACTGACACACACAATGATTACTGTATTTTTTTGTTTTGTTTTTTTCTGTATTACTTTTTTCTCGTAAATTTACGAGAAAAAACACCAAAGTTTTCCATTTTTCGGAGCCTAGCTTGAAGAGGAAATATGTGGAGCCTTTTGTGAAGCTTTATTTCCGGATAGGTTTAAAAAACAAAGAGATTCTAAACTTTTTGACAGCTCAAAATCAAACTATTGTCAGCGGAGCCGTCTTTCCGGGGTTCGGTGTCGGTAAAGCGGAGTTTCATATGTAAAATGAGGAGCTCAGAGACACATTTGGTGTAGAGGATCGCTGTTGCCTTTATTTTCCTTATTATTCACATACCCTGAAGTTCATTTGTCACCTTACGTCATGAACCTGTCATCCGAACACCAATGCGGAAATAAACAGTCCCGTTTCAACATAAAACAATAAAGAGGAATGAAAATAGTCTGTTATAATAGCATTACAACGTTGAAAATGCCAAAAAGTGCTCCTCCTTAGACGGAATCGTAACACGAACGGAGAGATCTTGTCTTTGGTGGAGGAAGAAAGGATTCAAGTGAACACCTGCAGGAATACCAACGGCTTCATTGGGCTGCAGAGATCCTGCAAACCACCCATCAATAAATAAAACATTAATAAATCGTAAATTGTTCTTGTAATCTATTAGTGTTGTCTGTTTTGACAATATGTTAAAAACTCAATAAAAATAAATAAAAGAAAATGTTTAAAAACGGACTTTAATTAAACTGACTTTATGGCAGCAAACATTTCTTCAGGCTACAAAGCTCGGATTGTCTGGAGAAAGCTGACTTAACACTCAGCTTCACCTGCAGGAATATATCTCCCATGTGGACCCGGTGAGCCAGCTAGGTCTCAGCACAGACAGCATACAGGGTTACAACATCGGTGAAGTCCACCGGCCCAGCAGGCTCAGCACCACCAGCACGCCAGAGCTGCTGCCATGTGGATACCTGGTGGGAGACAACTCCATCAACATCCAGCTCAAAGGTAGCAGAGATTCAGGAAAAATCCTGTGACGGTTTTCATTGTTCGGTTCTGTAGCTCTGTCATATTAAAGTTGTGTTTTTGTTTTTTATTTTATTGAGTTTATATACCAGTAATTTATTTTAAAAGCAAAATAAGTGTTAAATATGTTTCCATGAAGAGTTGGGTTCTTTTTCAGGTGCAAGCAGTGACAGTGTGGACTCTCTGGTGTTTGAAACGCTCATCCCAAAGCCCGTGCTGCAGCGTTATGTCTTCCTGCTGAAGGAGCACAGGCGGGTCATTCTGTCGGGCCCCAGCGGCACAGGAAAGACGTACTTGGCCAATCAGCTGTCACGACATCTGCTGCTGCTTGAGGGCCGACCTTTGACCCCAAATGCTGTTGTCACTTTCAACGTGGACCACAAGTCCAGCAAGGTACACGCCTAAATTTTTTCTACTATTGTTTATATATTTTTGAATCCGATCAGTGGCTATTGACAGAAAAAGTTTCAATATCTGGAGCTGAAACTTTGAGGAAATGTTCTACAAAACAATCAAGCACCAAAATTGTTAAAGTAACATAATAAATAATAATTTTGTGTGTAAAACATAAAAAATGTTGATGATTTTTTTTCCTCTTTGGGATTATGTGTGCAGGAGCTCCATCAGTATTTGGCAGGTTTGGCAGAACAGTGCAGCAATGTTTCAGAAACAGACTGCCCTCTAGTGGTCATCCTGGATAACTTGCATCACGTCGGCTCATTGGGCGAGATCTTTAATGGCCTTTTCAACTGTAACCACCAACGCTGGTCAGTTCACACAACGCCATCTCTTTTGAATGAATCACGATGAGTGGATGAGGAACAAACCTTGTATGAACTCAAATGCTTTATAAGTAGATTTTATGATGACTTGAATTTTTTCTTTCTTGGTAGCCCTTACATTATTGGCACCATGAGCCAAGCCACGTCCTCTTCCCCCAACCTGCAGCTTCATCACAACTTCAGGTAAACTGCCTCCTCCCACTCCAGGAAACTGCTTCCCTTCCCTTCCACGTGAAGCTTAATTATGGACTTAAAATGAAACGTTCTCAACATAACCTTCCATGTTGTCTGTTCTCTGCTCTGAATAAAGTATTCCTTCATGTGACACCAAATTCCACTTTTTCTTTCGAAAAAACTTTCTGGCTAGTAAAGTGTCTCCTCCTGTCTGATTTGTTTCCTTGTTGCTGATCTTCCCTCCATTTGAGCAGGTGGGTGTTGTGTGCCAACCACGTGGAGCCGGTGAAAGGATTCCTTGGTCGCTTCCTGCGGAGGAGGCTAATCGAGACGGAGATTGGCAGCAGAACACGCAACGTGGAGCTGGTGAAGATCGTCGACTGGATCCCGCGGGCGTGGCAACACCTCAACCGTTTCCTGGAGACTCACAGCTCCTCCGATGTCACCATCGGTAAAGAAAGCTTCTTCCTGTAGACCCACTCTGATAAAAATTGTGTTTTTGGAGTTGCTTCACACTAATGACGACGCCCACAACTGAGCGAATTTCTGACGAACTTCTGCTGCTCTGCAGAAACGATTTCCTAGAAAAGGATGCAGGTTTCTGGCATAAAACGGCATTATTGTGATTAAAAGACCACTGGGTTTAAACATAGATCAGAAGAGGATCTTTAACAGCATCTGAGGTCATTTGTGTAAGAATGGAAAAACATTATAGGTGGTCTTTGTTTCACACAGGACCTCGCCTCTTCCTTCCATGCCCCATGGATGTGGAGGGATCCAGGGTTTGGTTCACTGATCTCTGGAATTACTCCATTATTCCCTATATGCTGGAGGCTGTGCGTGAGGGGCTGCAGGTAACTAAACCTTCTCCTGTTTGTTTTTGTAAGTTTTTTTTGTTCTTTTCAGCTGGAAAATTAAGTTCTCAAAATAAAAGTAGCATGTTGGTTTGAAACTCTTTGACAACGTGACTTTAGCTCCATTGTTGACATTCTTTCGACACCGTAAATGTAGGTTTCCCCGGTGACATCCTCTGTGTTAATGGGTCAAATGACCTCATTCATTAGCTTATTTATTTACCACAGAAACATCAGAAAGCGAGTAATGTCCACATGTCCTTTTAAATGGCCCTTGCTGTGTTTATAAAATGATGATTGAGTTAGTTTGTCTCCGGATCTGTCTGTAACCAATTAGCATCTAAACCCCAACATGCAGCCTCTGAGTGGGGGCGGAGGAGATAGATAGACCCTCAGGGAAGAAGGCCAAACTAAATTATGCAATAAATCCAATTAAGCCAACAGTTTCCTTCATTAATACTAGATGTGCCTGTAAGGATTTCCTTGTTTTAATATTTAGCTGTCAATCTTTATTTCATGGTTTAGTCAAATATTCAGATGCTGTTTATCATCTCCTCCTGGGATTTTTCATTTTCTGAAGTCAAAACAATTAATAATTAATATTTTAAATAATAATAAATATAAATATAACAACAAAGAAAAAAATATTTTTAATTTTAAGCAATCCTAATAATGTTTGCTAAATCTTCAACAATCCTGATAAATAAAGCATTTGATTTCTCCCTGTATCCAACATTTTTTGTAATATTCAATAACTCTTTCCTGTAGTAAACACAAAAGTATTGAATTGGTTTTGGATGTATTTCCCCACACTTCAACACAATACGTAAAATGGGGCAATAAAATTAAACAATTTAACATTCTCTGCACCATATACAGGATAAATAAAACTTAAAAATATATAGTTTTAGCCACTTTGTTTTTAATGTATGACACATTGACTGTTAGCCCAGGACCAGAAACATGAATTTCGTTTTATCCCCTGTGGTGAAAATGACAATAGAGAATCCTGAATCCTGAATTGAAAACATTAGTTTAATCAAAATTTTCCCCAAGCAATCTAAACTCAGATACTTTAAAAAAATGTTACCCCATCAATGGACAATTTTCTTTTACAAATTATAAAGCTTATTGCTGTAAATCCAGGTTAAACTTTTTCTATTTTGATATCTTCTATTGAACGTTTTGTGTTTTTCTTGAACTTGTTTACTTGGAAATAAGTGGTAACCACTGCTACTACCTGTA
The DNA here is from genome assembly GCF_053564925.1 of Oryzias latipes. NCBI lineage: Eukaryota > Metazoa > Chordata > Actinopteri > Beloniformes > Adrianichthyidae > Oryzias > Oryzias latipes. The sequence continues at coordinate 8,048,592 of NC_136239.1, forward strand.
GTGGTAGTAGTTACTACTACCTGTAGGAGTAGTATCACTACTAGTAGTAGTATGTATCATACACTAGTAGTAGTAGTGCAAGCAACTTGAAACTTAAAATAATATCTCCTCCTGTGATTTTCATTTTCTGAAGTCAAAACTACTACAGGTAGTAGTAGTAGTCGTTAATATTATGAGTAATTGTAGTAGTTACTAATAACTACTACTACTACGGATAATAGTAGTAGTAGTATGCCTTTTTGAGTATTTTTTACTACTTTACAGTTTTCACCAATTTACCTTTAAAACGTTTTTTGTGCCAATGTTTAAGACTCGTCTTTTTAGTACAACCCCGTTTGCATTTCTAATTATATTACATTATATTACACAATAATCCTGCTCTGAACCTAAAACTGTTTCAGAAAACTCAATTCTTAGTGGCAATTGTTGTCATATTTTTCTCCTAAAGAGGCTTAATTTTTCTGGCTCTCCAGCTTTATGGCCGCAGGGCACCATGGGAGGACCCCACAGCCTGGGTGATCGAAAGCTGCCCGTGGTCTTCGACTCCCCCTCCCGGTGACTGGCCCCCACTCTTGAAACTCCGCCCAGAGGACGTTGGGTTTGATGGTTACTCTGCCCCGAGAGAAGGGATGCGGAAGGAGCCTCCCCAGAGCGACAGCGACGCAGACCCGTTGGTGAGCAGCCGCACAGACACCCCCCCCTTGCAGTGACATTACAAGTTGACATAAACATGAAACTGCCTCTTTCTGGTGACAGATGAGCATGCTGATGCGTCTGAAAGAAGCTGCTACGTCGTCCAGCCCGCAGAGCTACGACAGCGACTCCAACAGCAACAGTCACCAGGAGGACCTCCTGGACTCTTCGTTGGAGTCCACCTTGTGATGCCGTCAAAGCACAATGAAAAAAGCTGCTCAAAGCGAACGTTTGTTCTCATGAAGAGAACGCTTTACTGACCAGATCCTTTTATATCCCAGAAATGCAGCCGCCTTGATTTGGGTGCAGGTCACCCAAACGTTAAAGGATACAAGAGTTTCAGTAAAAAGACGAGAGTTTCTGCCGTTTTCTGTATCTTCACCGCTGTTGCCCGCGACTCCTTCGTCAGGAGCTGAAAGTCTCCTTCAGCCAGACTGAAGGAAAGCACACAGCCTGTCCCTGGGGCGTTACCATTATCATAATCATCACCATCACCAGCGATTCAGCTTACTTTCACACTAGCTGGAAGTTCTGCGTCAGTCCGGTCGATGAGATCCTTTGCACTTCTTAGCTGTGCTGGTGAACACTGCCTGAAGATGGCAGCACCTGCATTATAACCTCTGATGGACAGACAAGCGGACCTGCAGTTCCTTCTCTTTCTCCTCCAAGAGTCATGATATCTGTGTTGTCACTGTATGGGGGATCGATGAAGCCAAAAGAAGAGTTGAGTTCCACTCAGAAATCAGATGTTCTTTCAAATCACTCTTCAGTTTCCACAAGCATCAACATAATTGACTTTCGCCCCAACCTGGAGAATGTGGTCGTTACATCATCACTGCATGCTGGCTGGGGGTTTCCTTTTTATCTGTCAAGTGCCTCGGCTGCTTTGTTTGGGCCCACCAGGAGCAAATCTGCTGTTGCGGCCTGAATATGGGGCAACTCCACCTCTACAGTCTGGCTACAGTCTCTTCTCGTTTTGATAAAGCTAAGTCTTTACACCCAAAGGAGCGGTGTTTGTCCTACAAAAGAATTTCTTTTCAAACGAAACTTTAGAGCTCATTGTGTGCAGTAACAGTTCTTACCACTACAAGATAAAAGGAAATGATCACTAACGTTTGTCAGAAATACCTGTTCATCCCATTGACTGTAAATGAGAACTGGACCGAGTGACCCCTTCCCCCCCATTCTAAACAGGAAGTAGCCGCTGGCTCTAAGAAGCCAAAATCCCATAGACTTTGCTTATTCTGGCAAACAGAATTACTCAGATGTACAATTTCAACATGTTCTTGATTTTTTTTTTAAATTTTGTCTTTTTTCCACGTTTCTCAAGTTATAAACCGACCAATCAGATGCCTCGATAAAAGTGTTTGGCCCCCGCTGCCACGCCGCCCCAAGTCCAATGTTTGATCTGTAGATTCTTGAAAGTCAGCTTTAAGTGGTGGCGGTGGGGACTTCCAACAAGCTCACTTCAGATTGGTGAGAGTGGTTGCCATAGAAATGTTGACCAACTCGGACCAATGACTGCTTACTGACGTCGTCTGGCTCCAACGTGGCGGCGTCCATAGTGCGAAAAATTCACGACGACAGTGACTCGTTTGATTGGAGGCGGGGATACGCCATTTACAATGGGTGACGACACACTGACTCTGTCCAGGTCTGTAATACAGTCAATGGTTTATCACCATCATTCTCACATAAATGCACACAGACCAAACCTCATCCACTTCCACAGTTTTTGACCCCCTGGGCACATTGGCTAACGCTGACTGCTGTAGCACAAATCTCCTCTGGTGCTTGACAACAAACAATGCCTTATTCTTTGCTAAGATGATGTGCATTAGCTAATTTTTTTTGTTTGTTTTTTAAACGGCTGTAAACTTGACAGGGCTCAGAGCTGACTCTCCACTTGCAGAAGACTTGATCTCCCATGAGTCCCCACTGCTGCTGGACTGAGCACATACGAACAAGAAGCTGTGCTTTGGTTTTTGAATTCACTCGCTTGTATGTGTGACCCAGAGAACTGTTAATATTCGGAACCAAGCAAGTACATTTTATTGTGTGTTGGTGCTATAAAGCAGAACCTTTAGATTAACTGACAGGGTTAGGAGGTGTTTAAGATGGATGGATTATTTACCTCACAGCCCAATCTTTGTTCTTTCATGCTTGGTGATACATCAGCAAGAGTCACATTGAGCTCATTAAATGAAAACTAGTGTACACGTTTATGATGAAATGAGAACTCTTGCTGTTGAGAGAGAACACGTTTTTACAATTCTAAATCTAGGTTTTCTTGGTTTATGCCTCTTAACCAGCCTATAGAGACAAGCAGACAGATGTGCTTCTTGGCTTTTTCTTTTCTTTTTTGTCGCTGATCCCTATGCAACATTCACTTTTTTATCTCTCAAATAAAGCCAAATGTGTATTTTCTTTCTTTCTTTTTGCCCAGAGCAGTTACCACTGCCAGAAATGTTCAAATGTGACAAGAGGAGTTTTGGTCTCTGTCCATCAAAACTGTCCTCCTGCAGTCTGAGCACAAAGACGGCTTCAGCTCACCTGAATAACATTGAAGAAGCTCCGTCATTTCATCACTCACAAACTCAATGAATGTTTAGCTCTCTTAGCCATGTACATTTCTAAACAGATGTAACATATTTGTATATAGTTGGTAATCTTACATTTTGATGACTTTTTTAGCTGAATTGGTACAGTACTTGAAAATGAGTATTTTGTGTAAAGTCTCTTTACATCAGAGCAGAATGATGAAGTTTGTCATTTTTTGTCTGAAGAATTAAATCTGACATTACATTGGAACAGTCTTAAGTTATTGTCATCCAATAAAATTATAATTTATGATTTCACTTTCTTTTGTTTTTTATTGTATTTTCCATTTTCAGACGAGTATAGTTTTTTTAATTTGGCATTTGTACAAAAACTGTGAAATAAAAATGTACAGTGCATAATACAACATACTTAATAAACAATAAATTATTAACAAAATACCCTACATTTTTAATAAACAACTCTATTCAGTTTTATGGCAAAATAAAAAAAAACACATTCTTGGCATAAAATGTCCATACAAAAGAATTGTACAAAATTCTGTACAACTGAACACAGCTGTGCAAAACAGCAAAGGGTCTCTCAGGCATGTCCTGTGCACCATTGAAGCTGCAAATCTGACTTTTTCTCCCCAGGACATTCATAGGCTCTTTTTTCAGAGGAGCAGGCTCCAACAAAGTTCAGTCACAAAATTCTGGGTTTAAAAATAAGTTAGGAAACTGTTATTTCTTCGTCATCCGACTCTGAAAAGTCCGAGTGCTTGCTGAACAGAGTGGCAGAGGGGATGCTGGGCCTTGAAGCCCTCATTCTTTCTCCTCCCAACTCCTCCTCATCATCATCCTCGGCTGAAGACTTCTTGCCTACGTCGCTGAGGTCCGGATGTGGGTTGGTTTTCGTGGGGAGGGTCTGCTCGCGGCACCCACCGGTTGACAGAAGCTCTCGTTCCTTTGAGTTCCTCCACTTCATCCGCCGGTTCTGGAACCAGATCTTTACCTGGGGTCGGGGAGAGGACGGTGAGTGGGGAAGGTTGTGCCGTGCGTAAATTACGCGCTGCGCCCATGATATCAGATGGAATCTTACCTGCGAGTCTTTTAGTCCCAGTTTAGAGGCCAGCTTCTTTCTGTCGGGTTTGCTGATGTATTTTTGTTTCTGGAACATTTTCTCCAAAGCCTTGCGCTGCACGTCGGAGAACACCGCTCTCCTCAGCATCCCTCTGCGGGGTTTTCCTCTGGCGACGAGGGGCCATGAAAACGTCCCGGGGATTGGAACAACGGAGGAGGATACTGCAACACAAGGAGACAGAAAACAGTCAGGACTCAATCTGTATCAAACAACCTTTTCTGGAAGATCACATGATTTACAGCGTGAACAAGTGGAAAAAAGAGTTTCCACTTTTCGACCGTGCAGTGCGCCTGCGTGTGAGTGAAATGGCACGAGGTGACTAATTAGCACATTGGCCGGCCTTCAGCAGCATTGGTATGGTAAAGAGGCAGCGTATCCTTTAAGGAACGCTGTGAGGGCGGACAGAAGAGTTAATAAACCATGAACAGTAATTGTGTAGTAATGAACTAACGCAGAAAAGACTCTGGACAGGCGGCGAAGGCCATATATTACCGCAACAAAAGGAGATTTACACTTTCAAACTAAACACAACTGCATACCAGAATACTGATGCCCGGCAAGGGGAGTAAAGTGGGGGGGGTGCAGTTTTTTTTTTGGGGGGGGGGGTTCAAATCATTTTCATTAAATGAACACGAAAAGCTATTCAGCAGGCTGGAGTTGTTTTGTTGGGGTATTCAGTGGAGCCTATGAAAAGACCCCATCCCCATTATTACTTGTCTGAATGAAAGCCGGACCAGCGACTTTATAGACTTTCCTAAGGGATTATTCTCTATCTCATCTCGTTGATTGACCCGGTGTAGGGTCCCTTACCGTCGAACCGGTAAGGAGAGAACTTTTGGATAAAGCTTGCTTTACCCGAATTTCCTCCGTGGAGTGTACGTGTGGACCCCCCCCCCCCCCCCCCTCCACACACACGGACCCCCCCCCCCCCCCCCCCCCTCCACACACACACACACATACACACACCACCGCCTCGTGGCGGGACGGGGGACAAGGACGCAATATGTGGTCTTGTGAGAAGATTGAAAACTCTCAATTGCGCCTAATGGGGAAATTAGTGCATGACTGGTCCCCGCCTTTGGCCCGCCTGGTAAAAGTCACTCTCCTGGGTGTGTGGGTGGTTCGCCCGGTGGGAGCTGACCACATTCGTCACGGTGTGGAGGGGCTTTGTTGCCGCCGCAGCAGCCCGGTGGCCCCCCGAGCGCTGTGGGAAAACGAAGGGCCAAGGAAATGCCAAAACGCCCCCAGTGGGAAGCGGGGAGACCAGAACTCGCCACCCCGCCTTCAATTTAGAGCGTGTCGATTTGGGATAATTGGTTAATTAGGGGGTGGGTGAGTTGGCCTTGGCAGGGGCCAGAGCCCTTGGTCCCCATTGAAGCGACAGTGATTTCCTCTTTTCTGGCTGTTTGTCGCTTTTTACCCCTCTTAATTTCAGTTTAAATGCGCGACAGGAGTGACTGCTGCTAAACGCAAATAGCGCAGACGCAGATGCGCAGAAGGAAGCGCGTCTCCGTTGCACCTACCAGGTAAATAGGGAGTCCTGAATATGGGGTGAAAGGATCCCTCGAAGCATGGCACAGGGAATGTCTTGGAGGGGAGGGCGTGAGCTGGATGAGGTGAGGACGCTGCGGAGGAAAGGAGATGAATCTTCAGGTGATCGGAAACGTCATTATAAAAGCTGCAGGTGCGTCAACTCACCTGTCCTTGGTGACGGCGCCAGGATGGCGTTTACTCCAAACTTTAGGAAACTCGGGTCCTTGTTGTGCGGCACTGATGTTTTGGGTGAGCATGATTCTCGCGTGACAGCCATGGTGACTGGCGCGCGCTCCGCCGACGCGCAGGTGAAGGACGCTGTGGTGGTGACGGTTGGAAGCCCGCCGCTCGCGGGCGGCCCCGTCCGGTTGATGAAGGAAGCGGGGCGGCTTATCCGCAGCAGATCCTCCACGAGGAAGCTAGATGGGTTCGGGAAAATGGAAGGCAGGGTCTGGTGGAGCGGCAGAGCCGCGGCGGGCCGGTACAAGCCAGCGTAAAGAGGAGGAGGCGCGATGACGCTTGGGATCATCATGGTCCCGGAATGGAAAAAAAAAACACCGTGAGAAATCAGGAACCGCTTCTTGGGTGTGTCTGCTGAGTCAGGCCAATAGTTTCAGCTGCTTTGGCTTCCACGCTCATGAGAGACGAGCTTTATAGCAGCCTACCCCCCCTCTACTCTCCCGAGGCCTGACACCCCCAACAATGGAGCGCACAAAAGTTCTCCACATGGGTCGCTTTCATGCCGCAGATCCCGGCTCGCTGATTGGTCAGAGGACGCAATTTATGATTCCATCAGACTTTAAAAGCAAGCAAAAACACAAGGGTCTCAGTCATCAATTTTACATTTGCCCACTTTCCTGTCAGTGTGTTTTGTGTGACAGACTTAATGAGCTGTAATGGAAACAATCCTTAAATTCATGTATTTTGATGGAACGTGTAATGACTCCTTCAAAATAAAATAAAAAAAATCCTCTGATGTTCTTTTTGAGACAAATCTCTCGTATTTACATTTTCAGCGTTTAAACATAGAATTTGTAAACATTAAAATGAAAAGTCGATTGTGACCTGAGATAAATGAAATAATCCGCCTTTGAAACATAGTTTGGACCTGAGCAGCAGGGACTGGCAGCATCTCATGTAAATCAGTTTTTAGGATTTCATAGGATTCTTAACACTCAATCTGGCCGCCGTCATGGAATAATGTGTTAAAGGGATTGCTGCTATCAAAACGCTTTAACAGATGTGTTAAATATCACTCTTTTTGCGCAGCCTTCATTCAATGCGCGCAGCCGCAGCCCAGGGCGCCATGCAGGAGAAGTGTGCGGCCCGAGCCGTGCGCTCCTGATCCTGTTAACCATGAACTAACCGTCACCCTCAGCTGCGGAGGAGGCGCCCCTCGGCCTTTCTCTTATCCTTCTCCGCTCTTTAAAAAAAGCCCCATAGAATAAAAAAGGCTGAATTTCTAAAGACGGTTTTGTTCTGCTATTTTAACCGGCTGAATAAAAGTGCATCTGTGATTTGATTTAAAACGCATTCATATGAACGGACGCTGAGACCCCAAATAAAACTCGCATTAAAGGGACTTGGAGCCTGATAGTCATGTTCTGACAGCTTTGCTTCTTAAAACCTGTTAGAGCAGAGAAGAAACAGCGTCTGGCGCAAAAAAGTGAAAAATAAACGAAGAAAAAGTTGGAAAACAAAACAACAACAACAAAAAAATGATGTAACATTCTAATACATTTTAACAACCACGTTGGTAATCTGTTTGCTTTTTAATAGTTTTAGTTTTCAAATAAACTGTTTTTGTATGTAATAATCTCTGAATAAAGGCCCCACAGCCAAATAAAAACTAAATTTTAAGACATTTTCCAAACTGGTTCTGAATGTTGCGTTTCAATTTTCCCTTCATTTAAGATGTAACGACAGTCGTGCATCAATTCATTTTAAACTGACCACAATCCCATAATTAAAAGGGAACGCCTCCGTGAAATGATTCTCTTTGCAGAGAGCGCGCGAGCGCGCATACGAGGATCGTCCTCTCTCCGCGCGCGGCTCAGGATGCGTAAACGCTCCGTCCCCGCAGGCCGCAGCCATACACCTCCAAAAAGTAACGAGACCTTCAAAGCTTTTTTATGAGCCTGTGAGCCTTTACTTGGATGCCCGAAATCCCTCTTTTGTGAGCGATAAGCAGATGGTTAGCAGGAAGCATAGGCTGCTTTGCTTGACCGAGACTAATTTCTACGAGCTTTGCAAGCTTTGCCACGTCTCCGCTTCTTCGGCAGCCCCAGTAAAAACAGCTGGCTGTGGTGGAGGGAGAGACCATGAAAGCACATCGCTGGAAAATCGCCACCAAGACAGCTCCCTTATGGGGGTTAAATGTGCTCTAATACTTACATGTTAAGGGGAAAAGTGTAAACAAAATTCCAAAATATAGTTATATATATAACTATATATATAACTATATATATATATATATGAAACTATGGTGAAAAACAGGGACTTGTTTTCTTTCTTTTTCTCTTTTTCTTTAGTTTGCTGCTTAAGCATCACCAGAACATAAAATGAATTAAATACTTTACCATTCAAATTTTCGTTATAAAATAAAATAGGCCAGCAAGTCCTCGGGGAGTTTAATAAATATCTTTTACAAAATATGAGAAGGGGAGGCCTCACATTTGTGTTGTTTGGGGCCCCAAAAATGGCTGGTATTACGCAGTCACGTCGCGTGATAGGCCCCTATATTTCCAGTCTCCGTGCATGTGGCTTTCGCACTCCACTCGCCTGTCATTACGCAGCTATATCCACTCACGAAAAAGATTTGTGCGTCATTTTCTGAAACAATCCCTTTTTTGCACAGCATTTCTGTGGATGCTCAGGGCTGCTGGAGACTTACCCGTTTTACCAAACAGATAAAGTGAAGCATTGTGTCGGCGCTCTTTCTGCTTCGTTAAGTGAAAGGGGATTGAGTAAATATGTTACGCATGCATGAGGGGCTCTCAATGGGCCGGCTCATTGTGTCGCCGGTCCGACAGGTGGTTGACTGTTTATTATTCCCTCATTATTTATCAGTGACGAGGCCGCATCAAGGGACGGGAACTCCCAATCTTTTCACGTGTCTTGGATGAACAGATTGCGCTGACTGGTTGCTGCTTCGTCACCAGTACTGCCGACATTCATCCCACATCCACATCCATAAGGGTTAGTAGTGCTGACAAGCAGGTTTATCTGTTCTGCTGGAGCCGGATTAGTCCAACAGTTTTGTTTTACATGTTTGAAACCATTTGTGTGTCAGAAATGAGCAACCATAAAGTTCCAATAGATAGATAGATAGAGAGAGAGAGAGAGAGAGAGAGTTTAAAAAATTGAAAAATATATTGCTAAAATAATCTAAAATTGTCTTGTTTTAAATTGTGTTTACCTTCCTGTTTAGACGTCTTTGAGATTAAATATTTAGTAGCAAATCACATTTTCAGATAGTTTCAATAAACTCTTCCTAAAAAAATGATCATTGCAGGCCTGGAAAAAGAAACTAATTTCCAGAAATCAAAATTAAATGTTTAAAAATGAAAATAAATTAGAAACTGTAGGTGTTATGGGATATCACTGATTGGATTTAAGTTTTGAAGAAGAGGGAAAACAGATGGATGTTTTTGCCTGAAGTGGTGAAGAATTGATCGAGAAATCATGGAGCTTTTGCCGACTGTGGTAAGAAGACAAAAGAAAACTCCTCTGTTGGAAAATGTTGCCATGTGGGGAGGGTCAAAAACTGGAATTTTTGTTCAGATGTGACAGTGATTTGTCCAAAAATACCATTAGAAGTGTCAAACTTTTACAGCAAGGCGTTAGACTTTGAAAAATGCTCTTCACGCCCAACCTCCCCCCCCCCCTAGCACTGTTTTATTGGATGAGGGGGTTATATGATTCTTTGTTTACATCTTTTGGAGCTGTAAACAATACCTGTAATTTTTTCTGATATTCATAATTGAGTTTCATTCAAAGACATTTATATACCCACTTTTACTCTAAAATTTTCTCCACTTCATAGACAATTTGGACTCAGAAGTTTCTGATGTTATCAACCTTGTCCTTTCTTCATATAAATGAAAAAAACACTGCTTATCATCTTTTGTATTACTTTTGTGATTATTTCATGTCTTGTTATTTTGAGTCATCTCTTTACTTACCTCTGCCATTTTTCTATTTTTTTATTTTTATGTTTGTGTTTTTATTTTTATCTTTTTGACTCTGCCATTTTTGTTATTTTATTATATGTGGATTTCTGACTTGGTTTGCATATAAATAATCAAATAAAGTTATTTTTATATAAAGAAATTCCTAAGCCAAATGACACAAGGTGAAATGTCATCATCCAAACAGTGATGTTGCATAATACCTGCCCTTTCTGGTTGTTTCATTTTTTAACATTTTTAATTTTATACTCTGCGACAGACTGGCGACCTGTTCAGGGTGTCCCCTGCCTTCGCCCATAAGTGGCCGGGACAGGCCCTGGCTGCCCTGTGACCTCGAAAGGAAACAAACGGAGGAAGAGGAATGAATGAATTAATTTTATACTGAAATTTATTTTTTGAGAACTCTATTTTTTTGGTTTATTTTGGAATTACAATTTTTTTGGGGAATTTTGCTTTGATTTCAAAAATGTTGCTTTTTTATGAACCATTTTGCTTTTATAATCGTCTTTGTGATGTTTAATGTATCTTTGCGTTGAGAGATTTGTTGATGTGATTTGCACTTCAGGGCTACCATACCTTCCTGCTGTGTGCAGTTACCCAAACGGCTCCAGTTCACGACCAGGCTTTACCTCTCGGGGTGTTTTGGCCGTACCGTCACCTTTGCTCGCTGCAGAGCTTCAGGTCCCTGCAGCATCTGGTGGGGGTGGGGGTGGGCATTGGGGGTTTCATGGGGGCTCAGCAGCTTCGCTCGACGCTGAGCGAATTAGCAATGCCGCAAGATTCAGAAGAACAGTGACAAGCATTAAATCGATATTAACTTTGTATTAAACATGGGCCCCTCCCTCTTCCCCAAATGGGGCCACATCGGTGCACAAAGCACTCTGTATGAATTCTTGGCTGCACCTGTTCCCCCTCGGTCGACCATGGGATTTCAACTTTCTAGTCTCACACCAGGTTTTTTTTGTGTCTGACAAACTGCAGGCTGAATTCGTTCAGCCGAGCTTTTGTCATAGTTTTTGATCTCATCTTCACCCCCTTTAACGTTACAACTCATAAAAATCCAATCGTTGGGATCTTAGCTCTCCAAACGTTAAAAAACAAGAAGCCACTTTCAGCTGCTAAAGGTTTTAGAGCAGAACTGTTTTATTAAAAGTTCAGATCGAGACACTTGCCTCCCTGTTTTCTGCTGTTCATTTATTAGCAGTTGTCGGTACATGGATGTGAAGTGGTGTCCTAATCCTCTTAAAGCACATGTTGGTACAGTTTGCATATCATTTTCTAATCTTAGAGAAAGGCCACAACCCTCTCTATTCACAGGGATTCCCTGCTTTCTTTCAGTTCAACCATAGCCGAAAGCATTTGCATAATCTGAACACCAAAACTATTGTCCCTGACCTTGCATGCAAAGTTAATTGCTCATTAATATGAGACAAAACCGAGGGGTGCAGAGGAAGCACAGTTTGCATGTAAATCCTTGTTTTGGAGAGAACAGCCAGGTGTGCCATCCTTTAACCGAGTCAATAAATATCAAAATACTTCATGTTTAGTGAGTTCAAGGTACTGAACAATTTCAAATTTCTATCATTTCGCAACAGTCATAAGGTCCTGAAAGGCTTCTTTCCTGCAAATAGAATGATCTCTGATCTTAGACTCTAATCAGTTCAAATCACTTTTATTCAATCAAACTACAGGAAAATAAATTCAATTCAACTCAATTTAATTTTATTTATATAGCCCAAATTCACAACAACAGTCATCTCAATGGGCTTCTTACCGATAATTGTAAGGTAAACATACAATCAAAAAGGATCATAAATGCTTGGAATCAGTAGGATAATACTAAAACTTTAACTAAACAGACTAACTAAACTGCCCTTAGACCCCCCTTCGCGGTAAGGAAAAACGGTTTAGGTACAATAACCGTTCGGCCTACAACTACCGTTCGGGGTCCTTCGAGTAGTGCTAACGTCACATTATGTGATTGGCTGTCTGTTGATCCAATGACGTATCAGATAGTGATTGGTCTGGACAAATTACGATACTACCATTGAAGAAGAAACTATGAAGTCTGTTGTAAACAAACAGAGCTCCGACAGAGCGAGATTATCCTGTAACCCTTGTGCTATTTTAGATGACCCCACCCTCACATTGGCGTGTTCTCCCTACCATGACAAAGGTGGATAAAGGTGGAAAGATTTCATGTAATCCATGGACACCAGTGAGGTTCACAAATCATTGAAGAAAAAAGGTTCAGCGCACTAGTGGGTGTAGATGATCCAACTCCAAATGGTAAAGTGCCTAGGATAGCACAAGGGTTAAACGTGTTTTTATTAATGTTATGATTATTATTAAGTGCTTTTGCAGCAGAACGGACTGTGATCACAACCCTTCTCTGGACCGCACACTATAACAAAGCACCTTCCCTGCCTGCAAACACGAAGCTACGAGAGTCCGGCTGCTCTGCTCAGAGACACGGTTTAATCTGTGGAGCAGCAGGTTCATTCTGACAGCCACAGATCTTTTTACAAAGTGGGTTGTGGCAAAATCTTTCTATAAACACTATAAAGAATAATGTCAGACACAACTTAACAATTATGCTATCTTAGATGACCCCACCCTTACATTTAAAGGTGGAAAGATTTCATGTAATCCATGGACACCAGTGAAGATCACAAATCACGCAACCCTTGCGCTATCCTAGGCATTTTAACATTGGGAGTTTGGTCATCTAGACACCACAAGACAGTGCGCTGAACCTTTTTTCTTCCATGATTTGTGATGTTCACTGGTGTCCATGGATTACATGAAATCCTCCCCACCTTTATCCACCTTTGTCATGGTAGGGAGAACACGTCAATGTAAGGATCGGGTCAGAGGATAGCACAAGGGTTAAGAAAAAAGGTTCAACACACTGTTTTGTGGGTCTAGATGACCCAACTCCCAACATTATAGTGCCTAGGATAGCACAAGGGTTTAGAGGGAAAAGAACTTTATATTACAAAAAGAAACTTGAAATGAAAATATGCAGAGCCCGAGCAGATCTGGACGCTATGTAGTTTGTCCAAGTGGGGCGACCGTAGTATGACATTATCCTCAGTCGAAAGGACCCCGAACGGTAGTTGTAGGCCGAACGGTTGTTGTACCTATACCGGAAAAAAGGAAGAAATCTCAGGGGTGTCCTCATGAAGGAGGGATCCTCCCCCAGGATGGACAGGCAATGTACCAGAACTCTTAGAGAAGAATTAGCTTAACTAACTCTGCGACATATTCAAAGTCCAGCAAATTATCTTCATCCAGTTGGATTTGGGGGACGGCTGGGGGTGCGAGGCGAGCTTGGGACAGGATCCATAATCAGGTGTAGGAGCAGTAGTAGAGGCGAGCCAGAGACGAGGCACTTGGTCAGGTACAGGAGCACAGATGAGCCAACTGGAATTTGGAAGCACTCCCTCGGAGGGGAGTGGGAAAGAGGGACAGTACATGAATCGCACTGCACCAAACAGAGGCATGGAGAACTCAATTATAAATAATGATCAAGAATAGAGGAGAGAAGGAGAGTAGATGAAAAAAGAGGACAGAACCCCAGTGCACCATGCTTTCCCCACCTCAAACTTCTAGCAGCCTAGTGAGAACTTTAGAAAAGAAAAAAGAAAATATGTAAAATTTTAACTGTAAGGTCATCCTTTTTGCTTTGAATGTCTCTGCAAATATGCATCAAACCACTTCAGCTCAAAAACCACCGTAATTTAGCTTGTAATCCTTGTGCTATCTTAGGCACTTTATAGGCACTTTAACATTGGGATTTGGGTCATCTAGACCCACTAGACCGGGGGTTGGCAACCCGCGGCTCAGGAGCCGCAAGCAGCTCTTTAGCGCTGCCCTAGTGGCTCCCTGGAGCATTTTCAAAAATGTTTGAAAATGGAAAAAGATGGGGGAGAGAAATATATTTTTTGTTTTAATATGGTTTCTGTAGGAGGAAAAACAAGACACTAACATTCTTAACGTTTTCCAATGCTGTAAGATTGTGTTAGAAAATATTGTTACGCCCGGTAAGTACATCACCTTCAGCGGGCAGAACGAGAGCTGAGATGTCAAAAAAGTTGAGCTGTCAATCAACTTGCTGCGCTGAAGAACCATTCGTGTCCCACACACCGCACGGCTCCGAATAGTCTCAGAGATAAGGAGGCACAAATAGAAGCTGAGAGCACAGCCTCCCTTCCGGCATATTAAGCCCATTTATCTTGAACACACACCACATTGAACATTGCACAGGGTCATCAACCTCTCCCCCTCCCACACTCATGGTGCAACATAAAGAACCAACATAACAGGAAGAATAAACTAAGGTGGAACAACAAAATTGCCATATGAAAAGAAACGTGGGCAAACAGAAACGCTCATGCTGAGCCCTAAATAGATCAGGAGACCGCATCCCACAATCCCTTGCTGCTTACAGACCTAAAATGCACATGACCGCCACTACAATATTACATTTTAACATTTATGTCAACGAAAATTTGCGTCATAGCCTGCAACAAACGTTTTTACCAGCAGGGCTTTTTCATTTTATTTTTTAAACTTTTAACGGACCGCTAGGCAGGTGGCTGATGTAAATGGAACCACCGCCAGTTCCGTGCATTGCTTGATGAAGTTGAAAGGAAATATTTTGATCTCCTGCTACACAACACAGTCCGATGGCTGTCCAGGGGTGACGTTTTGCGTCACTTTTTTGTGTGTTTCCAACACGTGAAAACATTCCCGAAAGCAAAGACCTGAAGTTGAACTACCCGCAACTGGAAGACCCTGAGTGGCTCGAAAAGCTACACTTTTTGGTGGATATGACTGTGACAAGCCACCTAAACGAGCTGAATGAAAGTCTCCAGGCGCCGCAAATGCTTGAGGCTGTTCTGTAATTCGAGCGCAAGCTGACTGTCATGGGGCATGCACTTTCCATTTTATTGTTTTGTTTTCGAGTCCTCAAAATAAAAATGACAACAAAAATCGGATTTCTTTATTGCATTTCTTTAATTTTATCAAAGCAATGAAACATAATTCATTGATATTGTAATGAAGTTACACTTGCACAACAGAGCAGTCACGTGACGCGTCGTTCTCCGCAGAATGCACTGCAGGGCAAATAAACATTTATTTGTTAATGCTCATTATGTATTTGTAACAACGTAAGGGTGTAAGGGTGGGGTCATCTAAGATTCGACAAGGGATACTTAAAAGCAAATGCATAAGTGAATTGTTTTTTCATAGCTGGAAATAAATTAAGGCACTGCAACCACAGAGATGTCACCGGCGACACCCAAATAACAAATGCTCTTTGACCTACCTTCACCCTGCAAGTTTATTCTAATCTCTGTGTGAATTTTACAGATCTTGGGATCCTTTAAAGCAGTGTTTTTCAACCTTTTCTGAGCCACGGCACACTTTAACCCTGAAAAAAATCCTGCGGCACACCAGCATCCAAAAAAAAAAAGCAGAAATTCATGGTCTGTATTGATCGACAGCGCCCACCCCCCCCCCCCGCAATCTCACGTGAATTTTTGTGATAATTGTGGCAGAAAAAGCAGGAAGTTGCGGCTGTTTTTTTCTAAGAGATGAACCAACAGCTAAAGCTCGTCTTTAGCTGGTATATTTGTTAGAACTGAGCGACTTTATCAGCAGAATTAAGAACAAGGAAGTGAAGACTTTAAGCACTTCTGATTGGTCAGACTGATGACATGTGATTAAGCCTTCAAGAATGATTGGCGGAGACAGTTAAAGGGGCGGGACTTTTCCTTACACAGTTATAGCTGCAGCTAAATCGCGGTACCGTGATTTTTTATCAAAATGTCTTTAATAGAATTAAATAAACACAAAGAAAAAGTAATTTTAAGATCTTTTATATACCTAACTACTCAGTGTTTTATCAGGGCCTGTTTGGATGAACAAAGAGCTGATTTCCTGGATATGGAAAATGTTTTTAGATCAATTAATGAGGGTAATTTCTCCACGGCGCACTTGACCATCTCCCACGGCACACTAGTGTGCCGCGGCACACTGGTTGAAAAACACTGCTTTAAAGCCCCTGGCACTTTTTGGGGTGGTGCCATGTCAATACCTTCTACTGTAGTGGGGGCCTTGTCTGAGGACCCATTGTGAAAGCCAGGTGGTGTGGTTGTTAAGACTAGTTTGGCCTCAGAATGGTGTCAGCAGCCATCATTCTGTCATTACATGATTATTTCACATAATATGGGTGTAGGTTACATGATTAGGTTAAACAAACGGAAGCAAAAATTAGCAGAGAAGGTGGGTAGTCCACTTTAGCAGCAGTCCGACACACTGCCTTTGAACTTTACAAAGCTGCAGAATGGACACATACCAGAAGTTTTTGAAAAATGTTGTGAAAATGTGTTTTTTTTATTATATTCATGCATGTACAAATGCAACTTTAAAACACTTTTCAGTCAAGCACAGGGTAAGATTCATAAAGGAGAGATTAAAACAATCACTTTTCATCAAAGGAATAACTTGTCCAAGAAATGTGTGCAGTTTAATACAGCTGGAGGCCCGAGGAAGTGTGTGTGAGTGTTCGGGACGGGGAGACGCCCAGGGCAGTTGAAGATGACGGAGGTATGAATGGAAGGGAGCAGGGGCTTGGGTGGAGGAGGGGATGCTTGACGGACTTCGCTGCCTGTTGGCCCTGTAGCATTGATGCGGTGTTAGCCATATAATCGGATTGCCAGTGAGTGAAAGTGAGCCTGGGTGCTTATGTCAGTTTGAGTCTCGTCAAGCTGAATAATACGCAAGGCCAGGGAGTGAAGCGGACGCTTGCCATTGAGGGCTTCCACTACTCGTGGATAAGCATTTCTAAAAGAGAGAAAAAGCCTCATTGGATTCATATATAATTGTCACTCAAGCGTTTTGATGCATTTGCATAACAGGGGGAGAGCAGTGATCTTTTCAGTGTTGTTGTTACTCCTGCTGCAGTGTGTGACCAGTGTGTGTCTGCATGTGTGCGAGTCCAAAAAGGTCTGAGTGGCACAACCAAGGCCAAACAAGGAGCTTGTGTTTAGCCCCTCATGATTAACCTAACATCAAAACAACTGAACATCAAGCTTATTCTTTCACAGTGAGAAAGGGGGTAAAGTCAGACATGCATGTGTTTCTGTCATGAGTGGTGAGGGCTGCAGGGGAGAAACAGTCAATCCTTTAGAGGCTTTTAGTATAAAAACCTCCTGGAAAAAAGATGATGGATCTTCTTACTGAAAAGACTTTTTCGGTCTGTCCAGCACTCAAACACAACTTTCAAAGTAACAGGTGGAGGTCAAAACAAACCAGAGAAATCAAATTCTTTTTGATAACAGAAAACAGGTTCAAAGATTTTGTTATTTAACAACCTGTTAGGTTAACTGATATCAGGTCTATAGCAGGGTTAACTATAAAAGAGATTTTAATATATTGCAGAGATTGGAAAATATTCTGGGCTTTTATGTATTTTTGAGTTTGCGGTTTATATTTTCACTTTAATTTCACGGTAATTTAGCCACAAATCACCCATGGCCCTCCTGAAAACTATATTTTTTTAGCTTAAAACTATGACCACATCTCAAGCATGTTCACATTATGGTCAACAACCGAACTATACTGAACTTTTATCATAAAGCTGTGGACAACATTTCAGCCATGTTTTTAAAAACACAACTATTTCTTGCTTGGAAGCTTTATAGGCATCACATCAGTAGTAACAAACAGTCTGGGCATTTTTGAATGGGCCAAAGCAACCTTTAACCATTGTGCTCTCCTAGGCACTTTAACGTTGGGAGTTTGGTCATGTAGACCCACTAGACAGTGCTCTGAACCTTTTTTCTTCAATGGTTTGTGATCTTCACTGGTGTCCATGTTACATGAAATCTTTCCACCTTTATCCACCTTTGTCATGGTAGGGAGAACACGTCAATGTAAGGGTGGGGTCATCTAAGATAGCACAAGGGTTAACAATCATATCATGTTACTTGGACGCTCTTGGGCGTACGTCTTAAGGTTAACCCTTTTACACTGGAGCTTAGGCTCCAGACTTGATACCCTTCAAGTCAAGATATGTACTCATATGCCACACTGCACAGCAGCGAAGTGCTTATGCAACCAACGCGAATCAGCTTATTCTGAGGCAGAGAAAAGCAGCTTTGCGCTGTTATGTGCAGCCTTTCTTTGCGCCAGAATCAGCTGATTTACAGTGATATCGTAAACAGTCAAAGATTGACGGTGTGTCAAAGAGCTTGTGTTATTGAGGGGTGGCTGCGACATCTCTGGTGCTAAAGGATTAAAACACCAGATTGTAAATCTAGTAATCAAACATTTTTTGGTAAATTAAAGACATTTCTGTGCTTGAAGAAAAAGGTGCAAGATCTTTGTTCTAGGTTTTTGGATCCTCAGACAACACAACATCATTCATCAACATGAGGACATTATCAAATGGGCCTAGCAAAACATCTACACACCACTTCAGTAAACCCGAGTTACCATCTCAGCTGCCAATGACATATGACATTTTCTCTTCTTTGCCTTTTGGCTGCTCCCTTTAGGGGACCCCACAGTAATCATCCGCCTCCATTTACAACAAGACATTTTTATAAAAGGAAATGGGAATTGTTCCATGTGCAGCTCAAATGTGACATTTCTTGTCGGTAATCACATAAGAGAAAGGAAACCTTCCAAAATGTCAGCATTCAGCCCAAATGCCAGCCTTTCTGATGGTATGTATGCAAACTAGCGCTCCTAAAAGATGTAAACAGAATCAACTCAGGCAATAAACTAAACTTAACTTAACCTACCGAACAGACCGAGTTACCAAGATAAACGGACCTGACAAGAGGACACATTAGGAGAAATCTATGGCTATATCAGAATTCCCACCCTAACCCCTATATAGTGCACTCTCTTCGCCATGTTGTAGTGTTGTCCGAATCTACAATTCCAAAATCAAGTGCCCTAGAAATTTCCCAGAAGTCTCTGCGAAAAACCATTGCGCATCGATGTTCACTAGATCGGCGAATATAGACCACAATGCAGTGTGTCGGAACAATTTTTGCCAAAAAAATGTATTTAAATGTGTTTTTTTTAATAAATCATCAACATTTTCATCTTTAGAAGACAGTGGACTCTTAAATAATTGTCACAAAATTCTCATATTAATCAGATTTTAACTTTGTGAAATCGATGACGTCATATCTGCCATTTAAAAAAAAAATAGTGAGCATGGTGTCCGAATTGCATTTAAAATTCAGGGCACTATATAGTCCCGTACTATATAGTTTTATATTAGTTAGGGATTAGGGTGGGAATTCAGACACAGCCTATTTTGTTGGCTGATAAAATCACCTGACAAACACAAGGAAAATTCAAACATTTGGCAAAGACTTTGGACAAGACAAAACATGTCATTGCTGAATGTCATTGGTTAAACAGATAACAAACCAAGTTGAGTTAACTGGAGAAAACGTCAAAGTCTGTGCACAATAAATAGACATCAATGCATTGTCAAAATACCCAAAAGTATAAATATTTCAACTAAAATATTGTTTATTTGAGAAAAGAAACAGTCTGACATGGTAAACTGAACAAGAACATAGGGTGTGCAGTGCATGGAGGTTTACTGCCATTTTGCTGTGGGTGCAGCGGTAAATGCTGCCATCACAAAGTGCAAAAATGCAAATAGTAAAAGAGGCTTATGCATTAGAGTAGAACTGTGTATGCTGAAAGGTATTTTTCATTTATTTCTTGTGAATTTTAGCAGAACACTGCAAACCCAAACTGTTGCTATATATTTTTTATTTGTTGCAGAAGAGTCAGAGTCCTAAATTGTTCACCTTGTGCACACCTTCAACTTAGTTGTTATGGTTAGATTGACAGGAGAGAAGCTGGGAGCAGGAAAGAACTCAACAATAGCCAGAATAGGTAAAAAAAAAAAGAAAATGCTTCCTAACCCAGGTACTCGGGGCACACGTTGCCCTGCTCATGCACACCTGAAGCAGCTCTTTATCAGGCTCTGCAGAATCCTTACAATGACAGTCATCAAAGTCAGTTGTGTTTGAGCAGGGTAGGATTGAAAAAATACAGGACAGTGTTCGCCGAGGTTCGGGGTTGGGAAACACTGATCTAGATCCAGAGAATAGAGCCTCTTTTTATTGTACCTTTCATATCTTAAAATTGCAGTTGTGTGGACTTTAAATATCGGAAAGGACATCTGATTCACAAAGCTGATAGTGACAGCAGCCACACCAGAAGCTGACAAGGCCACTGACGTTCTTGTCAACCCGGATGCGGACGGCCAGCCGCTCCATTTACCCCGTTGAAACTCTGTGAGGCATGATGAGCATCAGGCCAGTCAAGATCTGGGATTCCAAAAAAAAGCAGTAATATGTTCTGAATGACTTTGCACACAGAATGCCCCCCCCCCCCCATCTTCTGACCCCCAGAGCAGTCAAAGTCCTGCATCTCAAAGTCACATACAGCCTTTTAGAAGCACTGGCCTGTTCTCAGTCTCTCTGTGGCCTATAATTGATCCCATCATTGCATTATGGGGGATCTAACAGGCGCTAGGTGATCTGACCTCTGCTCCCCCAGATCTCCACTCTCCTTTCTGCTTGTCAGCTCTCTAAACCATCAGTCATCTGTTTCTTTCACCGTTCACTGCAGTCTGTTTGGCCCCATTCTTCTTCTTTATTTCTTCACCTCTGGTTTAGCCACCATGTTGAGTTCAGAGATGTTGAGGCTTAACAGGCAAAAAGTGAAAGTTTATTTTGATGACATAAAGTACTTTGATGTTTTTAAGCCTTGCACATCAGCAGAGCAAAAAAATGAAAAGCAGGGTGAACCTCACATAGTTAAAGTGCGACCAGAAAATGGTAGTCGAAAAAAATATTTTTTTTCATTAAGTCCTTTCATAAGCTTCGTGAGACTCATAACATCCACCAATCTTAAACTTCTCCATTCATCTCTCCAAGCTAGATGTCCAATAAGTACTTTTTATATCGACTTTGGCTGAAGGATGTTCCACCAGACGTCTAGCACGGCTTATAGTCTTGTCCTAAACAGAATGGATCAGGCGGGGGGGCAGGGTCACCTATAGCAGAGTGACCTCTGCTCTGAAGGGCCAAATGATAAGACACTTAAGGTCAAGCAGGACACAAAGGCCTACGAGAGTCCACTACAGAGACTACAAGCCAGGAATGTGAAACTCTTACTTGCTCTTCGAAAAAAACAATCTCTTAAAGTACAGCTTCAACTCTTTTAAAAGTGTGACGCAGGTCAAGGATGCTTATGTTCCTGTTTTAAGAAATTACTGGTTGTGTCGAGTGATCAATTGTTTGCCATGCCACACACAGAGTTTCTGATGTCAGTTGTTTTGCAATTCCTCTTACACAGCGTAGACTGTGGCTCCACCCAGCATGCATGGATAAAGAACTTCTTGAACCTTTCCGCACTTGTTTCCTCTTGCCCAAAGGTATTTTTCTGCGGATGTCTCAGGAGAACGGAAGTCTGTCTCAAGTCATAGCAGCCACTATGGTTTGTCATGGTTTAATGACAGGGGCAGCCATGGTGCAAAGGTAGGGTGGTCCACCTCTGATTCAATTCAATTCAATTTCATTTATATATGCCAATATTACAACAATAGTTGTCTCAATGGGCTTCATACCGGTAATTGTATAATAACATGAAATCATTCATAAAATGTAATAGGTAATTGCTAAACTAAACTAAACAGACTAAGCTAAACCGGGCAACCCTGCACTTAGACCCTCCTTCTCGCTCAGGAAAAACTACACACACAAAAAACGGATTCCGGAAAAAAAGAAGAAACCTCAGGGGTGTCCACATGAAGGAGGGATCCTCTCCCAGGAAAGACAGGTGATGTAACGGAACTCTTAGAGAGAATTAGCTTATCTAACTTTACAACTGCATGTTTGAATAGTCTAGCACAGGGGTCGGGAACCTATGGCTCGCGAGCCATATATGGCTCTTTTGATGGTCACATGTGGCTCGCAGACAAATCTTTAATTATACTTTTTTTTTTCATTAGACCAGTCCTTCTCGGGCGCGATGCGATGCCAGAAGCGCGCAGTCGTAGCGGTGCTTAGAGAGAAAAATCTGCGCCAGCGCTATCAGTTACTATTATCTATTATTTCACAGAGTTTGTACCACCCGGAAACCTGTGAATTGCCGTGCCTAAAACTGCGCCCTCCCGTCTCTGAGAAAGAGTGCGCAGATGCGGGGACGGGATGTTAGAGGAAGGAAGCAGAGGGTTGGGGCTGAGGTGTTGTGGGGACAGGCAGCAGGTGAATCGCGCAGGGATTGTAAATACGTAAAACCCGCTGCCCGTCACTCACTGTAGCGTGTGAGTGTGTGTTTGGCTCCGTATCTGCATGTGAGCAGTCTGTCTCACATCTACAGAACATTCAGACCTACGATGACGTTTAAAGTCTCAACGCCTGCATGAAGCAGAAACTCACCACGTATCAACCAGACTAGACCATCAGCAGAACTACCACGAGAAATACTCATCATTTATAAGCAACAGCATAACAATGTTATTAAAAAGAATCCACAGACTTATTGTCCTTTAAAAATGTTGAAATTAAATAAAATGCACACATTCATTTGTATTTTTAGTTTTAAACATATTGTCGCGGACTGAGCGGCTGTTGGGCCGCGTTGAAAGTTCTGAAGTTCATTGAACGCATCTGATTGGCTCTCAGTTCTGTCGCTCAGCCTGTTGTTAGGTAGTTTGGACCAATGGTGTTCAGCCATGGGCCAAATAAGGGAAATGGGAGGGCTGGAGCAGGAAGGGGGGAATATAAAGTTGGGAGAAGCGCTCTCGTCTTAGCGGGAGAGATAAAGGAGTTGCTGAAGTATTTGTACGGCGTTTGTCGCGGTCTGCAGTAACCAGAATAAAGAACCTTAAAAAAGGTTAAGTCTCCGTGCTTCCGTGTGGGAAAGGGACACCACATTATTGTGTGGCTCTTTCGAAATTACATTTCAAAATATGTGGCGTTTATGGCTCTCTTGGCCAAAAAGGTTCCCGACCCCTGGTCTAGCAGATGAGCTTCATCAAGATAGATGGGGGACAGCTGGGGGCACGAAACGAGGCAAAGAAGAGGTCCACGGTCAGGTATAAGGATCGCAGGCTCCTGCCTTGTCTTGAAGTGTCCTTGGGCAGGTTTATACTTCATGGCGATCAGGCATAGGATCAATCATATCCATTTCACGGTCCAGTTCATCCTAACGTTGGCTGGTTTTGTTTGAAACTCTCTGCAGTATCTGCGATGAACTTCTGAGTGGCGTTTATACGTTTATTAACTACACGATTGTCTCCAGCGCTCATTTTTAACGTGAAGACATCTTGATCATAGCCTTGCTGCATGTGCAAACGCGCAGGCACTTGAAAGGCAGAGGAGTAAGTGGTATGTTTGTCCACTAAACAATGGGACCAATGTAACCCAAGCGATTACAAATTGCCTGGATGTATAAACTGGCTCTAAGGCAGCAAAGGTGCCATCAGTGTGTGAATGTGTGCGTGGACTGTAACTGAAAAGCGCTTTGGGCCTTATGATTTTCTGATCTATTTTCAAATCGTTCCCACTGGTCTTTTCATTATGATTATGCAGATTTTAACCCAGAGTATAGTTTCTGCAGAGCAGCAGGAGTTCATCAGAAATTCACCTTTAACCCTTGTGCTATCCTAGGCACTTTAACGTTGGGAGTTGGGCCATCTAGACCCACTAGACAGTGCTCTGAACCTTTTTTTCCTTCAATGATTTGTGAACCTCACTGGTGTCCATGGATTACATGAAATCTTTCCACCTTTATCCACCTTTGTCATGGTACGAAGAACACGTCAATGTAAGGGTGGGGTCATCTAAGATAGCACAAGGGTTAAGTTGTGCACAGGACTGTTGGCTCAGAGTAAGTCTGCACTCATTTACCATGATCCCTTTGTTTACATTCTGTCAAGTACAAGGCTTGATGAATATGATGGACCCAAAATGCAGAGATGGGAGGCACACGGTTCCAAGTCACGAGGTTTATGATCTCAAAGAAAGCGCTGCTGAGCAGGGAACCCTAAACAAAACTCATTTTAGGCTAACCAGGTAAACAGGCAGCCAGGGCAGAAGACAGTGACAGTGTGGACCAGCTCAGAGGAAGGCAGAAACAAGACTTATATACAGACAAGACTGACAAGACACAGGTGAAAACGATCGGGAGATAGGGACCAGGGAAGTTATAGCCCTGACATACAGGAAACCTTCAAAATAAAACAGGAAGCAGAACTCAAGTCAGGACAGAAACAAAATGGAAGCAAAACTAAGGCAAAAAACCCAAACCATGACACATTCTCTCCCGCAGTAGTAAACAGTAAAGTTTAGAGCCAGATACCAGCTTAGAAAAGGAAAAGAAAGACGTGCATGGATATGTTTGTCTACAAGTAGACTACTGGACGACTGTAGTTTGTTCGTGACAACTACAAGCTTTTTCAAACAGCAATTGCTGCTCGTGATTCGCAGCAATTTGAACAAAAAAAAACTTAGAAATGCAGTTTTAACCTTAATGATCTAAATACATGTCCTCCATCATCAGAAAAATGCTACAAGAACATGTTAAAAACACAATTTTCATTGGAGTGGGTCCTTTAATAAGTGTGTAGAAAAGGGCAATATAAACACAGTGGTCCCTTGCAATTCACCTTTCACGGTCTTGATGTTTCCCTTTTTTGTTTTTCAGAGCAATTTTGCATCCTTTTTTCTGTAAGTGCACGCTTTTCGGTTTCCTCACTGGCTGTAGACCTTGTCAATCAATGTCCTCTTGTTCTGTGTCTCCTGTCCATTTAGTCAAATCCACATAAATCTACAATCACAAGCAGATCTGGGGTTTCATTCTAATTCCTTTTCTATTCTGTTTTATCCCTTTCGGGGTCAAGGGGCTTCTGGAGACTATCCTGGCCACTTGCAGGTGAAGGCAAGGGACACCATGGAGAGGTCGCCAGTCCATCGCAGGGTCAGTCTAGTCTATCACACATCCATGCACCCTCCCATTCACACTTAAGGTGTGATTTAGAGTAACCAATTAACCCATGAAGCATGTTTTTGGTCAGTGGGAGGAAGCCAGAGTCCCGGAGAAAACCCACACATGCACGGTGAGAACATGCAAACTCCACACAAAAAGGTCCCCCATTGCTGTTCTGTTTCAGGTCTCCCCAGCTTGGACTTGAACCAGGGGACTTCTTGTTGTGAGGCAAGAGCGCTAACCACTGTTCCACCGGTCGGTTTCATTCTTGAAAATTTTAGAGAATGAAACCTGTAAAATTTGATTTTTTTAATTTTTATTCAAATTTTAGAGGTTTCATTCTCTAAAATTAGATTTTTTTTTTTCCATGAAGGTTTGAACTTTGACGGTTCAAACATGAGAGAAAAATTGTGAAAATGTTCATGTGGAAAAGTGGATAAAGTTTGTTGTGAGGAATTTTACAGCTCTTAAACAATTGCAGATTTCACCAATGACAGGTTATTTTCAGAACCTAACCCGTCCAAAACGAAGGACTATTGTTTACGCCATTTGCCATCATATAGACATTATTCATACAGCATAAAACAGGTTTCCCTTAAAGGAGATTATTTTCACATACAGCAACATGGGGAATTTGCAGCTTTTATGAGCATACTGCGAAAAGACTGAAATGAATAGGCAAAGGAGCATCACAGTATAATGAAAGGTTTACAGAATAATGACACATATGTTCCAATTTTACACCATTCATTGAGCTCGGAAAACATCTGAAGGATTAAAGATGACAGATCTTGATGGGCTGTCTCCTGAGTCCAAGGATCACGGCTGCATTCACATGCAAACAGACACCAACTTTGAAGATTGTTCCTCCCTCATTCAAGTGAAAATGTATTTCTAATGACCAGAGTCCAACAAAATCCGCACTAAGCAATGATAAAGACCCTGAAAAGTAATTAATAAAAACACAGTCAGTAAACTCAGTGTTGCAGCATCACACAAAGAACGCATGGGACCCAGAGACAGTTGGAAGCTGTTTCCAGCGGACAGAGATCCTATTCAGGTTTTCTGAGGTCCTTCATACTTAGGAACAAGATGACAAAGAGCACCGGTTAATTAGCAAGAAGTAGCATCTCAAGAAGGATTTGGGGGGGCTTCTTTTCACTCTCCACGCTCCTGGTTATGAGACTTAAGAGTGTGTGTGTGTATGTGGGGGGGAGAGCCTCAGCTCAAACCTATAGTCTAGCTGCTGGCATTAAGCTGTCCTGCTTGATTTAATTTAGACAGTCATTTCTTTAATATGCAATGTCATTGTATCTAATAGAGGGGGTCTCCATACAGGCTGGTGAAAAATTGAAAGCCTTAGAGTGCAAGTCAACGATGCCCCCTCCTTTCCGTCTGTAGGTTGAGATGCTGCTGTGGAGGAAGAAAAAAAGATGAGAGGACAAGGGGAATAAAGTGAAGAGGGGGATTTGGGCCGGAGGATGAAGTTTTAATCAAGTTCTTCTCTGTTTCCGAGCAGACTAATTCAGCCATAGTTCCTCACAAGTGGCTGAAGTGATTGAAACAGAAATGGAGGAGAGGCCTGGAGGCCTGATTATATTGGATCTATTGTTGAGGAAGACTCTGTGGTGTATAGATGTGTCATTAAAAACAAAATTATTACCGGGGGCAAAAAGGTATTCAAACACTTTGATGAGAGAAATCGGCGCATTGCTTTTATTTTTTAAAACTCACTCTATTGTCGTGCCCAGTTTATTTATTTATTTATTTGCGGTTTTGCTTTAATGGGATGAAAGAGCAGATTAGGAAAGAATGGAGGGACCTGAAGAATTTGCACCAGGAACAGAAGGGTAACAGCTTTCAAATAAATCTCCAATAAGGAGACCTGGCTGGTCTAAATACTGGTTTTGTTTGGTTTGTTTAAATGGAGGTCTGATCAGAGGAAAGAACTCCCTGAGCTCTGTGAGCTGAGGTGCAGACAAAGGTGGGTCTTGCATGTGCTGAGGTCCCTGAGGACAGAAGAATATGCAAAGCCCTGCATCTCCACACTGGTGCTGAATTTGAATGGCTTAAACCAGGCTGTGGCATAAGGAGGCAACATTCAGCTCCTCTGGCCTGCTGGCTTTTGCACAGGAGGTGTAACAGAGAGGACACGAGAGCTGACAGACACTGAAAAGGTTTGCATGCTGCCTCTGCTGTGAGTAGGACAGTTGAACTCCTCTCACATGTAACCTGCAGTGAAAATGAGGAAAAGGGCCAGCAATGGATACTGTCAATCAAACGGCTGAGAGGAGAGCCTGAGCGCCAAGATCTTTAAGTCAGCATTGACTCCATTCATCTTCTCTGCACAGGTTGACACCTCTGAAGCTACGTACACACTCCCCTCGGCAACGTGCCCTCAAGTTGCCAATTCCAATGAAGATTCTATGTAAACATGCATTTCGGGCTTCTGCTTTCAAAACTCTCACAAGTTTCTAGGGTTTTTGTTCAAAATGTGCAGCCATTCAAAGCACATTGCAAGTTAAACCAGGTCTAAATTTGACTGATAAAGGACTCCGATTTGGAAGTGACATTTGACCATTTTAATTCACTGAACTATCTTTTGAAAATGATAATGGAGAACAAATTAATAATTGTGGTTTGTGCTTGGCTGGAATTTTATGACATCAACTCTTTTATCTATAATAATAGAGCTGTGAAAGAAATAGCCTGAAGCAATGTTCAAAAGATTTGCACCGCTGTCACATTTTGCGTCAAGCCTCCTCCAACTGTAGGTGCCTTACATGTGCTACTAAATAGTAGAAAAAGAAAAAGAAGAAAAAGCCTGTCCCTGCTTTTCCAGTGTAAACACCATATGCCAAATTGGCATTCAACAACCGATAGTTAGCATGTTTAACATGTTCTTGAACCTGCATCAAGGTCCTGGTGTGTATGTAGTTGAGAGCTCAGCAGTATTGATCCAACCTTATGGTATTACTCTAAATGGGTGCCAGGATAACCAGCATTTTTTTGTGATTGTTAATGGATGAATTATCTACAGCTGTGTCAATGTTCATGGTTTTCAATTGTTTGTTGGCAGAAACTTTTGATTTATCGGCAGCCGTGGTGCAGCGGTAGGGCGGGCGACCCATGATCGTAAGGTTGCAGGTTCAATTCCCGCCTTGCATGCCCATGTGTCGAAGTGTCCTTAGGCAAGACACTGAACCCCATCTTGCCTCTGGTGGTAGGCAGGCGCCTGTGTTTGGCAGCGAAGCAGCCACCAGTGTGTGACCGGGTGAATGTGTCAGTGACTGTAAAAGCGCTTTATCCTTGTAGAAAAGCACTACAAAAGTATGCGCCATTTACCATTATTTCCCTCATTGTAAGTTGATCATGTTTTAAAAAAAATCAAATTTAAGTCTTACTTTTTTCAGGTTTAAGTTCATTTACCAAAGTCCTTTAGAATAATTTAACCATCCATCTATCTTCAAAGGCTGCTGTATTCCTATTGGGGTAACCGGGTTGCTGGAGCCTATCCCAGCTACTGTTAGCCCAAGGCAGGGTGCAGCACTGATCACAGTCTGTTGCAGGGCCACACTAACACACCCACACACATCACACTGAGGGCCAATTTAGAGGCGTCAATTAACCTATGAAGAGTGTTTGTGGACTGTGGGAGGAAAACTGAGTTCAAGGAGAAAACCCACATGTGCACGAGGAGAACATGTAAACTCCACACAGACTGGGACTCAAACCAGGGCCTACTTCCTGTTAGGCTGGAGTACTAACCAACACGCCACCATGCAGCCTACCACTGTTTCATGACAGAAAAATAGCAAGTACTGCTATGAGTTTGATAAAAAGAGAAAAGACAGTATGAGGCCCAGAAAGATGTAACAAATAAACATGGGTTGCATGTCCATATAAGGCAAATATACTGATATGATTATGACCTAAAACCACATGCACCTGTTGTCTTACCTTTTCGGGCCCCCATTTCCCATCATCCCTTTGTTTACACTCTCTCCCGCTTGCTAACAGCTGCTCACAACTCCAACCTAACATTAGCGGTGCAACAAAAATGGTGAGCAATATCAGAGCAATCCAGCCGATGTCAGCACGTTAATGGATCTAGTCGCCTGCAAGTGAACACATCAGAATGGAGAGGAGAGGGGGCTAGTTGCCCTCAGACTGTAGCTTCTACGTCATGCCTACAAGCTTTTTCAAATGGCATTTTCAAGTCTGCTCCTGATTCACAATTAGATGAAAAAAGAAATGCTCAAAAATACTATTTTAAGCTTAAGTTTGTTAATATATGTCCTCCATCATCAGAAAAATGCTTGAAGAACATGTTAAAAACACCAACAACATGATTTTCATTGAAGTGGGTCTTCAAACACAATTTGTATTCCTCATCACACAATACTTACACAAATAAAGTCATCCTCACCCACCACAAAATAACCCTCCTCACTACCAAATACAACCAGATAATCTCATCCTTCACTTCTTTACTACCACACCGACCACTACGGCTTCTAGAACTACAAATCGCCCAAACTGCTTCTCTGAAGATGACTCTTCTTAGAAGTTGTCCTAAATTAAAGCATTTTCCATAAATATCACTAAATAAACAAACTAATGAAATCTTTAACAAAAATTAAAGTGAAGACTGTGACTGGCAAAGAAAAAGCTGCTTTGAGGCATGTTACTGTTGTGACATATTCTAAAACAATCACTAAAGCTACGTTTTGAATTCTTTCCTTCACTGCTTATTTATTTTGTATTTGGTGTTGCAGTTATTTTTTTCCTTTTTAAAATTTCCAACATTACATGTCAACAAGTCACTATATAAAGTAAGTCTCAATGAGGTTATGACCTCTATGCCCAACCACCAGCACCAGAGGAGATTTTATTTTTAAACACCCAACTGAGCAAGTTAATGTACTTCAGCAGGGATAATGAAAATGCTGACATTAGTCAGAAGAAATAGTATAAACAAACAAACATATAACTAACAGAGAGTTCAAATTGCAATGGTACATTCTTTGTTTAATTTGTTTAACCCAATAAAAAACCCACCACAGATCAGTCAATGTTCCTGAACATTTTTAAATAAAGGATTTGTAGTTATCTTTGGACTATTGACCAAAATATACTTCACATGCCAACTTTTTGAACACTATGGCTTAAAAAAAACACAAACAAATGCTGTAGGTTTTTACATTTTTAATAAAAAAAAAGAAACAAAATAAAAGTCTTATATAAAGTAGTTTGAAGCATTTATTTCTTGCATTGAGCTCAGAGGTACTAGAGTCAATTTAAGAATATAAACCTAAAGTAAGGAAGGAACCAAGGAGGGATGATAAAAAAAACTGGATGCCATTTTTTTATGACAAAAATATATAGATTTTTGACTTTGAATGTTCCTTACAAGAATGTTTTGAAGTTATTGGGGTTTTTTTAAGGAGCAAGCTACTTAGTACAAATGGGTCACTTGCATTTGAGATTTTTAAATTTTGTTTTTAAGGAACCTTTGTTATAGATAATGAATATCAAAATCGAAAGTTTTGGCTTCAGTGGTCCGTGCGGAAATTTTGACTTTCAAACGTTGGCGACTCTTTGAGTCATTTGTAAGCATGAAAAGGTTGAGAGAAAAGCAAAGCCTCTCTTTCTGTGGAAGCACAGGAACCTTTGGCAGGGACGAGGTTTTCAGAGGTTCGTGCTCAAATCCCTGGAAAATTCAAAGTAAGAGGGTGAGGGTGTGCGGCTGGGAGGAAGGGGATCTGCCAGAAGACAAGGGTAGAGTGGAGGTGGAGGGCAGGGTGATGTATGGATGCGTAAGAGTAAGAGTTTATTCAGTGGTGTCTGAGGAAGCCTTTCAGAGCCACTGAGTGAGTGTCTATAGCGGGGCAATCAAGCATAGGGCTAGAAGGCTTTATCTCTAAAATACCAGCCCCGCTTCCCCCCCAAACACACACACACACACACACAGCGACACACACACACTCTTTCTGCTACCTGTGAGAGTCTCTTATATGCAGCCGAGGGTGCCATTGAGGCAGACGGGGCAGGGGGAATGGCCAATGAGCAACAAACAATCATGAGGAGTCTATCATTCTGTGTGTTGTCTTAGCGTCTGAATGGGGCCACTGTGACCTCCACAGCACCGCCACCTCTTCCTCCTCCTCTTCTCCATGTCCCCCTTCTGTCCACCATTCCCAACCATCCTGCCATCCTCTTTCCCTTTCACGGCAGTTCGCCATATTTTCAAGCCATTGGACTCTTTTCAAGTGACTTCAATGAAAATCCCAATGATTTTAGAGCAGAACATTTAGTCCATGTTGCTTATTTCCTGAGTCAAAAGAAAATGTAATAAGTGTAGTGATAAATTTGGTGTCTCTTTCATGTTCATGTCAGGTATCTGGACATTCATCAACTGAGGAGGCTTCTTAACTATTATCATCAATATTATTATCTTTATTAACTGAGCAGCTTCTGTGGAGAAGTATATGGAGAACAGACTCAGAATTTCCCGTCTGCAACTTTTACCTGCAGAAAAACAAAGACAAAAAAACTTTTGGAACTTTAATATCCAAAATTTCAACAATGTTAGTAAAAGATGTTAACTTTCATATTTACTGATTTAATTTATGATGGCAGCAGGAAAAAATATCTACAAGAATTGACAGTAACAACATCTTAACGATGAAATAAAAGTCAAAACCAACTATAAAAGTAACCCAAAATTGATTTGTGTTAGTCATTTTTTCAACAACACTTAATATATTTCCTTTGCAAGAAATGCCTTTTTGTGGTGAGCAGCAAAGAATGAAATGGGCATGAAGTCTTTGAGAATAGGTATAATATTTATAAAAACTTCTTCGTATACATTGTGGAGCTTAAAGCACTTTACAATTAAAAATAGAAATTAAAATAGAAACCCTTCACTGTCCCATCCGTCAACACATGCTTCCCATGACCCTACACACAATGAATACGTATAAAAGTAATTCTTGAAAGAAGACATTCTGAATGTCATGCAGTAAAACACAGACAAAAAACGTTTGGAAACTTTAATGTCAACAGTGTTTGTAAAAGATTTTCACTCTCATATTTATCAAGGATTTAATTCAAATAGCATTTGAGGAAAAAAATTCAAAATGACAGGGATAGAAGTTTAAAATTGAAGCTTAAATGAAAAGGTATGAAAATAAGATCACAATTAAAAATGTTGTTTCTAAAAGAAAATATTTCAGATTCTGATGTAGTTGAGAGTTCATGATATTTGAGTAAAAATAAAAAGATTGTGTTTTGTTTTCTTGAAAGTGTTCATTTGAAATTGCGTCAAATAGAAAGCTTGTCAATTTTGATTCTAAATTCTTTTATTTTTGTTATGATATTTAGTAAAATAAGAAACTAATTTATGTAATTTTATCCCAATAAAATCAAATACAAAGTTTGCTATTTTCTTCAAAAGACAGCTACTTTTGAATGAATGGAAATAACTTCTTTTCAAGTTATCTAATGTTATTATTTCAAGTAAAAAAAAATATTTTTAGATTTTTATAACTGTCAAATAAATATTGGGTGCAATTGTTCAATGTGTTATGACATCCTTTCATCAGTTTGGTTTGTTATTTTTGCTTAATTTAAATCAAAAGCTAGTATGTCTTTCTTTTAAATTGTAGTTTTCCCAAACTAAATATGAAAACCTTAAGGTTTAACCAAATTATCTTCAAGCACACCACTGGCTGAATAACATTTTACAAAGGAAAAGCTTATTTAAGACACACCAAGACCAGAAGATTCCATGACAGCAAAAACGCCCAAAATATTTGGTTTGAAATGAAAATAACATTATAAAAATAACAATTAAAAGAAATAAAAATAAAAGCAGGAACAATATTTTAGATAAAAGTGCCTGAAACATCAAATTGCCTTCAGATTTTGTAGTCTGGGCATGAAACTTGTCCAAAAAGTATATCCTAGATCAACATCTAGACAATTGCGCATCCTGAGTCAGGTGGCTAAAAGACATAGAAAGAAAATGGTTCAAATTAGCCAAGCTGTAAAATGTTGCAATATTTTAGTAAATAGGAACTCACAGGTGCACAATGCCGTTAACAAGGATGTCAAGATGTCACTGATGGAACTTTGCAAGCAATGATCAATAAAAACAAAAAATGTCACATCTGCATAGGTGCTGTACAGAAGAAAACTGTAAACAGAAATATGCTGAACATTAGGTGTTGTAAAAAGGGGTGGGATCATACAAGATTTTTCTTCCCACTCCTTTTCAAGCATTGTTTTGTTTTATTTGTCTATTTTTAACTCTTGTGTTTATTTTCATTTTGTGTCTGTGTTTGAAAAAAAGGAAAAAAAGTTCATCACTCATTTCTGAAAAGGAAACTCTTTCAAGGCTTCAAGAAAATTTTAGGATGGCATTAGTGACCCACTAATTCTTTTGCAAAAATATGTGTCTTCCTTATTTTAATACGTGTTGAATAAACTGAAAGTACAGTTTCATGGTAAATATTGGGAGGAAAAAGCACAGCACGCGCTTCTTCAGCCTGTGAAAACCAAGGTTAAAGACACAAAAATATCATTGCACATTGAGCAAATACAAAGCACTTTCTTTGCAAGCTCTAAAGTTATTATTTTCCATTCTTCTTCTGAACCTGTTTTAACGCTATCAGAGTCACAGGGCTGTCAGAGGCTAACCCTGTTGGGCAAAGGGAGGGTAAACTGGCTACCTAGGCACACCTAGGGACAATTTAGAGGCACCAATTGATCTATGAAGCATGTTTTCAGACTGTGGGAGGAGGCTGTAGTCCCTGGAGAAAGCCCACACATGCACACCTAGAATATGAAAACTCCACAGAGTGGGACTTCTTGCTGTGAGGCAAGAGCGCTGACCACTGCACCACCTTGCAGCCCTTTCCCCCCAATATCTTTACTTCAAAGAATCTTTTTTTGTTTGTTTTTCTGAACTTTACACATTTTATTTCTGAATCTAATCAAATAAGCAAATAAATAGTTTTTAGAAAAATTAAATAATTTGCAATCAAATGTACACAATATAAAGACTCCAATACACAATGAACAATTATGATCATATAGACTGATCAAAAAAAAGATCAGTCTCTTTACTGAAGCACAACAAAATGAAGTAGGGGATAAGGTCAAATTTTAAATTTTGCATCATCAGAAAATATAAAAAAACTGCTGTATCTCATGGCTGTCAGAAACAAAATGTAGAAAATGTAGAAGTTGTACAGTTCAGTGGCTTGAGTTTATAGTTCATAGGTCTTCTTTTAATTCCATTGTGCCGGAATGGTTCTGACGAGAAAGAGGTAAAAATCTAGAAGACTGCTTGTAAAGTCCCACTCTGATCATCTTTTGATCTATTTTCAAAGCGTTCCTGGTGGTTTTTTAAGAATGATTTTGCTGTTATTAGACTAAATCAAATAACCTGTGTCGTTTTCTAGGACACTATTTCTGCAGAGCGTCAAGAGTTCATTAGAAATCTGCCTCTGGATTCTGGGCGGGACCGCTGGCTCAAAGCAGTCCCAACCCCTTCCCTTTGGACTATAGAGCTCAAAGCTGCCCACTGCATTTTCTACATCACAAATATCTGCTCCTAATTCACAACGATTTGAATAACCCTTGTGCTATCCTAGGCACTTTAACATTGGGAGTTGGGTCATCTAGACCCACTAGACAGTGCTCTGAACCTTTTTTCTTCAATGATTTGTGATCTTCACTGGTGTCCATGGATTACATCAAATCTTTCCACCTTTATCCACCTTTGTCATGGTAGGGAGAACACGTCAATGTAAGGGTGGGGTCATCTAAGATAGCACAAGGGTTAAAAAAATAATCAGAAATGCAATTTTGAGCTTAACTTTTTTAGTTTATGTTCTCATCTGGAAAAAGGCCACAACACACGTTAAAAACACAATCTTCAAAGCCCTCAAAAAGGACGGTCTTTCACCAACGTCTAAAGCAATTTTAGAAGGCTTATTAAGGCTCGAGTTGTATTCAATATTCAATATTTTTGATTGAATGCTATAAACCATTCAAATCATTGTTTTCCTGTTTCTCTTTATTTCTTCCTTTATTATATGTCTATAAAGACTCTCATTCATCCAGGTAGATTCCATCATAGTAGTAGGTTTAAAGGTTGTCATCTGGACTTGGTTTTTAAAGTTGAAGACGTCTCACCTCTTATCCAAAAGGCTTTGTCAATTCTGTTGACAATTCTGTTTCTTTATTATAGTATCTTCCACCATTTTTTGCCGCTTAACTCCTTCTACAATTTTTTTGCCATTTTAACCACTCAACTATTAAAATGTTCAGGTCTTTCAGCTTTTTCTAGCTATGACTTTTGGTCCTTGAAATCTTTGAATTTTCAAGATATTCCAGGATTTTTGCCTCCATTGAAATACATGGGGAATCCTTGGTGCAGAAGCTTGCTGGTTCGAGACCCGGCGCTGGCATTTTTCACAACAATATCTTTTTGTGATGGTGCTGTTTTCACTGTATTTATGGTCAAATTTGATTGTTTCTTTCTTTATTACTATCATTATTTTTTTTGCCAATAATTACACTTTAAGTTTCATTTTCATTCAGCAATATAGCATTCACCTTCTGGTTTATTGTAGTATTTCCCACCATATTTTTGGCAGTTAACTTCTACAATTTTCCAGCAATTTAACCATTCAACTATTTAAATGTTCAGCTCTTTCAGCTTTTT
The DNA here is from genome assembly GCF_053564925.1 of Oryzias latipes. Classification (NCBI taxonomy): domain Eukaryota; kingdom Metazoa; phylum Chordata; class Actinopteri; order Beloniformes; family Adrianichthyidae; genus Oryzias; species Oryzias latipes. Next base: position 8,084,475 of record NC_136239.1, read on the forward strand.
CCAGTTATGACTTTTGGTCCTTCAAATCCTTGAACTTTTCAGGATATTCCAGGATTATTTAGATTATGTGTCTGTCAACTCTTCTTGGCAGATAGCGCAATGACATGACACTTTAGCGGTGTTGCAAAGCTTTGCTGGATCAATACTTGACGCTGGCATTTTTCAAAAAATTATCTTTTTTATTTATGCTCAACTCTTATCATTGCTTTAGTTCATCTTTAGTTCATCTTTTTGGTGCCAATTATTACCCTTTAATTTTAATTTTCATTCAGCAATATAGCATTCAACCCTGCATTTTCTTCTAGATATGCAGCTCCTTCTAGTTTTTATTAGAATTTGTTAGGGTGTCTAAAATGTTAAAATTAAGAATTGTAAACACAGCAATTTTTTAATGATTTAGCCCAATAGTTAAGGTCTGACATGTAATAAATGTAGGAGGACTTTTACTGACCTAAACAAATGCTCCTCTGATTCGCCTGCTCCATATGTCATTGGAATTATTTTGACAGAAATGTAGAAAACAATAGAGAAGATAACTGGAGGAGCTTATGGGGATGGGTGCATGGTGGGCACGGGGCTGGTGGTCGCTAGAATAAGGCAGAAAGCATAAGGGCACCAAAAGGACACAACGAGAAAGGCTCCGAATACAGTCATTACCCACCCAGGGCTATTCCTCTCTGGCCCATTAGCTGCTGGCGGCCGTGACCAATTGGGTTTTGTTGCTCCTAGCAGGGTCATCCAGTGGTGGTCTGGGCCTTTTCTATAATGGACGCTCACTCACACAAAAACTTAGAGAGAAAAAAAATCTCTGTGACTCCCTCTCCTTACCCTCTCTGTCTAAAAGGAGCCAGTCAGGCAAGAAAGAGAAAGAGTGAAAAGTGATCATGAAAAGAGATTTGTTGTGAGACGTGCAGGGAAGTGATCGTTTAGCCACACGTGGATTCAAGGGACTCCGTGGAGGTGGGTCTTGTCAACCCTTTTGACTCGCATGCCAATTCCACAGTAAATCGTTCTGAGCCTGAAAGTCTAAGGATGTCAACACATGAAGATGAACTTATAATGTCCACAACTGGGGACAGGTGCAGGTTTTAAGTAAGACAAGGGAATCTCTGAAAGGCAAAAAAAATTACACAGTATGTTTGATCACTTTACCTTAAACTTTGATGATAAAAACCATGTAACAACGTAAAGAAAGGTACTAGAGACTCATTGAACAATACAATATTTTTTAAGATTTCCCTCAAATCTGTCATTTTATGGGCTCACCACTACACCAAATGAATAAATTAAAGGGCCTTTAGTTCCAGGAATGTATATGCATACAGGTTTCTACAATATAATTGCAATAATTTGCATGCATAAATGCATATTCTATATAAAACAACCTATGCATGCCATTCTGTGAGGGGGTGATATCTGTCCAGTTCCAAAGTGAACAAAAGGCCAGTTAGCCACCTAGCGTGCTGCTAATTCTCCATGTCAAATACAATAGCTGCAATTATATGGTAATCAGTGTTGGTGCCTCATACCTTTTTGCTGCTTTCTGCCAGTGAGTGTCTGGCTGAGCTTTTCCTGAGGGAGACAGTTAGTCACGGTTTATTATTGACCTATTAGACATCTGTCTTTCTGCCAGAGAGAAACCAGTTAGCTCACAGGCCGCGCTGCGCTAACCGGAGCACAGGAAAAAAGGGGGAATCGAAAAAACAAACTGATTCACTTTAAAAAAAAAAAAGAACCTATCCATAAGTTTATGAACCAATCAAAAACGGCCACTATATTAGCATTTTTGACAATGTACACTGTAAACATAAAAGTTTGATCATTTAACACTACTCTGGCCTTCATGCCTGTTAAAATCACTTTATCCATTTTTTAATATTCAAATATTTAATTAAATATTGGAAACAAACCTGTTCGAACATTTCTAAACCAAAAAGCTCTAGAGGAATCAACACAGAATTTTGCTGATGTGTTGTATTTATATAATTATCCAGATATGTCAGCTCAAAAGGTGGTGCCATCCCCCACCCGTCCCCCCTATCCTCCCACCCAACGACACTCCCACACAGACCCCTTGGCCAACCCCCCCTAAAGTCTCCGCCCCTGGAAAGCAAAGCTCTCTTTGTTAACCTAATGTGCTTTTACCAGTTGCTTTCTGCCAGGGAGACATCTGCTGTGTGCAACCAGTCAATATTGTGAGGACAGTTCAAAGCGGCCAGTTCATTATCTGTGTCAGCTTAACAACCCAAAGGTAGCGGTCTAAGGGACACAAGGAGGTGGAGGAGGAGGAGGGAGAGGACCAGAGGAGGGGGGCACAATGTGTGAGGACACAATGGACTCCTCATTAACTAGTGATTTATCATGATGGGATGCCCAGTTCAACCTTTGCCCCTCTTCGGGCACACACCTCTAGGAGCTCCTTGAAAAAAAGCCCCTATTGTTGGAAAGAGAACTTCAAAAAATGAACTGAGGGTAAAATCACAAGATTAAACAACAAAGTAAGGAGTAAAAGAAAATCAAATGATCTGGTGCCCTTCACCTTTTTCCGCTTTATAGACAAGACTCTTATGTATGATTTTCTGTGGGGTTTTTTGTCTACAAGTTGGACAAACTTGATCTTTAAAAAGTAAATTAATAATATTTGAGCTTAAAAAAGTAAATTAATAGTATTCATCCATATGAGGCAACTCTCAAGGCCTCTAACCCTTGAGTCACAACATAAAATATTGCCTTGCACTTGACACACCCTCTATTTTCTGATTCAGGGTTTATGAAAGTCAAATTTCAGTCATGATGATATCATAGATGTCAGAAAGCCTCTAAAGATGCGTGATCAGAGTTCATCCTCAGCCGCTTTGCTATCACAGAAACGAAGCCTTCTTTTTTCACATAAAAGCTGTATAATGAGCGTTTAATGTATGGCCTCTCAAAACGCAAGAGAATATTCAACGTGGACCATGTGGTGGTTTCTAAAGCTGCTGCACGACGTAACACACCCCTTTTCACTCCATTTTGCTCCACTTTGCATGCAAACCCCCTCCCCTCTTTCCTTTGCTGAATCCATTTGCTTAAATCAATCTCACAGGAGGCGGTCGTGGATAATGTACCAGCCAGGGTTTGTAAACCGTTTTGTTAACAATGCATTTTGAAAAGAAAAGGGGAGAGATAAAGCGAGACGGAGTGAGTGAGGGAGATGTTGAGAAACGGGCAGAAGGGTGCTGAAAGAGGAACAGTTGGGTGGGTGTGGTACCCAGCCCTGCTTCGGACAGGCCCTGTCGACTGGTGACACCCCTGTCCCATCTCCTCCTCCCTCAGCAAAAGTCTAATTCTGTCCAGGCCTTGCTTTAGTCACACCACCTGCTTCTACTCGTCTTTGCTACACACCCACCCGTCCAGTGACAGGATGAACAGACGGAATAAACAAAACCCCTGTAAGTGTAGCCAAGCCACCCACGTGTAAACACAGGTTATGCGAGGATGCTTTAGGGAAAGGACTATAAGTATGACAGGGTCTACTAAGTAAAAACACGATATAAACGCAAGCTCTTTAGGTTGTTAAGTTGTTGTACAACTGATGCAGAGTTCACATCTCAGGCCCAGACACACTGCTTGTGGTTCCTGGATGTAGCATGATAAAATCAACTTTGCACTCGACACCAGTCATTAAGGACACCCCTTTGCATTTAGCAAAATTTGAGAGAAAAAAGACTTTCACAATGAGTACAAACGTGGCAGTTTACCGGTTGTTTGAAAATAAATTAATGATTTAGCTTTTATTTCACTGCTAGATTTCTACACTGCTTGATTTTATTTATATAAATTTGTGTAATTCAGCCATGGTGGGATGATAAAATAGACCCTGTCAATCTTCAGCGTTCAGTTCTGACTGCCTTACTACCTCTTTTGGTGCCGTGACCGGAAAGAGTCCTATTCACCGCAGCATATGTTGAGACTTACAGACGTTTTTAGACTTTTGTCAAATTTAAAAAAAACAATACGCCAAAAATGTTTGAAAGAAAGAAAGAAGCAATAACATTACAGTAATACACTGTAGACTGTACTTGTTGTGTTCACAGAACATTTTCTTTTTTGCCTCTAAGTTGACATGCCTAAAAACTTTTCTTATTAATAGGTGCATATATTAAGTGTGCTGCTTGTTACAAAAAACAATTTGAATGTATCTATTTTATTTATTTTATGTAATTTTTTTAAACTTACTTTCACATTTATATAAATAAATACATATTAGGCATCTATTTTTTACTATCTTTTTATTATCATTTAAGCCTCGGTGTGGATCTTTTGTGCCAGGGTTGCCGGTTTGGTCTGGGGATTGTTGCCACAGTGCTCACCCTTGCTACGTATCTTTTATGATTCTTGTCAATTTTTCTTGTCTGTACGCATCCTGTGTTGGGTCATGGGCTATATGTCTGAATGGAAGGGAGGGAGAAAGGCAAAGAGGTGGGTTAGTTTTAAATTTTCTCTTTTTTCTACTTTGTTTTCTTGTTTCTAATTGTAAAGCAATTTGAGGTGCAATACATGAAAATCTTTTTCTTTTCTCGTAAATAAAGCTTGATCAATTTTTAAATCACATGCATCCAGCAAATTTCAATGTGGGAGGAGCTACTACTAACCTTAATTTTACAGGCTCTTTGGAAGACATGGATAATGATGAGAGAGTATTGCATTTTATGGACCATGAGGTTCACTTAAAATCCTTTAATTTTCTCAAAAATCAACAATGGACATACAATCCAGCAAACTTTGCGCCCTAGTTACCTGCCCCCATATGGGGGGAATGGGAATTTTTGGGTTGTCTGGGCCTGTGGATGGTTATAGAGAGATGTAACCACATCTTTAAGGGAGAGTAGGTGTGTCTTTATATTCCCTTGAAGTCATGAAAATGAAATGTCCCATTGCGTGTGTATTGTAAAGTATTTGTAAGCATAATGTAGCTACACTCACTAATGATATACAAGAGATGCTGTTGTATGCTGTGCTATTGCCACACTTTTGTTATAAGTGAGGCATGCTCACCTGACTCCTTATTGATGGTGCCCACATACTGAAGGTGTGCAGGTGATACATACGTAAGTGCCTGTAGGACACCCGTAAAAGGCCCATACAAAGTACACTCTAATTACCTAATTTCCTCAATTCTAAGGCCAAATCTAAATTGCTGTTAGGATGAGTGGAAGGATCCCAAAACAGAGACTGAAGCCGAGGGCAGGTTGACAATTCATTCCTCAGGATCAAAAACTAACTCAGGCAGGATGCTGAAATCACGGAGCTAGACCGATCAACAGGACAGGTGCTAAGAGCTACTGAATAGTAATAATCCGGCAGGGAGAAAGAGAAAGGTGCAGGCTTTTAAAGACACAGTGATGAAATGAGAATCAGGTATGCAGTGTAGAGAGGCACCTGGGAAAAGGTCAGCCACGCCCCCCTGCTCTACACTGATCATTACAATTGCTTCCCTACCTTTCTGGCTCCTCCCCATTGCTCTAATTGTAGGGGCATTTGAAGGTGTAGTGACTTTCGAAAGGGTTTCTTAAGGAGGAACCGTCGCAACTTAGGGCAGACTATTCCTCCACTGGTAGGCTGTGTCGCGCTGTTGCGCGGAGGTGAAATGCATTTCTTCACGTGGTTGTGCTCTGAAGCACAGACACTTACACTTAAATGTAAGTATTTACTTCTTTGTCTTGCATGACTTTTTAAATTTATAAAACCAATGTTGCTATGTATTTTCCAAGTGCTGGCAGCTATGCGCTAACCCGTTTATGACCAGCAGCTACTAACATCCAAATTTAAAGACACTATATTCCATATCTCTCTGCTTGGAGGGATAAATGTAGGTGTAGGGAAGCAATTCAGATTCTTTTCATTTTTTCATTTGTCCTGTCTAACAGCTGAGCAGACAGATAAGAGCTGAAGCCCTCTTGTGTTGGACATATTCTACTATTAAAACATGGGGTTGTGGATCTTCTGACACACAATGTGTGTATTTAAATATACCCCTTTTGTAATTTAGGCTAAACTTTATTTATATTGATTATATTTGTATCCTGTTTATGATGGACCAAACGGAAAAGAAGGAAGAGAGGGATGTTAGACAGGGGGTAAGGGCACAGAATAAAGGGGGAAAAGGGGAGTTTGGGAAATCTGGAGGATGGTTACAGAGGTGGTGGTCGGGGAGTACAATCATAAAGCAACAAGATGCTAGAGGACTATCATCATTACTGTCTGGTGTAAGTGTTAGTCAAAGGAGACTCAAGTGTTACAAACATACCTGTTTGCTCAAAGAATCTTCACATATAATCGTGTCACCATGTACTCAAAACTACTGCAGTTCACACCCACGTCCAGTCAGGACTATAAATATTTGGACAGAGACACATTTTTTCTAATTTTGTTTCTGTACATTACCACAGTGAATTTTAAATAAAACCATTCAGATGCCATTGAAGTGCAGACTTTCAGCTTTTATTCCATGGGTTAAACAAAAAGATTGCATAAAATGTGAAAAATTTAAGCATTTTTTAAACACAATCCCTTCATTTCATGGGCTCGTAAGTAATTGGACAATTGATTTCCATGCTATTGCATGGGCAGGTGTGGGCAATTCCCTTGTTATGTCATCATGAGTGAAGCAGACAAAAGGCCTGGAGTTGATTAGAGGACTCGTGCTTGAATTTGGAAGATTTTGCTGTGTACAGACAACATGCAGTCAAAGGAGCTCTCAATGCAGGTGAAAGGAGCCATCATTAAGCTGAGAAAACAGAAAAAAACCATGCCAGAAATTGCTGCAGTATTAGAAGTGGCAAAATCAACAGTGTGGTACATCCTGAGAAAGAAAGAAAGAGACCACTGGTGAACTCAGCAACGCAAAAAGACCTGGACGTCCAAGGAAGACAACAGTGGTGGATGATCGCAGAATCATTTCCGTGGTGAAGAGGAACCCGTTCACAACAGCCAACCAAGTGAACAACACTCTCCAGGAGGTAGCCGGATCAATATCCAAGTCTACCATAAAAAGAAGACTGCATGAAAGTAGATACAGAGGGTACACTGCAAGATGCAAGCCACTTATAAGCCTCAAGAATAGGAAAGCTATATTGGACTTTGCTAAATAGCATCTGAAAAGGCCAGCACAGTTCTGGACACGTGTTTATTGATGACGTGACACAGGACAGAAGCAGACCAATGGATCCTGAGGTTTTCAGAGACATACTGTCTGCGCAGATCCAGGCGAATGCAGCCAAACTGATTGGGTGGCGTTTCATAATACAGATGGACAACGACCCAAAACATACAGCCAAAGCAACTAAGGAGTTTATTAAAGCAAAGAAGTGGAATATTCTTGAATGGCCAAGTCAGTCACCTGATCTTAACCCAATTTAGCATGCATTTCACTTGTTGAAGACTAAACTTCAGACAGATAGGCTCATAAACGAACAGCAACTGAAAGCTGCTGCAGTAAAGGCCTGGCAGAGCATTCAGAAGGAGAAAACCCAGCATCTGGTGATGTCCATGAGTTCAAGACTTCAGGCTGTCATTGCCAACAAAGGGTTTTCAACCAAATATTAGTAATGACCATTTTGTTTTCAGTTATTTCATTTGTCCAATTACTTACGAGCCCATGAAATGAAGGGATTGTGTTTAAAAAGTTATTTTATTTAAAATTCACTGTGGTAATGTACAGAAACTAAATTAGAAAGAATCTGTCTCTGTCCAAATATTTATGGTCCTGACTGTATGTATACAAACCAACACATCTAAAGCATTTCATTCTGTCATACATAATATTTGTGCAAAGGTGAGCTGACACCCGTGCTTAGGTGGGTTTTTATGTTTTGTTTAGGTGGATGATGGAATGTAAAAAGAGGGAGATTGCCCGGCTGTCCTCACCCCGAGACCCCAGTCGAAGTCGCAGCGCTACCCAGGGCTCCCGACACGGGCATGGTTTAGCTAGCAGATAAAGGGAATCGCCCGACTGGTAATCCAGCCAGACACCCAGACCAGGTCTAGCAGGACCACCGCGGGGCTCCCAATGCCAGAGAGCAGGGAGCCACAGGAGCACAGAGAGTGCAGGCCCCAGCCCACTCCCCAACCCCAGGCACGAGCTAAGGCCTCCCAAGGGAGACTCACCCCACCCTCCAGGCAACCACCCACCCACCCCCCAGGAGTTTGGGTACAGAGCAAGACAGGGGCCACCCACCTCCACCCATGAGGAAGATGCCCAAGAGAGATGGCGGTCCCTGGAGAGCGAAGTAAACATTGCCCGACCAGGCTCACCCACATTTGGAATTTCTGTAGGGGCCAGCGCTCAAGGGCAAGGAGCAAAACCCACACGACAGGCACACACAGACACCCCCTGGCTCAGACGTGATGTAATCCCCGGTTCATGGTCCTGCCAGAGAACTCAGGGATCCCTTTCCCTGCATGGATAGAGGGCCTGGCTGGCAATAATGTCCAATGGGAGGAGGGCCACTGATGATAGACGTTGTTAGAAATTGATAGACTTGATGTGTACACAGCCATGGTAATGCTGTTTTAAAGGATTGCAATAACCAAACTTCATTTTACAAAGTAAAAAAGCGTCTTTCAACTGTGGAAAAATCTTATTATATTTCAAATGTCCTGTAACAATTTTCTCTAATTGTTTAAAGTTTGGGTTTAATTTTTCAGGATGAATATCTATTTTGGACCAGATGTGAGCTGGAAAAGCCAATTAAAAGATAAAAGAAGAAAAAAAGAAGAAATTCAAGAAAATGTGTTCATATATATCTTTCTAAAAGAGAAAAAGATATGCAAGTACAGCAGAATTGTGTGTTTGTTTATAGATGTATGTGCATTTAATCACACAGTACTTTGTTAAATATCCAATAGGTTATCTGCCTTTGTACAAGTTAGTAGTGACATATCCCATCAGCTGAAACCTGTTCCTCCATGTTCCCTCCTCTAAGCCACTTTGTGCATCAAGCTGGTATCAGTTTGACATCACATTCCCCCAGGATGTTCTCAGATCTCCACCAAAGCACCCATTACTGGATCATAAGCTCCGGCACAGATGACCCTGGATAGGAATCCCCAGCAGACTTTCTTGCGTCCACAATGACTTGCAACATAAGAACCCCCAGTAATTGCCTATTAGCCTACGTCCCCTGACAGCAGCTAGCAGGGTAGCATGTGGAGCTTCAACATGCTACAAGGACTACAATTGAAGGCTTGCTTCAATTGCTTCCCCTAATTGGCTATGAGGGGTATTTAGGTAGGTCATGACTTTGGGGAATTAATAGTGACATCTGACCTGATGTACACTTAAAAATGAAGACAGAACCACATTCTCCAAGGATTTAGGTTAAGATCTAAGGATTGATAGGTTATTATAATACAGGCCTCTTATTTGAAGACACATTTTACTTTCTAATCTGCCCCTGAAGCACACATATTAGGAGAGATTAACTGTGTACTGCAGACTTTCTAACTAAGAAAGTGAGCCCATAAAAAGATAAAAGATCTGATTTTATAGTGTATTTGTAAAATCAGTTTAGCTGTGACTGAATTTCTTAAAAGAAAGATGAAATAATTACAGTATAGATTTATATTGCACACTGGAAATTATCCTTTGTTAAATATTTAAAGATAATTAAAAGGTTTAGCTTTTAATGTATCTTTTTTAATGCCTTTTACTCTAATGTGCCCATTCTCAAATGTATCATCCACAAATTAGGATACTTGGAACATACTAATCAACTTTTAAACAATAAAAATTAATAAAACTGCAGGATCTTATAAAATGCCAAACTGCCCTAATTATCCTTTAAAGCGTATATTGCCAAATAACATCCGGAAATTATTTATAGAAAGAGAAAATTCCCATAATGTAAGAGGAACAAGAACATTTAAATAAACAACGGTGCATGCCAACTGTAGGAGATTTTAATTGTCTGTATTTGCAAAGAAAATTTGGTATAGTCTGTGGATTTTGAACAAAAATAATGTAACAATATCTTTATTCAAGTATATTTGACAAATACTAGCATGTATAAAGATGATTATGGGGACTTTAAAAAATATTTTAAAATACATAGATAAATGGTATTGTCACTATTATTGTCACTATTATTTTTATTATTATTATTATTATTTGCCACATTAAGAGAAACCAGTTGAAGGGGTGAGAATATCTGGTAAGAATGCCACCATGATCCCTTCTTAGGAGACGTCATAGACCTTTGGAATCGCACAGGGGCCCCCTGGCAGATCCTGGACATGCTAGAGAGATCACATGTCCGTCCTGACCTTGGAATGTCTCTGTATCCCCATGGTGGAGCTCAGAAATGGTGGTTGGGAAAGTTTTCCAAAAACTATGTTAACTTGGAATTTATAGCTTTCACTAGTAATAAGAGTTTCTAGCAGAAAAAAAGGAACAGAAAAAGCTTTGGTTGCTGACAGATTGACATGTTGTAGAGCACATGTTAAGAAATGAATTGTACGTCCTAACTTGGATGTACAACTGCCGCTCTGTAGAAACTATACCCTAGAAACCAATACAGTTTTATTTTATTTAGGCTAAAAACGACATAATCATTATTAAAATTAAATAAAATATCCCAAAAGATGATCAGAGTAAGTCTTTAATAATCATGTGTCTTGGGATTTGGATCTGTTAACCTTTCATCCATGCCGAAGTAACTTCTTGTTACATTCTCCAAAGAAACTTTTGAAAAATTGCAGAAATCAGAACATGTCCATTAGACATATAATAACTTAACCAATGTGTGCATTAGGACTCGTGTATTTCCAGAGTTTCACAGGATACAAATAAGTAATTAAAAGAATCTATGAATAGTTTTCTTTTATTGTTTATGTGATACCCTAATATTTCACTTAACTTTAGTAGTTTGTTTGACAAACTGTGTGAGCCATTCTAACCTTCTGTCTTCTGAAATATTACAAAAAACCCTTCATGTTTTTTTGGTTTTGGTCAGGTCAGCTTGAACCAAGCTGTTTGCATATCAGCGCAGACACTGAGTGTGGTCCATCAAAAAGCCTTTCCCAATCAACCCTGAAGACCCCGGCCTTTTACCCCTCATCGCCTCTCATGTTTAGACACTGATTAGTTTGGTAAGAGTACAGAATGTCCTGAGACTGGCGATCTCTGAATCAGCGTGTTCCTCTGTCCCATCCTTCATCTCTCTGTACCTCTATCACAAAAGCCTGAGACCCTTTTGGATGGGTGAGAGATATTAGAGGATCAGAGTGGGGCTTCTCCAGAGCAAACAAACTGAGCTAATGGACTGGGTGCTTTCTCCTCCCCTTAAATTATAGCAGAGCAAGGGAATCTAACCAGTGCAGTTATACTAAAGCTCTCTAATCCCTTCCACACACACACCGGCCTTGTGCTTGCCCGATGCACACATAGCCCATCAGTAATACCTCACCACCCAGGAAGTAGATGCGCAAATTATGTTTTCAGTACGTACATGGACCTGACAGGATGATAACTACAAAGAAACATAAATAACAATGCTCCAGATTTTAAAAAAATACATAAAGTATCCTTTAGGTGTCCTTGGTTTTGTTTTAAACTGTTTTATGAAAGCTTGTTCTTATTTATACCAACAAATAGATGTAATATGACAAGTACTCAAGTTACTTTTGGAATCTAAGAATACTGTTGCCTCACTCAGAGATATACCCTCAAAGTCCTTCCTCTACTCCATCAGCACATCCCAGAGTAAAGCCTTCTCCTCCGGATTTAGGTAAGCAACAGCTGTCTTAAGATGAATATGTTAATGCAAGTTCTCAAGGAGGAGCACTTTGGGTTTATGAAGGATAAGCCATGTTGGCCTGCCCCGGCTCCCTGCTGAGCCGCCACGCTAATACAGGTGTTAGTAAACTGGCATTAGACTCCAGCTAATTAGCTTCCATTCAAAGACTGATTGTCCAGCCAGCTCTGCCATTTGTAGTGGTGTTTGGGTATCGGCAGGGAGGTCTCTGTACTGTGGTGGGTCTGTTATGATCCAACACGATCTCCTTTCACTTTCTCTCCAGGACAAATGACAGCGGGGAGCTTGTCCAGATCAACTCCACGATTGAAACCAACACACAGGGACTCGGTCCAGACAGCCACAGTAAATTACATCATTAGCAAAACAGTACGGTGGTTTTATATTAAATGTAAGACTTTTTAAAAATACTTTGGCCCACTGGCTATTTTGTAGCTGAATTTTGCTACGCAAAACAACAAAGGCAACTTCAGGTCCTCATCTATTTTTCTATTAAAACACTAATCATATTCTAAATCTTTTTACTATTTAAAAAAAAATTATAATCTCTTGAAAGATGGTATAAAATGTTGTCCCTCTAAGAAGGCCAAAGGAAGTCAGGAAGGTGTGCCTACACCAGCAACCTCAAACTTTTTTTGCCCCATAGACCAGTTTAAATAAAAATTGTGTTTTTCCTAAAAATATGAATCTGATTCCACTGTGTATAAACTTTAAAATATTTGAGAGAGCCGGTCACACCACGTAACGCAGAAAGACCTTTTTGAAAAGGAACTACTTACAGCGTATGTCCATCCAATTTCAGAACATCCTGGATCCTTTTAAGGGTCACAGGAGACAACCCAGCAAGCAAAAGACGGGTACACCCTGAACAAGTTGCCAGTCTGTTGCAGACCAACATCACACATTCACACTTTGAGACAAATTAGAATCTTCAATTAACTTATGAAGCATACGTTTGGACTGTCAGAGGAATAAATATTTACAGGCCGTCCAAATAGGGCATAAAAGAAAAAACAGTTTAATTTTGGATGCTTTGAACAGAAGACATTCCCCATCTTTCCTTTTTATTAAAAAAAAAAAACAAATACAAAAATGCAGTCTCAATACAGAGCTACATAATTTTAACTTTCTGAAAGCGATTTAGAAATGGTGTCCAGAGTTTGAATTTCAAAAAATTATTTTAATTGGAGATCACTGAAGGTTGCATATCTTTTTCTTAAATTACAAGTTATTTCTGTCTGACAAACATAGCACAATTTCTACATGAATTAAACAACTAAATAATCAATGATAAGTTGATTAGTGATGATCTGTATTTCATTTTCCTCACATCTCCCAACAAATAATATGCAGTAATGTAAGTTATATATTCTTTTTGTTTAGTCTTCCATCTGTCGACGACATACCGGGTCTATGTTGGCCTGAAGGTCTGACACCACCGGTCTAAAAGACTTTTCTGTCACTGCAAAACCTATCTGCACTCTGGATTTTCTTCTGAAGAGAGGGTGTTGCCAAATTGGAAACAGCTAGGCAGACAGAACCTAGGCCAAAGACCTGAACATACAGACTAATCTGTTGCTAGGTTGTAAACTTGGTGACACACTAAAATCCTGGTTTAGATTTCCATTATGGAGATTTGCTGGGCCAAATGAAAACTACTGTACGTAATGTGGCAACACGAGTGGTTAGGCACAAACAAAACTGAGGACTCAACCAGGTGGAGACGTGGTTCTGGCTTAAGAAAAAAAAAGTTTTAATATCAATAATTAAAAACAGGGTAAAACCAGATAAGAGTAAGAGCCTCATAAATAATTAAAACAGAGTAAAACAAATAACATTAAGGGCCTCAAGCCCACCTGTTGATAGCACGGGTACACCACCAACACTGGAACAGAACAAACAATACCCCGTAATATGCAGGGGTATAGGTGCAAACAAGCAAAACACAGCAAACCAGGGAAGTCCCAGAGGTTGTGTACCCAAGTCCTTTTGTTACAGGTGGTCAGGAAGCGGCAGTTGTACACACACACACACACACACACACGTCACTACCGGCCTCCAACTCCCAGGAGCTCCTGCATAGTCACGTGGTTGGCCATAGACAAAGTGGGAGGGGGGGGAAGCAGACGCCGCCGTCAGCGACTCCCTCGTTGGACCACCAAAGCGGATGGGGGGGGGGCGTGTAGAGAATACCTATGGACACTTCCGCAAAAAGGACCAAAACTCTGTACAGCAGCAGCGGGTTCCACCAAACACCCTGTGGAGGCAAACCAGAAAACAGGCAGCAGGGCATTACCTCTGCAACCAGAGGACATGCAGGGTGAAGAGGCACACATCACACACATACCAGTCAGTGGGGGATATCACAAGGAACCGGAGCGATGCGCTCCGTTCCCATTTCGCCTCCACCCCAGTCACACGCCCACCGGCTGTATGACCTGGAGTGGTGACATCCACAGCACTGCACTTCCAGGTGCAGGAACCCAGGGAGGCAGTTTCAGGCAGGAATGAGCAGTAGCCAGCTCAGTCCCGCTATATAGGTGGCCTGGTGCTTATCAGCAGCACCAGGACTAGAGTGCCTACACCTGGGAGCCCAATTAACTCATCCTGCTACAGTAATTTAGTATTTGTCTCTTTGATTGCCGTCACATGGAAGAACTCAACAGTGTTTGCTTTCACACACAGAGCTCACTCTACAGAATCAAAGACTATAGTATAGCATATATTCTGACCTTTGTTTTGTACAGTGTTCTTAGGTTTCTTGAAAGGCGCTTTTATACAATGTGGATTATTATTATTATTATTAGTAGTAGTAGTAGTAGTAGTAGTAGTAGTAGTAGTAGTAGTAGTAGTAGTAGTAGTAGTATTTTTATTATTATGGTGGAACAAATTGCTAAAAAAAATCCTGCAGTTTCAACAGCTCTTCATTTTGGAGAACACAGTCCTGATCAGGAAAGAACAAGAAACCCATCAAAGGAAACCATGCTCGTCTTTCTCTATACTATAGCATGCTATTAAGCACCCCCACCGCTTTGCTACTAAATGTTTAAACTTTTAACTGTCATACTGATTCACTCAGTATCATATACACGCGTTCAGATTTTTGCCATCAAATGCCAGCGACTTGTAATACACAACATTTGCTATCTTAGGTTTGCTTCCTCTCCTCTCCTTGCTCCATGGCTCCTCAGTCCCCCATAGATCCCCGGAGCATTCACATTCAAGTGGACAGCACCAAAATCCATTTAAGACTGACCTGAAACCCTTGCACATCAAGTGGAACAGGGTTCATTGGTTTGATCTGCACCAGAGTCTTGTAATAAATATAAAATAAGATAAAGTCAAGAAACAAAGTATTTGAGCTGTGAATCAAATCTGCCAACATGAAAGCACCTTTTGATACCCTGTGCTTGATCATTTGACACAGGAGGCACATTGACATGTGTTTGTATGTAAAACACCTTTTCTAAATGTGTCTTTGAGCTGTGCTAACTTAAAAGTAATGATAAACCCAAACAATTAAATACATAAACTCCCCTACAGTTGTACACACACGATGTGAGAAAGAAAACCTGTCTGATTAATATCTATACTATAATATTGATACATATAGATTTGATCAAAGTCTTCTCAGAGCATCATGTCTGTCAGTATCAACCATCTCAGGACAGTGATGTACTGCATATGAAAATAATCTCAACATTTGTGAATATAAAAATACATTCAAATTCAATCATACAAATACAAAATTCTTAATAAGAATAAACTTCTTAATAAAGAGTAAACTGTGCTTTAGTGGTGTCCTTCAGTAATACAGTAATCAGAAAACATGCAGCACAAGTTCCTGACAAAAATAAGGTAAGCAGATGAACAGCGATGTGGGATGTGGGAAAGAGACTAAAGGTTAGCTGCCTAAAATTCTCAAAGCCACTCAGCTGACGATGGCGGCGTTTCAAAAGGAGTCATTAAGCTTCACCCGCCCTTCAACAAAAGGCAGATTTAGGACAGCAAATAGATGCGATGGTGAAAACTCAAAGCCAAACACAAATATCCACTAAGAGGCTTTCTGTGACTCATTCCATTACTATCCTACACAGGGTCTGACAAAGAAAACTGTTTCACGTTTTTTTTTTCTCTTGAGGACATTCCTGTTGTAACCCACCAACAACCTAACAGCAAAATACTTTTTTTTTTTAACTGATCTAAATCTACACTGAGATATTGAAGCTGACACAATCTCCAATTTCACTATTTTTATTTTAT
This sequence comes from Oryzias latipes, assembly GCF_053564925.1. NCBI lineage: Eukaryota > Metazoa > Chordata > Actinopteri > Beloniformes > Adrianichthyidae > Oryzias > Oryzias latipes. The sequence continues at coordinate 8,100,533 of NC_136239.1, forward strand.
TTGAAAACTTATTTTAAGCCATTTGTGGCATGCATTTTTATCATAGCAATTTAATGCTTTAATGCGATTCTTAAAGAATCTTACAAAACCAGGCCTATTAAATGGGATTATAGGCAAATACACTTTAATTTAGACTCAGGGAGTTTGTATTGGTAGTACAGCTATTTAACACAAGTTGTACAATATAGTTTTTTAGCAGAATACTAACAAAAATTACTTAGTTCCAACATTTTAAGATCTATCTATCTATCTATAAGTCTTAGTCTTTAAATCACAGGTAAATTCTTCTGCAGTTATTCAAATTCTCATATTTTGGAAGTGATCTCTGCCAAGCTCTTTTTTCCAAAATTGAATTATAAAAGCTTCCATGTAAAGATGTCTGTGACATGAGTTAAAAATATTTTGAATTTTATTTTATAAGGATGAAATGTTTTCATGTGTGTTTTTTGCAAAGTCACTTTAGGTCTGCTGAGGTTTTAAACGTTTCACTAAATCTTTTACTACTTTATAGAAATCTGTATGTACTTGAGAAAAAAACCCCACAAAATTCTAAATTAAATCTTTATTTCTTTGAGAAATTAATTAAAGTTCACATGTGGTCTACCCACACCTGCTGGGAGCTGCTAGGTCCCCCAGACTCTATTTGGGAATTTCTATTGAGAAACACAGACAATCTGTTTACTCTTTTAAGGGGTCATTGTTCCTTTGGGGGGACATAAGTCGGTCTCATTGGATCTTAGCTGTTGCTCTTTAAGCAGGAAAGGTCCTCTCAGTGCTGTCCTGCTTTGAGTAAAGCTTGCTGAAGCTCTGAATCCAAAGTCTGAGTCTTCAACAAAAGCTGAGATCTGAATGACTGTAGAAGGCCTGCTGTGGAGATACTGCAGTGGTTCTCACCCAAAAATGCTGGATCTAATGAAAAATACATCAGTTAGCTTGTTTTTTTGTGTGTGGACATCCTACACTGTAATCTTTTATTTCTCTTTTGTATTATCAATACTCAGATAAAATTTGCAACAGGACATGCTCATGTATGTGCTTATACATGTTTATACACTGACCAAAAATATAAACGCAACACTTTTGATATTGCTCCCATTTTTTATGGTATGAACTTAAAGATGTGAAACATTTTCCACATACACAAAATAACCAGTTCTCTGAAATATTGTTCACAAATCTGTCTAAATCTGTGATAGTGAGCACTTCTCCTTTACCAAGACAATCCATCCCGGATCACCTCATGTTGCAGCATGATAATGCACGGCCCCATGTTGCAAGGATCTGTACACAATTCTTGGAAGCTGAAAACATCCCAGTTCTTGCATGGCCAGCATACTCACCGGACATGTCACCCATTGAGCATGTTTGGGATGCTCTGGATTGGCGCATACAACAGCGTATTCCAGTTCCTGCCAATATCCAGCAACTTCGCACAGCCATTGAAGAAGACCTACATTCCACAGGCCAAAATAGACAACCTGATCATCTCTATGCGAAGGAGATGTGTCGCACCTCATGAGGCAAATGGTGGTCACACCAGATACTGACTGGTTGTCTGAGTCCCCTGACCCCCTCAATAAAACAAAACTGAGGATTTCAGAGTGGCCTTTTCTTGTGGCCAGTCTAAGGCACACCTGTGAGGTGGGATGGATTGTCTTGGCAAAGGAGAAGTGCTCACTTTTACAGATTTAGACAGATTTGTGAACAATATTTCAGAGAACTGGTTGTTTTGTGTATATGGAAAATGTTTCACATCTTTGAGTTCATACCATAAATGTCTGTCTGTCTGTCTGTCTGTCTGTCTGTCTGTCTGTCTGTCTGTCTGTCTGTCTGTCTGTCTGTCTGTCTGTCTGTCTGTCTGTCTGTCTGTCTGTCTGTCTGTCTGTCTGTCTGTCTGTCTGTCTGTCTGTCTGTCTGTCTGTCTGTCTGTCTGTCTGTCTGTCTGTCTGTCTGTCTGTCTGTCTGTCTGTCTGTCTGTCTGTCTGTCTGTCTGTCTGTCTGTCTGTCTGTCTGTCTGTCTGTCTGTCTGTCTGTCTGTCTGTCTGTCTGTCTGTCTATCTATCTATCTATCGGTGTTGTATAAAATATTGTGTAAAAACTCCTTAAACTGGTTTTGGGTTCCACAAAACCATTCCAGTATTCATAATCTACCTGAATGAAAATCAACAGTGACCAGCTGACTTTAAATCCTCTAAAATATTCATGAATCTCTTATCATTTGAACAATAAAATGTTAACTACCACTAAAATGGGAAACAATAAATGGATATCCGTAAGTAAGGTCACACAAAAGCAAAAGGTTTCACTTTGACCATTGTTCACACCAGCTGCAACAGCAGACACAGCAACAGCTAAAGGCAACAGTCTGCCTTAATGATGGAGACGTCTTATAACACACACAAACACACACGGAGTGCTGCATTTGGATCGGGCAGTGGCTCCCTAATTGAGCTAATCCCCACTTCAAAATCAGTGCTGTCCCCTGAGGTCTGACCCTCCACCCTCACTGTCTCAGCCTAAACCCTCCCCGTCCTCTCCATGCCTCATGTGGACTGTAAAGCTGTTTATTGGGAGACAATGGGCAGCAGATTGTGCTGTCAGGCTCCATTAATTACCATCATTAGCATCACACTCCAGATTCTGTGGAGCAGGACTGCTAGGTCTTAAGCTGAGTTGGCATACATCAATGGATGTGAACATGTTTAAGTGTGAATGCATTACCTTGACTTTAACAGGACATTGATTCTTTATTCTGGCAGTCTGATTTAAACAGACATTAATTGATTTTATTGCATTAAAACACATTTTATACACAAGTGTGTCCTCTGGGACAATAGTATTAATTTCTTGCATCAGACAGATAATATGGACCTGTTCAGGAAGGTGACATGGAGCAGATTCTTTAACAACAGACCTGCAACATGAAACATATTTGAAAATATAACTACTATTTAATTCAGATAAGAACAATCGCCATGCTTGGCTCAAAGAAGCTCATGCATGTTAGAATTAAACTTGCATTGTGTTTACCACCTTCAGGAATGTTTGTTTTATCTTTGATTCATTTTGAGGAAATTCCTTAGAATAGGAATTCATTGCATTTTGCATTGATCATGAGACCATTATGAGAAGACCATTCTCATTTGTGTTGAAAGAACAGGCAACGAAATGACCAAAACTACTTTTAAATATATTGTATTTACACTATTCTTTTATTTATTTATTGTTTGGATTTTGTTTTTTATCTTTTTTATGACTTTTCATTTTTATTATGAAAGTAATGTTTCATATTTAAACATTTCTAAATTGTTATTTTTGTTTATAAATTAGCCTTTATTCGTTCACTTTTAACATAATAGCAATTTGCTGATTTTATTTTGACTGTTTATGTTTGTTGTAGTTTCTGTAGGCATTTACAGTATGTACTTGTGCAGGGGGTTTTTCTTAGAAAAATATAGCCAATTTAATTTCTAAAGTACACATTTAACTATAAAATTGAATAAGATGCACAGAAGAATTAACTAAAAAGAACTTTTCCAAATCCATGCTTCTTTTACTCTTAGCTAATCAATGGGCAAATATCATTGATCACAAACTACCATTGGTATTTCCAACTCCAACAGTGGCACTCTAAAAGGAAATTGACCCACGTTTCTACCACGCACCCACAGAGGCATAAACCCTCTTAATCCAACTTCCTGTCTGATCAATGTCAGAAACAATAGCTCAACAGGTGTGACAGACAGGAGCCCAGCAGCAGCTTTCTTCCCTGCCGCTGGGTCCAATTAGCACCCGCGGCTAAGGAACAAAGAAGCGACATTTCATTTCAGAAGTGTGCCAGTTAAAGGCCTCTTCCATCAACCTCAGCCTCTTTTCTTCCTGTCTTTTGCTGCTGACATCTTTAAAGGATCATCCCTGGCTGCATCATTTTCTATTAGATTGGGTCGATGCCTAGTGCTCAAAATGGCAGGGGTGTTAAAAACATGGGGTGTTGATGAATTCATTGCATGTGACTGGACTTGCTTTCTTTGTGGCGAGGGTTTCGTAAATAACACTCTTGCGAAGGCCTGATAAAAGGCAACAGTATCTTCAGGGTTTAGCTCTTCAATCATTGTCCTGACTGGATTTGCTACCTAAATTACTGTGGCAATGACATATCCCTTAACTTTTTTATTTATTTTGCACATGTGACATCTAAGGGAGCACTTTGTTTTGAAAGCCTTTCAAACTTTTTATTTATTGAAAGGATTTTCCTTATATCCAACAATAAAACTTTGATTTTTAAAGAGAGAACTTTGTTACAAAATCTAGATCCTACAAAATATGTACAGGTCTAAAGCTAGTTATAATCAAACTGAGAATATACTGATGTCTTAAAAATAATTTAGTATGAAATTATATCAAACAAGCAACCTATTACAGTTTTTCTCCATTGGTTTGGCTCATTTCTTGAAACAGAAATTACATTCTCAAAACAACATGGACAAACCTCCAAACCACTTGGCAATTGTTCACAACAGAATGGAATTTCTCATTGATTTCATCAAATTGCAAATGTCTCAGTACATCTTTGCAATTTATGAAGTACATGTAGCGTACATTAAGCACAATTTCCAAGTGAATAGATCTTGTTGATCTAAACTGATAGTTGATTTTCAGTCTAATGGTTGTTCGATCCAAAATGAGTCAGGATCATTTCATTGTGTAAGTCATCACATGCAAAATAGTCAGTTCAACTATCAAAATTAGTCAAGAACATAATACCATGAATAGGATATATGAATCCTTTGGAACATTTGATAAATTTATAAGAGCAATTGACAGGTGAAACTAGAACTTGACTAACAAAGCAGGAGTTTCACACATCTCAGATGACCAATCAAACAGTGTGTTTAGTCACCTGACAAGTGCTGTCCATGACTGTGAATGCTGCCAAAAATGTATGTAAAGAGCTTGACCATGCAGGACCAGTAAAATGTCTAAACATGGAGACACCTGGCCAGGTAAATGAACATGGGCAACTGCCTGCTCGAGGAGGAGGAGGAGGAAGAGGAGGAGGAGAAGGAGAAGGAAGAAGAGGAGGAGGATGAGGAAGAAGAGGAGGAGGAGGAGGAAGAAGAAAAGGAGGAGGAGGAAGAAGAAGAGGAGGAGGAAGAAGAGGAGGAGGAGGAGGAAGAAGAAGAGGAGGAGGAGTAGAAGGAGGAGGAGGAGGAGTAAGGGTGCGTGGTGGTGGAATAGGAGGAAGAGGAGAAGGAGAAGGAGTAAGGGTGGTGAAATAGAGGGAAGAAGCCGAGTAGGACGAAGACATCATCCCGCCCAGATGAAATTTGGGCCACAATTATAGACCATGTCATCAACCATGGCCTCACAATGGCGGAAGCAGGTCGCCGAGTGCATCTTAATGTGCCTCGCTCTACAGTCTCCTCCATCATCCAAACCTTTTGTAGAGAAAACAGATATTTAGTCAGTCAGTGATGGAATTATATGTTGTATAGGATAGGACACTGTGCATAAAGCAAGAAATATATTTGTTTACACATTTACCTATTCATTTGGTGCGAGTGTGATAGGCCTGGGATGTTATGATACTAAAATTGATAAGAAAAACATTGGAGAAAATAAACTATGGAACTATTCCATAAACTATGGAATTTGTATCATCATCATTGATGATGATACAGTTTACAGTAGTATTCCAGTCACTGTGCATTGATGCATTAGAATTGTGGTAAAGTTACTGTAAGTAAAACAACAATACAATTACATATGTAACTCATTCTGTAAGGAATACATAAGGTATACATTAAAGTTTTTCTCCATTGGTTTGGCTCATTTCTTGAAAAAGAAATTACATTCAGAAGTTTGATCCCTGAAAATGAGAAAAGTCTAGTAGGGCCTCACCTACCACTATATGTTATTGTATGGGACAATGTTAATTTCCACCGTGGCCCGCTCATCAGGGCCTCATCCAAGGATGGTCATAGTGTTCCTACCACCTTACTCTCCTTTCCTCAATCCTATCGAAGAGTTTAGCTCTGCTTGGAGGTGGGGAGTGTAGAAGCATCAGGTTTAAGATCAGAGGTCCCTGCTCCATGCACTGGATGCTGCTACAGCAGCTGTTCACAGGGCTGACAACTGCAACTCATTCCCCGTTCGACCTCAGCTCTCCTACTATCCCCCTCCCTCCTCCGTGCACTGTCTGGAAGAATGTGCCTGGCTCACGGAGCTTCACCTGAAGGACAGATTCATGGGGGCCCCTCCTCCCTCCATCTTCCCCACCCTCCTGAGCCTTGTGCATTGTGTTTTGTCTGCATATGTGCTATTTGTGTTGAACCGTGTAGTTTTTTTCTTGTACCTAAACATTGTACGCAGTGTAGAGATACGACTTTTTTTTGTCACCAATGCCCCACCCCCCCCATTGTAGACCATCTACATGCTGAACAAGGTTGCGCTGGGTTCGGGCATCACGGCCTGGGTCACAGCAGCATGACCTCAGTCAACTTCTCAAAATGTATGTGTATTTTTTGTTTGTCTGATCTTGTTCGAGATGTACTGGAACTAAATTTCCTTGTGAGGGATTAATAAAGTACGTTTGAATTTGAATTTGAAAGTACACAGTTAATGTATGTGTCAGAGGTCAGAGCTCCTCCCCCCACCCCCCTGGTCACGGGCGGTAGCTGTCTCCGGAGTTCTACACGCACTACATCTCCCAGCAACCCCAGCGTGCAGTTTCTGGATGCTGCACACCTGAATCTGAATTGCACAGAGCCTCGCTAAGTGTTCATGCCGCTCTGCCTGCATTCCTGGCGGTTCTTCTAAATCGAAGATCCTTATTCCCTGACCCTGTTTTGTCTCTGACTCCGTTTGCCTGCTCTGAGTCTCGCCTGGATCCTGACTACTCCAGTTTCTTCTCTGATGCTTCCATGCTCATTGTTGACCCCTGCATGCCTAACCCTGATATAGATTTGTGAACTTTCAGCTGTGCTTAGAAAACCTGCTGCAATTTAAATCAGACGTCTGCCGGTTTTGTGACAGAATGACTACATTTATTTACAGACTTGACCTGAGCTCTCTCTTTCTTATTTCATATTGTTGCACATAGAAAAAAGGACTTCAAGTTATTCAAGTCATAACCAGATGCCTTAGTAAAAATAGATCATCTGACATCAAGCATTAGAAATGTTCAACAGATTCACCCAAATCCACTTTCAAGCAGTAAGAGTGTGGCCTTTAACAAGCTCACATTTAATTGGCGAGAGTGGTTGCCATAGAATTATTGACTCAGAAAGACTCATACTAAATATTGCTTACTGCCGTTGTCTGGCTCCAATGTGGCAGCGTCCATAATGCAAAGAACATGGCAAATGAATTGACGTCATTTTGCTGTAGCCAGTTATAAACCATTTTCTATAGGTGATATTACACTCACTTGGTCCAGTTCACATACAGTATATACTTTACAGTAAATACTATAGAATAAAATACTATATAGAATAAAAGCCATGCAGCCTCATTATTCCCAGTTCTGGTACCCAGCCCGGATACAGGCCTGTGAAGGGCATCCAGTAACAATTTACTTGTGAAATGTCACATCTTTGTTTTTCCAGCTCTGTTTTTGCAATTGTAGCATGGCAGTGAGACGGCAAGTTGCTCTTTTTTAATATGGTGTCGAACTTTGCATATATAGCTTACCTCGCAGTGCAGCGTCTCTAGCCCATTAACTCCTTGGTTTACTCATTATTAGTCTCACGGTTGTTGTTCTTGTTACAAAACTCAATGAGTCAAATATACAACTTAGTTTTAACTTGGGATGGTACCAAAACTCTGTACCAAGTTGCTATTGGTACCATTTTAAAAACAAAGATTTTGGGAGGCCGGTAAAAGAGGCCATGCAGATGCACAGCACACCTGTGTGGTGATTCAGTCAAAATGCAGAGGGCATAACCAGTGAAAGTTTGGTTGTACTTTACAGCAAAAGATTCTAATTCAGAGTGATGTGTACAATGCTAAGAAAAAAGTGAAATACGTGTTTGCTTCCATGTGTGCGTAAAGGGAGATGCTGCGCTGCAGTGCAGACTGTCACGGAAATAATGCATCTTAGGCACATTTAAATGCTCTCCTTCACCCTGTCACACTGCTTCATCATACTTAAATGTTTATAGGGGAAAAACTAAAAAATGTAATTTTTGTAATTACATTTTTTTATTTTATTTTGCTTATATTGAATATATTTTGTTGTGGAAATCAGACATTGAGTATTGAAAAAATATTTATTACTTTACCAAATTTAATAGCTCCATGAATTTGCTTAAGTTGTATATGAGATACAGTTGCCATGCTTGATGTTCTGATCATTAATTAAAATATATTTCACTATTTTATTTAAGTGAAAGATGAATTTATATTCTGACAAAGTTTTTCTAATTCATACTCTATAAAAAAAAACAGTGAGAATTTGTCTGCCATACCAATACAAACACCCCTGATTACTATTATGCATTTTATATTTTGCTTTGTATTGCTTTTTTCTGTTTATTTCAGGTTCAATGATGGTTAGTGACAAACTGTCAGTAAACCTTAAACTAAAAAGATAACTGACTTAAACTAAAAAATAAGTGAGAATGAGAATCACAGACTGAGCGCGTGGGATGAGTCATGGGTAACCTTAGATCTTTATGTGCGCATGCGTAGTGTGGAGAATTTCATCGATAACAGATGACAGTTAACGTTTGATACCAAGCTGGAGTCTCTTAATTCATGTTTTTATTCATTTACAAACAGCGGACAAAGCTAATACTAGAACCCCGACATGATAGTCAGATTTTGACGGAGACAGGAAGATGTTTATGTAGAAACCAAGTAACCAGGAAGTGCTAAGGAAACGCTGTCGCCGCCTCGCTGATTATGAGATTGTTGTGTTGTTCTTCACTGGGGAAAGCTACCGGGATTTCAGCCCTTTTCATCGTAGGGTTTGCCCTCATTTTGAAGTATTTTGACGACGACACCGTTCCGGTAAAATATTTAAGGTAAATGACGTCCGTGGGTTCACGTTTACTCCACACCTGGACGCTGACTGATTACAGCTGTGAAACCCTACAGATTATTGGGATTTAACTAAACCTACTGATGAATAATAGAGCAATAAGTGATTTGTATTCATACATATAGTTGTAAAGTATATTGTTTAGGATTTCTCTTCTGTTCACTCTTATTTTTTCAGCAGCGTGTCTAGAAATTGTTTTAACCCTTGTGCTGTCTTAGATGACCCCACCCTTACGTTGACGTGTTCTACCTACCATGACAAAGGTGGATAAAGGTGAAAAGATTTCATGTAATCCATGGACACCAGTGAGGTTCACAAATCATTGAAGAAAAAAGGTTCAGCGCACTGTCTAGTGGGTCTAGATGACCCAACTCCCAATGTTAAAGTGCCTATGATAGCACAAGGGTTAACGGGAGCAAATATGGGCACAGATTTGGGAAAGGGGGGCTTCTGCAGCATGCGTTCATTTCTGTTATGGTCAGGGTAAATACTCGATTCTGATTGGCTGCTGGGTGTACATTATAAGACGGACGTCGTTTAACACATAATGCCAAGTTGCAGTGGCTGGACACACCCCTACTTATTTTGACACAATCCTGGTAGAACTTTCTGTGAACGCATGAAGGATTGGATCCGTTTTTTCTTCTTTGGTCCACAGTATGTCTGAAGACATCGAAGCCCAGGAGGAACATTTCAGGCGTCAGAACCAAAGCTGCTTCATCCTCGGTGCTTCTGGGGAAACAGGGAAGGTGTTGCTGGAAGAACTTCTCCAGCGCAACATCTACTCCAGGATAACACTGATCGGGCGGAGAAAGCTGACCTTTGAGGGCGAAGCCTATAAGAACCTGGTTGGTGGTTAGTGAACCTGGTTGCACAGAATCCAGGGTGTTCTCTTCAACAGGTCATCATTTTGAATCCTCACAGGTACAGGAAGTGGTTGACTTTGAGAAGCTGGACGAATATGCTGCTGCCTTCCAGGGCCACCATGTGGGCTACTGTTGTCTGGGAACAACCAGAGCCAAAGCAGGAGCGGTGAGTTCATGCCGCCGCCATCAGCCCTGCCTGCTGGGAGTGTCTTTAGTGATTAGGAATGACTCAGCGATTTTTATCTGCACACTTCATCAGGGAGCGGGGAACATGAATACATCCAGTTTGTTTAGGTCATTAACAGAGCTTGCAGGCTGACAAACATTACTAAGAAAACGACAATGACTGGTTACAGACATGACAAAGTTGTGGTTATATCATGTGGGACATGTTAGTTTTTTTTTTTTGCTATGTTGAAGGATGTTATTTCTTATTGCACACAGAAAGAAAAAGCTTTCATATTTTGAGGCTTTCTGTGATTTCTTTTTTTTGACTGCTCCTCCTTAAAGTCCCTCTCTGATCATCTTTTGTCTATTTTAAAGGGCTTATATGCTTTTCTTAAGCATTTCAGAGTAAACTATATCTATATACACAATAATAGATTACCTTTGGCACACTAAAGAAATGTTTTTAATGATATCTGAGTTATTTTGGCAGTTCATTTCCCTACCCGTAAGTAAGATGACTCGATCTCTGAGGCTCCGCCTTTCGCTCCTTGAGGGTACCACCCATTTCATGACGTCATCCTAGAGTCTGTTGTAGAGTCTGTGTTTCACACATAAAAACAAACAACATCTGATCTTTTGCAAAGATGCATGTGCATATTGTGCATATAAAAGGAAAGCGTTTTTGCCGATGAGCACTAGCTTCACGAAGAAAGTGTGTGGGTGTGTGTGTGTGTGTGTGTGTGTGTTAGCGTTAGCCTGGGGCCAGTGCTGGCATTGCAGACTCTTCCTGGAAGGGGCTGTTCCTCACTTTGTGACTTCACAATGTGAGGACCCACTCGATACATAAAGTTTAGCCAAAATTGCAAAATGGGTTTATACAAAAATGCACCTTGTTTCAGAAGATCCATTAAAAAAAAGGAGTCAACCTTTTAATACAACGAAAAGCTCGTTTGTAAAAAGTTGGTTTTGCATGGGCCCTTTAAAAGCGTTCTCTGTGGTCTTTTAATTATGATCTGGCAGTTATTTGCCAAAATAAATAAAAAAGCCTGTCATTATTTAGAACATAGTTTCTGCAGAGCGGCACGGTGGAGCAGTGGTTAGCGCCACCCCATCAACCTTTCCGTTCTCCCCCGTGCATGCGTGGGTTTTCTGTGGGGACTCCGGCTTCCTCCCACTGTCGAAAAACATGCTTTATAGGTGAATTGGTTAATCTAAATTATCCCTAGGTGTGAATGTGGGAGTGCGTGGGTGTGTGATTGTGGACACTCTACCCTGCGACAGACTGGCGACTTGTCCAGGGACCTTCTAACAGCCCCGTCACCCCAAAAGGGGATAAACGAAGATGAATGAATAGTTTCTGCAGAGTGGTTCATTAGAAAGTCACCTATGAGTTGGGGGTGGGAGTGTTGGCGGGGCGTAAACCTACCCCCTTCCCATAATTCATCTGTTTTCATTCGTTAGCTTACAAGCTCTCACAACCAGTGTAACAAAAATAGGGAGCGATATTGGTGGTAATCTTGGACAGATTGGAAATGGAAATGGATGTATCAAGTTTCACTGCTCCCATTTGTTGAACCTTTTTGCCAAAAAACATCAGACATTGGTTATTTTCCTGTCTGTAACGTCAGCTGGAGTTGAAAAAGAAGGCAGTGCACAGCATTGTAATCTGAATCTTTGCTTTTACTATGGACTAAAGGCCAACTAAACAGACTGAAAAGTGAGGTCTTTTTTTAAATGAATCTAACAGTTCAGTTATTGATTGTCATCCTTGTCTAATTTATCAAGCCCCTGTCATGTGAGCATTAACAGTGCAGCATTCAAGAAACCCATCAAGAAGAGTGACTTATTTAGTTTTCTCAAATGATCTTTGTTAAATTTGAACATTTATGTATTTCCTCCTTTTTATTAGGAGGTCAGACCCAGTAGGCAGAGCTGAAATCTCCTGTTAGTTTGTGCGATTAGTTTCACACTTGAGTGTGGGGATCGTCTGCTTTCACTGATGGTGGGCTCTTTCAGAGGCAGAAACCTCATTTCTTCTCCACTGTCTAGTTTCTTTATTTGTTCATGCTCTAACGAACTGTGAAGCCATGTTCACACCTCCCTCGGCAAAGCACGTTGAAGCGACCACTTTCAACGAAGAGTCCACGTTTAACCAGTGTAAATGGGTGTCCTGGGCTTCTGCGTTCTAAACCTTGGCATGAATGTGTAGCTACACACATTTCAAATGCCATTTTTGTGCTCTACGCACAAAACGCGCAGCCATTGAATGTGCATTGAAAGTTAAACCAGCTCAAACTTTGACCAGTCGGGGACTCTAATTTTCTAATGATGTGTGGATGAATCACAGAATTGTCAACAGTTTGAAAGTTCATCATTGAGGAGAAATTAGTATGTGCGCTCTATGCCCGGCTGGAATTATATTACACCAAGTCTTTCATGTATCAGAGTAGAGCTATGAAAGAAAAAGCCTAGAGCAACATTCATCAGATTTCCACCGCTTTGACATTTCACACCAAGACTCTACCAACTGTAGGTGGAGGACATGCACTAGTAAACAGTAGAAAGAAGAAGAGGCCCCTCCCTGACAGAGGCTGCACAACCAGAACACTATAGGCTAAATGCGCGTCACATCCCTGGTGTGAACATTGCTTCAGACACAATAGCAGTTATTAAAAAAAAAAAAAGGATGATAAACATAAACAAGTTGTCTTGGCAAAAACAATAAGATATTGATCAATAATGAGATACAGTCAGGACCATAAATATTTGGAAAGAGACACATTTTTTCTAATTGTGTTTCTGTACATTACCACAGGGAATTTTAAATAAAACAACTCAGATGCCATTGAAGTGCATTTGAGATGCTACAAAACCCAGCATCTGGTGATGTCCATGAGTTCTAGACTCTGGAACTCTCTACCTCCGGACCTCAGAAACATCGGGTCTCTCTCACAATTCGCCAAAAAACTGAAAACTCATCTTTTCCAACTCGCCTATTCCCTCCGATAATTTCCTATTTCTGGCCTATTTATATGTATATTTTATTGTGCATTCGATTGCTTTTATTTTATTTTTATTTTCACTTTTATGTACGGCGACCTTGGGTTCCTTGAAAGGCGCCTAACAAATAAAATTTATTATTATTATTATTATTATTAGACTTCAGGCTGTCATTGCCAACAAAGGGATTTCTACCAAATATTAGTAATGAGCATTTTGTTTTCAGTTATTTCATCTGTCCAATTACTTACGAGCCCATGAAATGAAGGGATTGTGTTTAAATGTTTACATGCTTAAATTTTTCCCATTTTTGTGCAATCTTTTTGTTCAACCCATGGAAGCTGAAAGTCTGCACTTCAATGGCATCTGAGTTGTTTTATTTAAAATTCACTGTGGTAATGTACAGAAACTGAATTAGAAAGAATGTGTCTCTGTCCAAATATGTATAGTCCTGACTGTATTTACTCCCCTTCTGTCTTTAGGTTGGTAAGTGCCTCTTTGATGCTCTTTTACTTGAACTGGGTTAAATCAGGGAGTTCTTTATGTCTGATCTTGCTTGTAAATTGTAATATTTGAATATCATTCCTTTTGTCTTCAGGATGGATTTGTGCGAGTCGATCATGACTATGTCCTGAAATCAGCAGAGCTCGCCAAGGTGGGAGGCTGCAAACAGTTTCACTTGGAGTCCTCCAGAGGAGCCAACAAAGACAGCAGTTTCCTTTACCTCAAAGTCAAGGTCTTCTGTTTGTAGTCTTCATGTTGATTTCCAGCCAAACATGTTTTTGCGAAAATGTTTTTGCTTTAAATGGTTTGCACTTGAATATCTAAATTCATGTATGCTTTTCTTTAAGGGCCAAGTGGAGGCAGAGATTGAGGCTCTGGATTTTGACAGATTCTCCATTTACAGGCCAGGGTGAGTCATTTCCTATTTTGGATTGAAGCCATCCACTGCATATGAGAATTGGACTAAGTGACCCCTCCCCTTTGGCGTTCCAAACAGGAAGTGCCTGCTTGCTCCAAGATGCCAAAATCCCATAGACTTGTATAGAGTAATAAACAGCTGTTAATAACCATTCTTGATCCAATACCTTTTTTTAACGCTTTAACATGTAATCCTCTATTTTTTCATGATATTTGTCTTTGATCGCAAGTTATTCAAGTTGTAAACTGATCTAGCCCCCACAAAATGTTTGAAAGATTTTGTTTATGCAAAATAGAAAAATTGTGCTGAGAACCTCTGCGAAACAGTGAGACCACAGAGAGTGAACCACATTAAAGCAAGGGATCACTGCACCTTTTAAGTGGTGGGGTCTAGAGGGGACTTCCAACAAGCTAACTCCTGATTAGCGAGAGTTGTTATCATGGACGTAGAAATGCTGACTCAGACTGATTTGGACCAATTACTGATGTTGTCTGGCTTCAACATGGCAGCGTCCGTATTCTGAAAAAATGGCGACTGAATTAACTTCATTTGGTTGGAGCTGGAACTAAACTGTTTTCTGTATTAAATGCAACTGACTAAATATTTTAAGGAATAAAGTTTTATTCAAATTCAAGTCACTTAAACATAATTTCACTTAATCTATTTGTGTGTCAAAGTGAACTGCACTAAAAAGGTTTTAACTAACTTCCAACGTTCGCCGTTTACTGTAGCTTAATCGGGCTAACCCAACTCAGACTTTTTTTTCTGTTCCAGAGTTCTGCTGGTCGACAGGCAGGAGAGTCGGCCCGGCGAATGGTTAGCCAGGAAGTTCTTCGCCGCTGTCAATACAGTGGTCACTTCTTCCATGTCTGTTCCAATTCAAGCCGTGGCAAAGGCCATGGTGTCAAACACTCTGCTTCAGCCCGAGAAGAAGACGGAGATCCTTGAGAACAAAGCGATTGCTGCTCTGGGGAAGACTGTGAAGAAATAAAAGAAAAGCTGCTCTAAAGTGAGAAAAATCTTGTCCAAACCAGTCTTCATCAGTTGGGCAGATAATACAGATTTCCAATATTTTTGCTTAGGAAAAAAATTTCTACCTTTATTACTTGAGGAAAAAAAAGGTTATTCTTTTTCCAAATAAGGATTTTTCACAAATACTCTAAAAACATGTTCAAAGTAACAATTTGTGAGTTTGAACTGTGGCTAAGGAAAGCTGTCAAAACCAAGCAGAGGCAGCAACAGTGTGTCATTACTGTCCCCGTGTGGCGTGGTGGAGAACTGATGTAGCTGCTTCTCAGAGATGAAATCTCAGTTAATGATTCAGATTTGATCATTTCAAAAAGCAAAGACAGCTCCTGAATGGAATGTAGCGCATTTGTTTTTTATTTTGTAGGAAAATTAAATTAATAAAAAAAAGCCTTCTAAAGGAAAACTAATTTCTTTGACTAGTTATTTATAATTGTCATGGAGCATTCCATCTGAATGTCCTGCAGCAGACACGACTAGGTCTCCCTTTTTTTTACTCCAAAACTCAGCTTCTCTCTATAGTGTAAAAAAATGTCACTTTTCCAACAATTTTCTGTCCCACATCACAACTTCCTGGAGATAAAGCAACAGTCTGGCAGATGTAACATCACTTTTAGCCAACTAGACATTTAAGTAAAAAAGTGTGCACTTAATTGTGCGCACTTTTTTTTTCCTTTTAGAACTCTCCTTGTTTCGTTCCATTAAAATAGTAAAGTGTGGGAAAACATCTTTGGTGACATCTAGTGGTTCATTTCTGAAAGCCAGCGTGGGAAATGAACATCAGGAACTGCAAGCTGGGACTTGCACCACTGTTTTATCTCATAAATGTCATAAAACAATAAAAGAGTTTATTGAGTAAAATACTGTTGTTTTTTTTTGCATTACCAAATCTAAAAATATTTGTAAGGGAATTGACAAAAGTATTAAATGTAGGACGAGTGAAGTTGGCGTGTATTTCTGGAGAGCTAAATTAGGAGAACTGTACTGAAATTATCTATCCATCCATCTTCAGAACTCCTGCACTAGAGCCTGGAGCCTATCCCAGCTATTGTAATGGAATTTCAAAAACAATAGCTTGTAAATAACTTGTATTGTTTTGTACCTAAACTGGTTAAAACTAAATTGGGGTGTTATAGAATGTACTGGGATTGTTGTTATGGATGTAAAAACTTACTTGGGGAATGTGTGAATAGGACTGTGACTGTAAAAGCACTTTGGGCCATAGAAAAGTGCTGTGCAAGTATACACCATTTACCAGCGCAGTGGTTAGATCTCTTGCCTCACAGCAATAAGAGCCTGGTTCAAATCCCGGCTGTGGAGTTTGCATGTTCTTCCTGTGCGTCTGTGGGTTTTGTCCAGCCACAGTCTACTTCATAGGTTAATTGGTGAGTCTGAATCTGAATATGTGTCTGTGGCCCTGCAACAGGTTGGTGACCTGTTGTGCACCCTGCCTTCCCGACAGTAGCCGGATTGACTTCAGCATATCTGGGACCCCAAATAGATAACATGAAGTTATAAATGAGGAAGTATCATGTCAGTAATACAATGCAGGCAGAAATGTCTTTATATATGTCTCAGGAACTGCCTGTACCACCCATGGAGCCTGCATGTATTTGTTGCATAAACACATTAAAATGCATTAAAAATTGTCGAATTTTGTCCCTAAGATCTCCTGTTTCCAGCTGCAGCTTGTGCGTGTCTTAGTAAATGCAATGCAGATGAAACAGAGAAAAGTCCGGCTATAGCCCACATGAAAAGACTTGCGCTTAGTAGTTCTCTTCGTATATCTTCTTCACCACAAAATCACATTAGAGCATCATGCAAGAGGAGTGATCTGGATTATAAATTACCCAAAAAGATCTAATAGATCTACTGTCCATTGAAATACAATGAGCTGTTGAAGGAGCTGATTTCTCTTTTTACTTCAACAGAACTGTTTTTTTTTTTTTTTTTTTTTTTTCTTTTTTCTTTTTTATAAGATGTTATCAGACATAGATGAAACCATTTACTTACCCATGACAAAATGGGAGTCTGAGCTATCATTGAATTCTAGTGATCAATTTTGGCTACAGATCTGTTTGAATGCCTTTAATATGACCAAAAGCCCTAATCTGCAACTTATTCAATACAAGATTCTCCACAGAACTCACTACACCGGACAGAGGTTATTTAAAATGGGTCTCAATCAGTCTGCTACATGCACACAGTGCATAGGTAACAACATAGACGACTATTTGCATGCCCTGTGGGTCTGTCCACCTGTCCAATCATTCTGGCGTAAGGTTTGTGAGGATTTATCAATCTGGTTTAATCATAAGATTCCTGCTTGCCCCAAATTCTGCTTATTAGGTGACCTGAATAACATCAACATGGAATCTAACAAGGCTTATATGGTTCTCACCGCTGTATGTATAGCAAAGAAAACTATCCTCCTAAACTGGAAATCTAAAAATAATCTTAGCATCAACCACTACAGAAACCTCATGTCAGAGCATATTAGTTCAGAGATAATGTCCTCCACAAAAAACCTGTCGGCTTCAGACTCTCCCTGGCTCCAGCTGGTTAGTCACATCACCTAGTGGGGGTGGGATGGTGATAGGTTGAGCCGGGTCCTGGCTGGTTGGCTGGGCCGGGGTGGGTTTGGGCTCTGCCGGGCCTGTCGTTCTCCCGGTTCGGGGCTCTGGTTGCCTGGGTGGGGTGGTGGTGGGGGCGCACACTCTGCCGGCAACTTGGCAGGGGTTCCTGGGCGGGTGCCTGCTGGGCGCAGGGTAGGCAGTGCGGCTGACCGGGAACGGCGGCCGGGTGCCGTGCTGGGTGGCTGGTCGCCGTGGCGGGGGCTGGGGGGGGGGGCTTGGGGCTCTGGGGCCTGGGGTCGTCTGCCCGTGGCCGGTGTTTCGCCCGTGGCCGGTAGTTGGCGCGTGGCCTGGCCCCCCGGGGGTCGGCGCCGCAGTCACAGCAGGGGTTAATGGGTTCACTTGGGTGGGTTTATTTCATTATTATTATTATTATTATATTAATTATTTTATTATTATTATTATTAGTATTATTAGTATTATTATTATTATTATTATTATTATTACTTATTTATTTTTTGGGGGGGGGGGCTGGGGGGGCAGTGTGCTAGTCCTTAGGGGGGCCAGGGTATGAATGGTGGGGCTGGACCCCCTGCCCCCCCGTTCTGGCACCGGGACCCTTCCTTGCTGGCTGTCTCTCGGCGCCGCGAGGCTCTGGCCTCCGACTGCGGCTGGCTTGGCGTTTCTGGCTGCCCGGCCGCTCTGGGAGGGGGGGCGCCTACCGCGGCCGGCTGGGGGGCCGGTCGCTCGGGGGAGCCTTCTCCCCCGGTTGTGCCCATCCGCCCGCTCCTCCCCGGTCTCACCCAAACAAATATTGCACACAGGCACATAGGGCCCCGGGATCTGGATGGGAGGGGTATGCTGGCGGGGCTCACTGGGGATGCCCCTCTCTGGGTTCTCGTTGGCACCCGCCCTCCTCCCCGCTTTTTACTTGCATATTAGACACTCTGATTCATCTAGGGCCTTGTGGAGAGGGTCTGGTGGAGGGGGGCACGGTGAAACATCCGTGCTCACCTTTCGCTGGCCCCCCCACAATTTTAACTTCCTCTGTAGACACACACACTGCATGCTAGCAGCACACACACAGCAAATACACACCACTCACAGAGGGACTCCGGAGTGGGGGGCTTTGCGGCTTGGCAGCGGTGGATCCCCCCACACTGGTGACCTCCTATTTTACCTGCAGCACACACACAGCACTCCCACACCTCCATACATGGGTGGGGTCGGGGGGGGGGCGGCCGGTCTTCACCCGCCTGGTCCTCTCAGGGCGGCCGGGCTTATGGGTGTCCTGTCGGCTGCGGGAGGGGTCGGGCATGCGGCGCTGGGGGTCGGCCGGCTGGGGGGGGGGTTGCTGCTTGGCGGCGGGGGTAGGGAGGGTAACCAGATGATTATGAGTATGTGTGTGTGAGTGCATGGGTAGGACCGACCTGGGGGCTGGCTCGCTGGGACCCTCTGGGGCTTTCCCTCCCCATCACAGAGAGGGGAGGGCACTGAGAGGGTTGGGGAGGGGGGGTCAGATATTATGGCGGGGGGTGTGGTAGTGCGTAGGGTTTTAGGGGGGTGGCTGTGGCTGTGGGTGCGTGGCGATCCCTGGGTTGCTAAGGTCGCGGGCCTGGGCTGGCTTGCGGGGACGGGGCGCCGGTCGGGTGGTGGCCGGCTCTTGGGTTCCGGGGGCCCTGGCTTCGTCCCTGGCCTTTGTCTCGGTGTCCGGCGCCCGGTGGCCCCCATGACTGCCGCCTGGTACGGCTAAGTGCTCCTGTCTTGTGGCCTGGGGGCCGGACACTGGGTTCGCTTGTGCCTCTGGGCATTGGGGGGGCCCCTGTAGGGGGGCCCTCTCTGTGCCTGGCTGGTGGGGTGGGCGGTCCCCTCCTCCTCCCCTCCCGGGCTGCCTGGGTCCGGATGCTGGGGGGGCTTCTGGCCTGGGGGGCTCTCCTCCCCTCTCCTGGTCTGGCTGGTCTGGCTGGGTAGGATCTGGCTCCCTTTATGAACACACGGTTCACGTCGGCAGCATGCATGTATCTCCACCCCCACGTGCACGTGCACACTCCACACTGCTCCCTGTCTGCTTCATCCCTCCTCCTTACCTACAGTGTATTGATGGACAGTTTTTTTTTTCTCGCTCATCTTAGTGTCAGATTTTCACCTTTGATGTAACATTCGTCTTTCCAGCAGATCTGGTATAATTGTTACAGCTTAAATTAATAACTTAGTCAAATCAGTGCTTGTATCCCCCACCTTTTCACCTTTCTTCCTTTTACTCTCTTCCACCCTCCCCTCACATTCTTCCCCTCTCCCTCCCCACACACACTAAATGTAAAAAAAAAAAAGAAAAAAAAACAGAACTGTTTTGAACTCAATTCTACTCTTACTTGAGCAGAACTTTGACCTGTATATGACAAGACAATTAGACACACATGGGTGTAGAACTCCAGGCCTCAAGGGCCGGTCTGTCTGCGTGTTTTCTGGATATCATTGTCCTCCTTGTGTTCAGTGTATTGAAAACTGATATTCAGGCATAACTTTAGTGCCTATAACTCTCCTATATGGAATTGTCTGTACAGTTTACATAGAAACAAATCTTTGTTTTACAGGAATTAGTTAAACCAGGGTGCTTGCTCAGTGTTAAAATGATTGATAATAGTGGAATGACCTGCAGCCGGATTAAAACTAATATTCAAATGCTGCTTCCCTCTCTGTTGCTTAATGGTCAATCTATTTCTAATCCACAACTGTCCATTTAATTGATCTAAAAATTGTTCTCTATATTTACCAAAAATTGTGTTTAAAAAAACATTAAGTTCTCATTTTCTTACATTTCCTGTTACTCCAAAATGCAAAGAAAATTCATTTCAAAATTATTAATTTATTTACCCAAACAAGGCGCTTTTATGTTGTTGTTTTTTAGGAAAACAGCTGTACTTTCTGTCATGTTTATGTAGGTACAATGAATTTTTTAGTTTTTGAATGCATATATCTCATTAGTTTTTTTGGGAGGATTTTTCCTGTTGGCATTGCACAAAGCCTCCTATTTAAGAAAATGAGGAAAAATTCTTTAGCAATCTCAAGAGGAGATACATTAATGTGTTTTTTTAGTTTTATTAATACTTGGTCAATTTTATTTTCACAAAGAAGTGTTTTTAAGTGTTTTTAGCCATCCATCCATCCAGTTGATTTTTTCATACTCACCTGGATTAGGTGGGTTCAGCCAATAAGCGCAAAATACAGCAGGATTGTGTCGGAAAATAGGCAGCAATCCCTCCTGGGATTTTTTTCCAGTTCTCCGGTGCAGTAGGTGGCGCTACTGCTTCGTTATACTGGTTTCTAACACCAGCAGCAGAGGCGAAGTTCTAAGGCGACATCATGGCGGGATCCGCAGACCCACGTGAGTGATGTAAATAACGAAAAAAAAACCCTGAAACAGAAACTTTGAACAGAATCAAACATATTTACGGGCTAGTATTGTTTATTGTTCTGTCGGCCGGGTTTGTCTTTGCTCGGATTCATCGTGTTTGTGGTTTCCCGTCGAGCTGCAAGTGCTGTATTGTTGATAGTGAGTACATTTTTAGCGGCTGTTTCTTCATTTATAGGTGGAGATGAGATGCCAGAACTTTCTGACGGGGAGGATGACGACTGTGAGGATGAAGAACAGTGGCAGTGGATGGAGGAGGACGCTCAGACTGTCACCTGTCTGTTCTGTGACAGGTGAGATCCTAAGCTGCTGTGTGATCAGAAAAAGATCATTTCTCCCCAGGTGGTTGTTTGAGATTTTGTTGGTTTTGTCCCCTATATTATGGTTCAATGTACACAGTGAGACCTTTATGTGGAAAACACTTCATGACGTGTATCCATCACCCCAATACAATTACCTCACTATCCAGAAAATCTGTGAAGTGAAGCAAATACTGTTAAATCCACTGACTTTTCCCTATACCGCTAACAAACAGTGCGGAGTGTATTGTCTAGTCCCATAATTCATTCATTCATCAATGAGTAATCCTAGAATGGCTAGTTAAAAAGCACGCTTTAGACTTTCCATTTGACTCTCTGTCTCCTCGTGTTTAGGCAGCTGAGTTCAGTTCCTGCCACCCTGCAGCACTGCACAGCCGAGCACCAGGTCAGCCTGACAGAAGTCATAAGGAAGCATGGTGAGTACAGTCACATCCGTCAATGTATTAAAACAAAAATACAGTTTGCAGTAATTGTGGCTGCTCTTTTTCAGGTTTAGAGGACTATGGTTACATAAAAATGATCAACTTCATACGGTTAACTGTAAGTAGTTTTTTGCTCCATCAGATTTCAGACATTGACCTCTAGATCTTTTTTCCTGTCTGCTTCTGCTTAGTGAAAAAGCAAAAGCAGGCATGAGTCAAAAAGTCCCAAAATTTGAAATATGTCCTTTAATTAAAAAAAACATTTTTTTATTAATCTACGAATGTGGTAAGAAAAATGGTTCTTACGAAGAATTCTTCTTCAAAGAAAGATATTCCAGTCACTAAGACATGTTTTCTCAAACTAATGTTATTTTGCTGGTGAAAATGTTCTTAAAGAGAATTATTTTTTCCAAGACAGAAAAATAAAATTTTAAAACAAGGGTCTTTTTTTACCATCTATCTTAAAGGGTGTTTCACACTTCCACTATATACATTTTGAATATTTTCCCTGTATGAAATTTTCGTCCTTTGTAATACAAGCATGATATTTTTAAGTGTTTCTTGCGTTCAGCATTTGTGGATGTGATCAGATGTCCGTTAAGGGGTTTCAGCCGACGGGTCTTTATGTGAATTCGGTTTTGAGCTGTTCAAAATTTTTGGCTGGTTAAGAATTATGCAGTTTACATGTATTTTACATTTAAATGCAATTATTACGTAAATCTTATGCAATTGTGCGTGATTCTTGTGAGATGCTTACGCCAATTGGTGGCTTTTCATGACCATTCCACGTATGTCTAACGGACTTTTCACGCGTGTACCACCATAACTTTTATATTATGTTAAAATTCCGTAATTGACGCTCAAATCACTAATGAATTGCAAATATACAACGCAATAATTACGCTCGGTTCATGTTCTACTTTGATTTACGTGTTCTTTGCGTGATTCGTTTGTGATACATCTGTGAACATTTTATTTAAAGTCCACAATTGTTTACACTTTTTCCACGTATGTTCACATATGACCAATTTCCTCTGTGCAATATGCGCAAAATGTATGTGCCACAGCCTTAAGATTTAGTTTTGTGTAATTTACAATGTGACTGCACTTTTTGGCTTTTGTCCAATATTTTGCTTCATTCCTTTTTTTTCCATCTTCTTTTTGTGTGCTTAGAAATGTGGTCCATCATGCCTGACGGGGCTGTCGGAAGGTCCCTTACCCTGGGAAAGTGAGGACTTCCTCAAACCTGCGCTTCAGGATGACCTGATGCTTCAAACAGGTACGGGGGTGTCACTTCTTTGGCTGGTTTACTTTGACTTTATTCTTCTTCCCATCCTGGAGTTTTCCAGTTGAGACTTAAAGGCCCAATCCAAAGAAAATTTTGTTTTTGGTGTTTTTAACAGGTTCTGGTGCCATTTTATTTTTTTTTACAATGGAGGACATAAAAAATTAGATCCAAATGCATTTCTTTTTTCCCCTATTTTTTTTCTTTTGAACTTGTCCTGTCCAACAGCTGAGAAAGCAGATCAGAGCTGAATGCCTCTTGTGTTGGACAGATGACTTATACTTATATAGCGCTTTTCTACCTACAAGGACAAAGCGCTTTACAGTCACAGACCCATTCACCCAGTCACATACACATTCACACACTGGTGCCCGCCCCGCTGCCAAACACAGGTGCCCGCCTACCATCAGATTTTACTGTTACAATAGGGGTTTATGGATCTTCAGACAAAATAGAGAGTATATTTGTATAAACCCCTTTTGTGTTTGAGGCTAAGCTTTATTTATGATCATTATATTTGTATGCATTCCTTGTTTGACTAGATGGAAGGAAAGGAGAGAGAAAGAAATAGAGTGGGATGTTAGAGATGGGGGTTAGAATAGGAGGAGATGGGGTGGGGGGGCAGTCAATAATACAAAATCAAAACATAAGAGTGTCATAAGTAAATTGCATGACTTAGTTCACACATCGACAAGCAGTTTGGAAGTATATTCATACATTTATGATGGAAGATTTATCTCACAAGACTTATGCACACAGACAGGTACAGACAAGGTTCACATTACCAATATACAGTATTTGAACAGTGATGTAAAAACAATACCCATGCCCATATTTGTGCAAAAGTGAATAAGCAAGTGGGTTGAACGTAAACAAAGGGGTCATGGGAAATAAGTGGAGGCTTACTCCTTGACAATAGTCCCGCCCACAACTTGGATAAAATTTCTGATGAACTTCTGCCCCTCTGCAGAAACTATGTTTTTAGAAAACAACAAAGACTTTTTTTCCAATCCATCTATTTTCTTCCGCTCGTCTGGGACCGGGTCGCGGGGGCAGCAGTCTAAGTAAAGATGCCCAGACTTCCCTCGCCCTGGCAATTTCCCCCAACTCCTCTGGGGGGACCCTGAGACGTTGCAAACGTCTCACAGGCTTTTTTATTTAGGCTAAAAACGACATAATCATCATTTTGACAATAGAGCAAAATATAACTGGAATGGGACTTTAAAAGGGAAGTGTTGGACTATGCCCCCCCCCAATAGACAGAACTTTGGAATTGTTGTAGCAAAGAGGAACATCTGTGTCTTTGGTTTGGTAATGGACCTTACTGCCATCCAGACTTGCATAAGATGCATGTCAAGAGTATCCAGAGTGCTTCAAACTGCGAGGGGACCTCAGTAGTACTTTGTCATTGTGCATCTATAGAGAACACAACGTACAGGGATTGATGTGAATCAGGTATGGATCCATGCAAGAACACCTGTACCAGTACTGCCAATACTTTGAATGCTGTTTAGGTGTGGTTCTCTCTGTAGCAGAATGTGAAGCAGCTGGGATGGAAATCAGCACCTTTTAGTCTGAAGTCAGCCAATTGTAACTAAGCTGACTTTAAAGAAGCAAGTTTGTGATTGTTTGGGTTACATCTGCACAAACGGATAGAAACAGTAGAAACACAACAGAAAGTTTGAAAGAAACTGATTATTTGCTTCTTGATTGAGTTTATATTCAATTCAATTTTTTTGTATTGCCCAAAATCACAACAGTCGTTTCAATGGGCTTCGTACTGAAATTGGGAAGTAAAAATAAAATCAAAAGGATCACATATACATAAAATTCAAAAGGAAAATACTAAACTGTACTAAACCTGGCATCCCTGCCCTTAGACCCCCCTTCGCGGTAAGGAAAAACTCCTAAAAAAACGGATTCTGGAAAAAATGAAGAAACCTCTGGAGTGCCCACATGAAGGAGGGATCCTCCCCCAGGACTGACGGGCGATGTACCAGACCTCTTAGAGAAGAATTAACTTATCTAACTCTACAACTACATATTCAAAGTCCAGCAGATGAGCTTGATCCAGATGGAGTTGGGGGATGGCTGGGGCGTGAGTCGAGCCAGAGGCAGAGGCAGCCAAGTGTGGGAGCAGTAGTAGAGGCGAGCCAGAGACAAGGCACTTGGTCAGGTACAGGAGCACGGATGAGCCAACTGGAATTTGAAAGAGCACTACCTCGGAGGGCAGTGGGAAAGAGGGACAGTACATGAAACGCACTGCACCAAACAGAGGCATGGAGAACTAAATGATAAATAAATTATGAAGAATGGAGGAGAGAAGGAGAGTGGAAGTAGATGAGAATAGAGGACAGAACCCCAGTGCACCCTACTTTCTCCAGCTTCAAATTTACTAGCAGCCTATTAACAACTAATTGTTATTGTTAAGTTTAATTTAAACACATTAACATTAAGTTAAATATTCTTTAAATACTAGCTAGTCTGATAATAAGCCTGTCCAAAAAGGAATGTTTTCAGTCTAACTTTGAATGTAGAAACTGTGTCGGCCTCTCTTACATGAGCTGGGAGTTTATTCCATAAAACAGGGGCTTGGTGGCTAAACGCGCTACCTCCAACCGTACTTTTACAAATTGTAGGAACCACAAGCAGTCCTGCATTTTGTAAGCAAAGTGTTCTGTTTGGGTGGTAAGGCACTATGAGGTCTTTGATATAGGATAGGGTCATACCATGTAGGGCCTTATAGGTTTGCAGGAGGATTTTGAACTTAATTCTAGAATTAACTGGGAGCCAGAAAAGTGAAGCTGAAACTGGAGTGATGTGATCTCTTCTGCTAGTTCCTGCTAAAAAATTAGCTGCTGCATTCTGAACAAGCTGGAGACTTCTTAAGGAACTTTTAGGACACGCTCCTATCAAAGAGTTACAGTAATCCAGCCTAGACGTAACAAAAGCATAGATGAGCTTTTCAGCATCACTTTTAGATGGTACTTATCTTGTACTTATGATCTTAGCTATATTGGTGAAAAATGCAGGTTTACACATATTATCATTCTTTTTCCACAATTTTTTTGATATTTTGAGAAGTAAAAAATTGTGGCAGAGAAATGAAGGGGCACACAGTTAGTTACAGTTGAAGAAAAATGTTCCTTTTAAACCAAAGTGAATATTTTCTTTGATTTTTAACATCTTTAACTTGAGCCCACTACATCAAAGAATTGACAAAACATGTAAATAATTGGGAATAGAGATATTTTTAAACCCCTTTGATAAAATGCACAAAGAAAATTTTTTTGTTGTTGCGAGATCTAGATACTATTTATGCTACGTTTAGTGATTTGGTAAGTTACTTTTCACAACGATGTTTTTAAAGATACTAAAATATTGAGCTGAGAGTTCAGGAGAAAAGCACTTTCTCACTGTCTCTAATTTGACTGTTACGGCTGTGGTCGTTTTGTTTTTTGTGCTTCATTTTCTGTATCAGAGTGGGACTTGTGTGTTTTTGTGTGTTTGGCTCTGTTGGTTACTTCCAGCTGAGGTCCTGGAAAAGGTGTGGCTCCCATTGGACCAGAGCTGATGGAGGCAGCCTTTGAAAGCACGGTGTGGACCTCCAGGCCTGGAGAAGGGAGCTTTGTTGCAACCTTTCTCCACTTAACAAAACATAGAGTTCTATACAATTGCTTTCCAAGGACATTTTGGATCATGCCAATGAGATGGGGGGACCTCATAGATGCATGCAAACAGGATACAAATGGTTATATAGGGTTAAACTTTAAAAGAATGATAAAGATGGCAGCACACAACCCTCCACTTGCCATTTGTCTCAAACATTTTCCACCAGTAGTTATTAAAGCAGGCTTTTTATCTCCACTGACTCTTGGTTCTTCTTTCAGACCCAGAGGAGCTCCTCAGCAGTGATGTGCCCTGCATCTCAGCATGTCCCTCCTCCAGGACGGAGTCTTACAATGCGCTCCTGCTCCGAGCCCAGACAGCAGAGGAGAGGGCGTGTTCTTCTGAGGAGGCACTCTCCAGGGCAATGGAGGATTTGCACAAACTAAAGTTAGTAACTTTTTTCACCCTTATTATCACTTTTCTATGGTAACTCTTTGCTCCTGAGAATATTTCCACCTCTTCATGTGGTGCAATGTTTCTGCATTTTCCTATTTAGCCCAGCAGGGGGACACAGTGAACTCCATTTTGCAGACACGGGTTTACATTGGTGGAAAAAGTTTGGAGGAAGGGGGATGATTTAAAAAAAAAAGGGGGGGGGGGGGGGTAAAGGAAAATTCCATTGCAGCATAGAGGCTGAAGTGAGGATGGGAGGGTTGTAGGAAATGTAGGAGACAGGAATGGTGCAGAAGTGGTGGATGTGGAAGAGCGCTCTAAAGATGAATGCCTCTCATCTCCTTCATCCACCACAGTGTGAAGCATAGTGGTGCTTGAAAGTGAGCTTTCCTCTGTCTGCTCTTTGTTTTTGTTCTGGGTCATAATGTGTGAAGTTAACCACAGATCCATCTGCTTTTCTTTCAGGATTCTCTCTCAGAATCTGGTGCTCAACACGGATACCAGCAAATCTGGTAACCTGTGCGCGGTGGCTGAACTCCGTGAGGATGAGGACGAGGCGTACTTTAGCTCCTATGGTCATTATGGCATCCATGAGGAGATGCTGAAGGTCTGAGTCACTCGAGCACATATGAGCACATACTGACTAGGCTCCTGTGTCTAATTAGTCCAGGGCTTCATTCAATTTTGTGCATAACAGTGTGCTGCAGATAATCAGAGCACATTTTGGCTAAAAGATTAGGGTGAAGCCTGCAAGTGATCCCTTCTGTGATCAGATTCCTATTCAGGCCAGGTAGATTTGCTGAAGTGGGAAATCAGCAATACGCTCTGCACTCTCATGTGAAACATTGCACTTCAACGTGGAAATTAATTTTACACACCTTAAAGTGCTGACACCTGAAAGTGTCAGCACGCTCCGAGAGGTTACAGTGTCAGCTCCTTCGTCGTCGTGATGTTATGCTTACCGCAGTGTTGGGACACAGTCCCATTGGTTGCCCTGATTGGTGCTAAGCTCCGTTAAGTTTTGCGTGGAAAGTGCGTCAGTCTGAAAACTCCATCAGTGCCGCAGGAGGAGCTAATAGAGAGCATGTGATGTGGGGCTTTGTGGATTCTGGAGTAGCAGCCTGTTTGTGTAAGGCTGCCAACTCTCAGCTTTAAGGAATTTTATTTTGACATTTCCCATTGGATCTTGGAAAAGATTAAATATTTGGCTCATTATGCAAAATGTGTCACCAATTTCAGATTTTTGTCAAATAATCATTAGTTTATTTTTGTTTGAATCAGGGGGCTGCTACCTTCAACACTTTAGGAGCCCTTACTTCAGATAAATAACACAGAGATTAGCATTAATATTGCTGCTATTATGATATTTATAAATTACTTTTTTTAACATAAATAAAAAATGATCATAAAGAAATATAAAATAGTTTGTAACTTCATAATGCAGAAAATGTAGTAGTTGGTAGTGTAATGTGAGCAGCTAAAGAATTCAGACACAGTTTGTTTTTCCGTTTTTGGTGCACCTCAGCCAGAAATCAGAACCCGATGGCCCCTACCGTATTTTTTGAACCATAAGGCGCACTTAAAATGCATTTTTCAACAACAGGAAATTTGTCCTGCTATGTAGGAACTCTGGCTGTGCCTACTGACCTCCAATTGATTTTTTGTGGTAGATGGCGTTCCAACGCTTGTTAAAATGTTTTAGTATGACTTTGGTAAACTACAAAGCCACAGCTCTTGCTGGATTTTTGGGCGGCAGTTTCGCTCAGGCGGTAGAGCAGGTCGTCCGACAACCAAAGGGCTGGCGGATCGATTCCCGCTCTCCCCAGCCAGCTGTCGCCCCCCGAGCGTGGCTAGTCTGCAGCTCACCGCTCCCCCCAGGGAATGGGTCAAAATGCAGAGAAGAATTTCCCCATTGTGGGATAGATAAAGTGAGTGATACGGAGTGTGCTTCAACTGTTTAGGAATTAGTTGAATAAAGTTTGACGTGTTTGTTTTTGTTTCGCTAAGCTACTTGTATTCTTAAAAAAAGAAAAAAAATAGAAAAGGCAGATTTAAATGTTTCTTTTATTCTTTAATCAGTGAGCACAGTGGAGGGCTGAATGAGCAGCATGTGACTCTGGAGCCTCCTGTTGGTTTAAATCAATAAAACTTTAGTCTATTTTGATGGACAATGTCATATAAAGTGTGCTCTCATGGTTTTCCTTTATGCACATTTGCACCAGAGCACAAACTTCAGTTTTTGTCAAATTGTGACACATTTCAAGTTTTTTTTTCCATTTTTTTCTTTAAGTAAAAATGATTCTGAATGAGCTATTTTCATCTCTGCTCTGAATAATAGGTATTAAATCCTTTTGTTAGGGTTCCATAAATCACCGTCTGGCTATTTGGTTTTGAATTTTCTCCTACCTTCCCCTTTTTATTAACTAAATTGCAGCTTATCCTGTGATGTTTCAGCATTGTTGTTTTGTGTAATTTTCCCTCTGCAGGACAAAGTGCGCACAGAGAGTTACCGGGACTTCATGTACAGGAACCCTGATGTGTTCAGGGACAAGGTGAGCCACTCAAACCAACTCTACTGGTTAATTTGTTTACATATGTGATTCTGGCTGCTTAATGTACAGCCAAGGCCATTAAACTGGATTGGCGACTGCATTCTCCTGACAAGGCATTAATGAGCTGATGGTGCGCTGGAGCTTTCTGCTTTTTTTTTTTGAAGTGTGAACTGCAAAGTCCTGATAACAGACACAATCTGCAGCCAGTCCCATAAGGCACCAGCAGCACAAAAAAAATCTGCCAGTTCACGCCCATCCCTCTTCTCCCATTGCCTTCAGTTGAAGGCAGCATTGGCCTCTATCATGACCATCTATTATATGGGTGGCTGCCGGTCAGAACTGAGATGAGGCTGTAGAGGGAGGGGAGCATGTGTTGATGGGGCTGTACATTATCCCTGTCAGGGCGAGACAGTATGGGATCTCTGTCAGCGTAAACGGACGGAACAAAAACAAAAAATTTTTTTTTTTTTTTGTCTCAGATGCTCAATAGTTGAAGATACGTGTCCTGTTGTGTAATGAAACAAAATTTTACACCCCCCCCTTTTTTTTTTGTGGAGTCAATCTTTTGGACGACACAAAACTACATTGTTATGATGAGCTGATGCTCAAGTTCTGCCATAAAAATAACTTTTCCCTCAAGCCGAGGAGACAAATCCAAAAGAAAATAAAACAAATGCAGTTCATTAGTGCTGATGAAGCCCTGAAGCTAGAACGTAATACATTCATAAAGCTTTTTTATTATTATGAGTTCTGCATTTTTATCATCTGTCCTCAAAGTACAATTACTCTGAAGTTGGAAAAATGCAGTTTTTATGCTGCTAAAATCCTTCAGTTGCTCCTTGGCCTGCTACGGTACTTTGCAACTGGATAACGTGAAGATTTTGGCAACCGAATGAAATGCTTCTTTCTACATTTAATTTGAATCTTTTGGGAAATAAAAATGTGAGTACTGTCTGAGTATAAGATCACCCCTATCGGAAAAGTACAAAGGAGATCTTGATACAACAAAATTTAAGACAAAATATGAAATATAAACTCAGATAGTTTATTGACAGAAAAAAAAGAAGAAAAGAATTGTTTAAAATGAGAAATTCTACACTCTGGGTCACTAAAGTGGTTACTTTTCAAATGTGATGCCTGCCACAGAGTTCAAGATAAGATAGGTGTCAAGTTTATTTCTGAAAACACAAGACTGTATTCAAAGCCCAGTTAAGAGCCCAGTACGATTTCTCATGAGGAGAGCCAATACAGACAACCGTCAACGCCTTTGCCTCCTACAGCTCTGCGGTTGCCTGTCTGACCTCACATTTTACTTACAATTGGTTTCCTTGGTTACAGAAAAGAAAAATGACCCTAAGAGATGCAAGGTCAGTAGTTAACTCGTTTAAACTTCTTGCTACAGTCATGGGAGTCTTGGTTCACAGTTCCTGCTTATCAGTTTGTATCCCAAACTCACTCCGCTTTCTCAGAGACCTCTTCCTCCAGATGGCATGTGGGTAAAAGAAAAAAATCTCAACACAGCAGCCTTCAATGTATGAATCAACAGAGTTAAAAAAGCAGTCTTAAAAACAGCAGTTAGAATGATAGTAAAGAAAAGAAAATATATACATCCAACAACAGGACAAGAGCAACAAACAAACGGCTGAAAAAGCAGGATATTCTGCAAAGATCTGCCGGGAGAACATCTAACATCAAGGGTGGCTGATATAAGATTTACGTACAATTTGCAAATTGCAAAGGCTTTGTAATTTTCTTGATACCATCATCAAACGATATGTAAAAGGTTGAGAAGGCTGAAAGTCTTCAGACCCTCAGAAACACCCTAGAAATACTTATTTATTATTTTTTTCATGCTAAAAGGAATGTTTAAGTACAGTCCAATCCTCCTTCCAGTTCGTTCTCACTGTGTAGTTTGAAGAGCAGCATGAATGATAATTAGGGGTGTAACGATTCATTTTAATGATTTAATTCATATCATAATTTGTGGTTGACAAAACGATTCATAGATGATCTTGGTTCATTTTGAACGATCCGATTGGATCCAATTCACTGACCTAAACATCAGTGAGTCGGTGTATCTCATCATTGTGGTTTTATGGCATTGTTTTGAGAAAATTCTGTTAAGGAACCACAAGCTAGCTTTTAAGATGACTTCACTGCAGAGCGTGCCGTGTAACAAAACATAGAAAAGCATGTAAGAAGCGTTTTTAGTGGTGTTGAAATAAAGGTTCTAACAAATAAATAGTTGGACCCTTTTTTTTGTTTGATAACATGACAATCGTTGCTTTATATTTGTCAGCGGCTCATCTGACTGTGTTTAGGTCACTTGACCACCTACTACGGTGGCCATCTTGGTTCAGTTGCTTCGCTCCGAGGACGGATGTATTCAGACCGAGGAATGTCGAAGCTCTGTCCAATTGGAAACGAACCGAGACCACCTCCAAAGATCGATTCAAGAGCGGTTCCTGGTCCTGGACGAGGGTCCGCTTGGGTCTATTCAAACTGAAAATTTGTTTTTGATTATCGGGGGAAAACAAACTCTTGTACACTTAAAGCAAAACAAATGTGTCCAGTCTGAAGACACTCTTAGGCCCGTCCATCTTAGTTGCATCACAGACCTGAGCTTGTATCTGTTCCTGATCCATCACGATTTGATTAAAGAAAGACTATAAAATGCAGCATTAATCTTAAATTATTTTATACATGTCATCCATCATGAGAAAAATTCTACAAGAACATGTTAAAAATACCCAAAATACAATTTTCATTAGAGTGGGTC
Source organism: Oryzias latipes (assembly GCF_053564925.1). Classification (NCBI taxonomy): domain Eukaryota; kingdom Metazoa; phylum Chordata; class Actinopteri; order Beloniformes; family Adrianichthyidae; genus Oryzias; species Oryzias latipes. The sequence goes on from NC_136239.1 coordinate 8,132,963, forward strand.
TTTACATGTTCTTGTGGTAATTTTCTGATGATTTACAAACTTAAAAAATTCTTTCCCCACGCCCAATGTTAGTTAATGAATGAATGAACCTTTTCATTGATGAAGCAGAAGAGGAGTATGATCTTCACTGGTGAGAATGTAAATAAAGCTACATGTTTTATTTCTCCAGAAAGCTAATGTTTCAACCCAAGTTAGCTGATCTGCATTTGGCGGCTTTCTGTTATTCTGGGACCACTCTGAGTACTGTCTTTCTCACAACATCCCAATTTTAAATGTCCTGTAGGTGGTGCTGGATGTGGGCTGTGGGACTGGCATATTATCCATGTTTGCTGCCAGGGCTGGGGCCACACAAGTTATTGGAGTTGACCAGTCAGACATAGTCTATCAGGCTATGGACATAATACGGTGAGTGCACACATGCAGTTTATAGAATGCCATTCTCAACAATGAATGATCAAGCATTGAATGTGGCGCTAATTGTATGGTAGATGAGTTCTTCCTTTCTCCTTGGATCCTCCCCCTTTTTGATCAGAATTAGATGGCCGGCCTTTTGTTTACAGCAAATGATTGTTGGGGGGAAGGTCTGTGTGCCCTACAGCTAACTTTTATTTGCTGCAGCTGGTTGACTGCAGTCGAGCTGCTGTCAGCAGCAAGGTTTTAATGTACATAATTTACACCTCTGGTCTGACTTATTTGTCCCTCACCTCTCCTCCCCTGTAGTGTCCACAGTCCCAAACCCCCAGTCACCTCCAGGCAGACATGTAGATAAACCTCCTGTTGGTACATTTCTTATTCAACTTACTGTCCAATTTTAGGTTCAGCGTTTTTAGTTTTCCGGCACCTGGTTCTCCACATTTCAGTCCATTTACCTCCACCAGCTTTTCTCATGACTACCTGGAAGTACCATCACACATCTCTGTCTCTAAAATGCTTTTTTTGAGTTAGGAACCATAATGATTGCTATTATTACTGTGATGTAAAATAGTGGGGTATAAGCAAATTTCCATGGTTTACCAACGGAAAAGGACGTTTTAATTTTACAGACCACTGGCTTGCCGCTCAAGTGTGTGTCAGCATGCAGGCTCCATCGCAGGTTCTCCCACAGTGAAACTTCAGCCACAAAAAGATGCCATAATTCTTCAACAGACCCCAGCCTGTTATGTGCACAAATACTTGCAAAAGCACAGACCTGCTCCTTAGATTCCTTTTTCATCTACTGGTGTCTTGGTTTAGGACTTTAACACTTGTATTTGTGTGCGTAGATGTGTGTTCATGTATGTGTGTGTGCCTGCCTTGCTCACTTTTTCTTGATGTTAATATCTGGATTGTAATTAAAGTGGTTGGGCAGGAGCATCCATCTCTTCTCTCTGCTCTGTCGGCAAACTTTAAATGAAAATCCTGATGTGGTTTCCCCGCCTCGCAGCCACTTCTTTAATAGATAACGTCTAAATAGATGGAAAAAAATGTCTGCAGCTGATGGATTATCTGACTCAGTGTTCTACAGCATGACAACAAATTGCAGAATCACAGGACCTGTTTTTTCATTGATGAGAGGAATTCATTTTGTGAGGTGGCATGAGTTGAAAACAGATTCTTGACTATTGATCAGGCTTTTTTGTTTGCTGAACATACAAAACACATTTCAGCAGTAATTCTAAAAATATCCTGATAATCCTGGGGATACAAATGGAGGAGGAGGAGGGTAGACTTCTTCCCTTTAACTATCATTTGATTCTGTATGTCCAAAGAACCCTGATCTGAGGTGGGCACATTGACCGGCTTCTCTTTGCCTGAGTTAACAGCGTCATGAAAATTGCAGATAAGACCATTGACTGTATTTGAGAACTGGAGTTAGTGAGTGTGACGTCACCCATAGAAATTGGTTTACTTCTGGCTCCAGCCATATGAAGTCAGTTCAATCGCCTTTTATTCGTGATACCACGTTGTAGCCAGAAATTGACATTAGGCAGCCATTGGTTCGAGCTGGTCTGAGTCAATATTTCCATGGCAACCATTTTCACCAATAAGAAGTTAGCTTTTTGGAAGGCAACACTCCTACCACTTCACGAAATCTGTCAGTCAAACTTTTTACTGTTGGGCGTGAGACCACCTACTTTTACGGAGCCATCTGATTGGTCAGTTGAATAACATGAATAACTTGCATTTAAGAAAAAAATTTCTTCAAAAAGATAATTACCAAGAACGTGTAAAAAAAGGTATCAGAGTAAGAATGGTTATTCTGTCCAATAGAATGACTGACTGAGTACTGGCTAATTATTTGTCAATAGATGTCTATGGGATTTCGGCTTTTTGGAGCCAGCTGGTACTTCCTGTTTGGAATGCCAGGGGGGAGGGGTCACTCAGTCCAGTTCTCATAAAGGGCGTGTGCAAATTCGAGGGCTGCATCCTTCAATAGCCGTGGCCTTCCCGGGGGATGTTGGCCAGGTCCTTCCTGAAGCGGGTAGGCTGGATGTTTATGGCTGTGAATTTGGACGAGTCTAGCCTTTCGATAATTCCAGCCATTACATCGACTAATGTCCTGTCGCCTAGCAACCGTGAGTCCTAAACAGGGAGGATTAGTGGTAAATGGTAATGGGGTATAGGTATATAGCGCTTTCTACCTTCTTTCGAAGGCCCAAAGCGCTTTACAGTCACAGTCCCATTCACCCATGCACACACACATGCACACATTCACACACACATTCACACACTGAACCAGGCATGGAGCTCAAATTTTTCCTGGCTTATTTGATAAAACTTTTAATCTTGAAGGAGTAATTATAAAAAGGTGTAATTATCTTCAACTCCGGGTCCGGCTTCACAGTCCGCCATTGTTGTCAGAAAATCTCCAGGTTAGGACACAATGCATCATGGGATATGGAACACATAGAAGGATTCACCAGACCAATCCTTGACATAGGGAAAAAGAAGGCAGTTTTCGTTGGCTGCACTTGAAGGAGTCATTTTGTAAGCAGCCTACAAATGTGGCCCAGGAAGAACGCAGCCCTTGAATTGGGACATACCGATAGTTCAATTGGTTTTTTTTAATGACGAGTTCAAAGCCCCACCCCCACACACAATTAAGGCCCGTTCACACCGTGACGAATTTCGCCGGCGATTTTCGCCGACGTTTAACGCCTCGTGACTAAAGAAAGGGCACCAATGTGAGTGTGCACACCGACGCGAAAAAACGCCACGCCTCAAAGCGTCAAAAAAAAAAAAAAACGCCTCGGGTTCGTTTTTTTTTTTTTGACGCCTCGCGTCGATTTCGACGCGACCAATGAGAATGGCGCTTTTGCACAAGTGTCTGGAGCTTCTGAAGTTACAGTAAAACACAACTTGGGGGCGCTCAAACACAAAACTGCCTTGCTGAGCACACATACCAGCGAAGAAGATAGACGCCAAGTAGCGTCTACACTGCCGCGAAGAAATAATGACGGACATTCTAAAATATCCCCGAACGAAGCACCAGTTGGAGCTACTGGTGCTTGAAATATTCATGTTTTCTTTGTTTTATTCTGACAAGCGCGTAAATACTTGCTCTCTTCTTCTGAGTGAAAGGCGACTTTAAGAAGCGTAAAGTTGCACAGCGCCACCTTGTGTACAGGAGTATTTCTGTTTACATTAAGCGCCATCTAATGTCAGGGAATGAAATTGCATGTTCGCTCGGCTCATCGTCAGCGAAAATCGCCTGGGTGTGAATACAAAAAACGTGGCGAAAAACCCTGGCGAATATTCGTCCCGGTGTGTACGGGCCTTTAGGCTCAGCAGAGAAAACTTGAATAGTCTAAATTGAAACTGTAAAACTGAGTACTGAAAACAAACAAGGAAAGAAACAAAAAAAGTAGAAATCATCTATTTAAAAAAAAAAACGTCATTTTCATTTGATAACAATTTTTTTGTTTAAAAGTTGTTTTTACATTCAAGTTTCAAATTCAGATTTTTTTCAAATCTTGAATTTCTTTTAAACTTAAGAAATAGGTTTTTCAAATTGAAAATATTCCTTCAAGTTGACAATGTGTACATAAGAGTTTAAAACTGTTTTCAAATATTCCGTTTTTTTTTTTCCTTTTTCAAATTTACAATCTGGTTTTTCATTCACTTTACACTTATCCTAATTAGACCCCATACACATGAGCTTATATTTTTTAGTCGCAACTGATTTTATGTCACACTCTTGGCCAAACTATGAAAAAAAGAAAGAAAAAACTCTACTTAAAAAAATGTTGTGTTTGCAATAAATAGATGTCAAAATGTAACTGATATCTTAACCTTTTTACATCTTTACGCTGAAAACTTTACGCTGGCATTGCCTTTATTTGTCTATGACACATAGCCCATTTTATTTAGCAAAGCTTCTTTTATATTTATAGAAGCACATTTTTTTTCTCGTTTCTGTAGGTTTTAAATTAAGACATAACTGTCTGACAAAAAGTACATAAAACACTGAAAAGCAGTACTTTGCAAACTGTAGTTTTATACACCTACAGAGCTGGACACACTCCTGACATTGTCCTCTAAATTACCCCAATAATGAGATTGCAATGTTTCCTTTATGTGAAAGGTGGAGGGGGCGGTGGCTTATGGGTGAGGGGTGTGGGGATGGCTGGATTCTGGAAGGTGGCGATAGCAGCGCTAGTAGAGCAGCTGAGAGACAGCTTAGGATAAGAATCGCTGCAACAGAAAAGCTCTCTGGGTCAGTGTGAGTAATTGTTCTGTCCTCTGTAACATTAGCTGTCATGATAATGGAATATTCACAGAGATTGATGCCCTAAGTGTCTTGTCTGAAAGGACGGATCATTGAAACAGCAGTAGTGATCGCACACCATACCTCAGCCAGACGTATTGCTGCCTAACTGTTACAGTTTTGTTCTCTTCTTCATATTCATCTAGTTTTTCTTCACTCAAATGTCTCTGATTAGGTTTCAAAAGGCTGGTGAACAAATTCAACTTCCAGTATTTACAAGATCCGATAGATTTTATAAGAACTTTAGATGTTTTATATACAATTTTTTTTTTACAATGATATTGTAAAAGGTTGTTTAAAAATATACAATGATAAAAATAACATTTGATACAGCAAAGCATCTTAACATACAACAAAAAGCAAGACTTCAAAGGCTCTAGACAAAGCTACTTTTGAAATTCATTGTTTTAATTTTGTTGTGAGATAATTAATCTGCAAAAATAGTTTGTTCCTTTGTCTTAAAGGGCCTGTATTATTCTTTTATTAAGCATCTCAGAGTTCCCTATAATCCATGTGTATGATAATAGGTTACCTTAGACACACTAAAGAACACATTTTTTGTATGACATATGACTTATTTTCGCAGCTCATTTTCCCTCCTGGAAGTAAGATGACTCGATCTATGAAGCTCCGCCTTTCTCTCCTTGTGGGCATCACGACATCATGACATCAGCATTACACTAGAGTCAGCCCCTAGTGTAATGCATTGCACCTTATGTGTGTCAAAATTCAAATTGAAATGCAAACTGTGAGACACTCTTCAGTGTGGGACCTACCACCTTCATAAATTTGCTAAATCCTGCCTCCACTTTCTTTTGGTCACCCAATGAAAAATATTGAAGACTTGACCAACCAATGGAAATATTTGCTGTCTTTGGTTAGAGAAGAGAATGCGCTATCTGCTAATGAATTAACTGTGTTATGATTACAACTGCAACTGCTGTGTTGCAGCTCTTAAAGAGATTTTTTGGAGCACATCTTTAGGGCTGCTGTGTCCTTTAAGACAGTGGTCCCCAACACCTGGGTCACGTGGGTCACTTGGTACCGGGCCACAGACGAAAAAAACAAACACACATGATAACAGATTAGTTGGACTTAAAGCAGCTACTCTGCTAAGTTAGCAGCCCAAAGCTAAAAAGCTAACAAAAGCCAAACAAGAAAGCATATTTAGAAAGTTTATTTGGGGAGGAAAGAGTGTGTAAGGTAACCGAAGCAGAACCTTCGACTTAAAGGAAAAATAAAGCTGCTATTTACAGACAAAGCTAGGAGTCTTCCTCCAAATACAGATTTATTGAGATAGTTGTTCCCACATTGCAGAAACCACTCTGTGGAGTAATATGTAACGACTGACTCTCCATTGTTTTACACATGCAGATAATAAAGTTGCAGGCACGATGGATTCATGTTTATATTGTACTTGGAAAATACCAGTTTTACCAAGGTTGTGTCTTCTATTTTGCTTGACTTATGCATCACACCTTTAAAAATCGGATGCGCCTGAAATTTTTGACTGGTAGTTAGCATCCACTTTGACGTCAAAGTGAAAATCTTCATCACAAAGTCTAACTTTAAACCATTAGACTTGTTTAAACCATTAGACTAACCCCCATATGTATGTTTTTGTTATGCTGTATAAATATGCATGTTTATGTATTCATCTGTTTAGATCTAGATGAATAGATTCTGGAAATACTGTATAAATATGCTTTTCCATTATGCTTAAAAATTCTCCCTCATGATCTTACGAGTAGGTAAAAGGAAAATGTTTGGTTTCAACAACAGAAATGTTTTTTGAGAGGAGGAAGGCTCTTCCATCCTCTGCGTTAGGATTTACGCTCGGGCCCATAGATCAATGGTCTTCAACCTTTTTCACGCCACGGACCAGTTTAATGTCAGACAAGATTTTCACAGACCGGTCCAAACGGGCCCAAGTTTGCATTTAGTATTTTTAAGTTTGCGGTTTCTGAAAAAACTGTTTTTCAAACAAAAATGCTACTACAAGATATTTTGTGTAAAAAATCTGAAAACATTAGTACATTTTTGCTAACAGATGACAAAGATGAAATAAGGTTGTTGGTTTGTAAAAAAAAAAAAAAAAAAAAAAAAAAATCAATAAAAGCGACATTACACTTTCCCCCCCCCCATAGAATTCCATAATAACATTGAGAACTCAACCCAGATAATCTTTCAGAGCAAAATATTTTTTCAAATTTTGTTCTGATTCTTCATTGTGTATATGTTTAACATAAAGAGACATAAACTGTGCTCAAGTTTCTTAACAGCCTGTAGGAAAATTCATAAATGGTCCTTTTAACAAGTTTCCACAAATCAGAAAAAACTTTGACTGAATCTTCATTCTCTGTCAAATGTTTGCTGCTGGTTTAAACTTAAACTTTGTTATGAGGATGAAGATATCAAAGTGATGCTAACAACCGAATGCTTATTTGAGCTGCAACCAACTTTTTAAGATGTGACTGATAATGGATTAAATAAAATGACACAACCCTCGTAAAAACTGTAATTTTTTCTAAATATAATGTACATGAATCCACCATGTCTGCAACTTTATTATCTGCTTGTGCGAAACATTTAACTCAGTCGCAGCACATTAGGCTAGCGATTAGCTTGTGGTACGTGAGAACAACTGCATCCATATATCTGTATTTGGAGGAAGACTAAACAGTAGCTTTATGTTTCTTTAAAGACGAAGGCTCTTCTTTGGTTTCCTCAGGGGAAACTTTATAAATATGTTTTAATGTTTATTTTCTATTAGCTTTTAAGCGATGATCTACTAACTTTGCGGTCCAAGCAGCTGCTTAAAGTCATGTGATGTGTCAAGACAGGCGGACGGATGGGGTGAACAGAATCCAGTAGTTTTCCAAAATAAAACTTATTTTAATATCAGAAAATAAACAAACGTAAATAATCAAAGTTAGCGTATGCAGTTTTTCTTTTCTGTTTACGGCCCGGAACCAAGTGACCCATGGACCGGTACCGGGCCTGAGGTTTGGGGACTGCTGCCTCAGACAGATCTCAAGTAGGAAGATGTAGGTGGGATTAGCGAATTTTAGTAGGTGGTAGGCCCCGCCCTGATGAGCATCTCACAGTTTGCATTTCAATGTGAATTTTGACACAGCGCGATGCCATGCAAGCAAAAATGCATTACACCAGGGATCGCTGTTTGCAGATTCATTTGAATTTTGACACAAAAGGATTGACATTTAAAAATGCAATAGATTTTAAGTTACCGGTACTCTAAAATGAATGTACCATGCAAACCATGTCATTTTTAAATATTGAATTGTAATTGAAAAAATGCATTGTCATTTGAAATATATCAAAATCCCATTACAGTTTAAAATGCAATTTATTTTTTATATACATTTTATTTTTAAAATTGTCATATTGAATTGTTAATTTTTATATTGAATTCTAAATTGCAAAATGTATTTTCATATTCCAAGACTGAATGCATATTGAATTGTCAATTGAGAATTGATCGCATATTACTTTGAATCCATATAAAAGGAAAGTGTTTAGCCGATCACCGCTTGCTCCACTGAGAAAGTGAATGTGTATGTTAAAATGTGTACTAGCAAACCTAATTTGCTGGCAAACAAAAAGCTTTGCTGGTTCTCCATGGTCAAAGTGCTTCAAAAAAGTCTTAACAGTTAACTGATGATTGCTTTTTTTAGTACCAAGTGTAAAGATCTACAGCAGGTTTGTGGTTGCTACTAAAGTGGAAAACTGCTCATACAAGTCTAGAGCATTGACTGTATATGAGAACTGAACTCACTGACCTTCCCCCTTTGTGTTCCAAACAGAAAGTACCCGCTGTCTTCAAGAAGCCATAATCCTCTACACTTCTTTAGAGAAATAGTCATTTGATAGTCATTCTTTTTGACAGAATAACCATTCTTGTTCTGATATCTTTTTAAAGATGTTTCTGATAATCCCAATTTGTCTTCCCTGATATTTTTTGCACTGAAGGTTATACACATTATGAACTGGTCAGTCAGATGCCTCAATAAAAGTATGTGGTGCCCCCTGGCCCCCATGTTTAAACATTCGATTGACAGATTCTCCAGATCCTACTTTCAGTGGAAGGGGTGTGGCTTTTCAACAAACTCACTACTGACTGGTGAGAGTGGTTGCCATAGAAATTATTACTCAGACCAACTTGGACCAATCTCTGTTTTACTGATGTCATCTGGCTCCAACATGGCAGTATGATAAAATTGGCTTCAGCAGGAAGTAAACTATGGTGACGTTACACTCACTCTTTCCAGTTCTCTTATATAGTCAACGGGAGATCTGAAATTATGAGAAAAATTAGAAACATTTCAACGACCATACAACTGGTTAAATGATTAGAAGTCAAGCTTCTTGAATGAGCATATGAATCCTGCACTTGGGTCACTTTTTTTTTAAATCAAGCCACATTGACATTGAAGGATGTGATTCCTGCTCCTCTCAGGTCCAACCAGCTGGAGGACAAGATCACACTGATCAAAGGCCGTATCGAAGACATCAAGCTGCCTGTGGCGAAGGTCGACATCATCATCTCAGAATGGATGGTTAGTACATATTTAGGGATTTATAAAAAAAAAAATCAAAAACAAGTCTGTTGAGATAAGGTTTCATAAATCTGTGCTCCTAAACAATCTGCTGCTGGTATTCCTACATTTTTGCATTGAATATTTCTGGGCATTAAAGTCCCACTCTGAACATCTTTTGATGTATATTCAAAAACATTCCCAGTGGTCTTTTAATCACATTTATGCCGTTTTAGCCTAAATCCCAAAGAATCCTATGTAATTTAATTGGACATAGTTTGGCAAAGCAGCCTGAGTTCAGGTTGAGTTCATTAGAAATTCGCCTCTGAGTTGTGGGCATGGAGCAACCCCACCCTCCCCTCCCTTCCCTTATCCGTTGCTGAGAGCTCTCAAAAATGAAAGCTAACATCTATATATTGATTTTCCGTCATCTGTCTACTCTGCATGCACATCTGAGCGAGAGCAGGCTTGGGGGGACATAGCAAAGGAGGGAGTTTGTGGCCCGCCCTTTTTTTTTTTCCACGTCACAAATACAATCTTTTTCAAACTGCATTTTTTTTGTCGGCTCTTGATTCACAACAATTTGAATAAAGTAGTACTCAGAAATGCAATTTTGAGCTTAATTTTCTTAACAAATTTTCCTCCATCAGAAAAATGCCACAATAACATGTTAAAAACACCAACAACACAATTTTCATCAGTGTGTCTTTAAAAAGTCTCATGAGTTACACATCTTTAGTTTGTAGTAGTCGATTTAAATAGTTGAAGCATTATGCTTTGATGATTATTTTTATCAAGTGACACATCAAGTGATGTGTAATTTAAACTTTTACCAATTTTTTTTCCAAGGAGGACAGTCTTCCTATCCTTTAACGGCCACCCCTTGGTGGCCATTTATCAGGTAGATTCCCTTTTGGTGGTACATGCAGGACTCTCAACGTTGAATGTACTGGTGAAGTCATCCCTAATTCATGAGCACACTCTACCCCCCCCCCCCCCACATTTATCGTGAGACCTCAGGGTCACGAGCACAGGTCACCAGAGAGAGCCTTGCCATACTTTCGCTGGGGAAATTGAAATTTGGTGGCTGACGTGCTTGTGGAACAGTGAAGGATAGGGGGCGTAATCTCTGATGACACTGGCTCACAGAGCACTAATAAATCTAAGAACTCTCCAGTCACTTCTCATCAGAAAATAAAAAGGCAGACATTTTTCAGGCGAAGGATGGGCTGGGAATTGAAAAGCAACGCCACTATAAAAAAGAAGAATGACAGTTGTCACTACAGTACCGACATTTTGGGCAGAATGTCTACAATCCATTAAAAACAGTTAGATTAAAACAAATGTGCAGCATCATATGGAATCGTAGCGATGATAATTGACTGCTTATCATTAATTTGGCTGCTTGTAGTATTAAAAAATCCTGAAATCCGTTTCTATATTACAAAGCTTCACATTTCAGTAATGCTTGGTCAAAATTAGATTTTAACTTCATTTTAGGAACAGCCTGACAAACTCCACCTAAAGATCGGAGGCTGTCGGTGAATCATTCACATCAATACCTTGACAAGTGGCATAATAGTCGATTAAGACTTTATTTATTTATCTAGATTTAGTGAGAATAGAGTGCCAATGAATGGGGGCCAGGTTGATCTTCTGTTCAAACAACAGAGCTGGCAGAGCAGCAAGAGCAAGCTTTTCAGAAATCTTCCCCCCAGCTGGTCTCACTTGTTATCAGCAAGACAGTGTGATTAATTTGAAATAGTTTGAATGTATAGATCTTTAGAGTCATCCGCTGCAAGAAGGAGCCATTGACTTTTACTCTGACAACAGATTCCACCTTTCATTCACAAATAGAAAGCAAAACAAGAACATCATCTCTCATCGTGGGCTTTAGCCTGGAACGGTTTTAGATTGAGCTAGAATGATACAATGACAAAATTGTATGGGTAGAAAATGACTACGTTCAGAAAACTTTTATAAATCTTGGGGTACTTTCTTGTAAATGAAACACATATTTTGTCCCTTTTAGTTTCAATATCTCTAAATGGACTCTGCTGCCAGTTTAGCTGTCATTTATCATGATCACATGTTTATGGTTGGTCACCGATGTGGTGCATAACGGTGACAAATGGACTCTGGTCACACGTCTCCAGATAACATGATGTAGGAATTCAGTTTGGGAAGAACGAAAGCAGACTAAATACAGTAAAATGATATTTCTACCATTCTCACACATAATATTCTTGTTTTACGTTTTAGACTGTAATATTTCAAAATAAAACACTGAGTGTACTGCATACTTTTGGGTGAACTTCTTATTTTGAAAATACAGATGGAGCCAAATTGTGCATATGACCTATGGAGCAACATTAACAGATGTGTCTGGATCATAAAAAAAAACACAAAGGGATATTGATATGTTTTAGGGACTTTTTAGTCGATGATCATTATAAAGCAAGGGGATTTAGAAGATGTAGACTTAAATAGACAAACGCAGCATTCCAGAAGGGGACTTGATAAATGTGCTTAGATGTGGTGGAAGGAAAGGGGGACAGATTTGCTGTGGCAGGGTTTAAGTTCGCCTTTCAGCAGCACCACTGTCATTTCATAACTTACGACTTTGATCTGCCCTCTTTCACAGCAAGCCTAAAACACAAACCGTTCAGAGCAGATAACAGTGTGGGGAGCTGTCTGAAGGTGAAACCTAAACTTTCCCAAGGGCCAAATAAAGAATGTCACTCCAAAATTAATCACAGATGATGACTGATCGGGTATGATCAGACTAAAAATGCACTCTCAAAACTAGGATATTTGATGAGTTTACTTTTGTCGGTGCACCAAAAATAAGCTGCACCGGTATTATCCCAAACCCTAAACTGGTTGCCCATTAGCTTCTTCTCGTCCAGAGTTTGGATTACATGTACAGATGAGCACTCCAAACTCTTGTGACAAAAGTTCCAAGGCAAGATGATTGAAAACCCCCAAACAAACCATACATTTTCATCATTGTGGCTGACATTTTTTCAGGATTCCCAGGGGTCACTGCCATTCATTACGATGGGATGGGATAATATTCTTACGGGAGCAGGACGGGAATGGGAACCAACCAAAAAGATTGACGAAAAAAAGAAGATTTAAGGCAGAGCCATTTTGTAGTTTTCTGATAATATGCCTGAATTGAAAAAGTAATTAGGCAGACGTGTTCCTAGTCACGGTTTCCCCTCTGAAATCTGAAGGGCAGCAGCGATCATGGCTATGTCTGAAATGCTTCACTAAATAGTGCACTATATTGTGAGTTCCCCATTTTGTAGTGCTGTCAGAATCTACCATTCTAAAATCAAGTACCTAAGAAATTCCCCAGAAATCTTTGCAAAAACCAGTGTGCATTAATGCTCGCTAGATTGACGACTATAGACCACAATGCATTGCGTTTGAAATATTTTTGCGGGCAGAAAGTGTGTTCAAATGTGTTTTTTAATAAACCATCAACATTTCTATCATCATTGGATTCATAAATAGCCATCGTAAACGCTAGGGAAATTGGTGATGTCATATTTGCCGTTCAAAAAATAAAAGGTAGTGAGCATGGTGTCCGAATTGCTTTTAAAATGTGTTTTTTAGTAGTTAGGGAGCAGGGAGGGAATTCGGACAAAGCCCATGCGAGTCCGATGTCAGAAAAAAATGACATCCAGCGAAGAGTAAGGATGAAAAATTCTTCTGGTTAGTTCAGAGAGCTGGTAGGGAAGTCAGATGTAATAAAAAAATTCACGAGAGTCTAATAATGATGAAGACAAAAATATAAGGGAAGGGGGCAGGAGCAGGATCATTCTGAATGGGAGTTGGACGAGAATCAGATTCAGATTACTGGAAGCAGGACGGGGTACTATTGGAAGATATACTGTATGCAAATTCAAGGAACCTTGTCTTAAATCTAGGCTCAACTCAATTAACCTAAGACTAAAGAATTTCTCCAATCTTGATGAGTTGGGCAATTTTCCTGTTCACCTAATAATCTCAGAGGTATTTAGTTTAGCCTAACTGGAAACCAGTACTTAATCTGAAAGGTGTTCAAAACTGGAAAAAGAGCACCGCACTACCCTTGTTATGAAGAAATTCTAGCAGTAAAAAGACTATCATGTTTAGAGTAGATAGCATATGTGCTCATGCGCAAACTACATCAGACGTGAATCTTAAAGTGCATTAGAGTATAGCGCTAAAACAATGGCAGCCGTTCATCTCTTAGCCTCATTATCTGTTCAAAGAGCCTCCTCTGCCTGAGGAAAGGCTGGCAGTCATCAGTCATCCTGTCCTTCAACCTGACAGTCTGCCAATCACATACAAACTTTTCTAAACACAAGCACACACACAGAGTCTTGTGCAAAACAACTCCATGCTTGTAGCGACCAGTACAGTGGCAGAACCAAAAGTGTGTCCTTGCTTTAATGAGAATTTATTGGTTATTTACCTCTCCAAGACCTTCAAATATTCTGGTAAATAGTTGCAAGGTGAAACTTTTGCTGCACCTGTTTTCGATTTTCTTGGCTTTGGATATTTTTTATTTTTCTTCAGAAGATGCAGTTTAAATAGGGAAATTCCCACCAGCCCTGTAGCCGAGTGATAATGTCTGGCACCCAATGCTTCATTGCTTATAGCATCAAGATTTGGATTGGGAAGTTAAACTATCTAATGCTTCCGGAGCATGGCTGTGACAGCATTTCTCTGGTGCCTCACAAGATAAATAGCATGAACCACCAATGTGGTTTATTAGAGTGGGCTGCAGGATGAAACATTGCAGCCATGTGATCAATGCAAATCTTGCATTCGTACATCTACAGACTTTACGAGGTGTTGACGTCAGATCTGTAAAGTTTTGTGACATTTAGACAGAGTGATGGGGTAAATGCCATGATTACAAAAGACGAGATAAAACAATTTTAGCACATTTTTATTTGTTTTTGCAATTAGCTAAGTTTACAAGCCTGTCATTTCAAAATAAAAGACTGCAGTATATTCACAGTATGTTTTTTAAATTATCTAGCATTCCTCTGAAATCTAATACTGTTATACACTTGCAATTGCTGTAATTAAAACATGTTACAATGTTTTAACATTGAAATAACATTTTGACATAATACAATTCACTATAAGTAAAATAATTATTTTGCATGTTTGATTGAAATATTGTTTTTCATAGAAAACCTCTGAATACCTTCTTAAAACCCTTAGGTTTCTTTGAGGGAAGCTCCTCATCAAGTTCATAATATCTTTGCAGCTTAATAGCAAATTACTTTGCCAGCCTATCTTTCTCCTTCATCGCTCATTTGTATCTCTTGAAATGTAAATTATGCTGATACTTGAACTTGCACGTCATCCACTCTCTAAGAATTGCCACACTAATCTATTGTATCTATTAAAGGGATGTGTCTAATGCATTGGTGCACACGGAATACGCTGATCACACACACTAGCATGGAAGAGAGTATTTGACATGAAGCTTAGAGCGTGCTTCCTTCGTACTCGTTCACACTTGCACACACATCTCACACATTAGGCTACGTGATTGCTCTTTAGCGATGTTGCCTTGTAGTTTTACCTACATTTAAGTATGCTTATTTTAACCAAATAATTTAGAAATCACTTTGGTTGAAGCCTTTTGTATCAACATTATTGTTCCAACAGCTGTCAGACTTAGGGCCTCTGTCCTTTTTTTCTATTTTCAGTGAAGTCAATAATTCAGTCTATTCATATGTTGCTATGATGTTTCTCGACCTTTAAAATTATGCTTTTTTGTACATGATTGTATGTGAAGATTTTTGGAGCCAAGAGGTATGTTTGTAACACTTGAGTATGTGTGTGGACAGGCCCCGCCCCTTTTGTCTAACATCTACACCAGACAGTAATGATGATAGTCCTCCAGCATCTTGTTGCTTTATGATTGTACCCCACCACCACCACCACCTCTGTAATCATCCTCGAGATTTCCTTAACTCCCCTTTTACCCGTTTCTTCTGTGCCCTTACCCCCTTCTAACATCCCTCCCTCCTTTCCTCTTCTTCTTTTCCGTCTGGTCCAACAAAAAATGGAAAAGGATACAAATGTATTCAATTTAAATAAAGTTTAGTCTAAATTAAAAATACACACCTAGTGTGTTAAAAGATTCAGAACCCCCTGTTGTAACAGTAAAATCTGTCCAACACAAGAGGCCTTCAGCTCCTATCTGTGTACTCAGCTGTTGGACAGGACATGTATAATATTAAATTTGGATTATACCAATGAGATTTTTCTGTGTTTTAAAAGGTTTGACATCATTAATTTGTGCATTCAATATGTACATTCAACTGATGTACATTGAAATCATTTTCTTTCCATGGTGACTCATAACATTATCTTTGTTGATAAGTTAAGTTATTTAGTCTTTTGTTTTTTTAAACCAAACCATATTTCATCAGAATCAGAAATACTTTATTGATCCCACACGTGGGAAATTTGTTTGTTACCGTAGCAGTAAAAGAATACTAGTAGACATAAAAGAAAATAGAATATAAAAAACAAAAGAATGTAACATGAATGTAAACAAATCAGGTTGTATAATTTAAAGAGCTATTTACAGACAGTACCAGCACAAATGTGCAAAAAAAAAAGTGCAAAGCTTATCTGCTACCCTGTGAATTATTGTACAGTGTTATTGTAGAAAGTAGAAAGTAGAAATAACAAATTTGGGTATTTTAGATATTATATATATTATGTAACCCATAACCTGAAGTACCACTCTGATAATCTATTGATTTATTTTCAGGAGTGTTCCCAGTGGTCTTTTAATTATTATTATGCCCTTTTTAGACAAAATCAAAAACCTTTGTCATTGTTTAGGACATACAGTACAGACCAAAAGTTTGGACACACCTTCTCATTCAAAGAGTTTTCTTTATTTTCATGACTATGAAAATTGTAGATTCACACTGAAGGCATCGAAAACTGTGAATTAACTCATGTGGAATTATATACATAACAAATAAAAAGGTGGCTACTTTGAAGAACCTACAATATGACATATTTTCAGTTGTTTCACACTTTTTTGTTATGTATGTGATTCCACATGTGTTAATTCCAAGTTTTGATGTCTTCAGTGTGAATCTACAATTTTTATAGTCATGAAAATAAAGAAAACTCCTTGAATGAGAAGGTGTGTCCAAACTTTTGGTCTGTACTGTAGTTTCTGCAGGGCAGCAGCTGTTCATTAGGAATTCACCTCTAAATTGTGGGCTGGACGTTTGGCATGGAGCAACCCTGTCCCCTACCTCTCCCCATTGCTGAGAGATCCCTGTTTACATGCTCTCCCACTAACTAATATCCCCTTACACCCCCAAGCTAACATTAGCAATGCAACAAAAATGGTGAGCAATATTTGAGCTCTCCAGCCGTACAGGTTAGATCCAGTTTCCAGTTTAGACGAGGAAAACAAAGACGTACATGGATTTATTTGTTCGAAAGTGAATGATCAGAATGGGGCGGTGCGGGGAGCTTTGGTCCGCCCAGTTTGTTTTTGGTGTAATAACTTTAATCCTATTAAAACTGCATTTGCCCCTGATTCACGATTCAAATTGAGAAATGCTCAGAAATGCAATTTTGAGCTTAATTTTCTTCATATATGTCCTCTGATATAAAAAAAAGCATGTTAAAAGCACTATTTTCATGGGAGTTAGTCTTTAAGGGGCATAGACTAATAAACTCACAGGAATAAGCCTTTTTGACTCATTTTATCTTGTTGTGTGTTGATATGCTTGGTTCAGATCTAAAATGATCCAATGTGGTTGTCTTGGTTACAGCATTTAAAAATCATTCCCCTGGGTTGGTACTTTGATTTTATTTATCAAATATCAATGACTTCCAGAAAAAAACTCTTAACTAGACTATTTACCTAATGTATACAGCTTGTTTGATTGTCTCTACATTTTCATAAAAATACCTCTGATGATAACATGCCGTCTGATTGTCTGTTTTACTTCATAGCAGCTACCCAGAAAAACTTGGAAAAATGTTTGATTTTCTCACTTATGCTACTACATAACCAAATTAAACACAACTCTTCAAATAGATTTTTTTTATTACCACCTGAATAATTTTAGCTGTTCAAATTTACAATTTGGATAAAGTGTGCTGTGTTTTTTTTTAAATAGGAAGTAGTTCTGTCTTTTCTATATTAGCTTAATTCTTCAGTTCTACCCAAGTGTGACTTGAATTTGTTTTTGGTAATTTCAGTTTAAGCTTCGTTAAAAAAAAGTAAAGAAATTGTTGTGAAGCTCAGCTTAGACTTTGCACCAATGGGGAATTTTTTACTGTGAAAAAGAAGACAAGCAGAAACACACAGGTTGCAGATTTAAAAGTATAAGATCAGGTCTGACACTGTCAGATGTCCTGTTACATTCAGTGACACTGCAGTTTATCTTAAGAAGCACGCAGTCAAACGCACTTCTGGAAATGATGACTTGCAGTGGAATTTACCACCGTCAAAAAAGACTGGTCAATTTTATTTTGGGTGTTGTTTATCTGCTTACATCTGCACAAAGTAATGTAGCTGTGTGTGTGGGTTTTGGAACCTCTCAGGGGAATGTCTTTTATATGCTAATGTTGGTAATGTGAATAAGCTGCCGCAGCCTTTTCTCATTAGGTTTTCATTAGTCTCTTTCATGGAAACACACAGTGATGTTACTGCCCAACATCCCGCCAGCCCAGCTGTCTGACTGGTCTGTGGTGTTATTTAGTGCCTTTGACAGACCATTGATTTGCTTTAATTTCAGATGCATAGTGAATATATGCTTCTAAGTGGTAGCTCTTTAAGTCCCACTCCGATCACCTTTTGATCTGTTTCCAAAGGGTTCCCAGTGGTCTTTTAATTATGATTATGCCCTTTTTAGAAAAAATAAAATAAAAAAATTGTCGTTTTCTAGGATAAACCCCTCCTCCCTGTCTCCATTGTGTTGGATAGCAGGTAGCGTTTTTTTCTGTCACAAATAAGCTCTTTTTCAAACGGCTTCTTTTTGTCTGCTTCTGATTCACAATGAAGAAATGCTCAGAAATGCAATTTTGAGCTTAATGTTCTTAATATATGTCCTCCATCATGAGAAAAATGCCACAGAAGCATATTAAAAATACCAAAAAAACAATTTTTCATCGGAGTGGATCATTACTGTTCAAAACAAGCCGGGTAGAGGACACTATGATGTTTTTTGACAAAGATTGTCAGATGTTCAAGCACATTTTGTCAGCTTGAAAAGTGAAAAGAAGAAGTTATATGATGTGTCTTCTCTGTTTTTTTTTTAAAGCTGTCTGGAAAAAACAGAGATTTCAACCCACATTTTCACTTGTTATTGATAAAGTTGTATAAATGTAAACGGGGCCTGACATGACAATGGCAGGACATGAGGACTGTGAAAGGCAGGAGGCGGGCTGACAGGAATCCTGGAGCATTGTTGATGATAAAAACAAGGGGTGACTCTGCTTTCAGGCGTCCGTGTCTCATATCCTCTTTCCTTCAAGTGAATCAGTGTCCCGTGAAATTGGGCTCTAAATTACGAGACTGCCGCTCTCTGTGTGAAGGTTTTAAAAAACGATCTGTTCAGGTGCTAAGGACACGGGCTGGACCACAGCAGCTGGACTTTTGTTAGCCTTTTGTTGCCTTGCAGAGGATAAGATGGTTAAATGAGCTTCATTGCAGTCATCTTCATCAGCTAAGGCGCGCTGATGATTTTGAATTAGATAAGACTGAGCTGTTTTCCTTGTTTGCCTTACTCTTCCTTTCTCCCTCCAGTTGTCTACATTTGAATAATAAGGCTCTTATCTCGCCAAATGACTGCCTACTGCGTTCCCTTACCATCTCTTCTTCCATTCCTCTCTGTCTTTAATCACACGTTTCTGCGGCCTCCCCTCGTTCAGTTTTTATCTGCTGCCCTGTCCCTCACCTCTCCTTGTCCTTCCTTCACTTCACATAAGAGGAAGGAGAGATATTGGATTCTTACACAGACCCACATTTTATCTTTCCTATCATTCTGTTGAGTGCCTACTACAAATTCAATCAACTGTCCTATTGTAGAGCTGTAAACATCTCTTTCATAGATAATGCTTTCCACTGAAAGTGTGTGAAGCTGCTTTCAGTGTCTCAAACTTTGCAGTAATTGATAAGAAGAGTTTACAAAGCTCTGAATTCCTATTATTTAACTGCTTGGATTCCTCAAACAGGAAACCACATTAAGCATGCAACTTTTACAAATTTAGAACATCTGAATATGTTCTGACTTAAAAACAAAGTAGTGTGACTTGTGCGTCTGGTCCTGATGGTCAGGTACTGCGTCCTCCCTACTTTCAGTCATGTCTATGCTCATTTTGCTCCACCTCCTTTTCCCAGATGGAGATCATATGCCATATGCTCGAACCAACTCCAATTTGTGTTGACAGGGAAAGTCTCTGAGGGGTGCCGTTCAGGCTCATGTGATCTCTGGCTCTGTTCCTTCAGGGGTTTCAAAGATTAATAAACATTTATCAACACTATCTGCCAGTCAACGCGATGCTAACACAATGATGTGGACAAAACTCAATTTGGGCATTCATGGAATAATACCATGGTTAATGTGCTGCTTACTGGAGCAGAACGGAACCCAACCCAGGGTCAAACCTTTGGATGCTGGGTGCCAAACCACAGGGGAACAGTTGAAGTTCATTCAGATTTCCACAACAGTGATTCTGGAGTTCATCATAAAGCAGTTAGCCTGTGCTAGAACTTTTAAAGGTATGCTATTCTAACTCTAACAATTGTTGTGCATGGTTCCCTCCCCAGGGTTACTTCCTCCTGTTTGAATCCATGCTGGACTCTGTTGTGTATGCCAGGGACCTCTACTTGTCTGATGGTGGTTCAGGTAGGTTGCAAATTTTGCAAGAAAAACTCATAATTGTGTGAGCGTCTTTGTCCTCGTGCTGAATAAAATGACGTGTTCTTCAATCCACATGGTAACACAAAACTTCTTCAAACGTCACCACTAAACTCATTTTGAGGAACAGAATTTTGTAACCAAAGTCTTTCATACTAAAGTGTTCATGAAGATCTCCACTGTGCTAAAGGGAAGGCCTAAGCTGTTTCTTTGGTGTCTTGACTTATCGTCTTGGCAGAGCCAAAGGATTGGAAACAAAATTTGTACACAATGAATATATTAAAGGCTCAGTTGTTACAAAACTTGATCACAAACTTGTTTATTTGGAAAAGACTAATATTTAATCTTTGAATACCTGGTGGACATGGAAGCCTTTGTGTCATTCTGTTTCTGCCTCCGATTTAATGACCAGATGTGATCAAGCTGAAGATGGCTTTCATCACACTGCTTTCACCGGCTCATTGAAGCAGGAGTTAGAGGTCACAGTCATCACACACAGGGACCAACTCGAACGACAGCTTGAATAGAGATAGATGTGTACATGAAAGAGGTTTGACAGACCTCACTGTGACCCCAGTGGGCCAAACAAATACAGGTCAGACGTTAACCCATGACCAAAAGTGATATTTTTGATGAGGATGGTTTGAGTGTCTTTGTTTATCTATTGCTTATTGGAGCAGCAGAGTGTAATTAAAACAACAACAACTTGAAGTGTAATCAAACTTAACAAGTTTTTACCTTTTATAAAATTAAATCAGCATTTACAGTATTTTCCGCACTTTAAGGTGCACTTAAACTTTTCAAAACTGTCTTATTTATGGATTAATTCTGGTTAATTAATATGGATTAATTTTAACATGGCTAGAGCACCGGGCTGTGTTATTTTCCGTGTTGCTAACAAGGTTGGGAGTTACAGGTATTGTGATTACTCTAATTGGTTTAACGTGGAGTTTGTTACAGACAAGTTCTAGAGTTAATGTGAACGCAGTTAATAAAGTCTGACTGATTTATCTCTGACTCTTGTAGAAAATTTAGTGTCTACGGATCTCAATTGCTCCGATTTGTACTATTCATGATCTAAAATATTGTGTTTGCACAACTTAGAGTAATATCCAGTGTTAATTTTGTTGGGTACGTTTAAAGTGTCTGTACCACATGTGTCAAACGCAAGGCCCGCGAGAACATAAAAGTTTTTAAAGTAAAAGTTTTTAAATAAAAATAAAAATTGGTGTGTATTTATTCATATCTAGGGGGAATTGGACTTGAAATGTTGGATTGCAACTATACATTAGGACTTAAACACTGTCCATATTACCTAACCTGCCAGAATCCAATTTAAAAGGATTTATGCTAAAGTCACAACCAAACATATGTCTTCTATGCAACTGTAATTGTCATTTTAAAAAGATATAATAAATAAATGAACTAATATAATAAATGAAATAAACTATATCCATATAGATGATAATATATTACTTTTAGCACACTAAAGAAAGATTTTTTTTTTCATTCATGAATGCAAAGCTGAATCTGCATATTGTGCACAGAAAAGGAAAGCATCCAGACGATCACCGCAACCTCCATGAAGAAAATTTTGTCAGCCTCGGGGCAGTGCTGGCAGTGCAGACTCTTCTTGGAAGGGGCTGTTCCTCACTTTGTGACATAAAAATGTGGGAATCTGCTCATTTTTGTGGGCTGGGCAGGGTCTGATGCTCAGAGAGCAAGTTTTTAGAGGACTACTCAGAAATGTGTGAACGGATCAAAATACCAAACATTATAAAAGACTCAAAAACAAAAAAAAAAAATTGATTTAGCATGATATAGGTCCTATAATGCAATTTCATTATTTCAGATCAAGAAAAATGGCAGCATTTTGTTTATTGTTCCCAATCTGCTTTTTTAATTCTTATAGTTCATTTGGGCATTGTTGCAAATTTATAAGCAATACATAAATTTGACATATTATTAGACTCAGTAACACAAATACAGTGGTGGTTAAAAATTGTTGGTACCCCTCAGTTAAAGAAAGTCCACCATGCTCGATGAAATGACTCGAAACGTTCAAAAGTAACAATAAATTAACATTTATTAAAAATTAAATAATCAAAATCAGCCATTAATTTATAGTTGTTGATTAACAGAATGATTTAGGGAAACAAACTAATGAAACAGGCTTGGACAAAAATGATGATACCTCCACAAAAGAGTGAGAACTAATTGCTCAGGGGTTCATGATGAACTCAGGTATGTCCTTTAATTGACATCACACCTGTTTTCAAACCCATAATCAGTCAGTCTGTCTATTTAAAGGGAGGCAAATAGTCGGGTTGCTGTTTGGTGAAAATGTGTGGACCACACTGAACATGGACAACAGAAAGCGAATGAGAGAATTGTCCCAGGACATTAGAAACAGAATTACAGACAAACATTGTAAAGGTAAAGGCTATAAAACCATCTCTAAGCACCTTGAAGTTCCTGTGACGACAGTGGCGCATATTATTCAGAGGTTTAAGACCCAAGGGGACAGTAGCCAACCTCCCTGGACGTGGCCGGAAGAGGAAAACTGATGACAAATTGAGTTGACGGATAGTTCCAACTGTATCAAAGAGCCCAGAACAACTTCCAAACACATTAAAGGGGAACTCTTAGATCAAGGTACATCAGTGTCAGATCGCACCATTTGTCGTTGTTTGAGCCAGAGAGGACTTCATGGGAGAAGACTAAGGAGGACACCACTGTTGAAAGGAAATCATAAAAAACTAGACTGGGATTTGCAAAAATGCATGTTGACAAGCCACAAAGCTTCTGGAAAAATGTCCTTTGGACAGATGAAACAAAACTGGAGCTTTTTGGTAAGGCACATCAGCTCTATGTTCGTAGACTCAAAAATGAAGCATACAACGAAAAAAACGCTGTCCCTACTGTGCTGCATCTGTCACAGGGTGTCTTGAAGTTGTGAAAGATAAAATGAAATCTCAAGATTATCAAAGCATTCTGGATAGAAATGTTCTGCCTAGTGTCAGAAAGCTTGATCTCAGTCGCAGGTCATGGGTATTCCAACAGGACGACGATCCAAAACACACAGCCAAAAACACCCAAGAATGGCTAAAAGAAAAGCGTTGGACTATTCTGAAGTGGCCTTCTATGAGCCCAGATCTGAATCCCATCGAACATCTGTGGAAGGAGCTGAAACACACCATTTGGAGAAGACACCTGTCAAACCTGAGACAACTGGAGCAGTTTGCTCATGAGGAGAGGGCCAAAATACCTGTCGACAGGTGCAGAAGGCTCATTGACAAATACAGAAACCGTTTAATTGCAGTGATTGCCTCCAAAGGTTGTGCAACAAAATATTAATATTGGGGATTTTCATTTTTTTCCAGCCCTATTTCATTAGTTTTTTTTTAACATAATTCTGTTAATCAACGACTCAGAAGTAATGGCTGATTTTGATTATTTGATTTTCAATACATTTTAATTTATTGTTACTTTTGAACGTTTCAAGTAATTTCAGTAAGCATTGTGGACTTTCTTTAACTAAGGGGCACCAACAATTTTGTCCACCACTGTAAATTGGTGGTGCATCATTGATGCAAATGAACTAAAAACCTCAAAATAAACTTTGACATAAACACTGTTTTTGAATGAAATTTTTTAAAGATTAATACCTTATTTGGAATTACGACTTGGAGTTAAGTTAGCATTAATTGTGGACAATACAACAAAAAACATACAAATGTATCAAAATTAATACAGAAATATGAAATGCACTGATTAAAAAAAACCGAAAAATTAATGTAAAAGTTAGAAGAAAATAACTAACTGTAAGTACATGTAATTCATAACCATAACTAGAGATTTTTTCAATGATGCAAATTAGGTCACATCAGATTCATTAAATATGATTAGTAACTAAAATCCAGTAGAGTTTGATTTATTGCTTGAAATGGAGTGGGAAGAAGTGAACTTGTGTAACCCCACCCCCACTGTAATTTCTAAAATTAAAAGTACCGAATGATCAGGAATTGGATTTGGATCATGTTGTATTTTCGTTCCAGATTCGTCTAATTTACTTTAATTTCTGTTTGATATACAAATAGAAAGCTAGCCAACACCCTTAAACACTTTTAGGCCAGACATCAGCTCTTTCATACGCTATTAAGAAGTTAAGTGACAGTCTTAACATTCGTTCACTATTGCTTTGAGGGAATTACAGTAGCTGTCTGCTTTACAGTTATTACCTATTGATATTAAACTTACAGCCTAGCCACAGCATAAATAAAGACATTGGGTCTTAACTCCAAGTTGTAATTCCAAATAAGGTATTGATCTTTAACCCAGAAAAATCTCATTCAAAAACAATGTTTATGTCAAAGTTTATTTTGAGGTTTATAGTTCATTTGCATATGGCAGGTCTAAATCCATAGTTCTTTGAACAGTTTTGGGATATGTGTTTTTAATCTACAAAGTTACAGTAGCTCCCTCATTCTCCTCACTACATTAACTTCCCTTTCATCCTTAAAATATGTCCCCTTGTGCTTGGCACAGCACAGTGACTAGGGAAAAGGCTGTGTTTTGTTCTATGGGGGGATGGGGGTAAAGGAGCATGGGTGGAGGGTTGTTGCGAGTGTGGGGCAGCATGACAAACGGGCCGTGAGCGTCGAATTGGGAAGGACGCAGATGTCAAAGCTATGAATCTTAGAACGGCTGCATGCACCTCCTCTTTTCCTTCTCTGCAGTACCTTTAAAAAAAAGAAAAATCTCAGCCTTGCTTCATTTGTTTTTTTCCAGAGTTTTATGGACATTCAGTCAGTGTAGACTGATTATGCCTGACCAGAACTTCTTATTTCACCTGGTGCCCATATTTAATCACTGGGATCACTTACCAGACTAAAATAAACCTCTGATTTGATAGTTAAATCTATTGTTTCCATACAGGTAAGTATATGTTTAATTAAGGGTGTATTCAGACTACAAAAGTCCATTTGGCCAGCTTAGTGTGGTCTGGACCGAGTACTGATCCATGCGTTTTGTCTGTATTCAGAGTATTTTTCAGTTTCTGTTTCGAATCAAAGCTTGTAAACAAAACCACAGATCTAAAGATCTCTTCAGTCATTGGGCAGGAATTATGAGGGCGGGGCAAAGCAACAAGAGAAAGAACAATAAATGTCCTGCTTTTGACAACCTTTGTCAGAATAAAGTTTATATTTCACTGTAGCTGTAGCCGTTTGCTTCCCGGCTACGTGGCCATTTGGTCCAGTTGTTCCACTTACAGTACAGAGCCTACTTGAACAGAGGAAACTCAGTGAACCGCAGCTCAGTCTGATTGGAAACGAACCGAGACCACCTCAAAAGATGGATCCAAGAGCGGTTCCTGGTCCCATACCAGGGTCCGCTTAGTTGTAAATTAGTTCCGGATTATTGGGGGAAATGAACTCTGCTTCACTTTAAGAACCAAATGTGTCTAGTCTGAATACACCCTCAATTTATTGTCCTGTACCAAAAACACTTCTCAGCTTAACTTTGGTATGCCCTGCATGAATGGTTTATTCAGTTGAATAGTTTTTCCAAATTAATATTTTTTACATGTATGTGTTTTTAAAGTGCTTAAGAAGTTGATAGTTTTTCTGATAGATTTAAAACTGCACGATATTTCAGTGACCAGTCACGGTTCCCAAGCACTGCAGTAATGCTCCCTAAAAGTGCATAGAGAGGTGATAATAATTCTCCCTCAAGGGTGTTGTAGGAGGACACTTGGTTGTGGCTTTTTTCTTCAACAACAGTATTGTCTTTTATATCCATCCTCATATTAGGCACAATTTCCTATTTTGTTTAAACATTAGTCACGTGTACCGGTGTTGACTCGTACACATGCTGCAGGTTTTTTGGTTTTCCAGTCCCATGGAGGGTCACGGACTGCATCTTTAGGGGTGAACATTTTCGCTCCATGGGTTCACTGAGTGATCCATGACCTTGCTAGGGCAGGCTACCTGCAAGACCACAACAGGTTTTGCCCATTTTTCACCAGCAAACAAATTATGGTAACTATTCTGTTACACTTGTAATTTAAATAGATGTATGTGACGATTATGAGACTATGTGCAGTCTGCTTCATAACCATGGCTAAGAAAGTTAGGCAACTAAGTATTATGTGTACAGTTCCAAATGTCAAGTATCCAGTCCAAATTTCAATAAGTGGCTATTAATTGTTGGGGGGCCTTGATGTGTATCAGAAGTGGGGGCACTTGTTACTTTGATGTTGGAGACAGGACATGTCTCAAACTCCAACCTCTGTTGAAAGTTTTCTCCACTTTGACTAAGGGTGTATGGGAAAATCCTATGTATCCAGCTTTGCAAAAGTTCAGATGTTGTTTGTTTTCGTGGGCGAAATGTAGACACGCTGCCGAGGCCGGCTCTAGGTTGACGTCATGAAATGGGCGGCATCCACAAGGAGCTAAAGGTGGAGCCTCAGAGATCGAGTAGCTGTGAAAATAACTAATATTTCATTCTTTAGCATATACTGGGTTGAGTTTACTCTGAAAGGCTTAGAAAAGGCATGAAATAGGCCCTTCCCAATGTGTTCAGACTTTATAGACACAGCTGTTCAAAAACCATTTTAATTCTACACCTTAAGAAACACTATGAAATGAAACTTTCTGCTTAACTGGAAAGCAAAATGTGATTGATGCACTGTCATGAAAATTATGGAAAATTTTAGGGATTGTGCTTGGGTTGTATTTTTAACCCGGTATTTTTTGGGTGGTCTCCATTTTGGCCCCACCTTACATTTTAAAGGACCTGCTGCTGAAAGTTAGCTTTCACAAAGAATGGCACACTTTTAGGGGCCTAGTGGGATCCAAACCTCAGTGGGCTTGGACTGTTTTTACAGTAACAGGAGAACCAGCACAATACATGAGAGGGGATTTTCATTATATGTATATCCACTTACATACCCTCTTGAATGTATTCAGACCTCTGCTTTTAAACCTTACGGCCACATCTTTGCTAATGTTACTTCACAGTGGGAATATCAATGGCTTCAAGCATATCAAGTCTAGCCTAATCACCAAGCATATTAACCAGATCAGATTATTTGTCAAGGCATTAAGGCTCATGTTTAATGTTCATTTGAAAATATGGATAATTCATATGGTGGGAAGAGATATGAAAAATGAGCAACGCAGTGATCAGCCTTCAGAGCTTTCAGCAGTTTATCTGTAAACACAGTTTTTCAGGGACAAATAATACTCCTCTATCATCTGTGTCTGTTTTGTTTAAGGCTTTCACTTTATTAATAAAACAGAAAAAGCTATTTGGATTGCATGCCGTTGTGAATTAATATTCTAGCATAAAGCTTTAGTCTTGCATTAATATTACCATATTAAAGAGGTGTGTCAAAAATGTGTCATGGTAAATAAATATATTCTATGACCATCTCCTACGATCTATGAGGAAATCTGTTCCACATCTGTTTGACTTAACGCACATGTGTCAAACTCGAGGCCCGGGGGCCAAAGGTGGCCCGCCATGTCATTTTATGTGGCCTGCGAGAGCATAAAAGTTTTTGATTTCTTAAAATAAAAAATAAAAATTGGTATGTTTTTATTTATATCTAGGGGGAATCTGACTTTGAAATATTGGGTTGGGAAATACATTAGGACTTATACACTGTCCATATGACCTAACCTGACAGAATCAAATGTTGAAGAATTTATGCTAGAGTAACAAGCAAACGTATGTTTTCTATGCAACTGTAATTGTCACTTTAAATAATCATAATGAATATATAAGGAGTTATTTAACGTTAAGGAGTAGGAACGTTTATTTTTCATTACATTTAGTTACATGTATAAGTTATATCTGGCCCTTTGAGGACAGCCACTATGCTGAAGTAGCCCTCGGTGAAAATGAGTTTGACTACGAGGAAAGCTGTAGCAAGGACCGGTTTAATGTTGGACAGTATTTTCCGGTCTGTACGGGAAGGACCCATTGATAGCATATGAGAACTGGACCTATCGAGTTTGAAGTCACTCAGAAAATGATTTATTTTTAGCTCCAACCAAATGAAGTCATTTCCGTCACCATTTTTTCGCGATACAGATGGCGCCATGTTGGAGCCAGACTTGATTGGTACGAGTCAGTTAACATTACTATGCTAACCACGAAGGAGGACAACAGAGAAAATGTGGGTATTTCAGTAGTCACTTTGACAACTACTCATCAGAAAAAATATGATTAACCAGAACATATTGAAAACAGTTATCTGAAAAATACAATGAATAGTTGTTTATTTCTCAATAAAAGCTTATTTGAGCCAGTAGGCTATTTCCTATTTGGAACAGGGGAGGGGTCCCTTAGTATAGTTCTAAATTTTTTTAGCTTCCAGTTTCCTTAAACCTTTGAGGCTGAATTTTATCATTACCATCTGCAAAATTCCTGTAGATGCTCTAAGCTTTATTTGTTCATTGAGGAACCATTAAATTGCTATCTGGATTTTCCTGTAACCCATAACTGTCAAAGATTTCCCCGTAACCCATAAAAAATATCTAGCAATATAGCAATTCAACCTCCTCTGACAGATAAATCCAAAAAAAGGACTAAAAATACTACTAAAACTGATATTTTCTAAATATAATCATAAACGTTATTCCATCGTTGAACAGCTTTATTAGCAGCATCCTCGTAACATTAGACAGGCAGTTGCTGAATATTGTGCATTAATATTATGGTCTGTGGGAACAACTGTTGCACAAAATCCATAAATAGTAAAGACACAAAGAGCTACTCTGTTAAATGCAGATTTCTTCTTTCTTTGAAGATGTAGGTTATTCTGTTTCCTCTCTGGATCTTTTCTGTAAAAAGACCCTTTCCAAATGCATTTTTTCTTTTTTTGGTCAACTCTGCTAGCTTGGGGGTTTCAATTTACCGGTCAGAGCAGCCGCTTTGAAAAAGTAGCAGATGCATTTTCCACGCATAACCAAGTGACTTGACAAGCGTCTGGACTGATGTGGGGAGAATCCAGCAGTTTTCCAAAGAAATATTTCCTTCCTCCAGAAGCTGTTAATACATAACTATAAATGTAGGTCCTGTTTTTTATTTTTATTTTATTCTTTTTTATTTTGTGTTATTCGGTACCTACTGTCTCATAACTTTTATTTAAATAGACACCACAAAATGATGTTTTAGTTTTGAGTACAATGTACTGTCATACCTCAGAAACTAAATACAGTGTACTTTGTTTAAAGACCCACTCCAATAAAAATCCTCTTTTTTTGTGTTTTGAACATGTTCTTGTAGCATTTTTCTCATAATACAGGATCTAGATAACAGAATTTAAAATAAAACTGTGTTTCTGAGTATTTCCCGATTCAAATTGTGTTGGATCTGAAAACTGGATGCTTGAGAAAGTTTAGACCAATGGCGCAGTTACTGATTGGGTGTGAGGGGAGCGATGGGGAGAGGGAGGAGGCGGTGTTACTCTGAGCAAATAGTCCCACCCACTTACCAGAATTGTATCTCTAAAGAGCTATTGCCGCTGGGCATAAAATATATCTTAAAAATCAACACAGACTTTATGATTTTGAAAAAAACAACAACTGCATAATCATATTTAAATACCAGTGGGGACAATTTTACAAAAGAAAAGAATTTGATTGGCGCTAACATTTATAGAGCAACAAAAATAGCGAACAATATTGTAGCTATCCAGCTGTACAGTTTAGATCCAGATTCCAGCTCAGGCGAGGAAAACAAAGACATCTAAGGATCAAGGATCTATTTGTGGATGCATCAGAATTGTAGCAGAGCAGGGAGAGTTGGGCCCGCCCATTTCAGTTACTGCGTCTTTAATATTAGCTTTTTCAAGCGGCTGGTTTTTATCTGCTCTGGATCTATCACGATTTGTATATAGAAATACACAGAAAGGCAGTTTTAAACTTAAATTCTTTCTCTATGTCCTAAATCATTAGACAAATTCTACAAGAACATGTTAAAAACACCAAAAACACGATTTTCATTGGAGTGGGTCTTTAAGGTTTTAGTTAACTGAAGTAGTGCCCGCAAAGCTGAAATCAGAGCTAATGAAAGAAATGCAGAAATATATGTCCTTTATGTTTTGTTCCTATTTACTTACTGGCCTTTGGATAATTTTCAACACTGAGAGATTATAGCAACAAACTCTAAAAGAGAATGTGTTAGTGAAGAGTGATGGGTAAAAACGGCATATGGCTACTACCTTGGCTTTCAGGTAAAGTTGATTCAGGTAGTTTTGATACTCCAAAAAAAAAAAAAAAGTGCTCAAAGTACCTAAAAGACATTTTCTTAATCTTGGCTTCACCACTTTGTTAAAGCATTGCCATAAGATGCCATAAGGTTGTTTTTTTGTCAGTTGTCAGCCTATTTTTTTGTAACTGTCTTTTGATTATCAGGTAACAGAATATTCAAGTCACCAAATTTTTTTTGTACGGTACTCAAAAATTAATAACAATATTAGGTTTGCTGGAACCTGTCTGTTATCGACTATAGCCCAAGCAGTTTATTTATGTGAAATCTTGTTTATCAATAAACAAGATTGTGGAAATTATTCTAACAACTACTCCCTTGTCTGTTGTGAAAGAATTACAGAGTTGGCTATATTTGGGTAAATATCTCAGAAGTGCTTCAGTTTTTGAGGGGTTGATTGTCACTTTAGATTGGTGGATATGGATGCAAACGGCACATAAATAGGCTTTTCCCGCCTACAGGTAGAACTGAGAGAGCTGCTTGCATAAGCAGTGAATTGTCTTTTCAGATTAACTCTAAAAGCCCCTTTTCTCTAAAGAACACAAACCGTGTGATATTTTTACCATCTCTAAACATTCGTTTAACACAACCTATTTCTGTGCACAAAAAGCACATTTTTACTGTGAATTACTCATAGACACGGCATTAAACAACAGGAGTTTAACAGGTTGATTGCATTACCGAAGCCAAAACAGGCCATGTCAGTGTGCAGACTTTTGAGTAGGAAGTTTAGAAGTAGGACAAGATGGTCATCATAATACATTTTGTGCAAATGTGATGGATACCGTCATTACAGCGGCATTATGAAATTGATATAAAAGTCCACGCCCACAAGATGCTCAGCCATCCTCTGATTAAAGTTGCTGCCTATTTCATTATTTGATATTAAATAAGGTTCATCACTTTGACTAGACGCTTTTAGGACCAGCATCCCCCACCCTTTCCTCTAGTTATGATTAATGGTCTTTGGTTACATGATTTCACTCGGTGATTTGCACAGCCTTAGTTTTGCTCCAAACCTGTTTCACAAACAAAAATCATGTTCCATACTTGCTTTTTGCTTTATTTGCAGTCTTTAGCTAGGGAATGAGTTACTACCACAATTGGAGGTACTGGTCAAGGTGATGACAGCTTTCAGAAGGGAGAGAACACCACAGAAAGTGGCGTGGCAATGTATCTTATATTTTTGTCCATATTTCTGTTTATGCTTTATTCTTTGTATTTATGCTTGTAAGCAACACTTTAATAATTAAACTGAAGTAAAGCTTAAAAGAATCAAACTTAAAAGAATTATAGCAAATGGAATGACATGGTCATCTTTAGTGACATAACCAGCTGACGTTTTTAACTGGAAGGCCACAGCTGGTGGACTGATCACAATTTGGTACAAACAGGTCAAACATTCATTTACTTTAAGGGTGTAACTATTCATTGTAACAATGATTTGATTTGTATCAGAATTTGTGGTTGCCGATTGGATTCACAGTTGATCTTTGTTCATTTTGAATGATTCAATTGGATCTGATTTACTGACCTAAAATGGATTCAGGACATCTTTTGCCAAAACTTCAACCAGTGTGACTCAGAGATAAATACCTGGGTACTGAACAGTGCTGGTGAATTTTTCCAGATTCCTTATGTTTCTTCACTTGTTTGTGTACAAACAAGTAAACAAGAAAGAATGTCAAATCCATTCATATTTTAATTTCCTAAAGTTCAGCCCACTGTTGTTTTTCCACATCAAATAATCCAAAGGGAACCTTATTAGAACATTCTACCACACTGTATGGTCACGTCTTTGCTTAATTCCAAGTGTTTCTACACATTGGATGGGAATGAGGGATTGATCAATTTTTGCTAACATCACATGTGTGTTGTCCGCTGTCATGCACTTGGCCATTTTACTTTATAGTAAAATTAACCTACAGTACCAAAGGTTTTTTCCAATATCAATTGATTTATTTTCTAATGATGGGGTAGGTCGTTTTGATTAACAACTTTCCTCAGACAGATCGAACTGATTGGATCGAAGGAATCGATTCATCAATTAATTCAGTCGATTAATTGTT
Source organism: Oryzias latipes (assembly GCF_053564925.1). NCBI lineage: Eukaryota > Metazoa > Chordata > Actinopteri > Beloniformes > Adrianichthyidae > Oryzias > Oryzias latipes. The sequence goes on from NC_136239.1 coordinate 8,165,541, forward strand.
ACAACCCTAAGTTAATTTCATTAAAAGCTCATATAAATGATTGTCTACACCTGTTTTGAAATGTTTGCTTTAATCTTGCCGCTTTGTCCCCCAAAAATTATGTTGTGGTCAAATTTGAGCCTTTTGGTGACCTTTTAAGGTAAATGTTTCTTACCAAGCAGCATGTGCGACTGTTGGCGTCTCACACATTACAAAGATCTAACTGCACACTGGCATTCAGTGGGCAACTCCAGGCCTCAAGTACCAATGTTCTGACGCGTTTTCTTGATATCCTTTTTCTATTGATTTCCAGGATTAGGCATCACCAGACAGTCAGAAGAGGGAAGTGCAGTTTAGAAAATAAAACCAACGGTGATCCTTGTGGACCAATCATCCTGCAGAAGTCTTTCCCAGCTGTAAGATGTCTTGGGGCAGATGTGACACAGAAAAGATATTTAAATTAGCAGTCTGTGAATCCTATGGTTTCCCCACTGGTGGAGTTAAAAAGATGGCTTGGAGAGGAAAACTTGATCTTTGACCAAACAATTCCCCACATTCATCAGTCCCCATCTAAGTAGCATAAAGCAGATAAATAATATAATGGTTTTCTTATGTAAAGGCTGTGTCACACAGCCACTACGTACATTTTGCCCATGTTGCAGGAAGGAAAATTGGTCATACATGATTATACGTTGAAAAAGTGATAAAAGTTGTGGTCTGAAATTTTTACAGCTCTATCACGAATGAACCACGTTAAAACCACGGAAGCACACGTAAATCAATGTAGAGCATGAACCGTGTGCAATTGTTGCGTTGTTCATATGCAATTTGTCAGTGATTCCTGTGTCAAATACATTGTTTGAACGACATATGCGGCAGTATACACAATATAAAAGTCACACATCTGTAGTAAAAGTCCATTAGACATACGTGGAAAGGTCTGGGAAAGCCACAAATTTACGTACGCATCTCACAGTTGCGTAAGATTGACAATAATAATATACATAAAATACGTATAAACTGTGTAATTCTCAGCGGACCAAAAGATTTGAACAGCTCATAACCAAATTCACGCACAGACCCATCGGCTGAGCCCCTTCGATGGACATCTGCGCACATCGACGAATGCCGAACGCAAGAAACACTTATGAATAACTTATATCATGTTTCACAAAAGAGCAAAGTTTCATACATGAACAATGTGCAAAATGTTCATAGTAGCTGTGTGACATGGCCTTCAGCTCAGGTTTAAATGATTGGCAGTTGTTTATTTTTCAATGGAATATTAGTGAAAAAGTGTTTGCAGTGGAAAAGTTTCTGTTATTTTAAATTAAGGGGGGATTAAAACAGTCCGCTCTCACATGCATTACTCAAATGAGTGATGGTCATGAAATTCTTTTTTTTTTTTTTAAGTACAAGAAAAGAAAATTGTTCCCAAAAGTGTCGATTTTATTTTGTAACTCCTCTATCTGCGTGACAATCCTGTGTTCACACAGACTTGCTGTTTTATATCACTGTTGTTATTCATTATATTTGTAATAAAATGGAAACAAAACACGTCAGATAAACCAAAAAAGCACCCAGAAATCTCCTGTTTATGTTTCTCTCTACACAGTCTATCCAGACCTTTGTAACATCAGCCTGGCTGCAGTGGGAGACAAACACAAACACCACGACCGTGTTGCATTCTGGGATGACGTCTACGGCTTCAACATGTCGTGCATGAAGAAGGCAGCATTACCAGAGGCTTTGGTGGAAGTGGTGAAGATGGACACTGTCATCTCTGAGCCAACAGTCATACAGGTGAAGCTTTACTCGGAAATGCTAAAAACGATGCATCAAATCACCTGGGGGCAGGATATTAAGCCTTTTTACACTTGGAAAGAGGCTCAGAGGTTGTTAGGGAAGACATGCTGGGTGATGTGTGTAACATGTACGGTTATTTGAAGGAAACTCTTATTTTAACTGTCTGCAGGTAGAATGGTTTACAGAGAAACGTTTTTTTCTTCATGTTCCTCACAAACTTGGATTTCGCAGAAAGTTCGTACACGTTTGATTGTTTCAGTTAACCTCTTTGTTAAGTAGTATGCCCTCCACATGTCTGAGTATGTGATGAATGAGGGTGGAACTTGATTTAATGGGATTTGAATCCTCTAATCAATAGTTTCTTTCCTTCAGAGACAAATAGGACAACTCTGCCTGAATTACAAGGATTCTCGTCTATTGCCTCCCATTGATACGATCCAATAACATTCCAGTAAGGCTGGCTGTAGTTCTGGAAAATTGAGATTTTAACAGAAATTAACCTGTTTAATTAATAAAGCAGGGATTAAAGCCAAATAAAAGAGGACCTTCTTTTATTTTTCTGTTTTTTGTGAAAGTTATAACTACATTTCAAAAAGAGGTTATTAAGGATGTTAAGATTGCAAGTGTTAAATAAATACGTAATTATTTGGTTTAAATAATTATCCTTTTTGTGCAATTTGCAGGAATATAATCATTTACGTTACATTCCTTTAATCCTTGTGCTATCTTAGATGACCCCACCCTTACATTGACGTGTTCTCCCTACAATGACAAAGGTGGATAAAGGTGGAAAGATTTCATGTAATCCATGGACACCAGTGAAGATCACAAATCATTGAAGAAAAATGGTCCAGAGCACTGTCTAGCCGCGGGTCTAGATAACCCAACTCCCAATGTTAAAGTGCCTAGGATAGCACAAGGGTTACTGGATATATAGTAAGGCAAAAAAGTGTTTTTCAATCACTGATTCTGGAAGTTGTCCCTATAATGTTCATCATGGGTGCATTTCAACTTTGACAGACAGACTGTAAAAAAAAAAAAAAAAACAGGAAATCACACTGTAGGATTTATTTTGTCTTCTTTTTAGAATTTATTTGCATAATGGTGCTGAAAAGAAGTATTTTGTCAATAACAAAACTTCACCCTTTGTAATATACTGTATTTTCTACTGTTGGCAACTGCCCTGTAGTGCAGAAAATTGGTACAGATAACTGCAGATAATTCTCAGAATCTGTCACTACAGAATACACTACATTACCAAAAGTATTGGCTCACCTGCCTTGACTCACATATGAACTGAAGGGCCATTTCATTCCTAACCCATAGAGCTCAGTTTGATATTGGTCCACTTTTTGCATCTATTACAGCTTCAAATATTCTAGGAAAGCTGTCCACAAGGTTGAGGAGTGTGTTTATAGGAATTTTTGAAGATTCTTCCAAAAGCACATTGGTGAGGTCTCACACACACACACACACACACACACACACACACACACTGATGTTGGTGGAGAAGGGCTGGCTCTCTGTCTGCGCTCTAATTCATCCTAAAGTTGTTCTATCAGGTTCAGGTCAGGACTCTGTGCAGGCCTGTCATGTTCATCCACTCCAGACTCTGTCATCCATGTCTTTATGGACCTTGCTTTGGTCACTGGTGCACAGTTCTATTGGAAGAGGAAGGGGCCCACTCTCAACTGTTCCAAGAAGATTGGGAGCTTGGAATTGTCCAAAATGTTTTGGTATCCTGAAGCATTCAGAGTTCCTTTCACTGGAACTAAGGGGCCAAGCTCGAGTCCTGAAAACAACCCCACACCATAATTCCTCCACCACCAAATGTCACACTCGGCTCAATGCTCAATCTACCGTTTTCCTGGCAAGCTTCAAATGCGGACTTGTTCATCGGGTTGCCAGATGGAAAAGCGGGATTCATTACTCCAGAGAAGGCGTCTCCACTGCTCCAGAGTCCAGTGCTTTACACCACTGTGTCCCACGCTTTGCATTGCACTTGGTGATGTGTGTCTTGCATGCAGCTGGAAACCCATTCCACAAAGCTCTCTGCGTGCTGTGCTTGTGCTAATCTGAAGGTCACATGAAGTTTGGGGTTCTGTAGGAATTGACTGTGCAGAAAGTCAGTGACCTCTTTGCACTATGCGCTTCAGCATCTGCTGACCCCTCTCCTTCAGTTAAAGTGGTCTAACACTTGGTGGCTGAGATGTTGTTGTTCCCAAACTCTTCCATTTTGTTGTGATTGAGCGGACAGTTGACTATGGAATATTTAGGAGCCAGGAAACGGTCTGCATGCCTAAGGGCTTGATTTTATACACCTGTGGCCAGACCAAGTGATTAGGACACCTGATTCTGATTTTTTGAAGGGGTGAGCCAATACTTTTGGTAATATAGTGTGCTTGTAGCCCCACAGAAAACTGGCAGAGATAATGAGTCTTTTGGAGTTTGAGTTTGATTGAGTTTGATTTTATTTATGTGTCATACACTAATGTGCCCAGCCCGCATGGGCTTATATGACACTAGAAGACAAAATACAGAAAAAATGCAGAAAAACATTTCTTTTCTATTACCTCATACAAACAAAGTCAGTGTTTTTCATACAAAGGACAATAAAACAAAAACTGAAATTCATTCTCCACCACTTGCAGATCACAGACCTCACAGTCTTTCCTCCTCTGGAACGCCTTTAAAGCGCCCTACTCCCACCTGTAGGGAGAGAACTCCTGCTCTGAGTTGAGCACATAAGGATCTTTGTCCTATTTTTAAGTTGTACATAACATATGGCTGAGTAGAAAAATTGTCCTTAATTTCCAAATAAATTCATAATTTCGGTTTTTGAAGCAGTTTCATAATCTTTTTCATAATAATCAACTAAAGTTTCTTAAACATTAACTATCTTACATTTCAGACAATTAAAAAATAATCTTTTGGAAATATATGTGACCATTTATCCAAAAGGCACAGACTGACATGTGGGGTGCCTCAAAGTCCTGTCCTAGGCCCCACACTCTTTAATATTGACATTCAACCACATTGTGATGTAATCAAGTGGCTCTTGGAGGCTTGGAGTTTCCCCCATTTGTACCACTAAGCACAACACTACTTGTTATAGCTGCACTTTTTAACAATGGCTGTAGATGGTTTGAACTAAATTTATTTAAATTTATATGAAATTTTTATATATTGTTCTTGTTTTATGCACTACTCTGAACTCAATTCCTAAGACCCAAAATAAGGAGCACAAACTGGTTTAAAATGTTGAGTGAAAGTTACAGCATTTTTTAAAGTTTTATTGGCTTATTTGTTAAATTATTTATTTATCAACAATTTCAAAGCAATTTTTGGGTTGACCTAGTTTTGTCAGATTCAAGTTATTTTAGTTACGATTATAGATTTTTCTTCATTAACAGAGGCTTCCAAAAACTTTTCTCTGTGGGTATGCAAAGTTTGGCCATAGTTAATTTCTGCATTGGTATTTCAATTTAAACATGATTTGTTTTTGTCTTTTTTTTCCCTCCAGACAATTGACTGTAACAGAGTGTGCCTGTCAGAGCTGGAGTTTACAACAGATTTCTGCCTGAGGATGACCAAAACCACAGTCTGCACGGTAAGAAGGACATTTATATACCCACGTAAATAAAAGCATCGCTTAGTGAGTAACACTGCAGGCCCTCGGTAAAGACTTTCATAACTTTACTAAGGCTGCATTCATACTGGAAATGTTTGGTTCTTAAAGTGATTCAGATTTTGTTTCTTCCGATAATCTGGAACAAATTTTCAGTCTGAATACACTCAAGTGGAACCTGGTCTGAGACCAGGAGCCTCTCTTGGACCCATCCTTGGAGGTGGTCTCAGTTCGTCTCCAATCAGACTGAGCTTTGGTTGACTTTGAGATTCCTCAGTCTGAATAAAATCCGTTCTCTGAGTGGAACAACTGGACTAAAACGCGGCACACGCTGTTGTGACGTCATCCTAAAAGCTATCTTGTAGTTAACAGAATTCTCTCAAAACAATGAAGTTGTATTTTTAAGTCAACCCTCATGTTTTTAGCTGTCTAGTAAAAAAACTCCAACAAATTCTCAAGTCCAAGTCTTCATCTGTGGTTCTTGAGTCACAGATCAGGATGATTATGTGATTGTGTTAGAGACCCCAATACTCTTGAGCGTTTCCTGTGTTCTTTTAATTAGGAACATGTAGTTTTTAGCTGAAATCAAACAACCTGTGTCGTTTTCTAGGACATAGTCATAGCGGCAGGAATTCATTAGAAATTCCCTTCTGAGTTGTGGGCACGACCATCGGCATAGAGCAACCCCTCTGCGCCCCTTTTCCTTTTCTTTTGCTGAGAGTTTACGCATTTTCCTGCTAGCCTCACAGCCCCAACTCAACATTAGTGGTGCAACCAAAATGTCGAGCGATATTGGAGCTACAGTACAGACCAAAAGTTTGGACACACCTTCTCATTCAAAGAGTTTTCTTTATTTTCATGACTATGAAAATTTTAGATTCACACTGAAGGCATCAAAACTGTGAATCAACACTTGTGGAATTATATACATAACAAAAAAGTGTGAAACAACTGAAAATATGTCATATTGTAGGTTCTTCAAAGTAGCCACCTTTTTATTTGATTACTGCTTTGCACACTCTTGGCATTCTCTTGATGAGCTTCAAGAGGTAGTCTCCTTCAAGACTGTTGGAAGACCATTTCAGGTGCTTCCTCTTGAAGCTCATCAAGAGAATGCCAAGAGTGTGCAAAGCAGTAATCAAATAAAAAGGTGGCTACTATGAAGAACCTAGAATATGACATTTTGCAGTAGTTGTTTCACACTTCTTTGTTATGTATATAATTCCACATGAATTAATTCATACTTTTGATGCCTTCAGTATGAATCTACAATTTTCATAGTCATGAAAATAAAGAAAACTCTTTGAATGGGAAGGTGTGTCAAAACTTTAGGTCTGTAATGTATATCAGCTGTACATAGTTTTGAGTCAGATACCAGCTCAGATGAGAAAAACAATGACGGTCATGGATCTAGTCAATTACAATGCTTCACAACAGAGTGAAATGTGGCCTGCGAATATAATCTTTTTCAAGCAGCATTTTTTTTGTCTGCTCCTGATTCACAACAATTTGAATAAAGAAATACTCAGAAATGCAATTTTTAGCGTGATTTTTTTAAGTATGTCCTTCATCATGAGAAAAATGCCATAAAAACATGTTAAGAACACAATTCATCAGAGTGGGTCTTTAACAAATCCAAAGTCAAGTCCAAATTAAGGAAAATTTCTACTTTAGGATTTTTAGGAGAGTATAAATACTAACACAAGGAGTGCAGATGACAAAGCATGACTCAGTTGCATGTTGCATAACTCAGATACCTTTTTTTTTCTAGATTTAAATTTATTTTCTAATTTTAACCAAAGCCCTCAAATGCATTATTGAGCTGTGAATCCTGACCAAGTGTCATTTCCGTGCCCTAAAACACAGACTAGTTCAGGAATCAGATAGGCTGTTGGCATCTCTACTCCCTTCGTGTGGCCTTTCCACAGTATCTGAACTACTTGCCCAACTATAGCAATGACCCTTGGACCCTCTGATCTGTTTTGTGTGAAGTGATCTGTCTGTGGCAAAGCCTCTTGTGCTGTGCTGCAGTGTTTGCACCACTCTGTCTTCTGTATTGGTTTAATGGATAATCAATACGTAGTTATTATCTGGCTTGTGCTTTCTGGGTAAGGTTGCTGGATATAATGGGATTTGTAAACATCCTCTCATTTTTCCTGTCTTCTCTGCTCTGTAATTGAAAACATCCAATTTCTATTTGGAGCATGTCAGTTCTGTCCACCGGAGTGCTCTGTTGCAAAATAACTGATGGCATCAGACAGTACAGAGACATACTCTATGACTTCTTGGTTTAGCTATTTCCTCTTGATTTATAACAATTTTTAGGGTATTACTAAAATAACCCTCAAACTTGTGAATATGCGATGAAAGCTGTGTTGCGTGCACAAAGTTGCACATGGGTATAACATTTAGTACTCCAGCTTTTCCAGATGGGGTTGAGCAGTATTTCAATAAAGATACTGATCTGTGGTCAGTATTGGCTGTAGCTGCTCAGCAGCAGTTAAGGGATAAATGTGTGAAGGGTAAACTGCTGCTGGACCAGTGCTCGGGGATTGTGAGAGGGAGCTGCTGGCTCTCTTTTCCTGTGATTGAGCGCCTGCTTTTGTTCTCCTGTCGACAGTCCATTCATCAGCTCAGCCTGCCTAACCTTGCATTAAATGAACAGCACAACCCATGCGTCTGTGCCGATCCTGCACGAGGCAAATCCTCTTTTTTTTTTCTTTTTTATATCCCACTCCTCTGTCCCAAATGCCTCGTGTTCTGTGCCTTTTTTTTTTTTTTTTTTTTTTACAAGGCCTGAATTCAGGCCTACAGTTGCAACACTATTTTCATTAAAGCTTCCATTTTCACATCCTCTTTTTTTTTCTTACTTCTATCATTTTAATATGATCAATTACTTGACCGGTCAGTAACCAAAAAAAAAAACCCTCATTATTTTATAAAGGCTTCAGATATGTATGTGGATAGCACAGCACAAGAGAATACGTTTCTGTCTGTAATTAATTTTAACAGTGCCGTCTCACTCCTGCTGATGTAGCTACTGTAGTGCTACAGAGCGAAAAAAATCTCTGGGCAATCCATCTTTAACCTACTTTCCATCAAATTTAAATTATCTGTCTGAAGAGTTGGCCTTCTGCTTTGACACGGCAGTCACTCGTCAACTTCAAGGACGCTTTTTACTGCATTAAAAAGGGAATTGTTAATGGAAAATATGTTAAGGAGAAAGGTAGCATCCTGCAAAATGTCTTTTCCATGTAGCTATTTAAAAACAGTCAACAATTTAATGTGGTTGTAGAGAGTAAAGTGAAAGGCCTTCTATGTCTCGTAAATAAAAGTCTTAACATTCCTTATCTGTTTAAACGGAAAACAGTGAACAGATTGTTGTTTAATGGAAACAGTCGTTTATTGAAGAGGTTGCCTTACACACAGGTGCGGCGTGTAGCACCAGTATATGTTTTTCATTTGCAGTGTTGTGTAACTTACTTCCAAACTGTTATACAGATTGTTATTAATCTGTCACTTACTTTACAGTATTAGTTTCTTAGAATTATTATCTATTACATGAGTTCTTTTTTATTTTAAAGTTACTTTCTTTATAATACACACAAAAGTACACCATAATAACACATTTTGGATGTTTTTAAAAAGTCGCTGGGTTTTGAGATTTTTTTTAAAGTATTTTTAATATTAAGCTTGTTTTTTAAAAGAGAAATTCTTGATTTTAATGATAGATGCACCTTTCAGTCATTTTAAATTAGTTGTAATTTCTTAATGAGCAAATGATGCACTTTCTTTTTTGTTAGTGGTAAACTATTTTAATGTTTTTTTGGTATGTGACTAAATAACTGAAAAACAAATACTGAATAATGCATCATTAATTAGTTCAAATTAACCACTGGGAAATTCTTGTTTTTAAATAATTGATTCCCGGCCCTAAAACCACTTTACATTTGCAGTCACAAATCTAGCTAGTGAGCTAGCTAGCTCACTAGCTAGATTTGTTTTATTGACATTTTTGCAAACATTTGTTGTTTGAAACTGAGGTGAGCTGAAATGGTAAAACTACATTTACACAAATCAGTTTAACAGAAAACCTTCTCTCTTTTTCATCAAGTATAACTAAGTATAAAATGGATGTTTGGCTCTAATTTGGCTGTCTCTGCCAGTTGCAGCTTCAGCTAATTAATAAGAAGATTACTTACATTTCACATCATGGTCCTAATAATTTTCTAATAGCTCTTGAAAGTTTTAAGTTGCATCTCTACCTCCCTCAGTGACACACAAAACAAAATATATATATATATATATATATATATATATATATATATATATATATATATATATATATATATATATATATATATATATATATATATATATATATATATATATATATATATATATATATATATATATATATATATAGGGTCCAGAGTGTAAAAAAATAGGATAGTGAATACACTTTGAAAGTTGAAATGCAAAGTCAACACAGTCAAACTACTATCCTTTTAAAAGCAGCTGACTTGATAAATCAAAGTAAAAGTAGCCTAATAAGATCAATATGTATACAACATCAAATATCTGTATAACACATAGCAGAGTCAAATGCAATAGTTTATAAATATGACAAAGAATACAGTACTGCCATAGTTAGTAAAGCTTTTGGCCATAATCTGTTTATTGCCAAAAAGTTGATTTGGATTAAAAACATTGCAAGCAAGATATTTTAAGAAAATGAAACCATAAAACATAAAACAAGTTTTTTTTTTACATGTTTTTGATCATCCTTTTTTTATATCTGTTCTGTCTTTCAAACTACTGAAGAAAATGTCAGTAGTTAAATTGGCCAATCAGATGCCTCAATAAAAGTATGTGGTCTCACGTTGAACGTTCTAAACTTTTAATTTGCAGACTTCATGTAGTCCGCTTTCAAGTGGTAGGGGTGTGGCCTTCTGACAAGCTCACTCCTGATTGGTGAGAGTGGTTGCCATAGAAATGTTTTCCTCAAACTGACTTGATCCAATCACTGCTTACTGACAATGCCTGGGTCCAACTTGGCAGCGTTTGTATTGCTAGAAAATGGCAACTGAATTGAAACTCCTTTGGTCCAGTTCTCACATACAACCAATGGTTACCACGGAAAAACAGCAGCATTATTGTTGGGCCTGTTGGTCTGGGATGTTGCAGCAACAATTTTTTAGCATAAATAGAGCCCAGCTTTCTTTGTTATTCACTGTGGCTGTTTGCCTAGCTCTTTTGTTGTGTTTGCATTACTGGTGAAACATACAAATACTCTGGCATTCATAGGTGTTAAGCGGGTGATTACCGGTAAGTGGGTGATTTTACTTTTGACAGATTTTCTCACAAGGTCTACCCAATGGTAAGCAAAACATTTTAATGTAAATCTAATTTGCCAACAATTTGTCACAATAACATTTTATTCTAAAATAAAATGCATTTAAAGTTGTGATGTCATGATTTGCCCGCAATTTCTTATTCTGCACTTATAGTGTTTTTGCTTTGTGCTTAATCAGTAGTTTGCCACGAAATGACACTGCTAAAAATTACAACAATAAGCTGCACAGTTTTACTCAGGGCTCCACTGACTTCCACTTCAGTTATTTTTAGATCAGAACATATTGGGTGGGGAACACCACCTGGAGGTATGCTGCACCCAAACCAGATACATGCTAGATCCAAGCATTTGTGAGGGCTGGAAACAGTTGAAAGGAGATCTATGGGGAAATTTACACCATCTTGATCTTGAGGTGTTCGTGCTTGAAGCTTCCACGCTTGGGTAAACCCCATCAAAAGTGCATTAGCCCGCTATTCTTCTGCCCCTTCCCTCCCACAACCCCAGTACCTCCTCCCCTTTCCCTCCACTTGACTCCCCTTGTATGTAACCTCCCCCTCCAGAGTCGTATAATAGTATCTGGCCGGGCCATGCAGCTTGCTGACACAGAGTCGGGTGAAAAGGGAGCAATGATGAATTGCTCCCTGTTGGTGTTATCCATGATGATAATTATTAATTTTCCCCCTCGTTCTTCCCAAAGAATGGAGACCAGAGAGTTGCAGTGTTGTGGAGACTCCTCCATAGGCTGACAAGAAACCCACAGTCATCACTTATAACAGACATATCCAGGGCCTAAGGCTAAACACTGAAAATGGAAAGCAGTCATTCAGTTTTTTCATGTTTTGGTTGTGAGGTTTAATGTTTTTTTTATAGATTATCATGCATTATCCTATTCTTTAACTTCCACCCAAGTTTATTCTAGTTATATTAATATTAATATTTAACTGGGTAGGTAAGAAACTCGAATAATTGTTCCAAAGATGTGGGAAAAGAAACGTAACGGGTCAAAATCATAAATTTAAAATTTGTAACAGATTTCAATATATTTAAATTATTTAATTTCAGGCCAAAATGTAAATTTCTAACTACATTTCTTAGCACTTTAAACATAACAATGTAGCAATGAAGAAAGAAATAAGAAAGAGTAAGTCATATCCAAGTCGAACTTAATTAACCTCAAGATAAAATACACCCCTGATGAGTGGAGTAAAGCTAGAGAGGAGATTGTGCATTGTGGAAAAAATAACCAATGAAATGCAGGTAATGTTGAACAGGTGGTGGGAAAACTAAAAGGACTAAAGACATTTTTATTAGATTAAAGGATCAAGACATGAGAAGCATCTTATAATGTGTCAGGTTTCACTACCCATTTCTTATTTATCCTAAGTAGATCACTAATACGTGGCCAGAATGGGACACTGATCACTATCAGGGCATAGTCAGCACCAGGCAAACTGTACCAATCCGTATGTTTGACAATGAAATATAGTCTGTTTGTCCTGTGTTCCCGTGTCTCCGTTGGTCTACGCTAGGGCATGATTAAGCAAATTGTGTCATGTTCAAGCTACACCCTTTGCTGCTTACATTTGCTCAAGATATCTCGGTGTAAAATCACACAAATCAAAGGGCAAACCAGATTTTGTTCAACAAAAAAGAAAATAGTAGAACATCTAAAATAATCAGAAATTAACGCACAACGTGAAACCCTGAACCGTCCGATGTGAAGCAGGGGACAGTTGCTTCTGCAAAGTGCGTTGATGCTGATACCATGGTCACCTATAAAAGAAAGAAATATTCAACCAGTTTTTAATACTTTATTCTTGTTATTTTTTTTGGTTTGGATCGCTTTTTTCACCAAAAAACGGACTACTTGTGTTGTGGTGCAGCGCCGCTCCGACCTCCGACGCCAACTCCGATCTCGACTGCAGCGGCAAAGGAAAGTGATATATATGCAGATCGTCATGATGGGTTGAATAAAGCATCAGTTCAGAGAGAAAGTTCACCTCTTACCGCTTGTTTTTGTCCAGATGATGAAACAAAAGTTTGTTTTAAAGAAGCCGGCGCAGTGATACAAAACATTTAAGCTAGGTGACCGGAACTTCTTTTTTCCCCGTGCGGTTATCCTGTTGTATATCACTTTTTAACGCACACCCAGCAGTCAATCAGAATCGAGTATTCACCCGGACCATGGTATAATTATATATGTACACCGGTATATAAAACCTTGAAACAAAAGGTTGTTTTAAAGAAGCCAGCGCAGTGATACAGAACATTTAATCTATGTGACCAGAACTTCTTTTTTACGTATGCGGTTATCCCTAGCCGCGGTTACATGTGCAAAATATCTTGATCGGATTAGAATTCAACCATGTACATGGGCCCAGAAAACCTTTTTCCGATTATAACACACGTTTACATGCGCCACACTTTTGGTCGGAATAAATCATTTGGACATGCGCAGTACTCTCTAAAACTGTGTTTTTCAACCTTTTTTAAGCCAAGGCACACTTTATCCTTGACTAAAATCCTGTGGCACTCCGGCGTCCAAAAATTGAAGGAGAAACTCATAGTCTGTATTGATCTACATGCATTTTTGTGATAATTTCGGCAGAAAAAGCTGGAAGTTGCACCTGTTTTTTCTAAAAGATGTAATAAAAGTTGAGTTAGTTTTCCGTAATAATTTTCACCTAAATTATTTGTAATTTTACCCTGCTATTTGTTTTTTTCCCTCCAGTTTAATAACATGCAATTTTATGTAACCTCACAAAAAATCCAATATATTCTTTCTAAATAATGATTTATTTTTTAAATAATTTTTTAGATGTCAGTGCAAAGGCAACTGTAATTTATGAGCAAATATATGATCACAATATGTTTGATAAAATTTACACAAAAAAATAACATTTGTTTTCTGTAGCTGTACAAAAAGTGAACATGTTGAAGTTTGATCAGTTTTTCTCTTGTCTTAATCAAAAATGAAGTCTTTAACAAAAATGTTTTGTTTCTTTTTGGATGATTACATGGTTTCAATTTAGTTTAATTGTGTTTGTTGGCCACTTCACCTTAATCCTGTTTCTTAAATGTTGTTATTACTTCCTCTTAAATTTAACATATAAAATAATCCAGACCTTATTAGAAAAGTGTTTCAGTTAGAAAGATGACTTGGACCATGTTGATGTTTGGCTGTTACTAAACACAAACCTTGAAGGAGAACTAAACTGTTGACCTCTGATTTTATCAAGACGATTTAAAAACTATTTGTGTGTATTTGTGTGTATTTGTTTCAAGACGTTTAACAGGGAATACTCATTTTACGCTGAGAGGCTGTCACTTTAAAACTTTGCAAAAACTGCCACAGATTGCAGACAGACTCGCTTCTCTGAGCTTCATTGTTTTGTTCACTTGTTCCACGGTCTGACACCGGATTCTGTGGAAAGCTACACCGCTAAAGACGATTGGATTTTTGTTGGAACTGAGAGACTTTACGAGCTAAATCGGAACAAGGAAGTGAAGACTTTAACCACTTCTGATTGGTCAGACTGATGACGTATGATTAATCATCCAAGAATGATTGGTGGGGATAGTTAAAGGGGCGGCGGGTAATTTCCCACGGTACACCTGACCATATCTCACAGCACAATTGACCATCTCCCACAGCACACTGGTTGAAAAACACTGCTCTAAAATACCAGAAGAGGAAATGAGTTCTACTGTAAACAAGATATAATCACTTATCTATGTGGCAGCTCTGTAATATACAAGATATTCTTCTAAACGTGCTTTTACTATTGTTATGGTTATTTTGAAGCGCCTGTTTTGCTCATCATCTTTTTTTATTTGTGTGGTTAGTGCTTTTTTTTGTGGCAGAACAGAGCTGGAAGAAGGGTTAGGAGAAGGCTAACACGCGCTAACAACATTTAGCCTTGGATGAACATAAAATCCATGCGGGAAATGCCACAATCTGCATCTTGTAAATATGTGGGAATAACATCAGGCTTTATTTTGTCGGACACAACTGGAAACACAAATCCACGTTGATTGTTTGAACGGTTTCTAAGGACTGAGCAGCATTTCTGCTTTGAAAAGCTGGGTGAGCTGCCGGACTCTCCTGAGTCAACAAAGCCCGGCTGCTGTGCACACAGACACGGTTACTCGCGCGGAGCAGCCGGTCGGTCCTTATTGCGCTCCAAAGCTTTCTCTGGAGCAGCGCACCGTCTATGCGTGACGTAAAACCAGAGCAGTAGTGACACACGATCGGAATGAACTATCGGCATAACCCACCTATCTCGATCGGAAAGAAATTTTGATCTGAACGAGTCTGATCAGGGCAGACTGTTCCGAACGGTGTATTTACATGACACATTTTTCTTCCAATCAGGCATTTATTCCTATTACTTTTGTTTATGTAAACACAGCTACAGTGCGTTAACACCTTTTAATGCACACCCAGCAGCCAATCTGAATCGAGTATTCACCCGGACCATCATATAATTCTTTTTTAAGAAGCTCTTCTATCATCCACTTGTTCTCTGTATTAATTACACCTGTTTGAACTGGTTATCTGTATAAAAACACGTGTCAATACCCTTAAACAGTCTGACTGCAACCTCTTCACCATGACCAAAGAGCTGCCAAAAGACACCAGGGGCAAGATTGTAGACCTGAACAAGAGTGGAATGGACCAATCTAAGATAAGCAAGCACCTGAAAGAGAAGCGATCAACGGTTGTACCAACTATTGAAAAATGGAAGAAATACAAGATTACTGACAATCTCCCCCCACCTGAAGCTCCATAAAATATCTAACCTGGTGTTGCCCAAAGGATCTTAAGAATGGTGAGGAAGCGGCCCAGAACCCTACAGGAGCAAATAGTAAATGAGCTGAAGAGAGCTGGGACCACAGTAACAAAGTTTCATATTAGTCACATACAACGTTGCCATGGATTCAAATCCTGTAGAGCTTCAAAGCCCCCCTGCTTAAGGCAGCACATGATAAGATCTGTCTAAAGTTCTCCAGAGACCATCTGGATGATCCAGAGAAGGGGTGAAAGTATGTCATGTGGTCAGATGAGACAAAAATAGAATTCTTTGGTATAACCCCCACTCTCTGTGTTTGGAGGCTAGTTCAATTTCAAGAATACCATACCCACTGTGAAACATTTGGGTGGAAACATTAAGCTCTAGGCTGCTTTTCTGTAAAGGGGACAAGAACACTGATCTGTATTAAGGAATGGATGAATGGGGCCATGAATGGTAAGATTTTGGGCAAAAATCTCCTTCCATTAGTGAGATCATTGAGGATGAAACATGGCTGGACCTTTCAGCATGACATTGATTAAAAAAACACACACACATTTCAAGGTTCTTAAGTTGCCTAGCTAGTCTCCAGACCTCCATTTTATAGAGAATACCTGGAGGGGTGAAAGCCTGTGTTGAGCAGCAACAGCTATAAAACATCAAAGCTCTTGAGAAGATCTGCATGGGAGAATGGACCAAAAAAGCAGCTACATTGTATTGAAGCATGACCAAAAGGAAATGTTTAACCTCTTTCATGGCCAACCAAGGTTACAGTACAAAGGTGAACTTTAGTTATTGACCAAATCATTATTTTTTGCACCATCATGCAAATATTTTTTTAGAAAACAAACAATGTGATATCCTGGATTCTATTTTTACATTTTGTCTCTCACAGTTGAAGTGTACCTATGATGAATATTAAAGACCTCTGATCTTTTTAAGTAAGACAAACTGCAGAATCGGTGACTGTCAAATACTTTTTTGCCCCACTGTAAGTTTAATTCTATAGTCCAATAATTTACAACCCATATTGCAAAAGTTGCATAACAGAGAAGTGACTATCAATCTCGCTTATGGGCCAATGTAATCATCAAGACACACTGGGGATGATCTCCATCTCTGCCTACGAGAGGTGAATCTGCTCCGTCTGATGAGTAATTATGGCTAATTTCCCAATTACCTCTGTACTGAGCTTCTCTGTAGTGTTCATTAAAAGCCATAATTGCATTGGGTTCACATGCTCTTTTATCTACTTTGGGTTCTTTTCTGGCAGTTACGCTGAGAGCTTGTGGTGCTGGCCCTGCCTGTCTCAGTCAATAAAGGCTGATTGAAGACTTGGTGTAGAGTGTATTAAACACAGCTTCGGATGGCAATGTAATTATCAAGATTACATGCTTGTCCTCTGTTTTTTGTAGGCCTATGTGGAGTAGATGGAGATTTTTTAAAGGGGATTTTGGGTCAAATTTAAAGAAGAAGTTGGCAATACTATTGTTTTATATTGACCACTTATTTTGTTACAGCTTCCCCGCTTGTTGTAATGCTATTTCATTCTTCTGGATCTCTCTTTTCTGTTTTCTCTTTTAAAGTACTTTCATTCCTTCTGCCTTCTCTTAATTTCATTCATCTCTTTCTCTCCTTTGCATTGATTTGGCTGTTCTTTGTCTTAAACAACCAGCCTCCAAGTTGTCAGCTGCGTCAGGATTAAAAGCCATTAGTTGCGCATCATTGCCACTACAAGTGTGCTCCTGAGATTGATAGAGTGGCTGTGCTTCTCTGGTGGGGGTAGGATCAGGAGAAAAACAAGCTTGGGGGTGGTTTTCACCTCACAAATCCAACACGGTAACCTAAAGCTGTTTGGCCTTGGACTGTAATTCAGTTTGTTTTTCGATGTGTTACTTGATTTTCCTTCAGACATGTTTTCTGTTACTCGGCACAATTTCAAGGAATGAAGTGACATATAGCAAACAAAAAGAAATCTGTTCTCATTCATACTTAACTTTGATGAAATGCACATTATTTGTGGCCATGTCTGTGACCTAAAAAGGCAAATGATATCACTAATAAATTGCCAAACCGGCTCTGTCTTGTTTGTTGGCTTCTATAAGGGGTATCACTTTAAGAATGGATGCTCTGGGAACAATAATTTGTCAGTTGTCTAATTTTGTTTCACTGCATCACCTTATCTAGATGAACACATTTATGTTCAGCCAATTCACACACACTGAAGGGTTTCCTTTTTTTCTTAAGCACTCCTCTCCACAGACGACTCATCTAATTTCAATTACTGTTAAATCTGGGGTTTTTTTTCCCCATTGTTTTCCTGGTCAGCAAAGAAATGTGGTTGTGTTTCCGGTGGTCTATAGTGAGTTTCTTTAGTCAACTGGCAGGTCTCAGATGGTAAAAGATGGATCTCAGGGAGTGTGTTGTTCACAAAGTTAGTTTTCCAAGAAAGTAAGGTCAAAGAAAACAGATTGGTGTACTTACAATCATGTTCATAACAGCCGATGTAAAGAAACTGCACTGTAAAGGTAGAAAAACTACTGATACATCCATTTACTATAGTTCTGTGTAAATGCTGTGTTTCTCATTAAAACCTGCCTTCCAGCTCCACACGTCATAGTTGCTGTGTGGTCAAACAAATCCAGGGGTTTATTGTACTGTCACAATCTTAACACAGCTCTCATTTTTCATTGCAGGCAATTGTCGGCTACTTTGACATTTTCTTTGACAAAGACTGCAACAACAAGGTAAGAAGCAGTTGCAATAGCCGAGCCATTTAACGTAAACTCAATTATGCTCACGCTCCGGTGTGTTTCTCCTCCCGGAGGCGTTCTCTGGCAATCGACGTGTGTCCTAGCCTCCTGCTGATCCAAGCATTTACCCAGTAGCGGCTGGCCAGTTTGAAACAGCTGATGCTAAGCTCTGTGAACAACACAGGCTTGGTTTCTATTGAACTTCATAATGTATCTGAGTTTTATGTGGTCTTGAACATTCAAACTGAGACTGAGATATTTGTCATAAAAGTTTTTTTTGTTGTTTTTTTTTGCTATAAAATGATTAAAAAAGTTGGGCTGTTATAATTATTTTTTTCTTGTTTAATGGGCCTATATCATGCTAAGCTTAAGCCTTTCAGAGCAAACTACATCCATTTATATATATGAAAATACAGTGGGGCAAAAAAGTGTTTATTCAGCCAACAATTGTGCAAGTCTCTCCCACTTAAAAAGATGAAAGAAGCCTGTAATTTTCATCATTAAAGCTCAAAAATGAGAGAAAAAATGAGAAAAAAAATCCAGAAAAATCACATGGAAATTAAGTATTTAGTCACCTATAAACAAGCAAGATTTCTGGCTTTCACAGACCTGTAACTTCTTCTGTCCTCTGTCCTCCACTCTTTACCTGCATTAATAGCACCTGTTTGAACTGGTTGTCTATATAAAACACACCTGTCCACAACCCCAAGCAGTCACACTCCAAACTCCACCATGGCCAAGACCAAAGAGCTGTCAAAAACAAACTTGTTGAGCTGCACCAGGCTAGGAAGACTGAATCCGCCATAGGTAAGCAGCTTAATGTGAAGAAATCAAGTTTGGAAGCAATTATTAGGAAATGGAAGTCACACAATACCACTGATAATCTCCCTCCATCTTGGGCTCCCTACAAGATCTCACCTCGTGGGGTCAAACTGATGACAAGAACGGTGACCAAAAATCCCAGAACCACATGGGGGACCTAGTGAATGACCGCAGAGAGCTGGGATCAAGATAACAAAGGCTACCATCAGTAACTCACTACGCCGCCAGGGACTCAAATCCTGCAGTGCCAGACGTGTCCCCCTGCTAAAGCAAGTACATGTGCAGGCCCGTGTAAAGTTTGCTAGAGAGCATTTGGATGATCCAGAAGAGTATAGGAAGAATGTCCGATGGTCATATCAAACCAAAATAGAACTTACTGGTAAGAACTCTACTTGTCGTGTTTGGAGGAGAAAGAATGCTCAGTTGCATCCAAAGAACACCATACCTACTGTAAACCATGGGGGGAAAGCGTCATGCTTTGGGGTTGTTTTTCAGCAAAAGGACCAGGTGACCGTGTAAAGGAAAGAATAAATGGGGTCATGTATTGTCAGATTTTGAGTGAAAACCTCCTTCCAGTAGCAAGGGCATTGAAGATGAGACATGGCTGGGTCTTTTAGCATGACAACGATCCCAAATACACTTACCGGCTGGTGAAGAAGTGGCTTACACTTATTTTCCACCATAATTTACAAAGAAATTCTTTAAAAATCAGACAAGTGATTTTCTGCATTTCTTTTTCTCATTTAGTCTCGTAGTTGAGGTTTGCCATTGGTGAAAATTAAAGGCCTCTCTCATCTGTTTAAGTGGGTTTTAAGATGGATGTGGAAATTGGTTAAGTCTAAGTATCATGTAAATACATGATACTTAGACTTAACCTATTTCCACACACAAAGACAGAAGGAAAAATGGAGAAGCTGCATAAGTGTATTAACTATAACTTTGTTATGCTGTACAGAGTAAGGAGCCCGTTCAAAAGAAAAAAAAAGGGCGCACACTTTACTACTCTGTGCGCACGGATTAGTAAACCGTTCTCACAGATTAATCAATTGTGCTCATACTGTTGCGAAATCGTCCGTGCGCAGACGTTGCATGTGCATGTCTCTGAGCAGAGCAGCTGGACTCAGTCGTAGCTTCATGTTTGCAGGCAGGGGAGGTTTCTTACGGTGTGCAATGAATGAATCTTCGGATTGCAGTCCGTCACGCTGCCGGACTCAGGAGAACCGCGTCTCTCGGGAGATTTGTATCTCCAAGCAGTGGAGCAACTTTGGAACAGGCGGAGTCGGTTTTTGAATGAAGAGTCCTGAGGAACCGTGCAAACAATCTCGTGAATTTGTGTTACCAGTCGGGTCTAGACAAAATAAAGCCTGATGTCATTCCAGTGTAAATTCCTCCACAGCTAAATGTTGTTAGCACAGCCACCGAACACAGCCTGCAACTAATGATGACGTTACACCATAGAAGAAGAACTTGGAGGTCCCGTTGTAAACAACAAAGCTCCGAAATAGAGCGAGATGATCTTCTAAATGGGCTTTTATTATTGTTATGATTTTTACTAAGTGCATTTTAGTTTTTTTTAAATCCGTGAGGCCAGTGCTTCATACTTGGCCGTACTTAACCCGGGAGAAGGGTTAGGATTAGGTTAATACGTGCTAACAACATTTAGCCGTGGATGAATTTACACTGGAATGACATCAGGCTTTCTTTTGTCTGGACCTGATTGGTAACACAAATTCATGTGATTGTTTGCATGGTTTCTCAGGACTGTTCATTCAAAAAGCGCCTCCGCCCGTTCCAACGTCGCTCCACTGCTTGGAGATACAAATCTCGCGAGAGAAGCGGTTCTCCTGAGTCCGGCAGCCCACTAACGCAGAACAGGCGAACGGACTGTGGACGATTGCGCAACAGTACAAACACAATTGATTATTCCATGCGGACGGTTTATCCGATTATTTCTTTTTTTTTTCGTTTTTCTCATTAACCACTGGCCTGTGGAGGGCTCCATAGTGCTGCATTTTTTTTAGCTTGGCATCACAAAAACATAACATTTAGGGAACATCCCTTAATTATTGTCTTTTATGTTTCACTTAAAAAAAGAAACTGTATTGAAGAAAGTTTGTTAGTTTGTTTTTTCATGCTGTCATAAATAATTCTTAAAACGGAAACCTGAAAGATCTGATTAGCAGATCCCACTATTAAAAATGTCAGTAATTGGATTCAGCTTAGAAAAGTTCAATTTCTTATGTTTAGTCATTGCACTGAAGGTTTTATTATTTCTTTGTCTTTGTCAGGTGATGTTCTCTACAGGTCCTCAGGTCACAAAGACTCACTGGAAGCAGACGGTCTTCCTTCTGGAGAGGCCAATATCAGTTCAAGCGGGTCAGTATGCAGGTTGACACCCACCTCAAAATAGATGAAGTGTGTTTTAAATGTACAAATCAGGACTTTTCATCTGTGTCTACATTCTCATTTGACTTACCCTGAACTGGTGAGTGGCGCTCACATACTCATGTGTCACTGCTTTGCACCTTGCTTGCATCGCAGCGAGTTGTGGCAGTAATTTGTCTGCGGTGAAGATGTAGTCAGGCTGGTTGACACCCATCATCTGTCTCTCATGGCGACAGAGCGATCCAAACAGATCACATGCAGTCATCAGAGACAACAAGGAAAACTTTATCTGATGGGCCGTTTGGGCCTTCAAACTGTTGGATGAGAGGAGATTTAATCGTTTATATTGTTACATTTTTTAAAGCATTATAATGATTTGTTACCCTGTCGGAATCGCACTTTGAATTGCTGCTGAAGTTATGAAAAAGACTTTCCTATTGAAATGTTTTAAGCTGACTTTGGTTTGTAAGAAACCAGTAGGTTGATTTGGTTTGATTTGATTTTATTTAGTTTGATTTGATTTCAAGCATTTTAGTCAACACAATAAAAAATCACACAGATTTAAACTCATTACAGAAATGATGCATAGATACAGAATAGAAAAAACAGATAGAGTTGATGTTTTTTGAATAAGATAAAGGTAAGACAAAAAACGTAAATGTATATCTTGTTGATCTTATCCGTGTTTTAATACAAACCTAACAGAGTTAAAAGTTAGCCTTAGAAAAGGAGAAGCAGCTTCAGTATCACATGCTGTGTGCTATATTCTACATGTAATACAGAAGTGAAGTTCAAGCCCTCTGAATGTTATCGTTGGAAAAAATTGTGGCTACATTTGCTAATATGAGGATGAGTGAGGCCCGAGAATAGCTGTTGACTCATTGAACGTGTATCAGATGTTGTGTACTTTAATATATGATCTCTGGTTAGGCAGAGGCGGTTATTGGCCCTTAGCCATGCTCAGCATCCACCTGCTACGCACAAAAGCGATAACACTGAACAAAAATTTGACACTGCACAAACGCTATCACAGACTGTAGTCTCTGCCGGCTCAGATAAAACCATCAGGGAGACCAAGGGACAGGAGAATACTAAAATGTTGGTAAAGTTTCAGATTTCGTCTGATGACCTTATGCTAAACCGTAGTGTCAATGTTCTTTCAGTGTGTGCGTGCGTCTGTGCGTGCGTGCTAGTTACATGCATGTACATGGTAAGGTGCGAAGGTTGGTACCCTACTTTTTTTATTTGTACCTATCTCTGCATGATGCAGTTCATTCGGCCTTTTGTTGCACAATAGCGTGGTCCCCAACCTTTTTCAGGCCTCGGACCGCTTTAATGTCAGACAATATTTTCACGAACTAGCCTGTTTGAGGAATTTCTTTCCCTTAACTTTAAAGATAAAGTTTATTTTCATCCTCTGTAAAATATCTGCAGCTGGTTTAAACTTTATTTGTTATTAGATTTCATTTAGGAACCATTAAAATGTGGGACAGATTTTCTCTTAGCCCATAAGGGTCTAAGTGGAAGCTAAGGCATTTGGATGCCAATGTCTGCCTCGTCCAACTTTTAAGGTGCAAGGGTGGGGAAAACAACTGACTCTACAACTGGTATTTTTCTCAATATAATAATTAACATGAATCAACCATTTAAGTAGCTTTATTAGCAGAATTCTCATAACATTAGACAGCTGGTTGTTAAATACTATAAATTGTTCTTATGGTCTGTGAGAACATAGTAATAAATCCATATCTGGAATAAAGACTCCGGGTTTTTGTCTGTAAATGCAGATTTCTTTTTTTCTTTAAAGTTCAAAGGCTCTTGTTCTTTTTTCTCACTGGCTCTTTTCTCCAAAAAAAACTTTTCTTTCTGTAGCTTTTCTTGTTTGGGGGTTTCAATTTAGCAGTCCAAGAAAGTAGTGGATGTATTATTGACCCGTGACCGAGTGACTTGACGTCCGTCCAGAATGAGTCGGATGGGGTGGAGGATCCAGTGGTTTTTTCACAATAAATCAGAATCAAATTATTGGGGTAGTTTGGTGGAAAGAGATGGTTGTAAGCTTACAGTGGACAAGAAACATGAAACCCTAAGATGTGTACAGTCTATGAATGTGTTTTAGTGTAAACAACAACAAGTTCACACAACTGGAAAACTGCGACAGCAACTTTTATAGGTATTAATCAGAATTTTTTTTCCTTAAGCATTTGTCACGGCTGCCCTAACAGGTAGAGACAGGCTGTATATGAAATTATGGATAAGCATATATGGGGCCCGCAGGTTGCTGCTGGAAATGTTAGGATTGTAAACCACTCGATGAGCAGGGGTGTCAAACTCATTTTCACAGAGGGCCACATCCCCATAGTGGCTGTCCTCAAAGGGCCAGATATAACTTATACATGAAACTAAATGTAATGAAAAACAAATGTAACTACTCCTTAATGTTAAATAACTAACTATTTATTTATTATAACGTTTTAAAGTGAGAATTACAGTTGCATAGAAAAGGATCAAACTAAGCAAGTGAATAAATAATAATAAGATAAAACTGAGCTAGAAAAAGCATGTATTACACGTGTACCATTTCACAAAAAGGCCGCACACAGCCTTGCATCCAACTGATGGTTTGATGACAACAATTTGTCTGTATACACACATAAGACCTGCAAACATTGAATAATTACAACAGAAGCAACAGATAGATGATGTGTAATCAACTAAAGAACATTTTTGTTTTAATAAATTAAAAACTTTTATAAAAAAACATGGCAGGCCACATGTGGCCCCCGGGCCTTGAGTTTGACACATGTACCGTAGAGCAAAAATGTTCACGCACATTTCTTAGTAGTGAACATCCTTATGTCTAAGGGTGGTGTAGGTGAGTCGCAGGCGTGCGGTATGGATTTTGAGTTTTTTTCACAACCCCCCTCCAATCATGTGGGCTGTTCAAGTGATAATTGCTTGTTCCTTGTGGGCCCGTTGCACCTTCCTTCTGTACAGTCAGACTGTTAGAAATGAGAAACTAGACAGTTTAGTTTGTGTGGACAGCTTTTAGGTACTTGCATATCACCTGAACACCCAGTGCATACCGCATCTATGCACAGTAAGTAAGGAGCCAGTACTCGCAACACTAGAGTGTGACATAAGGACACTGTATGACATTATGAAGTAATTTATTTTGACATTGACTTTGTTTTAAATGATTTATACCAAAGCCTCTTAGCATACTGTGTTAATTCTACTGCACACCAGTAGAGGGCCTTTCTGATTGTGCTTATTTTAGAAAGACTGAAAAACAGGATATGTTCTAAACATTAAAACAATTGCTTTTGCTATCTCCTTTAAATAAGACTGCAAAAGAACCTATTTTTTTCACACTGATTTACTTTTTAAGATGTGCCATTTTTCTGATGACTGAGGGCATATAAAGAGAGAATACACCTTAAAATTGCGTCTGAGTATTTTCTGATTTGTTGTGAATCAGGAGCAGACCAAAAAATAACATTAGGGAAAAGGAACTTATTCTTGAAGTAGAAAATAAGCTGGTTGGGCCACAAGATCCCTGCTCCGAGCTCTCAGTAATGGGAAGGGGGGCGGGGGCACCAAGAGTCCCACACTTTCCACTCAGAGGCAAATTTCGAATAAACTCTGCAGAAACTATGTCCTAGGAAAACTACACCCTGCTGGGTCTAAAATCTTAACACTTTAAAAGCTATGAATTAAAAAATAAAATAAAAGTTGCTAAGAAATCAGCTGTTTTCTTCTCGTGTCCTGGACACTTAAAGACTTGAGCTTTTTCTGTCCAGAATAGAACACTTTAGATTGACATTAGTTCTAAAAGAAAAAGGTGGCTAAATATAGATGATAGTTTGAATAAGAACCTGTTTACTGATGTGCCATGCCTTCCCTGGAGGCCATAAACTAGAAGTTTTTAATAACATTAACTGGTTGCCTGCTGGGCTCTCAGAGTGTTCTCCAGAACACACGCACAGACACACACACACAGACATACACTGCTCCTTTATAGGAGTTCTAAAACTTTACAGTAACCCTCCCTGTCATAAGAGAAAACTTTTTGAAGTCACCTTGAAGATGACGGAACTGTAACGGACTCTGTTAGAGTCAGCACCCTCTTCTCTTGAACACTGACTGAAGAGCACCTTGGGATGTGAAACCTGAGAAGAAATGGCCAGTGGTGGTTTCGCTTCAATTTGGTTCTTGCTGAGCTGATTTATTGTGGCAAAGACCAAATCTTATTTGATGGGTTAGTACGAGTGCAGCAGTAATTAACTCTGAAGCTGCACTGGCGCAAAAGAAAGAGGGCACGCCCGGAACAAAACATCCCTGCAAATCCTGCTGCCTGGTGGGATATAAATTAAACAGCATATCATTTGTCATGGTCTAGTGTGTTTATGTTGCTCGAGTATTGAGGAGGAAGACCCTTTTTTCACATTTTAATGTGAGAAAAAGATCCTTCTCTTTTTTGATTGAGGGTGTATTCGTGAAATTAAATGATTAAGAAGAAGATAGTTACCTTGTTAAAACTTTTTGTGTTTTGTTAAGGTGAGTTATCACACTGGTTTCATGCTCAAAAGTTGATCTGTAGCTACAAAATTGGGCTTTAGCATTAATGGTGGGTCAGCTGGTTCTTGTGCTACCTTTAATGATTCATCATTTCCGTACCGAATGGAGATAAAATCCATTAGGATTACCCTCCCACCCTTACGCACACACACCTCTTTCGTCCATCCTCCTCCTTTTGAGTTTGAACATTCTAGGTCCTTGAGTTGTCAAACAACAGCAACAGCTAGGGGTGTGAGAAAATATCGATTCGCAATACTTCATTTGGCAATACTTGTATCGATTCAAAATGCTGCCAGGACTATATTTATTTAATTATTTCTGAGCGTCCTTTAGTGTCTGACTCTTGTTGTCCACTTCACCCTCAAACCGCTAGTTGGCAGCAGAGAACAGGGAGGCTCTTTGAGCAGCTCTATTCTGCACAAAACAAGAGGAAGACTGCAGCCGGAGGCAGCTTGTTCTGTTGTTATGAGACATGAACAACTTCGTTTTTCCTTGCAATGGATACCAAACAGAAACTATGAGCCATGTTGCTGCCATTAACATATAAAAACGTGGATTGCTGTACTTTTTAGCGACTCAGATAAATACGAGTCAAGCACGGCAGCGGCTAATGCGCTTAGCACATGCTAGAATGCTATCGGCAAAGCGGGCCAAAGTTCTGCAGAACCTCCCAGCAACAGATTCTAGTTTAGCGACCTGTTGGATCAAAGGGATGTGTACAACGCTCTGAAAAAAGCCTGACATAGTCAGACATAGTCAGATCGTGGCGAGGAGCGTTACCAGTCATTTCCGTGTGTGAGAAGCGTGGCTGCAGCACAGCAGACTGATATGTAAACAAAGCACCTTCTTTGTCACATTAAAGCAACTTTCCTTCGTTCTGTCATGCTGCCTCAACATCACACTTTATTGTCTCTGATAAGAATCAGTGCCCCCCCCCCCCCCCCCCTTTATTTTTCTGAAGCACCATTCAGGCGCTCCTGAACCGTTTAAAAGCACTGGAGAAGCTACATTAAGCAATGCTGTAAACAAACAGCATTTTATTTCCCCAAAAGAAACTTATTAAGGCTCATTCAATCTTTGTTTTTTTTTCTTCTTTTGCGGAAAAATATATATTTTTTGCAAATCAGACAATGTTGACTGTTCCCTTTCTATATTTTAACTTACCAAAATAAAAGCATTATGAATTTGCTTTGGTAAACGCAACATATATATGAGATACAATGGCAGTGTTTAACATTATGATCATTAAATAAACTGAATTTGACCATTTTATTACAGTGGAAGACATTAAAATTCAGGTTGAGTTTTTTCCAAGTCATATTTAAAAAAACTGAAAGGAAATATGTTTCGGTAAAATATCGGGATACGTCTCGTCTCGCCAGACTCTTGCCAGAGTCTAAAGTCATGAATAAGTCATGAATAGTCATGAATAAATATATTGAATTAGATTATATAATTAATTTGATAAATACATAAATAGGTGTACTGCAAATATATATATATATATATATATATATATATCATATATATATATATGAGAGAGACAAAAGAGAGACAAAGTGAGAAACAATATCCAGAAACCCACATGGAAAATAAGTAATTTTTCACCTACCAACAAGCAAGATTTCTGGCTCTCACATACCTGTAACTTCTTCTGTAAGAGGAACCCTCTGTTCTCCACTCGTTACCTTATCAATGGCCCCTGCTTGAACTTGTTATCTATTCAATTTTTTATTTGTTTGTATAGCCCAAAATCACAACTGTTGTGATTTTGGGCTTCGAAGTAAAACATGAACTCAAAAGGATCATGAATACAAAGAGTTCAATAGGAAAATACTAAAATGAACTAACAAACTGACTAAGCTATACAGGCATCCCTGCCCTTAGACCCCTCTCTCGCGGTAAGGAAAAATTCCTAAAAAAAACGGATTCCGGAAAAAACGAAGAAACCTCAGGGGTGCCCACATGAAGGGGGGATCCTCCCCCAGGACGGACAGGCGATTTACCAGAACTCTTAGAGAAGAATTAACTTATCTAACCCTACAACTACATATATAAAGTCCAGCAGACAAGCTTCCTCCAGCCGTGGTTGGGGGGGGACAGTCAGGGGCGCGAGTCGAGCCGGAGACAGGAACCACAGCCAGGTGTAGGAGCGGGAGCAAAGGCGAGGTACACAGTCAGGAACAGGAGCACGGATGAGCCAACTGGAGTCTGGAAGCAGTCCCACTCCCTAGGAGGGGAGAGGGACAATATATGAATTCCACTGCACCAAACAGAGGCATGGGGAACTAAATGATAAATAATGATCAGAAATAGAGAAGAGAGGAAGGGTAGAAGTAGATGAGAATAGAGGCCAGCACCCCAGAGCACCATAGTTACCCCAGCTTCAACTTTTAGCAGCCTTTTAAAACACATAGTTATTGTTATTAAGTTTAATTTAAACAGATTGACATTAAATTAAATAATCTCTGAATACTAACTCGACACCTGTCCTCAACCTCAGTTATACTCCAAACTCCATTATTCCACTCAAAAAAGCTGAACAAAAATGTATACTTTAATGAAGATCAAGGTTTTATATATCGGTGTATATATATATATAATTATACCATGGTCCGGGTGAATACTCGATTCTGATTGGCTGCTGGGTGTGCGTTAAAAAGTGATATACAACAGGATAACCGCACGGTGAAAAAAGAAGTTCCGGTCACCTAGCGTACTGCGGCGGTGGTGCTGCGCGACGCGAACTATTTGTTACAAATAGTAACAAATAGTTCGCTTTTTGTGAGAAAAGTGTTCCAAATTGGCAAAAAACAAGAATTAAGCACTAAAAAACTTGTTACTATGTATTTTTTTTGTAAGTGACCATGGTTTAAGCGGGTTAATGGCATTCGAAGTATGCATTATTACTTTTTAACGCATTTCGCTTCGTGTCGGATGGTTCAGGTTTCCACGGCGTGTGTTAAAAAGTGATAATGCATACTTCGTCGGCCATTAAGCCTTACTTGTACCATGGTCCGGGTGAATACTCTATTCTGATTGGTTGTTGGGTGTGCGTTAAAAAGTGATATACCACAGGATAACCGCACGGTGAAAAAAGAAGTTCCGGTCACCTATCATAAATGTTTTGCATCACTGCGCCAGCTTCATTAAAACATCGTTTTGCTTCATCATTTGGACAAAAACAAGTGGTTAGAGGTGAACTTTCTCTCTGAACTGATGCTTTATTCAACCCATCGGAAAGATCTCAGCATATATATATATATATATATATATATATATATATATATATATATATATATATATATATATATATATATATATATATGAGATATATATAGCGGTGGTGCGGCGCAACGCGGACAATTTGTTGCCGCACCCGTGACAAATAGTCTGCTTTTTGTGAGAAAAGCGAATCAAATCAGAAAGAAACAAGAATTAAGGACTAAAAACTCGTTAATATTTATATTTATTGACCATTGTATGTATGGGTTAATGGCCTTCAAAGTGTGCGTTATCACTTTTTAACGCACTTCGCGGAAGCAACCGTCCGACTCAAAGCGTCAAAATGTTGGCAAATTGTGACCAAATTGGTTCTTACATAAATGACAGCACTTTAAGTAATTCACCAATTCAATGCGTCTATTTCCATTGTAATTTCATGCACACAAACTGCATCGGGCTGAGATGAGCTGGTTTCATGGCCCTGCTTGTGCTTAATGACTCTGGCATGTTGATGTATGGTATCACAGTGAAAACCAGGCTCCATTCCACGACTCATTTCCACACATGGTTGGCTCTTTTTCCCAGTTTCTGAGTATGGCAGTTTAGTGAAGGCACGAGGGCCTTTTTCCATGGGGAGTCTAGTTTGACTGATTACAGCAAAGCTGATGTTGTAACACTGAAAACACGCTCTGTCACCAGTTGTGCTGCTTTAACATCTCGGTCTGACACACTCAGGATATGTTGGAAAGATAATTGCAAAGTTATTTTTAGGGCAAAAGTGTTTGATTCGAGTTTGATTCTTTTGTAACCAAAGGTCAGGCTATTATTTTCTTGGCCTTCATCCCCTCTTTGCTGGCTTCAATTTCACAGCGTGGCCCATTGGGGATACCACAGTTGCTTTTAAAAGACAAACCATCATGAGCACACTGTTAGTCATTGTAGAGCGGTCACCCTCCTCATACTTTTGTTCAGTAAAAAATGATGATGCTTGCTTTTTGTTCCACTGCGTTATGATTACTCCAACAAACATGCACTTATTGTTGTTATCGCTTTATTCTATATACACACTAGCCACTCAAGAACACACTAAACCAGGGGTCGGGAACCTATGGCTCGCAAGCCATATATGGCTCTTTTGATGGTCACATGTGGCTCGCCGACAAATCTATAATTATACTTTTTTTTTTCATTAGACCAGTCCTTCTCGGGCGCGATGCGATGCCAGAGGTCAGTTTACTATTATTTCACAGAGTTTGTACCAGCCGGAAACCTGTGAATTGCCGTGCCTAAAACTGCGCACTCCCGTCTCTGAGAAAGAGCGCACAGTTGCGGGGACGGGATGTGTGAGGAGGAAAGCAGAGAGTGGGGGGTGGGGGTTGTGGGGACAGGCAGCAGGTGAATCGCGCAGGGATTGTAAAAACGTAAAACCCGCTGCCCTTCACTGCAGCGTGAGTGTGTGTTTGGCTCCGCGTCTGCATGTGAGCAGTCTGTCTCACATCTACAGAACATTCAGACCTACGATCACGTTTAAAGTCTCAACGCCTGCATGAAGCAGAAACTCGCCACGTATCAACCAGACTAGACCACCATCAGCAAAACTACCACGAGAAATACTCATCATTTATCAGCAACAGCATAACGTTATTAAAAAGAATCCACAGACTTATTGTACTTTAAAAATGTTGAAATTACATCAAATGCACACATTCATTTGTATATTTAGTTTTAAACATATTGTCGCGGTCTGACTTGGACTGGGTGGCTGTTGGGTCGCGTTAAAAGTTCTGGAGTTCATTAAACGCATCATGCAGCGATCTGATTGGCTCTCAGTTCTGTCGCTCAGCCTGTTGTTAGGTAATTTGGACCAATGGGGTTCAGCTATGGACCGAACAAGGGAAATGGGAGGGCTGGAGCGGGCACAGGGGAATATAAAGGTGGGAGAAGCGCTCTCGTCTCGGCGGGAGAAATTAAGAGTTGCTGAATTAATTGTACGGCGTTTGTTGGGGTCTGCAATAACAAGAACAAAGAACCTTAAATAAGGTTAAGTCTCCGTGCCTCAGTGTGGGAAAGGGATACCACATTATTGTATGGCTCTTTCGAAATTACAATTAAAAATATGTGTCGTTTATGGCTCTCTCGGCCAAAAAGGTTCCCGACCCCTGCACTAAACGCAGATTCTTGAACGCGTGTTAAGCCCATGGTGTTCACACTGGGCAAGCAAGGACGGGCTTCGTCTTCTTTTTCTTTTCCTACTGTTTACTAGCTCATGTCCACTCACAGTGTAATGCAGTAGGACAGAATGCTCTCAATGGTTGAGAGGTAGAAGGTTACCAGCAGCTCCTGGCTCACATTGTTCTTCCTGAGCTTTCTCGGGAAGTAAGGGTGTTGCTGTGCCTTCCTGATGACAGCCATGGTGTTGACGAACCAAGTGAGGCCGAGATGGTGGCGCCCAGGAGGATGAAAGAGTGAAGCTGTGGACCCTCTCCACACATTTTCTGTTTATGTAGAGTGGGGGCAGATCTGCTTGTTCTTCCTGAACTCCAGGATGATCTCTTTGGTCAGGCTAATAACCTCATCCTGAATGAGGTGGAGTCCTAGGTCGGACAGTTTGCTGACCAGAATGTCAGGAATGATTGTGTTAAAGGCTGAGCTGTAGTCCACAAAGATCACCCTGGCGTAGGTGTTTCTGTGTTCCAAGTGGCTCAACGCAGTATGGAGGGTGATGGATTTGGCGTCCTCCGTTGATCTGTTTGCTTTGTAAGCAAACTGGTGGGGGTCAAAGGTTGGAGGAAGGTAGTCTTTGATGTGTCCTAGGAGTAGCCGTTCCAGACACTTGGTGATGACAGGGCTGAGTGCAACCAGACGGTAATCCGTGAGGGAGGCTGGGTATGACTTTTTGGTTATTGGAATGATGATGGATGACTTCAGGCAAGCAGGGATGGAAGCCTGTGCTAGAGACAGGTTGAAGACTTTTGTGAAGACCTGGGAGAGCTGGTCGGCACAGGCCCGCAGAACCTTCCCGGGAACTCCATTGGGTCCAGCTGCTTTCCTGGGGTTTACCCTGCTAAACATCCGTGCCACGTCCTGTGGCTGCACAGTCAGGGTTTCAGAGCTGGGGATGAGGTGATGGTATTTCAGGCTGCAGTTGGGAGAGGCTTGGTGCGAAATATCAAAGCAGTGCTAATCTGGTGAATCTTGCTTTAAGCTTTGTCTGTCACAGCTCTATTCTGAAAAATGAAAGACTTGGTGTCACATAATTCTAGTCTGGCACCAACCACAATTATTAGATTCTCCTTTATGATCAATTTTCAAATGGTTAGCACTTCCGTGAATTAAAGGGAACGTCATCCGTTGGTCATCACCAAATCCAAGTCCCTGATTGGTCAAAATTCGACCTGGTTTAACTTTCAGCTTGCGTTCAATGGCCGCGCATTTTGTACATAGAGCCTGAAAGCAGTTATAAAATTCATAGCCATGGGTGAACATTAGAGTTTGGAACCTGAAACTCGCATTTACACAGACTTTTCATTGAAAGTGGCCACTTCAATGCATGCTGCCGAAAGCAGTGTGAACTTAGCGTAGTGTGCAGCTGACCAACCTCCCGTATTTTAACTTAGACCTTTCAAATTCTAGAAATTATTCTTAACACAACTGAAACCTCTAGTTTAAAACCAAATCAGAGGTTTGAAACCATCTTCATGACTAGCCCAGTGTAAAATTGCCTAAAATTCTGACCTAAATGTTAGATGTGTCTCACTAATAAAGTAAATAAGGAACTGGGTATATTCATACTAGTTGGCTAATTTGAGCCCCCTAAAAATACTTAAATAAAAACAGTTTAACAAACCAATCTTTACTGAAGTAATCATAGACATATATCTTTAAAATGATTAACAAATTATTATTTGCTAGATTCTATGAATTTTCTTTTATCGTTGAAAACCTTTAAATGTTAATAAAATTAAACAAGCTAATATTTAATAGCAAAATTCCCAACAATATCTTGCTATGTTAATGTTTCATATAGGGCTGCACGATATGTGGAAATGTGGCGATGTGCAATATAAGTGATCAATTTTGCGATTACAATATGACATGTGATGCATGAAGAACAAGAAGAACAAAAACAACTAATACATAATTTCCATTTTACTGCAACAGTTTTATTTATATTACTCCAACTGACCCTCATCCACATAGGTGAGTATCTGAGATTAAAAAAAAGTGTCCATCAAATGCATAAAGGGCTGTAGAGGCCTAGTTTCATTATAGACTCTAGGGCTGAATCTGAATCACTTCTCCCTATCCCAGCATTTATCCTTGCGAGAAGAGTGAGGTGTTTTCAAATTCGGACGTTACTACCTCTTGATGACATCATCAAGAGCCCCTGGTCATCTATATTAGCTGCCATCACTTAGAAAATACTTGACATTGGTTTTGTAACTTTAAAAAGTCATGCAAAAAACAAAAACTCTTACATTTAGGTGTAAACTTCTGTGTTTCAGAGCACACCCACGTGAAGAATTGTCTTTGTCCTCTGTGCCACAAGCGCAATGCTGAACACCCTACTAGCGATGGATAGTCAGCCCGAAGTCACTACAACTCCTCCTTAAACAACACTTTTGGACATCACTAAAGCTTCCAATGGACCTACAATTAGAGGGATAGCCAGGAGCCATAGGCGTAGTGAATCAATTCAGATTCAGCCTAGAAATGACCCATCACTGTGCCATCACTGTGCATGAAAGTGTCCCTCTTTTGGTTCACTTCATGCATTCATTTGTTTTTGTTTTTAGGATCAAATTCTCTGCCATTCAGTTTACACTCAGTTCCTGCTCAAAGCGTCTCCTGGTCTGTCTGCAATGTAATGAAAGACCCAGAGTGTGGCGCTGGTGACAGAGTCAGTCACTGTGGCGTTGGCATGGTAACGAGGGAGATGTGACAGCAGTGATAGTGGATGCTACACTGGTGATGGAATTACAGTCAGCATTTTCTCTCCTCATCCCCGTTCTAACCTTCAGTACAGAGTAAGGAGAGCATAGAAAGGAATTCAGGTGAAAATTGCTAAGATGAGAAGATGCTCGTTTGCCGTTTGAGTAAACATTCGTTTCCCTCCAGCAGTCAAACTTGAGGTTAATCAGAGTGAAAATGACTCATAATCAGCTGCATCTTCTCCCAGCTTTCTAATCGCTCTGGCGTTGTACAGTAGATGCACTCACTTTTCTGCCATCTGGAGAAATCATAGCATCTGCATTCACACACACACACACACACACACACACACACACACACACAGTCTAGCGTATGAACATACATTAAACCCTTTGCACACCCTCATTTAGTGAGACATCAGCGCACTCCTGCTGCAGAGGCCTGAGCTCAGCAGCACTGGAACGCTGCAGGGCAAAAGAAGGAATTCCACTTCATCTCAAACATACCGACTCAGTGAAATTGGTTTCTGTCTTTTGATGGATTTCTTTCACCCTTCAAGTGTTACGGAAGCACAGAGGTCATTAAGGTTAATGGTGTAAAGAGGATAGTTATGAAAATGAGTAGAAATTTGATGACATGGAATGAATGTAGAGAGCACTCTGTTTTTTCCTAAATAAATAAATAAAATAAAACTCAGAAGTTTTTAAACAAAATTGAGCTTCTCCACATAATTTCTTGAAAGTTATGAAAGTGGATCTTGGTAAAATAGTATAATAGTTAATGTATCAACAACAAAAAAAACTGAAAGGTATAATTGTCTGATGTCTGATTCAGCTCAAAATGTTTCTTGAGCAGAACACTGCTGTCCACTTTTAGCAAATCACACTCATAGACAGAAAAAAGATTTCAGCAAAGCTCTTTGGAGTCAAAGAATCAATGGACCAGCAATCACTCCGTTGTGATGAACCACATTGAATCAAAGACTTGATTGGAGAGAGGCATAACAAAGCTGGGAAAATTCTATTCTCTCCATGGTGCTGCAGAAAGTACAAAGACTAAACAAAAGGCTGTATGAATGGAGTCTAAGCTTTACTTCTGGCATTTTTTAAGGAAAAGGGTGAAGTGTCTTGCCCAAGGACACAGCAACAGTTTACTGGAGGGAGCAAGGATCGATCCTTCGATCTTTGGCCGACCTGCTCAACCACCTAAGCCACTGCCGCCTAAAGACCCAATCTTATTATCTCT
Organism: Oryzias latipes; assembly: GCF_053564925.1. Classification (NCBI taxonomy): domain Eukaryota; kingdom Metazoa; phylum Chordata; class Actinopteri; order Beloniformes; family Adrianichthyidae; genus Oryzias; species Oryzias latipes. Next base: position 8,201,043 of record NC_136239.1, read on the forward strand.
TTATCAATTGTAAAAAAAATCATGCCCAGTGGTCTTTTAGTTAAGTCCTGCAGCTGCAGTCTGTGACCGCAAGGACAATATTGTAATATATATATATATAAGGTGCTGCATATTATAAAATCATCATCATCATCATCATCAGCCTGTCACGCCACTGCTGGCGGGTGGCCTCCACATCTTACTCCACTCATCACGGTTTTGGGCACTCTGGGTCCACGTGCTGCCTGCCTTCTGCTCGATGTCATCTCTCCATCTTTTCTTCGGTCTTCCCCTTCCTCTTTTCCTGTCCCACGGAATCCATTCTGTTGTTTTCTTAGCCCATTCGTGGTTCTTCATTCGGGCTACATGTCCTGCCCACTTGCCTTTGGCTTCAACCACTTTCTCGATGACATCCTTCACCCCTGTTCTTGATCTTAAGTCTTCGTTCCTGACCTTATCTCTCCTCGTAACACCCAGCATTGATCGTTCCATGCTCCTCTGGGTGATTGCTAGTTTCTCTCTTTGGCGGTTGGTAAGTGACCATGTCTCAGCTCCATAAGTCATTGATGGCAGTATGACAGTGTTCATGATCTTCCTCTTGAGACACATGGGCATTTTTTGATCTCTCAGAAACGTGCTGTACTGTCCGAATCTCTTCCAAGCGGATGTTACTCTCTCGTCTATTTCTTTCGCCATCTCATTTCCTGGTGTTAGCAGTCTTCCCAAATACTTATACTCATCCACCTCCTCCAGTTGTTCTCCATCCACAATTATTCCTTTCCTTCTCCTTTTCCTTGCTATTTCATTGCACATGATTTTGGTTTTCTTTTTGTTCATTTTCATGCCATTTTTTCTCCCTTCCTTGTTCAGATCGTTGAGCAGCTTGCTGAGATCCTCTTCCTTTTCTGCAAATAAGATGATATCATCTGCCAATCTCAGGTTGTTCATCCTCTCTCCATTGATGTTAATTCCCGCTTCAGCTTCCATTCTCCTGAATATTTCTTCCAACGCTGCTGTGAACATCACTGGTGACAAGGTGTCTCCTTGTCGCACTCCCTTCATGATCTTAATCTTTCGGCTAAGTGATTCGTTCCGAATCTGAGCAGTGCCTCCATCATATGTCTCTTTCAGGATGTTGATGTACTTCTCCTCTACGCTGTGTTGTTTTAGCGCCTCAAAAACAGCCTTGTGCAGGATAGAATCAAAGGCTTTTTCATAGTCTACAAACGCCATATAAATGGGTATTTTATACTCATTGGTTTTCTCGAGTATTTGCATGACTGACTGCAGATGGTCGATAGTTGAATGACATCTTCTGTAGGCAGCTTGTTCTGGCGGCTGGTGGTCACTCAGATTGTTATTCATCCTATTCTTCAAGATCTTCATGAAGAGTTTGTAGACTTGGGAGAGTAAGCTGATTGGTCTATAATTAGCAAGGTCTTTCTTGTCTCCCTTCTTAAATATGAGTGTTATAATGGCATTTTTCCACTCGTTGGGTACCTTTTCTTCAGTTATCACTTTATTGAAGAGTGTTCTCAGCTTCGATCTCACAACTTCACCTCCGGCTTTGAGCATTTCAATCAAATATTATAAAATGCAGTTTTTTTTTTCAATTTCAGCTCTTAAGTGCACCTTATTGGATGGAACATACAGTACTCACAAATGGATGCCCAACAAAGATAACTTTGCAACCTTTCCTAGTAATTAAAGTTAAGATGTATTCAACAGAGCCAAGTAAAAAATATACAAATATAAGAAATGAGCTCATTGGTAAAAGATCAATTTAGCTTTGAACCTTCACATAAATTGTCTTCTTTCATCTCCATTATTTTCCAAAAATAAGGAACATCCTGTCTCAGAATGACGCCGAAAAATCAGTTTATGCTTCTGTTACTTCAAGATTACACTCCTTATCATCAGGGTGCTTCAAAACACTAGAAATCTGCAACCAGAGTGCTCACTACATGTTAAAAGAAAAAAACAGATGTTTAAACTTATTTTACTAACATATAAGGCCTAAACAGAATTTCTTCTTCTTATCTTTAAGACTTCATGGCTTCATATTTTTCAAGCAAAACATTTGAGTTTCAAAGGTTGCTGGTTGGTCCTAAAATTTCCACAACTACAGTAGGGGCAGAGCTTTCAGCTTTCGGGCTCATCTGTTGTGGAACCAACTCCGCTCTGTCTTCGTTAGTAGGCAGACACCATCTATCTTTCAGGCTAGACCTAAAGCCTTCCTTTTTGAGATGGAAGGTTGGCACGGCTGACCCTGAGCCCCATACGTTTAGTTATGCTGCTTTAGTCTGAGACGACTGGGGTCGTGTTAGGACACATAATGGATTTCTCTTCACTTTCTTTTCTGCACATCTTTCATCTGAATGATCTGTCCCGTTCATGGTTTTGTATTTGGTGTTTTTTTCTAAACTCCTTCAGAGGGAATTTGCCTCTTCACAGTTGCCATTGCTCAAGTAAATGGGTATTACAAGATTTTCACAACACAAACAGGAAAATGTGGTCTTGTTGGAATGATCAGGGCTAAAATAGATTACATCTACCTTAAATTGAGTGGGGTTTGATGTTTTTTCTTTTTTGCATAGTACCCTAAACTCCGTTGTGAATTGGAACTTTAAATAAACTGAATATTGAATTTCATTGGAATATCACCCCTTATGTCTGTTTTTCCTTAATAATAAACAGATTGGAGGGGTCTTATTGTCATTTTGCTGTTTGCTTTTTTACTTGAAAGTTTTAACATTTGATGATCCTTAGAGTGGTTAGCAACAACCCAAGTTCGCTTGAAGCAAAGGGTCGGTTACTACATTTCTTTGACATTCTACACCGGTACCTTATCAACTCAAAGATAAAAATGGTGCATATATTTGCTGTTTTTAACATATTCTTGTGGTATTTTTCTAATGATGAAGGACATAAATAGGAAATTAAAATTCAAAATTGCATTTCTGAATATTTCTTGATTCAATTTATTTTGAATCAGATCCCAATGGGGACAAAAAGGAGTTTGAATATGGAGATTATTTGTGGCATAGAAAATACGCTCTAAGATTACAATGACGGGGGGAGGAGGGGATCCTACTGCCACTCTGCAGAAACTATGTCCTACAAAAACTGACAGTTTTTTTCTATTACTTTGGCTAAAATTGGCATAAAGATAATTAAAAGAGCACTGGGAACGCTTTGCCAATGTAAGATGATTGGAGTGGGACTTTGTCGGAAATACCTTTTTTTGAATATTTTCAAAAATTTGCTCTCTCTTTTCCTTTAGGGGACGAACTCCAAGGAAAAATCCTTGTACGTAAAAACAAGAAAGACCCTCGTGCATTGTGGGTCACCATTGATCTTCGGGACAGGAAACAGACTTACAGCTTGCAGTAATGAGAACTGTCACAGATCCTCAACAAATGGAAACACCTTTTATAATTAACCGTTGATGTGTAAGTTAGAGGTAAACCGAATGAACATGTTTGCTTTCTTGTCTTTACTGTAATGAAACAATAAATGTTTGTGTCATAAAGAAGTGTCAGTATCTTTGCATAGAAATGTTCTGCTGTACCTGCGATTTCATTTCGTTATCTTTTTTGGTCACGTCTGCCTGATGTTTTCTATCATTTACAGTGCCATGCAAAAGTATTCACCCCCTTGGATGTTTGTCCCTTTTGTTTCTTTCATAAATCACTCATGGTTAATAACATTTTTCTTTCATCACACAAAAATTTACTAGAAAAAAACCTTCAATGTCAATGTGAAAACATAATTCTACAAAGTAATGTTAGATGTCAAATATGAAATGAAATGTAATTGTTTGCACAATTACCCCCCCCCCCCCCCCCCCCTCCAAGTCAGTATTGGGTAGATGCACCTTTGGCTGCAATCACAGCACTGACTCTGTATGGATAAGTCTCAGTCAGTCTTGTACATCTGCACACTGGAATTTTGCTCCAATCATTCTTGCAAAATTGCTTAATTTCTGTTAGGTTGAGTGGATACCGGGCATGAACAGCCTTTTTCCAGTCCAGCCACAAATTCTCCGTGGGATTTAGGTCTGGGCTTTGACTCGGCCACTCCAGAACATTTACCTGGTTCTTTTTAAACCATTCTGTGTAGCTTTTGCAGTATGCTTTGGATCATTGTCTTGCTGGAAAATAAATCTCCTCCCAAGCCGTAGTTCTCTTGCAGACCGAAAAAGATTGTCCTCTGAGATTTCAGTGTATTTTGCAGCATTCATTCTGCCCTCTATCTTTACAAGCCTTCCAGGGCCTGCTGCTGAGAAACATCCCCACAGCATGTTGCTGCCACCACCGTGCTTCACAGTGGGGATGGTGTGATGGCCAAATCATGATCATGGAGTCTTTCACAAGCCTTTTGGAGAACTCTAGTCGAGCTTTAATATATATTTTCTTCAACAGTGGCTTTCTCATTTCCACTCGGTAATGGAGCAGTTGCTACATACACAGTCTCTCCTGTCTCAGCAGCTGAAGCTTGTAACTCTTTCAAAGTGGTCGTAGGGGTCTTGGTGGCTTCTCTCACAAATCTCCTGCTTGCACGGTCAATCAGTTATGAGGGCGGCCTGATCTAGGCAGATTCACAGATGTGCCACATTCCTTCCATTTCTTGATAATTGATTTCACCGAACTTTGGGGGATGTTCAATGCCTTGGAAATTTGTTCGATCCCCTGACTTGTACCTTTTAACAATCCTTTCTCTGAGTTGCTTGGAGTGTTCTTCTGTCTTCACGGTGAAATGGTAGCCAGGAATACTGCTCCACCAGTATCTGGACCCTTTATAGACTGGTGTTTTATAACTTAGTCACTGGGGACACACCCACATCACTCAGGTGATCTTCATTTCACCAATTGTGAGACTATTGGCACTAATTGGATGGACTTCTATTGAATTAGACCCTTACATTTAAAAGGGGGCAAAAAATTATGCAAACAATTATATTTCATTTCATATCTTTGTGTCATTGACACAAATTTCTAGAAATCTGTTTTCACATTGACATTGAAGGTTTTATTTTCTAGAAACTTTTTGTGTGAGGAAAGACAAATGTTATTGTATGTGAGTGATTTATAAAAGCAACAAAAGGGAGGTGAATACTTTTGCAAGGCACTGTGCTTCTCTTGGACTGATCATAAAGAGTTTGGCAACTGTTAGACCCAACAAATCTGCCATCTGTTTTAGTTAACTATTATTTCTTTACAATAACTTTTCAAATGTCCTGAAATCTTGCTTTTTTGTGAATGTTACCTTTCTGCTTCTGGTAAAGAGGGTCTGTGCTTTCTCACCTCTTGTTCTGGCTGGTACAAATTATCCTGAACAGCAAAAGTTTCTCCCATCCACTGGGATATGACTGCAAAAGTGAATTTTAGCTTCGAAAAGGCTGAATGAAGCCTCCAGACGTTCTTCACTTAGCAGTCCTGCTTACCCTTGGAGAGTTTTTGTTTTCATCTTGTCTGTCTGAGATGATGAATGCTGAGCTCAGTTTAAATTTGTGATGAGGAGGAGAGCAAACAGAGATGCTGCATGGTTAAAAGTCGTCTCAGTACCGTCTGATTTATGTATTTATAGTAAATTACATGTGGGTTCTAGAGGCTTGCAAAATAAGCCATGAAAGGTTTTTGTACTTGCCGTAGTAGTCAGTTACTCTTTTATTTCAGCTTTCAGTTAAAAGGTTTTGTTTAATACAAAACATTTTTGCATTAAATAAATTGCACTTTAAGCCATTTTGACTTTTAAATGTATAATTTTGTGGAGCCTCCAAACGGAGCTTAAAATCAAAAGTGCAGTACATTTGAGGTAGTCTAAATAAAATATGATAATACTTATTAAAGTCATAATTTTATGGATGAGGACAAATATACATGTTATTCTGATTTTTTTAAAATAAATTAGCAGCCAAAAATAAAAACGAATGCTAGATCAGTTGATGGAGGTTTGTCAAGTGAAGGCCTCATGATTCAGGGCCCATGCTGCCAGGGAGGTAGGTGGGTCTGGAGGACTCCCTCTGTTAAATCTCCACTTTGCAGGAGCTGGGAACGGATGAATCTTCTTATCACTAAGGCAACAGGGCGGAGCAGTGATCCATTAATTACAGAGCAGCTCCTGTAATTAACCAGGGCAAAGATACATTTTCCAGTGGGATGGACCTTACCCGTTTGATGGAGTTCAGGGGGATAAATGTAAAAAATCAAAAAGCTGTTTGAGCTGCAGTTGCAGGAGAGAAATGTTTCGTCTCTTTGTGAGGTGGATTTTCTCTTTTTATTTTTCCCCTCTTCAAATTAAACTAAGAAAACTGCTTGTGAAAATAAGCACCAGTTAGCCCTGTCGGTGCGCGTGCGCAATGGCCACTGAATGATCGCAAAAAATCAATTACAATTATTCTCCGTTGACAATATAATTAAAGTCGAGGCAGTGCTAATTCCGCCGCTTTTGCGTCTTATCTGGAACGACTGATTTCCAGGCAGCGCGCGCGGCGCACGTGGAGAGTGGAGGGCCTTGAGTGGGACTCCGCGTGTTTCCGCGCGGATCACTGGAGGAGAAAGCCCCCAACCTCCAGCTGCTGAGAAATGAGCGCAAAGACTGTTCAGGAGACCTGCAGTGAAGACGTAACTGTGACGTACTGTGGAAAATCACCGCCGTGGATGATCATCTGATTTTCTCAGTTTTGCTGCAGTCATTTGTCTTTGCTTATATAAAGTTTATAATAAACGGAACTGCCAATACTATTTTAAAATACCCATAATATTTTAAAATATGTCAATCGAGTTAATTTATCAAGTCTGACCAGTAATGCTTTTCAAATATGAAGTCAGTGCTGCTTTAATTAGTTGTTTTCATGTTTTTTAACAATGTGACAAAATGGGTGGAAGTGAATGTTTTATTTGAAGATTGTTGACCAAAGTTTTTTTCTTCTTTTTTTGAAAAGAGGCTGTATCTAAATGATTTGTTGTTTGATTACTTTTATTATTTAGTTTGCGTTTTAAGATATACAATGCGTCTCCTGGCACGTGTTCTATCTTAATACAACATGATGAATCAGAGCTGCGCACTTGTCCTTGTAGGCTCCGTTTGATTTTCTTCTGCTAGAAGGCCCCTTCTCAAGTTTTCACTTTTCTTTTAAAGACCAATTTTAAACAAGTATTTAGTCATAAAAACCCCTTATTGTTTCCTTAAGCGTTGTTCGTGTAAACTTAGACTAGGAAAATGGTAGCCTATGCGCAATGCAGTGTTTTAAGTGTGGTACACACACTCCCCCTCCTCTCAGCTTCCAGTGGAAGTTCCAGTGGTTGGCTCTGGCTGTTCCTTAACAGCTGTGGAATTAAAAAAATCTTATTGCGTAAGACATAAACAAATGAGTAGCTTTCCAAAGCCATTTCACTCCTTTTTCGTTCTTGATCAATGCAGCTATTGGTGACGCGCGTGTGCTGAAGTGTGCGTAAAACCCCTGAAGCTGAAAAGCTACTTTTAGTTCAGCCCATTTTTAGTTCGCCTTCCAAATGTTATTTTGCTCAACTTTGAAGTAAACGTTTTGGAACAAGTTTTGAATAATTCACCTATCAATGCAAAAGTGTTCATTAGATAACACAAGACTATTTGTAGTTGTAGGAACATCTAAGAATAGGCCTCAATAGTTTTTTGCTTCAATACAGCCAGATTGTGAAGTTTACTCCTTGACTGAAACTGTAGAATAGACTCCTGCATGACTCTTATTGTTCAGAAACAACCCAAACCAGGAACATTTTGTCCCAAGTAAGCAGGCTTTGCGTGATCAAGTGAGACGTGTTCATGTATGTGTGTGAGACTTCTACACATCCCTGAAGACGAGTGTATTAATCAGCTTTGGGAATGTCCATCCAGCGCTCACGCAGGCAACGTGCGTAATAGGAAGCCGTACAATTTGCGCACGAGCAAACGCGCATCAGTCGTCTTTTTGGTTCCACTAGTCCCTTTAAAATCCCAATCCAAGGCCGTTGATTTATCAAACTCCTATTATCAAGAAAATGTCATGCGAAGGGCACCTTGCTGTCCTGCACTGACGCAAACTCCAGCCTTTCTCTCGGAGCTGTAAAAAAGCTTAGCACTTGCTGTTTGAATCAGTCTGCTTCCAGCCTTCTCTTTTTACTGCTGTTTTCAGCCTGACACCGGAGCTCTACAAAAATGGTAGGTGCACAAAGATGTTGTATCCTTCAATCTACGTATTAATTATTAGTGACTTTCTTTCTAGGCTGTTTTGACTTTGATTGGACACTTTTTGAACGCTGTTTTAAAGGAGTTGCGCTGTCCGTGGTGCTGAAAGGGAATTTTGACAAACTTTCTCATAAGGCGCTTATTTTTGTACTTTTTAGTTAAAACTACCGAATCACCGTCCACATTTTGTAGTATTCGTTTAAATAAAGTTATAACGGCAATTCCCCCGTTTAACTATTCAGTAACCTGTGGAGAATTTAGATCTGGAGGATCATCCGCGCAATTTGAAGTTACATTTCAGACAGTCATTTGTAATCCCGCCACCCCAGGTTTCTGTGCTGCTGTGGCACAGGCAATCCCGCATGCCTACGGGGACAGCGGAGCGACTGCGGGACCTGCGGTGGATGTTTGGGGGGGGGTGAATGACACAAGGGCAAATGGGGCGTAAAATTAAAGAATCTTAGGGAAAGATAGAATTGGGGAGGCAAAGCAACCCCCTCCCGGCAACACACAAATATTCTCCATTCATACTTGAACACAGCCCTGCATTGTGTACAGCGGTGTGAAACCGTAGTGCAGCCTGCAAACGAAGGCTGCAGGAAGAAATCGCAGAAAGTGACAGAAACTGTTGGGTTCTTGGAGAGACATGCGCTGCAGCGCTCTCACAGCCTCGTGCGTTCTGCTCTCTTTGGTTCCTTTATGCTACTGATCTGTTCTTCTCGTGTTCCAGGATTGCTCTGAGCAAAGAGAAATGAGCACTCCTCCTGGCTTCATCCCGGCGCAGCAGCCAGACGGAGCCGCTGGAATCCAATCCAACAAGCCGGACAACGCAGCTGCGTGCCCCGCACCCGCCCCGCACCATCACCCAGCGCCCCAGCTGCCGCCTTCCTGTAACGAGAGCAAAACTTTTTACCCCACGGAGATTAAACCGGGAGAACCGGACAGCAATAAAGCATATGGGACGTTTAAAAGCGCTCCCCCGCCGGTCCCGGGATCAGCGATTGTTAACTCGGATTTTAGGAAGGATTCAGTCGGTTCGGCCCGCGGGGGGTCCGCCCTGTGTGGCGACCCTCTCCGGGCAACCACGGAGCAGAACAACGCGGTGGGCAACTGGACGGCTATGAGCCAGACCACCATCATACTGGGAGCAGATGGAAACATGTCTGTTCAGCCTGGAGTCGTGGCGGGGGTAAGTATGCAAATGAACCGCGTGCTCACGGCGGACGCGTGAATCTGCAGCAGATGAGAGGTGTTTTTTTTTTTGTTTTTGTTTTTTTTAATTCGGTGCAACATCGGCATGTGATCAGATCATTTATTAAGCGCGCAGGGAGGAATTGGTGCCCTGAAATCACCCGTTTACCGTCGTTTGCGCACCTCCTGCGCATAGCTGCTTTTAGTCTCGGGAAATAGTCACTAGTAGATCCATTGTTACTTGCTGGTTGAATTGATCAGTTATTGCAGATGCTGGCTGGTTTGGAGTTTGTGTGTTTGTGGCCAGAAGTTGTGCAGAAGGTCAGCAGGTGTGTGCGCTGTCCCTGCTCCGGACAGGACTTTCCCTGCTCTTGTTGTCTTTAATTGAACTGATGTCAAGTATCATAAATAAACAAACAAACAAACAAACAAACAAACTTTTTCTGATAATTTCTTGCACTTGTGTGGTATGGACTGACTCCTTCTCTCGTGGGGCCAGGCACTCAGGTCCCCCTCCTGCGGCTTGTTTCCTGATCCAGTCAGGACAGCCCTCACGTACCCAAACGCACACATACACACACACTGTTTGCTTTATATGAATCAGGAATTTCATGCAGTGTGTTTATGAATCGGCTTGGTGGCATCCTGCAGGGCTTTTGTAATTATGCGTCGTCATTAGTGCGCGTGTGTTTCAAGCAAATCATTGCAATCGAAGTCCGTGACTAATTTCTAGTAGATTACGGGAATAATCGGATTCCACTTTAAAAAAGATGAACAATCACACGACAGTGTGTTTTATATATTCAATGTAAAATGTGCGCAAAAGATCAATTTATGGCCCATTTATTTGGATGTAAATTGGTTAAATCTTAACTTTCATTGCAAAATAAAAATTCCTATACATTTTCTAATTTAGTGGATTCACATTCAAACGCGTTTTTCGTTGTTTCGTTGTTTTTTTTGGTCAAAACTTTTTTGTAAATAAGTTTTCAAATAAATGATTTGAAAACTTATTTACTCAATTGTTCTGTTTTAGTTCACTTTGGAAAGCAAAGATTTTTAATATATTCCAGTTCAAGTCAAAGAGTGAATTAGTGACTTATTTTTCCTGTTAGGCGGAAGATGATGATGACGAGGAGGGAGATGAGAATAAGGCCAGAGGAAACTGGTCAAATAAACTGGACTTTATTCTGTCCATGGTTGGCTATGCGGTTGGACTGGGGAACGTGTGGAGGTTCCCTTACCTCGCCTTCCAAAACGGTGGAGGTAAGACTTTAGAGGTTTGGTGGTGTTAAGGTTTGGTGAAATTGACTGCATTTAAAATGTGTTTGTTATATATAAAACATGCTTAAAAAAATTCAGAAAAATAATGAGATAAAATCTCAATACATAAAAAAAATACATTTCGAAAGCACAACTAAACTAAACTAATTGCGTGTTTGATACTGCACTGTCCACGTAAATCTGACGACACAGATGAGGTGATAATTGTTTGGTTTTGTTGGATCATTCCCCCCTCCAGGAGCGTTTCTCATCCCGTACCTGACCATGTTGGGCATTGCAGGAATCCCAATCTTCCTGCTGGAAGTTTCCTTGGGTCAGTTTGCCAGCCAGGGGCCCGTGTCTGTTTGGAAATGCATTCCAGCCCTGCAAGGTAAACTGGCGCAACTGTCCAGTGGAATTGTTTTTTTTTTAAAATATGACCATTTCTCTACTTTCCTTTAGAGTAATGCATATATTTCGTCTCATTTATTTATTTTAGGTTGCGGGATTGCCATGTTGATAATATCTGTCTTGATAGCCATATACTATAATATTATAATGTGCTGGACACTGTACTACCTGTTCGCTTCGTTGAAGGGCTCACTACCATGGGCTAACTGTAGGAATGAGTGGAACACGGTGGAATGTAAAGACAAAGACATGCTGCTGTTAGGTAAGGAGCACACTTTATTTCTTTCTTTCTTTCACACACACACACACTAAAAGCACCTCACTCCCCACAATGCGCAATGCGTCATGACTCCCTCAGCGGAGGTGTCCTGCGGTATAATGAATCATGACCTGCGATCTCTGCGGTATTTGACTCCCAGACGCACCAGGAGACCCTCACCTGTCTGTTTCCAATCATTTCTGGTGGTACAGGCCAAACAAAGAAGGCTCGCGTAAAAGATTCATAATAAACCTTTTAATAAATCATTTTAATTCTTCTTTCAAATGACTGTTTATTATTCTACCTGCAAATGCGAATCTAAATGTGCCATAACTGTGATACGTTTTTATTTTATGCATTTTTTTAAATGAAAGTAGCCTATAGATAAAAATTTCTTTCAGTCACAAATAATATATAAGAGTTGGGGTACAATGCGTATTCTTCAGATTTATATTGAAGAAAAATCGAAACTGTAGGCTATTTGTTTGCGTTAGAATTTGCCTTTAGCGATTCTGTGATTTCAGCACAAAAACTGCTTGCTTGACAAATTTACTGTACAGACTGAGCTGCTGCAGTGCTGCAGTTAACCCGCTACTGACCCCTGGTGGCTTGAATATCAACAGCAGTCACTGTCAACAAAAAGTCCGTCCGTCCATATTCAGAATCCTTTTCAGGGTCACGTGGAGCCTCCCCCACTAACTGCAAGCAGGGCACACCCTGAACGGGTCATCAGTGTGCCGCAGGGCGACAGGTGTAATCCAGAATCACCAGTTAACCTATGAATTGCTTTTGGACTACGGATGGAGCCAGAAAAAAACCCAAACATGAGCAGAACATCATGCAAACACCACACAGAAAGGTCCCAGGGGACGTCTCGCTGTGAAGTGAAGGTGCTAACCGCTATCCCACCATGCAGCCCTCAACAATAATTTCTTTAAAAAATTCAATTCAATTCAATTTTCTTTTTTTCAAACACACGTGAAAATAAACACAATAGTTTAAAAGAGACAGATAAAACAAGAGAGTGTGCTTGAAAAGATGTGGGTTGAAGACAAATCTTGTGTGATCCCACCCCTTTTTTACAACGCCATTACATTCACAATTACATTCTGCATAGCACCTTTGCAGAAGTGACATTTTTTTCATTTATCATTTCTTGCCTTGTAAAGTTCCATCAGTGGCATCTTGTAGGTTTTTTTTTAATACGTGTAAACTTTTGCTTTGTTTTAAACCTTCATCTATCTATCTATCTATCTATCTATCTATCTATCTATCTATCTATCTATCTATCTATCTATCTATCTATCTATCTATCTATCTATCTATCTATCTATCTATCTATCTATCTATCTATCTATCTATCTATCTATCTATCTATCTATCTATCTATCTATCTATCTATCTATCTATCTATCTATCTTTTTATTTTCAGTATTGTTTTGGTACAAATTAACTAAGGCAGAAAAAAATTACTAACAAAATGCATTTATTGTTTTTACACAACAATAAATAAAATTGACCTATGTAGGTGATCTGCTTAATAAAATAAGAAAAACTATTAACTGCCAGGAACCAAAAACTTTGGATACTAAACACTGGCCTGAAAAAAAAACATTTTAACTTGCACATTTTTTTTCTTAATCCCCTTGTAACAATGCCCAATTGTTACAGTCGGTTGATGCCGTTTTAAGTTTGTTAACAGAGTAGATGTGTTAACTTACTGTGGCATACGCTATCTTTGTGTAATAATGTCAAAACACAGCATTCGACTTATCAAATTTTATTTTCCCGCCATGGATGCTGACAACAAAGCCAAAATAAGCCAAAATGTTCCCACGCATCAGAGTGTAAGGAGATGGGGGGGTCCTCATCTCTGGCCTTACGTCTGCATTAGCCATATGGTGACATGCTTACCGTCCGTCACCTAATAGTGTCTCGGAGGAAACTCACGGCTAACATTACTTCCGCCTCGGCGCAAAGTTAATACAGTGGCGACCTGGGGGTTAGCCCCGCCTATAGCCACTAAGACTCATGGGAAGTGGGAAATCTTGTATGTTGAATCCTTCACTATCACCAAATGGTGATGGTGCTATAAAAGCTATGAAAAGAAGTGAGGTTCATGTTGTCACGCTGTTCGTGTTTATTCATAATAAATGAGTTTATTGCCGGAAAGGAGAATGAGCTATCTATTTCTCTGTCTATTCTCTCTTTGAGACTGTTTGAGGGAGTGTGGAGTATGGGGCAAGGACAGCCAACGCAGTTAGTTCATAAGCAGCTCGGCTCTCATTTCCCCGCTGTGAGTGACAAAGCAGCTGGGTCGTTACAATGCATGTGCGGGGAAAAAACTTACCGAAACGGTACAGAAGTGAACCGAAACAAAACAGCCGCACCAAAACGGTTCGGTTCAACTACGTGTAGTTTTACACCCCTAATATTAAAATTTAATATTTTTATTTATATATATAAAAAAAAATGGCAAAATGATTTGCAAATGACATCATTGGCCAATATTTTTCCATTGTTTTTTCTTTTCATTTTTCCAAATCAACAAAAACTAGAAAGGAATAGAAGGGAACAAATTAAAGAAAACCTGCTTAAAAAGAAAATATATTTACATTCATAGAAAAAAGATATACAATGCAAAAAAAGTGAAAATGTACTTTAACTTAACATATTTAATCATATTCATTTCTGCAATATATTATATAGGTATATTTTTAGCAAGGCATTTTGCGTAGAATAACCCAAAATATCCCAGACACTGGCAATGTTTGTCTGATTTCTAATTTTCTAAGTCGTACCTGGAATTAGGCAACAAGGTTAATTAATTCTATTTTGAAGAGCTCTTTATCAGCAAGTCTTTGAAGGTGAATAATACAAAATGTGTTTCATACTGAAGACGTTTTACTTTTTTTCAGTGACATTTTTTGAAAAATGTGTTTATTTACAGTATAGATTAATTTGACTGTAATTGTGACTGTATAGATAGGATGACTTTGCAACATCTACTTGATATAAAAAAAAACTGGCTTTTTTTGGTATGAGGAATGAATGTTAGTAGGAAGGCCCTGGTTTATATGGTCATGTGTTTTGGTCAAAGACGAGTGACAATTCCTAACTGATGGGAAACTGAAGTGTTATTCTTGATTTTTGTTGACAAAAGAACGGAATAGCTTAATTTGTGGATGGAAGCTGAAGCCTTCATGTTGCTAATGTTCAGACAAACGTTTTGAAGGGGGTTTAAACAGACATACACTGCAAAAACTGAATCAGAACCTCTTCAGAGCTGGCATCCACATCGGGTTTTATTACCACAGTAGTTTGTTCATCTTAACTGGGGCTCTATGACTTTCTGTGTAGAGTGTTAGCTCAAATAACTTGTAGCACTTTGAGGTTTCATGTAATGAAAAGTGCATTATAAATAAAATCTATTATTATTATTATCATTATTATTATTATTAAATATTAGCTTGGGCTCTGAGAGGTTAAGAGAGCAAAAATACTTGTTTTAAGAAAAAAAAAATCTTTTTTTGTTTTTTGCAAGAAAAATAATCTTATCAATAAAGTTTGCACTGCAAAAACAATCTTAATTTGAAAAAAAAACATTTCTTACTGACTGGAATTTATTTCTTCAAAAACTAAGTTTTGGTAAGTGCATTTTTCTGATCCCATTGGCAGATTTGTTTTTATTATTTTGCTCATTTAAAGAAAATCTACCAATGGGATAAGATCTCTTCTTTCTCAGAGACCTGTTTTTGCAGTGTGGCGTTTGCTCTTGAGGCCTCGGACCTTTTGTCTGCAGCTTTTTATTTTCTAAAAATCTGTTTAGCCCCTGACTCTCCTAGTCTTTCCCAGTTCACATATGTTGGTCTCTGATTGAAACAGACTCATGCATCCTGCGTGACAGGAACGCCATTTCAGTGAAGAACTCCACTTTCTGTCTGTCTGCAAACGCTGTGGGAAACCTGACCAAGCTGCTGAATGTGAGCATTGACGCCAACAAAACCTACGTCAGCCCCAGTGAGGAATACTTTAAGTGAGTGGAGCTTTCTGTCAGTGGAAAACTAAGCTTGATGCTTCATTGATGAGTCAAAATAGAAAATATTAGCTGTCTTCACTGTGGCTGTAAAATCTCTTCTGCATTCATTCACTGATCAGGCCTAAAAAGACATGGGCGCAGTAATCAGACCTGCTTTCTATTAGATAATTCCCATAAAATACAGGAAAAATTTTACACATTTTACATTCAGACAAAAAACAATCCTCCTCAAATGGCAAATTCAGTGAAAGCTTTATTGCCACAAATGAAAATCACATTAAGTTATGAATGCAAAAAACACATCCTAAACTCCTGGTCTCAAAACCTTTCTGAATCAAGTTAATTGAAATTAAAATATCATGGCTGCTTCCTGTTTTTTCTTTAATCCTCGACACCAACGGAAAATTCTTAGTTAAATCGTAGTTAAAAGGAAAATTTATTTATTCAGATATTTTAAATTACAAATGGGAGGAATAACCTCTTAAATAGAAGAAACATCTAATTTTCAAGAAGGTCCTCCTGATTTACTGAAGTAAAGAAGCAAATGCAAGAAAACAGGGAAGAGTAACAATCGACAGAGGAGAAACCAAACCAAACAAACAGACAAGTCCAGCAGATAACACAAAGCCCTCACACGTGTAACCGTTCACACCGGAGGCAGACCAAACGATAATGAAAAACAGAACATACACAAAGAAAAGAAAGAAATAACAGCAATACCAACTTCAGAAAACTAAAAACAATAGCAAACAATAACCAAAAGAGCTTTCCTGAATTCTGGTAACAGAACGTAACAACATTGGACGAATATTCCAATCATTTGGTGTCTTACAACAAAATGCACATTTGCCAGATTGTTTATTAATTCTTGGCACAGAAAAAAAGATTAAAATGTCATAGGTTATATTGTGTTGTATAATGTACAAATTATTGTTTTAAATAAGGAGGAAAGTTTAAAAACAAAAAATTAAAAATAAATTGTAACCAATGAAACTGCTGTCCACCTGATAGTGATAACCAACTCAAACTTTTAAACACTATACAATGATGAGTGGCATGAGGACGATGAAGAAGGATTTATGATTTCTATCTAAAGAATGTAAACATAAAGAGGTGGCAAGAAAACCTATGAGGTCTCCATCATCCAGAATTGGAAGTAGCAGTTGTGTCTAACATGAAAATGAAAACAGTTGACCGATTGGTTAAGAATTTTGAGATGGTAGGTTAGTTTATTTGTAATTGAGTGTAAATGAGTATAAAATAATACATTTTGTTGTAACAAAATACCAAGATATTTAAAAGACTTTGTAGTCTCAAGAGGAGAAGAGTCCAAAAAATTTAAATCAAGATTTCTTTTTTCTGCATTTATGGTCTTAAGGTGTATTTTTCATATCGTTCTGATATTTGTGTCAAAGCTGTGTGTGATTCCTTCCTGCAGGTACAATGTTTTGCACATTTCCAAAGGCATTGAATATCCAGGAGACATCCGCTGGCCTCTGGCAGGCTGCCTGTTTTTGGCCTGGGTCATTGTCTATGCTTCTCTGGCCAAAGGAATCAAGTCATCAGGCAAGGTAACAAAAACAGACACAATCAAGAGCCTCCATACAAGTTCAACCTCTCCTTCTATGACTTGAACTGAGCCAGAAATTCTATGGTGTTTACACTTTCAATATAGTAGTCACTGCAAAGTTCATCGTATATCAGCATCATTTTGCAGATTCATTTAATCTTTTTTTTCAATTTAGCTGATGAAAAAAGTGGCTTGCATGTTAAATAACATGAAATTAGATTCCTTCCTTTTACGACACAGAAGTCTGCTTTACAAAAAACGTGTGGGGGTCAGGGGTCTGCAGCTTTCAGTTCTTAGAGAGGTCGATTTTTCACTGACCAAAATCCAGCAGGACCCACAAAGTCTTTCTTCACCCTTTAGAAAAATATAGTTGTGTTACTACCATGATAAATACTGTATAAATGAAATATTGGTTTTTGGCATAAATAAAACATAATCGTGAAGATAAAATAGCCTTTTTTCTAAATAATGAATTAATTTGTAACTTTTGACAGGACTTCCTTTAAAAATAAAAGACAGTGTCGCATAGGATCATCTCACTGCAGTACATATAAGAAGTGTAATGTCAGCAGTGATTAAAACAACTGTTTAGTCTTATCTTTTATGGTGCATCACAGCCAGAAGTTTCTAAATCTGGCTAACCAAAATTAAATCAGTTACCGGTAATTATGTGACCTTAAATGTATTTTCTAAACCGTAGGCTGCAATTAAAATATTTACATATGTGCAGAGATTGAAAATTTGCTTTATGATCTGGTACGCCTGATGTATCAAAAATCTGTCCAAAAGTTTTAGTCTGACTTTGAACCGCTGGATGGATTATTGGAGCATTGTGGCTACCGTGGTCTGAAAGCCTCGCAGAGTTATACATTACTTTACTTTTTTAATTTTAAGCTTTACTATTTCCTTGACTTTTACTTTTTTTAATTTAAAAACATGCTACTTTCCTATAACCAGAGAGCCACAAAGGGGTCCAAGAGCCACCAGAGTCTCAGGTTGCAGACCCCTGATCGAGAAATATTGACAATCATGTGTTGCCCTCTTCTGGACAGAAGATGTTAGTGCAACAATTGAATTGAATTGAATTGAAATCAAGATGATAATTTGCTTATGATCATCCACCAATGCAGAAAGGAATATACAGGCCAAAAACATGGTCTTTCCCTGTTAGCCGTTTTTAGAACACACCAATGTTTTTAAATGACATACCAAAACCCATTTTAAAAGTAAAAGAAATAGATGTAGTTCACTTTTCAGCTTATCCCGTCAGGGGTGGCCACAGCGAATCACCTTTCACTGATCTGCACAGGTGGTTTGGCAGAGAGATTTTTATGCTGGATGGTCTTCCTGACACAACCCTGTATTTTATCCGGGCTGGGGACCGGCACACAGAGAACACTTTCATATGTTTTTCTCCCCGTTTTTGTTCCCTCAGGTAGTTTATTTCACAGCAACATTTCCTTACGTGGTGCTGATCATCCTCCTGATCCGAGGTGTGACCCTCCCTGGTGCTGGGGATGGCATCCTTTACTTCATCACACCTAAATGGGAGAAACTGAGTGATGCAAAGGTGCTTGATTCTTTTGTTCCTCAACAAACCACATAGTTTTCAGGCAGCCAAAACTTTTCCGTTGCCCTCATCTGCAACTCTCCTCTACAGGTATGGAAAGATGCAGCGACTCAGATATTTTTCTCTCTGTCAGCTGCATGGGGAGGTTTGATCACACTCTCCTCCTATAATAAGTTCCACAATAACTGCTACAGGTAAACACTCAAAAGGTAAACTATTCTTCTGTTAGCCACATTTCAAATATCACTGCAGATGCATGTTATTGTGTCTGTATGTCTGATATTTAGCAGCCACAGTTAAGTGTTGAATGTCTGTTCTCCTTCCCGCCACCAGAAGGCACTGTTTACCTTCTTTCTTTGTCCGTTGAACAGACGAGAGAGCCTGTCAGATAATTATCAGGTGTTGTGATTGCAGTCCTCCCGTAGGCAGAGAGGGATATTTGCTCACTTTGTTTCTATCCTTCTCCTCTGTGTTCACAGGGACACCGTTATAGTGACTTGCACTAACAGTGCCACTAGTATTTTTGCTGGGTTTGTCATCTTCTCCGTGATTGGTTTCATGGCTCATGAGCTGAAGGTGCCAATAGAGAAGGTGGCAGACGAGGGTAAGAAATCAGAGTCAGCAGGCAGACGCCGCAGACCTGCTTTGCTCAATAAAACAGGCTGTAACTAGTCCACTCCTGTTCTACTGTATATATGTGTGTGTGTGTGTGTGTGTGTGTGTGTGTGTGTGTGTGTGTGTGTGTATTAGGTCCAGGCATAGCATTTGTTGTCTATCCGGAGGCTCTGACCAGACTCCCCCTGTCTCCTTTCTGGGCAATCATCTTCTTCCTCATGCTTCTGACTCTTGGACTGGATACCATGGTAACCACAGCTACTGTCTTACTATGCACTGCATTATGTCAGCTTTCATCTTGTCTACATCTCCCGGTAATGCTGAATTTGCTTTTTTATTGTTCTATTATTGAAGAAATACTACGAAACATAACCCTTGTGCTATCTTATATGACCCCACCCTTACATTGACGTGTTCTCCCTGCCATGACAAAGGTGGATAAAGGTGGAAAGATTTCATGTAATCCATGGACACCATTGAAGATCACAAATCATGGAAGAAAAAAGGTTCAGTGCACTGTCTTGTGGGGTCTAGATGACCCAACTCCCAAGGTAAAAGTGCCTAGGATAGCACAAGGGTTACGATGGAAGCAATTTGCAAAAAGACTTTAATGAGTGAGGATTTTGTTTTTTGTAGCCATGAAAAAAGTCACCTATTGGCTATAATTTTGCATTCAAACAAGACAGTTTTATTTATGGCTGCTTTGACCACTTGAGGGCAGAAAAACTTCACAAAATACTGTCAAAACTTCTGCTCAAATGACACAAATGATTCCCGCCAAAAAAATGCACAAGTGAATATTTGATGAACTTAATTCTGACTGCTTTCTTTAGATGAGTGAGCTGAATTTATCTGAGAAGCAGAAACAGACTCACTGATTTAACAAAAAGTGAAAGTTGATAAACTCTGACTCGGTAAATGCAAAGTTTTCTTCACCTGCTCTATCCCTTTCTGGTCCATGTGGTTGCTGGAGCCTGTCCCAGCTACTGTTGGGCGAAAGGGGGTACACCCTTGACAGGCCGACACAGAAATACCAAAGGTACAAAATGTGGAGATGAAATGAGTCAAAAATCTAGAAAAGAAAGGCATTCTACAGAGGAAACAGATGACAAGGCAATGCAGATTTAACACCAGGCAAAAACAAGCATAGGAGTTTGCTACTAAGGTGAGGACCAAGGATCAAGACAAGTAAAACGGGAAAAAGTTTTTATTCTTTTCAAGCATGTGATTAATCTTTTGGAGTGATGCTTCATGATTTCTGTCAGAAACCTGAACCTCTTGACTCGCAATTAGTCTGAAGTAAACACTTAACTGGCACCTTCCAGGAACGCATAAACACTGCATAGGCCCTGACCTAATTAGCAGGATTCTCCACACGTGGCTCCCGCTGCGACTGATTTCAGCTGAAATCCTGCAGCTCTCCAGGTGGTTGACTCCTTGAGTCATGCTCCCGCCTCTGCTCAAAGTTGACCTGAAATTTCTGGAGTAACAAAACTGAAGTACATCTTGTCCTGGAAGTGTGCATCAATTTTTTAAAATTAACTAAAACAACTTTTTTGTTGCCTTTCTTCATTAAAAATCCTACCAAAAAATACAAAATGGTGCACTTTGCAAGACTTAGTCTAATCACCAACACAAAGTCTCTGGAAGTTATTATATTTAAATATTCCATGCCCTGTGGATATGACGGAGCACCTTTTAAAGAAGGCATTATTTGATTTGATTACAAAAGGTTAGGCAAAACCTAATTAAAACATGTTAGAGGATAAAAATGATTTTATAAGTTTTTTTTTTTACATAAAGTATAAAAATGACAGGCAAAAAATAAAATGAAAGAATAGATGCACTTTTTAACTAGATAGAAACTTATCAATGTCACGCAGCGCTACTCTGCAGCAAATTTGGTTTCATTTTGTGCATTCCACACTCATTAGTTGCAATGCTTTTTAATTTCTAAATGTGTATTTTCATTCTTTTGAATCATTTCATATTTTCTAATGCAAGTCTCTATTCATAACCGCTTTTGATCTTAATATCTGCTGCACAACACCAACATTTTTATTTTAAATTACAATACTGAAATGCAAGCCTTTGAAATGAAGACAACATAAGTAAAAAAAAAAAGTAAAATTGGTTTGATTGTGATTTTTTATCACTCATTTCAGCAATTATATGCTTTACCCTCCACTGCTGACATCTCACTAATGTAACTTTAAAGTCCCTCAGCTATGATCCTAAGCGGGCTAATCCCCACAGAGCATGTGGAGCTTTGTGATGCTGCTGTGTCAAGCAGTGGAGCAGAGCCTCAGCGGTGCATTAAGACACAAGTCAACAGGAGCACTAAGTGATGTTACTCTGCCGCTGCAGGAGCAGCTCCGAGAGGACGGCTGCTGGCTTTGTTGTAGAAAGCAGCATGGTGGCCTGAGGTGCTGACAGGAAATTAGTTTTGAAAGCTAGGGGGGTGTCAGAAAGCTTGGTGCTACACCAAGTTCTGTTTGTATATTCATGAACTGATCTCTGGGTTCAAAACCACTTTTGTCATCAGTGTTATTCCGCAGGCTGACTCTGCTGTCAGCTTTCTATTACTGTAAACTAAATCCTTCCTGCTTTTTTTGCCCTCATGCTTGGATAAATTCTCTTTTAAATTGTTTTCGAAGCAAACTAATTTCTGAGGAGCTGAAAACAGATGCTTCACAATGAGTTGAAGTTTTACGGGGAGAACGTGATCTTATTAAAATGAGATCCTTGGATGGTATAGATCCTCAACCAGGATCCTGGGTGTCATCACCAAAGTCCTCCCACTTTCATGTTGCAGTGATGTTTTAGGCCGAACAAAACTATCTTCTCTGGTCTGTTTGTGAGCATTTGCAACTAATCTATCTTCAGTTTGGTTTGTTGGTTACTTTTCAGTCACAATTTAAAAACAAAAAGATGACATGGAAGACCAGCAAATGGGATTTATTATAAAAAACAATAAAACAACAATTTCATAGGATTTAAGAAAGAGTAATAATAATAAAAAAGTTAAATTACTGTACAAATCTGATTTTACCTCAATGCCGTTTATGTTTTGATTCTTTCTTTAAGGAAACAAGAAAAAACGAAGGAGAAATAATTAGTCATCATGTGAAACACTATAGCACAAATTAATGTAAAGGACAAAGTATTCATGTTTTGCGTATAGTGTTTGAAGATGAATTTGAATTTTTAGAGAAAAATGCCCTCTATGCTGAAAATAATAATTACCATATATTCCGCGCCAGGACATGCCAGTGTATATTTTACAAGCTCATTCAAAAGTTAATTTTCCAATTCTATCGTAGATAAGGCGCACCAAACTATAAGGTGCATTAGCAAGACGAAAGAGTCCAAGATAAGTCAGTCAGTCAAAGGTTATTAACACAAAAATTATAGAACTTGTTTGTAACACGCTACATGTTAGCCACATTAGCGTGTTTACAATACAGTAAACCCTTGTTTTTCGCAGGGGTTACGTTCCAAAAAGAACCCGTGATAGGCAAAATCCGTAATGTAGAATCTTCTATTTTTTTTACAATTATTATACAATTAAATACTCTATTATACATTGAAAAGAAAGAACAAGCCATTTTACAGGCTCAAGCATTTGTTTCACAAATAAAAGTACTTTAGAAACGTTTTTTTTCATCAAATAACGTCTGTACTGTACTGTCAAATAATAATTTTAATCATCAATGTGAACAGAAGGCTTCAAATCGCGGAGATTAGCCCCACCCACCGCGACCCAAGTAATTGGATTAAACGGGAGAAAATTTAAAATGATTATGAAAAAAATACAAAGTACAGTGGGACAAATAGTGACTCAGGTGTATTTCACTGCTCTTCAGACTGAGCATCCTGACTGCTCTGCAGGGTTTTCTTCTTTTGAAGCCCGCGGTGCAGGTGTGTTTGTTCGGGAGAAGAACATAGTGATCTGCAGTTGTTGTCGCTCTGTTTTCTATGGGTTTAAGAGAAACTCCAAATTACAAGATGATTTGCACGTACGTGTTGTAAATTCGGCAAGCTGTTTTACGTAGGTGTACATATTAAACTGCAACGTTATTGACGCACAGGTAGAGAAGAAGCGGAGTGACTTTTTAGCCAATCAGAATGCAGAACACAATGCACGATGCAAAACTGTGAAGTAGCAAAACCGTGAAAAGTGAACCGCGTTATAGCAAGGGATCACTGTACTGGTAACTGCTAACCTTGTCTGTAGCATGTTAGAAAGCAAAAAGAAACAGTCTGACGCTGCTACACATTAGCCACGTTAGCATATTCACAATAGCACCAAACCCAAAGTTTTGAATAACAACCCCTCAAAATTGCTTTAACACCAGTTAGCACAACCGGAATTATAAGAATTATAAGGTGCAATGTCATTTTTGGTAAAAAAAAAAAATTAGGGCTTTTAAGTGTGTCTTAGTGCTGAAAATAGAGTAATCCCTATTGAATTTCCTTCACAGCAGATCTGTAAACCACAATAAAACGGTTTAGGATAATCCCATCTTAAAACTTAAAAGTGTTTTCTCTTTTATTCAGTCAGGAATATTAAGAACCATCTTGGTTTTAACTGCAAGAAAACCATCCAAATTTCCTAACTGCCCTAAATCATCACATCATCTCATTTAAGATTGCCATTGTTTGCAAGGATGATGCCCGAAGTGAAGTTGTAGAGTTTGAAATTTTTTTATTTCTATTTTTTATTAAACCCTGTATTAGACTAGAAGACATCTGAGGGCTGTCTGAAAGCAATTACAGGTTTATTGATATTGTCTTCACTAATGCCTTAGTCACATGGTACTGCTTTTAGGTTGTTAGGGCCAATGGACACAGGATTGGCCATATCCTAAGGGGGTGTGTCTTACAGCTCCTTTGTGACCACCTGCGTGCCCCATACTGGTTTGCCCATTTTTTGCCAGCAGACAGCCCATATCCACCTGTAAGGGCAGTTGTGACTAAGGCAGAAAGCAAAAGGAAAGACATTTTTAACTTCTACTGATGCAGTTTCAAGGCTTTAGTACTCTAAACATACACTGGACTTCTTCAGATGATCCATTATCCTGTAGATCTGCAATTAGTTATTTGGAGACAAAGAGACCCCTGCAAATACTCCATAACTCTGCAGAGCACCTGGTATTCGATCATCTAAAAAGGTCATGTCAAACCACTGTTCACTAAACTCTGCTGGAAAGCCATGCTTGCATGAATCAACTTTAAGTGACCAACGGTTGCTTACAGAGTGACTGCAGGGCACGCACACAGCATCCTAAAACTCATATAGTGCACGCACATAAAAACCGAGAGAGAATAACACCAGAACACATCTGTTTTACCTTGGAACGGCAGCACCTCTGGAGGGCAGCGAGGGCTGTAAAGAACTGTTACCACTCAGCACAGGAACCGTTTGCACTTCTCCATTCAGGGCAGTGGTATCAGAGGCCATTAGAGCACCAGCAGAATAATGACCACTGTCAAACTCACAGACAACGCCCCAAACAATTTGACCCTAAAATCCTTCACTTTGTACACATTTCTGTTCTGTGAATTACTCAGTACTCTTCTTTAGTTTTTATGTATCAATGAATTATTATAATTGTAACCCTAGAAATGATAAATGGCATAGACTTGCATAGCGCTTTTCTACCTTTCTCGATGGCCAAAAGTGATTTACAGCCATAGTCCCACTCACTTTTCACAAACTCATTCACACACTGATGCACGCCCTACATTGGCGCGTACCTACAACCACCAGATGCAAAGTGGGGTTGTGTGTCTTGCCCTAAGACACTTCGACACTTCAGCACATAAGTCAGGAATCAAACCTGCAAATCAGCTGCACCCTGCTGAATTAACCCTTTAGTTAATTCAGCAAGCATAATAGCCCATTGCACTGCCACCAGATGTGATATTCAGTTTGCCATCTCTGCAAAGACCCACTGTTCATTTGGGGTTCCTCCAGGGTAGAGGAATCAGAGCAGGAGATCCTTCTCTTCTGTCAAAGGCTCTTGAACACTCCCCTTTTTAGAGAGCATTTCTTTTACACCTTACATTTCTTTGCTTTGTCTATTTCTTGAAGTCGTGTCATGGCATCTGAGCAAACCCTTTAACACCAAAGATGTTGCCGCCGAAGATACCTGAATAACACACACTCTTTCACGTACCATAGATTTTTAACTGTTTACGTGAACAAAGTGATTCTGATGCGGAGAAATGCGGCTTTTTGTCGTTATGCATAGCCACGAGAATGCTTTTCTCTGTGACGGAATCAGCTCATTTATGTTAATTGCGTAAACACTTCACTTTTGTAAATGTGTTGCATATCAGCTCGAGGCTTCTCTTCCCCGCTTTAGAATCTGCTGGAAGTAATATGTAAGAACTAATTGCGTAAATGGTGGAAGAGCTAAGGTGGTCAAAAGAATGTCAACACTGGAGCTAAAGCTCCGGTGTAAAAGGGGGAAAGTCCTTTGGCCTTATCAGTCTTGGATGAGTGGTGAAATGTTTTAAAGAAAGAAGACTTCAAGTCCAGTTACTTCATAACAACGTCACCTGAAAGAATGAGAACCTTCATTGACACCTTATCTATATTTACTGTTGCAGAGCATAAGCCACCAGTTCTCACTGGATGTTCCACCAAGTCTATCAAGTTGCTTTGATATGCTAGGAGTAAATTCGAGTCCTCTTGCTTTCCTTCATTCTGTCCTCTGCTGTGCTCTATTACAGTTTGCCACCATTGAGACCATCGTAACATCTGTCTCAGATGAGTTCCCCAAGTACTTGAGGAAACACAAGCCGGTCTTCACGCTGATCTGCTGTGCCTCCTTTTTCATTCTGGGTTTTCCTATGATCACAGAGGTACGACACAAGCATTAAACATGCATGAACTTTGGAACTTCTCCAAAAGCAGCAAATGAGAGATAGACATTACAGCGGTAAAGGCAAAGAGTGAGGTGGAGATGGTCTTTATTGTGTTGTACTGTTGCAGAATGGGATGTACATGCTGCAGCTGGTGGACACGTTTGCTGCTTCCTATTCTCTGGTCATTATTGCCATCTTTGAGCTTTTGGGAATTTCCTATCTTTATGGTAAGTATTTCAGCAAATAGCCCCTTTTTTCACTCTCAATGGTCTTGTCTTTCACTCACTACGTATAATGTAGATCAATATTTAGAGTTGCAAAGGGAAAATGATCTCAGAATTATCCATGTCCTTAAAAATTTGCACCAATTTATAGAAAAAAATCTGTTAAAAAGAGAAATAAAACTAACCAATCCCAAAAGTTGTTGTTTTTACTAGTTTCAGACAATCATAGGCTATTCATTTCTTAGATGGATCTTCTTTTTGACAAGCATAACTATAGAAGTTGTTTCTGAAGAGCCAGGGCAGCTGTCTGCAAAAAGTAAGTGGTTCAATCCCCTTACAATCTGAAGTGCTAATGGGAAAAAATAGCTAAAGACAGGAGAAAATAGGATGAAGAAACCTGGGGAGAATGGTGCTTTTACCAGCCAGAAGGTGAAGAAAAGCTCTGTACAAATGTATCTAGTCTTTTTTGCCATTTTTAAATGCTTGCCACCCACTGGGTTGTACCAATAAACATTAACAAAAGAAAGACTGCAATTGTTTTCTGGAATTGTCAATTAGAGCTCACTTGTAATGTCCTTTGTGATCGGCAGGGGTCTCTGTTGTGTTGCATTATTAAGGCAGGGCTCAGCTGCACATCAGCACGCTGTTTCCAAGAGGCAAGGCAACCGGCTCCTCTGCAGTTTGTCAGAGCATGAGTACAGATGACATATTGAAATGATTGTGTGACTCTGCCTCTTCATGTCACTCACTGTTATCAGTCAATAAAGGCGCAGGAATGAAGCCATCTGCTCGCTCACAATAGCTCAGGAATGACAGATTCCGATGCCCCCGCCCCCATCTCACTCTCACACACACACATATCCAGAGATGGATGCAATCTGTGGATACCTTTTTAAAGGGACTGTATTAAAGCTAGGTTATTTACTGTGCCTTCACTTTCTTTCAATCACTCATTTTTCTCTTTTCTTTATTTTCCTCCTCCTCTTCTCCTGTCTTCCACTGGTGCAGGTCTGCAGAGGTTTTGTGCGGACATTGAAATGATGATTGGTTTTCAGCCCAACCGATTCTGGAGACTGTGCTGGGCCTTTGTGACTCCAACCATCCTGACGGTGTGTGTTTATTTTTTTGCTGGTCTCATTACATTTCTCATCAGCTGGTGACTGCGGCTGTTTGTAATTTGTCAGTTTTGCTATTTTGGTTTTAAGTCTATTTATTTGCTGTACAGAAAGAGCAGAGTTGACCCTCTTTCTCTGAAAGCAAAAGCGATTTCCTCCTTCCTTGCTCTGTCTTGCCACCAATTTTCAAGTTGTTTATGGTTGCCTCTGCATTACACATGGAAGTCTGTCGGTCCAGATTATCAAGCAGATATATTTAGGCCCCAAGGCTGAGGGTGACATCGTTTTTATCTGTTTCAAGCAGTCACATGCATTCCCATGAAACACAATTTCTGTATAACAGACACTCATTTGTCCTTGCCGTTCAGGGCAGCAGCTCCACCAGCATGCCAGTGCTTGACAGTGTTATGTTTGCAGTTGTAAAGGAAACGGCTGCATTTCTAGAGCAGAGGTGACCACAATAAATGGAGCAGCAGTTAGCTCTGCTGGTCATCTCACTACTTTCGGGGGGGTTAACCACTGTCTGTTGTGCTCTTTTTGTCTCTTTTTAGTTAAGTGTGTAGGAAAAAAATCAGTTCTGTGAAATATTGTGATATTTCATTTGGCGATACTTGTATCGATTTCAAAAGCTGCCCAAACGATTTTCAGTTCATTTTTTATAAGCGAACATGTGGTGCAGCGTTTTACTCTTGTTTTCCACTTCACTCTGTGGAAGAAAGTTATTTCATATTTGAAGCACCTCTTAAAGCCCCATTCAGGCAATTGCCTCTTGCCAATTCACCGCCCTACTTTTTGTCTAAATTCTTCACATCAATATCATCATAATTGTTTTTTGTAACCAAAGTAGAGCATTTATTATTTTATTAC
This sequence comes from Oryzias latipes, assembly GCF_053564925.1. Taxonomy (NCBI): domain Eukaryota; kingdom Metazoa; phylum Chordata; class Actinopteri; order Beloniformes; family Adrianichthyidae; genus Oryzias; species Oryzias latipes. Next base: position 8,229,230 of record NC_136239.1, read on the forward strand.
ATATATAGTGAATACAAGCTATTATTAATTGACACAAAACCTATTATTATTTTTCTGCGAATCAGTACACACACAACTGCAAATTAAATTTAACTATTATTTTGCAGTAATCAGTTTTTGTTCTAAAAAAAAGTGTTCCACATGCATGCTGTAAAAATCTACTGTGGGATTCTTTTTTTTTTTTTGTAAAGAGATAACTGAAGATGGTTTCATTATTTCAGATAAGGGATTTTACTAGCTTGTATTCAGTTACAGAACTCCTGTTTTCAATACCTGGAGGATATTCAGGAATGATCTGATTCTATAATGCGCTGCCTGCCTTATGGGTTGTTTTTGTACATTTTCTTCATTAGTCTTATAGTTGCAGTCACATGGAACTCAACACAGTAGTTTGCATTTCCTCGTACATTTTGTCATTACCTTGAGCCTGTTTGTTCTCAGAGCAGTGGCTGTTTACAGTAGGAAACAACTTTTACAGAGATGAGCTTTCTAAACCGATTTAGAGCTAAACCTGAAGTACAGCGGCGTTTTGCTCATTTTTATGCCACTGAAGTGCAGCTTGTTGCATTTTGAAAGGGAAAAGAAATAACTGAATTGATTTTTATCTTTTGGATGTATGCAGGGCATCCTGGGACTCAGTCTGTATCAGTGGAAGGTGATGACTTATGAAGACTACACCTACCCCACCTGGTCCATGATTATGGGGTGGCTCATGGTCATCTGCTCTGTGATCTGGATCCCCATCATGTTCCTCATCAAGATGTACCTGGCACCAGGCACCATAGGCGAGGTGATATTTCCTACAAAACAAAGCACTGCAACGCAAATTCCAATACTGTCGTCCTCGCAGACTTACACTTTATAAGAAATGCCTCTTTTGTTCTGTCTCTCAGTATTGTGGAGAGACAGACCACAGGCAGGAGGAATAACTTGGAAGCAATTCTGTAGGTCTTACTGCTCCTTTAAATGCTTTGATTAATGACTGATTAAGATTGTGGCTCTTTGTCAGAAAAATTTGCTTCCTTACCGTCTCAGACAGCACACTCAATCAGGGATCATTCTCAGACTCTATAATTACAGTTCTATGCTTTTACTTGACTACAATTTTTTTTCATCAAAGCTTTATTTTTATTCAAATAAGAGACAATGACTACTTTAAAAATATATCATTTTAAAGTTACAAGAGAAGACGGCATTAAGGCCCGTACACACCGGGACGAATATTCGCCAGGCGTTATTCGCCAGCGTTTTTCGCCACGTCTTTTGTGTTCACACCCAGGCGATTTTCGCTGACGATGAGCCGAGCGAACATGCAATTTCCTTCCCTGACATTAGATGGCGCTTAATGTAAACAGAAATACTCCTGTACACAAGGTGGCGCTGCGCAACTTTACGATTCTTAAAGTCGCTTTTCACTCAGAAGAAGAGAGCAAGTATTTACGCGCTTGTCAGAATCATACAAAGAAAACATGAATATTTCAAGCATCAGTAGCTCCAACTGGTACTTGGTAAGGGGATATTTAAGAATATCCGTCATTATTTCTTTGCGGCAGTGTAGACGCTACTTGGCGTCTATCTTCTTCGCTGGTATGTGTGCTCAGCAAGGCAGTTTTGTGTTTGAGCGCCCCCAAGTTGTGTTTTACTGTAACTTCATAAGCTCCAGACACGTGTGCAAAAGCGCCATTCTCATTGGTCGAATAGATTTCGACGCGACGCGTCGAAAAAAAAAAACGAACCCGAGGCGTTTTTTTTTTTTGACGCTTTGGCGCGTGCCGTTTTTTCGCCTCGGTGTGCACACTCACATTGGTGCCCTTTGTTTAGTCACGAGGCGTTAAACGTCGACGAAAATCGCCGGCGAAATTCGTCCCGGTGTGAACAGGCCTTTAGAGGAAAAAAAACGTAAAGTGGAGGTTGTTTTGAAAAATAAAAGGAGCTGCAAACAGTAGAGTTGATCTGATTTTGTCGTCCTAATTTATTTTATTTTCCTCTTCAAAATGACAAGTATCTGTGTCTTAGTTAGTTCCCAATGACTGTATAAGAGAACTGGACTGAGTGACCCCTCGCCCCCCTGGCATTCCAAACAGGAAACACCTGCTGCTCCCAAAAGCTAAAAATCCCATAGACTTCTTTAGAGTAACAAACAGCTATTACTCAGTCATTCTATCGGTTAAAATAACCATTCTTGATCTGATACCTTTTTTTTGTTGATACCATGTTCTTGATAATATGAATTTTTTCACACATTTTTTTCCGTATTGCAAGTTATTCAAGTTATAAACCAACCAATCATGTGCCTCAGTAAAAATATGTGGTCTCATGTTGAACGTCCAACATGTTTGGTTGACAGATTCACGTGAGCCAACTTTAAAGGGGTGTGGACTTCCAACAAGCATACTCCTGATTGGTGAATGTGGTTGCCATAGAAATATTGACATAGATTGAGTCAGACCAATCGCTATTTACTGATGAGTTCTGGTTCCAACACGACAATGTCCATATCACAGAAAACTGGCAATTGAATGAACTTATTTGGCTGGAGTTAGGGCTGCAGGATATGAGGAAAACTTGTGATTTGCGATATTAGTGATTATTACTGCGATGATGATATAACTTGCGATACATGAACAAAAAGCAAACCAACCAAAAACGTAATTTCACTGAAACAGTTTAATTTAAATTAGACTCCCAATGACCCTTGTCTACGTACATAGGAGGCAAACATCTTACATAAACAGGCTCTATCTGACTGGTCAACAATGTAAAGGGTCCATCCGACTGGTCAAATGCATAATAGATTTATTTGATTTGTTAAATAATTCAAGCTGCTAGATGATTGTTTTAGCACATCTAAGGTAACCATTTATTGCAATTTACACTGATCTGATACCTGCGATATGCATATTGCACAGTTAAAATTGAGATAACGATAAATTGTCGATTTATTGTGCAGGTCTAGTTAGAGTTGTTTTCTATGGATGATGCCACCCTCACTCAGTCCAGTTCACATAGTAAATATTAACTTAACAGTGTTTGCGATGAGCAAATTCCCTAACGCCATATTGTCATCTGTGATTTTGTGTCAATTAACTAATCCCACAGGTATCAGATGGATTCAGTATTCATTGCCTCTCTTTCCAACGAACCAAACTTTAGTCTTTATTTTCAAGTCGATTTTCTTTGTGTAATTGTGTGTGAATTTATATAAAGTGTTTTAGGATGAAATTTGTTTTATTTTTAATATTATTTTTCTAGCGTTGTTTTGTAGTGTGCTTCTGTGAGATAAAGCAACAGGAACACATAAGTAAGTTCTTAATTGTGCTATCTTAGATGACCCCACCCTTACATTAGTGTGTTATTCCTACCATGACAAAGGTGGATAAAGGTGGAAAAATTTCATGTAATCCATGGACACCAGTGAGCTTCACAAATCATTAAAGAAAAAAGTTTCAGTGTACTGTCTAGTGGGTCTAGATGACCCAACTCCCAATGTTAAAGTGCCTAGGATAGCACAAGGGTTACTGTAACTGCTAATATAACAAAAGTGTAAAAGTAGTCCACAGTTGTAATGGCATCACAAATCAGTGACAAAAGACCAAAAGGGGAAAACTTGAAAAATTTTGAGAGAAATCAAATGACAAGCTGTTTTAAAGACCCACCTTTTTAACATGTCCTTGTGGTATTTTCTGATGGAGGACATATATAGAGAGAATTAAGCTCAGAATTGCATTTCTGAGTATTTTGTTTATTCAAATTGTTGTGAATCAGAAGCAAACGAAACAATGCAGTTTGAAAAAGAGCGTATTTGTGATGTAGAAAATTCACTGGTCAGACCACAAGCTCCCTGCTCTGCTCCATTCTGATGCATCCACTTCTAGACGACTAGATCCTCGTCCTTGCGGCTGGATAGCTCAAATATTGCTCAACATTTTTGTTGTACCAGTAATGTTAGGTTGGGGGTTTGAGTAGGCTAAGAGAGCGTGTAAACAGAGAGCTCTCATCCAAGGCGAGGGGAAGATGGGCAGGGTTGCTCTGCCCCAACAGTCCCCTCCACAACTCAGAGGCAAATCTCTGATGAACTCCTGCCGCTCTGCAGAAACTATGTCCTATAAAACAACACGTTTTTTTTATCTTGGCTAAAAAGACCATAATCATACTCAAAAAACCTCTGATACCCCCTTTAAAACAGCTCTAAAGACAATTGTAGTGGGTCTTTGTCATACTTGGTAGTTCAAACATGAATGATTAGGCAAATCTGGAGAGTGGTTCAGTGTGCCCCACAAGGAACAGTCATGTTTAACCCTTGTGCTATCCTATGACCCCACCCTTACATTGACATGTTATCCCTACCATGCCAAAGGTGGATAAAGGTGGAGAGGATTTCAGGTAATGCATGGACACCAGTGAAGATCACAAATCATTGAAGAAAAACGGTTCAGTGCACTGTCTTGTGGGGTCTAGATGACCCAACTCCCAATGTTAAAGTGCCTAGGATAGCACAAGGGTTACGATGGAAGCAATTTGCAAAAAGACTTTAATGAGTGAGGATTTTGTTTTTTGTAGCCATGAAGTGCCTTGGATAGCACAAGGGTTAAGCGTTTATGTAGGCCTGGCATCTAACAAATTACTGTGTGTTTTATCCTGCAGCGCTTGAAGTTGGTCTGCTCCCCTCAGCCTGATTGGGGTCCTTTCCTGATGAAGCACAGAGGGGATCGCTACAAGAACATGACCGATCCCCTCGGTACCAGCTCTCTGGGTCTCAAGCTGCCCCCAAAGGACTTCCATCTTACTTCTTACCAGTAGCAGCGATCCTGCCAGCATTTTAACCACTACGTCTGACCATTTCAGTAATTACTTGGAGAAGGTGGATGCCTTTGTCCTTGTCGCCCCCACTCCTTTTTGCTCTTTGGTCTTGTTTGTACGCCTCACTGTTTGCTTCCCCGTCTTCTGCCTTTTCTTACAAATGCGGACACAGGATCCCTTTCCTTTTCCTTTCCATTTTTGCAATTGCCTGTCTTCTCTCAGGGAGGAGTGGCTGACCAAGTGAAGCCTGCCTCTCTGCTGCTGCTTCGTACTCAGTTAATAGGCTTTCTTTGCCTCCCACATATGTCCGCTGATTACTCCAGAATCCTTCCCAGAGAACCTTATTCCGAAAGAAAAATTGTGTCATAAAATGACAGCTCAGACTGCACTTGCAATATAAGACTCACTATAGCTGCTCCCAGTAGAGTTGTGTGTGTTTCTGTGCGTATGTGTGCATTGCATATTTGTGTGTAGACATAATGAATTGTGTTGGAGTAAGCAGGAAAGAGAAGAAAAAAAAGAGTCCCGGAAAAATAAAAAAAGAGAAAAATGCTTTAAGACATTGTTGGAAATCAGTTCCACCTGTTAGAGACAACTATTGCAACATAAATTATATAGATAATCGTAGAAAAAGTTTTAAAGTATGCTCTATTATCAAATTTTGTTTCTATATTGCAGTATATATATGTATAGTCATGTCAGCTGCTACTCAGTGGCTCTTGCTTTGTCAAAAACAGATTACAAGATCTGCGAAATGTGCCTCCAACGTCCCAGTAGAGTTCAAATGCATTCAGACATCCCCTTTCACTAGACATCTTTTAACCTCTGAAGACTTGACAGTACTAAAATCTGTATTCCTCTGCAAACCTGAGGGGCAGTGTGCAACACCTGCTCCATCTAAATATTAACTTGTGTTACTGTTGTATTATTTAAAATGTAGAGTTCAGTCTTTTTAGTGTTGGACACTGCTAACCCAACCCTTTCAAGTCTTAGAATTAACCCTGTAGTTACTCCCTGTGCACTTACTTTGGATGCATAGTTCTAGTCCTTGGGGTTGTGATCTTCTAAAGCCATCTGTGACATGCATTTGACATCATATTAGATTAACCTCAAATATTTAACACTATACTCATTCTGTGTCATTTCTTGTTCTGAACAGAGAAGAAATTATTTATATGTAACGTATTTATCAAAATTAAGCATTACTTGCTACCCTATACTTTTGTCAAATGCACTCTTTTAGTACAGAAGACTCTCCGTCTGCCATTGCCATGTTTGAGCAGATGAAGATCAGATGACAAAATGACTCCCCTCTCTGCCGAAAAGTGTGTTTTGTCTCTTGTAGCTTGTGGTAGAGCTCTGGGCATTGCTTTGTCTCATCATCCTCATCACTCATGCTTCTCCGTGTGTCCTCCTGGAAACAGGGTCTCAGGTATACTCCGTCGGACTACTGAGCTTGTTGCAAGAACAGCAGCATCTGCTGCAAAGAGACCTTAACAGTGCCGCCTTTGAAGCTAAATGACAACAAAAGCTGTGGTAAAGCGTTGCATAGGAGTACAATGTAGATACTTCTTGCTGAGGACTCAATGCTTAAGTGCTTAGTTTTAACTCTCTGTGACTTACAAAGGAAATGTGAATGGGCCAAGTGGATGATGTGAAAGGTTAATGGTGAAAAAATGAATTTTGCAACTTTCTTTGATTTTTGCAATATGTGTTTCATTGGCACAAAATGTGCATTTTTTCCCTTTCCCTCTCCACACTCTTCTGTCCACTAAAACCAGGCATTTAACTCTAATTTAGGGAACAGTTTCCTTATTAGTCATGATGTGTTCAGACTCAACCTTTTTAGGTTATAAAAGTCAACTGCTGTTTTTTTCCCCAGTGGTGGTCAGCCTTGTCTCTACTTTAAAAAAACTATTATCTTCAACTTAACAGCAAGCATCCGCTCTGAAGCCTTAAGTTTCTTCTGCTCATTGACATCTTCCATCTGTATTTTATCAAGGTCCCAATTGGCCTGATTAGGCTTTTAACTCAGCAGGTATCATGGAGTGTTTCTATTGTAACAGCTGACAGACGTTTAAGGATCTCTCTCTCTCTCTCAAAGCCATGTCTTTTCATAACCTTTGCCTGAAGACAGCACAGGTCTGATTTAGGTGTTGGGTTGTTTGAAAACAACACATAATCAATTTATGAGCACAAATATCCTGATGTTAAATTGTTAAATGCTTGCTACACTGTGTTTCTTTAAAGATGTTTCACTGTAATTGTTCAATTGTGATAATTATGGATGTCTGTGTATGCTTGTGTGCGTGTGATTGTCTCTGTATAGCTGAATTTCATTCAATCAAACATGTGCATGGCCCGTCTCAGAGTAGAATGTAGGATGAAATGTAAAGGATCGTCAAGCACTATTTCCTCGAATGTCTCCGTCAAACACACCGTCGTCTGTCTTCTTTGAGAAGTCAAAAAGTGCAAACTTCAAACAACGATCCGCTCCAAAACAAACAAATATTTTTGCTGTGAGTGTAGTTTGTGGTTTTAAAGCTTAAAATAATAAAACAAATGTATTGTTCTTTGCTGGAACACTAAAATGCTAAACGCCTTCATGCCCTGAATAATTTTAAAGAATTTATTTAGGGCAGCAGCTACAAAGCTGAATGTTTCACGGCACCGTGTTTCCTTATTTATCGGGATTTCCCTTTTTTGGAGTGAGAAAACTAAAGAAAGAAATAGCTAAGTAAATAAAGCTCTAGGTTTAATTAATACCTTTCTGCTTCATTAAATGCACCAGATAAAAAGCTTGCATGTGCAATTTGTGTTGCTGTCAGTCAGTGTCCATATATAAATATATTTTTTCTCTTGATAGTATAAGCTGGTGCATGTTTACTTTAGAGAACGTTATGTTCTTCCTAAAGTTGAGAAACAGAAGGTTGCTGTTGTCCATTTGCACAAGAGGAAAAGAAAAAAATAAATAAACTTGCATTTCTCTTGGTCTGCAATTAACCTATGGACAGTGTAGTAACCAAAGAAAGAGTATTCTACATGACCTTATCGTAATAACATTAAATATAAACTATATAAAAACAGGAATGTGTCATCAGCGTATAGGAGGTTGAGATACTGCCATTCATATAATAAATGTACGTCAGTGTGTGCCAATACGTTACAAAACACCTTCAGGTAACCATTGGCCTTATAGATGTCCTCTAATGGTAGAATATTATGTGTACTTCAAAAATAACACCACAGCATAGCTGTCTATCTCATGTAAAAATAGTATTCCTATTGTTATGTCTGTTGTGTCTTTTTGGCACCTTACTGTGGGACCTATGAATGCATAGGATAAATTTCTAATTACTTGAGTAATGTCATATATTTCTGTGTGTTTTACATGAGGCACTGCTGCCTATGGATATAGATATGTGCCTCCAACAGCCCATGACAGTCATTTGATTAAAAAAATTGAGAGTAGATATTATGTTTCAAATATGTTTCAAAATGAGTGATGTGTAAAAAACAATAGAACAGATGAATATATCATAAATGTGAAATGCATTTATTTATTTTTCACAATCATCAATCTTTGAGGCCCTACCTCAGTTTTTCTATTTATCTATAGAAATGCAATTGGATTATAGTATCTTTGCCAATAATAATATATATCGCTATTCTATCATGAAATGTATAACATATGAGTCAATAAATAAATAAATGTTATTGTTAATTCTATGTTTCTTTCTTTTGAACTCTCTGCTGCAAAGAAACCCAACCTGCTATCCAGTTTCTCCTGTAGGACAGCAGAACCAGGAGCACAGAAGATCTAAAGGCTGTTATCAGAGCAATGTAGGCATTTTGAACCCCTACAGACACTTATGCAACAGTTCCAGACTGAATGCTTGCTATTGCAGTTTTTCAAAAATGTTGGCTCTTAAGGCCATGTCACACAGCCACTGCGTACATTTTGCGCATCTTGCATGGATGAAAATTGGTTATATGTGAATACACGTGGAAAAAGTGAGAAAAGTTGTTGTCTTTATGGGAAATATCACAGATGCATCACAAATGAACCACGTCAAAACCACAGTAAGTATGAATAAACCACACAAAGAACACTTAAATTAACACAAAACATGAACCGTGCGTGATTATTGCGCTGTTTATATGCAATTCATTACTGATTCGTGTGTCAATTACGTAATTGAAAAGCGATATGTGTTCCGTGTAGGCGATATAAATGTTATACATTGGTGGACACAGGGGAACGATTCTAAAGAGCCAAAAATTTGCATATGGTTCTCGCAAAAATAACGTACATTTGTCTAATATTTATGTTAAAATTTTGTATAAACTAAGTAAAATACGCATAAACTGTATCATTTTTAACTGACCAAAAATTTTGAACAGCTCTAACCGATTCACATAACGATCTGTGGGCTAAAACCCCCAACTGACATCTTATCACGTCAGATTGACGAACGCAGGAAACACTCATGAATAACATGTATCACGCATGTACCACAAAGACTCATCTCATACGTTGAAAATGCGCAAAATGTACAAAGTTGCTGTGTGACACAGCTTTCACAAATATCTTAGTCAAAGCTACCCTTGTGGGTGAAAATGAGTTGTCTTTGAGAAAAATATAGGCAGACCTGTATGGGTTTACCTAAACTCTCACGGTCGAAAACAGGTCAGTGGGGGCAAAAATGGTAAGGTGGCTACACAAGCCTCAAGGGAACTGTAAGAAATACCTGCGTTCCCTGTACGACCCTCCAAATAATACTGTAATTATTAGGCGTGTAACGATTAATCCATTTATCCTACCAGACCGATCCATCTGAGGCAGGTTGTTAATCGAATCAAATCGAATTGCCCTAAACCATGATACAATCCTTTCTAAATTAATTGATTAAATTCCTTTGGATTATTTGGATGTGGACAAACAACAGTGGGCAGAACTTTAGGAAACTAAAATGTAAATGGATTTAACATTAGTTCCTGTTTACTTGTTTGTTTGCACACATATTTAATTTCCACTTGATCATCTTGAAGAAGTGAGCGACCTTGGGAGCATTTCAGGCAGACTACTCAAGCAGTGTGTTTACTTCGACTACTCCTCCCTAGGGCGGTTTAGTTAATCAACTCACCTGTTCAGCGTCCTATTTAAGTCCAGGTGTGCAGTTTTTCCTCTCTTCCCTTGCGTTCGTCGCCGGTTCTCCATGCTCGCTGTTCTCCTTCTCTCTTTTTCAGCGTCATATGTCTTCCCCCCGTTCTTTTTCAGACTCATTGGTCCCCCTTCTTCTGATGTGGGGGCGTCCGTCTTCTCTGCGTCTGCCCTTCCTTTTGCGGCTGTTCAGCAGGCAGTGTCGCGGCTCCCTGCGCGTCTTTCGGCACCGCTGCGGACGCGTCTCTGCCGTACATCTGCGGGGTGGGCGTCCTGTAGTGTTCCAGTTGTCAGCGGGGATCGATCGGGAGATGTCTGGGCCTTCTTGAATGCTGTGATCATCGGAATCCCAATGGTGAGCGTGCCATGCTGTCCTCTTCCTGTAATTTTTCTGTGCTGAGGCTTTTCCGAGGCTCTGCTCCACCCGGTCATCGGTGACGTCACGCCCCTGAGGACCTTGGAAATTGCAGTTCTTTTTCTTGAATGTAATGATATGCACCTGGTTCGGTTTCTGCTGTGTGGCTCTGCATCTTTTGGGTATCCTTTTGGGGATTGTGGGCTCTTTTCCGTGGTTGTGAGGGCTGGCGGTTGTCGTCTGGACGGGTTTCTCATGCTGGCTGAATTTTTTGTGGCTTTTGGTGTTTTTCTCTGTTGCTGTGTGTTATTTAGGAGCCAGATGTGAATATTGGCCATCATTCGATGCTGGCTTTATTATGGTGGCTCTCTGTTTTGTTTCTTTTCTGTTGAGGCTGCTGTGTACATTCGATAGTTTAACCAGGGTTTGGATTGGTTCATCGTTGGACCTGTCTCAACTGTGGACATTTTACTTGTCATTGGTCTATTTTATGCAGCATCTGTGGCTCCTTTCTCTTATCAATTCGCTTGGTCCGGAAACAGCGATCCTTGTGTCGTCACCACCGCATGCTCAGCATCTGGTTCTGCTCCACCCTTCCTCCCTTGGGGCCAGCTGATGTGTGGACAGTCACCCTGCTCTGTGTTCCTCAGAGAGTCAGAAAAAACCGAGTAGCACCGTGGTTTAATGCTGAAACACGTTCTCTTAAACAAGACACCCATAAGTTGGAAAGAGAATGGTGCAGCTCCGGCTCAGAGCAGTCTCTGAATACCTGGAAACATAGCCTATTAAATTATAAAAAAGCTCTGAAAGCTCTCTAGAGCTAGAACCCAGTACTATTAAACCTTAATTTCAGAGAATGGAAATAATCCAAGATTTCTTTTTAGCACTATTACTAAATTAACTCGCAGTCAGAGCTCAGTAGAACCACATGTTCCTGTTTCTCTCAGCTCTGATGATTTTCTTACATTTTTCGATAGTAAAATCTCAAATATTAGACATAAGTTGAATCAAGTTATTCCTAATATCAGCCCAGAGCAGGCTGAGATGGTAGAAGTGGAGGCATCCATAGAAACCTCTGTAACATTAGAGTGCTTCACTATTGTGGATCAAGTGGAAATAGCATCAATTATTACGTCCTCCAAATCCTCAACCTGTCTGTTAGACCCAATTCCCACTAGACTTTTTAAAGAAACCTTTCCCCTAATTAATGATTCCATATTAACGATGATAAATACCTCTCGTGAAACGGGTTACGTGCCACAGTCTTTTAAATATGCAGTTGTTAAACCTCTTCTGAAAAAGCCCAGTTTGGATCCTAGCAACTTGGCCAACTATAGACCAATATTAAACCTCCCCTTTATTTCTAAAATCCTAGAAAGAGTTGAAGTTAAGCAGCTTTACTGCCACCTACAGGACAACAGCCACTTTGAAGACTTTCAGTCGGGGTTTAGACCTCACCACAGCACGGAAACTGCTCTAGTTAGAGTCTCTAATGACTTGTTATTGGTTACAGAAAAGGGACTACTTTCTATTCTGGTCCAGTTAGACCTCAGTGCAGCCTTTGACACTATCGACCACAGTATTTTACTCCATAGATTAGAGGGATCAGAGGATCTGCTCTCCAGTGGTTTAAATCCTATCTATCCGATAGATATCAGTTCGTTAATGTAAATGGACATTCCTCTCAGTGCACTCGAGTTAACTATGGAGTCCCACAGGGCTCAGTTTTAGGACCCCTCCTGTTTATGATTTACATGCTACCCTTAGGAAACGTAATCAGGAAACACAGCATTAATTTTCATTGTTATGCCGACGATACGCAGTTGTATTTATCCATGAAACCTGACCAGAATGACAATATAGAGAAACTGAATGCCTGCATCAGTGACATCAAGACCTGGATGACAATTAATTACCTCCTCTTGAACCCAGAAAAAACTGAGGTCATTATACTTGGTCCTAAAAACCTCAGAGATGCTCTGTCTGCTCAGATAGTCTCCCTGGATGCCATAAGTATAGCCCCCAATTCCACAGTTAGAAACCTTGGGGTTTTGTTTGACCAAGATTTATCATTTAAGGCTCACATATCTCAGGCGTGTAGAACTGCCTTTTTTCACCTGCGGAATATTGCTAAGATCAGAAATCTACTTTCTAAGAGTGATGCTGAAAAACTCATCCATGCATTTTTTACGTCGAGGCTGGATTACTGTAAGTAATTGTTAGCATGAACTAGCAGAAGAGATAACATCACTCCTGTGTTAGTTTCGCTCCATTGGTTCCCAGTTGATTCTAGAATCAAGTTCAAAATCCTCCTGTTAACCTATAAGGCCTTACATGGACTGGCCCCGTCCTATATTAAGGACCTCATAGTCCCTTACCACCCAAACAGAACACTTCGCTCACAAAATGCAGGACTGCTTGTGGTTCCTAGAGTTAATAAAAGTACAGTTGGAGGTAGAGTATTTAGCCACCAAGCCCCTGTTTTATGGAATAAGCTCCCAGCTCATGTAAGAGAGGCCGACTCAGTTTCTACATTGAAAGTTAGACTGAAAACATTCCTCTTTGGACAGGCTTATTATCAGATTAGTTAGTATTCAGAGATTATTTAACTTAATGTGAATGTGTTTAAATTAAAATTAATAACGATAACAATTTGTTTTTATTAGGCTGCTAGAAGTTGAAGCTGGGGTAGCTAGGGTGCACTGGGGTTTTGTCCTCTTTTCTCATCTACTTCTACCCTTTCTCTCTTCTCTACTCTATTCTCTATTCTTGATAATTATTCATCATTTAGTTCTCCATGCCTCTGTTTGGTGCAGTGCGATTCATGTATTGTCCCTCTTTCCCTCTCCCCTCCTGTGGAGTGGGAGTGCTTCCAGATTCCAGTTGGCTCATCCGTGCTCCTGTTCCTGACCATGTACCTCGTCTTTGCTCCTGCTCCTACACCTGGCTGTGGATCCTGCCTCTGGCTCGTCTCTGCTTTGTACCTGGCCGTGTACCTCGTCTCTGCTCCTGCTCTGACACCTGGCTGTGGTTCCTGTCTCCGGTCGATTCGCGCCCCTGACCTTCCCCCCCAACTCCGGCTGGATGAAGCTTGTCTGCTGGACTTTATATATGTAGTTGTAGATTTAGATAAGTCAATTCTTCTCTAAGGGTTCAGGTAAATTGCCTGTCCGTCCTGGGGGAGGATCCCTCCTTCATGTGGGCACCCCTGAGGTTTCTTCGTTTTTCCGGAATCTGTTTTTTTCAGGAGTTTTTCCTTACCGCGAAGGGGGGTCTAAGGGCAGGGATGCCAGTATAGCTTAGTCAGTTTGTGAGTTAATTTTAGTATTTTCCTATTGAACTTCATGTATTCATGATCCTTTTGAGTTCATGTTTCACTTTTTCAATTACCTATATGAAGCCCATCGAGACGACTGTGAATTTGGGCTATACAAATAAAAAAATTTAATTGAACCCAAATCCACAGCTCTAATGGTCCATTCATGGATCATGGTGTTCTGAGAGAATTCAGCCGTGGAGATTATTACAAGGTTGTTTCAAGAAGTGTGATGATAAATAGTTTAATGCGTCATCGGTTGACATGGTTTAGTGTTTAAATAACTTCACACTACGAGCAAATGTTATCCCTGGTCATAGAAACAATATCACTGACGCTCTCTAGCTTCAGTTCCAAGAGTTACATTTTGTGTCCGCAAGCCAATCCTCAATCTGACTTGCTTTCAAGCAGATGACACTCGACTACAAGCATCTCCATTTAGAGACTTGTTGTACTCCACCTCTAACTGTCTAGTGGGTCATCTAGACCAGTGTTTTTCAACCTTTTCTGAGCCACGGCACACTTTAACCTTAAAAAAAATCCCGCGGCACACCAGCATCCAAAAATTAAAAAAAAAAGGAGAAACTCATACTCTGTATTGATCTACAGCCCCTCCACAATCTCACGTGCATTTTTGAGATAATTGTTGCAGAAAAAGCTGGAAACTGCAGCTGTTTTTTTTCTAAAAGATGCAATAAAAGATAAGTTAGAAGATTTAAAAACAGTTTGATGTGTGTTCGTTGGTTTCAAGACGTTTAACAACAGATCTCCGTATGCGCTGTCACTCTCACAACCCAATGCATCATGGGAGATGTAGTGCATAAAACGGCCGGAGATCGGTTTTCGGAGCTTCATTGTTTTGTTCACTTGTTCCACGGTCTGATACCGGATTCTGTGGGAAGCTACACCGCTAAAGACAAGCTTTAGCTGGTATTTTTGTTAGAACTGAGTGACTTTACGAGCTAAATCGGGACAAGGAAGTGAAGACTTTAACCACTTCTGATTGGTCAGACTGATGACATGTGATTAAGCCTTCAAGAATGATTGGTGGAGACAGTTAAAGGGACGGGACGTTTCCAAAATACAGCCGAAGGTGCAGCTGAATCGCGGTACCTTATCAAAATGTCTTTAATAAAATAAAATAAACGCAAAGAAAAAGTATTTTATGATCTTTTATATTCCTAACTCCTCAGTGTTTTATCAGGGCCTGTTTGGATGAACAGAGAGCTGAAATCATGGAGATGGTAATTGCTTTTAGATCAGTTAATGAGGGCAATTTCTCCACGGCGCACTTGACCATCTCTCACGGCACACTAGTGTGCCGCGGCACACTGGTTGAAAAACACTGATCTAGACCCACTAGACAGTGCGCTGAACCTTTTTTCTTCAATGAATTGTGAACTTCACTGGTGTCCATGGATTACATGAAATCTTACCACCTTTATTCACCTTTGTCATGGTAGGGAGAACACGTCAAAGTAAGGGTGGGGTCGTCTGAGATAGCACCAGGGTTAAGCTCAGGTGTGCAGTTTTACCTCTCTTCCTTTACCGCAAGCGCTGCATTTTTCACCTCACCCTCCTCCCCGGCTTCCATCTGTGAGCTCTGTTACCCAAAAGTTTTATGGAGATCTTGTCTTGTGTAATTGAACGGAGCCTTATGCCAAACTAAAAGAATGTGAAAATAAATGTCTTTACTGCATGAGTTGTCTGACTGAAATGCAAGGAATCTGGAAAACTTGAACTACACCGTTCAGTAACAGGTCTTTATCTCTGAGTCACACTGGTTGACGTTTTGGCAAACGATATCCTGGATCAATTTTAGTTCAGTAAATCAGATCTAATCAGATCATTCAAAATGAACTAATATTGGCTGTGAATCAGATCGTCAAGCACAAAATAAATGAAAAAATTTGTTTTAAAAATCATTACACCTCTAGTGTCTAACATTATTGTCAATGTTATAAGGCATATTCTGGAACACTGGCTAACGGTTTTTGGACCTCTAACATTCTTAATCAGTCACATCAGATGTGTTTCCATTGACTACAAAATTGTGCAAAGTGGATTTGCACAGGTAAATTCACTTAATGGAAACACGTAAATTTTGAAAAAGCTCACTTTTATCAAAAACAAGTTTTTGTTCTTGGAGGAGGTGGTTGTTGAGGTGTATCAAAATCGAAATATTTTGCAAAACTGCAATGGAAACGCTTTTCTAATTAAATGAATCACATGACCAACAACTCTGCGCAGGTTAACAGTTTGCATCCATTTTTTTAACCCACTAAGTCAGTTGTAAGACATTTACTGGGTTGCCAGAGACTGTCCTGCCTGCTGATTCACCCTGGTTGCTCTGCACGCTTCCTCAAAACTTGCGACATCTGTTGCATTGTGCTGTGTGATGCAACTGAAGATTTCAAAGTGGCCTTTTCTTGTGGCCAGTCTAAGGCACACCTGTGCAATAATCATGCTGTCTAATCAGCATCTTGATATGGCACACCTGTGAGGTGGGATGGATTGTCTTGGCAAAGAAGTACTCACTATCACAGATTTAGACAGATTTGTGAACAATATTTCAGAGAACTGGTTATTTTGTGTATGTGGAAAATGTTTCACATCTTTGAGTTCATACCATAACAAATGGGAGCAATAACAAAAGTGTTGTGTTTATATTTTTGGTCAGTGTATTTATTAGACATTAACAAGCACTAGTCATGTTTTATTAAGCTGCTTAAAAGTACATTAATTAGCATTTATAAATGTCAAACAACTGACTTACAAGTTTAAATAAGCTGTTTATAAATACATTAAAATATTCAGTAATAAACTACTTATAAGACATTAACAAGCATGAGTAATGTGGTATTAATCTGCTTATAAAGAAATTTATTAGCATTTGTTAATCCTTTATAAAATATTTGTTAGCTTTTGCAATTTTATACAAATGCCTTATAAGATAATGATACATGTAATAGTTGTGTTCTTTTTAACAGTTTATTGAGTGTTTTGCAGCCCCCCCAATATAAAGCGTGACCAAATAGGGGTTCATATTCACAAGCCATTTATATATAAATTGCTTGTATGGGATTTCCATGTTAAGCTGGACTTACATTTTTTTAAGTCCAGCTGATATGACTCAACCTCAAGACTACACCACCTGGATGAACGAGAACCTTCATTGACAGTTTGAGTGTTTGCAGCGTCCTAAAGTATGGGCTATGTTTTGCCACAAAGAAACACAAATTACAGAATATGAAAAATGACCTTTATAACTTTAACTAGGCCACAAATTCAATATAACAAATAACAACTCTTCAACACATACCAACCACATTGCGAAAGAGACACATATTCTCACCTTTACAGATTGTGCCTTTTTGATGTCTTGTTGCTGTTCTTATGTAACAAGCTGGGCAGTAGGTGACACTTCAGTCAGATCTTTGAGGGAAAAAAATAAAAGTTTACCATTTAAAAGACTATTTACGATTGGTGGTCAACATTTAAACAACATTTCGAAGAATACATTTTATGTTTTGTAAATACTTTGTAACAATTCTTGAGCCAAGCTGCAAAAGTCAGAAATGCACGGATGTGCTAAGTTGTATCCACTGTTGTGATTAATGGTTTGCTGTAATGACATTACTGTTGTCAATAAAGTGGGAACATAAAATGGTATCGTTCAAATGTCAGTGGCCATGTCCAAATTCCATCACTACTCACTACTTACTGCACTATATAGTTTGCCATTTTGTAGAGCTGTCCGAATCTACGGCTATGTCCAAATTCCCACCCTAAACCCTAAATGGTGCACTATGTAGTGCACTATATAGTGCAATGGTGCACCGTGCTTTACACCCAGGGCTTCAGTCGTTCTACCTCTGAATCTCTCAACCCCTTATTAACCATTTTACAATGCAGAAACGAGCTTTGCCGTGCATATTGAAAATTCCTGTGGTCACAATAAATGTCTCTAAATAAACGGAATAAACAAAACAGTAAAAAAATCTCATGCTACTACACCCAGCAGAAAACATTGAAAACAACCAATAAATAAGGAAAATTATTTATTATATTTATCATTTCACTCACAAAAAAATCTGATTATTTGAAGACAAAATTGCGGTGTCCCAGAAGGGTCGCAACACAACACATTAACTCACAACACATCACATTAACTCACAACACAACACATTAACTCACAACGGAAGTAAAGCTGCAATGGCAGTGCTTTTATTCTAAAATTTCCACTGGGCTGAGCAGCTAACTAGCTGACAGAAAGTAACTTCACAGTGAGCTGTGGAGGGAGCACATTTTTTCTACAAGAGAAGCTAGCAGCAGTGTTGCCAGATTGGGCGGTTTTCCGCCCAATTGGGTGGTTTTGCTTCTCAATTTGCGGGTAAAGAGGGCTTTGCATAATGGTATGCATAATTTGTGCGTTTTTTCCCTCATGAATATATAATAGCAGCCAATTAGGCCGTGTGGCTGTTGGAGTTCTATGTACTGAAGCTCCGTGAACGGCAGAGCGCCTAATGGACCGGGCTCTGTCATCTTATCTGTTGTTGGGGGTGTGCAACGCCCCGCCCCGCCTCTTAGAACTTAAAGCTTGATACCGCAGCCGCGTGTGGGGGGAGCATGGCATTTCAAAGGCGCTGCTGGCTCTGTGAGCTCGCATTTATAGGCTGAGAACTGCAGAGCCGGTACCAGGAGGAGACACGCGGGGCGGCTTCAATAAACACTCCGGTTGTCCGGAGTGGTCTCCTGCCGGGGACTTGACATGCCGCGGGGCAGAAAGCGACTTTCTGATGACAGAGAGTTTGCGCTCAGTGAAATTAAACACGCGTCTGCAGTGACGTATGTATCAGAGGATGTCCGATTTGCCAATCTGCATGTCAATCAAGTCCCGTACTTCTCGGTGAGGATTTTGATTGGCTGGTGGATTTTTTAGAAGTACTTTTTTTTTTTAAATCTTCTCTGTCCCGCGATCTACCCTCATGTCCTTGAAGATCGACCGGTCGATCGTGATTGAGGTAATGAGCACCCCTGGTTTAGACTAATAATAAAATGCGATTTTAAAATGATTTGAGTGTGATTTAAGAATAAAAACTATAAAATGAGGCATGGTATATAGAAAATATGAGACTCTAATAGCCGTATGCTTATTGGCCACCCCTGCTCCAATGTGAAAATACGTCTCTCTGGAAGCAGCATAACTGTCATAAACACAATAAATTGGAATGGAAAGACCACTTGGAATAATTTGATGAGTATGCACGAGAGAGAAGGCCTTAAAATATTTGCTTATAGCTCACCAGGGAGACGTGCCTGGTCTGTTTGCTTCCTCTTCATGCTTTTCTCCGGCTCGGGTGACTCCGCCCTGCCAGCTCAGGTGCTCATGTGGCTTCGGACTTGCGGGATGGACATGGTGGATAGCTATAGCGAGCAGCAGGGTCTTACTACGCTTAGCAACAATTGAAAAGAAATCACGCCCGCACACTGAGAAAATGTAAGCAACAAATCCAGTAGCATTTAATTTGTATGACTGTCCGTTTCGTAGTGGGTGGGATCGACGTTATCGATAATGACTGGACATTTGAGCGCGGGCGGCAATAGACTGATGGCAATAAATTCAAACTGGTTGCATGAAACTCAGGAAGGAGCGTTCATTAACATTAAAAAAATTACCTTGGTTACCAAACTACGGAGGCTCAGTTTTGTGGGCAAGTCTAAAAGAAAAGCCTTAAAACTGATCAAATGGATGCAAAAAAATCTTCTTTAAGGGAGTGAAATAAAATGCAGTGTCTGTCACAGAAGAATGATATTGAAAAAATAGAGGACAAGAGATCACTACACTGTTAATATATGTATTAATCCCATACAAGGAATTTATAAATGGCTTGTGAATATTTGGTCTCGCTTTGATTGGGGGGCTTTAAAACACTCAATAAACTGTTAACAAGAACACAATTATTACATGTACATGTATTATCTTATAAGGCATTTGTATAAAATTGCAAAAGCTAACACTTATTTTATAAAGGATTAACAAATGCTAATAAATGTCAAATAAATCAATCAATCAAACTTTATTCATAAAGCATTTTTCATATAAAAGTATAACACAAAGTGCTTTACATTAAAACAAAACAAAATAAATAATATAAAAACAAGCATGAAAATTAAAATAAACAATCAAATAAATAAACAAATAAATAAATAAATAAATAAATAAATAAATAGAAATAAAAATAGGGCCCCCCCTCCCCGTACCTACACAACCCCCCACTTCTTTCACATCTACCACCCCTCAACTGATGGGGAAAGACAATGAGAAATAAGAAATATGCTGAGCACGAAAACAAGGTGTTGGAAAAGCTGATAATTGGAACTTCACTCTCAGTGAATCGCTGCATGACCAGCCAAATGCAGCAACACACGCGGGGACCGCTCCACCACAGCAGAGAGGTGATGCAGGTACCCATCCAGAGCCGCTGTGGCTGAACAGCAGCCAACCCAGAGGGAGAGGTCCCAACTGAGGAAGCACCGGGAAAAATAAAAAACAGAATGAATGAAACGTATTGATAAAAGCCATTAATAAGGTAAATTAAATTTAAAATAACACATTAAAATATAGTGTAAGTTCATAAAGCAAGATAAAATGGATAAATAAAAACAAATAAATAAATAAAAACAAATAAAAACATAAATAGTAGTAGTAAAAAATTTGCTGAAAGCCAGGGTAACCCTTGTGCTATCCTAGGCACTTTAACATTGGGAGCTGGGTCATCTAGACCCACTTTCTTGTCACCTCGTGACATAAAATGGTAACGCTTAATAATAAGAGTCCGCAACCCTTGTGCTATCTTAGGCATTTTAACATTTGGAGTTGGGTCATCTAGACCCACTAGACAGTGCGCTAAACCTTTTTTCTTCAATGATTTGTGAACATCACTGGTGTCCATGGATTATGTAGCCAATGTAATATTTGTTTTGTTTATTTCACCAAAATGTTGCTTTTTTTATTATCTTTAATTTGACATTTGTAAAAGAATGTTCTAAGCAGATACTTTTATTTTGATGGTTCCCTACAACTAGTTCACCCAGACTCTGATAAGGACACTCCTGAAGTGCTGACTCATGCAAATCCAGTGAAAAATGAGGAATGTGAAGTCACGACTCGAGTAGGGAGAGTTAGTAAAAAGGTCAACAGACTTATCCAAACTATGGTTCAGAGGCCTTTGGGTTTAAAAGGATGTGCAAATTCTCTTAGTAGGAAGTCTCAGTCATTGTTGACATTATTCTGAAAGTTCAGAGGATAGCTTTGTTTTTTTTGGTACATGGTATTTAAGTAACCCTCAGAATCTACGAGTTTTGGTGGCAAGGTACTCGTATGGTGTAGACGGCATCATATAAATCTAAGTGATACTAAGGTCTGATCAACCTTAAGCTGACTCTGAACCTGTATAGCGGGTAATTTTCTAATTGACTGTGAAGCTGAGAGCTTTCTTTGAGCCATCGCCGTGTATTGAGGTTTTGTTTTCTATTAGATAGATTTTGGCAAAATCTAGGTGGGGAGGATGTAGCCCATGTAATATTAGTTGTGTTAATTTCACCAAAATGTTGCTTTTTTTTATCTTTAATTTGACATTTGTAAAAGAATGTTCTAAGCAGAGACTTTTATTTTGATGGTTCACTACTTCCTGTTCTTTCGCGGCATTCCCCTCTGTCTCCGTGAGGACTGCCGAGAGGAGGTAAGCAGTGGACTTTGCTTGTAATAGTTGGGGTAAAAAGAGAGTTTAGATAAAGTTTAAAACATAGAAAAACTATGTTTATAAGTTAAAACTCTTCTCACACCCTTTTTGTTTTTGCCAATCGTATGAAAAATGTTGTTAAAGGTAAATGCAGCACTCAGAAGTATGTTAGTGTTAGCAGGACTCAAGCTAACAAGCAGTATGGTCTCGTGTGTCTGTGGTTTTTTTTCTCTGCCTTCCTTCAGGTGTGTGTTGGAGCGAGACCAGAAATAAAACACGTGCTGTATTTGTTTATTGCTTTAACACAGGTTTGTGAGCATTTATTTTGATCAGAAATATTTTATTACTTTTTGATTGTATTATTTATTTCTATTTGCTTTGAGTATTATTGAGTTGTTATTTGTATCAGTGTTTTGTGATTTAAAATAATGTAAAAATGGCATTTAGTGAGGGGAGTGTGCTAAAGTAAATTATACGATCACGCTGTAATTATTATTTAATGTATTTTTGTCATATGTACCTGAATCTCCGTGAGGACTGCCGAGGGAACGTGTGTGTTGGTGCGAGACCAGAAATAAAACACATGTGCTGTTTTTTGTTTTGTTTTGCTTTAACGCAGTAAAATCCCTCATTCTGGATGGCAATTCCTGTGTGAGACTTGTTATTCATCTGAAAACACAACACAGAAGATCTTAGCCGGGGCTGCATGCACCCCGCAGCATACTGTGCCCCGGCTACAATTACATGAAATCTTTCCACCTTTGTCATGGTAGGGAGAACACGTCAATGCAAGGGTGGGGTCATCTAAGATAGAACAAGGGTTAAGCCATATCATCCTATATTTTGTTCCCTAAGGCCTGTAGCTTTACTGAGGGACATTTTAATGCCTGCTGATTCTGTTAAGTTCTAGTTTTACCACATCTTTCATCAGCATTTGACGTGGTTGACCATCTGATCTGATTGGAAAGATTGAGGGATCTAATTGGTTTGTCAGTAAGTTCTCCACTGGTTTTCCTCTTATCTGGTCAGCGTTTCAGTGCCATGGCTAACAACATAATATCTACAGTACCAAAAGTTTGGACACACTTTCCCATTCATTTAAATGAGAAGGTGTGTCCAAGCTTTAGGTCTGTACTGTACATCAGCAGACTAACTGTGTGTTGTTCCTCAAGGCTCAGTTTTGGGTCCTGTCCCATTTCTGTTATAAATGATCCCCCTCAGAAAGTTTATCCAGGGGTTTAGTGATGTCTCCTACCACTTCTTTGCTGATGATATCCAGCTATATTTCTCTTTTAAGCCCTCTAAGACACACAAACTGGACTCTGTGATGAACTGCCTTATGCAGATAAAACAATGGCTCTGTAAAAACTCAAAGAAAGCAGAAACACTAGTTATTGCAACTTATGATGCCATACCAGGGATTAAGCAGCATTTGGATTCTATTGGCCAGGCTGTCAAACCCAGTCTTAGAAACTTGTGTGTAACTTTTGACAAAGTCCTGGAGCAGCATTCCAAACAGCTGATCAAGAACTGTTTCTGCCAGTTCAGGAATATTTTTAAGCTCTTGAAAATTGTGTCATATGAAGATCTAGAACCACTTATTCATGCCTTTGTGTCTACACGGTTAGACTACTGTAATAGTCTGTTTTCCTGTCAGAATAAGAAGGAACTGTCTCGCCTGAAGTTGATCCAAAACTCTGCTGCGAAGATCATCAGAGAGTGCAATGTGTGTGTCTTAGAGGGTTTAAAAGAGATCTTGACATACACTAAGAGAAGAGATCACATCTCCCCTATCCTCAGAGTTCTTTATTGTCTCCTGGTTGCTTAACGCTCTCAGTATGAAATATTAGTGCTGACATTTAGGCCACTCCATCAAGCTCCTTTATCCCTTGTGCTATCCTTGGCAATTTAACATTGGGAGTTGGGTCATCTAGACCCACTAGACAGTGCGCTGAACCATTTTTCTTCAATGATTTGTGAACAGACAGATTCTTCCAGGCTGTTGCTCCTAAACTCTGGAATGAGCTCCAGTTCTCCCCGCGTTCCCTGGACTCTGTGAATTATTTTCAAAGCCAACTTAAAACTTTATTTTGCAAAGCATTTTAACTAAACTGTTTTTCTTTGGGCTTGGGATTATTGTTTTACGTGGTACATGTTTTTGTCTTTATGTTTTTATGTTTTTTGCTGATTCTTATTCCCCACACAAACACTCACACAGCTCGCAATAATTAGTTTGTTTGTTTACCCGGAAGTTAGTGACCAACCTTCATGTGACTCACCTGACATTGAGTTTGGATTTTATTTTTAAGGTAGATCATTGTAATCTTTGTAAATAACAGATTATGATCTTTGAGGAGAAAATTGAAAATGTTTGTTGTTGTTTTTTTAAGACATTGTAAACTTTTTGCCGGACCCTGAGCTCATGAAGAGCAATACCCAGTAGGAGGGGCATATGATTTAAAAAGGGAAGTGAGACAGGAAATGATTTGCTGCGTCTTGGGATGATGTGGCCTTTGTGAGGAGCAGTGGATATGCTCCCTTTCCTCTAAATAAAGAAGAAAACTAACCTTGGCTCCTCTGCATTCATTGTGTGGCCTGACAAGCTTTTCCCTGAAAAACCCATGACAAGCACCTTGTGACTTTTGTTCTGTGAAAGGTGCTTTATGATTCAAATGTACTTACTCACTTACTTACTTACTTACTTAGGGGTGAGTGCCTTTTCTAAAAGAGGTCAACAGAAACATTAACTCAGGCAATAACTTTAACTTAACCAACTAAACAGACCAAGTAACAGAAACAAACTGACCTAACCAAAGACACAACAGGGGAACATATATAGTGGCTGATCAGACCACTTAAGAAACATGGGGGGGAACTAACATGACTACACAAACATTTAACAAAGACTATAAAGACAAGACTTAACACAAAACTTGGTCTCTTAGTGGAAGAGAAAAATCATCAAAAGTGGAACAAAATGACTACTGACCAACAGAAGCAAAGCAAATAAACATTAAATAAGTCCATTAGTTTCTCCCCTGGAGGCTTCTGTCGATGGTGTCTGCCCAATTGCCTGACTGGAGTATTTAAAGGCTCTGAAGACTTGACCTCCTCCTTTGCCAGTCCTCACAGCACAGCTCCAGGAGCAGAACCTCAGCCACATCCGTAGCGACCAGTAGCACCCTCAGCCCTGGCAACTCAAAAAACAGGTGACATTAATTAAACAAACCAAAATAAGTAAACTAAACAAATATACATGTGCTAGAAATTATTGAAAATAGATAATACATGTATAGTTTTAACTCAAAGAAATGTGTGCATTTATTTAAGAATAAAGAATCTGAAATAATAAAATTAAAAATAAAATGTGCAATGCTGGGGGGAGGTTACCGCCATTTTGTTTGTGGGTGTGGCAGGGTATGCTGCCATCACACTCACATAGTTCAGAAGCAACAACAGGGAAACACAATTGAATTTGTCATGACAGCAGCCGCCCTGCCCTCCTGCGACTGCTCGTCACCTCTGATTCACTCCACCTGTTTGCCTGAGTATATATCACTGCCATGCAGCTCCACTCGCTGCTGGAACGTCAAGTCTTCTGCCTGATTCCGAGCTTACTCATGCTCTGTGTTTTCAGTCTTTAGCCTGTCTGCAAGCCCTTCCTTTTGCTCCACGCTCCCAAGATCTCAGACCTCCAGCCCGCCAGCCCGCCAGCCAGCCGATATCCCAGCCTCTCTACTCTACTTGTGGTTCCAAGTTTTCAATTATCAAC
Organism: Oryzias latipes; assembly: GCF_053564925.1. Taxonomy (NCBI): domain Eukaryota; kingdom Metazoa; phylum Chordata; class Actinopteri; order Beloniformes; family Adrianichthyidae; genus Oryzias; species Oryzias latipes. The sequence continues at coordinate 8,254,382 of NC_136239.1, forward strand.
TTACCTGCCTGTGACCTCCATTTACTTTGCCAAGTCCTCTCTCAAGATACCAAGCAGTAAGACTTTCCTCTTCTGCAAACTGTGTTCACGGACTTCCTCATTCCAATACCTGCTTTGGACTCTGCTCTGTTCCCCTCCTCCTCTCATTCCTCATTACCCACAAGTCTGCCTCAGCGCCCTCTGGTGTCAAGTTCCAGCCATTGTCCTGCCTGCTCTGATCCTCAAATAAACTCTGAAGTATTACTCTTGGGTCTGTCATATTTTTGGTCCTCAAGACCTGGTCCTGACAGAATTACCCTTACGGAGTGAATTAAGTGGGTAAAATGGATCATTCTTTAGATCACCCAGGTGGTATAAATGGAATTATATCTGCAACTCCAAACATTTTTGTTTTCATAGTATGTGTGGATAAAGATACCTCTTGACCAAATTTCTCAATATTTTAAGAATTTGTTCCTAACTTGGTTAAAAAAGTTAATTTAAGACCAAGCAAAAAGTATAAAAGCTAAGTATTAAATTCTTTCATATTAAATACACACAGTACATATTAAATTCAATATGTACATTTATATTCTAGAGGACAACTTGTAGAAATCAACATTATGGGTCCAGTGCGTAAGGTATACAATTTTCCAATTATATTGTGATTTGTCACATTGTCTGAGTAAATAAAGGCAGAATATGTGAGTCAAATCCAACATTTGTCTGCATGTTTATATGAGAGGTGTATGGTCAAACAGAGGACAACATCTGTCTGTTGTATAATGAGCTCTTTGATTTGTTCTTGGTGCAGATGGCCAGTCACGCTTCCTGATTTCGCACAGTAAATGCCGCAACAACAAATCGCTCAGGCTGTGATCCAAAGACAGGGACTTCCTGTAGGACAAACAAAAGATAAGCTAATAAACATCTGTGGGTACAACATCAATTAATTAGTAAATCATTAAAGAGGAAGTTTGGTCCAGGAAAGGTTTGAATGTCAAAACACTAAAGTTGTGCTTTATACTGTTCTTATCTTGTGTACTCCATCAACTTTATTTGTCCTACCATTCCCACTCGCTCATTTGTTGAACATCAAGCCTCTTTATCTGCTTTTCTCATTCCAGCTGACACATCAAGTATCTTCCTTCCTGTCTCCTGATCACCTCCCAGTCTCCCAAAGTCTTTTTCAACTCCTCCCTATAAAAAACACACTGCACTTTGCCTTTTTTAACTTTAGTCACTTGGTGCTCTCCTCTGCCCTTTTTCTCTTCATCTTGCTGGCCTTTAGTTATCCTACACACCAACATTCTATCCTGTCTGGCTACATTTTCACTAACTAAAACTTTGCAATCACTGATCTATTTTAGATGACAACATTGCCGAGATAATGTTAGTTTTTTTGTGTAAAATTTATCAAACATATTGTGATCATACTGTTCAAAAGTTATAGTTGCCTTTGCACCAACATCTAAAAATATATTTAAAAAATAAATCACTATTTAGAAAGAATATATTTGTTTTTCTGTGAGGTTACATAAAATTGCATGGTAATAAACTGGAGGGAAAAAACACTTAGCAGGGTAAAATTTCAAACAATTTTGTTGAACATTATTACTGAAAACTAACTTAACTTTTATTACAAGTTTTAGAAAAAACAGCTGCAACTTCCAGCCTTTATCACAATTATCACAAAAATGCATTTGAGACTATGACTATGAGTTTCTCATTCTTTTTCATTTTTGGATGCTGGTGTGCCGCAGGATTTTTGTCAAGGATAAAGTGTGCCTTGGCTCAAAAAAGGTTGAAAAACACTGACTTAACCCATCTCCCTCCAGACTTAGGCCGTATCCAAATCTTTCCCCTACCCCTACGGCTTGTCTCTACCCCTACCTTTAGTCCTCCAAACGGAGAGTTATCAAAAAATAAATTCGGACGTTTCTGCCACTCGATTACATCATGAATAGTCACCAGTCATCTACATTGCCCATAGATGCTTGGAAAATACATAACATCAACTTTATAACTTAATGAAAATATTTTGTTACTTTTGCATGACTTAAAAAGGTCATGCAAAAATAAAAAGTCATTACTTACATCACAAGTACGAACAACTCGGATTACCCTACTGGCAGAGGAATACCCAGTCTCAAGTAGGTACCATAACCAATCGGCCTGTAATAACTGTCCTTTCGACTGAGGGTAATGTCACACTACAGTAACCCCACTACATAGCGTGGAGATCTGCTCGGGCTCTACATATTTTCCTTTAACGTTTCCTTTTGAAACCCAAAGTTTTTTAGCTCATAAGTTGTGTCTGACATTATTCTTTGTGATGTTTATAGAAAGATTTTGCCACAACCCACTTTGTAAAAAGATCTGTGGCTGTTAGAATGAACCTGCTGCCCTCACAAGCGAACCATGTCTCTGATCATAGCAGCTGGAGTCTCGTGGTTATGTTCGCAGGCAGGAAAGGTGCTTTGTTAAAGTGTGCGGTCCTGAGAAGGGTTCGGAACACAGTCCGTTCGGCTGCAATGCACTAAATAATAATCATAACAATAATAAAAGCACGTTTAGAAGATAATCTCGCTCTATGTCGTAGCTCTGTTTTTTTAAAACGGACCGCATAATATCTTCTTCTAAGGTAGTATCGTAATTGGTCCAGACCAATCACTATCTGATACGTCATCGGACCAATGGACAGCCAATCACATAATGTGACGTCAGCATTAGTCGAAGGACCCCGAACGTTGTTGCAGGCCGAATGGTTATGGTACCCACAACGGCTTATCAAAAAAAATATACAAGTTCGGACACCGCTTAAGCTTCAAAAACGCCTACAATTCGAGCAATAGGGAGGAGCCAGAGGGCTAGGGAAGGAATTCAGATTCTGACAACATTCAACTTCCAGTCTCAGAATCCTCCTTTTATCTGACACTCTTGTCACCTCCAGAACAATCTTAGCAAACTCTTCCTTCAGGATCACTCCTACTCCAATTCTCCTTTCATTTACACCAGGATAAAACTAGAAATGCACGATAATAACTTTTTACAACCGATACCCGATATTTTCCTGCCTCTTGTAGCCGATACTTATGCTCAACCGATATATCCCTCCCTGTTCTCTGTCTTTGGCGGGCCCTGTGGCGGTCCTGCTGGCCCTGGCCTGGGTGGCTGTGTGATAGCCCAGGGGGCGGTTGTTCTCTATTTGCTAGATCCTAGCTGCTGTGGCGGTGGCCTTGGTGCTCGGTGTGGGGATGACTGGGCACTCTCCCTCCTTCTTTTTACATTCCATCATCCCTTTTAGAAGAACATAAACAATTGCCCGAGCACAGGTGTTAGCTCACCTTTGCACAATTACTTTGTGTGATTGAATTAAATATTTCACACTAGTTGGTTGAAATGCATAGGTATGCGTGTGTGAACATTATTTGTATTGTGCTCATGCCAACAGTTATGTTTGTGACATTTGAGTGTGTGTGTGGACAGGCTCCACCCTTCTAGACTTGTATTACATCTGAACCTCACCGTAGTGATTGTAACCATCCAGCAACTTGTTGCTTTATACTGCTTCATGGTCCCCTCCCCCTTCTATAATCACCCTCCTATCCCCCCTCTCTAACATCCCTCTCTCTTCTTCCCTCCTTTTCTTTTCCGTCCGGTCCAACACACAAAAGATTTTCAAATGTTATTAAAATTAATAAAGTCTGGCCTCGATTACAAAAGGGGTTTATTCAGACATACCTCTGGTTTGTCAGAAGATCCATAACCCCCCCCTTGTTAAAGTAAAATATGTACAACACAAGAGGCCTTCAGCTCTCATCTATTTGCCCAGTTGTTGGACAGGACAAGTTAAAAAAAAGAAAAAAAAAGATTTTTTTTATCCAAAAATGTAAAAATTGTTACTTTGTCTAAAACTGAGGTGCAAAATAAATGGTTGCTCATAGAAAATACTTTTTTTTAAAACATAGACATTTAAGCATCTGTTGTAGCCACTCCTCCAGCTTGGGGGTTACTGCCCCGAGTGCTCCAATGACCATAGGCACCACTGTCACCTTCACTTTCCAGGCTTTCTCCAGTTCTTCTCTGAGTCCCTGGTATTTGTCCAGTTTCTCGGGTTCCTTCTTCCTGATATTCCCATCGCTTGGCACTGCCATATCCACCACAACGGCTTTCCTCTGTTCTTTATCCACTACTACAATGTCTGGTTGGTTCGCCATTACCATCCTATCAGTTTGGATCTGGAAGTCCCACAGGATCTTTGCCCTCTCATTTACTACTACCTTCGGAGGTGTTTCCCATTTTGACCTTGGGGTTTCCAGTTCATATTCTGCACACATGTTCCTGTATATTATTCCAGCCACTTGATTTTGGCGCTCCACGTATGCTTTACCTGCCAGCATCTTACATCCTGCAGTTATGTGCTGGATTGTTTCAGGCGCCTCTTTGCACAGCCTACACCTTGGGTCTTGTCTGGTGTGGTAGATCTGAGCTTCTATCGCTCTGGTGCTCAGGGCTTGTTCCTGAGCTGCCAGGATGAGCGCTTCACAGCTGTCCTGTAGGCCTGCCCTTTCTAGCCATTGGTAGGACTTCTTGATATCAGCCACTTCAGTTATGGTCCGGTGGTACATCCCATGCAGGGGTTTGTCCTCCCATGAGGATCTGTCCTCCAGCACTGTATCCTCTGCTCTCCATTGCCTGAGACATTCACTGAGCACACTGTCAGTTGGGGCCTTGAGCTTGATGTATTCATGCATCTGGATGTTTCATCCTGGATAGTGGCTTCTACGCTCACTAGTCCTCGGCGTCCTTCCTTGCGGCTAGCATACAGTCTCAGGGTGCTGGATTTGGGATGGAGCCCTACATGCATGGTGAGAATCTTTCGTGTTTTAACATCCGTGGTCTGTATCTCTTCCTTTGGCCATCTTATTATTCCTGCAGGATATCTGATAACTGGCAGTGCGTGGCTGTTTATTGCTCGGGTCTTATTTTTGCCATTGAGCTGGCGTCTCAGGACTTGCCTTACTCGTTGGAGGTATTAAGCTGTTGCAGCTTTCCTTGTTGCCTGCTCCAGGTTGCCATTTGCCTGCGGAATTCCAAGGTACTTGTAACTGTCCTCGATGTCTGCTATTGTTCCTTCTGGGAGTGAGACCCCTCCTGTGTGGACTACCTAGCCTCTCTTCATCACCAGCCGGCTGCATTTCTCGAGCCCAAATGACATCCCAATGTCAGTACTGTAGCTCCTGGTGGTGTGGATCAGGGAGTCAATGTCACGCTCGCTCTTAGCATATAGCTGGATGTCATCCATGTAGAGGAGGTGACTGATGTTGGCCCCATTTCTGAGTCTGTATCCATAGCCAGTGTTAAAAATACTAGTTGTCATCCAGCACCACCAGCAGGCCACACCCACTATCAGCTCAATAGTGAGCACCTGTGAGACTCAACCAGGAACTTACTTAACTCAGCCAGCTTGCATTCCCTTCCCCCCTCCAACCTCTACCAGGAGAAAAAGCAGTCCCAGCCAAATGCTACCACAGATCAGTCCATGTCCAGCTAAGTGGATGCATCATAGACGTATGTTTTATTATCTTCAACCAACAATGAATGATGTGTCATTGTATTCATTTGTTTCTGCATTTAATTACAGGAAAAATCATCCACAACTCATCAGCTCAATCCAAATAAATAAGATGCCTGTGGAGATTTGGGAGTTCAGTGTTTGAATGTGCACCCCACCTAAGATGTTCGATGACCCACACCAACTAAACAGTTTTCTTTATGGTCCTTCGAGCCGGAAGTAACATCTATGGTGGACTATGGCTTCCAAATACCCATGGCAGGATGAGCAGCATAAAGAGAGACCTAGACGAGTCAGGAGACCACCAAAGTACCTACAAGACTATCGAACTGAATTCTATGGACAAACCTCAAAGCAAACCAAAGAGGAGATGGAACTTGCTGCAGAGGCCGCAGAGACTCGTGCATTGAGGAATGAAGTGGCCGAGTTAAAGGGCATGGTCAGAGACCTGATTGGTAGGGTTAAGCAGTATGAGCACACCTCAACTGAAAGTGAATCAGAGGTGGAGAGCGACAGACCCCAAGAACCTCAGCCTGCATCAGACCAAGTAAGTCATGCCAGTGATATCCCATATGAGAAAGTCCACTCTGAGCTCACTATATCTGAAATGGCTGCTATCCCAGATACTGGGAAAATATCCCAGTCTGCTCAAACACTCTATCCCTGTAGCCATGCTCACACAGCCTTTCTACCATACAAACCGAAGGAACCGGCTGCAGTTCCCCATGTTACACAAACTCAAGTTAACGCATCATCCCTCCCAACAATTTCTGTCATTAAATCCAGCTGCTGTTCCATACACCTCTTCTACTTCAGTATCACCTCATGGAATTGTTACCTCTACATCTACAAGTGTACATTTGGCGTCAGCTGTCACTCCTTATGTTCCACTAAACCAACCTCCTTGGTACGTGCCTGCAACTCAGGCACCACAGCATTATTTAACATTGGATCAAAGGCCACAATTTCCAAGCCAAGGATTAAATGCAGTCCATGCAAACTATGCTCTTACCAGCCAGCAACCACCACCACAGAGGATGTTTGCACCTATGCAAGCAATGCAACCACCATCCATTGCAGTACCTCAAGTTTCCTCTAGTTTGCCACCAAATGTTTCCTCAACAGGTAATGTGGCTCCATATGTACAGCATCCTATGCAGCAGCAAATGATAGGCTCTGGATATTCAATGCGTGTTGAGGGCCCTTCATTTCCTTATTTCAGTCATGATGACCCCTATGAATTTATACTGTTAAAAATGGCTCTTATGAACTTACTACCAGCTGACGAGTCAGAAATGTACAAATACCATATTTTGTTAAAACAATTTCCGTTATCCTGCTGCACGGCACATTGCACTGTCTTATGCTCATCATCCCCAACCTTATACCAGAGCTTTAGTTGCTTTGGAGCAACAGTTTGGCCAACCGCATCAATTAGCACTAAAAGAGATTCAAACTATTTTGAGTCTTCCTAGAGTTGCTCCTGGAGATGCAGAAGGGTTTCAGAACTTTGCTGTTAGAGTGAGGTCATTGGTTGGTCTGTTACAGTCTCTTGGAACAGGAGAAGGTAATGCAGAGTTGGCATGCGCTTCACATGTACGTCTTTTAAGTAAGCTCCCTGTCACGGTGAGGGGTTGGCTCGAGAGCCGGTAGGACCCAGATGCAGAGGCGGAGGCACACGGTTCAAGGACAAGGGGGTTTAATAACAAACAAACAAAAGGCGCTGCCGAGCAGGATCACAAAGAAAACAAAACTTACTGTGGCGTGGCTAGAAACATGGAACGTGAGCGTGACTAGAAACATGGAGACATGAACACCATGACAAAAGGTAATGGACCAGCACAGGAGGAAGGCAGAGACAAGACTTAAATACAGACAGGGCAGACAAGACACAGGTGAAAATGATCAGGGCAGATGGGCACCAAAGGAAGTAAAACTCAAGAAACAAGACAAGACAGAAAACCTTTCAAAATAAAACAGGAAACAGAACCAAACAAGACAGAACAAGAACCAAGACGAAAAACAAGACACAACAAACTCAAAACATGACACTCCCTACAGAGATAGTTTCCAACTTTGTTCGGCATGCTCGTTCAACGATGCCCGTTGTTCATTATAATTTGGTAGATTTTGCTGCATGGCTTGAAGTTGAAGCTGAATGTTAGGCTGTTGTAGCACAAACGAGTACCTTGCATGTTGTACCTCAAATGCATAGGAAGGAAGTGAGCCAAAGACAAAAGATGCCATTTGCAAACATTCTTCATGGAGCTGATGGAAAGGTTTCAGGTGTGTGTCCTGCTCAGGAAAAGGAATCTCAACAGCAAATAAGCTTTTCGTATGTTTATTGTATATCTACCACACACAATCTCACAAACTGTCATAATTTCAAAAGTTTGAGTGCAGATGAAGTTAAAAAATGGTTAAAGGAGCAGAACAGATGTTGGAAGTGTGGGAGAACCCATAAAGCTGTAGATTGTACTTTGAGAAAGCCATGTCCTAAGTGTAATGGCCAACATCTAGGAATATTGCATGACGCGAACCAGGCTCAAACATCGAGAGTTCTGTATATGAATCCACAGAGCCTATCACCCAAAGTACTGCTAAAAGTAGTGAAAGTGAGATTGAGTAATAAGGATCGAACCTTTGACACATATGCCATTTTAGATGATGGATCTGAGCGTACTATGTTGTTGCCAGGTGCAGCTAAGTATCTTGGGTTGAAGGGAGAACCAGAAAACCTTAAGTTATGTACAGTGAGACAGAGCTGTAAACCTTAAGATTTCAGCTGCTTCAAACCCAGAGAAAAGGTTCTCAATAGAAGGTGCATTTACATCAGATAAAATAATGCTAGTTGAACAGAGTTACCCGGTAGATAAACTGAAGCAACGGTACTCATACCTGCATGATGTTCCAGTGAACTCCTTTTCTAAGGTTCAACCCCATATTCTTATCGGTTCAGATAATCCATTTCTCATAACCCCAACTGAACAGGTCAGGTATGGTCCAAAGGGATCTCCAGCAGCTGTAAAGACCAGACCAGGATGGGCACTGCAAGGACCTACTTTTACATGTGAGTCTGATTCTATCCAGTGTCTATTTACCTCACAAGAAAACCCCTTTACGGAATTAAAGAGACATGTTAAGTTGTTATGGCAGGTCGATACACTTCCATTCAGAAATAAGAGGCTGCACACTAGGTCAAAGCAGGATCAGGAGGCAATGGATCTGTTACAAACTAAAACCATAAGGGTGGATGTAGATGGAACCAAGCGCCTTGCTACCCCATTATTAAGGAAGAAAGATGCCCCAAAGTTGAAAGTACCAATGGAATCAGTGATGCCCCTTCTTCGGAGATCTGAACGCAAGCTAGAGAAAACCCCTGAATTGGCTGAGACGTATAAACTCAGCCCAGAGCAAGTTTCAGAATCAGAGGAGTCATGGTATATCCCACATCACCTAGTGGAACATAATGGTAAACATCGTGCTGTATTTAATTGCTCCTTTACCTATCAAGGCCAAGCACTGAATGACCAGTTACTTCCAGATCCTCGTGACTACAACACCTGGTCAGCTCTTGTAGATGCCACTCAGGAAACCTTGAAATCTAATACCCCTAGTCTACAAAAAAGAGAAGCAGAGATCAAACTCATTTCCCATGCACAATCTGATAGCTTCCCAGAGGAATTCCAAGCATTGAAAAATGGAAAGGAAATCTCTCATCACAGTCGTCTCCTACCTTTGTCACCTGAGTTTGATGATGAATGTGAAATAATAAGAGTGGGTGGCAGGCTGAGACAAACTAACAACCTCGAACTTGATACAATTCACCCAATTGTACTGGATCCTAAGCATCCTCTAACACAACTGCTCATTAAGGATTATGACCAGCGTCTTTTACATCCTGGGCCTCATAGAGTATTTGCAGAAATACGTCGAGCATATTGGGTCCTTCGAGGTAGACAAGCTGTCAGAAAACATCAGTGGTTATGTACTGACTGTAGAAAGTGGCGAGCCAAACCTGTCATCCCTAAAATGGCTGACCTACCACCCTCTCGGTTACGTCTATGGAAACCCCCCCTTTTGGTCCACTGGTGTGGACTGTTTTGGACCACTACAAATCAAGCTTGGACATCGTGTGGAGAAGAGATGGGGTATTTTGTTCAAATGTATGACTACCAGATGTACTCATATTGAACTCTTACACAGTCTTGATACTGACAGCTTCCTCTTGGCAACCAGACGTTTCATCGCGCGCCGAGGCCGTCCCCATGAACTCCTTTCTGACTGTGGCACTAACTTTAAAGGGGGAGACAAGGAGTTAAGAGAAGCCTTTGCAGCCATGAACTTGCAACTAAAAGAACAGCTGAGTGAATACCAGATTAATTTCCAGTTTAATCCTCTAAACGCCCCTCATTTCGGAGGTGTGTGGGAAAGAGAAATTAGATCTGTTAAAGCGGCTCTCAAAGTAGCAGTGGGAAGCCAGACCCTACCGGAAGAAGTATTGCATACCGTTCTAGTGGAAATAGAGGGAATTTTGAACTCTAAACCCATTGGCTATGCATCATCTGATATTGCAGACCCTGATCCAGTTACACCAAACCTCCTGTTGATGGGGCGGCGAGATGCTTCTTTACCACAAGCTGTTTATGCAGACACGGGCTTACTGGGACGGAGGAAGTGGAGACACAGCCAGGTATTAGTGGATCAATTTTGGTTTTCATTCATAAGAAAGTACCTTCCTGACTTACAGTTACGGAATAAGTGGCAAAGGGACACTCAGTGTCTGACAGAAGGAACAGTCGTACTGTTAATGGACCCCCAAACTTCCTCGAGGATTGTGGCCTGTTGCCAAACTGACACGTTGTATTCCAAGCCCTGACGGAAGAATCCTCACTGCAGAGATTTCTTACAAAGGCAAGAAACTGGTGAGACCTGTGGCTAAGCTGGTTGTCCTTACCAGTTTTGAGTGACTTTAAGACAACTTGTATTTAATATATTCAAATGTCCCATTTGAAGGGGCGGCTGTTAAAAATACTAGTTGTCATCCAGCACCACCAGCAGGCCACACCCACTATCAGCTCAATAGTGAACACCTGTTCACTATTGAGCTGATAGTGGGTGATACAATTGAACACCTGTTCATCCACAACTCATCAGCTCAATCCAAATAAATAAGATGCCTGTGGAGATTTGGGAGTTCAGTGTTTGAATGTGCACCCCACCTAAGATGTTCGATGACCCACACCAACTAAACAGTTTTCTTTAGCCAGTCTTGTTGATTATTTGGCTGAGGGGGTTCAGACCTATGCAGAACAGCAGTGGGGACAGAGCATCACCTTGGTATATCCCACATTTGATGGACACTTGTGCAAGAGGCTTCCTATTGGCTTCAATATATATATATATATATATATATATATATATATATATATATATATATATATATATATATATATATATATATATATAATAAAAGAAATGAAAAAATAAATAAAAACAAAACTTAATTTAGTTTTACACTTGCTTTAACCCTTGTGCTATCTTAGATGACCCCAACCTTGCATTGACGTGTTCTCCCTACCATGACAAAGGTGGGTAAAGGTGGAAAGATTTCATGTAATCCGTGGACACCAGTGAGGTTCACAAATCATGGAAGAAAAAAGGTTCAGCGCACTGTCTAGTGGGTCTAGATGACCCAACTCCCAACGTTAAAGTGCCTAGGATAGCACAAGGGTTACAGAACAGCAGGTGGTATGTTTTGTAAATTACAAAACTACATACTTGTTATATTTTCTCATCATTATTTTACTTAATCAGGTACACATATCTGAAAATGTTAATACAAAATAAGATTTTGAACCGTCAGAAAAATGAAACATTGCTTTAATGAAAACAATCTCCAGATATTCAAATTTAAAAATCTTACACATTCACTTGTGATATTTCTAAAGATATTGTAAAACAAACAAACAAAACTCTTATGTATATATATCTTTTTTACGAGTACAGTTCTTTTTCTCCCTCTCCTTTATCACAGAATAAGTTCACAGACGAACTTATTCTCTTTGATAAATTAGCTCTGACAAATGGACCACACTTTCATTAATTAAACATAGCTTTATAATAATTTCATACTGATACAGACCTTTTTTTTACCACAGATTTTGGGCATACAAGACATGCTTTTGCTATATAACTTAATTAGAAAATGATAAATGATCTGGTAGGGTGCACTTACATTTCCTAAAGGTCAGGGACACTTCAGTCTTCTTCCATTTTCATTCATCACACATTTGCCGAGGACCAGGAGCTGTTGCGTTTGCTCCGCTGTGTGAATTTGGAAATGGATAATGGCTGTAAGCTCTCTGAGTATGGGCCTCTACGTGTATGAGGCAAAAGTGTTGATGTTCCTACTGGAACATGAAGAAGTGCCAAGACCTTTCAAGGATTATAGCAGCATGCCAACATTCTGGAATTTTAGTTTGCAAATGAGCTTGACACAATTTCAAGCAGTTGTGTTTCCACTTTCTAGTAATTTTTCTTACAATTACAGTTTCTGCTCTCTTACAAGCCTCATTATTTTCTGATGATAACACTACAACACAACAGCTGCTATGGTTAGCTGCGAGGATCTTGTTAACACTCCATAGACCTCCACAAAACCAACGTATTATGAAATGAGTGATCTTGTTAAGATGGCAGGAAACTGCAATTAACTATTTGGGAATAACGCAATATACCATAATTTCCGGACTATAGAGCGCACCCGATTATAAGCCGCACCCATTATATTTTTAAAGGATAAACAATTTTGTATATACATAATACGCACCTGTCTATAAGCTCCATGTGCCCACATTGATTATTTATTAACCAGCTCTGGGTTAATAAAGAATTCTAAGGCCCTTTTTACCCTCTTTTTTTTTTCAAAATTACACAGGCTGTGAACCTATTACCACCTCACCTGTACACCTCTCACTTCTGTGACACCCTAGCTTCCTTCTTCACTTCAAAAATAGTAAGAAACTACTGAATACGTTTCTTAAAACAATCTTGCAGGGTAGATTCTCTTGTCTGGTTTTGTCTCTAAATTAGATCTTAAGATTGTGTTAAATTTAATCACTCTGGATTGGATGTTTTGTTCTTTGGTTTTTTGTTGTTGTTTTTCCTTACCTTTCAAAAATTAAAAAAAAAAAACCCTTGTTGGTGTAAAAGTAAAGGTTGAACATCTGTTCTTCTTCTTTCTCTTTCGGCTTTTCCCATCAGGGGTCGCCACAGCGAATCATCCTTTTCCACCTCACTCTATCATGGACATCTTCTACCCTAACATTAGCCAACTTCATGTCCTCTGTTAAGACATCCATGTATCTCCTCTTTGGCCGTCCTCTTGCCCTCCTGCCAGGCAGCTCCATCTCCAACATCCTTCTACCAATATATCCACTATCCCTCCTCTGAACATGTCCAAACCATCTCAGTCTGGCTTCTCTGACTTTGTCGCTAACACAGGCAACATGAGCCGTCCCTCTGATGTACTCGTTCCTTATCCTGTCTAACCTGGTCACTCCTAAGGAGAACCTCAACATCTTCATCTCCGCTACCTCCATATCAGCCTCTTGTCTCTGTCTCACTGCTACCGTCTCTAACCCATAGAGCAGAGCTGGTCTCACCACTGTCTTGTACACCTTTCCTTTGAGTCTTGCTGGCACTCTTCTGTCACACAACACTCCTGACACTTTCCTCCAACCGCTCCAACCTGCCTGCACTCGCCTCTTCACCTCTTTTCCACACTCCCCATCACACTGAACTGTTGACCCCAAGTACTTAAACTCCTGCACCTTCTTCACCTCAGCCCCCTGTAACCTAACGCTTCTACCTTGATCCCTCTCGTTCAGACACATGTATTCTGTCTTACTACGACTGACCTTCATGCCTCTTCTTTCCAGAGCAAACCTCCACCTCTCTAGCTGTTCCTCCACCTGCTCTCTACTCTCACTGCAAATTACAATGTCATCCGCAAACATCATTGTCCAGGGAGATTCCTGTCTTACCTTGTCTGTCAGCCTGTCCATCAGCATAGCAAACAAAAAAGGGCTCAAAGCTGATCCTTGGTGTAGTCCCACCTCCACCTTGAACTCCTCTGTCTGACCTACAGCACATCTCACCACCGTCATACTTCTCTCATACATGTCCTGAACTACTCTGACATACTTCTCTGCCACTCCAGACGACCTCATACAGTACCACAGCTCCTCCCTCGGCACCCTGTCATACGCCTTCTCTAAATCTACGAACACACAATGCAGCTCCTTCTGACCTTCTCTGTACTTTTCCATCAACATTCTCAAAGCAAAAATGGCATCAGTGGTGCTCTTACGGGGCATGAAACCATACTGCTGCTCACAGATCTCCACCTTCTTCCTAAGCCTGGCTTCCACTACTCTTTCCCACAGCTTCATTGTGTGGCTCATCAACTTTATTCCTCTATAGTTGCTGCAGTTCTGCGTGTCACCCTTGTTCTTAAAGATCGGAACCAGAACGCTTCTCCTCCATTCCTCAGGCATCTTCTCACTCTCTAAAATCCTATTGAACAACCTTGTTAGAAATTCCACTGCTGTCTCTCCTAGGCACTTCCATACCTCCACAGGAACGTCATCAGGACCAACGGCCTTTCCGCTCTTCATCCTTTTCAGAGCCTTCCTAACCTCATCCTTTCCAATCTCTGCTACTTCCTGCTCCACAACAACCACATCTTCCTCCCTTCTTTCCCTGTCATTTTCCACGTTCATCAGCTCCTCAAAATACTCCTTCCATCTTTTCTGTACACTCTCCTGGGTTGTTAGCACCTTTCCATCTCTGTCCTTAATCACCCTTATCTGTTGCACGTCCTTCCCATCTCTGTCTCTCTGTCTGGCTAGCCTGTACAAGTCCTTCTCTCCTTCCTTTGTGTCTAACCTGTCATATAGCTCATCGTAAGCCTTCTGTTTGGCCTTTGCCACCTCTCTCTTCACTCTACGCTGCGCTTCCTTGTACTCCTGTCTACCTTCCTCAGTCCTTTCTACATCCCACTTCCTTTTAGCCAACCTCTTCCTCTGGACGCATTCCTGTACTTCCTCATTCCACCACCAAGTCTCTTTACCGTCTTTCCTCTTTCCAGATGACACACCTAGCACCTTCCTACCTGTTTCCCTGATAATTTCTGCTGTAGTTTCCCAGTCATCTGGAAGCTCATCCTGACCACCCAGACCCTGTCTCAACTTCTGCCTAAATTCCTCACAAGTTTCTTCATTCTGTAGCTTCCACCACTTGGTCTTCTTTTCTGTTTTCCCTCTCTTCTTCTTCCTGACCTCCAGAGTCATCTTACACACCACCATGCGGTGCTGTCTGGCTACACTCTCTCCTACCACCACTTTGCAGTCAATAACCTCTCTCAAATGACCTTGTCTACATAGGATGTAGTCCACCTGGGTACTCCTACCTCCACTTCTGTATGTCACTCTATGTTCCTCTCTCTTCTGGAAGTAAGTGTTGACTACAGCCATTTCCATCCTCTTCGCAAAGTCCACCACCATCTGTCCCTCCAGATTCCTTTCCTTCACACCAAACCTGCCCATCACCTCCTCATCACCTCTATTGCCCTCACCAACATGCCCATTAAAGTCTGCTCCAATAACAACTCTCTCTCCTCTGGGGAAACTCTGTATGACCTCATCCAACTCACTCCAGAATCTCTCCTTCACTTCTAACTCACAGCCAACCTGTGGCGCATACCCACTGACTACATTCACCATCACCCCTTCGATTTCTAACTTTAAGCTCATCATCCTGTCTGAGACTCTTTTCACCTCTAGAACACTGTTTACAAACTCCCCCTTCAGAATCACTCCTACCCCGTTTCTCTTCCTATCAACACCATGATAGAACAGTTTGTATCCTCCTCCAATACTACGTGCCTTGCTGCCCTTCCACCTTGTCTCCTGCACACACAGTACATCTACCTTCCTTCTCTCCATCATGTCTGCCAGCTCTCTGCCTTTCCCTGTCATTGTGCCAACGTTAAGAGTCCCTATTCTCAAACCTATGTTCCTGCCTTTTCCCTTCTCTCTCTGGCAACGGACCCTTCTGCCTCCCCTCTTTCTTCGACCAACAGTAGTCAAATTTCCACCGACACCCTGTAGGTTAACAGCATCGGTGGCGGTCGTTGTTAACCCGGGCCTCGACCGATCCGGTATGTCTAAAGTGTTCTGGATGATTCGCATGGTTATTTTGGCAATATTTACGCCGGATGCCCTTCCTGACGCAACCCTCTCTATTTATCCGGGCTTGGGACCGCCACAGAGGCAACTGGCTTGCAACCCCTGTGGCTAGATTAAAGGTTGAACATCTGTTATATTATGGAAAGATCACAAAGCCAATTTTTAGTTGTAATTTGATCTTTTACTGTACAGCACAGTTTTAGGGAAAGTTTACAAATATTTTTTTTTTTATTTTGACTTTTAAGTCTTAAATTTACGAGACAAAAAGTCAATACTGTTAAATGACGAGATTTTTAGTTGAAAATTTACAAGAAAAAGACATAGATTAACAAGAAAAAAACACCAAAGCTGTCTGTTTATCGGAGTCTGGCTTAAAGAAGATGTGGAGATTTTTGTAAAGTTTTAGTTCCAGATAGGTTTCAAAAACCAATAAATTCTGAACCTTTTGGTGACCTAAAATCAGATTATTGTCAGTGTAGCCGGCATTCCGGCTACACTGACAATACGAATACGAATCGGATACGTGCATTTGCGTGTGCCATGTGAGCAGACAAATCGGATATGCCCCAGTAAAGGCGAGTCGAACGACAGTGACGTAATCTCAGGACAGCACCAACTGAGATCACATGACTTATTAAGGTGCTTTTGTGCGCTGATTTTGCTGTTCGAGGACAGCTGGAGCCCCATCAGCTGGAGCCCCATCAGCGTGTTACCTTTCAGCCTCAGGCTTCAAACCATAGTCGGAAACCGCTGTTATTTTCGGTCCGGTCCCGGTCGGGACGTGAACGGTAACTAATGAAGCAGGACACCGTTGCTCTGGAACAGGCTAGAAGCCGTTTATTTCTTTCCTTGGATCAAACTGTTAGTCCAGCACAACTTCTGCAAACACTTCCTCATTCAAAACTCAGAGATAGCACATAAGCCGTTTGTCGTTTGGACCAACACGCATCTTCTAAATGTGCTTTTATTACTGTCATGATTATTATTAAGGGTGGTCGCACATAATTTTTTTAAATCCGTGCGGTCAGTGCTCAGGTCCGCGGAAGGCGGAAATGCTGCTTCGTTTATGTAGTCCTCAGAACGTCAATGTTTGATAGTTTCAGCATTGTATAGTGTAAATGCAAAAATCAGATACGGGTTACTTTTAAAAGATGAGGTATGCGGGTCGTCAAAAAAATCAGATATGGTCAGAAAATCGGATTTGGGCATCAAAACCTGCAGTGTAAATGCAGCCTTAGAGATCTTGTCTTTCACGGAGAAAGAAAGGACTGAAGTGTCAGCTGCAGGGATACCGATGTCTTCATCAACGGGCTGCACCTGTTGATGAAGACATCTTTTTTCTCGTAAATTCACGACTTTTAATCTTGTAATTTTACTTCTTTTTTTTTAGGGTGGCCCAAAAACTCTGTCATATTTACCGCACCACAATGTCACAAGTTTAAATTAAAATACCTCAATGTGAGGCTTTTTACAGCAATTATTGGGTTAAAAATAATGGTGGTTAAAAATAGATTAATAATATTGATTTATTTCAGGTCACGATTAATTAATTGCACCAAAAAATGTATTGTATGACAGCACTAATTACCGTAATTTCCAGATTGTAAACCGCTAATTTTGTCACACGCTTCCAGGTAGGAAAATTAGCTGTGAAAATAACAAATGTTTTATAAAAAGTAATATATTATCATATATATGGAAATAGTTTACTCTGAGAAGCCTAAGAAAAGCATAATTTAGGCCCATTACACATTTTCATTAATGGGTTAAAATAAAATAATAATAATAATAATAATATGTTGTTTATGATGGGGCATATTTATAGAAATTAACATATAAAATGCGGGATTGTTGTCCACATAGGAGTGTTCCTTGTGACAGTCTTACTTTCAAAACATCTGTTTTGAATAAGGTGTTCTCTAAGCTTTCATAGATGTGCACTTGAAAAGGACAATCCATCATAACCATAGCTAAATACTGTATGTAGCACTGTAGGCCCTTCAGTCTCTGTCTATCTAAGCTGCTGATATTTAAACAAAGCAATTGCTTTGCAACCCCTCTGCAGAATTTTAATGCAAAACAACAACAAATGAATCACAAGCAGCAGCAGCCCACTTTGCTCCCTTCAGAACATATCAACTGTCAGCATGAACAACAATGCTCTGAAATGATGGATGGGTTAAAGTCTTTCCTCCATCCAGGATACAAAGCATTGACTTAACCTTTTATTACCCCTGTGCTTTGTATTTTTTTTACAAAGTCATGAACACATTTTAGAATTGTCCTTATTTTTTTGCAGTTTTTCTTTTGTTTAAAATGGATGGCGGGTAAAGGAGAATCTTTGCTCCCACATGTTAACAAAATATGATCTGGTCCTGACAGCAGAAGAAATTAATATTAGCGTTTTGTGCCCAGACAGAATTATATGACAATAAGTTTTTCATATATTAGAATATACCTGTGAAAGTAAATGCCTGGAGCATGATTTGCACTGCTTTAACATTTTACACCAAGAAACTTCCAACTGTATGTGGTGGGCATGCGCTTGTATCGGGTAGTGAAAGTCCATTGCAAACATCTTATGCTAAATGCGCATTTTTGAATCTAAAACATCTAAAAAAAAAAAGTAAGGCCTGCAAGTGTGGCCATGTGCAGTCCACTGACATAATGAAAAGTTGATCTGTGTCCTGAAGAAAAAATTAGGTTGAACACTTGATGGGAAAATTGAAAAACAGCCACTGCTGGAAGCAATGCATTAAAAACGGAACAGTAACTCTGCTTTTAGCCAAATTCAAATTGAAATTCATTAGAAATTCACTTCTGAGTTGTCGGCGGGATTGTTTGCACACGGCAAGTCTTCCCATCATGCATCTGTTTACACACTCTCCCCCTAGCTTACAGCCCCACAGAACTCCAACCTAACATTACTGGTACAACAAAAATGGCGAGCAATACTGGAGCAATCAGCTGTACAATTATGAGCTGGATGCCAGCTCGGCCGTGGAGCCTATGGCTGATTGTAGTTTGTACGTAACAACTACCGAACTCGTTTTTACAAACTACATTTTTTTTTATGTCTGCTCCATAAAGAACTAATGAGAAATGCAATTATAAGCTTAATTTTCTTTACTAATATCCTCCATCATGAGAAAAATGCTCCAAGAACATGTGAACTTGTTTTGTTATTAGTTTGTCACTTTTGAGTTATGATGTGTAATCATAGCAACAAGGGAGTGCTTTACGAGATTGAGCTGCTAATGGACAATAATAAAGATGAAGCACTACCCACATTGAGACCAAAAGTATAATATTGTGTGGATTGCAGTGTAACACATAGCATGCACCTTAGTCCGAAAATTCGTGAATGTGTGAAATCATACATACAAAAAGATTGTGCAACACATGCTTCCTTTTTGCTTACTAGATGGGGACAAAAAAACCCGCGTTGTCATCTCTGTCTATGTGAATCACACCTCGTGATGTAGTGTATTTTTTTCCTTTTTTAAAAATGTCCCCAATTGTGCTGTGAAAAACTTTGGAGTCTTACATAAGGTCTAAATGAAGATGTATATGAATGAGCATATCTTCATGTATGATTTTCTATATGTACTGTAGACTAAATATCTGTGAAGGTACTTATTCCTCCATGATATTTCCAATGCAGAAAAAGTTTTCAAACGGGTTACCATGACTTAAGGCCCGTACACACCGGGGCGAATTTCGCGCGCGATATTCGCCGACGTTTAACGCCTCGTGACTAAGTGTGCACACCGACGTGAAAAACGCCACTCGTAAAAGCCTCATTTTTAAAAAAACGCTGTTCGTTTTTTTGGTTTGACGCGCCGCGTTAAAAACTATACGACCAATGAGAATGGCACTTTTGCACACGTGTCTGGAGCTTCTGAGGTTACAGTAAAACACAACTTGGGGGCGCTCAAACACAAAACTGTCTTGCTGAGCACACATACGTCACGGCGAAGAAGATATACGGCAAGTAGCGTCTACACTGCCGCGAAGAAATAAGACGAAGAAGATGCACTCACTGACGGACATTCTAAAATATCCCCGAAAACGCTGATGATACATTTCCAGCTCTTGTACCAGTCGATAAAACTCCCCATTTTCTTCTCTTCTCGTAAGTATGGGATGTACCCAAAACCGACGTCTTTCATCATTCAACAGAACAATCATTTCTTCATCGCTGGAACTGGAGCTAGAGCTACTGGTGCTGGAAATATTCATGTTTTTTTTTGTTTGATTCTGACAAGCGCGTAAATACTTGCTCTTCTCTTCTGAGTGAAAAGCGACTTTAAGAAGCATAAAGTTGCGCAGCGCCACCTTGTGTACAGGGGTATTTCTGTTTTACATTAAGCGCCATCTAATGTCAGGGAATGAAATTGCATGTTTGCTCGGCTCATCGTCAGTGAAAATCGCCTGGGTGTGAACACAAAAATCCTGTTGAAAAACGCTGGCGAATAACGGCTGGCAAATATTCGTCCCGGTGTGTATGGGCCTTTAATGGTTCTTAGAAATGAGGCAAAAGTCTTTCAGTTGATAAACTAAATCCAGATTACCTTTTTAAAACCTTTTACTTCTATATGTACAAACTTTTGCATTAGGTTTTCAGGTTACTCAACATTTGCTGCTGAGGTTGATGCAACTTCTATGTGCAAAAGTGTTTTTAAATGAGGTTCCTACTGAGTTTTAAAAAAAAGATATGGATGTGGGAGGTTGGAAGGAGCAGGTGGAAAATTAGGAAGTTTAGACTTTCTCTCCCATCCCTCATGATAATATGTGGTGAGATAAATGAGTTTGGAACTCTAACCCAGTAGAGTTTGGTAATACAGGGTTTTGTATTTTACTGAAGTGTGGCTTCAAGAGCACATCCTAGACTCCAGCGTGTCTCTACCTGGCTTTTAGATGGTTAAGCAGACAAAGATTTAAAGAAAGGAACAACATTTTTTGGTTAACAGTATTTTTCCACAAAACATGATTTAATCCATTATATGCACTTTTAAAAGTAATCTCTGCACATAGATATTTAAATAGTACCTGTAAATTATTGTCAATTTTATAGACTAAAGAAGTTTACCAGTGTTCTTTTACTACCAGTAAACATTCCATCTTCAGCCACTGTTAACGCATCCACTTGACCTCGTTTCCTCAAATGTCGCTAAGCTACACACCTCCAAATGTCTCCATAGCAATATCTTAAATCATAACTCAACATAAATTCCTTTCCAATAACGATTTATATTTCAATGTCTTACCCCTTTACCAAATATTTTAAATTTGTTTGTCTGATGTTGAAGGTACCTTTGACTTTCTAAACTATAAATGTTGCAATTGGTAAGTGGCATAATCTTATATAGAAATTTTCCAACTGTAATTAAGGTCAGAAGTGCTTTACAACCAGTCCCATACACCCATGCATGTACATGCGCACACACACATTCACACACTGATGGCGGCTCCACAGCCATACAAGGCGCCAACGTATAGTATAACTACCAGGAGCGATGTTGGGTTCAGCGCCTTGCCCAATGACACTTTGACACATTGGCAGTAATTTTCCTGCAATCCTCCACTTGCTAAAGTTTTTAGCAAAAAGAAAATATTTGAATTAATAGAAATTTTAATGGCAAATTGAACAAATTTACAGGCTTTTTGGTTAATGGCTACAAAGCCTTGAAATATTTTAGAAACAGATGTGATTGTTTATTTATCAAGACTGCTTAAACTCATATAGTACTACAGACAGTAGAGTTTCATTATCCAATTATTGCTGCTTCAGAACTGAGTGCACAATCTTTTAAATTACGGTAATCTAATTTTCCTTTGCCAGACTTCGCTATTTATGTGCTTCAAAAAGAAGATTAAAGGTCAATTTCACATCATCAGAGATCTTGAATTTTTCATAATTTAATCCCATCTGTATACTCTCTATGGACATCTATAAAATTAGTTTCACAGTCTGTTCTAATGCTTAGAATTGGTCCTTTCTGCATGTGAATCTATTAATCACATGTGGGAGTCTACAGCCTAGTGGGCTGTTTCCAAATTTATAGGATGATTTAGTTGCCTTTGTTTTACCTCATTGGGGCCGAAGTAGTCACTTGACTAAGTAGACTGGGGTTGATGCAGTCTTCATTCCAATCAGCCATTTTTCTTTTTTTTTTTGTTCTGATTTCAAATGTCTGCAAAAGACACTGAGTCTTGTAATCTGGAGAGTTTGCATGAGGGATCCAGCAATTTTTGTTGTAAATAAGATACCATCAGACCACGGCTGTCAGGTTTTGAATAAGCTGGACCCAAATGCAGACTAGAACCAGTTTATTCAATTCAATTCAATTCAATTCAATTCAATTTTATTTGTATAGCCCAAAATCACAACAACAGTCGTCTCGATGGGCTTCGAAGTAAAACATGAACTCAAAAGGATCACGAATACAAAGAGTTCAGTAGGAAAATACTAAAAATGAACTAACAAACTGACTAAGCTATACTGGCATCCCTGCCCTTAGACCCCCCCTTCGCGGTAAGGAAAAACTCCCCAAAAAAACGGATTCCGGAAAAAACGAAGAAACCTCAGGGGTGCCCACATGAAGGAGGGATCCTCCCCCAAGACGGACAGGCGATTTACCAGAACTCTTAGAGAAGAATTAACTTATCTAAATCTACAACTACATATATAAAAGTCCAGTAGACGAGCTTCATCCAGCCGTGGTTGTGGGGACAGTCAAAGGCGCGAGTCGAGCCGGAGACAGGAACCACAGCCAGGTGTAGGAGCAGGAGCAGAGACGAGGTACTCGGTCAGGTACAGAGCAGAGACGAGCCAGAGACGAGCCAGACGCAGGATCCACAGCCAGGTGTAGAAGCGGGAGCAAAGGCGAGGTAGACGGTCAGCAACTGGAGCACGGATGAGCCAACAGGAGTCTGGAAGCACTCCCACTCCCCAGGAGGGGAGAGGAAAAGAGGGACAATACATGAATCGCACTGTACCAAACAGAGGCATGGAGAACAAAATGATGAATAATGATCAAGAATGGAGAAGAGAGGAAGGGTAGAAGTAGAAGAGAAAAGAGGACAGAACCCCGGAGCACCATAGTTACCCCAGCTTCAACTTCTAGCAGCCTTTTAAAACAAATAGTTACTATTAAGTTTAATTTAAACAAATTAACATTAAGTTAAATAATCTCTGAATACTAACTAGTCTGATAATAAGCCTGTCCAAAGAGGAATGTTTTCAGTCTAACTTTGAATGTAGAAACTGAATCGGCCTCTCTTACATGAGCTGGGAGCTTATTCCATAAGACAGGGGCTTGGTGGCTAAACGCGCTACCTCCAACCGTACTTTTACTAATGTAAATGACGTAACAAATGCATGGATGAGTTTTTCAGCATCACTCTTAGAAAGTATATTTCTGATCTTAGCAATATTCCGCAGGTGAAAAAAGGCAGTTCTACACGCCTGAGATATGTGAGCCTTAAATGATAAATCTTGGTCAAACAAAACCCCAAGGTTTCTAACTGTGGAATTGGGGGCTATACTTATGCCATCCAGGGAGACTATCTGAGCAGACAGAGCATCTCTGAGGTTTTTAGGACCAAGTATAATGACCTCAGTTTTTTCTGGGTTCAAGAGGAGGTAATTAATTGTCATCCAGGTCTTGATGTCACTGATGCAGGCGTTCAGTTTCTCTATCTGGTCATTCTGGTCAGGCTTCATGGATAAATACAACTGCGTATCGTCGCATAACAATGAAAATTAATGCTGTGTTTCCTGATTGTTTCCTAGGGGTAGCATATAAAGCGTAAACAGGATCGGTCCCAAGACTGAGCCCTGTGGGACTCCATAGTTGACTCGAGTGCACTGAGAGGAATGGCCATTTACATTAACGAACTGATACCTATCGGACAGATAGGATTTAAGCCACTGGAGAGCAGATCCTCTGATCCCTATTTGATCCTAGTTGTTTATTGAAACAAGTTGTTTATTGAAAAGAGGATGGAATCTTCAGGAGAGGCAACTGGCAGTAGATCCAGATATCAACTTTAGATGATTAAGAGGGGACAAATCCAGAACTAGAAAGACGAGGCTTGACAGCTTGGCTTAAGGAGTTTGACTTGGCTTGGCTGAGGTCGGTCTTGATTTGCTAGGCTTGGATTTGTGCTGCTTGGCTTGGCTTGGCTTTGCTTGGTCTTGTGCTGCTTGGCTTGGCTTGGCTTTGCTTGGCTTTAACCAGCAGGGATCAGTGGTCTCTTCTATAGACGAAAACAGACGAACAGACAATGGCCGGAGGGAGTGAAGGACTTATAAAGGCAGACTAATTAGATGTAGAACAGGTGCGAGAACATAAGGCAAGTGTGCGAGGGCGGCCTCGAAACCTGACAACGGCCTTCAAGGGTACAAGAGAAAGAGGAGAAAGAGGGAGTTTAAGTAAGTTGGGGGATCATAAAAGAAGTTTGGGGGAGGGGATAAATCATAATACAATAAGTTGCTGGACATTTATCATCATTACTGTGAGATATAGATGTTAGTGGAGCCTGTCAGATAACAATTATTTTAGTAGTCGATTAGTCAACGATTATTTTTTGATTAGTATACTAGTCAATAGTTATTGTTTACATAAAGTGATGGGCAATTTTTTTACAGGAGGTGATAGTGTTGTTACTAAGTCCACGGAGGTTATCATCATGTATGGTGCATTCAAAAAAATTGAAATTTTACATGTATAGTTGATGAATTTAGATTTCCACTTATAAAAGATAAAAAGTCTAAGGTCCCAGGTAAGTTATATGCAAGCAAAAAAAAAGCCATAATTGGCTTGAAAGCTATAGGGTTCCTTATCCCTGCACTCAATTACTGTATAAACCTCTCAGAAACGGTAAGCAAAAAATATTTTTATGAACAAAAATAATTTTTCTTTCATCAGTTTGCAAAAAACTTACTTAGGTGGTGGAGCACCCCTATCATGTCTTTAAATCTATCCTCTTCAACCATTGACAGAGGTCTCATGTCTTCCTTCCTAGGTGGCATTCGTTTTAAAACACAGAAGTACCAACCGTTGTAAACCTGATCGCGAAGGAGACTTTAATAATTGCGGTTTGTGACCGGCCGGATAAATATGACTTCAAGACGACAATTTATAGGGACAGAGCTGTAAAAATAAAATGTCTAGAGATCTGCGGGATCCTTTGTTGCAGTTGGACAATAAGGTCATGATTAGTCAGTAGAGAGATTTTGGTGACAATAATCTAAGCATCTTCAGAGCTATTGGGGATTTTTGACCACATATTTTAATATAAAAATCTCCAAAAATACACAAAGTGAATATCTGACCAAAATCTTTGTTGTAGTTGGACAATAAGGTCGTGATTAGTCAGTACAGAAAGTTTGGTGACTCTAGCTTAAGCACTTTCAGAGCTATTGATCACTTAAATTATGATTCCTCTCTCTATCTTTCTAACTTTACCGAACTCTGTGGAGGTACTTCAAACTCTGAACGGGCAATGAGAATCTCGGATGTAAATACGTGGGAATTACATTATCCTTTATTTTGTTCTGGACACGACTGGAAACACAAATTCATATGATGGTTTCTCAAATTGTAGCAGCATTTCCGCCTTCGGCGATCATGATCGGGAGCTTCGCGCTCCGCTATGCGAAGGCAGCTGCTGGTGCCCGGTCCAGAGAAAAATAGCTTGTCCGCGGTGCGTCCGAAGGAGGACCGCAGAAGGCGGAAATGCTGCTATGTAGTCCTGAGAAGCTGTGTAAAATCATCAGAAGTTCAGAACCATCACAAAGCCCTTTTCTCTGCCGCTAACACAAAGCTTACACTGCTCCTAGCATGTGTCTGTTAGCAGCCGGACACACAGAGAAAGCACTGACGTCATCGCCCCGCCTCCCCGCTGGAAATGCTTTTTTTGAAATGAATATTGCGACAATGTTCGCAGGGTGGATGTTAAAACGAAAATGCAATCCCCTCTTTGCATTTTCGTTTTAATTATGACACAGAATAAGCGGTTTTTAAGTAGAAATGAAAAAGCATTTTGAAGAAATGCTTTTTCATTTTAATTTTGAGTCATTTGATGCAGCTTCATTTTGAAAATTTAAAAGCATTTTTATTAGTCCATTTTTTTTGTCAAATTCAACATTTCTAAATTAATTTTGGTACACATTTACAAGAGAACTTTTTGAAAATGAAATGTCAAATACTATTTTCATTATCATTTTAATTAAGTGACAGAATAAGCAGTGTTGAGGAAGAAAATAAAAAAGCATTTTGGTGGATTTTTTTTCATTTTAATTTTGAGTCAAAAAATGCAGCTTCATTTTGAAAATGAAAAAGCATTTCCGGTTTTGACTTTTATTTTTAATTATGCTACATAATTGCTTCCTAAATACATGTGCTAGTACACAGTAGAAAAAGAAGAAGAAGCTTTTCCTCTGTGAACACCATAGGTCAAATGCGCATTCAAGAATGCATGTTGATTGCATTCTTGAACATGCTCTACATGTCAGTGTGTCTGTAGCTTAAGGGACACAATTGAACACCGTGAGGTCTCTAGCAAACAATATTGACAATTTTTGCTGAAAAAACCATCAGCTGAGCAACGTCACTTTGCTGTTAAAAAATTCAACATGTAACATTGAATTATCCAAAAATCTGTTTCTTGAACTCAACTGTGAGTTGATTTGTTCCTATGATCTGTCTGGTGGGATATTTAAGTTGGGTTATTCACTAACAAATTCTTTCTTTGTGTCATTCTTTTTTTAACATCAGCAACATATACCTGGGTTACCCTATCTTCTTGAACAAAAAATGTTGCTCTTGTCTTGTTTTACATTAATTTTTGAGACTTGTCATATTAATTCCATCAGTACAGATGTCCACAAACTCGTACTGCAGAGATTTCATCTCTGCTTCAGAAACAACAAGTTTTGCTTTTAACTTTGCATGCTCTCGCTTGTCAATTGGGCCTCTTCATCTTGCAGCAACACCATGTTTCCTTTTTAGAACACCAACTTAAGCTCTGATTTCAGGATTTTCTACTTTTACTTTTTAATCTTGCTGACTAAATAGATGCAAGCCTTTGATTTTTGTCTGTTGATTATGTGAAATATATTGTTTATTGGTGCATTTTTGGATCAATGTTGGTTATTTATGGCTCCAGCGTTAAAAACTGTGAAAAGATTCTTTCTTTTGAAGACCTGGTAGGAAAAAATTGCCCTTTTGCAACTTAAATTGATCACCTAGGAGTTAAAGGACAGCCATTTTCAATTATCCTGTAAGGCTTCATTCATAAATTGAATCAAGTGCAGTGGTTAGCGCTCTTTCCTCACAGAGAGAAGGCCCTGGTCCAAATCCTGTCTGGAACCGTTCTGTGTGGATGTGTTCTTTCTGTGCATGCCTGGGTTTTTTCCAGGCTCTCCTGCTTGCTCCCTCAGTCCAGAAACATGTTTCTTATGTTTATTGGTGTTTCTAATTTACCCCATAGTTGTTAATATGAGTGTGTCTATTCCTGCAACAGACTGGCACTCTCACCTAACAGTAGCCAGGACAGGCTTTGGCAACCCATGACTCCAAAAGCAATTAAACACGTTCTGAAGAAGGATGATGAATGGTTTCAACTATACTGCACATCACTGCAGATCTGTTTTCTGCTGTAGTTGTTCCATGTGAAATCCATGTTTGATTTGAATATGATCTAGGTTCGAACAACTGTGGAATATCTTCTTTTGTAAAAGTCCATTGAAAGGTTTAGAAACTTGATGTGGACAGTTTTGGTCCCCTTGTTTAGAGAAGGTTTGTGACTGGTTTGTGACAGACTAACTGCGACAAACTAGATTTTCAACCGGGTAGAAGGGCCCGGTTTTTGAAAAGAAAAAGAAAGATGGTAATATATAATATATACTAATACTTGCAGTTTGGTCTTTTGCCATGCGGCTGTTTACAGTCTTTGATCTATTTCTATAACTAAGGTTGAGAAACAAGAGAAAATAATGTGTTTTTCACGTTGCTTTGTTTGGAAGAGGGATGCTGGGGTTTAAATGTGCATTGGTAAGACAATGACCTTATTACAATCAAGTGATACAGTTGTGTCAGGCACAGCTCCTAAAGTTTCTGCAGGAAGGAAGTGGAAAACAAAGGAGACAGGACTACAGGCAGCGTTGGGGCTAGGGACTGAGTTAGGTGCTGTATGAGTACCGACCAAGTTTCCTTTATACTTTTATCAATAGAACCATTTATATTAAAAACATTTCAGTGCCTTTGAGAATCATTTCATTAATTCTAGAATGCTACTAAAGGTAGCATGCTTGATTAAGGTGATGTTCATTGACCAGCTACACTGAAACAAACACTACTTAATTTAAATGTTTGTTATCAAGATTCTTTTGGGTTCTTCAAATAATATTTAACACAATCAAATAAAAATTAAAAAAAGAAAACTACACCTCCTATAGACCTTTTTTCTTAACATAAATTTAATTTTCTTAAGTCCCAAGTTTCTTGTAACATGTTGTGACCCCGTTTTTTGTGTTTTTAATATGTTGTTGTACAATCTTCTGATGATGGAGGACATATAAAAAAAACAGTATGTCACGGGTCCGCCGTCAGCTGCCTCCCTCCTCCCTACTCCTCATTGGAACCAGCTGCACCTCATCACCTCATCACTAGCAGACCTTCTTAAGGAGATCCATCCCAGCATACTACGCCAGTCCGTTACACTCTCTCCGGTGCCTACGCCTGGTCTCTAGTTTAGTCTAGTTTCTGCCAAGTTAAGCCACGTACTTACCTTGCCTTGTTTACGCCTTCAGGTCCGTTCCTCCACGGGTGCCGCTGGTTCCTCCTCGTCACAGGCTGTCTACGCCGTCCTCGGCTCCATCACTCGCTCCAAGCTGTGCTCGCCGTCCTCGGCGCTCCTCCTCGTCACAGGCTATCTACGCCGTCCTCGGCGCTTCTCTTCATCCACGACTCTCATCCCCTCTCTGATTAAAACTTCTGACTCTGCCTCGTCTCCTGAGTTTCTTCCGGGTTCCAGCATCTGGGTCTCCATAGAGTTCGACCATGACACAGTAAGCTCAAAATTGCATTTCAGAATATTTATTCAAACTGTTGTGAATTAGAAGCAGACGAAAGTTGCAATTTGAAAAAGACCTTATTTGTGACACCGCAGGATGAAACGACCCTATTCAGATTTTTTTGCCCCTATGCGACCTGTATCTGATCTTTTCATGACAGTCTGAAGGACACAGATCAGATCTTTTCAAGGCCACTTGGGTATGTGGTCCTGAATCCGATACGTATCCGATCTTTTAAAATGCGACCGCCGTCTGACCGGCCAGGCCACATTAATCCGACCCTTACGTCATCGATATGCAACAAAAGTCATAATTCTGCGTTGAAGTAGCCGGGAACTACAACATAAACATCAACCATGGCACACGATGCTGCTGAGACCAGTCAGTGGAAGGGAAGCGAAGTCCCCAATTGGATTAACATTTGGGGTGACAGCTCTATTCAGGCCAAACTCGATGGCTCTTATTGCAACCGGGTGGTTTTTAAAATTTTTTCCAGCGAAATGGCTGAGCGTGGTGTTGAACCTTCCCCACAATTACTTTTTTCCGACCATGGTCAGAAGCACGGGGGACCCAAGGCGGATCCTCCTCCGGGGTTCACTTCCCCGTTCGGACCCTTAGATTCTCCAGGATTCTCCAGAACGGGTTAATAAGGAGTCCATAGCATTTATTCTGGGGGGAGCCTTCTTTTGTTACCATTCTCCTTCCTCCCTAACACTGCCCCTCATTCTCTAACTCGCTGCACGCGCTGTCTCTTGTCTCTTACACACACACACACGTGTGCGGCCCCAACACATACACATCTCCATTCCACAACAGTGGGTACAGACGATCCTGGCTCCAATGCCTTCTTAAAATGAGAAGATTGTAATTGTGTTGGCTCCTTTGTGAAAATAAATGTAATGCAAAAAGAGCTCCGCTGTTGACAACGCTGTTGTTGACATTCATTGTTAACGTTAGCCACTTCCGCAAACAATAGTGATGTCATTCACCATTGAGTACTCTTCTGGGTTCATTTCACGGTCACACAGGAGATCACATTGCATTTTATTGGAAATGTGAATGGCCTTGCAAATATTTTTTTTTCAAAAAATCGGAACTGAGCATGAGGCCATGCAGTCTGAACGTAGCCATAGTGTTGGACAGAATAGGTCTGGTGGATGACTGTAGCAAACTTTTATATTGGCTGGCCAGTAGGCAGCCTGGCTGGAGATTTTAGAACCCGAGAATCCAGGAGGCTGAAGATAGTTTCAGTATGCAAACAATCTGGCAGCTCTTCAAAGAAAAGGGTGAGGCTTACAAATTGGAGTCCCGATGAAGGAGAATGGGTTACAGGTGAGGTAGAGGCAGGGAGGCAAACCAGGAGGTCAAATGCTCCGCCCAGCTTCTCCACAAAGCCCAACATGTAGAAAATGCACTGGACAGGCCATACGCTCCCTGCACTGCTCTATTTTGATGCATTCGCTTGCAGACAGGATTGTTTGCCCTTCCGTTAGTCATTTGGGGTGAGTCCCGGGGTAAGTTCAGCTGGTTCATTTGTGCTGCCAGGCACTTATGGAGTGCAGTGCTTTAGCCAGTAGGCTTGTATCATGTCAGGGCCTGGTGCTGTCCAGTTCATCATACCTGAGACTCTTTCTTGAATGTTTCTTTCTCCCGATATACTTTTCCAGTACTGTTCAGTTTCCAGCCTTGGTGGGTCTGCTCTGCTGTTTTGACCCTGCCACTGAGCGTACATTTTCACAGGTTGACCTGCGAACAGCCTGATTATCTGTCTGGCTTCATTGTCTCTTTAGGCGGCAGCTCAAGGCCAGGAGTCTTTGTTTGGCAGTTTCCAGTGCTTCAGGTATGGGCATCTGGCTGTATCTCTTAGACACTTGCTTTTTCATTGCACCTCAGTGAGCTGACTCACATCCCTCCGAGCTACCTTGATTTTAGCCTCCAACAGTTGCTTACACGGTGGGTATTGTTTTCTTCCAAGGTTGCTCTTTTAGCCAAGCATCTCAAGGATCAATGCTGCTGAAGTGTAAAACAGTTCATTGGTTTTGTGATTGTTGTGGTAGGAATTCCCCTCAACGTTTTCACAGTTTCCAGGAGACTTTCAGGTGGTAATTTAAGTGTTGTAGTAGATTTCTTAGTGTTAACTCTAGCCATGATCTTAATTTTCAGGTCAGTTGCTGCCTTACTTAGCGCAAAGGTGTTTAATGGAGCGATGTTCCGAAGTCTGATACGGCCATCTCTCTGACCTGGAGTTCTGGCTCTCCTGTGGTATTGCATTTGTGTTGTACCTGTTCAATGTCAAGACAAGTTATGATAGCAGTTGCCTTTTGTGGATTTTGGAGTATCGTGCAACTATTTGCTTTTACTGCAAGTTCCGAAGCACCCATTCACTCCACATTCTCTGCATGTAACCTCTCTGAGTAGGTTTACTTGAGTAGTAGCACTCCAACAGAACCTTGTTCTCACATTAATCTATTTCCATTTCGTTCCAGTAGTTCCCACATTCCATCAGGGTTCTATGGTTCCCCAGCACTTGACCCAAATCTTGTCTGGTTGGGTGATGTCTGAGAGCTGGCAGGACACAAGTTTCATTATCACTCATTGGTTATCAGGTAGGCAGTAGCATAAACATCATATTCATTGTTCGCCCCCCTGAGACTTTAACCCTTATTTCCCACACCTTGTCAACTGAGCTAACCAGCCACATATATTCACAGTATACAAATATATTAGTCATTGTTATGAGTCTGAAGGAGTAGGTTTGAATAAGCTACAAATTCTTATCAAAAATATATTTATTTTTCTCAAGGTCAGCCAAAAGGAGACTTTTTTTCTTTCCCTTTTTTATGTTCTCCTTCATTTTATTTCCTAAACTGAAAATTATTTAATCAATTTATGTCAGCTGTTATCATCAATTGTGTAGGCACCATTATCATGTTTGTATATAATTCCCTTTTTTGGTCACGTGACTAGTTAAGATCTCATTTAGGCGCACCTGTCACCTGTGTTAGTTTGGTTTGTTGGTTTGACACAGAGAGGTTGCACAGGGCCCAGTATTTTTTGTTGACCGCTTTTACACTTGATCATGTACAATACTTTTCAAATGGATCGTACCACATGTGTCATCTGAGGCAATAATGAAGTGGAATAAATCACGACACACAAGAAAAGTGGATTTCATGGTCATGGTTTTTTGTGGAGCGCGTCGCAAACAGGACCTGCCGCAGCCTCTCTAGCGGCTCATAAGCCCGCAGCCGCTACAACTTTGTCAACAAAAAATAAAAAGACAACGACAGAAAGAAAAGGACACTCCACACAGCGCAAGAATTCCGGACGCCACAAAGACAGCGCGACAACCGCGGGATGGATTGCAATCAAAGCGCCTCTGTCAGTGTCATCCAAGCGGAGGTAAGCACCCGGAAGCGACGGGCGCTCGGTCAGGAATCCAGCTTAGTGAAACTCTGAACCGCTATCTGGTGAAAAACGAAAAATCATACAGTGTATGTTTAACTAAGTCAAGATTGTATGGCGATCCCCGCACGAATGCTGCGCTGAGCAAGTCATTGCAGGATTTGTAAAGCTGCACAAACAACGGAGTCGAATGAATGAAAGTATTGCGCAACACCACGCAAGTGACGAAGGGAGAATGGGTGAACCAGAGAATGAGTGCTCTGCGATGGAAACGAATGAAAAAAGACAAATTAAACTGACTGTGAAAGCTCTCAGTAATAAAATTGAAAGGCTTCAAAAGGAACGCAAATTTGCTGTGAATAAAATAAAGGGCCTTATTCCAGAAATAAAGAAACTTATGACAAACGAAAAGAATGCTGAAAATGTTCAGTCTCTCATTGTGGACTTGACAGAACTGTGCGCAAAGGCTGGTGAATCACATGCAACGTTACTCCCTCTTTTACCACAGGATGAACAAAATAGTCAAGATGAGTGGTTTTCTAATATTCGGGATCACAGCAATGCTTTCATAGTAGGTGTGACACAATGGCTTGGTGACGTTAAGGAACAAAAGGATGTTTCTGCTGCAACATATAATTTGCTCTCAAACATAAACATACATCAAGTCACGAATCAAGAAATGGAGGAAAATGATGACATAAAACCCAGTGACAGTGTGTCAAACGTGGAGCAAAAATCAACAAGATCACATTCTGGAAAGTCAATAACGTCCTCTACAACTTCATCATGCATTAAAACAGAAGCAGATCTGGCTGCTTTAATGGCAAAACAAGAGGTTTTAAAACAAAGACATCAACTGGAAGAGGAAGAAGAACGACTTCGTCAAAGAAAAGAACAACTTAAATTGGAAGAGGAAATCTGTGCACACAAGGCCAAACTGAAAGTGCTGAAATCACAAAGTATTGCAAGTCAAAGGCTTTCTAAAGCATCAGATGGAATGAACTCCTATTTGGACAGACAAACAACAAAACAAAAAACTCTGGATTGGAAAGCTGACCCATTCGTACCATTTTCACATCAAACAGCTCAACGGGATCATCAGGTTACAGGGACAAAGCCTAAAGAGAAAGCTGTGGGGGCTGAAACTACAATGATTAAAGACCAAAGACATGGAAAAGAAACAGTTCCCTCAGTCCATCCAAGTTTCCATATCCAAGACACAAGAAACACAAACACTGTGATGGACAATCAACAATCAATGTTGGACATAATGAGAAATCAAAATGAAATAACAATGCTTCTGATGACTCAGCAACGTGTTTCATCTTTGCCGAAGCGAGATGTACCCATGTTTGACGGAGATCCACTACAGTACCACATGTTCATGAGAGCATTTGAGAACAACGTAGAGAAAAAGACTGATAATAACAGTGATCGACTTTATTTCTTGGAACAGTATACCAAAGGTTTGTCTAAGGAACTGGTTCGGAGCTGCCAATACATAAGTTCAGACAGAGGTTATTTCAAAGCTAAAGCCTTACTCAAAGAACACTTTGGAAATGAACACAAGGTGGCAGCAGCTTACATGGACAAGGTTCTTTCATGGCCTTCAATTAAAACAGAAGATACTAAGGCTCTTCAAGATTATAGTCTTTTTCTCAGAAGCTGTTGCAATGTTATGGAGGATTTGCATTACCTGCATGGATCGTACCACATGTGTCATCTGAGGCAATAATGAAGTGGAATAAATCACGACACACAAGAAAAGTGGATTTCATGGTCATAGTTTTTTGTGGAGCGCGTCGCAAACAGGACCTGCCGCAGCCTCTCTAGCGGCTCAT
This sequence comes from Oryzias latipes, assembly GCF_053564925.1. Lineage (NCBI taxonomy): Eukaryota > Metazoa > Chordata > Actinopteri > Beloniformes > Adrianichthyidae > Oryzias > Oryzias latipes. Next base: position 8,288,525 of record NC_136239.1, read on the forward strand.
AAGCCCGCAGCCGCTACAAATTGTATTGATTTGTCGTTTGTTGATTTTATATGTTTGAAAAATGGTTAAAAAATTATGAAAGGTTTACGCCTCTAAAGAAGATTTTGCTCTATCCATCCCTTATTCATTATCCAAAATACATTCTTTTGGTTTTTTCCATGTTTAATTATGACTTGGTTGAATTAAATAGTCGCATCTCTAGTAATGTTATTTAAGGCAGTGCAACAGCAAAATTGACCTGTGTTGTCAGCAAACTAAATAGATTTTAACACTTTCTCCGTTTGACAGTGAGGAGAAAAATAAATAGTTTGGCTCCCAACACCGACCTTAGGGGGATCCCACGTGTAACATTTAGATGTTCAAACATTTAAAAATATCTTCATTCTTGCAAACTGTTTCCTTTTTTTCAGGGAGTGCCACACCCATTCTAATCCTACAGATTTAATTTCCCCTTCTACAATAAAATTGTTAGTTTTTGGCAATGCCCGCTTTTCTTAGATCCATAAACATTCTCATTGCATGCAGTTTTTGTGGCAGGCTTTGGTTACATTTCAATTGTTTCTGTAGGACTGTCCTGACATCCAAAGAGCAAAGTGTATATGTTAATGAAATTTTTCACATTGGATTATTTTGCATTTCTTCTGGAAATCAAAATATCTGAGTTTTAGGTGGGAAACATATGACTCCATCCATTTTTTCTTGGCAGTGTAGCTGTTTTAGTTTGCCTCTAAAAGCGAAAGCACATAAACACTATTATTTGAGGGCCTGTTGATAGACCCTGAAATACTTGCAATAAGTCACATATGTCCGCTTGCTTTTATCATCCAAGTTTTCACATTACTCTTGAACTGTACAGGAACTCCTGAGAAATGGGGTCTTATTAATTATCAAACTGATTACTGTAATTTGCAATCATCAGCGGTATAATTTCAGCACTATGCTGCAGTTCATGCAGGGACATTTATGAACAGAACATTGTGCTTTTGATTTCTTCTAAGTGTTGTGAGTGTGTGTGAGTGTTATCTTGGCCTAGATCAGGGGTGTCAAACTCATTTTCACCGTGGGCCACATCAGCATAGGGGTTGTCCTCAAAGGGCCAGACATGACTTATACATGTAACTAAATGTAATGAAAAATAAATGTAACTACTCAGTAATGTTAAATAACTCATTCTTTATTTATAATAACTTTTTAAAGAGACAATAACAGTTGCATAGAAAACAAATGTTTGCTTGTTACTCTGGCATAAATCCTTTAAATTCTGTCCGTTTATTAAAACCCACATAACTCCATTAATGAAGGATCAAACTGTTCAAGTGAATAAAGAAAAATAACATAAAACTGAGCTAGAAAGAACATGTATTAGATGTGTAACATTTTACAAAAAAGCCTGCACACAGTCTTGCATCCAACTGATGGTTGGATGACAATTTGTCTGCATGCACAAATAGGACCTGCAAACGTTAAATAATTAAAACAGCAGCTACACATAAATAATATGTAATCAAAAAGAGAAAAAAATTAAGAAATTAAAAACTTTTATGCTCTCGTGAGCCACATGAAGGGACATGGCGGGCCACATTTGACCCCCAGGCCTTGAGTTTGACACATGTGGCCTAGATAATCTGATTGTGAAAAGGATTAGTTGTTTGCATTTTTACTATCTCTATCAAGGCACACTGATCTCAAATTGAGCTTTTTCCTTGACTTTCAGCCTTTTGGTAATTTTTTCTGTGCCTTTTATGTTCTCTCAATTTGAGAAAGAAAAAAAAACCTAGGGGTGAATTTCACCCATACTGTATCATAGATCAACTGTGACAGCTGGTCTTAATCAAAACCTTATAAATGCAATATTGTAAGAGTCCACTTGCTTTTAGCCTGACTCTTTTAGTTGCTTTTTTAGTGTAAAATAAGCTTGTAATAAACCTGATTGGTGTATTACAAACTTTCGTTAAGTATTCTCAAGATGTTAACATGCACCATTCAACATCTGACTATTGATAAAAGAGTGATTCTTATTTTGAACATTGATCCACTTCCAATTGACAGCCAAAGAGATGCTAGTGAGTGAATTACTGATAAAGGGGGTTGTTTTCTATCAATTTATCATTTTTTAAATAAAGTTAAGAGAAGAGAGCCATGCCTCCCCAGAGATGCATACTTTCTTATTATCTTGGTTGTGAAGGTGGTTGGCTTATGGATTGGAGTTCACATGAGAGGGACTGTAAGTTACTGAAACCACACAGTAGCACCAGTATTTTTATGTACCGATCCAAAGGTAAATGCAGGTCAACATTGTTGCTACCCAGGCTTAACCACTCTTGAGCAACTCTCTTTGTAACTGGAAGGAGGAGCAGCAGAACTTTTCCGGGTGACCAGGCTTCTCATCCGGGATTAACCAGCCATCCTTCGGAGGAAGTTCATTTCGATAGCTTTTATTTGAGACCTCACACATTCGGTCATGACTCAGAGGTAATGAACATAGGTGAGTAATGGAACAAAGATTTACTGGGTAATTTGCGTTCTGGCTCACCTCTCTCTTCACTAAAATGGACCAACAGGCACAATCTACCCAACCTGAGAGGACAAACTAGCTGTTGTGTCGGCACCTATTAATTTGTGGAATGGTGTTCCCAATGGTTGCTGCATTTAAGTGAGACAGCCTTTTTCCATGGTGCTTGATTGAAAGTGTCACCATTTGCAGTGTTTTGTTGTACATTTTTGTTACAGTTGCTACTTGATCACATAATTCTTTTTACAACTAAATTGGTCAATACAAATTGGTTTGCCATACTTGCAACAATCGAGCACATGGCATCATGTTTGGTGCTGCACCAATGATGAGACATCTGACCACTGTTCCCCATAAGCTGTGCATGAACACACTACTCCTACACCCTTTGCGCACAATAAATCTGTCCTGCGCACAATATCAAATTTTTTATTTTTATTTTAAAATAGTTTATTTCAAGCAATCAAATAAGAATAATGCACAAAACAATACAATCAGCAGTTATACATTCATACAAATATGTATCAAACTTAGGATAATTAGACATAAAATTAAAGATTGATTGAAAGGGAGTAAAAGGAAGCGAATTTATAATCCCACCCCTGTTCTACCGTAAGCATGTCTGCATTATCCGGTTCCTATATATTTTCAGACAGAATTAAGAATCCTTAGTATCAATAAAGCACATGACAAAGATGGATTACTTAATTATGTAAAAATAGACATAACTATTTTAGAAATCATTGCAAATCCTGATGAGTTATATAAAACATATGCAGATTATATTCATTAGAAAAAATAATGTATATGATTAAAAATAACACTATATCAGAAAGCATAGACAACACTGTTTCAAAAATCTTCATAGCATATATTGATCAAGTATCAAAAGTTAAAAATATGTGCAAATTATTTTTCATTAGGAAAAATCAAGAATCAATTTTTGGAGCAAATGAAGTGATAAAATTAGGGATCAATCATTTTAACCATTGTCAATAATTGATCAATCATTTTTATTATCATTATAAGGTAATGCTGTGAAATAAAAGGGTCCATATTCTGCATGGTCCAAGGTTGGTATTCCATCTTCTCCTGCCTGATTGACAGCCATCCTTCTGGTTTTAACAGAGTTTATAAATTAATTTCGCTGTTATGTCTGCAAAGTTAGATTAAGGTCCTTTTCCTTCAGCAGCTGTTCTCAGCACCGATGAAAATTGAGGTCAGGTTGTCTGCAGGTCAGAACTCTCTGCTGAAAATCAGGGTGACTTAGACTTTTAGAGAGAGCGCAGATCCCAGGCGCCTTATTTCTTGAAATTATATTTGACTCTTTAATTTATTACTGCATTTGTTGGCTCATAAGTCTGTGATCAAACACTTCTCAAAGTCCTTCTTGTTGGTAACAACCAGAACCTTCGACCGATCCGGTGGACCGAGTGGTCTAACGAAGATCCTGCAACCTTAAACCCAAGTGTTCAGAATCTGCTTACAATACCTGAGAAGCCTGGCATTTTTGGCAATTTCAGCATTTCTACTGGTCAGATAGTCATTCAAATAAATGGCAGATCCTTTGAGATTTTTCTTTTAATTCATCAAAGCTAGCTTGTGTTTCTGATTCAAAAACCTGATGAGGATCGCTGGTTTATCCGTCTCCTTTCTCCTGGGAAGCAAGTGGCAGGTCTATATGGTATTTAGATACAGGGAAATCCCTTCAGACGTGAGAAATTATTCCACTTGATGTTCCAAAGACTCCATCACTCCCCGTTTCAGAAGAATTGCTAGCAATGCTAGCGCTATTAGCATTAGCAGTGCCAGCTCCAGCCGCAGTTAGCTTTGCCAGAGGTTTGATCTGTAAGCCAGTGAGAATGACATTCTTGCTTCTTGTTCCACATCGCTTGGAGTCTTCTGAACTCTTCCACTAGCTCTATGAGAGGAGTTAGCGTAGCCTGGATCTCGTTCACTCGTTCCATGAAAGGATGTAACGTAGCTTGAATGTCGTCAACTATTTTTTTAAGGTCATCATAGTCATCTGTTGCTTGGTTTTTCTTCGGGCCATGGTCAGCTCTCTTTTTTCGGAGAAAATCAAATTCAGTGCAATTCAGTGAGTGACAGGTGACCAAAAATGATGAAAAGGATAAAGACGAGTGTCCAGTATACAAAGCTGAGTTCATATCAATGCACATGATCTCAGTTGTTCAAATGAACAACAGACTTTTACCTGAGAGCGGGGAATGAGTCCGGCGTCTTCTCGGACATAAAGTCCTACTCTTTCTTCTTTTGGTTCAATTCTCGTACAATTAGCACCGAGCACACAACATCAATTAGTCTTTCCTCCATATTATTTCGCATTTTGAACGGGCGCACATAATTATCCAATTCACAGAATGGCTTATTTCCCTGACCACAGAACTTGTAAAAAACAAACTTTTAGACATTTCATTGTTAGTGTTCCAAATCCCTGACATTCAACATAATTTGATTAAAATTCTTGGCATGGTTTGATTAATTTAATAAGCTGCATGACTTCTTAGGAGATCTCAGATTTTAGAAATGTGAACTATAGACGTGACTACATAGTGAATCCCCAGTGTTGTGCTCAATAGTCCAGGGAGAGCTCATTGAGAATCTGTGTTTGCTCAAACACACAAAAAATTAGCGGGAACATTACACCTGACCGGTCCTACTTTGCCTAATTTTGTCTGCAGTGTTTCTGAGGATAATGATGCAACCTGAAGACTGAATGAAGTTTGTTGCTTTCTTTGTCCAGTGGCAATTACCCTCAAGATATGCCTCCATATTAATGGATGTCCACATACTGGCTGATAAACTAACAGCATCTAGAGGTCCTTTTTTGCTTTCTCCTTTTTGTCCTGATAATTCATGCTCACTGAAAAATTATGAAACCAATGTTATGTATTTTCTGAGCACTGGCAGCTACACGCTAATGTAGCTCATCGGCGACATATCATGATGTCATTGAGGGGTAGTGTCGTACGAATTTCTGTCATCCGTTTGGAGGGATAAATGTAGGGGTAGAGAGAAACCATATGGGTAGGGATACGACCTACAATCGGCAAGCAACAAACTCCCCTGCTTCGCTAAATCCTGATTCATCTACTTGCAGATAAATTGATCCATGTTCGTCTTTGTTTTCTTTGTCTGAGATGGAATCTGGATCATACTATACGGCTGGGTAGCTCCAATATTGCGTGTCATATTTTTTAGATTGGTATTGTTGGGCTGTAAGCAAGCGGGAGAGCATGCAAACTGATGGATGACAGGAAGTAAGGACAGGTTTACTCTGTGCCAATAGCCCCGCCCTTAATTTAGCGAGAATTTCTGATGGACTCCCGCCACTTTAGAGAAACTATATACTAGAAAATGACAGGTTTTTAGATTTTGGCTAAAAATGGCATGATCATAATTAAAAGACCACTGGGATAGCTTTTACAGTTAATGGAAAGATGATTGAGGCGGGTCTCTCTGGTCTTAATGGTTTATTTATTGGATATATATACATAATATATACATAATCACTCTAAAAGCAGATTATACTGTTGAGAGAGATACAACTTCAGTTTGATCACCGGAGACAGACTTAATGGCCCAAATGTAATCGTTGTACCCATTTATCACTGTATAATTGTTAAAAAGATGATGCCACCAGAATGTTAGGCAATTCATCTAAGGTTTCTACATTAGTAGAAACTAACTACTAGAGCTTCAACACGTGTTTTTAATGCAATTTGGACAAGCTTTTTGAGGCTATTTAACTTTCAAAAAACACTTTATCAATTAAACATACTAACGTAGGTCCACTCACCAAGACAGAAATGTTTCTTTGTGCATCTTTTGGCACAAGGGAGGATGAATCTGTGTGTGTGTGTGTGTGTGTGTGTGTGTGTGTGTGGGTGTGCATGCGTGTGTGGGTGCGCGCGTGTGTGTGTGTGAGGTGCCAGTGAATATTGGAATGGAAGCAGTTTTTGCTTTTGCAGGGTCAGGGTTATTGGAGCTCCCAAGCTGCAGGAAGCCCTAGCAGCCTCTCATTGCAGGTGCAGACCTCACGAGCCTGCACTTACAGATAAGCTGGAGTGTTCAGTCAACAACAAAGCTGTATAATGCAAATGCAAATTTCAACGGATGTTTCTACAATTTTTGTATACTAAATATTTTTCAGTGAGAATGAAGTCAGTTTAGTTTGTTGGCCCACCTTCACAAAGCCAGATTGCTTGTATTTGTATGTAGTGCTGAAGGTAAAAAGGAATGAGAATCACTATTGCTTTTTGGGAGTTAATCTTAAAGATTGACTTGAAAAGATTTCTTCCTTGGTCTTTTCACAAGAAATGGCTACATATGCACATCTTTAATTGTGTACTTTTTCAATTTTTTAAGACAATTTTTATTTAAACCGCTATAAATGTACATCTTCTCTACTATGTTTCAAGAGCAGTTACAAGCCATTAGGTATGAGAAAACATTTGTTATTTGGTGTGGCGACAAGAAGCAGATGTTTCTTGAATGTAGTTCAGTGAGAATGAGAAAAAAAACTTTCTTAAACCTCTCTTTGTTTTTGTTTTCTCTCTCTAAAAACCATGTACCATATTTTCTGTCCTATAAGTCGCAACAACAACAAAAAATACATAATAAAGAAGAAATATACAAGTCAAGCTGGAGTATGAAGCTACATTCACACCACATTCAAGTGGCTGCCAATGCTTTTCTCAGCCTAAAGGCCTGATTCAATCCATCAAAAATCACTAAAATATGATGACATCCATCAAAAGTCAAGACATTGGTATTTCTGCTTTATGTATCCACTTTATTCTACTTGATAATTTTGACAAGTAGTAGTTATTGTATCCAGAAAGAAGAGAACTACCGTGCAGTGCATGTCATCCTCTATTGGGACTCGGAGCAAGATGTCCAGTAATACTAAGTTAGCTGCTGAAATTGCAGAAATGAAGGAATCTCTGAACTTCTTGTCAAGGGACATCAGTGAAGTGGTAAAAAATCAGAAAACACTGACAGGTCTCATGGAAAAAGAGATCCAGGAGTTAAAGGCTGTCATCAAACAAAAGGATCTAAGGATTGAAATCCTGGAGCAAAAGGTGGATGACTTGGAGCAGAATTCCAGAGCAGATGACCTTCTGCTCACAGGGCTAGAGACCAGACATCAAAGTTATGGCCGGGCTGCTGGCCCAAAAAGTGATCAAGAAGGTGAAGATCTGAGGAGCAGCACACCCTGGAGCAACAAGTGATCCACTATATGAGAAGTAAAGACATTCATCTGGATAGTCGACACATCTCAGCATGCCACACTCTGCCAAGTAAGGATAAAAAAAAGAAGCCTACGATCATTATAAGATTTGTAAGCAGAAAGCACAAAGTGGAAATCCTAAAGGAGGCAAAGAAACTGAAGGGCACTGGAGTTTATTTAAATGAGCACCTGACCAAGAAAAACTCAGAAATTGCTTGGACATGTCGTATCCTGAAAAAGCAACATAAAATACAAGCCACCTGGACCAGGAATGGAAAAGTGTTCATAAAACTGAATGGATCACCAGAGCAAGCTAAAGTGGTAGTAGTGAGACAACTGAAAGACCTGGATCAGTACAAATGAAAAACTCTAAAGTTCTATTTTGTTTAGACTCTACTGACAGAATCAGACTGTGGACCTCTTCTGTAGAGAGCAGGACTTTATTTTCAGCACAAATGACTGACTCAGTGGTGAGTGAAAACACTTCTAAGTTTGATTATACAGAGCATGGACTTTATGATTTTGATAATGATGTGGATCCAGAGACTCATGTGTTTAATAAGTTCAAGGATACCTGCAGATATTACTGCGAGGAACAACTCAGTGAAGTTAAAACTGAGGGAAAATTTTCTGTTATTCATTTCAATTGTAGAAGTCTACCAAGAAATTTTGATAAAATTAAATCTTTTTTGGACACATTTAAAGGAAAATTTAAAGTAATTGCTCTGTCAGAGACATGGATAATTAAAGGGAAGGAAAATAATTTGAAAGTTGAAGGTTATGATTTGTATTTCAATAGCAGAACAAATAGGATTGGAGGGGGAGTTGCCCTTTATATTGACAACGGTTTAAAATGGAAACCGGTAAAATGCATGACATCTACTATTGATGATTTAATGGAAAGTGTTGCTGTGGAAATAGAGTTACAAAAAAACAAAAATATGACTGTTGGATGTGTATATAGGAAACCAGGATCAAAAATTGAGACTTTTAAGGAAAATTTAGAAGATATGTTAAGTAATCTAAACCATCATAAACAATTAATAATTTGTGGAGACTTCAATATAGATCTCATAAAGCTAGATTCACATTTACAAACATCTGATTTTTTCGATTCATTATACAGTAAAGGACTGTATCCTTTGATTACAAAGCCTAGCAGAATAACAACAACTAGTGCAACTTTAATAGACAACATTTTTACCAATATTTTGGAAACTCAAAGAAATTGTGGGTTGGTAATTAATGACATATCATTAATTACCAATTGCCTGTCTTTGCTATATTTGACCAGGTTGCAAAAAAAGTCAGCAGAAATCCACCAAATATACAAAAGAATAAGGAATGATGAAACTCTGAACGCTTTCAGAAATGATCTCATAAATCAAGACTGGAATGAAATTTATACAAATGATGTAAACGGTGCATATGAGGCTTTTCTGAAATGTTATTTAGATCTTTACAATAGACACTGTCCAGAAGTTCTAAGTATACCTAAATCTAAAAATAAAAGAAAACCCTGGATAACAAATGGCCTACAGAATGCTTGTAAAAAGAAAAACAAACTCTATAAGGACTTTTTAAACTTAAGAACAGCAGCAGCTGAAAAACGTTATAAGGTTTACAAAAACAAGTCAACAAATGTATTGAGACAAGCTGAAAAGAAATATTATCATAGGATTCTGTATGAAAATAAACATAACTTAAAGGCTACGTGGAATATTCTGAATAAGGTCATAGGAAATAAGTCAGGATCAATAGAACTACCTCACTTCTTCCTTAAAGACAATGTGGTCATCAAAAAGCAAGAGGACATGGCAAATGAATTCAATTCATTTTTTGTAAATATAGGACACAATTTAGCAGAAAATATTACATGCAATATACAATCAAAAGATATTATTAAAAATAAAAATTGGATTTCCCAATCTATGTATTTATCTGATGTGACTGAAAATGGCATTTTGACTACAGTATACAAACTAAAAAACAAGACCTCAAAGGACAGTGACGGGATTGACATGAAATTAATAAAAATGACCATAGATTGTGTTTTAAAACCACTACATCATATCTTTAATCTTTCACTTAAATTAGGAATTTTTCCTGAAAAGATGAAAATAGCTAAAGTTATTCCTTTTTTTAAAAATGGAGACAGACATACTTTTAATAATTACAGACCAGTATCATTACTTTCTCAATTTTCTAAAGTTTTAGAAAAAGTTGTATGTTAACAAACTAGACAGCTTTATTGAAAAAATAAATTGTTAAGTGAGAATCAGTTTGGGTTTCATTCTAATAGGTCCACTGGTTTGGCTATAATGAAAATAGTTGAAGAAATTTCAACAGCAATTGACAAAAAGAAATACACAATAGGAGTTTTCATGGATTTAAAGAAGGCTTTTGACACCATAGATCATTCTATCTTTATTTCTAAATTATATGCATATGGGGTTAGAGGAATCGCCCTGAACTGGATCACCAGTTATTTAAAAAACAGACAACAATATGTGCAGTTTGGAGGTAAGAAGTCTGATCTTATGAATATTATTTGTGGACTCCCACAAGGCTCAATTGTAGGACCTAAACTTTTTATTTTATATATAAATGATATTTGTGATATTTGCTGATGATACTAATTTTTTCTGTTCTGGGGATAATCTGAAAACCTTAGCTAAAATTATTGAAATGGAAATGATAAAACTCAAAATGTGGTTTGACTACAATAAACTATCTTTGAATCTAACAAAAACAAAGTTTATGGTATTTGGTAATAAAAACAGAACAGAAGTGACTTTGTCCATTGACAACATAAAAATAGTACAGGTGTCTGAATTTAAATTTTTAGGGGTTATGTTGGACGACAAATTAACATTGAAATCTCATATATTTTATGTGAAAAATAAAGTAGCCAAGAGCCTTTTTGTTCTGAACAAATCTAAATATGTTTTACCATGTCATATTATGCACATGTTATATTGCTCTTTGGTTTTACCTTATTTTACATATTGTATTGAAGTGTGGGGAAATACATATGAAACTAATATAATGCCCTTAATTCTACTACAGAAGAGAGCTATTCGAATTATTCACAAAGCTAATTTTAGAGATCACACAAATGAACTTTTTATTAAATCAGGCTTATTAAAACTTAAAAAATTAACTGAATTGCAGACCTTATTAGTTATGTTTAAAGCCAGAAACAGAGATTTACCTACAAAAGCTTTTTATTTTTACCACAGGAGAAGAAAATCATAGGAGAAAATTTGATTTCAAACAACAGATTGCTCGAACAACATTAAAGCAAAAGTGTTTGTCTATAGCAGGGGTAAAAATGTGAAAAATGTGGAATTCCCAGGAGAATCAGTTAAAAAGTTGTCAAAAATATTATTAAATTTAAACGCATGTATAAAGCTAAACAAATTAGTTTGTACAAACTTGACTGTTGAATGCAGTTTTTGGAATGTATGTATTAAATGAATGGAATGTATTTACTGTGTAGTGGAACTGTACATTGTGAAATCTGAGCACAGGTGATGGTGTGAGAAATGTAAATGTAATGTTTAAAAGGGAGCAGATAATTATAAGAATTGTGTTCTTCAATTCTGCTCCCTTCCAATCATGACAATGTTCAATATGTAAGAGAAACATGTAAACATTTTGAACATCAATTTTCATGAAAGGAACAAATAAATAAATAAAAAAAAAAGTTACGCATCAGATTTGCCCCGGCGGCCTTTATTTCCATGTGCAACCAGTTCACTGCTCGACACCTGTCCAAAATATGTTCATAGGCTTCACACCTCAGACACATGAATGTTTTTGGCCCGTTTGCTTCATGGAGCAGTGTCTGTGTTTATTTTTATAATGCATGGAAGACACGGATGAAGTTTAGAGATCAGATTTATCTATTTATTTTAAAAAGATCTACAAAAATATCGATAATCATGTCTCCAAGTCTGGGTTCATGAGATCATTCAGAGATTCTTCCACTATGGTGAGGTTCACTCCTGCTGCGGGGGCTGCGTCTAAATGACGTCTGCTTTCTGTGTCTCTATGACCCAGTTAGATGACTTGCTATCCAGCTTTAGTCTAATGAGGGAAAAAACAAGAATAAAGTTAAATGACCTTTTTATTATTGTCTCTAGACAAGTAAAATATCTTAAGAGTTCAGAGGGAGAACATATAGATTCTTCTCTCTGTTTTGGATGGTGCTTCTTCTTTATTGCTGTCTGTAGCAATGAGACTGGGTATCACCAATAATTTCAAAAATCTTTTCCTTTGATTCAACAGAGCTTGGATCATTCTTTTCTTTCAATCCTCTTGATTCAATTTGATTCAATTCAATTTTGAATTTACACGGTTAACACATTTAAACATATTTCAATAGAAATACATCTATATATGTTTAGAAAATATTAATATTAACCTGATACAGTTCACATATTGTAAAATGTATTGGCGAAATAACAAACCAAAGAGATTGTTAACACCATGCAGTGTTACAGGATTTCTTAAACGGAGAAGCTCCAACAAAAATGTGCAGATTTTTAACATAGTCTAGGCTCTAAACTACCTGACATGGTGCCTCTGCCAGCTACTCTCCCCCTCCCCTGCCTGCTCTATTCCTGACGCGACCAGCTGTCTCCCCTTACCTTCATCACCGCTGTTGCCTCTTAAGGAGCTCCTGGACCTCCACTCGACGCCAGTTCGTTGTTCCTCCCACGGTGCTTAGTCTGGCTCGCTCATGTTCCTGTTTTGTTTGCCAAGCTTCGTATTACTAATTGCTCTTCTCGTTTTTGCCTCAGGAATAATCAACTCTGGTTCTCACCTGGTCGTTGTCCTTAGATCTCACGCCGTCTCACCTCTGGAATCCTGCTGCTGCTCTCCTCCAGGCAGCTGCCGCGCATCTGTTGGAAAGAAGCCAAAACTCACCTTTCTATATAAAGACTTCTAAACTCACCTTGTTGTCCGAGTATCCTTCTGGGTTACAGCATCTGGGTCACTCTGAACTATTGTCCGACCATGACAGAACGAACTGGCCACACACCTGACCCAGCTGACCCAGAAGGGCTTCGCCACGCCATCTCACTCCAAGGTACCCTCCTAAGTCGTCAAGCTGACGCTCTGTCCCAGATGTCTTCAGCCCAACAGGACCTTTTCCGCCACCTTGATAGCATCACGCAGACTCTCATGAAACTAACCGGTCAATCGGCTAATCCTGTAGCCGCGGTTCAAGCTCCCGTTTCCGGCAACAATGCCGCTTCCGTTTCCACCTACTCACCGGAAAATGTCCGTCTCCAGCCGGAACCTTTCTACGGCGATGTTGAAACCTGTGGAGGGTTCCTACTACAGTGCTAACTCATTTTCCAGGAGGCTCCCAGGAATTACCAAGCCGACCACAGCAAAATGTCATTAATTGTGAACTCTCTCCGCAGTAAGGCGCTACAATGGGCCCAAGCTTTTCTGGCTTCCCATCCGATCAATCACCTCCCATTCGACCATTTCATTGGAGAATTCCGACTCGTCTTCGATCAGCCCCAAAAGCAGGAAGAAGCAGTCCGGCGGTTACTGAGTCTCAAAAAAGGTATCCGCCCGGTAAGCGACCATCTGATTGACTTCCGCATTTTAGCGGTCGAAGCGGGTTGGCCAGACCCTGCTCTAAAAGGGATATTTTATCAGTCACTTAACGAACCTATCAAGGATCATTTATGTTCTCAGCCAGAGGCGGACTCATTGGAAGACCTAGTCACCGCAGCCTTAAGGTCTGACGTCAGGTTACGAGAACGGCTCGCAGAACAAGAACGTAAGCCTCCGCCTCCTCCGGTTAATCCATCTCCCCCTGTGTATTTGGTTCAACCTTCTAGCCGTGAAACTCTTGTCAATGTCCCCGATGAACCTATGCAGATCGGTCATTCAAAACTAACCCCGAGGAACGTTTAAAACGACGGGACGAGGGCTTATGTTTCTATTGTGGCCAAGCCGGTCATATGGTCTCCGATTTCCGCGCTCGTTTAAACTCCTGAACCCCCGTTAGATGACAGGCCACGGGGGGAAGTTGCAGGACTGCTTCCCAGTTCCAAGTTTTTATTTGTTCCTGTCAAGATCAGCCACAGAAATCAGGTTATCGAACTCAAAGCCCTCATAGACTCCGGGGCAGAACATAATCTTATCGACCAACGTCTCGTTCAAGAACTCTCCCTTCCTGTTGAAACTCTCGTCAATCCTGTCAAAGCTGCCGGCCTAGGAGGCAAACAACTCACTCGCATTACTAAGCGCACCAGCCCCGTTCTCCTTCTTACCTCAGGTAAGCACCGGGAATATCATCAGTTCTTCATTACTCAGTGTCAACAGACCCCTATAATTCTGGGGTTCTCCTGGCTCCAGCTCCATAATCCGTGCATTGAGTGGAGCTCGCCCCGTATCGCTAACTGGAGCACCTACTGCTTAGCTAATTGTCTTCAATCTGCCTTGCCCATTCCTAACCCTCCTGATCCCGCTCATGAGAAAGAAATGGATCTGTCTAATGTTCCTGCTTGTTATCACGATCTTCGTACTGATTTCAGTAAGGCTAAGGCTAGTTCACTCCCGCCTCACCGACCGTACGATTGCTCCATTGAGCTGTTAAACGGTGCTCCTCTCTCCAAGGGAAAATTATATAATCTCTCTGGACCAGAAAGGGTATCCATGGAGAACTACATTCAAGAAGCCCTGTCTCAAGGTCACTTTCTTGATCAGTTTATAAATCTCGAAATAAGTCATTTTACATGCAAAACAAGAAAAAATACTGCAGGCCTGATTTAAGCACAGGTTAAGGTCTTAATTTAAGTTTATTTTAGATGTTACCACATATATCCTGATATCAAAAAATGTATTTGAATACTGATGTTTAATAGCTCATACAATATTAATAGGATAAACAATAGATAAATATATTTTGTTTTTTACTGCAATATCATTATCAACAGTATATTTGATCAAAACACTGATTTTGAAATGACATGATAACCAAGCATGTTTTTAGCATTTATAAATGGTAAATGGCGTATACTTATATAGCGCCTTTCTTCCTACAAGGACAAAGCGCTTTACAATCACGGACCCATTCACCCAGTCACACACACATTCACTCACACATTTACACACTGGTGGCCGCTCCGCTGCCAAACACAGGCGCCCGCCTACCACCAGAGGCAAGGTGGGGTTCAGTGTCTTGCCCAAGGACACTTCGACTCATGGGCATGCAAGGCGGGAATCGAACCTGCAATCTTACGATCATGGGTCGACCGCCCTACCGCTGCACCACGGCCGCCCCAAATTATAAATTCAGAATTCAGAATTCGTTTATTGTCATATGCACAGCTTACACCGACATATGAAATTAGTTCCAGTACAACCTGAACAAGATCAAACATACAACAGATACACATATACAGTTCAGAGTTGACTGAGGCTGCAGCAATAAATGCGCTGCCTTACTAGGATGGGTGTAGATGGGTTACCAATGGGGAGGGTCTGGGTCATTGGTGACAGAAAAAAAGTCGTATCTCAACACTGTTGTTACAATGTGTAGATACAAGAAAAAAAAGTACACCGTCTAAACACAAAAAGCACATATTATCACGACAACGCAGTACACAAGGATCACTGGGAAGGTTGGATAGGGGGGTGCCCCCCCCCCCCCCGTGTTCCACTCCGGTCGCAGCTGCTCCTCACGGGCTCTCGCGTCTCCAGGAGTGCTCACTCGGGGGCGGGGGGGTGAGTTCCGAGGAATGTCGAGGTCGAGGGGGGGGGCAGGGCAGCAGCATCGGCCTTCAGCACAGCGGCAGTTTTCACACTCTGAGAGCGAATGATGTTTTGGTTGGAGCCAAGGAGTCTCAGCTCGGGGGGGGTCCGATTAGATTAGATTTTCCGGCGCCAGCAGGTTGTTTGCTCTGCTGGCTGTGTCCTTGACTGGTCTTGCACTAAGAGGCAGATTTGATCCAAAATGTGGGCAATTTAGACCAGTCTAGCCTCAATTCGGGCAGAAACGCGCTCCAAGTTGGTATCCATCTTCTGCACAAGTTCAAAGATCGAGAGCATCCTGCTTAAGTGGGCAAGACAAGCACAGAGCTTTTGATCCACTTGTGAAAGTTTCTCGTACTGAGTCTCCCCTCCCCGAAGAATCCTATTCCAGAGCTCAGACGAATCGCCTCTCTCCGTCTTCTGCTCCCAGACTGCCTGATAGATCAGAAATCCTCCGATCCCAATGATGAGGAATCCAATTATCATGAATCCAAAGAGGTACACATCCTCAACGTCTTCCACAGACAGCTGGGCCAGGCACACCAGCCTCCACTTGCCCCATGGATCGTTGGTGTATCCAGCCGCGTGGGTGCCGTCTGGGCAGGAAGGGTCCGCTTTCCCGTACCTTAGTGTGGAAAAAACTCTGTCGATCGAATTCAAAGACCAGCTGATCAGATCCATCTTTAGAGTGTAAAAAGAGCAGGAGTCGCAGCAGGCAGAAAGATGCAGCTCCAGGGAAGACAGACAAAAGCTGGGGGGGGGGCTGATACAGGAGGAGCGAGAAGAAAAGCGTCCGTCCTCGACAAAGGTAAGCAAGATTAGGTATAGATATTGCATAAGCAAGAAGGTCTCTGTTAAAACAGTGTTTCATAAACCTGGCTTCAATAAATTGTTGTATGTATTGTCAACAATACATTGTTTACCACAAAATCTTTTTTGTAAGTCCAAAAGTAAGTATTGTTTTATTTGCAGAAATGATAATTAGAGACCTTTCACAGACATATTTGTTAAGATTGAGAACAAGCCCCTTCATTTTAACAGCATGGTGATCTGATTTAAATTAAAATTAAACAGTACTTTGCAATCCACAGATGACGCAATCATAATTCTACCGCGCTTGGTTTGGGCAATACCTACTCAAGATTTTGTGCAAAGATCTATTTTGAATCGAAAGATTGTTCAAATCAAACAATGATTATCTTCCTTAATCAAATAAGTTACTTGTTATATCAACCAAGGTTTACGTAGAATAGTTGATCTTTTAAAATATGTATTTTTCATGTATTTGCGTAATTTTTTTTCAATGGAACATTCCGGCGGGCACAAGCAAGAATGGAAAATCCATTGTGACCAGATGAAGGGGGATTAATATGTTCAGAAGACTCGCTTAAGCTTAACTGGTAGAGCAAACACGTCATATGCTGTTTTATAACGTATGTCTTTTCATAATGATGGCATAATGAACTGTAACACAAAAAATGAATTCCATTTATTGCATTTTTGGGATACCCATAGAGTATTTTCATATTCTGACCGACCCAGCGCCATCTTGTCACATTTGCGACGTACATCTGATGATCCAGAACATGACGTGGACAAACAGGAAAAACAAATTAGCAATACAATATTCGGTGGACAAGATAAAATAAGGAGGTAAGCAATATTAAATTATATGACATAGAATAAATCACCAGTACGCCCCACGCAGCTGGTAAAGATTATGAAGTGGGTTTAAACATCTTGAGAAGCAGGCTAACGGAGCAACTAGCTAGCTTGCGCTAGCACTACTTGCTTCGTCACGTTTTTGTAAGTATGCTTTATACATCATTAATATATTTTAAAATACAATTAATGAGATTTTGGTTCTGTTTAAACATGTTAAATTTAATTTTCGTTTAGTTAAAATGTATTTCAGTGTTTAAGAAGTATGCTATTGTAGTAAGCTAATTTGAGTTACTGCTAGCCCAATACTGCTCAACTGTATCTCAGGCTGTGTCCAAATTCCTACCCTAACCCCTAACTACTAAAAACCTATATAGTGCGGCACTACATAGTTCTCTATATAGTTCACTGAATTTTCATAGCAATTCAGACACCCATTCTCACTACTTTTCTCTTTCGGGTGTTTTTATATTGCGCTTGACACGAAAACAAAGTGGCGCATCACCGCCACTACCTGGTCTGGAGGGGAACTACTACTATTTAACGCGGAGAATGACACCTATTTGTCAAAGTACAAACATAATAAATATGAACATTTTACGAAGACTATTTATGAATCTGCTGTGTTTTGATCATGGAAAACGTGGCTGATTCATAAATAATAAAAATACAAACACATTGGTGGTGATTTAATGTATTTGTTCAGAAATAAACCCTCAAGTCATTAGTCTATGGCAATATTTATTTTTTTGCCGCTGAACGATTTACGGGGTCTTGTGAGGAGGCATTTTTCAGTAGTTTTCTCTTCCACCTTACTGAAAATAGCTTTGAATATGAATTTGTCCGTTTTCCTGTTGGCAATAATTCAACGGTTTTTTGTGAGATCAAACCGAAAACGAGCAGATTTGCAGCATCACAGGGCGGCAAGGAGAAGCAGACGTCTCAGATTTCCTCTGGATTCCCTGGCCAGACATGAACAAACTGTGAGTCAAACTTAAAGTTTTTATTTAGTCAAACTTAAGCATTTGTCACTAATTGTGCTCAAGGTTACACAATCTGCTGGGTAAGACTTTAACATTCTTTTTCAACATTGGATTATGAGTTGTATAGTCTAACTACATGAAACACTTGTGAGTTCAAAGTTTAGTATTTTTTATTCAGAGTCAAACCATATCACTTGTTTTATACAAAAATACTTTAATTTTTTAAATACTTTCATTTTTCACCCAGTAAAAAAAAAACACGAGATTTTTCAGCATTCATAAATACTTCATAAACTAAAATGTAAGACATCAAAAATAAATAGAAACATTCAAAAAATGAGATTTAATTTCCTCAATGAAATATATTAATGTTCCATTTTACAGGATCTTCCACGTCTCTACTGCTTTGCCAACATAAAGGTGTCTGTCCTGGCCCTTTACGCTAACGGTCAGTCAGACATAAGACCAGATTTTCGGTTGACCCGCAGGACCATCGAGCATCTGGTGGAGCAGCTTCGGGTTCCTCACACTCTGGGGGGTAACAGGAGACTGAGGTCCTGGTATTTTTTTTTTCTGGCTGGCGTGTGGCACATCTTACAGTGTAGTAGCCAGGGCCTTTGACATGACACGGTCCACTGTGAGTGACATTGTCCACAGGACGGCAGACCACATCCTCAAGCTGATGAGCAGGGTCATCCAGCTTCCCAGTTGGAATGAACTGCCATTAATCACCCCTGGTTTTTTAGCAGCTCGCTTGGTCTTCCACCTTCCAAAAGGTCGTGGGGAACACTGATGGCTGCCACATAAGAATAAAGGCCCTAAGAGAAAATTCAGGTTGTTATTTTAACAAGAAGCTTTTTTATTCCATTCAAATGGAGGCTGTATGTAACTCTAATGCCAAATTTATAGATATTTTTGTTGGGAATCCTGGATCAATCCATGATTCACTGGTTCTACATAAAAGCCAAATTTATGTAAATCAAACATTACCCACCTGAAGGATCCTTTTGGGTGATGGTGGTTATCCCTCATTGCACATCCCATCACGCTGCTGACAACCTACAGGGAACCCATGAGAAATGTGGTTGAGGCCCGTCAGATGTTGAGCCACACCAGGACGACACCAGGAACCAGCAGGACAACACCAGGAACCAGCAGGACAAGCAAAGTGACTTCCGTCTGCGAGGACAAATCTCTGCTCTCCTTTCAGATCCAACTGTGACACACATGACTCTGGAGGACCACAATTATTGTTAACATGTGTAAAAATAAATGTTAACATATAAAACAAAATTGTAAATATGTACATTTAATATTTATATGAAAATCCTTTTGAGATTGTTAAAAATGGGTCAGATTTAAATAATACATGTAAATTTTTCATTTTTGTTTATGCATTTATTAAACAAATTGGAAAAACTATGGCAACATTACCTTTTTTGAACAATATTTTCAACTCAAGTAAGCTTAACAGACTCTCCTGTCGCTCTTCCTCCCTTCTTGCTCTTTCCTCCTCTCCTCTTTCAACAAAAACCTTTACCCCAATATGACAACGATTAACCGTTTATTAACAAATGAAGACAAATCTAATCCTGATCAAGTGTCTACTCTCTACCCATCCGGCACGAGCTTGCCTGAAAACAAACAGGCTATCTTTCTCCATCCAGAGATGGATCAGATTTTCCTCATCCTCGTCTGTCCCTACATATATAAACACATTTAAAACACGTGTTAATAACTTATGACTACGTTTAGAAGTCACTGCTTTTTGATGTAAAATCATATATAGCATTTGTTTTTAGCCTTCGGCGCTAATCCGCGCTAGCGTTAGCTTTGGCATTACCGAAATTGATGAGCTTCAAAACAATGTAGGTTGTCGATTGAGGAATATAACATATTACACACATCATCTTACGTATTTACAAGTATATTTTACAACAGATACAAGATACTTTTTAATATACTTTCATGTTTCGGTTGTTTTCCTTGCGCAACCGGCTGCCATTTTCGAATAATTCAAACACATCGTGGGTCATACGCATTGCATTCTGGTCTGAACGCAGTCCATTCTGGTCAATATTCGCCAATCGAGTGAGCATCGATCCACACTAGTTTTTCATAGAGACTTCTGGGAAATTTCTAGTGCACTGGATTTTTGAACTGTAGATTCGGACAGCACTACAAAATGGCGACCGCACTATATAGGGGTTAGGGCGGTAATTCGAACACAGGGCCAGTTTTATGCTAGGGTTGCCAGATTGGGCAGTTTCCCACCCAAATCGGCCAGTTTCAAAGACTGTTTGTCATGTATGCTTGATGATCTTAATGTTTGAATAAAAACTGGCTGTTATTGTATTAAAAATTGTGACTTTAAAATTTTAAAGTTTGTGAGTAACTATTGTTAGCAGAAATTAAAACACAATTTTTGATCACTTCTAGTGAATAAGGATAGTATGCAAGTACAAGCCAGGCATATTAACAATGCAGGAAATGTACATAAAGCAGAAGCCCAACCTAGATGATGTATACCAGTTTTTTGATCTGGAGTTTCAGGCCAGACAAGCTTACATTGATTGTGGAGCCATAAGAGAAGATACCAGAGCTTCATCCATCTTGAATGTTTATCCAGAGAACTGCATCATGTAAGTATTATGTAAAAAGTATAAAGTAAAATTTTAAATGTATATATATTTTTCACCACTTGGTTTGTCATTGCAGGTGCTTGGAAAAATGCAAAGAGTCCTTGCTCCCCACAATGATGAATTATTCGAGGAAGTCAGAATGAGATGGGAGGATTGCTGCGCCAGGGTCATTTTATGGAGTATGAAAGAAGGCAATAAAGCCACCAATCAACAGGGATAAAAGTAAGTTTATCCCTTTTTGATACATGTAGTTAGGTGTGTGAATGCTTCTCCTCAGAAAACACTAGGTTCTATGTGTTTCTTCTTCAAGAAGTAAAATTTAATTTATTGTGTTTCAGTAGAAGCCAACTTTGCTCTGGTGAAGGCCCTCTCCATTCTCTTTCCCTCGGTGGCACCTCCATCAAGAGAAACTGGGGTGTGCTAGTGAAGCTTTACTGCATGTTCTGGAGGTAAATTTTTATTTTTGCCCTAAGCAGATACAAAGAAATGACTACATTGGAGATACTAAAGTAAAAACGGTTTTGTCTGCTTTATAGCCAACAGAAGATCCCCAACGTCTTCATCCAAAATAAAGGCTTGTCGAGTCAAGTCTTGGTGTTCAAATGCAGCAGATGCATCGTTGCTATTGGTTTGATGCCAGTTCTATTTGAAAAAGAAAAGCTTCACCACGGTTTGATTTTCTAAATGGCGTATTTTAACACACTACATCTGACCTACACCAAATGCGTGGCCATCCTTCTGTCATTCAAACAGAGATCTTTCAGGATACAATACACAAGCGGGACAGCATCACCACATGAAAGAGCATTAAAGTAAAGCATTTGTTGGAAGATAAACTGCTTTTGCAGTTTAATGTTTATGTCTGCTCTCTAGATGAGTATTCTAATTGTGTTGTTAAAGAAACAGTTGTATTCCTAGTGCCGTTGGGTAAATTTGTAACACAAATCTCAGTTTGTAAGTTGAATAAAAGAATCGAAAGTGAATTTGTTTTCATTCTTTTTAGTATTGAAACGAGAAAAAAACTCTGCCATAGCTTATTTCAAGATTTATTTTCTGCATTTCAGTAGACACTAAATTTTAAACAAGATCTTATATTCTAGTTTCTTTACTGCTCTATATTAGTGTTTTTGCCTAATTTCAAGATTTATATATTTTAATATATAAGATGGCTTATATATTTTTACTTAAATCAAGACATCTTGTTAAGTAAAATTTACTAGCTGCATGGACAGATAATTTGACTTATTTCTAGACAATTTCTACTAAAAAAATACATTTTTCTAGAATTAAGATGGTTGTTTTTTGCAGTGCAGGAGACTGCCTTAGAAAAGTGGGAAACTCTGTGAAACACAATGCATCGCACTGCCCTGGTAACCTTCAGAAAGAGGACCACAAAGACGCACGACTGGTTTTAAGCAAAGTCCTCTGTGATAATTCCAGTCATATAAGCCAAGTGTGCCGTCTTGGCAGAATACAATTGGCCACCAAGCCAGAGGAACCTACAAATTCTTAGGGCTATTTGGAGCAAGGCTCAACCGGTTGCCAGACACTGTGCAAACGAATATTGGCAGCAGCTCAGCAACAACATCCAGAAAACATCCATATCAGGGAACACAAGAGGCATGTACGACAGCATCAAGAAAGTGCTGGGCCCTAATCAGAGCAAAACAGCACGCCTCAAGACATCAACTAGAGAAATAATCTCCGACAAGCAACAACAGCTGGGGAGATGGGTGGAATACTACTCCGACCTCTACTCCAGATGGAACACGGTGACCTCCACAGCATTAGAAGCCATTGAATCCCTGCCAACCATGGAATAACTTGATGCAGAGCCAACAGTAAAAGAGCTCAGCAAGGCTGTTGATAAACTGGCCTCAAGAAAATCCCCAGGCAGCGACGGGATTCCTCCAGTCCTACTCAATAAGTTCAAGTGTTCCCTATTGCACCCTCTTCACGAAGTGCTCTGTCAGTGATAGAAAGAAGCAGCTTTACCGCAGGATATGCAGGAAGCCAAGATCATCACCCTCTACAAGAATAAGAGCCGGAAAAGTGTTTGCAACAACTACAGAGGCATCTGCCTTCTTAGCATCATAGGTAAAGTACACTGAACAAAAATATAAACGCAATACTTTTGTTATTGCTCCCATTTTTTATGGTATGAACTCAAAGATGCGAAATATTTTCCACATACACAAAATAACCACTTCTCTGAAATATTTACAAATCTGTCTAAATATGTGATAGTGAGCACTTCTCCTTTGCCAAGAAAATCCATCCCACCTCACAGGTGTGCCATATCAAGATGCTGATTAGACAGCATAATTATTGCACAGGTGTGCCTTAGACTGGCCACAAGAAGTGGCCACTCTGAAATCTTCAGTTTTGTTTTATTGGGGGGGGTCAGGGGGCCCAGACAACCAGTCAGTATCTGGTGTGACCACCATTTGCCTCATGGAGTGCGACACATCTCCTTCACATAGAGTTGATCTGGTTGTCTATTGTGGTTGTGGGGTTATGGTATGGGCAGGCATATGTTATGGGCGAAGAACACAGGTGCATTTCATTGATGGCCTTTTGAATGCACAGAGATACCGTGACGAGATCCTGGGGCCCATTGTTGTGCCGTACATCCAACAACATCACCTCATTTTGCAGCATGATAATGCACGGCCCCATGTTGCAAGGATCTGTACACAATTCTTGGAAGCTGAAAACATCCCAGTTCTTACATGGCCAGCATACTCACCGGACATGTCACCCATTGAGCATGTTTGGGATGCTCTGGATCGGTGTATATGACAGCGTGTTCCAGTTCCTGCCAATATCCAGCAACTTCGCACAGCCATTGAAGAAGAGTGGACCAACTTTTCAAAATCCTCACAAGATTGGCTGCCCACCAGAACTTCAGAGTTTGATCGAATCCTTCCACAGACATGAAGGGGAGAGAACAGTGCAGTTTAACGACAGTAGCTTCGAGCCTTTCAGCGCCAAGCAAGGCTCCATTGCGCTCCATTCCTATTTCACCTTCACTCCAGTCACAAGCCAACATGCTGTGTGACATGGAGTGGTGATATCATGCACCACGAATGCAGCAAAACAGAGGGAGAATGTACAGGCAGCAAGACCGGCCACTATACCTGCACTGACTGTTGCAGGAACCCAGCCAGGGAGGCAGTCTCAGGCAGGAATGCGCGAAAGCCAGCTCATTCCCATTTTATAAGTTGCCTGGTGCTCATTAGCAGCACCAGGATGGCTACACCTGGGAGCTTGATTAATTCATCCTGCCACACATAATAAGATCAACAAAACAATGGAAACATCACAACAAAAACAAAACAAGTAAAGCTAAGTTAGTTAAGAATCATGTCTAATCTGTTTAAAAGTGCAGTGATGTATGTCTTGAGCAATGGACATTTGACATGTGTTTATGAAGGCCAAAAATGCAGGTTCTTGAACACACATTTAGCACAAGACGTTCACACCGAATAAGCAGGGTGCGGCTTCTTTTCCTGTTTCCGCCACCAACAATATGAAGACGCAAGGTGCAAAATCACGCCAATCATGCTCCAGGCTTTTTCTTTCACTGCTCGATTCCGATACATGAAAGGCTTGGGCTTAATCAAAAGTCTTCCCCTACTCCTACGACTTCTCCCTAGCCCTCCAATTGTAGGGGCATTTGGAGGAGTACAGTTGTTTGAAAACGTTTTTTTAAGGAGCTGCCAAGCCCTCTGGCGCAAGGCTGTTCCGCACGGCGTAGAGAACGCTTTTCTTCACAAGGGTGTGCTCCGATGCACAGAAGTTTACATTTAAGTAAGTAATGACTTTTTGTTTTAGTGTGACTTTTTAAAGTTATAAAACTGATGTTATTTATTTCCAAGCGCTAGCAGCTCCGTGCTAATGTGGCTGACCAGTGACTCTTGATTCAATTCAATTCAATCCAATTTTATTTCCATAGCCCAAATTCAAAACAACAGTCGTCTCAATGGGCTTCGTACTGGTAATTGTGAAGTAAACATATAATCAAAAGGAACATAAATGCATAGAATTCATTAGGAGAATACTAAACTTAACTAACTAAAAAGACTAAACTAAACTGGGCGTCCCTCTCTTAGACCCTCTTTCGCAGTAAGGAAAAACTCCTAAAAAAATGGATTCCGGAAGAAACCTTAGGGGTGCACATGAAGGAGGGATCCGGCGATGAACCAGAACTCATAGAGAAGAATTAACTTATCTAATTCTACAACTACATATTTAAAAACCAGCATATGAGCTTCATCCAGATGAAGTTGGGGGACGGCTGGGGGCGAGAGACGAGCCAGAGGCAGGATCAACAGCAAAGTGTAGAAGCAGTATAGAGGCAAGCCAGAGACGAGCTACTTGGTCAGGTACAGGAGCACTGGACTCTGGAAGCACTCCCACGGAGGGGAGTGGGAAAGAGGGACAGTACATAAATCGCATTGCACCAAACAGAGGCATGGAAAACTAAATGATAAATAATGATCAAGAATAGAGGTGTTTGGAGAGCAGAAGTAGAAGAGAATAGAGGACAGAACCCCAGTGCACCATACTTTCCCCAGCCTCAAACTTCTAGCAGCCTACTAACAACTTTATTGTTATTGTTAAGTTTAATTTAGACTGTGCTTTTACAAATCCTAGGAACCACAAGCAGTCCTGCATTTTGTAAGCAAAGTGTTCTGTTTGGGTGGTAAGGCACTATGAGGTCTTTGATATAGGATAGGGTCATACCATGTAGGGCCTTTTAGGTTTGCAAGAGGATTTTGAACTTAATTCTAGATTATTATTCTAGATTAGTATTCTGGAATATGCAAAACAAAAACACAGATGAGTTCAGATTCTCAAAGATATTTATCACACTAATGTCCAAAAGTAACATTCCTGCCACCTGTCAATGTGAATCTTTTCATGCTAACATTCTGTTAGCTTTTAGTCTACTGGCTGTGATGCTTTAATGACCAACTCCAATTAAAATTGTGTTTTTAAAAAGTTCTTTAGCATTTTTCTGAAAATGGAGAACATTTATAAAATAATTTAAGACTAAAGCTTCATTTTTCTTTATTCAAATAATGATGGATCAGGAGCAGAAAAGGTAAACAAAAAGGTTCCCGCTCCTTCCAATCAGGAGTCCCAGGCAGCTTTAAGTTGCACAAACATGTAAAAACTGCACAATTTCCTCTGACTGCATCTACTCTACATAAATCCATTTCAGATCTTGACAGATGAGTTTTCATGGTTTCAACAGTTGTACTGGCTCATAACTATTAAGGTTACACAACTTAAATATAATTTTGTAGTTGATTCAACTATAAAGTATTAAGCTCTATCAACATTTATTCAAATTTAACTCAACAGTGCTCAATATTTTAAAGCTTATTTGTGTCCATCACTCAAAAATTTTAGGAGCCCTGAAGTATCGTCCTGACGTCATCAAGTTCTGGTGGGAGGGTTTTTCGTCTTCTCAACGTTAGCTCAGGTGGCCATGTTGGACTTACCGAATGCGAGTATGCGACGTTTGAAATTGAAAGTTGAGCATTTTATTTTTCTGCAATGCGTTGTGATTTCGTCCCGCTTCAAGATGCTCCCAACCTCTATTTTTTTCCATCAGCCTCATCGATGTTGTTTTCCTCAGCGGCGTCTTGTCTTCAGCCCTGATTTAATTTGGTAAGTATCATTCACGGTTTATTTTGAATGAAATGCTTTAAAAATGCTCTTATATATTAACGGAAATGTGGTTTACTGTTGTTTAAACATACGTGTTACGATAATTTTCTTCAAAAATAATTCTTCATAAAAACTCCCTTTAGCAGAAAAGTAGAAAACATTGTTTTTATTACAAATAAATAAAAGGGATAAGTGAGGTCGAAAAACAGAATGATTGTTGTCGTTTTGGAATTAAAAACACTAGAAAAATTGCTAAATGACAAAAGTATTGAGTCAATGGCTCTATAGATTTTGAACCAAGCCTTATAAGAAAAAAAACATAACATTTGAAAAAAGCTGCCATTCTATTGATTTAGTGAAAAAACATGTATTTTCAGGCCTAAACTGCTCTAATATTAGTTTTGCACATGTGGTTTAAAAAACTAGGGACTTCCTTTATGATATTGCAGTCTTTTTCATGAAAACATAGACAACATGTCTTCTTTTTTGATGCAGGCAATATGCATTGCAAAACTACATTATGTTGCCACTGATGGTGTTGATGCAGAAGAAGGGAAATATCAAACAGTTTCACCCTGTTTTCAAATCAGTTCAGCTTTTTCACTTCCCTGAGTTTCTTACAACCCACTGTTGCTAATCATTTCAAGGTTATTACAAAGCACGAATGCAATCACACAGAGGTAATCACAGTGCCAGTCTTGCTTTTTAATCCCTAAACAAAATCTGAAACGGCAAATGACTCCCTGCAATAAAACACCCTGAAAAGTGTAGCACGCCACTGCCTGAGAGCATGAAGGCCAAATTCATATTAACAGTAACAAGATTGGGAAACTTCAGTGACAAAATTGGATTAAAAGTGTTCAAATGGCTTTTACTATCTGAGATAGGATTTGCTATAGTTTTATTGTTTGTTAATCAATAGTTCAGAAATTGGATATATTGCGGGCCGTTAAAAATAAATAAACAGAAAACAAAAAATTTAAATAAATTTTAAATAAAAAAGAAGTGCGTTATGCAGAACAGCCAATCAAAAATCCCATGACACATACAGCATGTGAGCATGTGGGACAGGGATTGCCAAAATGCATGATTTTATGAGTGGTTTTTGCATGCTTTGCTGTATTTTCTTTCATAAACTTTTTATTCCATTTTTTTTTATTGAGTTTTTAAGAAACATTAACGTACAGAGCATAATTTCAAAAAGAAAGCGTGTTCGAACGACAACACAGCTCTGGGCTCCCTCCCAACCCAGACACAGAATATTCCCATATCCAGGTCATGCGTATACACACTCTTTCACACACATGCACACATACACACAGGACATAATAGAGATCCAGTCTCTACTCATGTTCACATGTACAAGCACACACACAAAAAAGGGGGGGGGGGGGGGTATTTGTATGATTGTTGAATTTGAATTTGAAATGCTCACATCTGAAGGGAGAACAAACAAAAAGATGATAAGATACGATTATGATGTTAAGATAAGATAAGACACAGAGAAAAAAAAGGTCAATAATAAAAATTGTGTGTGTGTGTGTGTGTGGGTGGGGGGGGGGGGGGTCAGTCAGTTTCTGCCTCTGGGAGTAATGTAAGTGTATCTGCCAGCCAGTGATAAAAATGGATGCCATGTCTCTTTAAACTTACTCAGAGATCCTTTGAGTGAGAACCTCAGCTTTTCCAGTTTAAGGTTTCTGCAGGTCCTTTACCCAGTAGTCATGTGAGGGGGGGTCAGAGAGCTTCCATCTAAGCAGAATCAATCGTCTGGCCAACAAGGTAGTGAATGCCAGAGCACATGTGCAAGGTACAAAGAGCTTCATATCAACCGCAAAAACCAAAGATAGCAGACACTGGATTAGGCAGTAGTGTTGTTCCACATGCCTGGCTGAGCGTGTTAAAAACATGTGCCCAGAAACTTCTTCATTTGGAACAGGCCCAAAACATATGGGTATGGTTTGCTGGCGAGTGTCCACAATGGTTGCACTAATCAGAGACGGATGTGTAAATTCTGGATAGTTTTGCATTTGTGTAATGTAAAATACTTTGCACTGGATCAAGACATGTCGGGCACATATAGAGGACGAATGTGTTCACTTTAAGGCTGTGTCCCATTGTTGTTCAGATAAAGTCACCTGTAATTCCTCTTCCCAGGTGGTTTTCATGAAGGAAATTGACTTACTGACTATTGTATCAATCATTCCAGTTAGAACTGAAATACAATTCTTCTGCTGTAGGTCCACCTCCAATAAGGTATCTAAAAAGGTTTCAGGGGGGTGGTTAGGGTAATGAGGGAATTGTTTCTTTACAAAATCTCTTGCCTAGAGGAAATGGAAAAAATCTGAGCCAGGCAACTTATACCTGGCTGAAAGATTAGCAAAGGTTGGGAAGATATCATTAGTATATAGGTCCTTAACTTTGTTAAGTCCTTTGCTATGCCAAATTTTAAATACCGCATCAGTGAGGGGGGGGGGGGGGGGTGAAATTACAATTCTTTAGGGGAGATAGTATTGAAGGACCATGCAGACTTGATGTTTTCTGTCCAGATGGCAACCGTTTCCTTTACAATTATGTTGTTTTAACAAGAGATTATGTCAATGGAAATTGCGAGCAGAGAACTGAGGGCAGTGAGTAAGGACCAGATCCCTTCTCCATTTGCACCCAGAGAGGCAGGGAGGTATCATTATCACACATCCAGTATAGGAGCTTCTGTATATTTGCTGCCCAGTAATATTGTCCAAAGTTGGAGAGGCCAAGACCTCCTTTGTTCTTAGGTGACTGTAATACAGATTTGCAGACTCTAGGTGTTTTCCCACTCCATAGGAAGTGAGAGATTCGTTTTTCCAGCTTGTCGAAAAAAGCTTTGATAATTAGTATAGGGATGTGCTGGATGAGATACAAGAATTTAGGAAGGATAGTCATTTTGATGAGATTCACCCGCCCAATCAGTGACAGAGATAAAACTGACCAACGATCAATGTCTTCCCCAATTATCTCCAAAAGGGATTCAAAGTTGCATCTTTTCATCTCGGTAGTGGAAGAAGATATATTCATTCATTCATTCTTTTTCTATACAATTTTGTCCCTTCTGGGGTCATGGGGCTGCCGGAGCCTATCCCGGCCACTTGTGGGCGAAGGCAGGGGACACCCTGGACAGGTCACCAGTCTGTCGCAGGGTACAATGTCCAACAATCACACATCCATTCACTCTCAGAGCCATACCTATGGTCAATTTAGAGTTGCCAATCAACCTATGAAGCATGTTTTTGGACGGTGGGAGGAAGCCAGAGATCCTGGAGAGAACCCACGCATGCACAGGGAGAACATGCAAACTCCACACAGAAAGGTCCCCCATTGATGTTGTTTTTCATGTCCCCCAGCCGGGTCTTGAACCGGGGGCCTTCTTGCTGTGAGGCAAGAGCGCTAACCACTGCGCCACCGTGCAGGAAGATATAATCAGTATCAGAGAATCAGAGATACTTTATTGATCCCACACGTGGGAAATTTGTTTGTCACCATAGCAACTGACAGCAGAGGGGAAAAAAGACTTAGAATTAAGTTAAAAAAAAGCAAGAACAAGAAAATGTAGCATAAATACAGACATCAAGGTATTATAATTTAAAAAGCTATTTACAGAACAGTGCAAGTAAAAAGATGTGCAAAAGAAATGTGCAAAATAGAAAACAACTAAATAAAGAGATAATAAAAAAATGTGCAAAGGTTATCTTTTGCATTGTGAGTTAAAATAAATAAATATATATCTGCCTAAATATTTAAAGCCAGTTTCCACTCGTTTAAAGGGGGCTACTGAATGAGGCATCTCTCTGGCTGGGGGCTTTAAAGGAAATTGTTCACTTTTCTGTTATTAACCTTACAACCCTAAAAGTGATCAGCATTGATCCAAAATGTCCAATAGTACGGGTAGAGAGTTCAGTGGGTCAGAAATATAAAGGAGAACATCGTCTGCACACAAACAGATAGCAAGCGGCTCTATCAAGATGGCAAATAGCGCAGGCGAAAGAGGGCATCCCTGTCTCGTACCCCTCCTGAGAGGAAAGGGAGGTGATAGTTATTTGTCCAAACTGATGCCATTGGAGACGAGTAAAGCAGCTTGACCCACTCAATAAAGTCATTGCCCAGGCCAAACCTGTGCATTGCTTCATATAGAAAGGTCCACTCAACGCCATCAAAAGCCTTCTCTGCATCAACTGACACTATGACTTCTGGTGCTAAGCGGCAAGGTGAATGGATAATGTTCAAGAGCCGTCTGGTGTTATGGTAAGAGTGGCGCCCAGTCATGAAGCCTGTCTGGTCTAGAGAGATTAATTTTGGCAACACCTGTTGAAGACGAGAGGCAAGAACTTTAGAAAGGATTTTAAAAACTACAATAAGCAGCGAGATGGGCCTGTAGCTACTGCAAAGGAGGGGATCTTTATCTTTTTGTAGAATCAAGAAAATGCTTGCTTCAAACAGAGTATTTGGAAGAGATGATTTCAAAAAGGCCTCATTGTACATTTCTTTTAAGACTGGTGCCAGAAGATCTGAATCGGCTTTAAAACTCAACAGAGAAGCCATCTGGACCGGGTGATTTACCTGAATTTAAAGATTTGATGGCTAGTTAAATTTCAACTATTGTGATCGATTCCCCCAAGCTTTTTGCATTCTCCTCATCTATCTGTGCGAATTCCGTCATTTGAAACATCTCTTGAGCGCTAGGTGGTGAGTTGGAAGTGTATAGCTTAGAGTAGAAGTTTGCAAATGCTTCATTTATTTCCCTGCGATCGGAAATGATTTCGCCCAAATCATGCTTGATATTAATTTGAAAGTTGCTTTAGCCCGAGCTTGATGGGCCAAATGTTTCCCCGCTTTATCACCGGATTCAAAAAAATTCTGTCTAGTCTTCACCAGCTGAGTCATAGCCGCTGTGGTGGTTATCAAATTAAGATTGGTCTGAAGTTTCACTCGTTCAGTATAGAGATTGGGATTTGGGTTAGATGAGTGTTTACTGTCAATATCTTTAATATTATTTAGTAAGTTGGTCTTTTGAGATGACTCCTCTTTTTTCAATTTGGAAACAAAGCTTATAAGCTGACCCTTCATGTAGGCCTTGTGTGTCTCCAAGAGAATGCCTGGGCGGATGACTGAAGAAGAGATGAACTTGTCTTGATGTTCGGAATGAACTGTGGTGGCAGGTGCGATGATGCGCCCAGGATCCCCCCGGGCCATAACCCGCCGGCGCACATCAGGGGGGCGGCGGACAGTGAAGACCGGATTCCCGTCCACAAACCGGGCGGGTGGAGGGGGCAAGGAAAGAGGGCACAAAGGACTGGGTACCACAGGCTTGAGGCGGGAAACGTGGAAAACAGGATGAACCCTCATAGAGCGTGGCAGGTGTAGTCTGACACTGGCAGGATTGATGATCGAATCCACAACAAAAGGTCCTATGTAGTGGGGGTCAATTTCCGTGACTCAGTGCGAAGCAGAAGGTCTTGGGTAGACAGCCAAACCTTCTGTCCAGGAGAGTAAACAGGGGCTGGGGAACGACGCCTGTCAGCAGTGGTCATGGCACGTTGGGAAGCATGGAGCAGTGACTGCCTAGTTGCAGGCCAGACCCTGTGACAACGGCCGACATGAGCCACCACAGAGGGAACTGCCAAGTAAGCCTTTTCAGAGGGGAACAGAGGAGGCTGATAGCCCAAGGAGGCTTCGAACCAGAAGACAAGCTGGATGTGGCGCCCAATCCCTGGTAAAAACATTTCCACACCTGGGAAGTGAATTGGGGGCCTCGATCCGAAACAATATCTGAGGGGATACCATGGAGACAAAACACATAGTCTACAAGGCATCTGGCAGTCTCCGTAGCTGTGGGCAGTTTGGGCAAAACTATGAAGTGATCAGCCTTAGAAAACCTGTCCACAATGACGGTGGATGATGGTGTTGCCTTTAGAAGTCGGGAGTCCGGCAACAAAGTCTAATGCAATATGAGTCCAAGGCCTAGAAGGGATGGGAAGTGAATTGAAAAAAGACCAGCGGGAGCCTGATGAGTTGGTTTACTGGTGGCGCAAATGGTACAGGCAGCAACGAATTCCTTAGTGTCAGCGATCATGGAGGGCCACCAGAAATCGCGTTTGACTTGGAGCAGAGTGCAACGGAAACCAGGATGGCAAGAAAACCTTGAGGCATGGACCCAGGTCAAGACCTGTGACCAGACCGACGCTGTAACGTATTGGTGATCTGCTGGTCAATGTCTGGGGTCCGGATCAGTGGCCAGGGCTTGTTGGATAACGGTCCTGATCTCCCAGGAGAGGCTAGCTAGCACACAAGAGGAAGAGAGGATTGGAACAGAGGGGATGACGGGGTCTTCGGAGGTACAGTATGTAAACAGGAGAGAGCGTCTGGTTTAATATTGCGTGACACTGGGCGAAAGGAAACAGTGAAGTTGACTCTGCTGAAGAACAAGGCCCAACAAGCCTGACGAGGATTGAGTCTCTTGGCTGTACTGATGTATTCAAGGTTCTTGTGGTCTGTCCAGACTAGGAAGGGATGTTCTGCACCCATCAACCAGTGGCGCCATTCTTTTAGAGCCAATTTAATGGCCGGCAACTCCCTATTCCCTACATCGTAATTACGTTCAGGAGCTGACAGTTTACGGGAAAGGAAGGCGCATGGGTGGAGCTTCCCATTATCAAGTGCGTTGGGAGAGGACCACTCCCGCCCCAGTGTCAGAGGCATCCACTTCCACCACAAACTGTCGGGAAGGATCGGCCTGAGCCAATACAGGTGTTGACGTGAACCGGTTCTTGAGGAGGTTAAAAGCATCCACACTAGTCAATGGACATGCTATGGTACTATATTTACGCGTAAAACGCCGATAAAAATTGGCAATCCCGAGAAACCTCTGAAGGTCTTTTTGTGACTTAGGTCGAGGCCATTCCTTAATGGCAGAGACCTTAGCAGGATCCATGATTACATGAACCTTTTCATTGACGAACCCCAAGAACGAGACTTTGAAGACATGAAACTCACATTTCTCAGCCTTAATATAGAGTTCATTCTCCAGGAGTCTTTGGAGAACCTGATGAACATGCTGAACATGTGATTCCAGAGAGGGGGAGTAGACTAGAATGTCATCCAAGTAGACAAACACAAATCGGTTAGGGAAATCTCTTAACACATCGTTTACCAGGGCCTGAAATACTGCTGGAGCATTGGTTAACCCAAACGGCATAACCAGATATTCAAAGTGACCTAAGGAGGTGTTGAAACCCGTCTTTCATTCATCCCCCTCCCGAACACGCACGAGGTGAAAGGCGTTACGGAGGTCTAGTTTGGTAAACATTGAAGCACCTTGGAGATATTCAAAAGCAAACAACGCTAAGGGGTATTTGTTCTTAATAGTAATGTTATTGAGTTGACGGTAATCAATGCAGGGACAAAGTGTTTTGTCCTTCTTTTCTACAAAGAAGAAGCCAGCTGCCAGGGGAGAAGAAGATGGTCTGATTATGCCGGCAGCTAGGGACTCTTTGATATTTTGTTCCATGGCTTTTAGTTCGGGTTTGGAAAGACTGAAAAGCCGGGAGGAGGGTAGGGTTGCACCCGGGAGCAATATTGTAGGGTCTGTGAGGTGAAAGGGCCGAAGCGTCTCTCCTTCAGGGGGGGTCTGGTGGCAAACTAGTAGTCTGCAGATCAGGAAGGGCGAAACGCAGACAGGTAGAGTGACAATAGGGACTCCAACTCAGAATACAGTTAGACTGCCAGTCAATGTGAGGGTTGTGTAAACAAAGCCAAGGGCGACCCAAAATGATCTGGCAGGAAGTGGCCTGAAAAACATAGAACTGGAGGGTTTCATGATGGTTGCCAGAAAAACATTGAGTCACTGGATTAATTTAAGAGGTTGTCCATTAGCTCCACTAGCCTTTAAGCAGGGATCCAGGGGATGAGTGTAAGCCCGGCTTCAATGGCTAAATCTTTATTAATGAAATTTCCCTCAGCCCCAGAGTCAATGAGAGCGACAACTGAACATGACCAGGAACCTGAAAGGGAGACAAAAAATTCAGTACTTGACAAGGATTGGGGAACAGCACCAGTACCCTTCAGTGTCTCCATAATCACTGAAGGGCCCTCTCTTTTGGCTTGAGGGGGCAGACTACCACTTGATGATCTTTGTTTCCACAGTAGAAACATTCTCCTCTTGTCCAATGCTCCTGTCTTTCCTTAGGTGCTAAACATGTTCTTCCTAGCCACATCGGCTCCTCAGGGGTTAATGCATGGGCCGCAAATTCGGCCAGAGGAAGGCTGGAAGGGGGCATGGCCGGACGTGGCATGGTTCTCGGGAAGGCTGGTAGGGACTTGTAGTACCGAGAACTGCGGCGCTCAATGAGGCGATAATCGATCCTGATTGAGAGAGTGATTAAAGAGAGTGAAAACATGCCGCCGGTGTGTGTGGCCTGCCTTCTGTCCCTTATTGGTGTTTGTATGATTCTGATCTTTTTGATAAGCTTTACACATATGACAACCTCCCTACTGGTATATGAACGACAGTCGCTTCTGGATTTCCAGTCTTTAATGAACGTTTTGGATTCACATCATTCCGGTGGATAAACATCTTTACCACTGTTTCTGGAGGGAATTCCAGCATTCCTCTGCCGCTCTTCCGCCGGGGCCCCTTCACCGTGGAAAAGACGCCACCGTCGTCCCGGTAAAAGAAGCGGCAAAATCGTGTACCTAAAGACTTGTTTAGGTCGTTTTACTGGACACACAAAGGCAAAGCTTCCTGCGCTTAAAAGTTTTTGCCCATCACGCCGCTCGCTGGAGCCTGCGATCAGCTTGCTGACACCTGTCATCGGTTTCGAGGAGCTGTCAAACGCTCGCAGGGCCTGCTCCCTCTGTCCTTTGCCGCCGAGGAATCAACCCCCGCAATCTACGACCTCTGTGCCAAGATGTTAGGGGATCCCGGCGGTCTGGGCCTTTAAGAATCACCATTGACACACTCAGGTTTGCGCTACTCGGGGTCCATTTCAAACAAGTCGTTTAATTTGAATGATACTTTCACATTAGAGTGATTGGACTTCCTGTGCCTCACGGAGACATGTCAGCGGGAGACGGACCACATCGCCCTGAACGAACTGTGCCCCCCCGACTGCTCCGCGCTGAGCACCCCCCACCTCTGGACAGGGTGGGGTTGGACTGGCTCTCATCCATCGGGACCTTTTCCCCAGCACCAAACTTAACTACGACTCGTTTGGCTCATTCGAACTTCAGATCATCAAGGTTGGATCTAACCCCCTGTTTTATTGCATTATAATTTACTGACCTCCTGGCCCTGCACGAGTTTTCTTGGATGAGTTTGCTGAGTTTTTATCTAGTATTATCATATTTGATAAAGTGCTTTTAGTGGGTGATTTTAATATTCATATTGATGATTCTTCTTGTGTTTTTGCATCAGAATTATCCATTTTAACTGAGTTATTTAATTGTATTCAGCATGTTACAGGTCCCACCCATATCAAAGGTCACACTTTGGACCTGATCTTTTCTCTAGGCATAGATATCGATCAGCTCTGTGTGAAAGACAGTCATGTAAGTAACCACAGTTGGATCTCTTTTAATATGACATTCCCTCTTCCACCCTCTCAGTCTCCTCTTATATCTCACCATCGTGTTCTAGGTCAGAATGTTGCTGATGGTTTTATTGACCTGTTTGACATGAATTCTTTTAAAAGTTTTTATGATATTGATTCTTTTATGCACTCTTTTAATTGTCATTGTGAGTCGATTTTGAACGAGGTTGCTCCAGTCAGATTGAAAATTGCCTCTTCTAAAATGGCTTTCCATGGATAAATCAAGAAATCCGCTGCTCCAGAAGGCTTTGTCGCAAGGTGGAGCGTTAATGGAAATCAAATAATTTGGAAATACACAGGTTGCATCTTAAAGATCTGATCTGTGCTCTAAATGAAATGATAAGACTGGCCAGATCAGCTTACTTTTCCAAACGTATTTCTACAAATAGGAAAAATTTTAAGGTTGTATTCAACACTCTAGATTCTCTAGTTGCACCTTGTGCCTCTAAATTCCCAAAGCTTTCTCAGCCTGACTGCAGTTTATTTCTTTAAGGTTTCTTTGCTAAGGTTTTGGATGTTGGAACAAACATCCCTCCTTTAGCCAGTATTCGGCTCTATCAGAGCCTTCATAGTTTGCAGTCTTGGTCTAATTTCTCTCCTGTGACAGTGGAGGATGTTCATTCTCTGCTGAAAAGGATCAAACCCTCATCCTAACCTCTTGACACAATTCCCACCTGTCTTTCTGAAAGTGTTCCAGAGTATAGGTTCTACTGTTGTTAACCTCATTAATCTTTCTTTGACTTCAGGATTAGTCCCTAAGCTCTTTAAGCATGCTTTAATAAATCCAGTTCTGAAAAAGCCCAATTTAGACCAGTCGGATCCAAAAAATTTCAGACCAATCTCAAAGCTTCCTTTTCTTTCTAAAATCTTGGAGAAAGTGGTCGCTGTCCAACTAAATATGTATCTGGAAGGACACAATATATCAGATTCTTTTCAGTCTGGCTTTAAGAAGAACCATTCCACAAAGACTGCTCTCCTAAGAGTTTCAAATGATGTGCTTATGGCAGCTGATTCAGGCCAGTATACTGTCCTCGTGCTTTTAGACTTGAAATCTGCTTTTGACACTGTGGATCATAACATTTTAATTGAATGTCTTCACATGACTACGGTCTCTCTGGGTCAGTTTTAAATTGGTTTATATTGTATCTTAGTGGAAGCACTTTTGATTAGGCCGTCGGTTTCTTCAAGCTCTGAAATTAAAAAAATAACTTGTGGCGTTCCCCAGGGTTCTGTATTTGGTCCTATTTTATTCATTATATATATGATTCCTCTCTGGAAACTTATTAATAAATTCAGCCACATCTCATATCATTTCTATGCAGACGATATCCCGCTCTACTGTTCTTTCACGGAAAATGATTACTACAAACTACAAAATTTGCTGAATTGCTTAACGAGCATTAAAACATGGCTGAACAGTAATCATTTAGTCCTAAATACCCAGAAAAACCGAGACGCTGATTTTTGCCCCTGAACATAAAATCCCTTCCATCAGACAACACCTTGGGTCTCTGAGCTCCTCCGTCCAGTCAAGCCTCAGAAATCTGATTGCAATCT
The DNA here is from genome assembly GCF_053564925.1 of Oryzias latipes. Classification (NCBI taxonomy): domain Eukaryota; kingdom Metazoa; phylum Chordata; class Actinopteri; order Beloniformes; family Adrianichthyidae; genus Oryzias; species Oryzias latipes. The sequence goes on from NC_136239.1 coordinate 8,326,222, forward strand.
GAACTGCAATCTGGGTGTTGTTGACAGTTCTATGTCCCTGGAAGGTCACTCAAAAAAGATGGTAAAAAACTGTTTTTATCATCTGAGGAACGTGGCAAAATTAAAAAGTATTTTGTTTCGATATGACCTGTAAACAATCATCCACGCTTTTATTTCCTCTCGTTTAGATTATTGCAACTCTCTTTTTACCTGTTTTAGCAAACTTTCACTAAACCGTCTTCAGCTTGTCCAAAACTCTGCAGCGAGGCTTTTAACAGGAACCAGTAATCGGACACACGTCACTCCTCTGTTGTCTGCTTTAGATTGGTTACTTGTCAAATTTCAAATTGAATTTAAAATACTACTTTTAGGTTTTAGAGCAGGGGTGTCCAAATCCAGGCCTCAAGGGCCGGCGTCCTGCTGGTTTTACAGAAACTCTGCCTCATCTGCTGTTGATTACCTGGATCAACTGTGTTTAGCAAATAAGAATCTTCAACAGCAGGTTGATTGGAAAACATATAGGACACCGGCTCTTGAGGCTTGGAATTGGACACCCCTGCTTTAGAGCCTTGCATGGTAAAGCTCCGACGTAATTATCTGACCTTTTAACCACATACTCTTCGGCCAGATCCTTGAGGTCTTCCAACCAGAATATTTTAAACATTCCAAAAACCCGCTTTAAGACTAGAGGAGATCTGTCATCTCAAGCCGCTGGTTCTCGTTTTTGGAACTCCCTCCCACTGTCGTTGCGTCAGATCGACTCCGTTGAGTGTTTTAAATCTAAGGTAAAGAAACGTTTTTATTCAGGAGAGCTTTTAGTTAATTTTATTCCTTGTTTTACCACGTTTTAATGTGTTTTATTATTATTATTATTATTATTATTTTATTTTATTACTTTTTGGTGTTCTTATATGATTTTATGCTCTTTGTAATGCACTTTGTGATTCGTTCCGGGAAAAGTGCTATAGAAATAAAGATATTCTATTCTATGGAGTGATATGACATTTATTTAGATACATACGTAAATTTGAGTTGTATAAACAATTATTGAGTTTTATAGACGTAAGAAATTAAGTTGAATAAATTTAACTCAATTACTTGTTACCAATAAGTAATTCATTTAAGTTGGCAAAATTGGATGAGTCACACGGAAAATCGAAACAAGATCAGAAACTCGTGCGTTTACTTTGTCTGTTCTTCTACTACAAGAAGAAACTCTTTCTTTTGATGATGCAGCCGTGTTATTTTTTTGATGGATGTACAATCTTCATACGCCGTCATTAAAACCTCAGATTCCGTCTCACTGAAATGTAGCGCTTTCTTTTTCCTTTTTCGTTTCCATGGTGACTCCAGAAATCGGCGATCCATTGAGAATCTATAATAATAAATATAATCTACCTGCTGTGCACGTCCATTAACCCAGTGTTACGAAATCGAGCGTAATTACGCCAACTCATATCCGGTCTTTTGGAACCGACATACCCAGAGTAAGCAAGTTCAGGCGGATTTCAGCCAGAGTTCAGGCTTAAAGTCAGGGTAGTTTAAACATGCTTCCTGGAATATCCCCCAGGGGATTCCTGTCTAGCTTCATTTTCAAGCACCAAGGAACGAAAGCTGCAATACAGTGATTCTAGAAGATCTATGACTTCCCTATTGTTAGGGTCAAATCTAGATAACTCAACAAGAAATGATAATAAAATTCGAGTATACTCATCAAGCTGCCTATAAAGTCTCTCCCGTGTGAAATCGTTGGGATCCTGCCTTTGGAAAGACTCGATAAATTGTAGGGCACTAATGAAAAAACGTTCCACCTCTTCTTCATTGCTTCTGGATGTAAAAAATATTGATACAAATAAAAAAGAAAAAAAGAGGGCCAAACGAGCAGACATTATAGAACACTGCCACTATCCGCCTTGGTGTTTAACAGCAGTAAACACGGATTTGCGTGGTCAAATTGGCCCCTCTTCAATTTTTAATGCACTCGTATTCGCAGCGTTACGACAACTGAGTCCTGTTGAATGGACGGAGACGTCCCCGTGGCATACCAGAATGCATTGCGTATGAGCCACAATGCTTTGCGGTTGAATTATTTGAAGATGGCGGACGGTTGCGCAAAAAAGAGGACTTAAAAATGTAAGTATATTAAAAAGTACCAAGTGTCTTTTGTAAAACATATTTGTAAATATGTAATATGACACTTGTAATATGTTATATTCCTCAATCGACAACCTACATTGTTTTGAAGCTCATCAATTTCGGTTATGCTAAAGCTAACGCTAACGCGAATTAGCGTCGAAGGCTCAAACAAACGCTGTTGATATTACATCAAAAAGCAGTGAGTTTTAACCGTAGTCATAGGTTTTTAACACATTTTTTAAATGCTCGGCAAGCTCGTGCCGGATGGGAGTAAGAGATCACACTGATGTTGTGAGGTGGAACCCTTTTAGGTGTTTTAGTTGCATGCTTTTGTGTGTGTTTTTCTTGCTGTTGTTCCACCTCACTAACATTAACTCCCAGACTGGACACACCTGAGACTGGACGCACCTGGGTGTCCAATCAGCAAATTGGCCATCCTATTTAACAACTGGCAGTGAGAGGAGGGAGAGCAGAGACGCCGGCTGTGGGTGACAACAGAGGCAGACGACACTGGAGCCGGTGGTGTAACCAGCCGAATGGGTTTTCCCCAGCAAAAGGGTGCTACAAAGCGACATGTACTCAGAGGCAGGGCGAGGAGCTCTGCCGGAGTGTGAGTACCGCCCTCCTGTCTAATGGCACCCCAAAGCAACATAAAGTTTGGCTCGGTCTTCTTCAAAGTACGTGGATACTGGCAGGATCTGTTTTTATATTGCAGGTGGCTGTTTTAAGGACTAACCTGCTGCACCTTTGAGTGGACAGTGGTGGCTCAGGAAGACCAAGAGAGGACTGTGGCCACCTGCAGGATCTGCCTCCCCTGGTGTTTTATGGACAGTTTTTCCATTCATTTTTATTTTTGTCAAAACATTTTTGTAGGGTTCTCTTTTATTGGTTTTAATTGCTTTTTTTAATCCTTTTTAAACAAAGGATTTTATTTGTCGTGGTTTTAAGTGTTTTACTGGGCTTGCTGTGATTCGCATGGTTTTTACTTGATTAAATTGCAATTGAACCCTTAATTCCTTTCTGGCGTTTGCTGTGTGGTGCTCTTCCCCTGGTCCTGAACCTTTTGCAGTATTCATTTAGTAGGCCCCCCTATTTGGCAAGGGTGGGGGCCGACACTTGATCAGATTTGTATTTATTTATCATTAAACTGAAATTGTTGTCATGTTGGGGTAAATGTTTTTGTTGAAAGAGAGGAGACAGGAGAGGAGGAAAGAGCAAGAAGGGACGAAGAGCGACAGGAGAGTCTGTTAAGCTTACATAAGTTGACAACATTGTTTAAAAAAATGTAACGTCATCGTTGTTTTTGCAATTTGTTTAATAAATGCAAGAACAAAAAGGAATTATTTACATGTATTATTTAAATCTGAGCCATTTTTAACAATCTCACAAGGATTTTCACATAAATATCAAATGAACAGATTTACAATTTCGTTTTATATGTTAACATTTACTTTTCTACATGTTAACAATAATTGTGGTCCTCCAGAGTCATGTGTGTCACAGTTGGAGCTGAAAGGAAAGCAGAGATTTTTCCTCGCAGACAGACGCCACTTTGCTTGTCCTGCATGTTCCTGGTGTCGTCCTGCTGTGGCCCAACATCTGTGGCTCCAAGCAGTCCCCTTCGCTGATGCGCAGATTGTGCAGAATTGAACTGCAGGCAATGATTTTCATTGCAACGGTTGGTTTTACTTCCAGTGCCCCCAGAAATATTGCTCTCCTCCTCATCTTTATCATGCCAAATGCTCTCTCTCCACCACAGAGCGTCTTCTGGAGTGGTGCTGTTTGTAACGGGCCTCAACCACATTCCTCATGGGTTCCCTGTAGGGTGTCAGCAGCATGATGGGATGTGCGATGCAGAGATACCCACCATCACCCAAAAAGATCCGTGGGTAATGTTTGATTTACAAAAATTGGGCTTTTACGTAGAACCCGTGAATCATGGATTGATCCAGGATTCCCAACAAAAATATCTATAAATTTGGCATTAGAGTCACATGGAGCCTGCATCTGAATGGAATAAAAAAGCTTCCTCTTAAAATAACAAGCTGCATTTTCCTTTAGGGGCTTTATTCTTATGTGGCAGCCATCGATGCTCCACACAACCTTTTGGAAGGGGGAAGACCAAGCGAGCTGCTCAAAATCAGAGGTAACTAATGGCAGTTCATTCCCACTGGGAAGCTGGATGACCCTGCTCATCAGCTTGAGGATGTGGTCTGCTGTCCTGTGGACAATGTCCCTCACAGTGGACCGTGTCATGTCAAAGGCCCTGGCTACTACACTGTAAGATGTGCCACACGCCAGCCAGAAAAAAAAAATACCAGGACCTCAGTCTCCTGTGACCCCCCAGAGTGTGAGGAACTCGAAGCTGCTCCACCAGATGCTCGATGGTCCTGCGGGTCAACCGAAAATCTGGTCTTATGTCTGACTGACCGTTAGCGTAAAGGGCCAGGACAGACACCCTTATGTTGGCAAAGCAGTAGAGACGTGGAAGACCCTGTAAAATGCAACATTATTTCATTGAGGAAATTAATTCTAATTTTTGACTGTTTCTATTTATTTTGATGTCTTACATTTTAGTTTATGAAGTATTTATGAATGCTGGAAAATCTCATGTTTTTTTTTTTTTTTTTGGCTGGGTTTATGGATTTTCATTTAAATTTTTAAAAATGAAAGTATTTGTATAAAACAAGTAATATGGTTTGACTCTAAATAAAAAATACTAAACTTTGAACTCACAAGTGTTTCATATAATTAGACTATACAACTCATAATCCAATGTTAGAAAAATGTTAAACTCTTACCCAGCAGACTGTGTAACCTTGAGCACGATTAGTAACAAATAATTAAGTTTAACTAAAAAAAAAATTAAGTTTAGCTCACAAGTTGTTCTTGTCTGGCCTGGGCATCCAGAGGAAATCTTCTGAGACCTCTGCTTCTCCTTGCCGCCCTGTGATGCTACCTATCTGCTCGTTTTCTATTTGATCTCACAAAAAACGGTTGAATTATTGCCAGGAACACAGGCAAATTCATATTCAAAGCCATTTTCAGTAAGGTGTAAGAAAACTACAGAAAAAAATGCCTCCTCGCAAGAGCCCGTAAATCGTTCAGCGGCACAAAAATAAAAAATAAATATTGGCATGGACTAATAACTTGGTTTATTTATGAACAAATACATTAAATCAACACCAATGTGTTTGTAATTTAATTATTTATAAATCGGCCACGTTTTCCATGTTTAGAACACAGCAGATTTGTAAATAGTCTTCGTAAAATGTTCATATTTATTATGTCTTTACTTTAACAAATTGGTGTCATTCTCCGCGTTAAATAGAAGTAGTTCGCCTCCAGACCAGGTGGTGGCAGTAATGCGCCACTTTGTTTTCGTGTCAAGCGCCTTATGAAATACACCCGAAAGAAAAAAGTAGTGAGCATGGGTGTCCGAATTGCTTTTAAAATTCACAGAACTATATAGAGTACTATATGGTGCTGCACTATATAGGGTTTTAGTAGTTAGGGATTAGGGTAGGAATTCGGACACAGCCCATGTTTTGACAGCTGTGTACTAAACGGGGTACTATCTCCAGTTACGGTATAATCCGGAAAAGATTCCAGGACGTTTCGCAACTGTAGCTGCAATTACAGGCGCATTGTTTACCCTTTTCTAAGCCTTTAAGTATGACGATTCATTGTAAGTGTCATCTGCACATCTATCTCAGAACATGGATGTGTTGGTGGAGCAGTCCGCTGAGCCCGCTCATGATGACGCAGAGTGGACTCTGGAAGTCGAAAATAAAAATGTATACCCAGACCCAGACCATGTTTTCCCTCAGGTGCAAACAATCTCTGCCTTAGCCAGTCTAATATAGTTTAAAGTTGTTACTTTGGTCCGAGTTGTTTTAGGCTGCTTATACACATCACCAGAGCAACACTTTTGACTGCCGTTAAATCTTGCGATAATCAGCCCACTTCCGTTTCTACTAAAATGCCTTCCGTTTCTATCCAAATTTTCAGTAGTATGTGTGAGAGGATTTTCGATAGTGTGTGTGTGAGAGGATTTTCGATAGTGTGTGTGTGAGAGGATTTCAGTAGTGTGTGTGAGAGGATTTTCGATAGTGTGTGTGAGAGGATTTTCGATAGTGTGTGTGAGAGGGTTTACGATAGTGTGTGTGAGAGGATTTCGGTAGTGTGTGTGAGAGGATTTATGATAGTATGTGTGAGAGGATTTTCGGTAGTGTGTGTGAGAGGATTTCGGTAGTGTGTGTAAGAGGATTTTCACATGTGTATGTGAGAGATTTCACATGTGCATGTGAGATATTTCACGTGTATGTGAATGAAAATATTTTCAGTTTTATGTATACAAGCATTTCACTGGTGTGTGTGCAAGATTTCACTAGTGTGTATGAGAGATTTCATATGTGTTTATGAATGCTAATTCGGAAAAACGTCGACCTCATATGTATCTGCTATGATTTTGTGTTGTTCAAAATTAAACGTTACTCCGGATAAGTATAGCAGATCCTCTAGCCTTAGCATTGAATTTTGAATGATATATTTGGGTAATCCAGTTTCTTTTTAAACCCATTACTTCTTTTTTACGCAGGTGGGTCTCCTGGAGAAAAATACTGTCACCTTTCAGCTGTTGCAAATGAGTTAAGACATTGTTGGATTGAATTGGAGTTCCGACACCTCTCACATTCCAAGATATAAATTAGCCATAGTGTTAGCCATACCTTATGATGTGTTGACTTGCCTTTAAACAAGTCTGTGATATTCCGGCACTGGAAAATGAAAGATAAAAGAAAAGAAAAAAATGCAACATACACACAAACCCAGACATACTGGCACTGACACTGGACCTGGATCACCTTAGAAAAAAAATAAAACATCTTCAGTGTCCATTGCACTGCGGGGCGGGGCTTTCACCCAGCCTTATAAACATAGCAAAATAGTAAAGGGAAGAGACAAACTGAAAAAGGGCTTCCTGTCAATAAAGACTCACTAAAGTGATTAAGGATATATTACTGTATGCAGATGCAATCCAATAAAAAGAGAAGAGAGAGAGAAATAAATAAAAAATAAACATCCTCCAGAATGTAAATTATGTATATATGTCAAGGCAAGAAACTTTACTGTTAAATGAACAAATTGCAAAACGCAGAACTTGTGAAATAATACACCATTTGTAAAGTAGGGACCGAAAATCTCCTGAAAAAACAGTCAAAGTTTCTTAGCTAGCTGGCTGGTGCAGTTTAATGTGGTTGTTGGCGTCTTCGGGTGAAGTTAGCCGCTTCCAGTCCCCCTCTTTGGTCATAGGGAAAAGCCTGTAGTGGAGACTGGGCCTGAGGCCCAAGTTGTACAGCTCTTTCTTTACTCCACGATAGGCAGAACGTTCCTCAAGGACCTCTGGGCAGTAGTCTTCCACAATGTGAAGAGGCGAGTCCTCGTACCGCAGTTTCCCTCTCTGCTCTCGAGCCTTTCGCACCAAGAGCTCGCGGTCTGGTAATTGTGAAAGCATGCTACCACGGCCCGGGGCCTAGCAGCAGGCCCCGGCTTAGGCAGCAGCACGCGATGAGCTCTGTCCAACTCCGGAGCAGTTTTCAGGACTTCTTTACCAAACACCTCCAGCATAATTTCTGAGAAGAATGTAGTGGGGCGAGGTCCTTCTGCATTTTCAGGGATCCCGATTATTCAAACGTTGCGGCGGCTCCTGCTCTCAAAGTCAACAAGCTTCGCCTTTAGCTTAGCATTATCCTCCATCACCACCGCTAGCTTTGCTTCCATGTCGTGTATATCCTTGCGTGAATCGGTGGCCGCGTCTTCCAGCGAGGAGAGTCTTTGATGGTGGTCTTCAATAGCAGACTGGATGTTATCAAACTTTGATTCCAGCCATGCAATGGAGTCATTGAAATCCGCTGAAAAAGACGCTCTGTGGTCTTCTAGTATAGCTTTTAGCATAGCCATGACAGGATCGTTGATGGTATCATCCTTGTTTTGTTGTTCTGTTCGCGATCTTGTTGTCATTTTTTTTAGTCAGAGGTTGTTTAGAAAATATTGAGTCACAGTTCCCTGCACTTATTTTAGTGGAGAGTGAGAAATTTAAAGCAGGGCTCCAGACTGCGACCAAATGGTCACATTTTGCAACCAAAATTTGAGAGTGTGCGACTAAATTTTACATCCAGTCGCACATGTGCTACCAGTAAATTTGCCTCCCCCACCCTTCGTATTTTTAATACACCAAACGTAGAAGGGGCACGTCAATGATCAATTAAATAATCAATGAGACGCGAGCCCACACGCACGCAGGCAGACACACACACCCGCACACATATTCATGAAACGCGAGCACACACTCGCGTGATACCTGTCTGTGAGTGGCTAAAATGCGTGTAGGGGGAGGGGCCTAGAAATATTCGCGAAGGAATATGGGAAGGAAACAGAGACAAATATCATCACAACCTGATATGTGCGCACGTCTGAGCTATGAGCAAACAAACTATTGATTCGTTCTTCCGACCTGCGACTAGTGTACCAGGGCCAGAGTCTACAGCAGGGGTCTTAAACTCGCGGCCCCCAAGATGATATTTTGCGGCCCCCGCCTTAATATGAAAGTTCAATTTTAATGCGGCCCGCCAGTTTGTATGAATGACACTTTTTCCTTGTCGTGCGCGGAGCTGACCAACCAATCACAGTGGGGTATATGACTCTTGGGGGGCGTGACAATGACAGGGTTTGAAAGCAGGAAACCTGACAGCCCCCTCCCCGGACCACATTAAGGAGTTCCATACTTTCCTTTAGAACGTATTTATTCGCTCGTAATTTTATAAATACATGCAGTCAGAGCTGAACTTTTCTCTGGGTCGCACAGACCCGGAGGAACGTTTAGGGTTTTGGTTAAGCGCGCGGCGGCGTGTAACCCCCGACCACAAACGGTTTATACACGGCTGTTAGGGCAGCTCACCGCTCCCGCGGGAGTCGGGTCAGCTGAGGAGAATAAATGTCCCACACCCACATGCGTGACAGCTAACGGGGCTTGAACTTTAAATATGTGCGAATGACAAAATTTAGTCTTAGACACACTGAAAACACGTTGGGGAAAATGCAACGATAGACGTGTTTAAGATGAACCAGCGCCGCACCTGGATCGTTGGGGAGACCAGGCAGGGGGGGTGGGGGGTGAAGGCGAATGAAGGACAACAGGAAATTGGAGTTGTCCTTACCATTCAATTTAGTTTTATGGCTTTGATTGCTACTTATTTGAATGTTTTGTAATGTATGTAGCCTTTTTTTAATCAATTGGTATTTTAAATTATTTTGATTGATCACTGAACTACAAAAATCATCAGGACACATGTCCCATAATGCATTGTTTTGTAGTCATCAGGGCAGCTTTCAGTCAGTGCAGTACTAAATTTCCAGCTGCGTTCGCTCAGGCTGGGGCCTTGCTCCCGCCCCTTTCTTGTGATTGATTGACAGGAGATGTTTGAGCAAAAACAAAAATATACGTCACACACCAGGTGATCTGTGCAGCGTTGAGTCCACCTGGGTGATCTCAAACACGCTTATTGTGCATATTGGCTGCACTTATTTGGTGTCACCATCATACATTTCCATCCGTTTTCTTTACTTATTTGTACTGTCATGACAGCGATGCTTTTGTCAGTTTACCTTGTTGTTGCATCTTCAAAAGTGCAGATTAAAATGTGACACTGAATTAGAAACAGCACATTGTAATTTTTGCATATATTATTAAAGTATTTATTAGTAATACAGTGGAAATTAGTAGATTTGGTTAGCATGTTGATTTACGGTATGCGCCCCTAAATTTTCTGGTTGTGCCCCTAAAATTTTCAGTTGGGGGCCACTGTGCTCCTAGTGAAAAAAGTTAGTCTGGAGCCCTGTAAAGGTAAAAGTGATTAAGGCAGGAGCCCAAACGCATCGGTTATTCCATCACTGTGGCCATCTACCCCCCCCTTCTATCACAAACTTTTTGCATGATGCGAGTGGACATGCCCCTTTGATGAGTAGCACCTGACCCTGATTAAGAGGAAATATAAGGAACCAGAGGAAGAAAACACAGAACGTCCCTCTCCGGAAGCAGGGCACCGGGGAGCTATTGGGCATGCGGGTCCCGGGAGCGATTGGACTTCTGGGGTTGCCAGATCTGCAATGCAATCTACACTCAAGGTCAGGACCTTGCCTGTTGTGTTAGTAAGCAAAGCAACACTGCAGACTGGTTGTAATAAGTAAGAAGGCTGGTGGCAGACTGGTTTTTCCATGCAGGGGTCTCAGCGCGTTAGAGGAAGGCCTGCCAGAAGTGACTCGGCGAAGGAGTGTGTGACCCTGGATACATGCAGAGGCAGACGGGGGGCTCTGCCTTCCGTGTGAGTAAATGAAAGTGTAGCCACGCTCCTCAGGATAGCCTATGGCAGCTTTGGTAGCTTCTGGTACTGGCAGGTGCTTTTGCCTGCAGGTCCTGATGCATGTGACGGAAGAGATTTCTGACCATCAACTGGAACAGCCGGCTCTGGGGACGAAGTCCGGCTGGGCGAGGACGTTCTTCGGTCAAGATTTGTGACTCTTAATTTAAGCTGCTTTAAATCTTGTGTTTGTAACTATTTCTTGGACTTTTTTACTCTAAAAATGGGACCCCATTCTTCCCTGCTTGACACTCAGCATCAAGGGGTTGGATTGTGGGGGTTAATCCACCAAATGGTTTTCTGAGCACCCATCCCCTGGGGGAGCTCACTGCTGCAAAACCATTAATAAAATGTTAACAAAGTTAATTGATACAATTGCAAAGCTTATAAGCAGTTTAGTAATATGGATTTTGAAGACAATGGTCTGACTTTAGATGTTAATAAATCTTATTAACACTTTCAGGTATTTGCAAGACATCCATAATGCTAATAAATATCTTACTAGCATCTGACACATTAATAAAGCCTATTAAATTGTTAAGTTAGTCAATATAACTTATTATATGAACACTTAGGCTTGTGTCAGACATCTATAATGCTAATAAATATCTTACTGGAACCCCAAACAATAATAATACTTCTTAATTTGTTAACAAAGGTTGTTAATAAATCTTATTAAGCTTATTAACACTGACAGATTTGTTAGGCACCTATAATATCAATAAATGCATCATCAGCATCTTAAAAACATTCTAATAATAATGCTTGTAAATGTGTTAACTAAGTAATTTAATAAACCTTATTAGACTTATTGTACTAATAAATGTCTTACTAACACCCTATAAATTAATTTATAATGCATGTTAGCGTGGGAACAAAGCTTGTTAAGGAATAACTTTTATACACTTAATATAAAGTGTTACCCAATTTTCAGCTTAGTGGGTCATTAATCCGTCTTGGAGGCACGGGGCTGCTGGAGCCTTTACACTTTTGGCCAGCAGCAGTTAACACACTGGGGAGGTCGTAAAACTATATCCAAAAAAAGAAATTGTTTATTGTGGTACGTTATCGTAAAAATCAGATGAGTTTCGGCCATGGGTTCTCAATTATGGTCCTTGGGATGTTCCACAATGTTTGTTTACCACTATAACTTTATTAGCAAGATCGAGTGATTTTAGAAATGATTGATTGAGATCAATTATTACGATCATCAGCACGATCAATAATGCATCGGGCCAAGTAAGAAACTATGGCTTTCCTTTAATATTTATGGATTAAAAATACATTCCAAAAAGCACTGCCAGAACATTTACAGAAATATTTTATTGCTTATCTCCTTCTTCCACACCACTGCTGTTACTCTTTGATTTTCAGATCACACATCCCAAGAGCGTAGGTGATAAGTCCATATTTTCCTCCATGAAAAAACTCAGTAAGCCCCGTTCAAGAAGTCCTAGATATTTCTGATATCAGGGCAGGACATACCTGCTGTGAATGACAGTTGACTGGCTGGTGTGACCAGTAGGATGGCAGGGTCTTATCGGGAAGCTGTCATTCCCAGGGAGAAAGCAGCACTCCTTTAATTACGATTAATCCAGGTAGAAGCCAGCCAGTCATATCGCAGATGTCACACTGGGTAACTAAATGTGGTTGTCAGACATGACTTGTGTTGGAATCTAAGGGTGCATTTCTGTTCAAACCACTGAGCTGTCACCATGTTTATCAGAGTCCAATGCAGTGTGACTGCTGGAAAGAGAGGGAAGAAAAATACCTCAAACAAGAAAGGGAAACTGACATCATTAAGAACAATTCTATTTTACTGGGATGCAGTCCAAATACCAGATTTACCATGAAGATAATAATAGTGAAAACTGTGATTTTTTACCCCTATTGCTTCATGGGTTTGCCTTGAAAAAACAATATCTTGTGAAAAAGGAAAGCTTGAGAGATAGAATTTAATTTTAACAGAGAAAGGCAGAACCAGAACTGTAAAGATTTAAAAAAAACTTAATTGCATTTCATTGAAAGAAATAAGTATTTACACCGACCCGTACTTTGTGGCAAAATCCTTTAGCAAACACCGAGGTTAGAGGTTTCCTGTAGTTGATTATCAGGTTTCTGCACATTTCAGGAGGAATTTTGGTCCACTCTTCTGTGGTGTGGTTTGAGTGTGGTCCACTCACTCTGCCAATGACTTCAAATGATCATTAAGATTTGGTGGCTGCTGCTTGAAACTCTGACCTTCAGCTTTATCTATACATTTTCTATAGCAGTGTTTTTCAACTGGTGTTCCGCGGCACACTAGTGTGCCGTGGGAGATGGTCAGGTGTGCCGTGGGAAATTACCCATTTTCACTGATCTAAAAACATTTACCATCTCCAGGATATCAGCTCTGTGTTCATCCAAACAGGTCCTGATAAAACACTGAGTAGTTAGGAATATGAAAGATCGTAAAATAATTTTTTCTTTGTGTTTATTTGATTCTATTAAATACATTTTGATAAGAATGACGGTGATTTAGCTGCAGCTACAGCTGTTTTCGGAAAAGTCCCGCCCCTTTAACTGTCTCCACCAATCATTCTTGGAGGCTTAATCCTATGTCATCAGTCTGATCAAGCAGAAGTGGTTAAAGTCTACTGTGACGGTGTAGCACCTAGGGCTGTGACGATAACCGCATCACCGCACTTTTTTTACGCACTTTTTTTTTTTTTTTTTTTACGTTTTGCATATGGTGCGTGTTTGGAACTATAATAAACACATTCATCTTTGCTGATAATTTCCTTTTTCTGCTAGTCCTGTGTTCAGACTTTCTTTCTTTCAGACTGTTGTCTCCTTTTCTCCCACGGCGCTCGTGCTCTCAGTGTCTGCCTTCGCGCTGCACGTGGCACGCGGCTCCGTTTACACAAACAGGCGCGTGCTTTCAGAAGCAAACATCCTTATTCTACAACAGAAGTTTCCGTCTCGTGAGGGAATACGACACATTTACTGCTTTCTAATTATTAATTTCCATTGTATTCATTTCCATTACAAGCTGCGTGCGTTCCTAAGTGCGCGACACGGCCGCCCACCGGAGGATTTTGTGTTGGGGGGGGGGGTGTTACTGTCCTCCTTCAATCCGTAACACCAAACATGAACGCGCGCTGTTAGATTTCCATGAAAATCACTACATGTTTTGTTTGGGAACTATTTTTTGCAGCGTAACGTTACGTGTCTATATAAACAAAAGCGGAGCCTCCTGCCCCGCCTTCTTCATGGGTGTAAGGCTTCATGGCAACCGGAGAGGTGACAAAGTGTCTGCAGTCTGTTTATTACTGGGCAATAAATAATATTCTGAGAAGATGTCTGTACCAGAGAGCACAGGTGAAACTTGTGTGCAGCTCCAGAGCGGTCCGCTGCAGAAGAATCAACACACACCCCCAACACACGTGTGCGCACCTTCCTCCTATTCCTACACAAGACGCTCCGCGCTCACACACAGTCAATCTACAACACCTATAGTAAGTTCACAAGTTAGATATGTAGTTGTTAGTTGTTGTCATTTGTTGTCATTGTTAACAAAGAATAGTACGTTGTAACTGTATTTATTTCCGATGCGGCCGCCGGGGGATTTTGTGTTTTTTTTTTTTTGGGGGGGGCTGCGGTTAACCGCGACACCGCGCCCCCTGGTGGTTCATCACCGCGGTGATGAAAAATTCGACACCGTCACAGCTCTAGTAGCACCATCAGCTGCTGCGTTCGCACACACACATGCACACGTGCGCAAACACACCCATGTGCGCATTGACACGCATACAGTGACACACGGACCTGCAAACACGTCATTCATTTACGTTGACTTACCTTTTTCTTTTGATCCCTGTTCCCCTACAGGTGGCCCTGGGTGCACACTGGGTTGCCGACTGTTTATCCTCACGCATACACGTACACAAAGCTCACACGCCACCATCATTAGAGTTCGTTTGTTTACCCGGAAGTAGTCACCGACACACCGGTTTATTTGACGCATCGGTCATTTGTATTTTATTTTAAAGGAGATTGATTTGATCCTTTGTAATTAAGAGATGATGTTTTTTTGGATGAAACTTTTTATTTCTGTATGTTTACTTATGTTTTGCAGAACAATGTAAAACTCCTTATTTTTGGACTAATGAAGAGCCACGCTTATGATTTAAAAAGAGGAACTGTTACAGGAAACAGGGAGTTGAATAGAGGAAGTCACATGCTGATGTGTCCTTGTGTTCTGTTCTATTAATGTTGGCCTGTTCCTGAAATTAAAACCCAGAAACTCTCACTTTGGCTCCTCTGCCTTTATTTCCCTGAGGGACCCATGACATAATTGGTGTCAGAAGTGGGATTTGCAGATGGCCGGCCACAAAATGGTGAGACACAAAGGTCTGCGTTCCCAGAAGGAAGAGATGGATGCAACATCAGACACAGTCCCTCCTTCGTTCCATTCATCCTCGGAGGAAGAGGAGGTGGATCCTGGTGCCTCTGCTGGTTCTTCAGGCCCGACCAAAGGCTCAAAAAGCAACTTGGCCGCCATGATAAGAGACTTTCTTCACGGACAGAATCAGCGAGAAGACCGCTTCATTGCTGCACTCCAAGGTTTGCAAGCCTCTATTTCCCAGTAAGAGCGCCATTCTGGTTGGCGGCAGAACGCCAGTCCCCATGCCGCTGTACCAAGCTCATCCACAGTGAGTAGCCACAGTGAGGTGTTGGATCTGCCAACACCAGCTGCAACGTCCCATCCACGGCATCCAGTGGCACAGTAGGACTCCAGCTGGTCAGACCAACCGCAGGGCGGCGCCAGTCTACAGTCACCTGATTGGAGACCTTACATGGAGCCAAAGGTCACTCAATATTAGACAGGTGAGGACATAGAAGATTATCTGCTACGCTGTTAATGGATTGTCAGAACATGGAGATGGCCAGATGATGGGGCATGTCGCCTGGTACCACTGCTGTCCGGGAAGGTGGTGGAGGCCTACACGGCAATGGACGAGCAGCAAGCCCACATCTACAAAGACCTGAAAGAAGCACTCCTGGTGAATTTGACATCTCAATTTGACATCTCGCCAGAGACTTATCATCAGCAATTCCGGTCTGTTGTGGTGCCATCCGGGGAGAATCCAACCGAGATGTACCACCGACTGGAGGGCCACTATGCGCTGGATCCGACCAGAGCAACACACGAAGGATCAGATCGGGGAGATCATCATTCTGGAGCAGCTGCTGCGTGTGCTTCCAAACAGCGGTGGCGCTGTTTCCTGTGACGTCATTTCCGGGTGAGCTATTCCCAGTACTAGTCGTGTCTGACTGCTGTCCTCTTGTTTGGCATTAGCTTGACTACTATTGCTTACTCTAAGGGTTATCTGGGTTAAAATTCACATCTAGTACCTTTTATTAGCGAATACACCACTGTTAAACCGCTTGCTGTTCACTTTCTATTTTTGCTAAATAAACCACTTCTCTTTACCTAAACACCGCTAGCCTTAGCTTAGAACCTAGCATGGCCACCACTCTTTCCACCTCTCCTCCTCTCTCCTGCCCCATGTGCCATATGTTTAGTGATGATCCTGCCTCCTTTAGTGAATATAGCGGTAGGTGTGTTAAGTGTAGTCTTTTTTTTTTTTAACTCTTTATTTAAAGATTTTCAATTTTTTATAGAAACACACATACATAAAAAAAAACAGCTTTAAAACTGTACAGTCGTAGAAGGTGAAATAAGTAAGAACCAAGTATATACATATATACGTACATATACAGATCTATACAAATGAGAGTAACATTAAACCTGCCAACCAGTGGCATGTGAAACACAGCTTGCTTATAGATTCCCTTAGTAAATTTTTTATAAAACAGACAACAACAAAAACCCAAATAAGTCAACGAAATAGACCAAAAATAACAAATGTTACGACATATATAAGTCAGAAATGGTCCATATATATATATATATATATATATATATATATTTGTATAAATACACAAACATACTCTTATAGGGAAAATAAACAACAACAAAACAGAACAAAAACACACTTAAATACACATACACTGCAGCTCCCTCTTAAAATCGCTGATCTATTCTTTAAAACCCCTTACCTCATGTAAATGGCAGACCCTCAATATATGTTATGAAAGGTGCCCACATTTTATAATATTTGCCCGTTGAGCCCTGTATATTATACCTAAGGTATTCCATTTGTAAACACATCATGGCTTCTCTCACCCATTGGACAAAGGAAGGGGGCTGTTCATCCTTCCACTTCACTAGAATTAGTCTACGTGCCAGGAGAGATAGAAAAGCTATTGCGTTCGTTTGATATGAATTTAGTCCATCTGTATTCGGGAGAGCACCAAACACTGTTGTGAATGGATTGGGATCTATTTTCCTCCCACACAGATTTGAAAATGTTTTAAAAACAGAATCCCAGATCTTATCTAAGGCAGTGCATGACCAAAACATGTGACTCATCGTAGCAGGTGAATGGTTACATCTTGGGCATCGATCGTCACTGCTGTTGTATATCCTTGCCAGCTTAGCCTTCGTTAAGTATTAGCGATGAAAAACTTTGAATTGTGTCAAACTGTGTCTAATGCAGATGGATGTTGAATGTATGAGGGTAAATCTTGTGTTTCAGATTTCCTCTGGAATCTCAGAATTCAGGTCTTGCTCCCAGGAGTTTTTCAACTGACTTAGTGATGTAGTGTCAATGTGATGTAGTTGGTTATATATTTGCGAGATCTGACCTCTGGTGGTGGGTTGAGATTGCAGGCAATTTTCGAGAGTACCGGGGAGTGGTTGTATTGGATAACTAGTAAAGTGTTTCCCTGCAAAACTGCGGACCTGTAGGTATCTAAAAAAATGAGACTTGGGGATATCAAAATTTTTACAGATGCTTTCAAAAGACATAAATGAACCATCAACAAATAAATCAGTAAAAAGGACTACTCCTTTTTTATGCTATGTTTTAAAACCAAAATCATTTAGGGCAGGTGGGAAAAATGGATTAGAGGAGATTGGTGAGTAAATGAGAGTCCGCTTAAACCCAAAGTGGCGACGACATTGGAACCAGATCTTAAGGGTGTTTATAATCACTGGGTTTCTGAAGCTAATTTTTTCAGTTATTGGCAATGAGGCACACATAAATGACACTGGTGACGCGGGGAGATCAGAGGTGATTTCCATGGTGGACCAAAGGGGTCCTCTGTTTTCTTTAAAAGTGCGGAGCCAAATTGATAGTTTTATAATATTTGCTGACCAGTAATAATATTTAAAATTTGGCAAGCCAAAACCACCTTCAGATTTAGAACGTTGCAATGTGGACCTACGTATTCTTGGGCATTTTTTATTCCATATAAATGAAGATATGAGTCCATCTAACTTCATAAAGAACACCTTAGGGAGAAAAAGGGGAATCATCTGGAAAAAATACATAAATTTAGGCAGAACTGCCATTTTGATCGTGTTAATTCGCCCTGCTAGAGAAACTGGTATAGCTGACCATCTGGCCAGATCTGCCTTTGTTTTCTCCAAAAGTGAGGAAAAGTTGTATTTAAAAAGAGTATTATAATTATTAGTAATTTGAATTCCAAGATAAGCCAATGATTTATTTTCCACTGTAAGTGGAAATTTTGAATAATCCAAGTCTCTTGCCAGTTGGTTAATAGGAAAAAGGATACTTTTTCCTAAATTCAGTTTGTACCCTGATAAAGATCCAAAGGAGCTAAGTAATTCTAACATCCTCGGAATAGACTCCTCTGGGTTCGTAATGTATAAAAGTAAGTCGTCAGCATACAATGAAGTTTTGTGTACCTCTCCACCCCGACTAATCCCATTAATTCCCTTGTCTGTTCGTAGGGCTATTGCCAGCGGCTCAATTGCAAAATCAAAAAGTAGTGGGCTCAACGGGCATCCCTGACGGGTGCCTCTATGTAAGGCGAAATACTCAGAGACGGTACTATTAGTGCGAACAGATGAGAGGGGCATTGAATACAAAGTTTTAATCCAGGATATGAACCCTGAACCAAAGCCAAACTTGCGCAGTACAGCCAGCAGATATCCCCACTCCACACAGTCGAAGGCCTTCTCAGCATCAAGTGAGACAATTAGCTCTGGAGAATCAACTGAGTGGGCGGAATATAAAATATTAAACAAACGCCTGGTGTTAAAATATGACTGGCGGCCAGCAATAAAGCCTGTCTGGTCTTCGTGAATAACACTGGGGGCTATTTTTTCCAGGCGAAGCGCTAGGACTTTGGTTAAAATCTTGTAGTCCACATTAAGTAGACTAATTGGTCGATATGATTCGCACTTCTGGGGGTCCCGGCCTTTTTTTAAGATTACTGAAATCGTGGCTTGGGATAATGTTTGAGGCAGTTTAGACGATGCATGAATTTCTGCAAACATCATGCAGAGTAGAGAGGCAAGTTTGTTAGAAAACACCTTGTAAAAGTCTGATGGAAATCCATCAGGAGCTGGAGCTTTGCCCTTCTGTAATGAACCAATTGCCGTCAATATTTCAGCCACAGAAATATGTCTCTCAAGTGTCTGTTGTTGATCTGATTCCATCGAAGGAATATTTAGTTTTTCCAAAAAAGCTTCAATTTCATCGGAATTACATGTACTTTGACTGGCATAGAGACTTTGATAGTAGTTCTTAAAAGCTGTATTAATTTGTTTGGGGTCCGTCACTATTTGAGTTGAGTCCGTTTTGATCTCTGTTATTGAATGATTAGAAATTGATTGTCGCAACTGGTGTGAGAGCAATCTGCTTGGTTTTTCCCCATGCTCATATACTTTTTGCCTTGTTCTGAGTAGTAACTTCTCTGTTGCTTTAATTGATAATGTTTCAAATTCAGATTGCAGCAAAAGCTTTTGTTTGTATAAATCAGGTGTTGGGTTGCTGGCATACTGCACGTCCAGATTTGCTATGAGCTTGGTTTATTCCCTAAGTCTCTCACCACACTTTTTGTTCTTTTGAGCTGTAAAAGAGATTATTTGCCCGCGTAAATATGCTTTAAGAGACTCCCATATTAGAGTTTTAGAAACATCGGGTGTGTCGTTTATTTCCAAAAAGAGATCAATGTGGGAGGAAATATATTTGCAAAATTCTTCATCTGATAACAAGGTTGAGTCAAATCTCCATACCCGTTGTTGCGGGGCATGAGCCGTGGGAAATGAAAGGTCTAATTGTACAGGAGCATGGTCCGAAATAACAATAGCATGATATTTACAATTAGTGATCCGAGAAGTAAAAATATTATCTACCAAAAAGTAATCGATCCTTGAGTATGAATGATGTACTGGAGAAAAGAAAGAGTAATGTTTTGCTGATGGCTCAATAATACGCAGCGGGTCAGAGACACCATAGTTTTGAATGAATGTGTTGAGAACAGAAACTGATTTAGGTATCGCTGCTGACTGACGTGTGCTTGATCTGTCAAGAATCGGATCAAGAACTAAGTTCAGATCTCCACCCATAATGAGGTGATGAGTGTCTAAACCTGTCAACTTGGCAATAAGCCTTGTGAAAAATTGTGGGTTGTCCCAATTAGGGGCATAGACATTAACCAAAAGAACAGGGGTGTTATACAATTTACCAGCCACAATAACAAAACGACCATTAGCATCCTGAATCACATTTGTACAGACAAATGAAAGTTTTTTTCTAATAAGTATGGCAACCCCTCTTGCCTTTGTGTCAAAAGCAGAGTGATGTGTCTGTGAAAAAAAGCTGTGTGTTAACTTATGAGCATCAGCGGAACGCAGATGCGTTTCCTGGAGAAAGACTATATCTGGTTTGAAACTCAGCAAATGTGTAAAGACTCTCCTCCGTTTGACCAGATTATTAAGCCCCTTTACGTTCCATGTAATAAATGTCACTGAGTTGGGCCCCACTGTTTGCCTTAGATTAGTAAGTTTACTTAGGTTTCATCCTCTCGGAAAGGTGCACACCCACACAAGGATGAGGTATATATATTTGGAGCTGTAACAAAAACAAAACAAAATCTACAAACCAAAAAATTAACACACATATTAAACACAATAAACCCGAATCTCCCCCCCTCCCCCCCAATGAGCTGGTGTACCATGTAAACCTGTCCAACCACTATATTCACCAACCACAATGCTCATTACAGAAAATACCTAGGATACAAAATATTCCCGTCTAACAGAATCTAAACTAAAATGTAACAAACCTCCCTCTCCAGAACACTCTCCTTCATTTTTCTCAGTCTTCCTGCTGGTTGTTCTGCATCAGATGTTTCTGGGTGTAGTCTTTGGCTGCAGCGGGATCTAGGAATATTTTCTCACCCAAGCTTGAAGAAATTCTCAGCCTCGCAGGGTACAGCATCCCATATTTCACACCCTGGCATCCTCGCAGCAGCTCTTTAACCTCTTTAAAGGCTCCTCTTCTCTTTGCCACTGTGGCTGGAAGATCAGGAAAAATAAGGATCTTGTTGCCATCATACTCCAGAGACTCTTTCCTAGCAGCTCTGCGAAGCACATCCAGCTTTTCTTGATAGTAGTGAAACTTCACTATCAGTGGCCGGGGTTGCTTTCCTTTGGCCGGGGTAGACTGCAGGCTGCGGTGCGCTCTATCCAGCGTGGGGGCCGAATCCATGCCCAAAACATCCTGAAGTAGCTTAGCCACCGAGTCAACAGGCCGCGTGCCAACTTCAAACTGCTCCTTTACCCCGAGAATGCGAATATTGCAGCGGCGTTGCCTTCCCTCCAGGTCCTCTGTCTTCTCCATCAGGGCCGTCACAGTAGCTTTTAAGCGGCACATTTCTTCCTCCATGTTCACCACTCTGTCGGAGTAGTTGTTTGTAGCATTCTCCAAGCTAGCTATCTGGGCCCGATTTTCTGCAATGCTAGCATCCAGTGGACTTAGCTTAGCATTAAATTTGCTTCTCAGACCTTCGAGTTGATCTTTGAAATCCCGTCGGAGCGACTCCATATTTTCGTTTAGCATTTGGCATTTAGATTAAATTTTGATATCCAGCGTAGCAATCTTAGCCAGTACTGTTTTCTCCGAGTTCGTGATAGCATCCATTAGCTTAGCTGTATCCGACGAGCCGGGGCTGCTCTCGGTAGCTTTGGCAGCCTCTAACTTTTTGGTGCTTCTTGATCCAGACATCATGAATGAACGTCTTCTGTTCGGTCTGAGAGAGCGTTTCTGGAGAAGGTGAATCAGTTCAGGACGATAGATGTTTAGTATTTAACCGAAAAATCGGGTATTTCTGCGGAGCCACAAGGCTTAACGTCTTCACATGTCGTTGCTCAAACCACGCCCCTGTTAAGTGTAGTCTTGTGTTAGACTTGGAGGCCAGGCTGGAGCAGCTTCCACTGTGCGCAGCTCCGCACAGTGGAAGCTAAGCCGGCTAGCCAGGTCGTTACTCGTAGCGCGGGCCGCACTACCAGGGCTAACTTAGTTAGCACCCCAGCGCCCTCCCAACAGCCGGGAGACAGTCAGGGGTTTGTACCGGTTGGGAGGAAACATAGTGCTAAACGCAAAGATTTAGAGCATCCGAGACTCCACGTTAGTAATAGGTTCTCCCCCCTCAGCGACACACCCGCTGAACACTCAACTCTGGTTATAGGCTCTTCTGAAGTTAGAAACGTGGAGCTCCCAGCGGCTACAGTCAGGTGTTATCCGGGGGCCAGAGTTGGTGACATCGAGGCGAACCTTAGGATGTTAGCTCAGAGTAAGTCCAGGTTCCGTCGAGTCGTGATTCACGCAGGCGGTAATGATGCCCGACGGAGACAATCAGAGGTGGTTAAGTTAAACGTAGCTTCGGTGTGTAAACTGGCTAAGACGATGTCCGACACTGTAATTTGCTCTGGTCCCCTGCCGAACTTAGTCAGTGATGAAATGTACAGCCGCTTTTCATCATTTAACCGCTGGCTTTCTAGATGGGGCCCAGAAAACGGCGTTGGTTTTGTGGATAACTGGAGCGCGTTTTGGGGGAAGCCCGGTCTCATGCGGAGAGACGGCGTCCATCCTACTCGGGACGGTGCCGCTCTTCTTTCTAGAAACATTTCTGCTAGCCTTAGTCTGTTAACCTGACAATCCAGAGACGAGACCCGGGCGCAGAGCAGCAATGTAAAACGCTCCTCTGAGCCTCCCTTAGGTTTAGTGCCGGTGCAAAACCCATGCAGGGAAAGTCAAGCAGGTTCGAGCTTTAGCTTATGTGCTGAAAGACAAATGAAAGGAGCGCGTCATAGAAACCTTAAAGTGACAGACAGCAGTTCTCACAAGCAGAATTATGATGTAATTAAATGCGGTTTATTAAACATTCGATCCATTTCCTCCAAGTACCTCTTAGTAAAATGAGTTAATCACTGATAACAACCTCAGTCTTTTAGCCTTAACAGAAACTTGGCTCCAACAGGATGACTATGTTAGATTGAATGAAGCAACCCCCCCCACTTATGCTAACTATCAGAAATCCAGGATTTCAGGGAAAGGAGGTGGTTTGGCAGTAATATCGCAGTCTAGCTTACTTCTCAGCCCTAAAGTTAAAAATGCTTATAATTCATAATTCAAACAGGAAAACTCGAAAACCTGTTTTACTCATAATTATTTATCGCCCCCCCCCCCCCCCCGGCCCATATTCAGAAATTTTAACTGAGTTTTCTGACTTCCTATCGACTATTGTCTTAGATTCTGATCAAATTATAATATTAGGGGATTTTAATATTCATGTTGATGACCCCAGTGACTGCCTAGGAAAGGCTTTTGCAGCTTTATTAGATGATGTTGGTTTCACCCAAAGTGTGAATGAACCCACTCACTGTCATAAGCACACCCTGGATCTTGTTCTAACCCATGGTATAGAGATCAGCCAGCTGAGTGTCCTTCCTCTTAACCCAATCATTTCTGATCACTTTATGATTACCTTCCAGTTTACACTGGAACATCCTTCTGCCCCAGTGAATAAGAAACAGCTTAGAAGAACCTTAACTGACCGTTCTGTGTCTGAGTTTAAACACACAGTTCAGCCAGTACTTAGTGATATTCTGAGAAAATACTCTGAGTCCAGCTCCCATAGCATCAGTCCTAGTATAAATTACCACTTTGTTAATGAGGCCTTACAAGCCCTCAGGAGTACACTCGATGTTGTTGCCCCCTTGAAACCTAATTTCGTTAGACAAAACCGAGTAGCACCGTGGTTAAACGCTGAAACTCGTTCTATTAAACAAGAAACCCGTAAGTTGGAAAGAGAATGGCGCCGCTCCGGTTCAGAGCAGTCTCTGGATATCTGGAAACATAGCCTATTAAATTATAAAAAAGCTCTGCGTAGAGCTAGAAGCCAGTACTTTTCAACCTTAATATCAGAGAATGGAAACAACCCAAGATTTCTTTTTAGCACTATTGCTAAATTAACTCGCAGTCAGAGCTCAGTAGAACCACATGTTCCTGTTTCTCTCAGCTCTGATGATTTTCTTACAATTTTCGATAGTAAAATCTCAAATATTAGACATAAGTTAAATCAAGTTATTCCTACTATCAGCCCAGAACAGGCTGAAGCGGTAGAAATGGAGGCATCCATAGAAACCTCTGTAACATTAGACTGCTTCACTATTGTGGATCAAGCGGAAATAACATCAATTATTACGTCCTCCAAATCCTCAACGTGTCTGTTAGACCCAATTCCCACTAGACTTTTTAAAGAAACTTTTCCCCTAATTAATGATCCCATATTAACAATGATAAATGCCTCTCTGGAAACGGGTTACGTGCCACAGTCTTTTAAATATGCAGTTGTTAAACCTCTTCTGAAAAAGCCCAGTTTGGATCCTAGCATCTTGGCCAACTATAGACCAATATCAAACCTCCCCTTTATTTCTAAAATCCTAGAAAGAGTTGTAGTTAAGCAGCTTTACTGCCACCTACAGGACAACAGCCACTTTGAAGACTTTCAGTCGGGGTTTAGACCTCACCACAGTACGGAAACTGCACTAGTTAGAGTCTCTAATGACTTGTTATTGGCCTCAGAAAAGGGTCTACTTTCTATTCTGGTCCTGTTGGACCTCAGTGCAGCCTTTGACACTATCGACCACGGTATTTTACTCCATAGACTAGAGCAGGACATAGGGACCAGAGGATCTGCTCTCCAGTGGTTTAAATCCTATCTGTCCGATAGGTATCAGTTCGTTAATGTAAATGGCCATTCCTCTCAGTGCACTCGAGTCAACTATGGAGTCCCACAGGGCTCAGTCTTGGGACCGATCCTGTTTACGCTTTATATGCTACCCCTAGGAAACATAATCAGGAAACACAGCATTAATTTTCATTGTTATGCCGACGATACACAGTTGTATTTATCCAGGAAGCCTGACCAGAATGACCAGATAGAGAAACTGAACGCCTGCATCAGTGACATCAAGACCTGGATGACAATTAATTACCTCCTCTTGAACTCAGAAAAAACTGAGGTCATTATACTAGGTCCTAAAAAACTCAGAGATACTCTGTCTGCTCAGATAGTCTCCCTGGATGGCATAAGTATAGCCCCTAATTCCACAGTTAGAAACCTTGGGGTTTTATTTGACCAGGATTTATCATTTAAGGCTCACATATCTCAGGCGTGTAGAACTGCCTTTTTTCACCTGCGGAATATTGCTAAGATCAGAAATATACTTTCTAAGAGTGATGCTGAAAAACTCATCCATGCATTTGTTACGTCGAGGCTGGATTACTGTAACACCTTGTTATCAGCGTGTCCTAAGAGTTCCTTAAGAAGTTTCCAGCTTGTTCAGAACGCAGCAGCAAGATTGTTAGCAGGAATTAGCAGAAGAGATCACATCACTCCTGTGTTAGTTTCGCTCCATTGGCTCCCAGTTGATTCAAAAATCAAGTTCAAGATCCTCCTGTTAACCTATAAGGCCTTACATGGAATGGCCCCGTCCTATATTAAGGACCTCATAGTCCCTTACTATCCAATGAGAACACTTCGCTCGCAAAATGGAGGACTGCTTGTGGTTCCTAGAATTAGTAAAAGTACGGTTGGAGGTAGAGCGTTAAGCCACCAAGCCCCTGTCTTATGGAATAAACTCCCAGCTCATGTAAGAGAGGCCGACTCAGTTTCTACATTCAAAGTTAGACTGAAAACATTCCTCTTTGGACAGGCTTATTGTCAGACTAGTTAGTATTTAGAGATTATTTAACTTAATGTTAATTTGTTTAAATTAAACTTAATAACTATTTCTTTTAAAAGGCTGCTAGAAGTTGAAGCTGGGGTAACTATGGTGCACTGGGGTTCTGTCCTCTTTTCTTTTCTACTTCTACGCTTCCTCTCCTCTATTCTTGATCATAATTTATCATTTAGTTCTCCATGCCTCTGTTTGGTACAGTGCGATTCATGTATTGTCCCTCTTTTCCTCTCCCCTCCTGGGGAGTGGGAGTGCTTCCAGACTCCAGTTGGCTCATCCGTGCTCCTGTTCCTGACCGTTTACCTCGCCTTTGCTCCCGCTCCTACACCTGGCTGTGGATCCTGCCTCTGGCTCATCTCTGGCTCATCTCTGCTCTGTACCTGACCGAGTACCTCGTCTCTGCTCCTGCTCCTACACCTGGCTGTGGTTCCTGTCTCCGGCTCGACTCGCGCCTTTGACTGTCCCCACAACCACGGCTGGATGAAGCTCGTCTACTGGACGTTTATATATGTAGTTGTAAATTTAGATAAGTTAATTCTTCTCTAAGAGTTCTGGTAAATCGCCTGTCCGTCCTGGGGGAGGATCCCTCCTTCATGTGGGCACCCCTGAGGTTTCTTCGTTTTTTCCGGAATCCGTTTTTTTTGGGAGATTTTCCTTACCGCGAAGGGGGGTCTAAGGGCAGGGATGCCAGTATAGCTTAGTCAGTTTGTTAGTTCATTTTTAGTATTTTCCTATTGAACTACTTGTATTCGTGATCCTTTTGAGTTCATGTTTTACTTTGAAGCCCATCGAGACGACTGTTGTTGTGATTTTGGGCTATACAAATTAAAATTGAATTGATTTGAATTGAATTGAGGACGTGGGTGAAGGAGCATGAACCAGAGGATGCTGCCCGGCTTGCACTGTAGTATCTCAACACTCGACGAGGGGTGTCTATAAGGCTGCCGGGGGGGGGGGGGGGGGGGGGGGGATCAGCGTCATCCAAGTCAAGCCGCTCCATCGAGACCTGCACAGAGAGACTTCCTTGTTAAACGTCTTGAAACCATAACAAGCACACAAACAGTTTTTAAATCGTTTCACTTAACTTTTATTACATCTTTTAGAAAAAACAGCTGCAACTTCCAGCTTTTTCTGCCACAATTATCACAAAAATGGAGGGGCTGTGGATCAATACAGACCATGAGTATTTAGTTCTCCATGCCTCTGTTTGGTACAGTGCGATTCATGTATTGTCCCTATTTTCCTCTCCCCTCCTGGGGAGTGGGAGTGCTTCCAGACTCCTGTTGGCTCATCCGTGCTCCTGTTCCTGACTGTGTACCTTGCCTTTGCTCCCGCTCCTACACCTGGCTGTGGATCCTGCCTCTGGCTCATCTCTGGCTCGTCTCTGGTCTGTACCTGACCGAGTACCTCGTCTCTGCTCCTGCTCCTACACCTGGATGTGGTTCCTGTCTCCGGCTCGACTCGCGCCTTTGACTGTCCCCCCAACCACAGCTGGATGAAGCTCGTCTGCTGGACTTTATATATGTAGTTGTAGATTTAGATAAGTTAATTCTTCTCTAAGAGTTCTGGTAAATCGCCTGTCCGTCCTGGGGGAGGATCCCTCCTTCATGTGGGCACCCCTGAGGTTTCTTCGTTTTTTCCGGAATTTGTTTTTTTTGGGAGTTTTTCCAGGGGGGGGTCTAAGGGCAGGGATGCCAGTACAGCTTAGTCAGTCTGTTGGTTCATTTTAGTATTTTCCTATTGAACTCTTTGTATTCGTGATCCTTTTGAGTTCATGTTTTACTTCAAAGCCCATCGAGACGACTGTTGTTGTGATTTTGGGCTATACAAATAAAATTGAATTGAATTGAATTGAATTACATGAAATCTTTCCACCTTTATCCACCTTTGTCATGGTAGGGAGAACACATCAATGCAAGGGTGGGGTCATCTAAGATAACACAAGGGTTAAAACAGTTTTTGCTTCATCATCTGGACAAAAACAAGCAGTAAGTGGTGAACTTTCTCTCTGAACTGATGATTTATTCAACCCATCGGAAAGATCAACATATATATATATCGCTTTATATCGTGTGACAAATAGATCTTTTTCTGTGAGCAAATCGATCCAAATTGGGAAAAAAAAACAAGAATTAAGAACTAAAAAATGGTGACTATTTATTTCTTTTGTAAGTGACCATGGTATAGGCGGGTTAATGGCCTTCGAAATATGCATCATAATTTTTTAACGCACTTCGTTCACGGAGGACGGTTCAGGCTTCCACGGCGTGCGTTAAAAAGTGATAATGCATACTTCGGGCATTGACCCTTACATATATTTATGACAGTATGAAATGACCACAAACTCCCTAGCATCTTAAAGCTTGTGTTTTAAGCTGTAGTGCAGAGATATAGTGATCAACCTCAAGATTACATGTTCATGGGTTGAAGTGTCCTTGGGCAAGACACCAAACCTCACGTTGCTCCTGTTGATTTCTATGGAAGCGATTATGTAGCATAAATAAAAAGCAAAGTCAAAACCAGAAATGCTTTTTCATTTTCAAAATGAAAAAGCATTTTTTGACTCAAAAATATAATGAAAAAGCAATCCACCAAAATGCTTTTTCATTTCCTTCCTCAACACAGCTTATTCTGTCACTTAATTAAAATGATAAATAAAATGGTATTTGACATTTCATTTTCAAGACGTTCTCTGGTAAATGTGTACCAAAATTCACTTAGAAATGTCTAATTTCTAAATGCTTTTTAATTTTCAAAATGTAGCTGCTTTTTCTGACTCAAAATTAAAAAGAAAAAGCAATATTTCAAAATGCTTTTTCATTTTATACCTAAAACCGCTTATTCTGTGTCATAATTAAAACGAAAATGCAAAGAGGGGATTGCATTTGCATTTTAACATCCACCCCGCGCACCTTGTCACAATATTCATTTTGAAAAAGCATTAGCAGAAGGGAGGCGGGGCGATGACGTCACTGCTTTTTCCGTGTGTCCGGCTGCTGACTGACGCACACACACGCACCAGGAGCAGACTGTGTTAGCGGCAGAGAAGAGGGTTTTGTGATGGTTGTGAACTTCTGATGAGTTTCCACAGCTTCTCAGGACTAAGTAGCTGCATGTCCGCCTTCTGCGGTCCTCCTCCTGACGCACCGCGGACAAGCTTTTTTCTTCGGACCGCCAGCTGCCTTCGCATAGCGAAGCGCGAAGCTCCCAACGAAATTCACCGCGAAGCTGCAGATAAATTTGTAAATATGTGGGAATCAGTCTTTATTTTGTTCTGGACACCACTGGAAACACAAATTCATATGATGGTTTCTCAGATCGCCGCAGCATTTCCGCCTTCAGCGATCGTCGGGAGCTTCGCGCTCCGCTATGCGAAGGCAGCTGGCTGTCCGAAGAACAAAGCTTGTCCGCGGTGCGTCAGGAGGAGGACCGCAGAAGGCGGACATGCAGCTACTTAGTCCTGAGAAGCTGTGGAAACTCATCAGAAGTTCACAACCATCACAAAACCCTCTTCTCTGCCGCTAACACAGTCTGCTCCTGGTGCGTGTGTGTGCGTCAGTCAGCAGCCGGACACACGGAAAAAGCAGTGACGTCATCGCCCCGCCTCCCTTCTGCTAATGCTTTTTCGAAATGAATATTGTGACAAGGTGCGCGGGGTGGATGTTAAAATGCAAATGCAATCCCCTCTTTGCATTTTCGTTTTAATTATGACACAGAATAAGCGGTTTTAGGTATAAAATGAAAAAGCATTTTGAAATATTGCTTTTTCTTTTTAATTTTGAGTCAGAAAAAGCAGCTACATTTTGAAAATTAAAAAGCATTTAGAAATTAGACATTTCTAAGTGAATTTTGGTACACATTTACCAGAGAACGTCTTGAAAATGAAATGTCAAATACCATTTTATTTATCATTTTAATTAAGTGACAGAATAAGCTGTGTTGAGGAAGGAAATGAAAAAGCATTTTGGTGGTTTGCTTTTTCATTATATTTTTGAGTCAAAAAATGCAGCTTCATTTTGAAAATGAAAAAGCATTTCTGGTTTTGACTTTGCTTTTTATTTGTGCTACATAATCGCTTCCATAGATAACAGGTTGGCACCAGTGTTAGAAAGTGGAGCTGCCATCAGTGTGTGAATGTGTGTGTGGGTAAATGGGACAGTGACTGGAAAACACTTTGGGCCTTAAAATAAGGTAGAAAAGTGATACATCAGTATATGCCATTTATCATTTAGTCAGGAACTCTATGTATGGACTTCGTGCTTAGACTTATTTGATACACAGTGGGCCATTGTTTGTTGTGGGAGTTATTTTCCAAATATTACCTGCAAAAAGAAAACATCTACAAAGTAGTCATCTCTTTTGCTTACAATTATATGTATGCTTCAAGGCTGTAAAACTCCTCACTACACCAAATACACTTTTCTCAGACAGACATGAACATTTTCACACTTTTCTCTCTCAAAGTTTAAATCTTCATAGAAAAAAAGTCCAGAATTATAGAAGGAAAATAAAATCTGCTAGAAATTAAAGATTTCTGTAAATCTGGAAAACTTTCCATTTTCTTTACTGTAGGTCACAAGAGGCAGGGCACAGAAGAGATTGATTGACAGTGGATCTTTTTTCAGATTATATTTGTATGTATATTTATTTTCCATATTAACAAAACATAACCTTCTCCAGCATTCAAGATGTAGCATCTGACCAACTGCACCAAACTACTGGAAAATATTCAGTACTTAACAGAAACAAGCTCCCCCCCAAACACACACACACACAAAAGAAAAAAGAAGACAATTTCAATCAGGCACTGAAACGTTCAGTCCACTCTCAGTGATACAATGAGGTTGCTTTTTAGAAAATAATTTCACAATAACACCAACTGTCAACCTGCAACACTCACTAACCTCAAACATGTAGATTTTAAACCTGTTTTCTTGAGTTTGAATCACAGGAGTTTTCTTCTTCACAGTAATAGAATTAATAGAATTAAATTAAATTAAACGGGGACCCTCCTCCTCTACTTTCTGTATTCAAATGAGCCACACATACTCTGGAATCAATAAGACATTGTTTTGTGGGAAACCCTGCTCTTCAACTCTACAGCAAAGTGTAGCTATTTACGGATCTAATGCAAATATTTTCTTGTTAATATCAGTGTGATAACATTCAGTCAATAGCAGTCAAGAAAATACTTTTTCTTGCAACTTGATCAGCAAGCCTGACCTTGTATTGGGTTCAATAAAATTAGCCTGGTAGTGGGTGGTCTGCTGCTGCATGGGAATAGCACAAACTGACCAGCCTTTTTTAGATTGTTTAGTCTCTAACCAACACTGCTGGGAGTGGCTTATCTGAAGACTTGCCAAACTGTTTTCTGATAATTGTCTTGTCAGCAAGAATGCTTTCCAATGCAAGCAGCAGAATAAAATCTTATTCCTCTGGAGCTGCTGTGGAAAACTGGAGTCAATTAATTTCTCCTCAGTTGGGGTCCCTCTTCTTCTACAAGGTGAACATTTCCTCCAAAGAAAAACATACTTACAATACCTAATAAAAGTTAGGATTTTTTATCTTTATTATGACCATGGAGCTTGATGGGGTAAATCAACGCAATAAATCTTCCCTTGAAAAATCCTTGTTAACCCTAGTCCTTATTTAAATGTCCATAACTACCTTCTTTGATTCGATGGTATCTCTGCACATTGGTTATGCATGTCCTTTCTTCCTTAATTGATTTGCTTGTAAACAGCCTATTAGTGCGAAGATTGCTTTAGGATTCAATACACTCATCTCATTAGAGTAGAAATTCATTAGGGCTGATTAATATAAAGTCTGAATGCAAATGATTATCCATGTTGGGATGCAAAGAAGTCCACTCTATTGAAAAATGTAATCAAGTTTTCATAATGATGGAAGAAACAATGCATTTAGGACCTTCATCGAACCCTGGAAAAATATACCATCGTTTCCATCAGCTGCTGTCCATCTGCGTGCTGTTTCCTGGGTATCACACATCGGAAGGCCAGTGGGCAGTGACAAAGTTTCAATGCCATCTGGACTCACACCATTCATGTCCTGGCAGCTGGCTGTCTCATGCCTAGATTATTTTTATCGACTGGCTTGTGGTAATAATGGTAATTGGTTTTAATTAGAGGTTCCGTACTTTTAAACACCTTTCTATTCCCTTCCTTTATCCCCGAACTAAACTGTTTCTCTACAGCAGAAAGGACATGTTGTCAAAGATCTTCATTAAAGAAATTAGTTCACATTTTGTCATGTTGTACATACACAAAATGCTCTAAAACCATAAACTGTTGATTAAACTGAAAGTGTGACCCATAGTAAGATGTTGTATAAATGTGTATAAAGGTTTGTATCTAAAATAACACAGAAGAGAATAGGACTGACTGGAAAGGACTTTACAGTTGTGAAGTGCTTATGCAATTAATTCAGCTGATTCTGTCACAGAAAAAACAGCTTTGCACTGGAAATAGGGATTTACATTATTATGGGAATCACATGAATTTGACAAAGAATTGATCATCATGTCATCTTTTTGATCAAATACTCTTGTGGCTAAAAAGCAACCCTTTACGTTATTAAAGAGTTGGATATCTGTGCAAAGCCGCTATGAAAAGCTGCATTTCTCCACATCAGTATCACCTAGCTCGCATTGAGTAGGATGGGAAAGAACCTGCAACCTGCAACTTTCTTTTTGTTGTGTTTGCAGCCGTTTTCATCATCACTCGCGTCGTGATCTGCCCTGTCGGGATCGTTTTTTTGACCCCGATATTCCCGATGGCCAGCTACAGCCGGTCAAGAGCGCGTCATATAGTGTTGCCGGCGAGATCTCCGGTGTTTAATGGTTAATAGAAATCATAATTATTCCTTTTTAAGTGCTGTGATATTTTGATTAGCAGGTGGTGAACAGAGTGGACGGAGTAAAATCTATTTGGTGTCTGTCCAAACTGTAGGCTTCATTTTCCCTGTGCAAAATTCAATGGGTTGATGTCAAACATATAGTCTTACTCTTTCCATTGATTCGTCTTCTATCTCCCCTCCCCTCAGGTGAAGAGTCTGGGTGTCATCCTAGATAGCTCATTATCTTTTCAGTCCCACATCAATAACATTACTCGGTCAGCACATTTCCATTTACGTAACATTAATCGTCTACGCCCCTCTCTCACTGTCTCCTCTGCGTCTATCCTGGTTCACAGTCTGGTCACTTCCCGTTTAGATTATTGCAATTCCCTCCTCTTTGATCTCCCCCAAAAAACCCTTAATAAGCTCCAACTGGTCCAGAACTCAGCTGCCCGCATCATCTCCAGAACACCCTCCTTGAGTCACATCACCCCGGTTCTCGACCAGCTGCACTGGCTCCCCATAGCCTCCAGAATCCAATTAAAACTCCTCCTGTTCACCTTTAAGTGAGCCTGTCCGGTATGATGGCGCCTGTGTTTGGCTGTTCCGCTGCCGGCAGGAGTCTATCCCGTAAAACTACGGTGTTGTTTTTTTTTGTGCTCCTTGTTTTATTCGGTTTTAATGATGTTTTAGCTGCTTTAGTCTACGATCGACTCACTCTCCTGTCTATCGGATTCGCGACGATCGGCAAAGATACTTCTTCTCCCCGCGTTGGCGTTCTCCGTTCCCTGCTCCCGCCGCTTCCAACCGGCGTCCTGACGGTGGGCCTGCAGGAGCTTCGCAGACCACAGAGGAGGAGGAGAGGGAAAAGAGCCGGGGTCCAAGTAAAGATCAGGCTGCAATGGAAGCGCGGAGTATCCAGTAAACGACGTCGAGCGTTTCTGGCCAGCTGTTTCCGGACGACTCCCTCCGTTCTAGAGGTTTTTCCCGAGTCCCAGCTCGATCATGCAGGGCCCACGTTCCTCAGGCCGTGCCACCCGAGGTATGTCCATCCAAACTCTTCAACTGCTTGGCCTCCTCTTCCCGCGGTGTATGGGTTATCCGATAGTCCGGGATCAAACCAAGGTTATTATAGTTAACGAAAACGAACGAAAAAACTAAAACTAGAACTGAAAAAACATTTTCGTTAACTGAAATAAAAATAAAAACCAGAGTTTTAAAAAAAAGGAAAACTAACTAAAACTGTTTGTTGTGTGTATAAAACGAACTGAAACTAAATAATATTGACCCCAAAAAATCCTTAGTTTTCGTCTTTGTTAATACATAAGTCTTTTGGGTTGAAATAAAATATTTACTTCACGCTGCTAGTTTTACTGTGTATTTGACCCCTACGGCATCACGTTGTCTGTGACGTCACATGATGTCTGTCAGACACTGCCGGCTAGCGTGGTCATAGACATTTACATGAGCGTGATGGCTGCATTAAAAGTTGGGAGAAAGCGGGAGAGTCCTATTTGGGACTTTTTTGGATATAACAGCATCAAAAACAAAAGCAAGTGCCTTGTAGTCGAAGCAGGAGACAACATTTGTGGAACGCTCCTCAAAGGGAAAAACCCTACGAAAAGTACATTTAAAAAGCGCACACAAAAACGCAAATCAACACTACCTACAAGCTAGCCTGTCGCCAGCCCTCCCCCGAAAAAGAAGCAAGAGCAGGTAACGTAATGCTGTTGTCGGCTGTTGTATTTTAATTTAAGGATGGTTGTCCTTGTGTCCTCTGAATAATAAGTGTTTCAAAATGTATCTTTGATTTTTTATTATACAAT
This sequence comes from Oryzias latipes, assembly GCF_053564925.1. Classification (NCBI taxonomy): domain Eukaryota; kingdom Metazoa; phylum Chordata; class Actinopteri; order Beloniformes; family Adrianichthyidae; genus Oryzias; species Oryzias latipes. Next base: position 8,360,601 of record NC_136239.1, read on the forward strand.
ACTTATTCTGGTGATTTATAATCATGCACCTGACAAGTATCCTAATTTACAAAAAAAAAATGAAAAAACTAAAACTAACACTAAAACTAATAAAAACTAAACTAAAACGAATCAATTTCAAAAAATAAAAACTAATAAAAACTAGTAAAGCTGCCTCTAAAAACTAATTAAAACTAAATAAATTTAAAAACAAAAATTCAAAACGAAATAAAAACTAAAACTAATAAAAAATCCGAAACTATTATAACCTTCGATCAAACCCCCTCTACCTGCGCCCTCTGCCGCGGGTCGTCAGTGAAACAACTAGGGCCCCCGCCCCTTTGAGCTTGGCACTCCTCAATGCTCGATCCGTGGCAAACAAGACGTTTTTATTAAATGAGCTCATCGTTTCCAGAAACTTGGACCTAATGTTTTTAACGGAAACCTGGCAACGGAATTCTGACCACTCGTCTCTTATCGAACTCTGCCCGGCTGGGTACTCCTTCATCGGCCGGCCCCGGCGATCGGGGCCGGCCGATGAAGGCATGTAATGAGTGTATTGATGAAGGCATCTCGTCTGTCGCTCCTCGAACATTGGACAGTTTTCATCGTTTGAACTGCAGCTGATCAAAGTTGGGGACAAGATGCCTCTACATTGTGCCGTTGTCTACCGCCCACCTGGACCCAACAGTCTGTTTTTAAAGGAGTTCAGCGATTTCTTATCCTCCACTATGAAGCTGCCCAGTCTTATTATAGTAGGTGATTTTAACATACACATTGATGATGACTCTGACCTCTTTGCCAGAGGTTTTATCAGCGTCATGGACTCTTTTAACTTTACTCAACATGTGTCTGGGTCCACACATGCCAAAGGTCGCACTCTCTACCTTGTTTTTACATTAGGAGTACATATTGATAGTATCTTATCCGAAGACATTTTTATTTCTGATCATCACTGTATTTTTTTTAACTTGTCTTTTACTCTGTCGCTGCAGCCTGCGCGCAGAGAAATTAGTTCTCGCTTCCTAAACTCCTCCTCAGCCGATGTGTTTTCTGAAGCTTTTTACTTGGTTTTATCTTCAGGCACCGATGTTAATCTTTTAGTAGATCATTTTAACAGATACTGTGTGTCCATTCTAGACGACATCTGTCCTATTAAAACTAAACTAGCCCCTGTTATAAAGGCATCCCCTTGGCTAAATGACAGTATTCGTCACCTTAAGCGGTCGTGCAGAAAAGCCGAACGTCTTTGGAAAAAAAACCACCTAGCTGTACATTTGCTTCATCTGAAGGACCTTCTAGTCTACTTTAACAGTGCTGTCAGGGATGCGAGGTCAGTTTACTTCGCTAATCTTATCTCTAAAAGTAGAGGTAATACCAAGGTGTTATTTGACACCATTAGTAGCATTGTCACGCCCATTCTACCTGCTGCCCCCATTTGTTCGAACAATGATTGTGATAGGTTTTTATCTTTTTTTATCGGAAAAGTCAGATCAGTCAAAGGTTCTCTGCGTCCTGCAGCTGGGGCTGCTTCGGTCCCTAGCCCAGCACGGTCTGTAATTTTAGATAAGTTTCTACCTATCTCTTTATCTGAGCTAGTCAGCTTAGTTAGTAAAATAAAGATATCCTCCTGCTCTGTTGATGTGTTGCCCACATCTCTCTTTAAGGAAGTTTTTCAGTCTATTGGCCCCTGCGTCCTGACAATAATAAACTCATCTCTGCTGTCTGGACAATTCCCTGACTACTTCAAGAAAGCCGTCATTCGTCCTCTTCTTAAAAAACCTGAGCTTGATCCGTCCTCTCTCAGCAGCTACAGACCCATCTCCAACCTTCCATTTATTTCTAAAATTTTAGAAAAAGTTGTTGCCACACAGCTCACGGCTGCTTTGGAGAGTCACGGGATCCCCGATCAGTTTCAGTCAGGTTTTCGTAAAGCTCACTCTACGGAGACAGCCCTTCTTAGAGTCACGAATCTTATGTAGGTTTTTCCAAATTCAAATCCTTCTCAGCATTACTTAGCTGTGGTGTACCACAAGGGTCTGTCTTGGGACCATTATTGTTTAACTTATATCTGCTGCCTTTACAGCATATTTTAAGTTCTTTTAAGGATCTTTCTTATCATTTTTACGCCGATGATATTCAATTATATGTGTCTTTTAAACCACAGGATGTTGTTAAAATACAGACTCTACTCAAGTGTCTGGACTCTGTCAGGAGCTGGATGAGTGACAACTTTCTTCAACTAAATGAATCTAAAACCGAAGTCCTCGTCTGCGCTCCGGACAAATGCCTGCCTCAGATAGTCGAGAGCCTTGGTCCACTCGCATCTTTTATTAAACCCTCTGTGAGGAACCTCGGTGTTATTTTAGATCCTGTTTTATCTCTCGACTGTCATATTAACTCACTTGTTCGTTCCTGTTTTTATCATATGAAGAATATTGCTAAACTGAGTCATATTCTGTCACACTCAGAAATGGAGATGCTCATCCATGCTTTTATTTCAACACGCCTCGACTATTGCAACTCCATTTTCACATGTTTAAATGAAAAATCTCTGGAACGGCTTCAAGTTGTCCAGAACGCTGCTGCTAGGCTCTTAACAAAATCCTCTAAGTACTCACATGTCACCCCCTTGCTGAACCAGCTTCATTGGCTCCCCATCCGTTACCGAGTGCATTTTAAAATCCTGGTGCTAACATACAGAGCTTTGAAGAGCCAAGCACCGGTTTACATAACAAACCTCCTACTGCCTTACACTCCAAACAGGTCCCTGAGATCTTGTGACCAGGGTCTGCTGGTTGTTCCAAGAACTCGGCTGAAAACAAAAGGTGACAGAGCCTTCGCAGCAGTCGCTCCATCTCTCTGGAATTCCCTCCCCCTTAGCCTCAGATCTGTGGACTCAGTACTTTCTTTTAAAAAGCAGCTCAAAACATATCTTTTTAAAATGGCGTTCTCTTAACCTTGTCTTATTTCTTTATGTGTTTTACATTGTGTGTTTCGTGATTTTATGTTTACTGTAAAGCACTTTGTGATTCTATATCTTGAAAGGTGCTATACAAATAAAGCTTATTATTATTATTATTATTTAAGGCCCTCCATAACCTGGCCCCTCCTTATCTCTCCCACCTCCTCCATTTCAAAATCCCCTCTCATTCTCTTCGGTCCTCTCCCTTTGTTCAGCTCTCAGTTCCTCCGGCCCGCCTCGTCACCACGGGAAGCCGAGCTTTCAGCTGCTCTGCTCCCAAACTCTGGAATTCCCTCCCTCCTAATCTTAGTAACATAGACTCTCTTCCAACTTTCAGATCGAAACTCAAAACTCATCTGTTTATTTCTGCCTTCCCATCCTGATTCACTTTTGTCTTTATTATTTATTGTGCTTTTAATGTCCATTTTTAACCTTTGTTTTGTAAAGTGTCCTTGAGTTTCTTGAAAGGCGCTTTAAATAAAATGGATTATCATTTTTATTATTAATATTATTGTTATCTGTCCAGAGTTTATTTTTCTCTGACAAAACAATGCCTTCTTCTTTTACTGCCTAGCTACTGTATATAGCCACATGGAAGACCAAGTCTGGGTCCCCTTGTACTGGTCCAAGGCTCGGATAAAGTACAGGATTGTGTCAGGAGGAGCATCTGGCGTAAAAATCTTGGAGGCGCGCGCTTTTCAGTCGCCGCTGCTTTATTTTACTGGAGTTTTTTTAACCAGCCCCGTTACCACCATAATGCTGTCATGACACAAGTGGAAGGAGAGATACTCTCCCCCTCCATCCACTGCTGCTCCTTCTTTAAACACTGACAACAGTGTGGCAAGCCGGGGGTGTGACCCGCCTTTAGCCCCTAAGACTCATGGGAAATGGGGAATCGCGGATGTAAATTTCCTCATTATAACTGAGGGATGTAATGCTGATTATATGGTTACTGTTTGTAATTTTATGTATGATACCTAGATTGTAAATAAGTAAAAAAAAAAAACAATAAAAAAAACCATAACTGAGGAACTTATGAACAGAATATAGGTCCATGCTGTTTGGCGGATGTGGGTGTAGTCAAACACATGAGCTGATTCAATGCTTTTTGCTCCTACAATGTGCCAATGAATGACAGTAAGTCTGGGAGTCAGGACGTGATTTGTCAGGCTGAGCATATTGGGTGATGCATGCGGCTTGTATACTGACGCGGCTTGTGTATGTACTAAAGCAGTTAAATACGTGAAAATGGGTGGGTGCGGCTTGTAATCGGTTGCGCTCTATAGTCCTGAAATTACGGTATCTTTTTTTCTCTTCTGTAGAGAGCCACTTCAGGCTGTCATTCCCCTTTTCAAGCAAACTGTTAGGAAAAGACAAGACATTAGGATGGGCAGCAGGTGGGAGGCAGGTTCTTGGAAAGATCAATGCAATTTGCAAAGTACCTTACACACAATTTCAGGGTTGGATTGTTTCCAGCAGGGTAGCTGGTGAAGTTTAAAAGTCATGACTTAACCAAACTGACAAAATCTATGTCTTTTTAACCTTACTGTCAGTGAAGCCAGAAGCCAACTGTAAGAAAATCAAGCTTAACACAGATCATCGTCATGTGGGCAACTGAAAACAGATCTTAATCATTTGGCAATTTATCTAGATATTTTGGTGCAATTCTATAAAATAACCCTTTTTATTTCCCTTCTGCTTTACTGCAAGGCCACATAATTTTAGTTTCTTTGTGTTTTTCTGCTGTACATTAGCCAGTGTGGATGTGTGAAGATAAGATTAAATGACATATACTTCGGGTTTTTTTGTGTTTAAGTGCCAAATAAAACTGAATAAAAGAGACATAGATAAATGATTGTGTACATTGGATCTGAAGCATTGATTATACGGCAGAAGAGTTTAGATGAAATCCACCAATAAGCTAATTAACAAGCGAATGTTGCTTAAAATTTTACCCTTAAAAAAGTAAATTTGGTCAAGTGTTAACTTTAAGAATGAAAACTATTTATTTATGTGTTTATTATGAAGCAGCAGTCCGATTTTTGTGGGTTCTGGAATTATAAGAGGTGAGTCTAAGCCCCTCCCCATCCTCTCAACCTGCTTTTTATCCATCTGTTCACATCCTCTGCAGTTGCGAGTTGGTTATTAAGTAGGGGCACTCTAGCGCACATTTCATTAACTTTACGTGGAAATAGATGGTTTTAGTCTAAAAAAAACTGTGAAGGCCCACATTGCCCATAGGAAAAACCGTCACTGCTAAAGGGTAATACAGAGATGAGAAAGTCATACAATTACGCACTCTTATTCCAGCGAGAAATCCGAAACCAACTGAATATTTTTTTTTACTCTAAAAGAGACCAGAGTCCCCCATAAATAGATAAACAAATTCTAAAGTTTCTTTTATCTCACAGGTGTCATGGCTAGCGGGAAAAACAGACCCAAACGCTGGAAACCGGAAGAATACACAGGCGAGTAGATGATGGGTTATGAGTTTTAATGTTCGGTTCTAGGTTTTGTAGATGTTTGGGTGGAGTAGTCACGTCCGAGAGATTCCCACGAAGATGATTGAATGTGTCTGCAGCCCGTGGCGTCACTGGTGGATTAGCTTGAATCGGCGGCGGTTGGTGCGGCTTGAGTCGGCAGAGGCTCGTTGGTGTGACCGGGAGAATTCTGAGGCTTGGTTCCAGAAGCGAAGATGACTCAGGCGCCCACTCGTAGTAACGGATTCCTGTGGACAGACGGAGAACAGAGACTTAGGCGAGAGCTTGACAGCAGTAGCTGTGAGCGAGGTGACCATACTAAGCACCATAGAGGAGCAACGATCTGGCACTGGAGACTGGTCCTGGATCCCCTTAAGAAGGCAGGCGGCTGATGAGGTGAGTGGACGCAGCTGTGATGAGTCAGGAGCCAAGCAGAGAGGGGAGGGGGAGGAGTCTGACAGAGGCACCATGACAACAGGCTTTTTTTTCTTGTCACTCAATGTTTAGATCATTTCAGCGACAAATCTTCGAAAATCAGCCACAGGTTTGATGTAAAAATTCCGTTTTTGTCATGGTGCCTCTGTCAGACTCCTCCCCCTCCCAGCTCTGCGCTGCTCCTGACTCACAGCTGTGACTACTCACCTCATCAAGACACCTGCTTCTTAAGGAGACCCAGCTCCAGCATTCTACGCCAGTTCTTTAACCCTGATGATGCCTAATCTCTTTGAGATCCACGGCTGGCTCCCCTTGTCTTGCCTTGTCTTGTCTTGTCTTGTCTTGTCTTGTCTTGTCTTGGTAGTTGGGTGCTGAAACTTTTTTCTTCAAGGATTTGTGAACCTCACTGGTGTCCATGGATTACATGAAATCTTTCCACCTTTATCCACCTTTGTCATGGTAGGGAGGACACGTCAATGCAAGGGTGGGGTCATCTAAGATTGCACAAGGGTTAAAGGTGCTACATATTTACACATCATTTTTTAGAGACATTTGTAATCAGTTGTGTTTGTTGGTGTTGTACACTGACCAAAAATATAAACGCAACACTTTTTTTATTGCTTCCATTTTTTATGGTATGAACTCCATCCATCCATCCATCCATTTTCCTCCGCTTATCCGGGACCGGGTCGCGGGGGCAGCAGACTGAGCAGAGATGCCCAGACTTCCCTCACCCCAGCCACTTCCTCCAGCTCCTCTGGGGGGACCCCGAGGCGTTCCCAGGCCAGCCGAGAGACGTAGTCTCTCCAGCGTGTCCTGGGTCTTCCCTGGGGCCTCCGCCCAGTGGGACATGCCCGGAACACCTCTCCAGGGAGGCGTCCAGGGAGCATCCGGACTAGATGCCCGAGCCACCTCAGCTGGCTCCTTTCGATGTGGAGGAGAAGCGGTTCTACTCCGAGCTCCCCGCGGGTGACCGAGCTTCTCACCCTATCTCCAAGGGAGCGCCCAGCCACCCTACGGAGGAAGCTCATTTCAGCCGCTTGTATTCGGGACCTCGTTCTTTCGGTCATGACCCATAGCTCATGACCATAGGTGAGTATTGGAACGTAGATCGACCGGTAAATTGAGAGCTTTGCTTTTCGGCTCAGCTCTCTCTTCACCACGACGGATCGATAGAGCGACCGCATAACTACGGACGCCGCTCCGATCCGCCTGTCAATCTCACGCTCCGATCTTCCCTCACTCATGAACAAGACCCCAAGGTATTTAAACTCCTCCACCTGGGGCAAGGACACCCCACCGACCGAGAGATGGCAAACTACCTTTCTCCGGTCAAGGAGCATGGCCTCAGATTTAGCGGTGCTGACCCTCATCCCAGCCGCTTCACACTCGGCCGCAAACCGCCCCAATGCATGCTGGAGGTCCCGGTTCGATGAAGCCAACAGGACAACATCATCTGCAAAAAGCAGAGAGGAAATCCTGTGGTCCCCAAACCAGATCCCTTCCGGCCCCTGGCTGCGCCTAGAAATTCTGTCCATAAAAACTATGAACAGAACCGGTGATAAAGGGCAGCCCTGCCAGAGTCCAACGTGGACTGGGAAAAGGTCTGACTTACTGCCGGCTATGCGAACCAAGCTCCTACTCCGGTCATACAGAGACCGGACAGCCCTCAGTAAGGCTCCCCGGACCCCATACTCCCAGAGCACCCCCCACAGGATGCCACGGGGGACGCGGTCGAAAGCCTTCTCCAAATCCACAAAACACATATCGACTGGATGAGCGAACTCCCACAATCCCTCCAGCACCCTAGATAGGGTGTAGAGCTGGTCCACTGTTCCACGACCAGAACGGAAACCGCACTGTTGTTCCTGAATCCGAGGTTCGACTATCGGACGGACTCTCCTCTCCAGTACCCTGGCATAGACTTTCCCAGGGAGGCTGAGGAGTGTAATTCCCCTATGGTTGGAACACACCCTCCAGTCCCCCTTCTTAAAGAGGGGAACCACCACCCCTGTCTGCCAGTCCAGTGGTACGGTTCCCGACCGCCACGCGATGCTGCTGGTATGAACTCAAAGATGTGAAACATTTTCCACATACACATAACCAGCTCTCTGAAATATTGTTCACAAATCTGTCTAAATCTATGATAGTGAGCACTTATCCTTTGCCAAGACAATCCATCCCACCTCGCAGGTGTGCCATATCAAGATGCTGATTAGACAGCATGATTATTGCACAGGTGTGCCTTAGACTGGCCACAAGAAAAGGCCACTCTGAAATCTTCAGTTGTATCACACAGCACAATGCCACAGATGTCGCAAGTTTTGAGGGAGCATGCAATTGGCATGCTGATAGCAGGAATGTCCACCAGAGCTGTTGCTAGGGAATTGAATGTCCATTTCTCCACCATAAGCCGTCTCCAAAGGCGTTTCCGAGAATTTGGCAGCAAATCCAACCGGCCTCACAACCGCAGACCAAGTGTAACCACACCAGCCCAAGACCTCCACATCCAGCATGTCCACCTCCAAGATCGTCTGAGACCAGCCACTCGGACAGCTGTTGAAACAATCGGTTTGCATAACCACAGAATTTCTGCACAAACTGTCAGAAACCCTCTCAGGGAAGCTCATCTGCATGCTCGTCGTCCTCATCGAAGTCTCGACATCACTCCAGTTCGTCGTCGTAACCGACTTGAGTGGGCAAATCCTCACATGTGATGGCGTCTGGCACGTTGGAGAGGTGTTCTCTTCACAGATGAATCCCGGTTTACACTGTTCAGGGCAGATGGCAGACAGCGTGTGTGGCGTCGTGTGGGTGAGCGGTTTTCTGATGTCAATGTTGTGGATCGAGTAGCCCATGGTGGTGGTGGGGTTATGGTATGGGCAGGCATATGTTATGGGCGAAGAACACAGGTGCATTTCATCGATGGCATTTTGAATGCACAGAGATACCGTGACGAGATCCTGGGGCCCATTGTTGTGCTGTACATCCAACAACATCACCTTGTGTTGCAGCATGATAATGCACGGCCCCATGTTGCAAGGATCTGTACACAATTCTTGGAGGCTGAAAGCATCCCAGTTCTTGCATGGCCAGCATACTCACCAGACATGTCACCCATTGAGCATGTTTGGGATGCTCTGGATCGGCGTGTACGACAGCGTGTTCCAGTTCCTGCCAATATCCAGCAACTTCGCACAGCCATTGAAGAGGAGTGGACCAACATTCCACAGGCCACAATAGACAACCTGATCAACTCTGTGTGAAGGAGATGTGTCGCACTTCATGAGGCAAATGGTGGTCACACCAAATACTGACTGGTTGTCTGAGTCCCCTGACCCCCTCAATAAAACAAAACTGAAGATTTCAGAGTGGCCTTTTCTTGTGGCCAGTCTAAGGCACACCTGTGCAATAATCATGCTGTCTAATCAGCATCTTGATATGGCAAACCTGTGAGGTGGGATGGATTGTCTTGGCAAAGGAGAAGTGCTCACTATCACAGATTTAGACAGATTTGTGAACAATATTTCAGAGAACTGATTATGTGTATGTGGAAAATGTTTCACATCTTTGAGTTCATACCATAAAAAATGGGAGCAATAACAAAAGTGTTGTGTTTATATTTTTGGTCAGTGTAGTTTAATTTCATTGGAAGTATAGAAAGAAAAAGAATTTGCAGCATTGATAAAAAAAGGTTAGAGAGAAAATTATTGTCTTATGTTACATCTGTAAGAGTCCAGTGAGGTTGTGTTTTGTTTCGCGTCGCCGCAACCACCTGCTTTGCACAAGGGAAGCGTTGAGACGTTGCATTCAATAATTCAACATCCAAGTCACGGCCTCACGACCACAACCTAATCTTCCAATACCGCACAGACATCTGCAACAGGCTTCAATGTTAACAGGAATTCGTAATTTTTCTACACAATTTCCAAGTATTTGAATTCCTATTTTCACCAAAAGGAGGTGCTGTAGGCATGATCAATTAATTCACTTAATTTTTTTCCTCAGCCACCATTTCCATCACACATTTCCATCACACATGCTACCTGCAACCCCCCCTCCCCCAACCTGCCCCAAAGATCTGTGAAGGAGATGTGGTTAAACAGTTTCAGAAGCAGAAGATCAGGAATGCTCCAGGACCTGATGGAGTGTCTCCATCCTGACTGAAAGTCTGCGCTGTTCAGCTACTTGTTTGTTCTTGTTTATGTCATTTTAAAAAACATAGTAAAAACGATTTTTATGTGGTTTTGTTTAGAGATGAAGGTGCTTATCTATGCTTTATTTCATGTTAATTTGATTATTGCAACTGTATGTTTACATGTTTAGGTAAAGAATGTGTTGAACAGCTTCATGTTGTCTAGTGATGTAAGTTTTTAACCTAATTAAACCTAAACATGCCAGCCTTTTACTAATCCAGTTGATATGGTTCTCCATCTATGTCTAAGGCTATGTTCACATTGCAGGGCTTAATGCTCCAATTCCGATTTTTTTTGCAAGGCCGTTCATATTTCCAATTAAATGCAAACTTTTTGATCTCCTGTGTGACCGTGAAATGACCCAAAAGTGACTCGCATGAGCAGAGGAGTACTCAACCATGTTAACCATGGATGTCGAAAACAGTGTTAAACAGTATTAAATTCATTTTCACGAAGGAACCAGCACAATTACAATCCTCTCATTTTAAGAAGGCATTGGAGCCAGGATCGTCTGTACCCACTGTTGTGGAATGGGGATGTGTATGTGCTGGGGCCGCGCGCGTGTGGGTAGGAGAGAGGAGAAAGCGTGTGCAGCGCAGGAGGGAGTGAGAGGGTGCAGAAGAAGTGTGTTGGGGGCGCGCATTCATGTCGTGTGTTACGGAGGAAGGAGAATGGTAATAAAAGAAGGTTTCCCCCAGAATAAATGCTATTGACTCTTTATTAACCTGCTCTGGAGAATCTGAGGGTCCGAACGAGGAAGTGAGCCCCTTCTGTCCCCCGCGCTTCTGACCACCGTTGGAAAGGGAAAAAAAAGTCATCGCGGCAAAGGTTCAACACAGACCGGTCCGTGAAAATCTTGTCTGATGCTAAACTGGACCAGGCCCTGAAAAAGGTTGGAGAGTACTGGTCTACAGCATGTCCCATTCTAAATGCAAAGGGACAAGTTCAAAAACAAAACAATGTAACTATTTGATTGTGACAGGAAATTAATAATGTGATAAGTCTTGTAAGACTTTACTTCAGAGCACATGTTCTTTACCTGTTGCTAATAAAGAACAATTGGGTTTAAAATATAATTCACGATAACCTTAAAATCATTATTTATTTAACTATTCATTGAGTAAAGTTTATCTGGTTGCAGGGACAGTAGTCTAAGAAGAGATAACCAGGCCCCCGTCTCCATAGAAATGTCACTGGCTTCTTTTGCTGTAGAGGAACAATGGCGCCACATAAGGCTCTATATTTAAGGGAGTGCCTAGCCACTCTATCATCAGTCACGTGTATCTGTGATGTTATCTTTTTCTATCATTTTGTCAAAGCTATTGACCATAGGTTAGGGTAGGAACAAAAGCAAACTAGTAAATTGCTAACTTTGTCTTCTTTGCTTTGACTAATCGAAAGAACAACTGCCACATTTCTGCAGCCCCTGTATCTATCTCCCCATCAATTGATCTATTTTATTTCATCAATTTTAAAGTTATCTTAATGGTTTACAAACGTTTTCATTCTCTTGGGCCTTCTCTTGCGGACCCTGTGGTCCTCTGCGATTAGCCTCTTAGTTTTTCCTAAGGTGAGGACCGAAACACATGGTAAGGCCTTGTTCCACCATTATGGTTTTTGCCTGTGGAATAGCCAACCGAAGAGCCTCAGGGCCACAGAGACTGGAGTTCAGAAGACTGTTATTCCAACAAAAATACCAGCTAAAGCTCGTCTTTAGCGGTGTAGCTTTCATTGGGATCCGGTGTCAGACTGTGGAACAAGTGAACAAAACAATGAAGCTCAAAGACGCGAGTCTGTCTGCCATCGCACTACATGCCCCATGATGCATTTGGTTAAAGTGACAACATCTCAGCGTACAATGAGTCTTCTCTGTTAAACGTCTTGAAACCACAGTGAACACACAAACAGTTTTTAAATCTTCTTGATGAAATCAGAGGTCAACAGTTTAGTTCTCTTTCAAGGTTTGTGTTTACTAATGACAGCCAAACATCCCAGAGTTTGGTCGAAGTCATTCTTTTAACACTTATTTTAAACGTCTGGATTATTTAATATGTTAAACTTAAGAAAAAGTAGTAACAACATTTAAGAAACAGGATTAAGATAAAGTAGTCAACAGTCACATTTAAACTAAATTCAAACAATTTAATCATCTAAAAAGAAATAAAACAGTTTTGTTAAAGTTTTCAAAGACTTCATCTTTGATTAAGACAAGAGAAAAACTTCTAAAACTTCAACATGTTCACTTTTTGTGTATATAGCTACAGAAAACATGAATATAATGTTAGTCTTTTTGTGTAAATTTTATCAAACATATTGTGATCATTCAGTTGTTCAACAATTACAGTTGCATTTGCACTAACATTGAAATAAATAAACAAAAATGCATGTGAGATTACAGAGGGACTGTACATCAATACAGACTATGAGTTTCTCCTTTTTTCAATTTTTGGATGTGTGCTGTGGGATTTTTGTCAAGGATAAAGTGTGCCTTGGCTCAAGAAAGGTTGAAAAACACTGAGTTAAACCAGCAAAGTAAATTAATCAAAAGAAAAACCTGTAGTTCCTAAACTGGACTCCCTCTGGCACTTTGCTGTGCATAGAAATTCTGTCTATAATTTTTTTAAAGAGCCTGGCCACAGATGGCACACCTGCCAGAGTTGAACATAAACTAGAAACAGGTTTGACTTACCGTACTTCTGGCGATACAGACAAGGCTTTGTTGTAAAGAGACTCGACACCAATGTTTAGCCATGGACTCCCCAGCCCTACTACAGGGCTCTTTTGAAAATGACTTAGGGGCCATAGTCTCTTCCCTCTGACTAGCAGGAGTTGTTGTGAGGGGGGTGGGTGCTTGTACTCTTAAGATGCGTTCACCCCGACACGATAAGCACTGCAAATTTGCGTCGGCCACCTCTCGGCCACCGTAAGGCAAATTCTCTGCTCGCCGCCTGTCCAAAAAATGTGTTCCTGAGCTTGGAGCGGTGTCTGTTTCATTATTCAATGAATGGAAAACACGGATTATGTTGACAGATCAGTTTTATTTATTATGAAGAGTTCTACAAAACACGTCTGTAATCACGTCTCCATGTCTGGGTTCATGAGATCATTAAAAGATTCTCGTGAAAGGTACTAAGAGCTTCACTCTTGCAGCGAAAGCGGTGTCTGTATGACAGCCACTTCCACTGTGTTTCTGTGTCTCTGTGATCCAGTTTGAATGCTCGCTGTCCCCCATTAACCCGAGAGGGGAAAAAAAATTAGCTGACCTTTTTTTCATTACTGTCTCTATGAAAATAAGAAAAATATCACAAAGTTCAGAAGGTCCGAGCAACCTGCCTTCCCGCCTTCGTCCGACAGTAGCCGTGACAGGCTCCGGCAACCCAGCGACCCCAGTGGGTTGGAAAAATGGATAGAAGTTCAGGACAAAAGCACACGCATTTGATGTGTAGTCTACCCGCTAATTGATAGATTGGAAACGTCACGTGCCCAGAGCTGAGTCCCTTATTGGTAGATGGTGACCTGGTCAAAATTCAGATATTCGAACTCTGGCCACCTTGCCCAAATCGCACTGCGCTGCTCAACTATAGCTGCTGCTAGACATCCGCGTTGAGCCCACTGCTTGAAACACGGCGCAGGACCTAAGATCTTGTCTGAACTATTGACTTAACATTGAAACTTGCTGCCTCTGCTGCGCTAATCGTGTTCGGTGTGAACGCAGATTTAGAGAGCTCTCTTATTATTAGGGCCTACACTGAGGCCCTAGGTATGAGGGGTTGTACTTATAATAAAAGAACCCTTTCATCATAAGTCCTTATTGGCACGCTCTCAATCGAAATTTGTGGAACATTAATATTCATTCACTTAAATTGTTTCATTTTTAAACTAACACACTACAATGTAATATTGCTAACCAGATGAATTGATTACTGCAACAAAATCATTACTGGGTATTTGATAAAAATGTCATGGAGCTCAGCAAACTTGTTTTTCATGGGCCCAGACAACCTAAAATCTGGCCACGGTTCTACTGTGTTTGCTCCTACCCCTCCGACTCTCGAGTCTCCCTTTTTCTTCTTCCAGTGTTTTCTCTCTGTAGTCTACAAACAATGTAATGGGGACACCCTGTGAAACAGAGATAATATGCCACAGGCATCGACCTGTTTGTGAGGGTTTGTGTATTTTGGTTAAAACAAGTAGAGTCTGTGTCACAGCTCAGGTTTCTTGCATGATAATTGAAAGAAGATTTAGAAAGTTTTACTTTAGAATACATAAAGCATTGCGTGCAGCAATAATCACACATCACTAATTTTTATTTGACTTGACCAAATTAATTTTACTACTTTTTCTAGTTGAATCAGAGGAGGCACTGCCTCACCTGCTTTCCTGACTGCATATCACTGTGAATTTGCTTTTTTTTGTGTCCTTTTTTGAAAATTGCGTGACAAACTGGAATTACTATATATTTAACCCTTGTGCTATCTTAGATGACCCCACCCTTACATTGAAGGGTTTTCCCTTCCATGACAAAGGTGGATAAAGGTGTAAAGATTTCATGTAATCCATGGACACCATTGAAGATCACAAATCATTGAAAATAAAAAGGTTCAGCGCACTGTCTAGTGGGTCTAGATGACCCAACTCCCAATGTTAGAGTGCAGGATAGCACAAGGGTTACTCGTTCAAAAGTGGATTGAAGCCCTTTAGTACTTTGATTTTCAGTGTTGCAATAACATAGACCTCTTGAAAAGCAAAAGTGGCGTCTCATGCTCTCAAATAGCAACAATTTTATGTGGAAATGACATAACCTCTTATGTCTTTGATCATTTTTTTTATCCTGCCTTATACCATGGTCCAGTTGAATACTCGATTCTGATTGGCTGCTGGGTATGCATTAAAACCTGATAACCGCACGGTGAAGAAAGAAGTTCGACAAGCTAGCTTAAATGTTTTGCATCACTTCGCCGGCTTCTTTAAAACAACCTTTTGCGTCATCATCTGGACAAAAACAAGCAGTAAGAGGTGAACTTTCTCTCTGAACTGATGCTTTATTCAAGCCATCAGGACGATAAGCATATATATATCGCTGAAACTGACTGCAGCGGTAGTGCTGCGCGACGCGGACTATATGTTACGTGATGCGGCGCATCGCATCACTTCAGCATTTCCACATATAGTCGCATTTCTTTTTGTGAGAAATGCGATCCAAATTGAAAAAAAAAACAAGAATTAAAGCTACAAGTAGCATTTAGCGGGCCCGAGCACGTGCGACCGCATGGCACGAGCGACCGCCCTGTGAGCAACGCCCTGCTCGAGCCATTCTCGTCGTTTTTTCTTGTCCATTCTGGAGCTCCAAGCTATTGTTAACACGACAGCAGCCTGGGGGGGGGGGGGGGGGGGGGGGGGGGCTGTAATCTGTTGCCTTAAGGGACAAAGACTTTTGCATGTAGCATGAAAAAAATTCAAGCAATGATGATAATTGCTATCACTGTCCCTAAGGATGAGAACAATAGAACTCATTCAATTTCCACTACAATGTCTAGATGAGTGTCAGCTATGTCTGATAACTTGGCCAATTAGCTGGACCGGGATCTTGCAAAGTGCAGGTGGTTAACGTCCAGTGTGATGAGTCTGTGGACGGCAACAGTACAGCATAGCTTTTGGTTTCCACAAGAGAAGAACTCCTGACACATCTGCCCTAACAGACAACTACAAGAGGAGTTGAAATGTATAACACGGTGAAGGAGTTTTTGTGCAGAAAAAGGTACAATTAGAAAAGCTGGTAGCAGTGACTGCAGATGGGACTCCTGCTATGATCAATAGACAAACAGGTTTCATCACTCACTGTAAAGCTGACCCAGACTTTCCAAAATGTCTGCATTACTGCTGCGTCATTCCCCAGCAGGTCTTATGTGCAGAAGTGATTGGCTCTGGACATATAATGACTCTTATTCTGAAAATCGTAAACAACCTCAGCTGCAAAGCAAAACAGCACAGGATTTTTAAGGTGCTATTGGAGGAGATGTCTGTTGAATATGGTGAATATGAACATTGTGAATCTGAACTTGTATTCTTGACTGACATTACTGGAAAACTAAACCACTTGATCTGCGAGCTGCAAGACAATGGCAAAACAATTTTTTTTTGACCAGCCTGCCTGAGCCAGTGTTTTTCTTGTGGGGATCTTTTCTGCCAGGGCTTGTCAGCTTGGTCAGTGGATGTTGCTGCAGTTGTCTACCTTGCTGGGACAGCTGGAGTTAAACACAGCAGCTCACGGCTCTGAAGTGGACCCCGTTGCTGTCCCAGTCTGGATGGGCACTGTGGCGATGTTCCAATGGCCAGGCTGGCTCCTGGTATAAAGAGATTCCCAAATACCATTTCCTAACCGCAGAGCCAAGGATGTGTTTACATGTTTAGGTCAAAAATGTGATGGACAGCTTCATGTTGTCTAAACATGCCACCCTGTTATTAATCCAGTTGATATGGTTCTCCATCTGTGTCTAGGTGATAGAAAAGCATTTTTTTTATATTTAGAGCTCTAAGCAAACAAACAGTTGTCTATATAAAAGAGCTTTTACAATTGTGCACTTTTAGCAGGTCTCTGAGTTCATGTGAACAATGTATGGTGGATTTTCACAGACCTTGTTTAAAACTGAAGGTGAGAGAGACTTAGAGAAATGGCTTCATTGTTCTGGAGTTCTTTGTTTCATCCACAGAAAAGTAGAATTGGTGATTGATTTTGAAAAGCTGCTGAAAAAAGTATCTTTTTCAAATTGCAATTTCTAACTTGGGTTTTACATTTTGTGTTCCATTTTTTGTGCTTTAATTGGGAAGCATTTGTTATTTGTTTGGTGTTTTTAAGGTTCTGCAAATATACACATCATTTTTTAGAGACATTTGTTATCAGTTGTGTTTGTTGATTTGTAGTTTAATTTCATTGGATGTATAGATGTCGTGTGGGGGGGAGGCTCGAGAGCAGGTAGGACCCAGGCGCAGAGACGGGAGGCAAACGGGTTCAGGGCAAGTGGGTTTATTTAACTAACAAAAAGCGCTGCAGAGCAGGATGACAAAACTAAAAACAAAAACTTACTGTGGCATGGCAAGGGACATGGCCGCCAGACAAGAAGACGTGATCAACATGAGCAGAAGTTAATGGACCAGCACAGGAGGAAGGCAGAGACAAGACTTATATACAGACAGGGCAGACAAGACACAGGTGAACACGATTAGGGCAGATGGGGACCAAAGGAAGTAAAACTCAAGAAACATGACAAGACAGGAAACCTTTCAAAATAAAACAGGAAACAGAACCAAACAAGACAGAACAAGAACTAAAGCGAAAAAAAAGACAACAAACTGAAACCATGACAATAGAAAGGAAAAGAAGTTCAAACATTGATTATAAAAAAGGATATAAGAGATAAAAAAAAAGAAAAAGGAAAAGAAAAAAGATAAAATATTGATTTAATTGCATTTTGAATGAATAAAAAACAATGATTAATAGAATCAGAATCAGAATCAGGAATCAGAAAAAGTTTTATTGCCAGGTTCAGTAGAGCGCACTTTACAAAACGAGGAATTTGACTTGGTGTATAGTGCAATTAAGAATAAGTTAAAAATTAAGTTAACAACAACAACACACTATATACAGTAGAGTAAGGTGAATTAAAGTGGGAGCACAGATGGGCTGGGATGGTGGGGCCTGTAAGTGGCACCGACAGTCCTTTGGTGGGCGGGGGGGGGAGAGGGGGTCACCTGGGGGAGTTGGGGTTCTGTTCAGCAGGCTGGCTGCAGTGGGGAAGAAGCTGTTCTTGTGGCGCGAGGTCCTGGTCCTGATGGACCGGAGCCTCTTGCCAGAAGGGAGGGGCCGAAAGAGATTATGTCCTGGATGAGAGGGGTTGGCTACAATCCTGGCTGCCCGCCTCCAGGTCCTGGAGATGTGCAGCTCCTGGAGAGACGGGAGGTGGCAGCCGATCACCTTCTCTGCTGAGTGGATGACGCGTTGCAGCTTGGCCTTGTCTCTGGCCGTGGCCGCAGCGAACCAGACTGTAATGGAGGACGTGAGGGTGGATTCGATGATGGCGGTGTAAAAGTCTACCAGCATCTTTTCAGGGAGGTGAAACTTCTTCAGCTGCCTCAGGAAGTACATCCTCTGCTGGACCTTCTTAGTGATGGAGCTGATGTTCTGCTCCCACTTGAGGTCCTGGCTGATGATGGTTCCCAGGAAGCAGAAGGACTCCACAGAGGTCACCGGGGAGTCACAGAGGATGACAGGGGGGAGGGGGGCTGGGGCCTTCCTGAAGTCCACTGTCATCTCCACTGTCTTCAGAGCATTAAGCTCCAGGTTGTTAGCGCTGCACTATGACACCAGCCTGGCTATTTCACTCCTGTAGGCCGACTCATCTCCGTCAGAGATGAGGCCGATGAGTGTGGTGTCGTCAGCAAACTTCAGGAGTTTGACAGACAGGTGACCAGCTGTGCAGCTGTTTGTGTACAGGGAGAGTAACAGGGGTGAAAGGACACAGCCCTGGGGGGATCCGGTGCTTGTGGTCCGAGTATCTGAGACGAGCTTCCCCAGCCTCACTTACTGCTGTCTGTCCGTCAGGAAGTCTGTGATCCACCTGCAGGTGGAGTCAGGCACATTCATCTTGGAGAGTTTTTAATACTAAAGATGTATGAAAGACATACCGAAAAAATATGTCTTTCAGTGTTTAACTGGCTGTCTTTGGATTATGCATGCCTGAATAATGGTCATTCTTACTCCTCATCTCTCTGTTCACTGCTTGCTAATTTACATAGCAGGGGTCCCAGCAGGAGGGGGCGGGGTTGTAACACGACTCCTTCAGCAGAGCCAGGCTGAGAGAGGCTTTGACATGTAAGATGTTAGATGTTAGAATGCCAGATGTTAGAATGACCAGTTCATTTTATATCTATGAAAATATTCAGGTAGCTATGGGACATGTTCAGCTATAGGTGTGTGAAAATTGGTGTCGATTGTTGAAACATAAGTTACCATAAAAAAATGTTTGTTTGGAGTCTAGACAGATTTAACACAGGTTTTTGGATGAAAAAGGATTTTTTATAAATCATCTGTTACACTTTTAAGTCTGAAAAAAATATGGAAGGCAGCAAACACAGATCCCTACCGTTTTTAATTTTTTTGTGCTGATATTTGAAAGATAAGTTATGCCAAAAAATAGGTGTTTGCAGTTTTGCCTAAAAAGACGTTTTCGGACCTTTTTGGATCAAATGTTGTCTAAAAGTTCACCTGTAACTTCAATCATTCTGAATTTTTTTAGGAAAACTAAACCACTTCAACTGTGATCTGCAAGGCAATGGTAAAACTATATTTTTTATGGAACAGCCTGCAGGGTTTCTTGTGGGGATCTTTTCTGCCAGGGCTTGCCGGCTTGGTCGGTGGTTGTTGCTGTTACCAATCCAGTTGATATGGTTCTCCATCTGTGTCTAAGTGATATAATCAGAATCAGAATCGTTTATTGTCATTGTACATGGGGATACAATGAAATTGCAGCAGCCTTGGAGTGAAGGAGTTACATAAAATAAAAATAAAAATAGAATAGAAAAAGAAATACTGTATTTACAACTCTTAACAAAAAATGAACAATATGGACAGAAACTGTTAAATATTAAATATTTGTGAATAAAATAGAAAGGAATTACATGAGTTGCTGTGAGCACAGCTTAATAAATATCAAGTTATTGCACAGTGACCCGGTTAGACAGTCAGGATATTGCACGCATTGTAGTAAAATTAGAGTGAGGTGTGGTTGGTGGACGTATGTGCATTCCGTATGATAATTGCCTATGGAAAAAAGCTGTTTCTTAGTCTGTTTGTCCTGGTTCTGATGGACCTGTACCTCCTTCCAGAGGGCAGCAGTTCAAACAGAGGGAAAGCAGAATGGGTGGAGTTAGTGGTGATGCTAGTCACTCTGCTGAGGCAGCAAGACTGGTAAATGTCCTTCAGTGAGGGGAGGGGGCAGCCGATGATCCTCTGCGCTGTCTTTACCACTCTCTGGAGGCTCTGCCGTTCTGCTTCAGTGCAGTGGGAAAACCACACTTTGATGCCATAGGACAGAATGCTCTCAATGGTTGAGCGGTAGAACGTTACCAGCAGCTCCTTGCTGACGTCGTTCCTCCTAAGTTTTCTCAGGAAGTGCAGGCGTTGCTGGGCCTTCCTGATGACAGTCATGGTGTTGTTAGACCATGTGAGGTCAGCAGAGATGGTGGTGACCAGGAGGGTGAAGCTGTGGACCCTCTCCACACAGTTTCCATCGATGTAGAGTGGGGGTGGATCTGTTCTGTTTTTTCTGAAGTCCAGGATGATCTCCTTGGTCTTGGTGGTGTTCAGGATGAGGTTATTAGCCTGACACCACCTTGAGAGTTTCAGGACTTCGTCTCTGTAGGCCGTCTCGTCGTCCCCAGAGATCAGCCCCACAATTTTGGAGCACATTCATATGTTTTGTTTGTAAAAAAAAAAAGATAAAATATTAAGTTAATTGCATTTTACATGACTAGAAAAGCAATGATTATTCATAAAAATCTATGAAAGACATACAAAACAAATGAAAAAGCAGTCTGCCCTCCCTCTTGTGTCTAAACTATTGTCACCTCACTTCTGGGTTAGTTAGCATATAAACAGGCAGCTGGTGTGTGTGTGTGGGGGGGGGGGGGGGGGGGGTGAAATTTGACTCCAGCAACAGGGCGGATTGAGGAGCAGGCAGAGCATGAGGAAAAGACTGAAGCATGTAAGAGGAAATGACATCCTACAGTTGACCAGTTCATTTTATATCTGTAAAGAATATTCAAGAAGCATTTAGACATGTTCAGCTATATGCGTGTGAAACTTGGTGTGGATATTTGAAGCATAAGTAATTTTAAAACACACTTGTTTGGAGTCCAGACGGAAAAAGCACAGGTTTTGGGATGAATCAGGATTTTTTTAAAATCATCTGTTTCACCTGGACTTCTGAAAAAAATATGGAAGGCAGCAAACACAGATCCCTACATTTAAAAAAATAAATGGTGTTGATATATGATGATTAAGTTATGAAAAAAAATAGGTGTTTGTAGTTTTGCCTAAAAAGACGTTTTCGGACCTTTTTGGATGTAATGCTCTCTAAGATGTCACCTGTAACTTCAATCATTCTGAATTTTTTTAGGAAGCAGTAGCACATAAATGCCTATGAAAGTTGAATTCTTGGTGCTGATAACCTAAACAGAATTTATGCTAAAAATCTTTGTTCAGTCCAAAATTTCATTAAAAAAATCAAGTGATGAAGTTTCTCGTAGACCCTATAGTGTTACATATCAAAGCTGGAGGTTATTAAAGGCATCTAATTCTGAAATCTCAGCTTCCTGAGACAAACGGCTGATTTATAATAAATTTCTATTATTTGGGTGCACATAATCGACCACTTCCTGTTACGCAGGCACCGTCAGATGTACACCCATGAAACTTTACATGATGAGAGAGGACCCTTCTGAGTATCTCCAGTTTTAATTTCATGCACATCGGACAAAGCAAAGAGAAAATACAGGGCAGAATGTGCCCAATGCAATAACTAGGTGGCGCTATAGAGCTCGTCCAAGATTGTCATATCCATGGGTTCAGAATAGAAGCTTCATCATATCCATTGAATTTCAGTGAGATTGGACAAGGAATGTGCACGTGAGAGCAACTTTTGTGTGCATAGCGAGATGCCCAACTTTGCCGCTCTGTCACGACCACACCCCCGCATTGAAAGTTATGGTTTTTTGTCAGAGTAAACTTCAATGGCTTTTCAACAGGTGGACGTCATTTTCAGGTGTGTCGGCTCATCCTACTCAGAGCAGTGATGCTCCAAGTAAAACATGTCATTTCATCTTGCCAGCAGGTGGCGCTACACTTTTTCCAGATTTTTTCACTGCAGATGTGTTCAGAGTCAGACTACAATCATGCACAACAATTTTGGATCAGATTGGATTATGCATGGCTGAGTAATGGCCATTTTTCTTTTCATGGCGTGTTTTCGAAACGACCTCCAATTTTGACGCGCCGCCATGGTCACAAACATCCATAAAAACTTAAAAGCTTTGCAATTTAACATCGGACATGTGTCTAGTTTACAAAACCAAAGTTTGGAGTCATTACTCTCAAATCTCTAGGAGGAGTTCGTTCTAGAGCGAGGCCTGCAAATGACCAAAATACAGCAAAAATGACATATTGTCATCAAAATATCAGACTTCCTGTGCGACTGACAGCTTGGTCCCAAGAGACTTTTTTGTAGGTTTCTATCCGATGAACATGCCCTGTTAAAATCAGGTTTGTACTATAAAGCATATGGAGGTGCTTGCGAAAACAAATTTTGCAGGTGGCGCTATCGAGCCATTTTTGTTTACCTATGCCGTTCTCCTATAAAATATGAAATTTTTCGCGACTCCTGATGTGTATACAAAATTTGGTGAGTTTTGGGGTATGTTAAAGGCCTCAAAAAGGCGACGGAAAAGTCGGAAGAATAATAATAATAATAATTAAAGCTACAAGTAGCATTTAGCGGGCCCGAGCACGTGCGACCGCATGGCACGAGCGACCGCCCCGTGAGCAACGCCCTGCTCGAGCCATTCTCGTCGTTTTTTCTTGTCCATTCTGGAGCTCCAAGCTATTGTTAATACGACAGCAGCCTGGGGGGGGGGGGGGGGGGGGGGCTGTAATCTGTTGCCTTAAGGGACAAAGACTTTTGCATATAGCATGAAAAAAATTCAAGCAATGATGATAATTGCTATCACTGTCCCTAAGGATGAGAACAATAGAACTCATTCAATTTCCACTACAATGTCTAGATGAGTGTCAGCTGTGTCTGATAACTTGGCCAATTAGCTGGACCGGGATCTTGCAAAGTGCAGGTGGTTAACGTCCAGTGTGATGAGTCTGTGGACGGCAACAGTACAGCATAGCTTTTGGTTTCCACAAGAGAAGAACTCCTGACACATCTGCCCTAACAGACAATTACAAGAGGAGTTGAAATGTATAACACGGTGAAGGAGTTTTTGTGCAGAAAAAGGTACAATTAGAAAAGCTGGTAGCAGTGACTGCAGATGGGACTCCTGCTATGATCAATAGACAAACAGGTTTCATCACTCACTGTAAAGCTGACCCAGACTTTCCAAAATGTCTGCATTACTGCTGCGTCATTCACCAGCAGGCCTTATGTGCAGAAGTGATTGGCTCTGGACATATAATGACTCTTATTCTGAAAATCGTAAACAACCTCAGCTGCAAAGCTAAACAGCACAGGATTTTTAAGGTGCTATTGGAGGAGATGTCTGTTGAATATGGTGAATATGAACATTGTGAATCTGAACTTGCATTCTTGACTGACATTACTGGAAAACTAAACCACTTGATCTGCGAGCTGCAAGACAATGGCAAAACTATTTTTTTTTGACCAGCCTGCCTGAGCCAGTGTTTTTCTTGTGGGGATCTTTTCTGCCAGGGCTTGTCAGCTTGGTCAGTGGATGTTGCTGCAGTTGTCTACCTTGCTGGGACAGCTGGAGTTAAACACAGCAGCTCACGGCTCTGAAGTGGACCCCGTTGCTGTCCCAGTCTGGATGGGCACTGTGGCGATGTTCCAATGGCCAGGCTGGCTCCTGGTATAAAGAGATTCCCAAATACCATTTCCTAACTGCAGAGCCAAGGATGTGTTTACATGTTTAGGTCAAAAATGTGATGGACAGCTTCATGTTGTCTAAACATGCCACCCTGTTATTAATCCAGTTGATATGGTTCTCCATCTGTGTCTAGGTGATAGAAAAGCATTTTTTTTTATATTTACAGCTCTAAGCAAACAAACAGTTGTCTATATAAAAGAGCTTTTACAATTGTGCACTTTTAGCAGGTCTCTGAGTTCATGTGACCAATGTATGGTGGATTTTCACAGACCTTGTTTAAAACTGAAGGTGAGAGAGACTTAGAGAAATGGCTTCATTGTTCTGGAGTTCTTTGTTTCATCCACAGAAGAGTAGAATTGGTGATTGATTTTGAAAAGCTGCTGAAAAAAGTATCTTTTTCAAATTGCAATTTCTAACTTGGGTTTTACATTTTGTGTTCCATTTTTTGTGCTTTAATTGGGAAGCATTTGTTATTTGTTTGGTGTTTTTAAGGTTCTGCAAATATACACATCATTTTTTAGAGACATTTGTTATCAGTTGTGTTTGTTGATTTGTAGTTTAATTTCATTGGATGTATAGATGTCGTGTGGGGGGGAGGCTCGAGAGCAGGTAGGACCCAGGCGCAGAGACGGGAGGCAAACGGGTTCAGGGCAAGTGGGTTTATTTAACTAACAAAAAGCGCTGCAGAGCAGGATGACAAAACTAAAAACAAAAACTTACTGTGGCATGGCAAGGGACATGGACGCCAGACAAGAAGACGTGATCAACATGAGCAGAAGTTAATGGACCAGCACAGGAGGAAGGCAGAGACAAGACTTATATACAGACAGGGCAGACAAGACACAGGTGAACACGATTAGGGCAGATGGGGACCAAAGGAAGTAAAACTCAAGAAACATGACAAGACAGGAAACCTTTCAAAATAAAACAGGAAACAGAACCAAACAAGACAGAACAAGAACTAAAGCGAAAAAAAAGACAACAAACTGAAACCATGACAATAGAAAGGAAAAGAAGTTCAAACATTGATTATAAAAAAGGATATAAGAGATAAAAAAAAAAGAAAAAGGAAAAGAAAAAAGATAAAATATTGATTTAATTGCATTTTGAATGAATAAAAAACAATGATTAATAGAATCAGAATCAGAATCAGGAATCAGAAAAAGTTTTATTGCCAGGTTCAGTAGAGCGCACTTTACAAAACGAGGAATTTGACTTGGTGTATAGTGCAATTAAGAATAAGTTAAAAATTAAGTTAACAACAACAACACACTATATACAGTAGAGTAAGGTGAATTAAAGTGGGAGCACAGATGGGCTGGGATGGTGGGGCCTGTAAGTGGCACCGACAGTCCTTTGGTGGGCGGGGGGGGAGGGGGGGTCACCTGGGGGAGTTGGGGTTCTGTTCAGCAGGCTGGCTGCAGTGGGGAAGAAGCTGTTCTTGTGGCGCGAGGTCCTGGTCCTGATGGACCGGAGCCTCTTGCCAGAAGGGAGGGGCCGAAAGAGATTATGTCCTGGATGAGAGGGGTTGGCTACAATCCTGGCTGCCCGCCTCCAGGTCCTGGAGATGTGCAGCTCCTGGAGAGACGGGAGGTGGCAGCCGATCACCTTCTCTGCTGAGTGGATGACGCGTTGCAGCTTGGCCTTGTCTCTGGCCGTGGCCGCAGCGAACCAGACTGTGATGGAGGACGTGAGGGTGGATTCGATGATGGCGGTGTAAAAGTCTACCAGCATCTTTTCAGGGAGGTGAAACTTCTTCAGCTGCCTCAGGAAGTACATCCTCTGCTGGACCTTCTTAGTGATGGAGCTGATGTTCTGCTCCCACTTGAGGTCCTGGCTGATGATGGTTCCCAGGAAGCAGAAGGACTCCACAGAGGTCACCGGGGAGTCACAGAGGATGACAGGGGGGAGGGGGGCTGGGGCCTTCCTGAAGTCCACTGTCATCTCCACTGTCTTCAGAGCATTAAGCTCCAGGTTGTTAGCGCTGCACTATGACACCAGCCTGGCTATTTCACTCCTGTAGGCCGACTCATCTCCGTCAGAGATGAGGCCGATGAGTGTGGTGTCGTCAGCAAACTTCAGGAGTTTGACAGACAGGTGACCAGCTGTGCAGCTGTTTGTGTACAGGGAGAGTAACAGGGGTGAAAGGACACAGCCCTGGGGGGTTCCGGTGCTTGTGGTCCGAGTATCTGAGACGAGCTTCCCCAGCCTCACATACTGCTGTCTGTCCGTCAGGAAGTCTGTGATCCACCTGCAGGTGGAGTCAGGCACATTCATCTTGGAGAGTTTTTAATACTAAAGATGTATGAAAGACATACCGAAAAAATATGTCTTTCAGTGTTTAACTGGCTGTCTTTGGATTATGCATGCCTGAGTAATGACCATTCTTACTCCTCATCTCTCTGTTCACTGCTTGCTAATTTACATAGCAGGGGTCCCAGCAGGAGGGGGCGGGGTTGTAACACGACTCCTTCAGCAGAGCCAGGCTGAGAGAGGCTTTGACATGTAAGATGTTAGATGTTAGAATGCCAGATGTTAGAATGACCAGTTCATTTTATATCTATGAAAATATTCAGGGAGCTATGGGACATGTTCAGCTTTAGGTCTGTGAAAATTGGTGTCGATTGTTGAAACATAAGTTACCATAAAAAAATGTTTGTTTGGAGTCTAGACAGATTTAACACAGGTTTTTGGATGAAAAGGATTTTTTATAAATCATCTGTTACACTTTTAAGTCTGAAAAAAATATGGAAGGCAGCAAACACAGATCCCTACCGTTTTTAATTTTTTTGTGCTGATATTTGAAAGATAAGTTATGCAAAAAAATAGGTGTTTGCAGTTTTGCCTAAAAAGACGTTTTCTGACCTTTTTGGATGTAATGCTCTCTAAGATGTCACCTGTAACTTCAATCATTCTGAATTTTTTTAGGAAGCAGTAGCACATAAATGCCTATGAAAGTTGAATTCTTGGTGCTGATAACCTAAACAGAATTTATGCTAAAAATCTTTGTTCAGTCCAAAATTGTATAGGAAAAAAAGAGGTATGAAGTTTCTCATAGACCCTATTGTGTTACATATCAAAGCTGGAGGTTATTAAAGGCATCTAATTCTGAAATCTCAGCTTCCTGAGACAAACGGCTGATTTATAATAAATTTCTATTATTTGGGTGCACATAATCGACCACTTCCTGTTACGCAGGCACCGTCAGGTGTACACCCATGAAACTTCAGATTATGAGAGAGGACCCTTCTGAGTATCTCCAGTTTTAATTTCATGCACATCGGACAAAGCAAAGAGAAAATACAGGGCAGAATGTGCCCCATACAATAACTAGGTGGCGCTATAGAGCTCGTCCAAAGTTGTCATATCCATGGGTTCAGAATGGAAGCTTCATCATATCCATTGAAATTCAGTGAGATTGGACAAGGAATGGGCACATGAGAGCAACATTTGTGTGCATGGCGAGACGCCCAACTTTGCCGCTCTGTCAAGACCACACCCCTGCGTTGAAAGATATGTTTTTTATCAGAGTAAACTTCAATGGTTTTTCAACAGGTGGACGTCATTTTGAGGTGTGTCGGCTCATCCTACTTGGAGCAGTGATGCTCCAAGTAAAACATGTCATTTCCTGTTGTCAGCAGGTGGCGCTACACCTTTTCCGTATTCTTCCACTCCAGATGTGTTCAGAGTCGGACTACAATCATGCATACCAATTTGGGATCAAATTGGATTATGCATGGCTGAGTAATGGCCATTTTTCTTTTCATGGCGTGATTTCGAAACGCCTTCGAATTTTGACGTGCCGCCACGGTCACAAACAACCATAAAAACTTAAAAGCTTCGCAATTTAACATCAGACATGTGTCTAGTTTACAAAACCAAAGTTTGGAGTCATTGTTCACAAATCTCTAGGAGGAGTTCGTTCTAGAACGAGGCCTGCAAATGACCAAAACACAGCAAAAATGACATATTGACATCAATATAGCAGACTTCCTGTGCAACTGACAGCTTGGTCCCAAGAGACTTTTTTGTAGGTTTCCATCTGATGAACATGTCCTGTAAATATCAAGCTTGTATGTTAAAGAACATGGCGGGGCTCGCGAAAACAAACATTGTAGGTGGCGCTATTGAGTCATTTTTGTGCACCCATGCGAGAGCTGTATATCTAAGGTGGAGATATGTAAGAGACATCTCATTCTGAAATCTCAGCCTAGTGATACAAACGGTTGATTTTTTATGAATTTTTAATTATCTGACTGCAACGCAATCAACCACTTCCTGTTTGGCGGTGGCTTGCGCAAGCACCGTCAGGTGTACGCCCATGAAACTTTAAACAATGAGAGAAGACCCTTGTGAGTATCTCCTGTTGTAATTTTATGAACGTCTGACAAAGCACAGAGAAGAGAAAGGTCAAAATGTGACAAAAAATGTATTTGTTTATATCTAGGTGGCGCTATGGAGCTCGTCCAAGATTGTCATATCCATGGTTTCAGAATGGAAGCTTCATCATATCCATTGAAATTCAGTGAGATTGGACAAGGAATGTGCACGTGAGAGCAACTTTTGTGTGCATGGCGAGACGCCCAACT
Source organism: Oryzias latipes (assembly GCF_053564925.1). Lineage (NCBI taxonomy): Eukaryota > Metazoa > Chordata > Actinopteri > Beloniformes > Adrianichthyidae > Oryzias > Oryzias latipes. The sequence goes on from NC_136239.1 coordinate 8,388,907, forward strand.
TCGCCGCTCTGTCACGACCACACCCCCGCATTGAAAGTTATGGCTTTTTGTCAGAGTAAACTTCAATGGCTTTTTAACAGGTGGATATCATTTTGAGGTGTGTCGGCTCATCCTACTTGGAGCAGTGATGCTCCAAGTCAAACATGTCATTTCCTCTTGCCAGCAGGTGGCGCTACACCTGTTCCGGATTCTTCCACTGCAGATGTGTTCAGAGTCAGACTGCAATCATGCACATAAATTTTGGATCAAATTGGATTATGCATAGCTGAATAATGGCCATTTTTCTTTTCATGGCGTGTTTTCAAAATGACCTCGAATTTTGACGCGCCGCCACGGTCACAAACAACCGTAAAAACTTAAAAGCTTTGCAATTTAACATCGGACATGTGTCTAGTTTACAAAACCAAAGTTTGGAGTCATTATTCATAAATCTCTAGGAGGAGTTCGTTCTAGAACGAGACCTGCAAATGTCCAAAATGCAGCAAAAATGACATATTGACATCAATATAGCAGACTTCCTGTGCAACTGACAGCTTGGTCCCAAGAGACTTTTTTGTAGGTTTCCATCTGATGGACATTCCTTGAAAAAATCAAGCTTGTATGTCAAAGCCTGTGGCGGGGCTCGCCAAAACAAATTTTGTAGGTGGCGCTATCGAGCCATTTTTGTGCACCCATGTCAGTCTCCCATAAAATATAAAATTTTTCGCGACTCCTGATGTGTGTGCGAAATTTGGTGAGTTTTGGGGTATGTTAAAGGCCTCAAAAAGGCGACTGTTCCGTCGGAAGAAAAATAATAATAATAATTAAAGCTACAAGTAGCATTTAGCGGGCCCGAGCACGTGCCACCGCCTGGCACGAGCGACCGCCCCGTGAGCAACGCCCTGCTCGAGCCATTCTCGTTGTTTTTTCTTGTCCATTCTGGAGCTCCAAGATAATGTTAATATGACAGCAGCCTGTGGGGGGGGGGGGGGGGGGGGGGGACTGTAATCTGTTTCCTTAAAGGACAAAGACTTATGCATATAGCATGAAAAAAATTCTTAAATCTAAGCCTCGTTTAGACCTGCTCAATTTCTCATCAAGTAGAAGAAGGTTTTTATCAGATTAAGAAACAAGCAATGATGATAATTGCTATTACTGTTCCTAAGAATGAGAACAATAGAACTCATTCAATTTCCACTACAATGTCTAGATGAGTGTCAGCTATGTCTGATAACTTGGCCAATTAGCTGGACCGGGATCTTGCAAAGTGCAGAGGGTTTACGTCCAGTGTGATGAGTCTGTGGACGGCAACAGTACAGCATAGCCTTTGGTGTCCACAAGAGAAGAACTCCTGACACATCTGCCCTAACAGACAACTACAAGAGGAGTTGAAATGTATAACACGGTGAAGGAGTTTTTGTGCAGAAAAAGGTACCATTAGAAAAGCCAGTAGCAGTGACTGCAGACAGGTTTCATCACTCACTGTAAGCTGTAAAGCTGACGCAGACTTTCCAAAATGTCTGCATTACTGCTGCGTCATTCACCAGTAGGCCTTATGTGCAGAAGTGATTGGCTCTGGACACATAATGACTCCTATTGTGAAAATCATAAAAAAAAACCTCAGCTGCAAAGCAAAACAGAACAGGATTTTTAAGGTGCTATTGGTGGAGATATCTGCTGAATATGGTGAATATGAATATGGTGAATCTGAACTTGTATTCTTGACTGACATTACTGGAAAACTAAACCACTTGATCTGCGAGCTGCAAGACAATGGCAAAACTATATTTTTTTATTGACCAGCCTGCCTGAGCCAGTGTTTTTCTTGTGGGGATCTTTTCTGCCAGGGCTTGCCAGCTTGGTCAGTGGATGTTGCTGCAGTTGTCTCCCTTGCTGGGACAGCTGGAGTTAAACATAGCAGCCTCACGGCTGTGAAGTGGACCCCGTTGCTGTCCCAGTCTGGGTGGGCACTGTGGTGATGTTCCTATGGCCAGGCTGGCTCCTGGTATGAAGAGATTCCCAAATACCGTTTCCTAACCGCAGAGCCAAGCATGTGTTTACATGTTTAGGTCAAAAATGTGATGAACAGCTTCATGTTGTCTATTGATGTAAGTTTAAACCTAAACATGTTTCCCTGTTACTAATCCAGTTGATATGGTTCTCCATCTGTGTCTAGGTGATAGAAAAGCATTTTTTTATATTTAGAGCTCCAAGCAAACAAACAGTTGTCTATATAAGAGCTTTTACAATTGTGGACTTTTAGCAGGTCTCTGAATACATGTGACCAATGTATAATGGATTTTCACAGACTTTGTTTAAAACTGAAGGTGACAGAGACTTTGGAGAAGTGGCTACATTATTCTGGACTTCTTTGTTTCATCCACAGAAGAGTAAAATATGTGATTGATTTTGAAAAGCTGCTGAAAAATGTATCTTTTTAAAATTGCAATTTCTAATTTGGGTTTTACATTTTGTGTTCCATTTTTTGTGATTTTATTAGAAAGATTTGTTATTTATTTGGTGTTTAAAGGTGGTACATATTGTATATACACAATCTTCTTAGAGACATTTGCTATATGTTGTGTTTGTTGTCATTGTAGTTTAATTTTATTGGATGTATTGAAAGGAAATGAAAAGAAGTTGCAGCATTGATTAAAAAAAGCATAAAAGAGACATTTACTGTCTGATGTTACATCTGTAGGAGTGTACTGAGGCTGGGTTTTGTTTTGGAGCACATTCATATGTTTTGTTTGTAAAAAAAAAAAAAAAAAGATAAAATATAAAGTTAATTGTATTTTGGATGAATAAAAAAGCAATGATTAGTGCTAAGGATGTATAAAAGACAAACAAAACAAAGGAAATTGCTGTAATTTAGTGTTGAACTAGGCTTTCTAACTGTTCTACTTTCTGTCTGCCACTCCTGGCTAATTTACATGTGAGCACACAGCCGGGGGTTGGGGGGGGGGGCTAACTCCACTCCTGCAGCAGGGGAGACTGATGAAAAGCTTGAGGATGTAAGATTGAATAAATAAAATCCTAGAGTTGACCAGTTCATTTTATAAATGTAAATATTTTTTATTTTGGTGCTGATAAACTAAACAGAAGTTATGATAAAAATATTTGCTTGAGTCAAAATGTCCCAAAATTTGCTTTTAGCACAATAGGGTGATTAAGGTGGTTAAATGTTTCTCGTACGTATAGTGCTGCTTTTCAAACGTGGAGCTTTGTAGGACGCATCTAATTCTGAAATCTCAGCTTCCTGAGACAAACGGCTGATTTCCTATAAAGCTTGATTATATGACTGCAACGGAATCGACCACTTCCTGTTTGGCAGTGCCTTACGCAGGCACCGTCAGATGTGCAGCCATGAAACTTGAGATGATGAGAGAAAAGCCTTCTGAGTATCTCCAGTTTTAATTTCATGCACATCGGAAAAAGCACATAGAAAATACAGGGCAGAATGTGCCCCATGCAATAACTAGGTGGCGCTATAGAGCTCGTCCAAAGTTGTCATATCCATGGGTTCAGAATGGAAGCTTCATCATATCCATTGAAATTCAGTGAGATTGGACAAGGAATGTGCACATGAGAGCAACATTTGTCTGCATGGCGAGACGCCCAACTTTGCCGCTCTGTCAAGACCACACCCCCGCATTGAAAGTTATGGCTTTTTATCAGAGTAAACTTCAATGGTTTTTCAACAGGTGGAGGTCATTTTGAGGTGTGTCGGCTCATCCTACTTGGAGCAGTGATGCTCCAAGTAAAACATGTCATTTCCTGTTGCCAACAGGTGGCGCTACACCTGTTTCGGATTTTTCGACTGCAGATGTGTTCAAAGTCAGACTACAATCATGCACAACAAATTTGGATCAGATTAGATTATTTATGGCTGAGTAATGGCCATTTTTCTTTTCATGGCGTGATTTCGAAACGACCTCAAATTTTGACGCGCCGCCACGGTCACAAACAACCGTAAAAACTTAAAAGCTTCGCAATTTAATATTGGACATGTGTTTAGTTTACAAAACCAAAGTTTGGAGTCATTGTTCAAAAATCTCTAGGAGGAGTTCGTTCTAGAACGAGGCTTGCAAATGACCAAAATACACCAAAAATGACATATTGACACCAATATAGCAGACTTCCTGTGCAACTGACAGCTTGGTACCAAGAGACTTTTTTGTAGGTTTTCATCTGATGAACATGTCCTGTAAAAATCAAGCTTGTATGTTAAAGAACATGGCGGGGCTCTCAAAAACAAACATGGTAGGTGGCGCTATTGAGCCGTTTTTGTTCACCCATACAAGTGCTGTATATCTAAGTTGGAGATATTTATGAGGCATCTCATTCTGAAATCTCAGCCTCGTGATACAAACGGCTGATTTTTTATGAATTTTTAATTATCTGACTGCAACGCAATCAACCACTTCCTGTTTGGTGGTGGCTTGCGCAGGCACCGTCAGGTGTACACCCATGAAACTTTAGACGATGAGAGAAGACCCTTATGAGTATCTCCTGTTGTAATTTTATGAATGTCGGACAAAGCACAGAGAAAAGATAGGTCAGAATGTGACATAAAATGTATTTGTCAATATCTAGGTGGCGCTATGGAGTTCGTCCAAGATTGTCATATCCATTGGTTCAGAATGAAAGCCTCATCACCTCTATTGAATTTCAGTGAGATTGGACAAGGAATGTGCACGTGAGAGCAACTTTTGTGTGCATGGCGAGACGCCCAACTTCACCGCTCTGTCACGACCACACCCCCGCATTGAAAGTTATGGCTTTTTATCAGAGTAAACTTCAATGGCTTTTCAACAGGTGGACATCATTTTGAGGTGTGTCGGCTCATCCTACTCGGAGCAGTGATGCTCCAAGTAAAACATGTCATTTCCTTTTGCCAGCAGGTGGCGCTACACCTGTTCTGGATTTTTCCACTTCTGATGTGGTCAGGGTCAGACTACAATCATGCATATCAATTTTGGATCAGATTGGATTTTGCATGGCTGAGTAATGGCCATTTTTCTTTTCATGGCGTGTCTTCAATATGACCTCCATTTTCGACGCGCCGCCACGGTCACAAACATCCGTAAAAACTTAAAAGCTTCGCAATTTAACATCGGACATGTGTCTAGTTTACAAAACCAAAGTTTGGAGTCATTACTCCAAAATCTCTAGGAGGAGTTCGTTCTAGAGCGAGGCCTGCAAATGTCCAAAATGAAGCAAAAATGACATATTGACCTCAATATATCAGACTTCCTGTGCGAGTGACAGGTGGGTCCTTTCAGACTTTTTTGTAGGTCTCCATCTGAAGAACATGCCCTGTAAAATTCAAGCTTGTACGTTAAAGCGTATGCGGGGCGTCGGGACAAAAGTCACTGTAGGTGGCGCTATCGAGCCGTTTTTGTGCGCCCATGCCAATCTCCTATAAAATACGAAATTTTTCGCGACTCCTGATGTGTGTGCCAAATTTGGTGAGTTTTGGGGTATGTTAAAGGCCTCAAAAAGGCGACTCTTCCGGTAGAATAATAATAATAATAATAATTAAAGCTACAAGTAGCATTTAGCGGGCCCGAGCACGTGCCACCGCCTGGCACGAGCGACCGCCCCGTGAGCAACGCCCTGTTCGAGCCATTCTCGTCGTTTTTTCTTGTCCATTCTGGAGCTCCAAGCTAATGTTAATATGACAGCAGCCTGTGGGGGGGGGGGGACTATAATCTGTTGCCTTAAGGGACAAAGACTTATGCATATAGCATTAAAAAAAAATTCTTAGATCTAAGCCTCGTTTAGACCTGCTCATTTTCTCATCAAGTAGAAGAAGGTTTTTATCAGATTAAGAAACAAGCAATGATGATAATTGCTATCACTGTCCCTAAGGATGAGAACAATAGAACTCATTCAATTTTCACTACAATGTCTAGATGAGTGTCAGCTATGTCTGATAACTTGGCGAATTAGCTGGACCGGGATCTTACAAAGTGCAGGTGGTTTAACGTCCAGTGTGATGAGTCTGTGGACGGCAACAGTACAGCATAGCTTTTGGTTTCCACAAGAGAAGAATTCCTGACACATCTGCCCTAACAGACAACAACAAGAGGAGTTGAAATGTATAACACGGTGAAGGAGTTTTTGTGCAGAAAAAGGTACCATTAGAAAAGCTGGTAGCCATACCTGCAGACGGGGCTCCTGCTATGATTGACCGACAAACAGGTTTCATCACTCACTGTAAAGCTGACCAAGACTTTCCAAAATGTCTGCATTACTGCTGCTTCTTTCACCAGTAGGCCTTATGTGCAGAAGTGATTGGCTCTGGACATATAATGACTCCTATTGTGAAAATCATAAAAAACCTCAGCTGCAAAGCAAAACAGAACAGGATTTTTAAGGTGCTATTGGTGGAGATATCTGCTGAATATGGTGAATCTGAATATGGTGAATCTGAACTTGTATTCTTGACTGACATTACTGGAAAACTAAACCACTTGATCTGCGAGCTGCAAGACATTGGCAAAACTATATTTTTTTATTGACCAGCCTGCCTGAGCCAGTGTTTTTCTTGTGGGGATCTTTTCTGCCAGGGCTTGCCAGCTTGGTCAGTGGATGTTGCTGCAGTTGTCTCCCTTGCTGGGACAGCTGGAGTTAAACACAGCAGCGTCACGGCTGTGAAGTGGACCCCGTTGCTGTCCCAGTCTGGATGGGCACTGTGGTGATGTTCCAATGGCCAGGCTGGCTCCTGGTATGAAGAGATTCCCAAGTACCATTTCCTAACCGCAGAGCCAAGGATGTGTTTACATGTTTAGGTCAAAAATGTGATGAACAGCTTCATGTTGTCTATTGATGTAAGTTTAAACCTAAACATGTTTCCCTGTTACTAATCCAGTTGATATGGTTCTCCATCTGTGTCTAGGTGATAGAAAAGCATTTTTTTATATTTAGAGCTCCAAGCAAACAAACAGTTGTCTATATAAGAGCTTTTACAATTGTGGACTTTTAGCAGGTCTCTGAATACATGTGACCAATGTATGGTGGATTTTCACAGACTTTGTTTAAAACTGAAGGTGACAGAGACTTTGGAGAAGTGGCTACATTGCTCTGGACTTCTTTGTTTCATCCACAGAAGAGTAAAATATGTGATTGATTTTGAAAAGCTGCTGAAAAATGTATCTTTTTAAAATTGCAATTTCTAATTTGGGTTTTACATTTTGTGTTCCATTTTTTGTGATTGTATTAGAAAGATTTGTTATTTATTTGGTGTTTAAAGGTGGTACATATTGTATATACACAATCTTCTTAGAGACATTTGCTATATGTTGTGTTTGTTGTCGTTGTAGTTTAATTTCTTTGGATGTATTGAAAGGAAATGAAAAGAAGTTGCAGCATTGATTAAAAAAGCATAAAAGAGACATTTACTGTCTGATGTTACATCTGTAGGAGTGTACTGAGGCTGGGTTTTGTTTTGGAGCACATTCATATATTTTGTTTGTAAAAAAAAAAAAGATAAAATATAAAGTTAATTGTATTTTGGATGAATAAAAAAGCAATGATTAGTGCTAAGGATGTATAAAAGACAAACAAAACAAAGGAAATTGCTGTAATTTAGTGTTGAACTAGGCTTTCTAACTGTTCTACTTTCTGTCTGCCACTCCTGGCTAATTTACATGTGAGCACACAGCCGGGGGTTGGGGGGGGGGGGCTAACTCCACTCCTGCAGCAGGGGAGACTGATGAAAAGCTTGAGGATGTAAGATTGAATAAATAAAATCCTAGAGTTGACCAGTTCATTTTATAAATGTAAATATTTTTTATTTTGGTGCTGATAAACTAAACAGAAGTTATGATAAAAATATTTGCTTGAGTCAAAATGTCCAAAAATTTGCTTTCAGCACAATAGGGTGATTAAGGTGGTTAAATGTTTCTCGTACGTATAGTGCTGCTTTTCAAACATGGAGCTTTGTAGGACGCATCTAATTCTGAAATCTCAGCTTCCTGAGACAAACGGCTGATTTCCTATGAAGCTTGATTATATGATCATGCTTCATGATCATTTATGAACATATATAGCTCGTCCAAAATTGTCATATCCATGGGTTCAGAATGGAAGTTTCATCAAATCTATTTAATTTCAGTGAGATCAGACAAGGAATGTGAACGTGAGAGCAACATTTGTGCATGGCGAGATACCCAACTTCGCCGCTCTGTCACGACCACACCCCCGCGTTGAAAGATTTGTTTTTCATCAGAGTAAACTTCAATGGTTTTTCAACAGGTGGACGTCATTTTGAGGTGTGTTTGCTCATCCTACTTGGAGCAGTGATGCTCCAAGTAAAACATGTCATTTCCTGTTGCCAACAGGTGGCGCTACACCTGTTTCGGATTTTTCCACTGCAAATGTGTTCAAAGTCAGACTACAATCATGCACAACAAATTTGGATCAGATTAGATTATTTATGGCTGAGTAATGGCCATTTTTCTTTTCATGGCGTGATTTCGAAACGACCTCAAATTTTGACGCGCCGCCACGGTCACAAACAACCGTAAAAACTTAAAAGCTTCGCAATTTAAGATCGGACATGTGTTTAGTTTACAAAACCAAAGTTTGGAGTCATTGTTCAAAAATCTCTTTTCTCTAGGAGGAGTTCATTCTAAAAGGAGGCCTGCAAATGACCAAAATACAGAAAAAATGACATATTGACACCAATATAGCAGACTTCCTGTGCAACTGACAGCTTGGTACCAAGAGACTTTTTTGTAGTTTTGCATTTGATGAACATGTCCTGTAAATATCAAGCTTGTATGTTAAAGAACATGGCGGGGCTCGCGAAAACAAACATTGTAGGTGGCGCTATTGAGCCGTTTTTATGCACCCATGCGAGTGCTGTATATCTAAAATGGAGATATGTAAGAGGCATCTTATTCTGAAATCTCAGCGTCGTGATACAAACGGCTGATTTTTTATGAATTTTTAATTATCTGACTGCAACGCAATCAACCACTTCCTGTTTGGTGGTGGCTTGCGCAATCATTGTCAGGTGTAAACCCATGAAACTTTAAACGATGAGAGAAGACCCTTGTGAGTATCTCCTGTTGTAATTTTATGAACATCGGACAAAGCACTGAGAAAATACAGGGCAGAATGTGCCCCATGCAATAACTAGGTGGCGCTATAGAGCTCGTCCAAACTTGTCATATCCATGGGTTCAGAATTGAAGCTTCATCATATCCATTTATTTTCAGTGAGATCGGACAAGGAATGTGCACGTGAGAGCAACATTTGTGTGCATGGCGAGACGCCCAACTTCGCCGCTCTGTCACGACCACACCCCCGCTTTGAAAGATTTGGTTTTTTATCAGAGTAAACTTCAATGGATTTTTAACAGGTGGATGTCATTTTGAGGTGCGTTTGCTCATCCTACTTGGAGCAGTGATGCTCCAAGTAACACATGTCATTTCCTGTTGCCAACAGGTGGCGCTACACTTATTCCATATTTTTCCACTGCAGATTTGTTCAGAGTCAGACTACAATCATGCACATAAATTTTGGATCAGATTGGATTATGCATGGCTGAGTTATGGCCATTCTTCTTTTCATGGCGTGTTTTCGAAACGACCTCCAATTTTGACGCGCAGCCACGGTCACAAACAACCGTAAAAACTTAAAAGCTTCGCAATTTAACATCGGACATGTGTTTAGTTTACAAAACCAAAGTTTGGAGTCATTATTCACAAATCTCTAGGAGGAGTTCGTTCTAGAAGGAGGCCTGCAAATGACCAAAATACAGCAAAAATGACATATTGACACCAATATAGCAGACTTCCTGTGCAACTGACAGCTTGGTACCAAGAGACTTTTTTGTAGGTTTTCATCTGATGAACATGTCCTGTAAATATCAAGCTTGTATGTTAAAGAACATGGCGGGGCTCGCGAAAACAAACATTGTAGGTGGCGCTATTGAGCCGTTTTTGTGCACCCGTGCGAGTGCTGTATATATAAGTTGGAGATATGTATGGGGGAATTTCATTCTGAAATCTCATCCTCGTCAGAAAAACGGCTGATTTTTTATGAATTTTTAATTATCTGACTGCAACGCAATCAACCACTTCCTGTTTGGCGGTGGCTTGTGCAGGCACCGTCAGGTGTACACCCATGAAACTTTACACAATGAGAGAAAACCCTTGTGAGTATCTCCTGTTGTAATTTTATGAACATCGGACAAAGCACAGAGAAAAGACAGGTCAGAATGTGACATAAAATGTATTTGTCAATATCTAGGTGGCGCTATAGAGCTCGTCCAAGATTGTCATATCCATTGGTTCAGAATGGAAGCCTCATCACCTCCATCGAATTTCAGTGAGATTGGACAAGGAATGTGCACGTGAGAGCAACTTTTGTGTGCACGGCGAGGCGCCCAACTTCGCCGCTCTGTCACGACCACACCCCCGCATTGAAAGTTATGGCTTTTTATCAGAGTAAACTTCAATGGCTTTTCAACAGGTGGACATCATTTTGAGGTTTGTCGGCTCATCCTACTTGGAGCAGTGATGCTCCAAGTCAAACATGTCATTTCCTCTTGCCAGCAGGTGGCGCTACACTTTTTCCAGATTCTTTCACTGCAGATGTGTTCAGAGTCAGACTAAAATCATGCATATCAATTTTGGATCAGATTGGATTATACATGGCTGAGTAATGGCCATTTTCCGTTTCATGGCGTGTTTTCGAAATGACCTCCAAGTTCGACGCGCCGCCACGGTCACAAACATCCGTAAAAACTTAAAAGCTTCGCAATTTAACATCAGACATGGGTATAGTTTACAAAACCAAAGTTTGGAGTCATTATTCATAAATCTCTAGGAGGAGTTCGTTCTAGAAGGAGGCCTACAAATGCCCAAAATAGAGCAAAAATGACATATTGACACCAATATAGCAGACTTCCTGTGCGACTGACAGCTTGGTACCAGGAGACTTTTTTGTAGGTTTCCATCTGATGAACATGTCCTGAAAAAATCAAGCTTGTATGTTAAAGCATATGCGGGGGCTCGGGACAAATGTCACTGTAGGTGGCGCTGTCGAGCCGTTTTTGTGCGCCCATGCCAATCTCCTGTAAAATACGAAATTTTTCGCGACTCCTGATGTGTGTGCCAAATTTGGTGAGTTTTGGGGTATGTTAAAGGCCTCAAAAAGGCGACTCTTCCGTCGGAAGAAAAAGAATAATAATAATTAAAGCTACAAGTAGCATTTAGCGGGCCCGAGCACGTGCGACCGCATGGCACGAGCGACCGCCCCGTGAGCAACGCCCTGCTCGAGCCATTCTCGTCGTTTTTTCTTGTCCATTCTGGAGCTCCAAGCTATTGTTAATACGACAGCAGCCTGGGGGGGGGGGGGGGCTGTAATCTGTTGCCTTAAGGGACAAAGACTTTTGCATATAGCATGAAAAAAATTCAAGCAATGATGATAATTGCTATCACTGTCCCTAAGGATGAGAACAATAGAACTCATTCAATTTCCACTACAATGTCTAGATGAGTGTCAGCTATGTCTGATAACTTGGCCAATTAGCTGGACCGGGATCTTGCAAAGTGCAGGTGGTTAACGTCCAGTGTAATGAGTCTGTGGACGGCAACAGTACAGCATAGCTTTTGGTTTCCACAAGAGAAGAACTCCTGACACATCTGCCCTAACAGACAACTACAAGAGGAGTTGAAATGTATAACACGGTGAAGGAGTTTTTGTGCAGAAAAAGGTACAATTAGAAAAGCTGGTAGCAGTGACTGCAGATGGGACTCCTGCTATGATCAATAGACAAACAGGTTTCATCACTCACTGTAAAGCTGACCCAGACTTTCCAAAATGTCTGCATTACTGCTGCGTCATTCACCAGCAGGCCTTATGTGCAGAAGTGATTGGCTCTGGACATATAATGACTCTTATTCTGAAAATCGTAAACAACCTCAGCTGCAAAGCAAAACAGCACAGGATTTTTAAGGTGCTATTGGAGGAGATGTCTGTTGAATATGGTGAATATGAACATTGTGAATCTGAACTTGCATTCTTGACTGACATTACTGGAAAACTAAACCACTTGATCTGCGAGCTGCAAGACAATGGCAAAACTATTTTTTTTTGACCAGCCTGCCTGAGCCAGTGTTTTTCTTGTGGGGATCTTTTCTGCCAGGGCTTGTCAGCTTGGTCAGTGGATGTTGCTGCAGTTGTCTCCCTTGCTGGGACAGCTGGAGTTAAACACAGCAGCTCACGGCTCTGAAGTGGACCCCGTTGCTGTCCCAGTCTGGATGGGCACTGTGGCGATGTTCCAATGGCCAGGCTGGCTCCTGGTATAAAGAGATTCCCAAATACCATTTCCTAACCGCAGAGCCAAGGATGTGTTTACATGTTTAGGTCAAAAATGTGATGGACAGCTTCATTTTGTCTAAACATGCCACCCTGTTATTAATCCAGTTGATATGGTTCTCCATCTGTGTCTAGGTGATAGAAAAGCATTTTTTTTTATATTTACAGCTCTAAGCAAACAAACAGTTGTCTATATAAAAGAGCTTTTACAATTGTGCACTTTTAGCAGGTCTCTGAGTTCATGTGACCAATGTATGGTGGATTTTCACAGACCTTGTTTAAAACTGAAGGTGAGAGAGACTTAGAGAAATGGCTTCATTGTTCTGGAGTTCTTTGTTTCATCCACAGAAGAGTAGAATTGGTGATTGATTTTGAAAAGCTGATGAAAAAAGTATCTTTTCAAATTGCAATTTCTAACTTGGGTTTTACATTTTGTGTTCCATTTTTGTGCTTTATTTGGGAAGCATTTGTTATTTGTTTGGTGTTTTTAAGGTTCTGCAAATATACACATCATTTTTTAGAGACATTTGTTATCAGTTGTGTTTGTTGATTTGTAGTTTAATTTCATTGGATGTATAGATGTCGTGTGGGGGGGGGGCTCGACAGCAGGTAGGACCCAGGCGCAGAGACGGGAGGCAAACGGGTTCAGGGCAAGTGGGTTTATTTAACTAACAAAAAGCGCTGCAGAGCAGGATGACAAAACTAAAAACAAAAACTTACTGTGGCATGGCAAGGGACATGGACGCCAGACAAGAAGACGTGATCAACATGAGCAGAAGTTAATGGACCAGCACAGGAGGAAGGCAGAGACAAGACTTATATACAGACAGGGCAGACAAGACACAGGTGAACACGATTAGGGCAGATGGGGACCAAAGGAAGTAAAACTCAAGAAACATGACAAGACAGGAAACCTTTCAAAATAAAACAGGAAACAGAACCAAACAAGACAGAACAAGAACTAAAGCGAAAAAAAAGACAACAAACTGAAACCATGACAATAGAAAGGAAAAGAAGTTCAAACATTGATTATAAAAAAGGATATAAGAGATAAAAAAAAAGAAAAAGGAAAAGAAAAAAGATAAAATATTGATTTAATTGCATTTTGAATGAATAAAAAACAATGATTAATAGAATCAGAAATCAGAAAAAGTTTTATTGCCAGGTTCAGTAGAGCGCACTTTACAAAACGAGGAATTTGACTTGGTGTATAGTGCAATTAAGAATAAGTTAAAAATTAAGTTAACAACAACAACACACTATATACAGTAGAGTAAGGTGAATTAAAGTGGGAGCACAGATGGGCTGGGATGGTGGGGCCTGTAAGTGGCACCGACAGTCCTTTGGTGGGCGGGAGGGGGGGTCACCTGGGGGAGTTGGGGTACTGTTCAGCAGGCTGACTGCAGTGGGGAAGAAGCTGTTCTTGTGGCGCGAGGTCCTGGTCCTGATGGACCGGAGCCTCTTGCCAGAAGGGAGGGGCCGAAAGAGATTATGTCCTGGATGAGAGGGGTTGGCTACAATCCTGGCTGCCCGCCTCCAGGTCCTGGAGATGTGCAGCTCCTGGAGAGACGGGAGGTGGCAGCCGATCACCTTCTCTGCTGAGTGGATGACGCGTTGCAGCTTGGCCTTGTCTCTGGCCGTGGCCGCAGCGAACCAGACTGTGATGGAGGACGTGAGGGTGGATTCGATGATGGCGGTGTAAAAGTCTACCAGCATCTTTTCAGGGAGGTGAAACTTCTTCAGCTGCCTCAGGAAGTACATCCTCTGCTGGACCTTCTTAGTGATGGAGCTGATGTTCTGCTCCCACTTGAGGTCCTGGCTGATGATGGTTCCCAGGAAGCAGAAGGACTCCACAGAGGTCACCGGGGAGTCACAGAGGATGACAGGGGGGAGGGGGGCTGGGGCCTTCCTCAAGTCCACTGTCATCTCCACTGTCTTCAGAGCATTAAGCTCCAGGTTGTTAGCGCTGCACTATGACACCAGCCTGGCTATTTCACTCCTGTAGGCCGACTCATCTCCGTCAGAGATGAGGCCGATGAGTGTGGTGTCGTCAGCAAACTTCAGGAGTTTGACAGACAGGTGACCAGCTGTGCAGCTGTTTGTGTACAGGGAGAGTAACAGGGGTGAAAGGACACAGCCCTGGGGGGAATCCGGTGCTTGTGGTCCGAGTATCTGAGACGAGCTTCCCCAGCCTCACATACTGCTGTCTGTCCGTCAGGAAGTCTGTGATCCACCTGCAGGTGGAGTCAGGCACATTCATCTTGGAGAGTTTTTAATACTAAGTCTAGACAGATTTAACACAGGTTTTTGGATGAAAAAGGATTTTTTATAAATCATCTGTTACACTTTTAAGTCTGAAAAAAATATGGAAGGCAGCAAACACAGATCCCTACCGTTTTTAATTTTTTTGTGCTGATATTTGAAAGATAAGTTATGCAAAAAAATAGGTGTTTGCAGTTTTGCCTAAAAAGACGTTTTCGGACCTTTTTGGATCAAATGTTGTCTAAAAGTTCACCTGTAACTTCAATCATTCTGAATTTTTTTAGGAAAACTAAACCACTTCAACTGTGATCTGCAAGGCAATGGTAAAACTATATTTTTTATGGAACAGCCTGCAGTGTTTCTTGTGGGGATCTTTTCTGCCAGGGCTTGCCGGCTTGGTCGGTGGTTGTTGCTGTTACCAATCCAGTTGATATGGTTCTCCATCTGTGTCTAAGTGATATAATCAGAATCAGAATCGTTTATTGTCATTGTACATGGGGATACAATGAAATTGCAGCAGCCTTGGAGTGAAGGAGTTACATAAAATAAAAATAAAAATAGAATAGAAAAAGAAATACTGTATTTACAACTCTTAACAAAAAATGAACAATATGGACAGAAACTGTTAAATATTAAATATTTGTGAATAAAATAGAATGGAATTACATGAGTTGCTGTGAGCACAGCTTAATAAATATCAAGTTATTGCACAGTGACCTGGTTAGACAGTCAGGATATTGCACGCATTGTAGTAAAATTAGAGTGAGGTGTGGTTGGTGGACGTATGTGCATTCCGTATGATAATTGCCTGTGGAAAAAAGCTGTTTCTTAGTCTGTTTGTCCTGGTTCAGATGGACCTGTACCTCCTTCCAGAGGGCAGCAGTTCAAACAGAGGGAAAGCAGAATGGGTGGAGTTAGTGGTGATGCTAGTCACTCTGCTGAGGCAGCGAGACTGGTAAATGTCCTTCAGTGAGGGGAGGGGGCAGCCGATGATCCTCTGCGCTGTCTTTACCATTCTCTGGAGACTCTGCCGTTCTGCTTCAGTGCAGTGGGAAAACCACACTGTGATGCCATAGGACAGAATGCTCTCAATGGTTGAGCGGTAGAACGTTACCAGCAGCTCCTGGCTGACGTCGTTCCTCCTAAGTTTTCTCAGGAAGTGCAGGCGTTGCTGGGCCTTCCTGATGACAGTCATGGTGTTGTTAGACCATGTGAGGTCAGCAGAGATGGTGGTGCCCAGGAGGGTGAAGCTGTGGACCCTCTCCACACAGTTTCCATCGATGTAGAGTGGGGGTGGATCTGTTCTGTTTTTTCTGAAGTCCAGGATGATCTCCTTGGTCTTGGTGGTGTTCAGGATGAGGTTATTAGCCTGACACCACCTTGAGAGTTTCAGGACTTCGTCTCTGTAGGCCGTCTCGTCGTCCCCAGAGATCAGCCCCACCACAGTAGTGTCGTCTGCAAACTTCACCACGGTGTTGCTGGTGTGGGCTGGTCTGCAGTCTGCTGTGTACAGTGTATACAGCAGAGGACTCAGCACACATCCCTGTGTGGAGCCTGTGCTCAGCGTCCGGGTGGAGGAGAGGTGGGGGTCAAGTTTGACTGTCTGTGGTCTGTTTGTCAGGAAGTCCTTGATCCACGAGCAGGTGAGTGGGTGGAGTCCTAGTTCAGACAGTTTGTTGACCAGAATGTCAGGAATGATTGTGTTAAAGGCTGAGCTATAGTCCACAAAGAGCATCCTGGCGTAGGTGTCTCTGTGTTCCAGGTGGCTCAGCGCAGTGTGGAGGGTGATGGAAATGGCATCATCCGTTGATCTGTTTGCTTTGTAAGCAAACTGGTGGGGGACGAAGATTGGAGGGAGGGAGTCTTTGATGTGTCCCAGGAGCAGCCGCTCCAGACACTTTGTGATGACAGCAGTGAGTGCAACTGGGCAGAAGTCCGTGAGGAAGGCTGTGGATGAGGACTTTTTGGGTATCGGGATGATAGTGGATGACTTCAGGCAAGCAGGGATGAAAGCCTGAGCTAGCGACAGGTTGAAGATTTTTGTGAAGACCTGGGAGAGTTGATCGGCGCAGGCCCGCAGAACCTTTCCGGGAACTCCATCAGGTCCCGCCGCTTTCCTGGGGTTTACCCTGCTGAACATCCGTGCCATCCGTGCCACGTCCATAAAGGCATTGTTTTTATATTTAGAGCTCTAAGCAACCAAACAGTTGTCTATATAAAAGAGCTTTTACAATTGTGCACTTTTAGCAGGCTGAAAAAATTATCTTTTTAAAATTGCCATTTCAAATTTGGGTTTTAAATTTTGTGTTCCATTTTTCTGTGCTTGTATTGGAAGGATTTGTTATTATTTTGTTTAAAAGTGCTACATATTGTATATACACATAATTTATTTAGAGAAATTTGCTATACGTTGTGTTTTTTGGTTTTGTAGTTTAATTTCATTGGATTTATATTAAGGAAAAGAAGTTGCAGCATTGATTAAAAAAGGATAAAAGAGACATTTACTGTCTAAGTCTTATGTTACATCTGTAGAACTGTACTGAGAGTTGGGTTTTGTTTTGGAGCACATTCATATGTTTTGTTTGTAAAAAAAAAAGATAAAATATTAGGTTAATTGCATTTTACATGACTAGAAAAGCAATGATTATTCATAAAAATCTATGAAAGACATACAAAACAAATGAAAAAGCAGTCTGCCCTCCCTCTTGTGTCTAAACTCTTGTCACCTCACTGCTGGGTTAGTTAGCATATGAACTGGCAGCTGGTGTGTGTGTGGGGGGGGGGGGGGGGGGGGGGTGAAATTTGACTCCAGCAACAGGGATGATTGAGGAGCAGGCTGCAGCATGAGGAAAAGACTTAAGCATGTAAGAGGAAATGACATCCTACAGTTGACCAGTTCATTTTATATCTGTAAAGAATATTCAAGAAGCATTTAGACATGTTCAGCTATATGCGTGTGAAACTTGGTGTGGATATTTGAAGCATAAGTAATTTTAAAACACACTTGTTTGGAGTCCAGACGGAAAAAGCACAGGTTTTGGGATGAATCAGGATTTTTTTAAAATCATCTGTTTCACCTGGACTTCTGAAAAAAATATGGAAGGCAGCAAACACAGATCCCTACATTTAAAAAAATAAATGGTGTTGATATATGATGATTAAGTTATGAAAAAAAATAGGTGTTTGTAGTTTTGCCTAAAAAGACGTTTTCGGACCTTTTTGGATGTAATGCTCTCTAAGATGTCACCTGTAACTTCAATCATTCTGAATTTTTTTAGGAAGCAGTAGCACATAAATGCCTATGAAAGTTGAATTCCTGGTGCTGATAACCTAAACAGAATTTATGCTAAAAATCTTTGTTCAGTCCAAAATTTCATTAAAAAAATCAAGTGATGAAGTTTCTCGTAGACCCTATAGTGTTACATATCAAAGCTGGAGGTTATTAAAGGCATCTAATTCTGAAATCTCAGCTTCCTGAGACAAACGGCTGATTTATAATAAATTTCTATTATTTGGGTGCACATAATCGACCACTTCCTGTTACGCAGGCACCGTCAGGTGTACACCCATGAAACTTTACATGATGAGAGAGGACCCTTCTGAGTATCTCCAGTTTTAATTTCATGCACATCGGACAAAGCAAAGAGAAAATACAGGGCAGAATGTGCCCAATGCAATAACTAGGTGGCGCTATAGAGCTCGTCCAAGATTGTCATATCCATGGGTTCAGAATAGAAGCTTCTTCATATCCATTGAATTTCAGTGAGATTGGACAAGGAATGTGCACGTGAGAGCAACTTTTGTGTGCATAGCGAGATGCCCAACTTTGCAGCTCTGTCACGACCACACCCCCGCATTGAAAGTTATGGTTTTTTGTCAGAGTAAACTTCAATGGCTTTTCAACAGGTGGACGTCATTTTCAGGTGTGTCGGCTCATCCTACTCGGAGTAGTGATGCTCCAAGTAAAACATGTCATTTCCTCTTGCCAGCAGGTGGCGCTACACTTTTTCCAGATTTTTTCACTGCAGATGTGTTCAGAGTCAGACTACAATCATGCACATCAATTTTGGATCAGATTGGATTATGCATGGCTGAGTAATGGCCATTTTTCTTTTCATGGCGTGTTTTCGAAACGACCTCCAATTTTGACGCGCCGCCATGGTCACAAACATCCATAAAAACTTAAAAGCTTTGCAATTTAACATCGGACATGTGTCTAGTTTACAAAACCAAAGTTTGGAGTCATTACTCTCAAATCTCTAGGAGGAGTTCGTTCTAGAGCGAGGCCTGCAAATGACCAAAATACAGCAAAAATGACATATTGTCATCAAAATATCAGACTTCCTGTGCGACTGACAGCTTGGTCCCAAGAGACTTTTTTGTAGGTTTCTATCCGATGAACATGCCCTGTTAAAATCAGGTTTGTACTATAAAGCATATGGAGGTGCTCGCGAAAACAAATTTTGCAGGTGGCGCTATCGAGCCATTTTTGTTTACCTATGCCGTTCTCCTAGAAAATATGAAATTTTTCGCGACTCCTGATGTGTATACAAAATTTGGTGAGTTTTGGGGTATGTTAAAGGCCTCAAAAAGGCGACGGAAAAGTCGGAAGAATAATAATAATAATAATAATAATTAAAGCTACAAGTAGCATTTAGCGGGCCCGAGCACGTGCGACCGCATGGCACGAGCGACCGCCCCGTGAGCAACGCCCTGCTCGAGCCATTCTCGTCGTTTTTTCTTGTCCATTCTGGAGCTCCAAGCTATTGTTAATACGACAGCAGCCTGGGGGGGGGGGGGGGGGGGGGGGCTGTAATCTGTTGCCTTAAGGGACAAAGACTTTTGCATATAGCATGAAAAAAATTCAAGCAATGATGATAATTGCTATCACTGTCCCTAAGGATGAGAACAATAGAACTCATTCAATTTCCACTACAATGTCTAGATGAGTGTCAGCTATGTCTGATAACTTGGCCAATTAGCTGGACCGGGATCTTGCAAAGTGCAGGTGGTTAACGTCCAGTGTAATGAGTCTGTGGACGGCAACAGTACAGCATAGCTTTTGGTTTCCACAAGAGAAGAACTCCTGACACATCTGCCCTAACAGACAACTACAAGAGGAGTTGAAATGTATAACACGGTGAAGGAGTTTTTGTGCAGAAAAAGGTACAATTAGAAAAGCTGGTAGCAGTGACTGCAGATGGGACTCCTGCTATGATCAATAGACAAACAGGTTTCATCACTCACTGTAAAGCTGACCCAGACTTTCCAAAATGTCTGCATTACTGCTGCGTCATTCACCAGCAGGCCTTATGTGCAGAAGTGATTGGCTCTGGACATATAATGACTCTTATTCTGAAAATCGTAAACAACCTCAGCTGCAAAGCAAAACAGCACAGGATTTTTAAGGTGCTATTGGAGGAGATGTCTGTTGAATATGGTGAATATGAACATTGTGAATCTGAACTTGCATTCTTGACTGACATTACTGGAAAACTAAACCACTTGATCTGCGAGCTGCAAGACAATGGCAAAACTATTTTTTTTTGACCAGCCTGCCTGAGCCAGTGTTTTTCTTGTGGGGATCTTTTCTGCCAGGGCTTGTCAGCTTGGTCAGTGGATGTTGCTGCAGTTGTCTCCCTTGCTGGGACAGCTGGAGTTAAACACAGCAGCTCACGGCTCTGAAGTGGACCCCGTTGCTGTCCCAGTCTGGATGGGCACTGTGGCGATGTTCCAATGGCCAGGCTGGCTCCTGGTATAAAGAGATTCCCAAATACCATTTCCTAACCGCAGAGCCAAGGATGTGTTTACATGTTTAGGTCAAAAATGTGATGGACAGCTTCATGTTGTCTAAACATGCCACCCTGTTATTAATCCAGTTGATATGGTTCTCCATCTGTGTCTAGGTGATAGAAAAGCATTTTTTTTTATATTTACAGCTCTAAGCAAACAAACAGTTGTCTATATAAAAGAGCTTTTACAATTGTGCACTTTTAGCAGGTCTCTGAGTTCATGTGACCAATGTATGGTGGATTTTCACAGACCTTGTTTAAAACTGAAGGTGAGAGAGACTTAGAGAAATGGCTTCATTGTTCTGGAGTTCTTTGTTTCATCCACAGAAGAGTAGAATTGGTGATTGATTTTGAAAAGCTGCTGAAAAAAGTATCTTTTCAAATTGCAATTTCTAACTTGGGTTTTACATTTTGTGTTCCATTTTTTGTGCTTTATTTGGGAAGCATTTGTTATTTGTTTGGTGTTTTTAAGGTTCTGCAAATATACACATCATTTTTTAGAGACATTTGTTATCAGTTGTGTTTGTTGATTTGTAGTTTAATTTCATTGGATGTATAGATGTCGTGTGGGGGGGGGGCTCGACAGCAGGTAGGACCCAGGCGCAGAGACGGGAGGCAAACGGGTTCAGGGCAAGTGGGTTTATTTAACTAACAAAAAGCGCTGCAGAGCAGGATGACAAAACTAAAAACAAAAACTTACTGTGGCATGGCAAGGGACATGGACGCCAGACAAGAAGACGTGATCAACATGAGCAGAAGTTAATGGACCAGCACAGGAGGAAGGCAGAGACAAGACTTATATACAGACAGGGCAGACAAGACACAGGTGAACACGATTAGGGCAGATGGGGACCAAAGGAAGTAAAACTCAAGAAACATGACAAGACAGGAAACCTTTCAAAATAAAACAGGAAACAGAACCAAACAAGACAGAACAAGAACTAAAGCGGAAAAAAAGACAACAAACTGAAACCATGACAATAGAAAGGAAAAGAAGTTCAAACATTGATTATAAAAAAGGATATAAGAGATAAAAAAAAAGAAAAAGGAAAAGAAAAAAGATAAAATATTGATTTAATTGCATTTTGAATGAATAAAAAACAATGATTAATAGAATCAGAAATCAGAAAAAGTTTTATTGCCAGGTTCAGTAGAGCGCACTTTACAAAACGAGGAATTTGACTTGGTGTATAGTGCAATTAAGAATAAGTTAAAAATTAAGTTAACAACAACAACACACTATATACAGTAGAGTAAGGTGAATTAAAGTGGGAGCACAGATGGGCTGGGATGGTGGGGCCTGTAAGTGGCACCGACAGTCCTTTGGTGGGCGGGGGGGGGGGAGGGGGGGTCACCTGGGGGAGTTGGGGTACTGTTCAGCAGGCTGACTGCAGTGGGGAAGAAGCTGTTCTTGTGGCGCGAGGTCCTGGTCCTGATGGACCGGAGCCTCTTGCCAGAAGGGAGGGGCCGAAAGAGATTATGTCCTGGATGAGAGGGGTTGGCTACAATCCTGGCTGCCCGCCTCCAGGTCCTGGAGATGTGCAGCTCCTGGAGAGACGGGAGGTGGCAGCCGATCACCTTCTCTGCTGAGTGGATGACGCGTTGCAGCTTGGCCTTGTCTCTGGCCGTGGCCGCAGCGAACCAGACTGTGATGGAGGACGTGAGGGTGGATTCGATGATGGCGGTGTAAAAGTCTACCAGCATCTTTTCAGGGAGGTGAAACTTCTTCAGCTGCCTCAGGAAGTACATCCTCTGCTGGACCTTCTTAGTGATGGAGCTGATGTTCTGCTCCCACTTGAGGTCCTGGCTGATGATGGTTCCCAGGAAGCAGAAGGACTCCACAGAGGTCACCGGGGAGTCACAGAGGATGACAGGGGGGAGGGGGGCTGGGGCCTTCCTGAAGTCCACTGTCATCTCCACTGTCTTCAGAGCATTAAGCTCCAGGTTGTTAGCGCTGCACTATGACACCAGCCTGGCTATTTCACTCCTGTAGGCCGACTCATCTCCGTCAGAGATGAGGCCGATGAGTGTGGTGTCGTCAGCAAACTTCAGGAGTTTGACAGACAGGTGACCAGCTGTGCAGCTGTTTGTGTACAGGGAGAGTAACAGGGGTGAAAGGACACAGCCCTGGGGGGATCCGGTGCTTGTGGTCCGAGTATCTGAGACGAGCTTCCCCAGCCTCACAGACTGCTGTCTGTCCGTCAGGAAGTCTGTGATCCACCTGCAGGTGGAGTCAGGCACATTCATCTTGCAGAGTTTTTAATACTAAGTCTAGACAGATTTAACACAGGTTTTTGGATGAAAAAGGATTTTTTATAAATCATCTGTTACACTTTTAAGTCTGAAAAAAATATGGAAGGCAGCAAACACAGATCCCTACCGTTTTTAATTTTTTTGTGCTGATATTTGAAAGATAAGTTATGCAAAAAAATAGGTGTTTGCAGTTTTGCCTAAAAAGACGTTTTCGGACCTTTTTGGATCAAATGTTGTCTAAAAGTTCACCTGTAACTTCAATCATTCTGAATTTTTTTAGGAAAACTAAACCACTTCAACTGTGATCTGCAAGGCAATGGTAAAACTATATTTTTTATGGAACAGCCTGCAGTGTTTCTTGTGGGGATCTTTTCTGCCAGGGCTTGCCGGCTTGGTCGGTGGTTGTTGCTGTTACCAATCCAGTTGATATGGTTCTCCATCTGTGTCTAAGTGATATAATCAGAATCAGAATCGTTTATTGTCATTGTACATGGGGATACAATGAAATTGCAGCAGCCTTGGAGTGAAGGAGTTACATAAAATAAAAATAAAAATAGAATAGAAAAAGAAATACTGTATTTACAACTCTTAACAAAAAATGAACAATATGGACAGAAACTGTTAAATATTAAATATTTGTGAATAAAATAGAATGGAATTACATGAGTTGCTGTGAGCACAGCTTAATAAATATCAAGTTATTGCACAGTGACCTGGTTAGACAGTCAGGATATTGCACGCATTGTAGTAAAATTAGAGTGAGGTGTGGTTGGTGGACGTATGTGCATTCCGTATGATAATTGCCTGTGGAAAAAAGCTGTTTCTTAGTCTGTTTGTCCTGGTTCAGATGGACCTGTACTTCTTTCCAGAGGGCAGCAGTTCAAACAGAGGGAAAGCAGAATGGGTGGAGTTAGTGGTGATGCTAGTCACTCTGCTGAGGCAGCGAGACTGGTAAATGTCCTTCAGTGAGGGGAGGGGGCAGCCGATGATCCTCTGCGCTGTCTTTACCATTCTCTGGAGACTCTGCCGTTCTGCTTCAGTGCAGTGGGAAAACCACACTGTGATGCCATAGGACAGAATGCTCTCAATGGTTGAGCGGTAGAACGTTACCAGCAGCTCCTGGCTGACGTCGTTCCTCCTAAGTTTTCTCAGGAAGTGCAGGCGTTGCTGGGCCTTCCCGATGACAGTCATGGTGTTGTTAGACCATGTGAGGTCAGCAGAGATGGTGGTGCCCAGGAGGGTGAAGCTGTGGACCCTCTCCACACAGTTTCCATCGATGTAGAGTGGGGGTGGATCTGTTCTGTTTTTTCTGAAGTCCAGGATGATCTCCTTGGTCTTGGTGGTGTTCAGGATGAGGTTATTAGCCTGACACCACCTTGAGAGTTTCAGGACTTCGTCTCTGTAGGCCGTCTCGTCGTCCCCAGAGATCAGCCCCACCACAGTAGTGTCGTCTGCAAACTTCACCACGGTGTTGCTGGTGTGGGCTGGTCTGCAGTCTGCTGTGTACAGTGTATACAGCAGAGGACTCAGCACACATCCCTGTGTGGAGCCTGTGCTCAGCGTCCGGGTGGAGGAGAGGTGGGGGTCAAGTTTGACTGTCTGTGGTCTGTTTGTCAGGAAGTCCTTGATCCACGAGCAGGTGAGTGGGTGGAGTCCTAGTTCAGACAGTTTGTTGACCAGAATGTCAGGAATGATTGTGTTAAAGGCTGAGCTATAGTCCACAAAGAGCATCCTGGCGTAGGTGTCTCTGTGTTCCAGGTGGCTCAGCGCAGTGTGGAGGGTGATGGAAATGGCATCATCCGTTGATCTGTTTGCTTTGTAAGCAAACTGGTGGGGGACGAAGATTGGAGGGAGGGAGTCTTTGATGTGTCCCAGGAGCAGCCGCTCCAGACACTTTGTGATGACAGCAGTGAGTGCAACTGGGCGGAAGTCCGTGAGGAAGGCTGTGGATGAGGACTTTTTGGGTATCGGGATGATAGTGGATGACTTCAGGCAAGCAGGGATGAAAGCCTGAGCTAGCGACAGGTTGAAGATTTTTGTGAAGACCTGGGAGAGTTGATCGGCGCAGGCCCGCAGAACCTTTCCGGGAACTCCATCAGGTCCCGCCGCTTTCCTGGGGTTTACCCTGCTGAACATCCGTGCCATCCGTGCCACGTCCATAAAGGCATTGTTTTTATATTTAGAGCTCTAAGCAACCAAACAGTTGTCTATATAAAAGAGCTTTTACAATTGTGCACTTTTAGCAGGCTGAAAAAATTATCTTTTTAAAATTGCCATTTCAAATTTGGGTTTTAAATTTTGTGTTCCATTTTTCTGTGCTTGTATTGGAAGGATTTGTTATTATTTTGTTTAAAAGTGCTACATATTGTATATACACATAATTTATTTTGAGAAATTTGCTATACGTTGTGTTTTTTGGTTTTGTAGTTTAATTTCATTGGATTTATATTAAGGAAAAGAAGTTGCAGCATTGATTAAAAAAGGATAAAAGAGACATTTACTGTCTAAGTCTTATGTTACATCTGTAGAACTGTACTGAGAGTTGGGTTTTGTTTTGGAGCACATTCATATGTTTTGTTTGTAAAAAAAAAAGATAAAATATTAGGTTAATTGCATTTTACATGACTAGAAAAGCAATGATTATTCATAAAAATCTATGAAAGACATACAAAACAAATGAAAAAGCAGTCTGCCCTCCCTCTTGTGTCTAAACTCTTGTCACCTCACTTCTGGGTTAGTTAGCATATGAACTGGCAGCTGGTGTGTGTGTGTGTGTGTGTGGGGGGGGGGGGGGTGAAATTTGACTCCAGCAACAGGGATGATTGAGGAGCAGGCTGCAGCATGAGGAAAAGACTTAAGAATGTAAGAGGAAATGACATCCTACAGTTGACCAGTTCATTTTATATCTGTAAAGAATATTCAAGAAGCATTTAAACATGTTCAGCTATATGCGTGTGAAACTTGGTGTGGATATTTGAAGCATAAGTAATTTTAAAACACACTTGTTTGGAGTCCAGACGGAAAAAGCACAGGTTTTGGGATGAATCAGGATTTTTTTAAAATCATCTGTTTCACCTGGACTTCTGAAAAAAATATGGAAGGCAGCAAACACAGATCCCTACATTTAAAAAAATAAATGGTGTTGATATATGATGATTAAGTTATGAAAAAAAATAGGTGTTTGTAGTTTTGCCTAAAAAGACGTTTTCGGACCTTTTTGGATGTAATGCTCTCTAAGATGTCACCTGTAACTTCAATCATTCTGAATTTTTTTAGGAAGCAGTAGCACATAAATGCCTATGAAAGTTGAATTCTTGGTGCTGATAACCTAAACAGAATTTATGCTAAAAATCTTTGTTCAGTCCAAAATTTCATTAAAAAAATCAAGTGATGAAGTTTCTCGTAGACCCTATAGTGTTACATATCAAAGCTGGAGGTTATTAAAGGCATCTAATTCTGAAATCTCAGCTTCCTGAGACAAACGGCTGATTTATAATAAATTTCTATTATTTGGGTGCACATAATCGACCACTTCCTGTTACGCAGGCACCGTCAGGTGTACACCCATGAAACTTTACATGATGAGAGAGGACCCTTCTGAGTATCTCCAGTTTTAATTTCATGCACATCGGACAAAGCAAAGAGAAAATACAGGGCAGAATGTGCCCAATGCAATAACTAGGTGGCGCTATAGAGCTCGTCCAAGATTGTCATATCCATGGGTTCAGAATAGAAGCTTCATCATATCCATTGAATTTCAGTGAGATTGGACAAGGAATGTGCACGTGAGAGCAACTTTTGTGTGCATAGCGAGATGCCCAACTTTGCAGCTCTGTCACGACCACACCCCCGCATTGAAAGTTATGGTTTTTTGTCAGAGTAAACTTCAATGGCTTTTCAACAGGTGGACGTCATTTTCAGGTGTGTCGGCTCATCCTACTCGGAGTAGTGATGCTCCAAGTAAAACATGTCATTTCCTCTTGCCAGCAGGTGGCGCTACACTTTTTCCAGATTTTTTCACTGCAGATGTGTTCAGAGTCAGACTACAATCATGCACATCAATTTTGGATCAGATTGGATTATGCATGGCTGAGTAATGGCCATTTTTCTTTTCATGGCGTGTTTTCGAAACGACCTCCAATTTTGACGCGCCGCCATGGTCACAAACATCCTTAAAAACTTAAAAGCTTTGCAATTTAACATCGGACATGTGTCTAGTTTACAAAACCAAAGTTTGGAGTCATTACTCTCAAATCTCTAGGAGGAGTTCGTTCTAGAGCGAGGCCTGCGAATGACCAAAATACAGCAAAAATGACATATTGTCATCAAAATATCAGACTTCCTGTGCGACTGACAGCTTGGTCCCAAGAGACTTTTTTGTAGGTTTCTATCCGATGAACATGCCCTGTTAAAATCAGGTTTGTACTATAAAGCATATGGAGGTGCTCGCGTAAACAAATTTTGCAGGTGGCGCTATCGAGCCATTTTTGTTTACCTATGCCGTTCTCCTATAAAATATGAAATTTTTCGCGACTCCTGATGTGTATACAAAATTTGGTGAGTTTTGGGGTATGTTAAAGGCCTCAAAAAGGCGACTCTTCCGTCGGAAGAAAAAGAATAATAATAATAATAATAATAATAACTCTAACAGATACAATAGGGTCCTTGCACTCCGTGCTCGGGCCCTAATAATAATAATAATAATAATAACTCTAACAGATACAATAGGGTCCTTGCACTCCGTGCTCGGGCCCTAATAATAATAATAATAATAAACATTCGAATTACAATAGGGTCCTTGCACTCCGTGCTCGGGCCCTAATTAAAGCTACAAGTAGCATTTAGCGGGCCCGAGCACGTGCGACCGCATGGCACGAGCGACCGCCCCGTGAGCAACGCCCTGCTCGAGCCATTCTCGTCGTTTTTTCTTGTCCATTCTGGAGCTCCAAGCTAATGTTAATACGACAGCAGCCTGGGGGGGGGGGGGGGGGGGGGGCTGTAATCTGTTGCCTTAAGGGACAAAGACTTTTGCATATAGCATGAAAAAAATTCAAGCAATGATGATAATTGCTATCACTGTCCCTAAGGATGAGAACAATAGAACTCATTCAATTTCCACTACAATGTCTAGATGAGTGTCAGCTATGTCTGATAACTTGGCCAATTAGCTGGACCGGGATCTTGCAAAGTGCAGGTGGTTAACGTCCAGTGTGATGAGTCTGTGGACGGCAACAGTACAGCATAGCTTTTGGTTTCCACAAGAGAAGAACTCCTGACACATCTGCCCTAACAGACAACTACAAGAGGAGTTGAAATGTATAACACGGTGAAGGAGTTTTTGTGCAGAAAAAGGTACAATTAGAAAAGCTGGTAGCAGTGACTGCAGATGGGACTCCTGCTATGATCAATAGACAAACAGGTTTCATCACTCACTGTAAAGCTGACCCAGACTTTCCAAAATGTCTGCATTACTGCTGCGTCATTCACCAGCAGGCCTTATGTGCAGAAGTGATTGGCTCTGGACATATAATGACTCTTATTCTGAAAATCGTAAACAACCTCAGCTGCAAAGCAAAACAGCACAGGATTTTTAAGGTGCTATTGGAGGAGATGTCTGTTGAATATGGTGAATATGAACATTGTGAATCTGAACTTGCATTCTTGACTGACATTACTGGAAAACTAAACCACTTGATCTGCGAGCTGCAAGACAATGGCAAAACTATTTTTTTTTTGACCAGCCTGCCTGAGCCAGTGTTTTTCTTGTGGGGATCTTTTCTGCCAGGGCTTGTCAGCTTGGTCAGTGGATGTTGCTGCAGTTGTTTCCCTTGCTGGGACAGCTGGAGTTAAACACAGCAGCTCACGGCTCTGAAGTGGACCCCGTTGCTGTCCCAGTCTGGATGGGCACTGTGGCGATGTTCCAATGGCCAGGCTGGCTCCTGGTATAAAGAGATTCCCAAATACCATTTCCTAACCGCAGAGCCAAGGATGTGTTTACATGTTTAGGTCAAAAATGTGATGGACAGCTTCATGTTGTCTTTTGATGTAAGTTTAAACCTAAACATGCCACCCTGTTATTAATCCAGTTGATATGGTTCTCCATCTGTGTCTAGGTGATAGAAAAGCATTTTTTTTTATATTTAGAGCTCTAAGCAAACAAACAGTTGTCTATATAAAAGAGCTTTTACAATTGTGCACTTTTAGCAGGTCTCTGAGTTCATGTGACCAATGTATGGTGGATTTTCACAGACCTTGTTTAAAACTGAAGGTGAGAGAGACTTAGAGAAATGGCTTCATTGTTCTGGAGTTCTTTGTTCATCCACAGAAGAGTAGAATTGGTGATTGATTTTGAAAAGCTGCTGAAAAAAGTATCTTTTTCAAATTGCAATTTCTAACTTGGGTTTTACATTTTGTGTTCCATTTTTTGTGCTTTAATTGGGAAGCATTTGTTATTTGTTTGGTGTTTTTAAGGTTCTGCAAATATACACATCATTTTTTAGAGACATTTGTTATCAGTTGTGTTTGTTGATTTGTAGTTTAATTTCATTGGATGTATAGATGTCGTGTGGGGGGGAGGCTCGAGAGCAGGTAGGACCCAGGCGCAGAGACGGGAGGCAAACGGGTTCAGGGCAAGTGGGTTTATTTAACTAACAAAAAGCGCTGCAGAGCAGGATGACAAAACTAAAAACAAAAACTTACTGTGGCATGGCAAGGGACATGGACGCCAGACAAGAAGACGTGATCAACATGAGCAGAAGTTAATGGACCAGCACAGGAGGAAGGGAGAGACAAGACTTATATACAGACAGGGCAGACAAGACACAGGTGAACACGATTAGGGCAGATGGGGACCAAAGGAAGTAAAACTCAAGAAACATGACAAGACAGGAAACCTTTCAAAATAAAACAGGAAACAGAACCAAACAAGACAAAACAAGAACTAAAGCGAAAAACAAGACAACAAACTGAAACCATGACAATAGAAAGGAAAAGAAGTTCAAACATTGATTATAAAAAAGGATATAAGAGATAAAAAAAAAGAAAAAGGAAAAGAAAAAAGATAAAATATTGATTTAATTGCATTTTGAATGAATAAAAAACAATGATTAATAGAATCAGAATCAGAATCAGAAATCAGAAAAAGTTTTATTGCCAGGTTCAGTAGAGCGCACTTTACAAAACGAGGAATTTGACTTGGTGTATAGTGCAATTAAGAATAAGTTAAAAATTAAGTTAACAACAACAACACACTATATACAGTAGAGTAAGGTGACTTAAAGTGGGAGCACAGATGGGCTGGGATGGTGGGGCCTGTAAGTGGCACCGACAGTCCTTTGGTGGGCGGGGGGGAGGGGGGGTCACCTGGGGGAGTTGGGGTACTGTTCAGCAGGCTGACTGCAGTGGGGAAGAAGCTGTTCTTGTGGCGCGAGGTCCTGGTCCTGATGGACCGGAGCCTCTTGCCAGAAGGGAGGGGCCGAAAGAGATTATGTCCTGGATGAGAGGGGTTGGCTACAATCCTGGCTGCCCGCCTCCAGGTCCTGGAGATGTGCAGCTCCTGGAGAGACGGGAGGTGGCAGCCGATCACCTTCTCTGCTGAGTGGATGACGCGTTGCAGCTTGGCCTTGTCTCTGGCCGTGGCCGCAGCGAACCAGACTGTGATGGAGGACGTGAGGGTGGATTCGATGATGGCATCGTAGAAGTCTACCAGCATCTTTTCAGGGAGGTGAAACTTCTTCAGCTGCCTCAGGAAGTACATCCTCTGCTGGACCTTCTTAGTGATGGAGCTGATGTTCTGCTCCCACTTGAGGTCCTGGCTGATGATGGTTCCCAGGAAGCAGAAGGACTCCACAGAGGTCACCGGGGAGTCACAGAGGATGACAGGGGGGAGGGGGGCTGGGGCCTTCCTGAAGTCCACTGTCATCTCCACTGTCTTCAGAGCATTAAGCTCCAGGTTGTTAGCGCTGCACTATGACACCAGCCTGGCTATTTCACTCCTGTAGGCCAACTCATCTCCGTCAGAGATGAGGCCGATGAGTGTGGTGTCGTCAGCAAACTTCAGGAGTTTGACAGACAGGTGACCAGCTGTGCAGCTGTTTGTGTACAGGGAGAGTAACAGGGGTGAAAGGACACAGCCCTGGGGGGATCCAGTGCTTGTGGTCCGAGTATCTGAGACGAGCTTCCCCAGCCTCACATACTGCTGTCTGTCCGTCAGGAAGTCTGTGATCCACCTGCAGGTGGAGTCAGGCACATTCATCTTGGAGAGTTTTTAATACTAAAGATGTATGAAAGACATACCGAAAAATATGTCTTTCAGTGTTTAACTGGCTGTCTTTGGATTATGCATGCCTGAGTAATGGCCATTCTTACTCCTCATCTCTCTGTTCACTGCTTGCTAATTTACATAGCAGGGGTCCCAGCAGGAGGGGGCGGGGTTGTAACACGACTCCTTCAGCAGAGCCAGGCTGAGAGAGGCTTTGACATGTAAGATGTTAGATGTTAGAATGCTAGATGTTAGAATGACCAGTTCATTGTATATCTATGAAAATATTCAGGGAGCTATGGGACATGTTCAGCTATAGGTGTGTGAAAATTGGTGTCGATTGTTGAAACATAAGTTACCATAAAAAAATGTTTGTTTGGAGTCTAGACAGATTTAACACAGGTTTTTGGATGAAAAAGGATTTTTTATAAATCATCTGTTACACTTTTAAGTCTGAAAAAAATATGGAAGGCAGCAAACACAGATCTCTACCGTTTTTAATTTGTTTGTGCTGATATTTGAAAGATAAGTTATGCAAAAAAATAGGTGTTTGCAGTTTTGCCTAAAAAGACGTTTTCGGACCTTTTTGGATCAAATGTTGTCTAAAAGTTCACCTGTAACTTCAATCATTCTGAATTTTTTTAGGAAAACTAAACCACTTCAACTGTGATCTGCAAGGCAATGGTAAAACTATATTTTTTATGGAACAGCCTGCAGTGTTTCTTGTGGGGATCTTTTCTGCCAGGGCTTGCCGGCTTGGTCGGTGGTTGTTGCTGTTACCAATCCAGTTGATATGGTTCTCCATCTGTGTCTAAGTGATATAATCAGAATCAGAATCGTTTATTGTCATTGTACATGGGGATACAATGAAATTGCAGCAGCCTTGGAGTGAAGGAGTTACATAAAATAAAAATAAAAATAGAATAGAAAAAGAAATACTGTATTTACAACTCTTAACAAAAAATGAACAATATGGACAGAAACTGTTAAATATTAAATATTTGTGAATAAAATAGAAAGGAATTACATGAGTTGCTGTGAGCACAGCTTAATAAATATCAAGTTATTGCACAGTGACCCGGTTAGACAGTCAGGATATTGCACGCATTGTAGTAAAATTAGAGTGAGGTGTGGTTGGTGGACGTATGTGCATTCCGTATGATAATTGCCTATGGAAAAAAGCTGTTTCTTAGTCTGTTTGTCCTGGTTCTGATGGACCTGTACCTCCTTCCAGAGGGCAGCAGTTCAAACAGAGGGAAAGCAGAATGGGTGGAGTTAGTGGTGATGCTAGTCACTCTGCTGATGCAGCGAGACTGGTAAATGTCCTTCAGTGAGGGGAGGGGGCAGCCGATGATCCTCTGCGCTGTCTTTACCACTCTCTGGAGACTCTGCCGTTCTGCTTCAGTGCAGTGGGAAAACCACACTGTGATGCCATAGGACAGAATGCTCTCAATGGTTGAGCGGTAGAACGTTACCAGCAGCTCCTGGCTGACGTCGTTCCTCCTAAGTTTTCTCAGGAAGTGCAGGCGTTGCTGGGCCTTCCTGATGACAGTCATGGTGTTGTTAGACCATGTGAGGTCAGCAGAGATGGTGGTGCCCAGGAGGGTGAAGCTGTGGACCCTCTCCACACAGTTTCCATCGATGTAGAGTGGGGGTGGATCTGTTCTGTTCTGCAAACTGGTGGGGGACGAAGATTGGAGGGAGGGAGTCTTTGATGTGTCCCAGGAGCAGCCGCTCCAGACACTTTGTGATTACAGCAGTGAGTGCAACTGGGCGGAAGTCCGTGAGGAAGGCTGTGGATGAGGACTTTTTGGGTATCGGGATGATAGTGGATGACTTCAGGCAAGCAGGGATGAAAGCCTGAGCTAGCGACAGGTTGAAGATTTTTGTGAAGACCTGGGAGAGTTGATCGGCGCAGGCCCGCAGAACCTTTCCGGGAACTCCATCAGGTCCCGCCGCTTTCCTGGGGTTTACCCTGCTGAACATCCGTGCCATCCGTGCCACGTCCATAAAGGCATTGTTTTTATATTTAGAGCTCTAAGCAACCAAACAGTTGTCTATATAAAAGAGCTTTTACAATTGTGCACTTTTAGCAGGCTGAAAAAATTATCTTTTTAAAATTGCCATTTCAAATTTGGGTTTTAAATTTTGTGTTCCATTTTTCTGTGCTTGTATTGGAAGGATTTGTTATTATTTTGTTTAAAAGTGCTACATATTGTATATACACATAATTTATTTAGAGAAATTTGCTATAGGTTGTGTTTTTTGGTTTTGTAGTTTAATTTCATTGGATTTATATTAAGGAAAAGAAGTTGCAGCATTGATTAAAAAAGGATAAAAGAGACATTTACTGTCTAAGTCTTATGTTACATCTGTAGAACTGTACTGAGAGTTGGGTTTTGTTTTGGAGCACATTCATATGTTTTGTTTGTAAAAAAAAAAAGATAAAATATTAAGTTAATTGCATTTTACATGACTAGAAAAGCAATGATTATTCATAAAAATCTATGAAAGACATACAAAACAAATGAAAAAGCAGTCTGCCCTCCCTCTTGTGTCTAAACTATTGTCACCTCACTTCTGGGTTAGTTAGCATATAAACAGGCAGCTGGTGTTTGTGTGTGTGGGGGGGGGGGGGGTGAAATTTGACTCCAGCAACAGGAAAGATTGAGGAGCAGGCTGCAGCATGAGAAAAAGACTGAACCATGTAAGAGGAAATGACATCCTACAGTTGACCAGTTCATTTTATATCTGTAAAGAATATTCAAGAAGCATTTAGACATGTTCAACTATATGCGTGTTAAACTTGGTGTGGATATTTGAAGCATAAGTAATTTTAAAACACACTTGTTTGGAGTCCAGACGGAAAAAGCACAGGTTTTGGGATGAATCAGGATTTTTTTAAAATCATCTGTTTCACCTGGACTTCTGAAAAAAATATGGAAGGCAGCAAACACAGATCCCTACATTTAAAAAAATAAATGGTGTTGATATATGATGATTAAGTTATGAAAAAAAATAGGTGTTTGTAGTTTTGCCTAAAAAGACGTTTTCGGACCTTTTTGGATGAAATGTTCTCTAAAAGTTCACCTGTAACTTCAATCATTCTGAATTTTTTTAGGAAGCAGTAGCACATAAATGCCTATGAAAGTTGAATTCTTGGTGCTGATAACCTAAACAGAATTTATGCTAAAAATCTTTGTTCAGTCCAAAATTTCATTAAAAAAATCAAGTGATGAAGTTTCTCGTAGACCCTATAGTGTTACATATCAAAGCTGGAGGTTATTAAAGGCATCTAATTCTGAAATCTCAGCTTCCTGAGACAAACGGCTGATTTATAATAAATTTCTATTATTTGGGTGCACATAATCGACCACTTCCTGTTACGCAGGCACCGTCAGGTGTACACCCATGAAACTTTACATGATGAGAGAGGACCCTTCTGAGTATCTCCAGTTTTAATTTCATGCACATCGGACAAAGCAAAGAGAAAATACAGGGCAGAATGTGCCCAATGCAATAACTAGGTGGCGCTATAGAGCTCGTCCAAGATTGTCATATCCATGGGTTCAGAATAGAAGCTTCATCATATCCATTGAATTTCAGTGAGATTGGACAAGGAATGTGCACGTGAGAGCAACTTTTGTGTGCATAGCGAGATGCCCAACTTTGCCGCTCTGTCACGACCACACCCCCGCATTGAAAGTTATGGTTTTTTGTCAGAGTAAACTTCAATGGCTTTTCAACAGGTGGACGTCATTTTCAGGTGTGTCGGCTCATCCTACTCGGAGTAGTGATGCTCCAAGTAAAACATGTCATTTCCTCTTGCCAGCAGGTGGCGCTACACTTTTTCCAGGTTTTTTCACTGCAGATGTGTTCAGAGTCAGACTACAATCATGCACATCAATTTTGGATCAGATTGGATTATGCATGGCTGAGTAATGGCCATTTTTCTTTTCATGGCGTGTTTTCGAAACGACCTCCAATTTTGACGCGCCGCCATGGTCACAAACATCCATAAAAACTTAAAAGCTTTGCAATTTAACATCGGACATGTGTATAGTTTACAAAACCAAAGTTTGGAGTCATTACTCTCAAATCTCTAGGAGGAGTTCGTTCTAGAGCGAGGCCTGCGAATGACCAAAATACAGCAAAAATGACATATTGTCATCAAAATATCAGACTTCCTGTGCGACTGACAGCTTGGTCCCAAGAGACTTTTTTGTAGGTTTCTATCCGATGAACATGCCCTGTTAAAATCAGGTTTGTACTATAAAGCATATGGAGGTGCTCGCGAAAACAAATTTTGCAGGTGGCGCTATCGAGCCATTTTTGTTTACCTATGCCGTTCTCCTATAAAATATGAAATTTTTCGCGACTCCTGATGTGTATACAAAATTTGGTGAGTTTTGGGGTATGTTAAAGGCCTCAAAAAGGCGACGGAAAAGTCGGAAGAATAATAATAATAATAATTAAAGCTACAAGTAGCATTTAGCGGGCCCGAGCACGTGCCACCGCCTGGCACGAGCGACCGCCCCGTGAGCAACGCCCTGCTCGAGCCATTCTCGTTGTTTTTTTCTTGTCCATTCTGGAGCTCCAAGATAATGTTAATATGACAGCAGCCTGTGGGGGGGGGGGGGGGGGGACTGTAATCTGTTTCCTTAAAGGACAAAGACTTATGCATATATTGTGAAAAAAATTCTTAAATCTAAGCCTCGTTTAGACCTGCTCAATTTCTCATCAAGTAGAAGAAGGTTTTTTTCAGATTAAGAAACAAGCAATGATGATAATTGCTATCACTGTTCCTAAGAATGAGAACAATAGAACTCATTCAATTTCCACTACAATGTCTAGATGAGTGTCAGCTATGTCTGATAACTTGGCCAATTAGCTGGACCGGGATCTTGCAAAGTGCAGAGGGTTTACGTCCAGTGTGATGAGTCTGTGGACGGCAACAGTACAGCATAGCCTTTGGTTTCCACAAGAGAAGAACTCCTGACACATCTGCCCTAACAGACAACTACAAGAGGAGTTGAAATGTATAACACGGTGAAGGAGTTTTTGTGCAGAAAAAGGTACCATTAGAAAAGCCAGTAGCAGTGACTGCAGACAGGTTTCATCACTCACTGTAAGCTGTAAAGCTGACCCAGACTTTCCAAAATGTCTGCATTACTGCTGCGTCATTCACCAGTAGGCCTTATGTGCAGAAGTGATTGGCTCTGGACACATAATGACTCCTATTGTGAAAATCATAAAAAAAACCTCAGCTGCAAAGCAAAACAGAACAGGATTTTTAAGGTGCTATTGGTGGAGATATCTGCTGAATATGGTGAATATGAATATGGTGAATCTGAACTTATATTCTTGACTGACATTACTGGAAAACTAAACCACTTGATCTGCGAGCTGCAAGACATTGGCAAAACTATATT
Organism: Oryzias latipes; assembly: GCF_053564925.1. NCBI lineage: Eukaryota > Metazoa > Chordata > Actinopteri > Beloniformes > Adrianichthyidae > Oryzias > Oryzias latipes. The sequence goes on from NC_136239.1 coordinate 8,425,224, forward strand.
TTTTTATTGACCAGCCTGCCTGAGCCAGTGTTTTTCTTGTGGGGATCTTTTCTGCCAGGGCTTGCCGGCTTGGTCAGTGGATGTTGCTGCAGTTGTCTCCCTTGCTGGGACAGCTGGAGTTAAACATAGCAGCTCACGGCTCTGAAGTGGACCCCGTTGCTGTCCCAGTCTGGATGGGCACTGTGGTGATGTTCCAATGTTCAGGCTGGCTCCTGGTATGAAGAGATTCCCAATTACCATTTCCTAACCGCAGAGCCAAGGATGTGTTTACATGTTTAGGTCAAAAATGTGATGAACAGCTTCATGTTGTCTATTGATGTAAGTTTAAACCTAAACATGCCACCCTGTAACTAATCCAGTTGTTGTGGTTCTCCACCTGTGTCTAGGTGATAGAAAAGCATTTTTTTATATTTAGAGCTCTAAGCAAACAAACAGTTGTCTATATAAAAGAGCTTTTACAATTGTGCACTTTTAGCATGTCTCTGAATACATGTGACCAATGTATAATGGATTTTCACAGACTTTGTTTAAAACTGAAGGTGACAGAGACTTTGGAGAAGTGGCTACATTATTCTGGACTTCTTTGTTTCATCCACAGAATAGTAAAATATGTGATTGATTTTGAAAAGCTGCTGAAAAATGTATCTTTTTAAAATTGCAATTTCTAATTTGGGTTTTACATTTTGTGTTCCATTTTTTGTGATTTTATTAGAAAGATTTGTTATTTATTCGGTGTTTAAAGGTGGTACATATTGTATATACACAATCTTCTTAGAGACATTTGCTATATGTTGTGTTTGTTGTCATTGTAGTTTAATTTTATTGGATGTATTGAAAGGAAATGAAAAGAAGTTGCAGCATTGATTAAAAAAAGCATAAAAGAGACATTTACTGTCTGATGTTACATCTGTAGGAGTGTACTGAGGCTGGGTTTTGTTTTGGAGCACATTCATATATTTTGTTTGTGAAAAAAAAAAAGATAAAATATAAAGTTAATTGTATTTTGGATGAATAAAAAAGCAATGATTAGTGCTAAGGATGTATAAAAGACAAACAAAACAAAGGAAATTGCTGTATTTTAGTGTTGAACTTGGCTTTCTAACTGTTCTACTTTCTGTCTGCCACTCCTGGCTAATTTACATGTGAGCACACAGCCGGGGGGGGGGGGGGGGGGGGGGCTAACTCCACTCCTGCAGCAGGGGAGACTGATGAAAAGCTTGAGGATGTAAGATTGAATAAATAAAATCCTAGAGTTGACCAGTTCATTTTATAAATGTAAATATTTTTTATTTTGGTGCTGATAAACTAAACAGATGTTATGATAAAAATATTTGCTTGAGTAAAAATGTCCAAAAATTTGCTTTCAGCACAATAGGGTGATTAAGGTGGTTAAATGTTTCTCGTACGTATAGTGCTGCTTTTCAAACGTGGAGCTTTGTAAGACGCATCTAATTCTGAAATCTCAGCTTCCTGAGACAAACGGCTGATTTCCTATGAAGCTTGATTATATGATCATGCTTCATGATCATTTATGAACATATATAGCTCGTCCAAAATTGTCATATCCATGGGTTCAGAATGGAAGTTTCATCAAATCTATTTAATTTCAGTGAGATCAGACAAGGAATGTGAACGTGAGAGCAACATTTGTGCATGGCGAGATACCCAACTTCGCCGCTCTGTCACGACCACATCCCCGCGTTGAAAGATTTGTTTTTCATCAGAGTAAACTTCAATGGTTTTTCAACAGGTGGACGTCATTTTGAGGTGTGTTTGCTCATCCTACTTGGAGCAGTAAAGCTCCAAGTAAAACATGTCATTTCCTGTTGCCAACAGGTGGCGCTACACCTGTTTCGGATTTTTCCACTGCAGATGTGTTCAAAGTCAGACTACAATAATGCACAACAAATTTGGATCAGATTAGATTATTTATGGCTGAGTAATGGCCATTTTTCTTTTCATGGCGTGATTTCGAAACGACCTCAAATTTTGACGCGCCGCCACGGTCACAAACAACCGTAAAAACTTAAAAGCTTCGCAATTTAAGATCGGACATGTGTTTAGTTTACAAAACCAAAGTTTGGAGTCATTGTTCAAAAATCTCTAGGAGGAGTTCGTTCCAGAACGAGGCCTGCAAATGACCAAAATACACCAAAAATGACATATTGACATCAATATAGCAGACTTCCTGTGCGACTGACAGCTTGGTCCCAAGAGACTTTTTTGTAGGTTTCCATCTGATGAACATGTCCTGTAAATATCAAGCTTGTATGTTAAAGAACATGGCGGGGCTCTCAAAAACAAACATGGTAGGTGGCGCTATTGAGCCGTTTCTTGTTCACCCATGCAAGTGCTGTGTATCTAAGTTGGAGATATGTAAGAGGCCTCTCATTCTGAAATCTCAGCCTCGTGATACAAACGGCTGATTTTTTATGATTTTTTAATTATCTGACTGCAACGCAATCAACCACTTCCTGTTTGGTGGTGGCTTGCGCAATCATTGTCAGGTGTAAACCCATGAAACTTTAAACGATGAGAGAAGACCCTTGTGAGTATCTCCTGTTGTAATTTTATGAACATCGGACAAAGCACTGAGAAAATACAGGGCAGAATGTGCCCCATGCAATAACTAGGTGGCGCTATAGAGCTCGTCCAAACTTGTCATATCCATGGGTTCAGAATTGAAGCTTCATCATATCCATTTATTTTCAGTGAGATCGGACAAGGAATGTGCACGTGAGAGCAACATTTGTGTGCATGGCGAGACGCCCAACTTCGCCGCTCTGTCACGACCACACCCCCGCTTTGAAAGATTTGGTTTTTTATCAGAGTAAACTTCAATGGATTTTTAACAGGTGGATGTCATTTTGAGGTGCGTTTGCTCATCCTACTTGGAGCAGTGATGCTCCAAGTAACACATGTCATTTCCTGTTGCCAACAGGTGGCGCTACACTTATTCCATATTTTTCCACTGCAGATGTGTTCAGAGTCAGACTAAAATCATGCATATCAATTTTGGATCAGATTGGATTATACATGGCTGAGTAATGGCCATTTTCCGTTTCATGGCGTGTTTTCGAAACGACCTCCAATTTTGACGCGCAGCCACGGTCACAAACAACCGTAAAAACTTAAAAGCTTCGCAATTTAACATCGGACATGTGTTTAGTTTACAAAACCAAAGTTTGGAGTCATTATTCACAAATCTCTAGGAGGAGTTCGTTCTAGAAGGAGGCCTGCAAATGACCAAAATACAGCAAAAATGACATATTGACACCAATATAACAGACTTCCTGTGCAACTGACAGCTTGGTACCAAGAGACTTTTTTGTAGGTTTTCATCTGATGAACATGTCCTGTAAATATCAAGCTTGTATGTTAAAGAACATGGCGGGGCTCGCGAAAACAAACATTGTAGGTGGCGCTATTGAGCCGTTTTTGTGCACCCGTGCGAGTGCTGTATATATAAGTTGGAGATATGTATGGGGGAATTTCATTCTGAAATCTCATCCTCGTCAGAAAAACGGCTGATTTTTTATGAATTTTTAATTATCTGACTGCAACGCAATCAACCACTTCCTGTTTGGCGGTGGCTTGCGCAGGCACCGTCAGGTGTACACCCATGAAACTTTACACAATGAGAGAAAACCGTTGTGAGTATCTCCTGTTGTAATTTTATGAACATCGGACAAAGCACAGAGAAAAGACAGGTCAGAATGTGACATAAAATGTATTTGTCAATATCTAGGTGGCGCTATAGAGCTCGTCCAAGATTGTCATATCCATTGGTTCAGAATGGAAGCCTCATCACCTCCATCGAATTTCAGTGAGATTGGACAAGGAATGTGCACGTGAGAGCAACTTTTGTGTGCACGGCGAGGCGCCCAACTTCGCCGCTCTGTCACGACCACACCCCCGCATTGAAAGTTATGGCTTTTTATCAGAGTAAACTTCAATGGCTTTTCAACAGGTGGACATCATTTTGAGGTTTGTCGGCTCATCCTACTTGGAGCAGTGATGCTCCAAGTCAAACATGTCATTTCCTCTTGCCAGCAGGTGGCGCTACACTTTTTCCAGATTCTTTCACTGCAGATGTGTTCAGAGTCAGACTAAAATCATGCATATCAATTTTGGATCAGATTGGATTATACATGGCTGAGTAATGGCCATTTTCCGTTTCATGGCGTGTTTTCGAAATGACCTCCAAGTTCGACGCGCCGCCACGGTCACAAACATCCGTAAAAACTTAAAAGCTTCGCAATTTAACATCAGACATGGGTCTAGTTTACAAAACCAAAGTTTGGAGTCATTATTCATAAATCTCTAGGAGGAGTTCGTTCTAGAAGGAGGCCTACAAATGCCCAAAATAGAGCAAAAATGACATATTGACACCAATATAGCAGACTTCCTGTGCGACTGACAGCTTGGTACCAAGAGACTTTTTTGTAGGTTTCCATCTGATGAACATGTCCTGAAAAAATCAAGCTTGTATGTTAAAGCATATGCGGGGGCTCGGGACAAATGTCACTGTAGGTGGCGCTGTCGAGCCGTTTTTGTGCGCCCATGCCAATCTCCTGTAAAATACGAAATTTTTCGCGACTCCTGATGTGTGTGCCAAATTTGGTGAGTTTTGGGGTATGTTAAAGGCCTCAAAAAGGCGACTCTTCCGTCGGAAGAAAAAGAATAATAATAATAATAATTAAAGCTACAAGTAGCATTTAGCGGGCCCGAGCACGTGCCACCGCCTGGCACGAGCGACCGCCCCGTGAGCAACGCCCTGCTCGAGCCATTCTCGTTGTTTTTTCTTGTCCATTCTGGAGCTCCAAGATAATGTTAATATGACAGCAGCCTGTGGGGGGGGGGGGGGGGGGGACTGTAATCTGTTTCCTTAAAGGACAAAGACTTATGCATATAGCATGAAAAAAATTCTTAAATCTAAGCCTCGTTTAGACCTGCTCAATTTCTCATCAAGTAGAAGAAGGTTTTTATCAGATTAAGAAACAAGCAATGATGATAATTGCTATTACTGTTCCTAAGAATGAGAACAATAGAACTCATTCAATTTCCACTACAATGTCTAGATGAGTGTCAGCTATGTCTGATAACTTGGCCAATTAGCTGGACCGGGATCTTGCAAAGTGCAGAGGGTTTACGTCCAGTGTGATGAGTCTGTGGACGGCAACAGTACAGCATAGCCTTTGGTGTCCACAAGAGAAGAACTCCTGACACATCTGCCCTAACAGACAACTACAAGAGGAGTTGAAATGTATAACACGGTGAAGGAGTTTTTGTGCAGAAAAAGGTACCATTAGAAAAGCCAGTAGCAGTGACTGCAGACAGGTTTCATCACTCACTGTAAGCTGTAAAGCTGACGCAGACTTTCCAAAATGTCTGCATTACTGCTGCGTCATTCACCAGTAGGCCTTATGTGCAGAAGTGATTGGCTCTGGACACATAATGACTCCTATTGTGAAAATCATAAAAAAAAACCTCAGCTGCAAAGCAAAACAGAACAGGATTTTTAAGGTGCTATTGGTGGAGATATCTGCTGAATATGGTGAATATGAATATGGTGAATCTGAACTTGTATTCTTGACTGACATTACTGGAAAACTAAACCACTTGATCTGCGAGCTGCAAGACAATGGCAAAACTATATTTTTTTATTGACCAGCCTGCCTGAGCCAGTGTTTTTCTTGTGGGGATCTTTTCTGCCAGGGCTTTCCAGCTTGGTCAGTGGATGTTGCTGCAGTTGTCTCCCTTGCTGGGACAGCTGGAGTTAAACATAGCAGCCTCACGGCTGTGAAGTGGACCCCGTTGCTGTCCCAGTCTGGGTGGGCACTGTGGTGATGTTCCTATGGCCAGGCTGGCTCCTGGTATGAAGAGATTCCCAAATACCGTTTCCTAACCGCAGAGCCAAGCATGTGTTTACATGTTTAGGTCAAAAATGTGATGAACAGCTTCATGTTGTCTATTGATGTAAGTTTAAACCTAAACATGTTTCCCTGTTACTAATCCAGTTGATATGGTTCTCCATCTGTGTCTAGGTGATAGAAAAGCATTTTTTTATATTTAGAGCTCCAAGCAAACAAACAGTTGTCTATATAAGAGCTTTTACAATTGTGGACTTTTAGCAGGTCTCTGAATACATGTGACCAATGTATAATGGATTTTCACAGACTTTGTTTAAAACTGAAGGTGACAGAGACTTTGGAGAAGTGGCTACATTATTCTGGACTTCTTTGTTTCATCCACAGAAGAGTAAAATATGTGATTGATTTTGAAAAGCTGCTGAAAAATGTATCTTTTTAAAATTGCAATTTCTAATTTGGGTTTTACATTTTGTGTTCCATTTTTTGTGATTTTATTAGAAAGATTTGTTATTTATTTGGTGTTTAAAGGTGGTACATATTGTATATACACAATCTTCTTAGAGACATTTGCTATATGTTGTGTTTGTTGTCATTGTAGTTTAATTTTATTGGATGTATTGAAAGGAAATGAAAAGAAGTTGCAGCATTGATTAAAAAAAGCATAAAAGAGACATTTACTGTCTGATGTTACATCTGTAGGAGTGTACTGAGGCTGGGTTTTGTTTTGGAGCACATTCATATGTTTTGTTTGTAAAAAAAAAAAAAAAAAGATAAAATATAAAGTTAATTGTATTTTGGATGAATAAAAAAGCAATGATTAGTGCTAAGGATGTATAAAAGACAAACAAAACAAAGGAAATTGCTGTAATTTAGTGTTGAACTAGGCTTTCTAACTGTTCTACTTTCTGTCTGCCACTCCTGGCTAATTTACATGTGAGCACACAGCCGGGGGTTGGGGGGGGGGGCTAACTCCACTCCTGCAGCAGGGGAGACTGATGAAAAGCTTGAGGATGTAAGATTGAATAAATAAAATCCTAGAGTTGACCAGTTCATTTTATAAATGTAAATATTTTTTATTTTGGTGCTGATAAACTAAACAGAAGTTATGATAAAAATATTTGCTTGAGTCAAAATGTCCCAAAATTTGCTTTTAGCACAATAGGGTGATTAAGGTGGTTAAATGTTTCTCGTACGTATAGTGCTGCTTTTCAAACGTGGAGCTTTGTAGGACGCATCTAATTCTGAAATCTCAGCTTCCTGAGACAAACGGCTGATTTCCTATAAAGCTTGATTATATGACTGCAACGGAATCGACCACTTCCTGTTTGGCAGTGCCTTACGCAGGCACCGTCAGATGTGCAGCCATGAAACTTGAGATGATGAGAGAAAAGCCTTCTGAGTATCTCCAGTTTTAATTTCATGCACATCGGAAAAAGCACATAGAAAATACAGGGCAGAATGTGCCCCATGCAATAACTAGGTGGCGCTATAGAGCTCGTCCAAAGTTGTCATATCCATGGGTTCAGAATGGAAGCTTCATCATATCCATTGAAATTCAGTGAGATTGGACAAGGAATGTGCACATGAGAGCAACATTTGTCTGCATGGCGAGACGCCCAACTTTGCCGCTCTGTCAAGACCACACCCCCGCATTGAAAGTTATGGCTTTTTATCAGAGTAAACTTCAATGGTTTTTCAACAGGTGGAGGTCATTTTGAGGTGTGTCGGCTCATCCTACTTGGAGCAGTGATGCTCCAAGTAAAACATGTCATTTCCTGTTGCCAACAGGTGGCGCTACACCTGTTTCGGATTTTTCGACTGCAGATGTGTTCAAAGTCAGACTACAATCATGCACAACAAATTTGGATCAGATTAGATTATTTATGGCTGAGTAATGGCCATTTTTCTTTTCATGGCGTGATTTCGAAACGACCTCAAATTTTGACGCGCCGCCACGGTCACAAACAACCGTAAAAACTTAAAAGCTTCGCAATTTAATATTGGACATGTGTTTAGTTTACAAAACCAAAGTTTGGAGTCATTGTTCAAAAATCTCTAGGAGGAGTTCGTTCTAGAACGAGGCTTGCAAATGACCAAAATACACCAAAAATGACATATTGACACCAATATAGCAGACTTCCTGTGCAACTGACAGCTTGGTACCAAGAGACTTTTTTGTAGGTTTTCATCTGATGAACATGTCCTGTAAAAATCAAGCTTGTATGTTAAAGAACATGGCGGGGCTCTCAAAAACAAACATGGTAGGTGGCGCTATTGAGCCGTTTTTGTTCACCCATACAAGTGCTGTATATCTAAGTTGGAGATATTTATGAGGCATCTCATTCTGAAATCTCAGCCTCGTGATACAAACGGCTGATTTTTTATGAATTTTTAATTATCTGACTGCAACGCAATCAACCACTTCCTGTTTGGTGGTGGCTTGCGCAGGCACCGTCAGGTGTACACCCATGAAACTTTAGACGATGAGAGAAGACCCTTATGAGTATCTCCTGTTGTAATTTTATGAATGTCGGACAAAGCACAGAGAAAAGATAGGTCAGAATGTGACATAAAATGTATTTGTCAATATCTAGGTGGCGCTATGGAGTTCGTCCAAGATTGTCATATCCATTGGTTCAGAATGAAAGCCTCATCACCTCTATTGAATTTCAGTGAGATTGGACAAGGAATGTGCACGTGAGAGCAACTTTTGTGTGCATGGCGAGACGCCCAACTTCACCGCTCTGTCACGACCACACCCCCGCATTGAAAGTTATGGCTTTTTATCAGAGTAAACTTCAATGGCTTTTCAACAGGTGGACATCATTTTGAGGTGTGTCGGCTCATCCTACTCGGAGCAGTGATGCTCCAAGTAAAACATGTCATTTCCTTTTGCCAGCAGGTGGCGCTACACCTGTTCTGGATTTTTCCACTTCTGATGTGGTCAGGGTCAGACTACAATCATGCATATCAATTTTGGATCAGATTGGATTTTGCATGGCTGAGTAATGGCCATTTTTCTTTTCATGGCGTGTCTTCAATATGACCTCCATTTTCGACGCGCCGCCACGGTCACAAACATCCGTAAAAACTTAAAAGCTTCGCAATTTAACATCGGACATGTGTCTAGTTTACAAAACCAAAGTTTGGAGTCATTACTCCAAAATCTCTAGGAGGAGTTCGTTCTAGAGCGAGGCCTGCAAATGTCCAAAATGAAGCAAAAATGACATATTGACCTCAATATATCAGACTTCCTGTGCGAGTGACAGGTGGGTCCTTTCAGACTTTTTTGTAGGTCTCCATCTGAAGAACATGCCCTGTAAAATTCAAGCTTGTACGTTAAAGCGTATGCGGGGCGTCGGGACAAAAGTCACTGTAGGTGGCGCTATCGAGCCGTTTTTGTGCGCCCATGCCAATCTCCTATAAAATACGAAATTTTTCGCGACTCCTGATGTGTGTGCCAAATTTGGTGAGTTTTGGGGTATGTTAAAGGCCTCAAAAAGGCGACTCTTCCGGTAGAATAATAATAATAATAATAATAATAATAATAATAATAATAAACATTCGAATTACAATAGGGTCCTTGCACTCCGTGCTCGGGCCCTAATAATTAAAGCTACAAGTAGCATTTAGCGGGCCCGAGCACGTGCCACCGCCTGGCACGAGCGACCGCCCCGTGAGCAACGCCCTGCTCGAGCCATTCTCGTTGTTTTTTTCTTGTCCATTCTGGAGCTCCAAGATAATGTTAATATGACAGCAGCCTGTGGGGGGGGGGGGGGGGGGGACTGTAATCTGTTTCCTTAAAGGACAAAGACTTATGCATATATTGTGAAAAAAATTCTTAAATCTAAGCCTCGTTTAGACCTGCTCAATTTCTCATCAAGTAGAAGAAGGTTTTTTTCAGATTAAGAAACAAGCAATGATGATAATTGCTATCACTGTTCCTAAGAATGAGAACAATAGAACTCATTCAATTTCCACTACAATGTCTAGATGAGTGTCAGCTATGTCTGATAACTTGGCCAATTAGCTGGACCGGGATCTTGCAAAGTGCAGAGGGTTTACGTCCAGTGTGATGAGTCTGTGGACGGCAACAGTACAGCATAGCCTTTGGTTTCCACAAGAGAAGAACTCCTGACACATCTGCCCTAACAGACAACTACAAGAGGAGTTGAAATGTATAACACGGTGAAGGAGTTTTTGTGCAGAAAAAGGTACCATTAGAAAAGCCAGTAGCAGTGACTGCAGACAGGTTTCATCACTCACTGTAAGCTGTAAAGCTGACCCAGACTTTCCAAAATGTCTGCATTACTGCTGCGTCATTCACCAGTAGGCCTTATGTGCAGAAGTGATTGGCTCTGGACACATAATGACTCCTATTGTGAAAATCATAAAAAAAACCTCAGCTGCAAAGCAAAACAGAACAGGATTTTTAAGGTGCTATTGGTGGAGATATCTGCTGAATATGGTGAATATGAATATGGTGAATCTGAACTTATATTCTTGACTGACATTACTGGAAAACTAAACCACTTGATCTGCGAGCTGCAAGACATTGGCAAAACTATATTTTTTTATTGACCAGCCTGCCTGAGCCAGTGTTTTTCTTGTGGGGATCTTTTCTGCCAGGGCTTGCCGGCTTGGTCAGTGGATGTTGCTGCAGTTGTCTCCCTTGCTGGGACAGCTGGAGTTAAACATAGCAGCTCACGGCTCTGAAGTGGACCCCGTTGCTGTCCCAGTCTGGATGGGCACTGTGGTGATGTTCCAATGTTCAGGCTGGCTCCTGGTATGAAGAGATTCCCAATTACCATTTCCTAACCGCAGAGCCAAGGATGTGTTTACATGTTTAGGTCAAAAATGTGATGAACAGCTTCATGTTGTCTATTGATGTAAGTTTAAACCTAAACATGCCACCCTGTAACTAATCCAGTTGTTGTGGTTCTCCACCTGTGTCTAGGTGATAGAAAAGCATTTTTTTATATTTAGAGCTCTAAGCAAACAAACAGTTGTCTATATAAAAGAGCTTTTACAATTGTGCACTTTTAGCATGTCTCTGAATACATGTGACCAATGTATAATGGATTTTCACAGACTTTGTTTAAAACTGAAGGTGACAGAGACTTTGGAGAAGTGGCTACATTATTCTGGACTTCTTTGTTTCATCCACAGAATAGTAAAATATGTGATTGATTTTGAAAAGCTGCTGAAAAATGTATCTTTTTAAAATTGCAATTTCTAATTTGGGTTTTACATTTTGTGTTCCATTTTTTGTGATTTTATTAGAAAGATTTGTTATTTATTCGGTGTTTAAAGGTGGTACATATTGTATATACACAATCTTCTTAGAGACATTTGCTATATGTTGTGTTTGTTGTCATTGTAGTTTAATTTTATTGGATGTATTGAAAGGAAATGAAAAGAAGTTGCAGCATTGATTAAAAAAAGCATAAAAGAGACATTTACTGTCTGATGTTACATCTGTAGGAGTGTACTGAGGCTGGGTTTTGTTTTGGAGCACATTCATATATTTTGTTTGTGAAAAAAAAAAAGATAAAATATAAAGTTAATTGTATTTTGGATGAATAAAAAAGCAATGATTAGTGCTAAGGATGTATAAAAGACAAACAAAACAAAGGAAATTGCTGTATTTTAGTGTTGAACTTGGCTTTCTAACTGTTCTACTTTCTGTCTGCCACTCCTGGCTAATTTACATGTGAGCACACAGCCGGGGGGGGGGGGGGGGGGGGCTAACTCCACTCCTGCAGCAGGGGAGACTGATGAAAAGCTTGAGGATGTAAGATTGAATAAATAAAATCCTAGAGTTGACCAGTTCATTTTATAAATGTAAATATTTTTTATTTTGGTGCTGATAAACTAAACAGATGTTATGATAAAAATATTTGCTTGAGTAAAAATGTCCAAAAATTTGCTTTCAGCACAATAGGGTGATTAAGGTGGTTAAATGTTTCTCGTACGTATAGTGCTGCTTTTCAAACGTGGAGCTTTGTAAGACGCATCTAATTCTGAAATCTCAGCTTCCTGAGACAAACGGCTGATTTCCTATGAAGCTTGATTATATGATCATGCTTCATGATCATTTATGAACATATATAGCTCGTCCAAAATTGTCATATCCATGGGTTCAGAATGGAAGTTTCATCAAATCTATTTAATTTCAGTGAGATCAGACAAGGAATGTGAACGTGAGAGCAACATTTGTGCATGGCGAGATACCCAACTTCGCCGCTCTGTCACGACCACATCCCCGCGTTGAAAGATTTGTTTTTCATCAGAGTAAACTTCAATGGTTTTTCAACAGGTGGACGTCATTTTGAGGTGTGTTTGCTCATCCTACTTGGAGCAGTAAAGCTCCAAGTAAAACATGTCATTTCCTGTTGCCAACAGGTGGCGCTACACCTGTTTCGGATTTTTCCACTGCAGATGTGTTCAAAGTCAGACTACAATAATGCACAACAAATTTGGATCAGATTAGATTATTTATGGCTGAGTAATGGCCATTTTTCTTTTCATGGCGTGATTTCGAAACGACCTCAAATTTTGACGCGCCGCCACGGTCACAAACAACCGTAAAAACTTAAAAGCTTCGCAATTTAAGATCGGACATGTGTTTAGTTTACAAAACCAAAGTTTGGAGTCATTGTTCAAAAATCTCTAGGAGGAGTTCGTTCCAGAACGAGGCCTGCAAATGACCAAAATACACCAAAAATGACATATTGACATCAATATAGCAGACTTCCTGTGCGACTGACAGCTTGGTCCCAAGAGACTTTTTTGTAGGTTTCCATCTGATGAACATGTCCTGTAAATATCAAGCTTGTATGTTAAAGAACATGGCGGGGCTCTCAAAAACAAACATGGTAGGTGGCGCTATTGAGCCGTTTCTTGTTCACCCATGCAAGTGCTGTGTATCTAAGTTGGAGATATGTAAGAGGCCTCTCATTCTGAAATCTCAGCCTCGTGATACAAACGGCTGATTTTTTATGATTTTTTAATTATCTGACTGCAACGCAATCAACCACTTCCTGTTTGGTGGTGGCTTGCGCAATCATTGTCAGGTGTAAACCCATGAAACTTTAAACGATGAGAGAAGACCCTTGTGAGTATCTCCTGTTGTAATTTTATGAACATCGGACAAAGCACTGAGAAAATACAGGGCAGAATGTGCCCCATGCAATAACTAGGTGGCGCTATAGAGCTCGTCCAAACTTGTCATATCCATGGGTTCAGAATTGAAGCTTCATCATATCCATTTATTTTCAGTGAGATCGGACAAGGAATGTGCACGTGAGAGCAACATTTGTGTGCATGGCGAGACGCCCAACTTCGCCGCTCTGTCACGACCACACCCCCGCTTTGAAAGATTTGGTTTTTTATCAGAGTAAACTTCAATGGATTTTTAACAGGTGGATGTCATTTTGAGGTGCGTTTGCTCATCCTACTTGGAGCAGTGATGCTCCAAGTAACACATGTCATTTCCTGTTGCCAACAGGTGGCGCTACACTTATTCCATATTTTTCCACTGCAGATGTGTTCAGAGTCAGACTAAAATCATGCATATCAATTTTGGATCAGATTGGATTATACATGGCTGAGTAATGGCCATTTTCCGTTTCATGGCGTGTTTTCGAAACGACCTCCAATTTTGACGCGCAGCCACGGTCACAAACAACCGTAAAAACTTAAAAGCTTCGCAATTTAACATCGGACATGTGTTTAGTTTACAAAACCAAAGTTTGGAGTCATTATTCACAAATCTCTAGGAGGAGTTCGTTCTAGAAGGAGGCCTGCAAATGACCAAAATACAGCAAAAATGACATATTGACACCAATATAACAGACTTCCTGTGCAACTGACAGCTTGGTACCAAGAGACTTTTTTGTAGGTTTTCATCTGATGAACATGTCCTGTAAATATCAAGCTTGTATGTTAAAGAACATGGCGGGGCTCGCGAAAACAAACATTGTAGGTGGCGCTATTGAGCCGTTTTTGTGCACCCGTGCGAGTGCTGTATATATAAGTTGGAGATATGTATGGGGGAATTTCATTCTGAAATCTCATCCTCGTCAGAAAAACGGCTGATTTTTTATGAATTTTTAATTATCTGACTGCAACGCAATCAACCACTTCCTGTTTGGCGGTGGCTTGCGCAGGCACCGTCAGGTGTACACCCATGAAACTTTACACAATGAGAGAAAACCGTTGTGAGTATCTCCTGTTGTAATTTTATGAACATCGGACAAAGCACAGAGAAAAGACAGGTCAGAATGTGACATAAAATGTATTTGTCAATATCTAGGTGGCGCTATAGAGCTCGTCCAAGATTGTCATATCCATTGGTTCAGAATGGAAGCCTCATCACCTCCATCGAATTTCAGTGAGATTGGACAAGGAATGTGCACGTGAGAGCAACTTTTGTGTGCACGGCGAGGCGCCCAACTTCGCCGCTCTGTCACGACCACACCCCCGCATTGAAAGTTATGGCTTTTTATCAGAGTAAACTTCAATGGCTTTTCAACAGGTGGACATCATTTTGAGGTTTGTCGGCTCATCCTACTTGGAGCAGTGATGCTCCAAGTCAAACATGTCATTTCCTCTTGCCAGCAGGTGGCGCTACACTTTTTCCAGATTCTTTCACTGCAGATGTGTTCAGAGTCAGACTAAAATCATGCATATCAATTTTGGATCAGATTGGATTATACATGGCTGAGTAATGGCCATTTTCCGTTTCATGGCGTGTTTTCGAAATGACCTCCAAGTTCGACGCGCCGCCACGGTCACAAACATCCGTAAAAACTTAAAAGCTTCGCAATTTAACATCAGACATGGGTCTAGTTTACAAAACCAAAGTTTGGAGTCATTATTCATAAATCTCTAGGAGGAGTTCGTTCTAGAAGGAGGCCTACAAATGCCCAAAATAGAGCAAAAATGACATATTGACACCAATATAGCAGACTTCCTGTGCGACTGACAGCTTGGTACCAAGAGACTTTTTTGTAGGTTTCCATCTGATGAACATGTCCTGAAAAAATCAAGCTTGTATGTTAAAGCATATGCGGGGGCTCGGGACAAATGTCACTGTAGGTGGCGCTGTCGAGCCGTTTTTGTGCGCCCATGCCAATCTCCTGTAAAATACGAAATTTTTCGCGACTCCTGATGTGTGTGCCAAATTTGGTGAGTTTTGGGGTATGTTAAAGGCCTCAAAAAGGCGACTCTTCCGTCGGAAGAAAAAGAATAATAATAATAATAATAATTAAAGCTACAAGTAGCATTTAGCGGGCCCGAGCACGTGCGACCGCATGGCACGAGCGACCGCCCCGTGAGCAACGCCCTGCTCGAGCCATTCTCGTCGTTTTTTCTTGTCCATTCTGGAGCTCCAAGCTATTGTTAATACGACAGCAGCCTGGGGGGGGGGGGGGGGTGGGGGGCTGTAATTTGTTGCCTTAAGGGACAAAGACTTTTGCATATAGCATGAAAAAAATTCAAGCAATGATGATAATTGCTATCACTGTCCCTAAGGATGAGAACAATAGAACTCATTCAATTTCCACTACAATGTCTAGATGAGTGTCAGCTATGTCTGATAACTTGGCCAATTAGCTAGACCGGGATCTTGCAAAGTGCAGGTGGTTAACGTCCAGTGTAATGAGTCTGTGGACGGCAACAGTACAGCATAGCTTTTGGTTTCCACAAGAGAAGAACTCCTGACACATCTGCCCTAACAGACAACTACAAGAGGAGTTGAAATGTATAACACGGTGAAGGAGTTTTTGTGCAGAAAAAGGTACAATTAGAAAAGCTGGTAGCAGTGACTGCAGATGGGACTCCTGCTATGATCAATTGATCAATAGACAAACAGGTTTCATCACTCACTGTAAAGCTGACCCAGACTTTCCAAAATGTCTGCATTACTGCTGCGTCATTCACCAGCAGGCCTTATGTGCAGAAGTGATTGGCTCTGGACATATAATGACTCTTATTCTGAAAATCGTAAACAACCTCAGCTGCAAAGCAAAACAGCACAGGATTTTTAAGGTGCTATTGGAGGAGATGTCTGTTGAATATGGTGAATATGAACATTGTGAATCTGAACTTGCATTCTTGACTGACATTACTGGAAAACTAAACCACTTGATCTGCGAGCTGCAAGACAATGGCAAAACTATTTTTTTTGACCAGCCTGCCTGAGCCAGTGTTTTTCTTGTGGGGATCTTTTCTGCCAGGGCTTGTCAGCTTGGTCAGTGGATGTTGCTGCAGTTGTCTCCCTTGCTGGGACAGCTGGAGTTAAACACAGCAGCTCACGGCTCTGAAGTGGACCCCGTTGCTGTCCCAGTCTGGATGGGCACTGTGGCGATGTTCCAATGGCCAGGCTGGCTCCTGGTATAAAGAGATTCCCAAATACCATTTCCTAACCGCAGAGCCAAGGATGTGTTTACATGTTTAGGTCAAAAATGTGATGGACAGCTTCATGTTGTCTAAACATGCCACCCTGTTATTAATCCAGTTGATATGGTTCTCCATCTGTGTCTAGGTGATAGAAAAGCATTTTTTTTTATATTTACAGCTCTAAGCAAACAAACAGTTGTCTATATAAAAGAGCTTTTACAATTGTGCACTTTTAGCAGGTCTCTGAGTTCATGTGACCAATGTATGGTGGATTTTCACAGACCTTGTTTAAAACTGAAGGTGAGAGAGACTTAGAGAAATGGCTTCATTGTTCTGGAGTTCTTTGTTTCATCCACAGAAGAGTAGAATTGGTGATTGATTTTGAAAAGCTGCTGAAAAAAGTATCTTTTCAAATTGCAATTTCTAACTTGGGTTTTACATTTTGTGTTCCATTTTTTGTGCTTTATTTGGGAAGCATTTGTTATTTGTTTGGTGTTTTTAAGGTTCTGCAAATATACACATCATTTTTTAGAGACATTTGTTATCAGTTGTGTTTGTTGATTTGTAGTTTAATTTCATTGGATGTATAGATGTCGTGTGGGGGGGAGGCTCGACAGCAGGTAGGACCCAGGCGCAGAGACGGGAGGCAAACGGGTTCAGGGCAAGTGGGTTTATTTAACTAACAAAAAGCGCTGCAGAGCAGGATGACAAAACTAAAAACAAAAACTTACTGTGGCATGGCAAGGGACATGGACGCTAGACAAGAAGACGTGATCAACATGAGCAGAAGTTAATGGACCAGCACAGGAGGAAGGCAGAGACAAGACTTATATACAGACAGGGCAGACAAGACACAGGTGAACACGATTAGGGCAGATGGGGACCAAAGGAAGTAAAACTCAAAAACATGACAAGACAGGAAACCTTTCAAAATAAAACAGGTAACAGAACCAAACAAGACAGAACAAGAACTAAAGCGAAAAAAAAGACAACAAACTGAAACCATGACAATAGAAAGGAAAAGAAGTTCAAACATTGATTATAAAAAAGGATATAAGAGATAAAAAAAAGAAAAAGGAAAAGAAAAAAGATAAAATATTGATTTAATTGCATTTTGAATGAATAAAAAACAATGATTAATAGAATCAGAAATCAGAAAAAGTTTTATTGCCAGGTTCAGTAGAGCGCACTTTACAAAACGAGGAATTTGACTTGGTGTATAGTGCAATTAAGAATAAGTTAAAAATTAAGTTAACAACAACAACACACTATATACAGTAGAGTAAGGTGAATTAAAGTGGGAGCACAGATGGGCTGGGATGGTGGGGCCTGTAAGTGGCACCGACAGTCCTTTGGTGGGCGGGGGGGGGGGGGGGGGGAGGGGGGGTCACCTGGGGGAGTTGGGGTACTGTTCAGCAGGCTGACTGCAGCGGGGAAGAAGCTGTTCTTGTGGCGCGAGGTCCTGGTCCTGATGGACCGGAGCCTCTTGCCAGAAGGGAGGGGCCGAAAGAGATTATGTCCTGGATGAGAGGGGTTGGCTACAATCCTGGCTGCCCGCCTCCAGGTCCTGGAGATGTGCAGCTCCTGGAGAGACGGGAGGTGGCAGCCGATCACCTTCTCTGCTGAGTGGATGACGCGTTGCAGCTTGGCCTTGTCTCTGGCCGTGGCCGCAGCGAACCAGACTGTGATGGAGGACGTGAGGGTGGATTCGATGATGGCGGTGTAAAAGTCTACCAGCATCTTTTCAGGGAGGTGAAACTTCTTCAGCTGCCTCAGGAAGTACATCCTCTGCTGGACCTTCTTAGTGATGGAGCTGATGTTCTGCTCCCACTTGAGGTCCTGGCTGATGATGGTTCCCAGGAAGCAGAAGGACTCCACAGAGGTCACCGGGGAGTCACAGAGGATGACAGGGGGGAGGGGGGCTGGGGCCTTCCTGAAGTCCACTGTCATCTCCACTGTCTTCAGAGCATTAAGCTCCAGGTTGTTAGCGCTGCACTATGACACCAGCCTGGCTATTTCACTCCTGTAGGCCGACTCATCTCCGTCAGAGATGAGGCCGATGAGTGTGGTGTCGTCAGCAAACTTCAGGAGTTTGACAGACAGGTGACCAGCTGTGCAGCTGTTTGTGTACAGGGAGAGTAACAGGGGTGAAAGGACACAGCCCTGGGGGGATCCGGTGCTTGTGGTCCGAGTATCTGAGACGAGCTTCCCCAGCCTCACATACTGCTGTCTGTCCGTCAGGAAGTCTGTGATCCACCTGCAGGTGGAGTCAGGCACATTCATCTTGGAGAGTTTTTAATACTAAGTCTAGACAGATTTAACACAGGTTTTTGGATGAAAAAGGATTTTTTATAAATCATCTGTTACACTTTTAAGTCTGAAAAAAATATGGAAGGCAGCAAACACAGATCCCTACCGTTTTTAATTTTTTTGTGCTGATATTTGAAAGATAAGTTATGCAAAAAAATAGGTGTTTGCAGTTTTGCCTAAAAAGACGTTTTCGGACCTTTTTGGATCAAATGTTGTCTAAAAGTTCACCTGTAACTTCAATCATTCTGAATTTTTTTAGGAAAACTAAACCACTTCAACTGTGATCTGCAAGGCAATGGTAAAACTATATTTTTTATGGAACAGCCTGCAGTGTTTCTTGTGGGGATCTTTTCTGCCAGGGCTTGCCGGCTTGGTCGGTGGTTGTTGCTGTTACCAATCCAGTTGATATGGTTCTCCATCTGTGTCTAAGTGATATAATCAGAATCAGAATCGTTTATTGTCATTGTACATGGGGATACAATGAAATTGCAGCAGCCTTGGAGTGAAGGAGTTACATAAAATAAAAATAAAAATAGAATAGAAAAAGAAATACTGTATTTACAACTCTTAACAAAAAATGAACAATATGGACAGAAACTGTTAAATATTAAATATTTGTGAATAAAATAGAAAGGAATTACATGAGTTGCTGTGAGCACAGCTTAATAAATATCAAGTTATTGCACAGTGACCCGGTTAGACAGTCAGGATATTGCACGCATTGTAGTAAAATTAGAGTGAGGTGTGGTTGGTGGACGTATGTGCATTCCGTATGATAATTGCCTATGGAAAAAAGCTGTTTCTTAGTCTGTTTGTCCTGGTTCTGATGGACCTGTACCTCCTTCCAGAGGGCAGCAGTTCAAACAGAGGGAAAGCAGAATGGGTGGAGTTAGTGGTGATGCTAGTCACTCTGCTGATGCAGCGAGACTGGTAAATGTCCTTCAGTGAGGGGAGGGGGCAGCCGATGATCCTCTGCGCTGTCTTTACCACTCTCTGGAGACTCTGCCGTTCTGCTTCAGTGCAGTGGGAAAACCACACTGTGATGCCATAGGACAGAATGCTCTCAATGGTTGAGCGGTAGAACGTTACCAGCAGCTCCTGGCTGACGTCGTTCCTCCTAAGTTTTCTCAGGAAGTGCAGGCGTTGCTGGGCCTTCCTGATGACAGTCATGGTGTTGTTAGACCATGTGAGGTCAGCAGAGATGGTGGTGCCCAGGAGGGTGAAGCTGTGGACCCTCTCCACACAGTTTCCATCGATGTAGAGTGGGGGTGGATCTGTTCTGTTCTGCAAACTGGTGGGGGACGAAGATTGGAGGGAGGGAGTCTTTGATGTGTCCCAGGAGCAGCCGCTCCAGACACTTTGTGATTACAGCAGTGAGTGCAACTGGGCGGAAGTCCGTGAGGAAGGCTGTGGATGAGGACTTTTTGGGTATCGGGATGATAGTGGATGACTTCAGGCAAGCAGGGATGAAAGCCTGAGCTAGCGACAGGTTGAAGATTTTTGTGAAGACCTGGGAGAGTTGATCGGCGCAGGCCCGCAGAACCTTTCCGGGAACTCCATCAGGTCCCGCCGCTTTCCTGGGGTTTACCCTGCTGAACATCCGTGCCATCCGTGCCACGTCCATAAAGGCATTGTTTTTATATTTAGAGCTCTAAGCAACCAAACAGTTGTCTATATAAAAGAGCTTTTACAATTGTGCACTTTTAGCAGGCTGAAAAAATTATCTTTTTAAAATTGCCATTTCAAATTTGGGTTTTAAATTTTGTGTTCCATTTTTCTGTGCTTGTATTGGAAGGATTTGTTATTATTTTGTTTAAAAGTGCTACATATTGTATATACACATAATTTATTTAGAGAAATTTGCTATAGGTTGTGTTTTTTGGTTTTGTAGTTTAATTTCATTGGATTTATATTAAGGAAAAGAAGTTGCAGCATTGATTAAAAAAGGATAAAAGAGACATTTACTGTCTAAGTCTTATGTTACATCTGTAGAACTGTACTGAGAGTTGGGTTTTGTTTTGGAGCACATTCATATGTTTTGTTTGTAAAAAAAAAAAGATAAAATATTAAGTTAATTGCATTTTACATGACTAGAAAAGCAATGATTATTCATAAAAATCTATGAAAGACATACAAAACAAATGAAAAAGCAGTCTGCCCTCCCTCTTGTGTCTAAACTATTGTCACCTCACTTCTGGGTTAGTTAGCATATAAACAGGCAGCTGGTGTGTGTGTGTGTGGGGGGGGGGGGGGGTGAAATTTGACTCCAGCAACAGGAAAGATTGAGGAGCAGGCTGCAGCATGAGGAAAAGACTGAACCATGTAAGAGGAAATGACATCCTACAGTTGACCAGTTCATTTTATATCTGTAAAGAATATTCAAGAAGCATTTAGACATGTTCAGCTATATGCGTGTTAAACTTGGTGTGGATATTTGAAGCATAAGTAATTTTAAAACACACTTGTTTGGAGTCCAGACGGAAAAAGCACAGGTTTTGGGATGAATCAGGATTTTTTTAAAATCATCTGTTTCACCTGGACTTCTGAAAAAAATATGGAAGGCAGCAAACACAGATCCCTACATTTAAAAAAATAAATGGTGTTGATATATGATGATTAAGTTATGAAAAAAAATAGGTGTTTGTAGTTTTGCCTAAAAAGACGTTTTCGGACCTTTTTGGATGAAATGTTCTCTAAAAGTTCACCTGTAACTTCAATCATTCTGAATTTTTTTAGGAAGCAGTAGCACATAAATGGCTATGAAAGTTGAATTCTTGGTGCTGATAACCTAAACAGAATTTATGCTAAAAATCTTTGTTCAGTCCAAAATTTCATTAAAAAAATCAAGTGATGAAGTTTCTCGTAGACCCTATAGTGTTACATATCAAAGCTGGAGGTTATTAAAGGCATCTAATTCTGAAATCTCAGCTTCCTGAGACAAACGGCTGATTTATAATAAATTTCTATTATTTGGGTGCACATAATCGACCACTTCCTGTTACGCAGGCACCGTCAGGTGTACACCCATGAAACTTTACATGATGAGAGAGGACCCTTCTGAGTATCTCCAGTTTTAATTTCATGCACATCGGACAAAGCAAAGAGAAAATACAGGGCAGAATGTGCCCAATGCAATAACTAGGTGGCGCTATAGAGCTCGTCCAAGATTGTCATATCCATGGGTTCAGAATAGAAGCTTCATCATATCCATTGAATTTCAGTGAGATTGGACAAGGAATGTGCACGTGAGAGCAACTTTTGTGTGCATAGCGAGATGCCCAACTTTGCCGCTCTGTCACGACCACACCCCCGCATTGAAAGTTATGGTTTTTTGTCAGAGTAAACTTCAATGGCTTTTCAACAGGTGGACGTCATTTTCAGGTGTGTCGGCTCATCCTACTCGGAGTAGTGATGCTCCAAGTAAAACATGTCATTTCCTCTTGCCAGCAGGTGGCGCTACACTTTTTCCAGGTTTTTTCACTGCAGATGTGTTCAGAGTCAGACTACAATCATGCACATCAATTTTGGATCAGATTGGATTATGCATGGCTGAGTAATGGCCATTTTTCTTTTCATGGCGTGTTTTCGAAACGACCTCCAATTTTGACGCGCCGCCATGGTCACAAACATCCATAAAAACTTAAAAGCTTTGCAATTTAACATCGGACATGTGTATAGTTTACAAAACCAAAGTTTGGAGTCATTACTCTCAAATCTCTAGGAGGAGTTCGTTCTAGAGCGAGGCCTGCGAATGACCAAAATACAGCAAAAATGACATATTGTCATCAAAATATCAGACTTCCTGTGCGACTGACAGCTTGGTCCCAAGAGACTTTTTTGTAGGTTTCTATCCGATGAACATGCCCTGTTAAAATCAGGTTTGTACTATAAAGCATATGGAGGTGCTCGCGAAAACAAATTTTGCAGGTGGCGCTATCGAGCCATTTTTGTTTACCTATGCCGTTCTCCTATAAAATATGAAATTTTTCGCGACTCCTGATGTGTATACAAAATTTGGTGAGTTTTGGGGTATGTTAAAGGCCTCAAAAAGGCGACGGAAAAGTCGGAAGAATAATAATAATAATAATAATTAAAGCTACAAGTAGCATTTAGCGGGCCCGAGCACGTGCGACCGCATGGCACGAGCGACCGCCCCGTGAGCAACGCCCTGCTCGAGCCATTCTCGTCGTTTTTTCTTGTCCATTCTGGAGCTCCAAGCTATTGTTAATACGACAGCAGCCTGGGGGGGGGGGGGGGGGGGGGCTGTAATCTGTTGCCTTAAGGGACAAAGACTTTTGCATATAGCATGAAAAAAATTCAAGCAATGATGATAATTGCTATCACTGTCCCTAAGGATGAGAACAATAGAACTCATTCAATTTCCACTACAATGTCTAGATGAGTGTCAGCTATGTCTGATAACTTGGCCAATTAGCTGGACCGGGATCTTGCAAAGTGCAGGTGGTTAACGTCCAGTGTGATGAGTCTGTGGACGGCAACAGTACAGCATAGCTTTTGGTTTCCACAAGAGAAGAACTCCTGACACATCTGCCCTAACAGACAACTACAAGAGGAGTTGAAATGTATAACACGGTGAAGGAGTTTTTGTGCAGAAAAAAGGTACAATTAGAAAAGCTGGTAGCAGTGACTGCAGATGGGACTCCTGCTATGATCAATAGACAAACAGGTTTCATCACTCACTGTAAAGCTGACCCAGACTTTCCAAAATGTCTGCATTACTGCTGCGTCATTCACCAGCAGGCCTTATGTGCAGAAGTGATTGGCTCTGGACATATAATGACTCTTATTCTGAAAATCGTAAACAACCTCAGCTGCAAAGCAAAACAGCACAGGATTTTTAAGGTGCTATTGGAGGAGATGTCTGTTGAATATGGTGAATATGAACATTGTGAATCTGAACTTGCATTCTTGACTGACATTACTGGAAAACTAAACCACTTGATCTGCGAGCTGCAAGACAATGGCAAAACTATTTTTTTTTGACCAGCCTGCCTGAGCCAGTGTTTTTCTTGTGGGGATCTTTTCTGCCAGGGCTTGTCAGCTTGGTCAGTGGATGTTGCTGCAGTTGTCTCCCTTGCTGGGACAGCTGGAGTTAAACACAGCAGCTCACGGCTCTGAAGTGGACCCCGTTGCTGTCCCAGTCTGGATGGGCACTGTGGCGATGTTCCAATGGCCAGGCTGGCTCCTGGTATAAAGAGATTCCCAAATACCATTTCCTAACCGCAGAGCCAAGGATGTGTTTGCATGTTTAGGTCAAAAATGTGATGGACAGCTTCATGTTGTCTAAACATGCCACCCTGTTATTAATCCAGTTGATATGGTTCTCCATCTGTGTCTAGGTGATAGAAAAGCATTTTTTTTTATATTTACAGCTCTAAGCAAACAAACAGTTGTCTATATAAAAGAGCTTTTACAATTGTGCACTTTTAGCAGGTCTCTGAGTTCATGTGACCAATGTATGGTGGATTTTCACAGACCTTGTTTAAAACTGAAGGTGAGAGAGACTTAGAGAAATGGCTTCATTGTTCTGGAGTACTTTGTTTCATCCACAGAAGAGTAGAATTGGTGATTGATTTTGAAAAGCTGCTGAAAAAAGTATCTTTTTCAAATTGCAATTTCTAACTTGGGTTTTACATTTTGTGTTCCATTTTTTGTGCTTTAATTGGGAAGCATTTGTTATTTGTTTGGTGTTTTTAAGGTTCTGCAAATATACACATCATTTTTTAGAGACATTTGTTATCAGTTGTGTTTGTTGATTTGTAGTTTAATTTCATTGGATGTATAGATGTCGTGTGGGGGGGAGGCTCGAGAGCAGGTAGGACCCAGGCGCAGAGACGGGAGGCAAACGGGTTCAGGGCAAGTGGATTTATTTAACTAACAAAAAGCGCTGCAGAGCAGGATGACAAAACTAAAAACAAAAACTTACTGTGGCATGGCAAGGGACATGGACGCTAGACAAGAAGACGTGATCAACATGAGCAGAAGTTAATGGACCAGCACAGGAGGAAGGCAGAGACAAGACTTATATACAGACAGGGCAGACAAGACACAGGTGAACACGATTAGGGCAGATGGGGACCAAAGGAAGTAAAACTCAAGAAACATGACAAGACAGGAAACCTTTCAAAATAAAACAGGAAACAGAACCAAACAAGGCAGAACAAGAACTAAAGCGAAAAACAAGACAACAAACTGAAACCATGACAATAGAAAGGAAAAGAAGTTCAAACATTGATTATAAAAAAGGATATAAGAGATAAAAAAAAAGAAAAAGGAAAAGAAAAAAGATAAAATATTGATTTAATTGCATTTTGAATGAATAAAAAACAATGATTAATAGAATCAGAATCAGAATCAGAAATCAGAAAAAGTTTTATTGCCAGGTTCAGTAGAGCGCACTTTACAAAACGAGGAATTTGACTTGGTGTATAGTGCAATTAAGAATAAGTTAAAAATTAAGTTAACAACAACAACACACTATATACAGTAGAGTAAGGTGAAGTAAAGTGGGAGCACAGATGGGCTGGGATGGTGGGGCCTGTAAGTGTCACCGACAGTCCTTTGGTGGGCGGGGGGGGTCACCTGGGGGAGTTGGGGTTCTGTTCAGCAGGCTGGCTGCAGTGGGGAAGAAGCTGTTCTTGTGGCGCGAGGTCCTGGTCCTGATGGACCGGAGCCTCTTGCCAGAAGGGAGGGGCCGAAAGAGATTATGTCCTGGATGAGAGGGGTTGGCTACAATCCTGGCTGCCCGCCTCCAGGTCCTGGAGATGTGCAGCTCCTGGAGAGACGGGAGGTGGCAGCCGATCACCTTCTCTGCTGAGTGGATGACGCGTTGCAGCTTGGCCTTGTCTCTGGCCGTGGCCGCAGCGAACCAGACTGTGATGGAGGACGTGAGGGTGGATTCGATGATGGCGGTGTAAAAGTCTACCAGCATCTTTTCAGGGAGGTGAAACTTCTTCAGCTGCCTCAGGAAGTACATCCTCTGCTGGACCTTCTTAGTGATGGAGCTGATGTTCTGCTCCCACTTGAGGTCCTGGCTGATGATGGTTCCCAGGAAGCAGAAGGACTCCACAGAGGTCACCGGGGAGTCACAGAGGATGACAGGGGGGAGGGGGGCTGGGGCCTTCCTGAAGTCCACTGTCATCTCCACTGTCTTCAGAGCATTAAGCTCCAGGTTGTTAGCGCTGCACTATGACACCAGCCTGGCTATTTCACTCCTGTAGGCCGACTCATCTCCGTCAGAGATGAGGCCGATGAGTGTGGTGTCGTCAGCAAACTTCAGGAGTTTGACAGACAGGTGACCAGCTGTGCAGCTGTTTGTGTACAGGGAGAGTAACAGGGGTGAAAGGACACAGCCCTGGGGGGATCGGGTGCTTGTGGTCCGAGTATCTGAGACGAGCTTCCCCAGCCTCACATACTGCTGTCTGTCCGTCAGGAAGTCTGTGATCCACCTGCAGGTGGAGTCAGGCTGTGTACAGTGTGTACAGCAGAGGACTCAGCACACATCCCTGTGTGGAGCCTGTGCTCAGCGTCGGTGGAGGAGAGGTGGGGGTCAAGTTTGACTGTCTGTGGTCTGTTTGTCAGGAAGTCCTTGATCCACGAGCAGGTGAGTGGGTGGAGTCCTAGTTCAGACAGTTTGTTGACCAGAATGTCAGGAATGATTGTGTTAAAGGCTGAGCTATAGTCCACAAAGAGCATCCTGGCGTAGGTGTCTCTGTGTTCCAGGTGGCTCAGCGCAGTGTGGAGGGTGATGGAAATGGCATCATCCGTTGATCTGTTTGCTTTGTAAGCAAACTGGTGGGGGACGAAGATTGGAGGGAGGGAGTCTTTGATGTGTCCCAGGAGCAGCCGCTCCAGACACTTTGTGATGACAGCAGTGAGTGCAACTGGGCGGAAGTCCGTGAGGAAGGCTGTGGATGAGGACTTTTTGGGTATCGGGATGATAGTGGATGACTTCAGGCAAGCAGGGATGAAAGCCTGAGCTAGCGACAGGTTGAAGATTTTTGTGAAGACCTGAGAGAGTTGATCGGCGCAGGCCCGCAGAACCTTTCCGGGAACTCCATCAGGTCCCGCCGCTTTCCTGGGGTTTACCCTGCTGAACATCCGTGCCATCCGTGCCACGTCCATAAAGGCATTGTTTTTATATTTAGAGCTCTAAGCAACCAAACAGTTGTCTATATAAAAGAGCTTTTACAATTGTGCACTTTTAGCAGGCTGAAAAAATTATCTTTTTAAAATTGCCATTTCAAATTTGGGTTTTAAATTTTGTGTTCCATTTTTCTGTGCTTGTATTGGAAGGATTTGTTATTATTTTGTTTAAAAGTGCTACATATTGTATATACACATAATTTATTTAGAGAAATTTGCTATACGTTGTGTTTTTTGGTTTTGTAGTTTAATTTCATTGGATTTATATTAAGGAAAAGAAGTTGCAGCATTGATTAAAAAAGGATAAAAGAGACATTTACTGTCTAAGTCTTATGTTACATCTGTAGAACTGTACTGAGAGTTGGGTTTTGTTTTGGAGCACATTCATATGTTTTGTTTGTAAAAAAAAAAAGATAAAATATTAAGTTTATTGCATTTTACATGACTAGAAAAGCAATGATTATTCATAAAAATCTATGAAAGACATACAAAACAAATGAAAAAGCAGTCTGCCCTCCCTCTTGTGTCTAAACTCTTGTCACCTCACCTCTGGGTTAGTTAGCATACGAACAGGCAGCTGGTGTGTGTGTGTGTGGGGGGGTGTGTGTGAAATTTGACTCCAGCAACAGGTCAGATTGAGGAGCAGGCTGCAGCATAAGGAAAAAACTGAAGCATGTAAGAGGAAATGACATCCTACAGTTGACCAGTTCATTTTATATCTGTAAAGAATATTCAATAAGCATTTAGACATGTTCAGCTATAGGCGTGTGAAACTTGGTGTGGATATTTGAAGCATAAGTAATTTTAAAACACACTTGTTTGGAGTCCAGACGGAAAAAGCACAGGTTTTGGGATGAATCAGGATTTTTTTAAAATCATCTGTTTCACCTGGACTTCTGAAAAAAATATGGAAGGCAGCAAACACAGATCCCTACATTTAAAAAAATAAATGGTGTTGATATATGATGATTAAGTTATGAAAAAAAATAGGTGTTTGTAGTTTTGCCTAAAAAGACGTTTTCGGACCTTTTTGGATGAAATGTTGAATAAAAGTTCACCTGTAACTTCAATAATTCTGAATTTTTTTAGGAAGCAGTAGCACATAAATGCCTATGAAAGTTGAATTCTTGGTGCTGATAACCTAAACAGAATTTATGCTAAAAATCTTTGTTCAGTCCAAAATTTCATTAAAAAAATCAAGTGATGAAGTTTCTCGTAGACCCTATAGTGTTACATATCAAAGCTGGAGGTTATTAAAGGCATCTAATTCTGAAATCTCAGCTTCCTGAGACAAACGGCTGATTTATAATAAATTTCTATTATTTGGGTGCACATAATCGACCACTTCCTGTTACGCAGGCACCGTCAGGTGTACACCCATGAAACTTTACATGATGAGAGAGGACCCTTCTGAGTATCTCCAGTTTTAATTTCATGCACATCGGACAAAGCAAAGAGAAAATACAGGGCAGAATGTGCCCAATGCAATAACTAGGTGGCGCTATAGAGCTCGTCCAAGATTGTCATATCCATGGGTTCAGAATAGAAGCTTCATCATATCCATTGAATTTCAGTGAGATTGGACAAGGAATGTGCACGTGAGAGCAACTTTTGTGTGCATGGCGAGACGCCCAACTTTGCCGCTCTGTCACGACCACACCCCCGCATTGAAAGTTATGGTTTTTTGTCAGAGTAAACTTCAATGGCTTTTCAACAGGTGGACGTCATTTTCAGGTGTGTCGGCTCATCCTACTCGGAGTAGTGATGCTCCAAGTAAAACATGTCATTTCCTCTTGCCAGCAGGTGGCGCTACACTTTTTCCAGATTCTTTCACTGCAGATGTGTTCAGAGTCAGACTACAATCATGCACATCAATTTTGGATCAGATTGGATTATGCATGGCTGAGTAATGGCCATTTTTCTTTTCATGGCGTGTTTTCGAAACAAGGTCGAATTTCTACGCGCCGCCACGGTCACAAACTTCTGTAAAAACTTAAAAGCTTTGCAATTTAACATCGGACATGTGTTTAGTTTACAAAACCAAAGTTTGGAGTCATTATTCACAAATCTCTAGGAGGAGTTCGTTCTAGAAGGAGGCCTGCAAATGTCCAAAATAGAGCAAAAATGACATATTGACATCAATATAGCAGACTTCCTGTGCGACTGACAGCTTGGTACCTACAGACTTTTTTGTAGGTTTCCATCTGATGAACATGCCCTGAAAAAATCAAGCTTGTATGTCAAAGCATATGCGGGGGCTCGGGACAAATGTCACTGTAGGTGGCGCTGTCGAGCCGTTTTTGTGCGCCCATGCCAATCTCCTGTAAAATACGAAATTTTTCGCGACTCCTGATGTGTGTGCCAAATTTGGTGAGTTTTGGGGTATGTTAAAGGCCTCAAAAAGGCGACTCTTCCGTCGGAAGAAAAAGAATAATAATAATAATTAAAGCTACAAGTAGCATTTAGCGGGCCCGAGCACGTGCGACCGCATGGCACGAGCGACCGCCCCGTGAGCAACGCCCTGCTCGAGCCATTCTCGTCGTTTTTTCTTGTCCATTCTGGAGCTCCAAGCTATTGTTAATACGACAGCAGCCTGGGGGGGGGGGGGGGGGGGGGCTGTAATCTGTTGCCTTAAGGGACAAAGAATTTTGCATATAGCATGAAAAAAATTCAAGCAATGATGATAATTGCTATCACTGTCCCTAAGGATGAGAACAATAGAACTCATTCAATTTCCACTACAATGTCTAGATGAGTGTCAGCTATGTCTGATAACTTGGCCAATTAGCTGGACCGGGATCTTGCAAAGTGCAGGTGGTTAACGTCCAGTGTAATGAGTCTGTGGACGGCAACAGTACAGCATAGCTTTTGGTTTCCACAAGAGAAGAACTCCTGACACATCTGCCCTAACAGACAACTACAAGAGGAGTTGAAATGTATAACACGGTGAAGGAGTTTTTGTGCAGAAAAAGGTACAATTAGAAAAGCTGGTAGCAGTGACTGCAGATGGGACTCCTGCTATGACCAATAGACAAACAGGTTTCATCACTCACTGTAAAGCTGACCCAGACTTTCCAAAATGTCTGCATTACTGCTGCGTCATTCACCAGCAGGCCTTATGTGCAGAAGTGATTGGCTCTGGACATATAATGACTCTTATTCTGAAAATCGTAAACAACCTCAGCTGCAAAGCAAAACAGCACAGGATTTTTAAGGTGCTATTGGAGGAGATGTCTGTTGAATATGGTGAATATGAACATTGTGAATCTGAACTTGCATTCTTGACTGACATTACTGGAAAACTAAACCACTTGATCTGCGAGCTGCAACACAATGGCAAAACTATTTTTTTTTGACCAGCCTGCCTGAGCCAGTGTTTTTCTTGTGGGGATCTTTTCTGCCAGGGCTTGTCAGCTTGGTCAGTGGATGTTGCTGCAGTTGTCTCCCTTGCTGGGACAGCTGGAGTTAAACACAGCAGCTCACGGCTCTGAAGTGGACCCCGTTGCTGTCCCAGTCTGGATGGGCACTGTGGCGATGTTCCAATGGCCAGGCTGGCTCCTGGTATAAAGAGATTCCCAAATACCATTTCCTAACCGCAGAGCCAAGGATGTGTTTACATGTTTAGGTCAAAAATGTGATGGACAGCTTCATGTTGTCTAAACATGCCACCCTGTTATTAATCCAGTTGATATGGTTCTCCATCTGTGTCTAGGTGATAGAAAAGCATTTTTTTTTTATATTTAGAGCTCTAAGCAAACAAACAGTTGTCTATATAAAAGAGCTTTTACAATTGTGCACTTTTAGCAGGTCTCTGAGTTCATGTGACCAATGTATGGTGGATTTTCACAGACCTTGTTTAAAACTGAAGGTGAGAGAGACTTAGAGAAATGGCTTCATTGTTCTGGAGTTCTTTGTTTCATCCACAGAAGAGTAGAATTGGTGATTGATTTTGAAAAGCTGCTGAAAAAAGTATCTTTTCAAATTGCAATTTCTAACTTGGGTTTTACATTTTGTGTTCCATTTTTTGTGCTTTATTTGGGAAGCATTTGTTATTTGTTTGGTGTTTTTAAGGTTCTGCAAATATACACATCATTTTTTAGAGACATTTGTTATCAGTTGTGTTTGTTGATTTGTAGTTTAATTTCATTGGATGTATAGATGTCGTGTGGGGGGGAGGCTCGACAGCAGGTAGGACCCAGGCGCAGAGACGGGAGGCAAACGGGTTCAGGGCAAGTGGGTTTATTTAACTAACAAAAAGCGCTGCAGAGCAGGATGACAAAACTAAAAACAAAAACTTACTGTGGCATGGCAAGGGACATGGACGCCAGACAAGAAGACGTGATCAACATGAGCAGAAGTTAATGGACCAGCACAGGAGGAAGGCAGAGACAAGACTTATATACAGACAGGGCAGACAAGACACAGGTGAACACGATTAGGGCAGATGGGGACCAAAGGAAGTAAAACTCAAAAACATGACAAGACAGGAAACCTTTCAAAATAAAACAGGAAACAGAACCAAACAAGACAGAACAAGAACTAAAGCGAAAAAAAAGACAACAAACTGAAACCATGACAATAGAAAGGAAAAGAAGTTCAAACATTGATTATAAAAAAGGATATAAGAGATAAAAAAAAAGAAAAAGGAAAAGAAAAAAGATAAAATATTGATTTAATTGCATTTTGAATGAATAAAAAACAATGATTAATAGAATCAGAAATCAGAAAAAGTTTTATTGCCAGGTTCAGTAGAGCGCACTTTACAAAACGAGGAATTTGACTTGGTGTATAGTGCAATTAAGAATAAGTTAAAAATTAAGTTAACAACAACAACACACTATATACAGTAGAGTAAGGTGAATTAAAGTGGGAGCACAGATGGGCTGGGATGGTGGGGCCTGTAAGTGGCACCGACAGTCCTTTGGTGGGCGGGGGGGGGAGGGGGGGGTCACCTGGGGGAGTTGGGGTTCTGTTCAGCAGGCTGACTCTAGTGGGGAAGAAGCTGTTCTTGTGGCGCGAGGTCCTGGTCCTGATGGACCGGAGCCTCTTGCCAGAAGGGAGGGGCCGAAAGAGATTATGTCCTGGATGAGAGGGGTTGGCTACAATCCTGGCTGCCCGCCTCCAGGTCCTGGAGATGTGCAGCTCCTGGAGAGACGGGAGGTGGCAGCCGATCACCTTCTCTGCTGAGTGGATGACGCGTTGCAGCTTGGCCTTGTCTCTGGCCGTGGCCGCAGCGAACCAGACTGTGATGGAGGACGTGAGGGTGGATTCGATGATGGCGGTGTAAAAGTCTACCAGCATCTTTTCAGGGAGGTGAAACTTCTTCAGCTGCCTCAGGAAGTACATCCTCTGCTGGACCTTCTTAGTGATGGAGCTGATGTTCTGCTCCCACTTGAGGTCCTGGCTGATGATGGTTCCCAGGAAGCAGAAGGACTCCACAGAGGTCACCGGGGAGTCACAGAGGATGACAGGGGGGAGGGGGGCTGGGGCCTTCCTGAAGTCCACTGTCATCTCCACTGTCTTCAGAGCATTAAGCTCCAGGTTGTTAGCGCTGCACTATGACACCAGCCTGGCTATTTCACTCCTGTAGGCCGACTCATCTCCGTCAGAGATGAGGCCGATGAGTGTGGTGTCGTCAGCAAACTTCAGGAGTTTGACAGACAGGTGACCAGCTGTGCAGCTGTTTTTGTACAGGGAGAGTAACAGGGGTGAAAGGACACAGCCCTGGGGGGATCCGGTGCTTGTGGTCCGAGTATCTGAGACGAGCTTCCCCAGCCTCACATACTGCTGTCTGTCCGTCAGGAAGTCTGTGATCCACCTGCAGGTGGAGTCAGGCACATTCATCTTGGAGAGTTTTTAATACTAAGTCTAGACAGATTTAACACAGGTTTTTGGATGAAAAAGGATTTTTTATAAATCATCTGTTACACTTTTAAGTCTGAAAAAAATATGGAAGGCAGCAAACACAGATCCCTACCGTTTTTAATTTTTTTGTGCTGATATTTGAAAGATAAGTTATGCAAAAAAATAGGTGTTTGCAGTTTTGCCTAAAAAGACGTTTTCGGACCTTTTTGGATCAAATGTTGTCTAAAAGTTCACCTGTAACTTCAATCATTCTGAATTTTTTTAGGAAAACTAAACCACTTCAACTGTGATCTGCAAGGCAATGGTAAAACTATATTTTTTATGGAACAGCCTGCAGTGTTTCTTGTGGGGATCTTTTCTGCCAGGGCTTGCCGGCTTGGTCGGTGGTTGTTGCTGTTACCAATCCAGTTGATATGGTTCTCCATCTGTGTCTAAGTGATATAATCAGAATCAGAATCGTTTATTGTCATTGTACATGGGGATACAATGAAATTGCAGCAGCCTTGGAGTGAAGGAGTTACATAAAATAAAAATAAAAATAGAATAGAAAAAGAAATACTGTATTTACAACTCTTAACAAAAAATGAACAATATGGACAGAAACTGTTAAATATTAAATATTTGTGAATAAAATAGAATGGAATTACATGAGTTGCTGTGAGCACAGCTTAATAAATATCAAGTTATTGCACAGTGACCCGGTTAGACAGTCAGGATATTGCACGCATTGTAGTAAAATTAGAGTGAGGTGTGGTTGGTGGACGTATGTGCATTCCGTATGATAATTGCCTGTGGAAAAAAGCTGTTTCTTAGTCTGTTTGTCCTGGTTCTGATGGACCTGTACCTCCTTCCAGAGGGCAGCAGTTCAAACAGAGGGAAAGCAGAATGGGTGGAGTTAGTGGTGATGCTAGTCACTCTGCTGAGGCAGCGAGACTGGTAAATGTCCTTCAGTGAGGGGAGGGGGCAGCCGATGATCCTCTGCGCTGTCTTTACCACTCTCTGGAGACTCTGCCGTTCTGCTTCAGTGCAGTGGGAAAACCACACTGTGATGCCATAGGACAGAATGCTCTCAATGGTTGAGCGGTAGAACGCTACCAGCAGCTCCTGGCTGACGTCGTTCCTCCTAAGTTTTCTCAGGAAGTGCAGGCGTTGCTGGGCCTTCCTGATGACAGTCATGGTGTTGTTAGACCCTGTGAGGTCAGCAGAGATGGTGGTGCCCAGGAGGGTGAAGCTGTGGACCCTCTCCACACAGTTTCCATCGATGTAGAGTGGGGGTGGATCTGTTCTGTTTTTTCTGAAGTCCAGGATGATCTCCTTGGTCTTGGTGGTGTTCAGGATGAGGTTATTAGCCTGACACCACCTTGAGAGTTTCAGGACTTCGTCTCTGTAGGCCGTCTCGTCGTCCCCAGAGATCAGCCCCACCACAGTAGTGTCGTCTGCAAACTTCACCACGGTGTTGCTGGTGTGGGCTGGTCTGCAGTCTGCTGTGTACAGTGTATACAGCAGAGGACTCAGCATACATCCCTGTGTGGAGCCTGTGCTCAGCGTCCGGGTGGAGGAGAGGTGGGGGTCAAGTTTGACTGTCTGTGGTCTGTTTGTCAGGAAGTCCTTGATCCACGAGCAGGTGAGTGGGTGGAGTCCTAGTTCAGACAGTTTGTTGACCAGAATGTCAGGAATGATTGTGTTAAAGGCTGAGCTATAGTCCACAAAGAGCATCCTGGCGTAGGTGTCTCTGTGTTCCAGGTGGCTCAGCGCAGTGTGGAGGGTGATGGAAATGGCATCATCCGTTGATCTGTTTGCTTTGTAAGCAAACTGGTGGGGGACGAAGATTGGAGGGAGGGAGTCTTTGATGTGTCCCAGGAGCAGCCGCTCCAGACACTTTGTGATGACAGCAGTGAGTGCAACTGGGCGGAAGTCCGTGAGGAAGGCTGTGGATGAGGACTTTTTGGGTATCGGGATGATAGTGGATGACTTCAGGCAAGCAGGGATGAAAGCCTGAGCTAGCGACAGGTTGAAGATTTTTGTGAAGACCTGGGAGAGTTGATCGGCGCAGGCCCGCAGAACCTTTCCGGGAACTCCATCAGGTCCCGCCGCTTTCCTGGGGTTTACCCTGCTGAACATCCATGCCATCCGTGCCACGTCCATAAAGGCATTGTTTTTATATTTAGAGCTCTAAGCAACCAAACAGTTGTCTATATAAAAGAGCTTTTACAATTGTGCACTTTTAGCAGGCTGAAAAAATTATCTTTTTAAAATTGCCATTTCAAATTTGGGTTTTAAATTTTGTGTTCCATTTTTCTGTGCTTGTATTGGAAGGATTTGTTATTATTTTGTTTAAAAGTGCTACATATTGTATATACACATAATTTATTTAGAGAAATTTGCTATAGGTTGTGTTTTTTGGTTTTGTAGTTTAATTTCATTGGATTTATATTAAGGAAAAGAAGTTGCAGCATTGATTAAAAAAGGATAAAAGAGACATTTACTGTCTAAGTCTTATGTTACATCTGTAGAACTGTACTGAGAGTTGGGTTTTGTTTTGGAGCACATTCATATGTTTTGTTTGTAAAAAAAAAAGATAAAATATTAGGTTAATTGCATTTTACATGACTAGAAAAGCAATGATTATTCATAAAAATCTATGAAAGACATACAAAACAAATGAAAAAGCAGTCTGCCCTCCCTCTTGTGTCTAAACTCTTGTCACCTCACTTCTGGGTTAGTTAGCATATGAACTGGCAGCTGGTGTGTGTGTGTGGGGGGGGGGGGGGGGGGGTGAAATTTGACTCCAGCAACAGGGATGATTGAGGAGCAGGCTGCAGCATGAGGAAAAGACTTAAGCATGTAAGAGGAAATGACATCCTACAGTTGACCAGTTCATTTTATATCTGTAAAGAATATTCAAGAAGCATTTAGACATGTTCAGCCATATGCGTGTGAAACTTGGTGTGGATATTTGAAGCATAAGTAATTTTAAAACACACTTGTTTGGAGTCCAGACGGAAAAAGCACAGGTTTTGGGATGAATCAGGATTTTTTTAAAATCATCTGTTTCACCTGGACTTCTGAAAAAAATATGGAAGGCAGCAAACACAGATCCCTACATTTAAAAAAATAAATGGTGTTGATATATGATGATTAAGTTATGAAAAAAAATAGGTGTTTGTAGTTTTGCCTAAAAAGACGTTTTCGGACCTTTTTGGATGTAATGCTCTCTAAGATGTCACCTGTAACTTCAATCATTCTGAATTTTTTTAGGAAGCAGTAGCACATAAATGCCTATGAAAGTTGAATTCTTGGTGCTGATAACCTAAACAGAATTTATGCTAAAAATCTTTGTTCAGTCCAAAATTTCATTAAAAAAATCAAGTGATGAAGTTTCTCGTAGACCCTATTGTGTTACATATCAAAGCTGGAGGTTATTAAAGGCATCTAATTCTGAAATCTCAGCTTCCTGAGACAAACGGCTGATTTATAATAAATTTCTATTATTTGGGTGCACATAATCGACCACTTCCTGTTACGCAGGCACCGTCAGGTGTACACCCATGAAACTTTACATGATGAGAGAGGACCCTTCTGAGTATCTCCAGTTTTAATTTCATGCACATCGGACAAAGCAAAGAGAAAATACAGGGCAGAATGTGCCCAATGCAATAACTAGGTGGCGCTATAGAGCTCGTCCAAGATTGTCATATCCATGGGTTCAGAATAGAAGCTTCATCATATCCATTGAATTTCAGTGAGATTGGACAAGGAATGTGCACGTGAGAGCAACTTTTGTGTGCATAGCGAGATGCCCAACTTTGCCGCTCTGTCACGACCACACCCCCGCATTGAAAGTTATGGTTTTTTGTCAGAGTAAACTTCAATGGCTTTTCAACAGGTGGACGTCATTTTCAGGTGTGTCGGCTCATCCTACTCGGAGTAGTGATGATCCAAGTAAAACATGTCATTTCCTCTTGCCAGCAGGTGGCGCTACACTTTTTCCAGATTTTTTCACTGCAGATGTGTTCAGAGTCAGACTACAATCATGCACATCAATTTTGGATCAGATTGGATTATGCATGGCTGAGTAATGGCCATTTTTCTTTTCATGGCGTGTTTTCGAAACGACCTCCAATTTTGACGCGCCGCCATGGTCACAAACATCCATAAAAACTTAAAAGCTTTGCAATTTAACATCGGACATGTGTCTAGTTTACAAAACCAAAGTTTGGAGTCATTACTCTCAAATCTCTAGGAGGAGTTCGTTCTAGAGCGAGGCCTGCAAATGACCAAAATACAGCAAAAATGACATATTGTCATCAAAATATCAGACTTCCTGTGCGACTGACAGCTTGGTCCCAAGAGACTTTTTTGTAGGTTTCTATCCGATGAACATGCCCTGTTAAAATCAGGTTTGTACTATAAAGCATATGGAGGTGCTCGCGAAAACAAATTTTGCAGGTGGCGCTATTGAGCCATTTTTGTTTACCTATGCCGTTCTCCTATAAAATATGAAATTTTTCGCGACTCCTGATGTGTATACAAAATTTGGTGAGTTTTGGGGTATGTTAAAGGCCTCAAAAAGGCGACGGAAAAGTCGGAAGAATAATAATAATAATAATAATAATAATAATAAACCTAACAGATACAATAGGGTCCTTGCACTCCGTGCTCGGGCCCTAATAACTCTTACAGATACAATAGGGTCCTTGCACTCCGTGCTCGGGCCCTAATAATAATAATAAACCTAACAGATACAATAGGGTCCTTGCACTCCGTGCTCGGGCCCTAATTAAAGCTACAAGTAGCATTTAGCGGGCCCGAGCACGTGCGACCGCATGGCACGAGCGACCGCCCCGTGAGCAACGCCCTGCTCGAGCCATTCTCGTCGTTTTTTCTTGTCCATTCTGGAGCTCCAAGCTATTGTTAATACGACAGCAGCCTGGGGGGGGGGGGGGGGGTGGGGGGCTGTAATTTGTTGCCTTAAGGGACAAAGACTTTTGCATATAGCATGAAAAAAATTCAAGCAATGATGATAATTGCTATCACTGTCCCTAAGGATGAGAACAATAGAACTCATTCAATTTCCACTACAATGTCTAGATGAGTGTCAGCTATGTCTGATAACTTGGCCAATTAGCTAGACCGGGATCTTGCAAAGTGCAGGTGGTTAACGTCCAGTGTAATGAGTCTGTGGACGGCAACAGTACAGCATAGCTTTTGGTTTCCACAAGAGAAGAACTCCTGACACATCTGCCCTAACAGACAACTACAAGAGGAGTTGAAATGTATAACACGGTGAAGGAGTTTTTGTGCAGAAAAAGGTACAATTAGAAAAGCTGGTAGCAGTGACTGCAGATGGGACTCCTGCTATGATCAATTGATCAATAGACAAACAGGTTTCATCACTCACTGTAAAGCTGACCCAGACTTTCCAAAATGTCTGCATTACTGCTGCGTCATTCACCAGCAGGCCTTATGTGCAGAAGTGATTGGCTCTGGACATATAATGACTCTTATTCTGAAAATCGTAAACAACCTCAGCTGCAAAGCAAAACAGCACAGGATTTTTAAGGTGCTATTGGAGGAGATGTCTGTTGAATATGGTGAATATGAACATTGTGAATCTGAACTTGCATTCTTGACTGACATTACTGGAAAACTAAACCACTTGATCTGCGAGCTGCAAGACAATGGCAAAACTATTTTTTTTGACCAGCCTGCCTGAGCCAGTGTTTTTCTTGTGGGGATCTTTTCTGCCAGGGCTTGTCAGCTTGGTCAGTGGATGTTGCTGCAGTTGTCTCCCTTGCTGGGACAGCTGGAGTTAAACACAGCAGCTCACGGCTCTGAAGTGGACCCCGTTGCTGTCCCAGTCTGGATGGGCACTGTGGCGATGTTCCAATGGCCAGGCTGGCTCCTGGTATAAAGAGATTCCCAAATACCATTTCCTAACCGCAGAGCCAAGGATGTGTTTACATGTTTAGGTCAAAAATGTGATGGACAGCTTCATGTTGTCTAAACATGCCACCCTGTTATTAATCCAGTTGATATGGTTCTCCATCTGTGTCTAGGTGATAGAAAAGCATTTTTTTTTATATTTACAGCTCTAAGCAAACAAACAGTTGTCTATATAAAAGAGCTTTTACAATTGTGCACTTTTAGCAGGTCTCTGAGTTCATGTGACCAATGTATGGTGGATTTTCACAGACCTTGTTTAAAACTGAAGGTGAGAGAGACTTAGAGAAATGGCTTCATTGTTCTGGAGTTCTTTGTTTCATCCACAGAAGAGTAGAATTGGTGATTGATTTTGAAAAGCTGCTGAAAAAAGTATCTTTTCAAATTGCAATTTCTAACTTGGGTTTTACATTTTGTGTTCCATTTTTTGTGCTTTATTTGGGAAGCATTTGTTATTTGTTTGGTGTTTTTAAGGTTCTGCAAATATACACATCATTTTTTAGAGACATTTGTTATCAGTTGTGTTTGTTGATTTGTAGTTTAATTTCATTGGATGTATAGATGTCGTGTGGGGGGGAGGCTCGACAGCAGGTAGGACCCAGGCGCAGAGACGGGAGGCAAACGGGTTCAGGGCAAGTGGGTTTATTTAACTAACAAAAAGCGCTGCAGAGCAGGATGACAAAACTAAAAACAAAAACTTACTGTGGCATGGCAAGGGACATGGACGCTAGACAAGAAGACGTGATCAACATGAGCAGAAGTTAATGGACCAGCACAGGAGGAAGGCAGAGACAAGACTTATATACAGACAGGGCAGACAAGACACAGGTGAACACGATTAGGGCAGATGGGGACCAAAGGAAGTAAAACTCAAAAACATGACAAGACAGGAAACCTTTCAAAATAAAACAGGTAACAGAACCAAACAAGACAGAACAAGAACTAAAGCGAAAAAAAAGACAACAAACTGAAACCATGACAATAGAAAGGAAAAGAAGTTCAAACATTGATTATAAAAAAGGATATAAGAGATAAAAAAAAGAAAAAGGAAAAGAAAAAAGATAAAATATTGATTTAATTGCATTTTGAATGAATAAAAAACAATGATTAATAGAATCAGAAATCAGAAAAAGTTTTATTGCCAGGTTCAGTAGAGCGCACTTTACAAAACGAGGAATTTGACTTGGTGTATAGTGCAATTAAGAATAAGTTAAAAATTAAGTTAACAACAACAACACACTATATACAGTAGAGTAAGGTGAATTAAAGTGGGAGCACAGATGGGCTGGGATGGTGGGGCCTGTAAGTGGCACCGACAGTCCTTTGGTGGGCGGGGGGGGGGGGGGGGGAGGGGGGGTCACCTGGGGGAGTTGGGGTACTGTTCAGCAGGCTGACTGCAGCGGGGAAGAAGCTGTTCTTGTGGCGCGAGGTCCTGGTCCTGATGGACCGGAGCCTCTTGCCAGAAGGGAGGGGCCGAAAGAGATTATGTCCTGGATGAGAGGGGTTGGCTACAATCCTGGCTGCCCGCCTCCAGGTCCTGGAGATGTGCAGCTCCTGGAGAGACGGGAGGTGGCAGCCGATCACCTTCTCTGCTGAGTGGATGACGCGTTGCAGCTTGGCCTTGTCTCTGGCCGTGGCCGCAGCGAACCAGACTGTGATGGAGGACGTGAGGGTGGATTCGATGATGGCGGTGTAAAAGTCTACCAGCATCTTTTCAGGGAGGTGAAACTTCTTCAGCTGCCTCAGGAAGTACATCCTCTGCTGGACCTTCTTAGTGATGGAGCTGATGTTCTGCTCCCACTTGAGGTCCTGGCTGATGATGGTTCCCAGGAAGCAGAAGGACTCCACAGAGGTCACCGGGGAGTCACAGAGGATGACAGGGGGGAGGGGGGCTGGGGCCTTCCTGAAGTCCACTGTCATCTCCACTGTCTTCAGAGCATTAAGCTCCAGGTTGTTAGCGCTGCACTATGACACCAGCCTGGCTATTTCACTCCTGTAGGCCGACTCATCTCCGTCAGAGATGAGGCCGATGAGTGTGGTGTCGTCAGCAAACTTCAGGAGTTTGACAGACAGGTGACCAGCTGTGCAGCTGTTTGTGTACAGGGAGAGTAACAGGGGTGAAAGGACACAGCCCTGGGGGGATCCGGTGCTTGTGGTCCGAGTATCTGAGACGAGCTTCCCCAGCCTCACATACTGCTGTCTGTCCGTCAGGAAGTCTGTGATCCACCTGCAGGTGGAGTCAGGCACATTCATCTTGGAGAGTTTTTAATACTAAGTCTAGACAGATTTAACACAGGTTTTTGGATGAAAAAGGATTTTTTATAAATCATCTGTTACACTTTTAAGTCTGAAAAAAATATGGAAGGCAGCAAACACAGATCCCTACCGTTTTTAATTTTTTTGTGCTGATATTTGAAAGATAAGTTATGCAAAAAAATAGGTGTTTGCAGTTTTGCCTAAAAAGACGTTTTCGGACCTTTTTGGATCAAATGTTGTCTAAAAGTTCACCTGTAACTTCAATCATTCTGAATTTTTTTAGGAAAACTAAACCACTTCAACTGTGATCTGCAAGGCAATGGTAAAACTATATTTTTTATGGAACAGCCTGCAGTGTTTCTTGTGGGGATCTTTTCTGCCAGGGCTTGCCGGCTTGGTCGGTGGTTGTTGCTGTTACCAATCCAGTTGATATGGTTCTCCATCTGTGTCTAAGTGATATAATCAGAATCAGAATCGTTTATTGTCATTGTACATGGGGATACAATGAAATTGCAGCAGCCTTGGAGTGAAGGAGTTACATAAAATAAAAATAAAAATAGAATAGAAAAAGAAATACTGTATTTACAACTCTTAACAAAAAATGAACAATATGGACAGAAACTGTTAAATATTAAATATTTGTGAATAAAATAGAAAGGAATTACATGAGTTGCTGTGAGCACAGCTTAATAAATATCAAGTTATTGCACAGTGACCCGGTTAGACAGTCAGGATATTGCACGCATTGTAGTAAAATTAGAGTGAGGTGTGGTTGGTGGACGTATGTGCATTCCGTATGATAATTGCCTATGGAAAAAAGCTGTTTCTTAGTCTGTTTGTCCTGGTTCTGATGGACCTGTACCTCCTTCCAGAGGGCAGCAGTTCAAACAGAGGGAAAGCAGAATGGGTGGAGTTAGTGGTGATGCTAGTCACTCTGCTGATGCAGCGAGACTGGTAAATGTCCTTCAGTGAGGGGAGGGGGCAGCCGATGATCCTCTGCGCTGTCTTTACCACTCTCTGGAGACTCTGCCGTTCTGCTTCAGTGCAGTGGGAAAACCACACTGTGATGCCATAGGACAGAATGCTCTCAATGGTTGAGCGGTAGAACGTTACCAGCAGCTCCTGGCTGACGTCGTTCCTCCTAAGTTTTCTCAGGAAGTGCAGGCGTTGCTGGGCCTTCCTGATGACAGTCATGGTGTTGTTAGACCATGTGAGGTCAGCAGAGATGGTGGTGCCCAGGAGGGTGAAGCTGTGGACCCTCTCCACACAGTTTCCATCGATGTAGAGTGGGGGTGGATCTGTTCTGTTCTGCAAACTGGTGGGGGACGAAGATTGGAGGGAGGGAGTCTTTGATGTGTCCCAGGAGCAGCCGCTCCAGACACTTTGTGATTACAGCAGTGAGTGCAACTGGGCGGAAGTCCGTGAGGAAGGCTGTGGATGAGGACTTTTTGGGTATCGGGATGATAGTGGATGACTTCAGGCAAGCAGGGATGAAAGCCTGAGCTAGCGACAGGTTGAAGATTTTTGTGAAGACCTGGGAGAGTTGATCGGCGCAGGCCCGCAGAACCTTTCCGGGAACTCCATCAGGTCCCGCCGCTTTCCTGGGGTTTACCCTGCTGAACATCCGTGCCATCCGTGCCACGTCCATAAAGGCATTGTTTTTATATTTAGAGCTCTAAGCAACCAAACAGTTGTCTATATAAAAGAGCTTTTACAATTGTGCACTTTTAGCAGGCTGAAAAAATTATCTTTTTAAAATTGCCATTTCAAATTTGGGTTTTAAATTTTGTGTTCCATTTTTCTGTGCTTGTATTGGAAGGATTTGTTATTATTTTGTTTAAAAGTGCTACATATTGTATATACACATAATTTATTTAGAGAAATTTGCTATAGGTTGTGTTTTTTGGTTTTGTAGTTTAATTTCATTGGATTTATATTAAGGAAAAGAAGTTGCAGCATTGATTAAAAAAGGATAAAAGAGACATTTACTGTCTAAGTCTTATGTTACATCTGTAGAACTGTACTGAGAGTTGGGTTTTGTTTTGGAGCACATTCATATGTTTTGTTTGTAAAAAAAAAAAGATAAAATATTAAGTTAATTGCATTTTACATGACTAGAAAAGCAATGATTATTCATAAAAATCTATGAAAGACATACAAAACAAATGAAAAAGCAGTCTGCCCTCCCTCTTGTGTCTAAACTATTGTCACCTCACTTCTGGGTTAGTTAGCATATAAACAGGCAGCTGGTGTGTGTGTGTGTGGGGGGGGGGGGGGGGGGGGTGAAATTTGACTCCAGCAACAGGAAAGATTGAGGAGCAGGCTGCAGCATGAGGAAAAGACTTAAGAATGTAAGAGGAAATGACATCCTACAGTTGACCAGTTCATTTTATATCTGTAAAGAATATTCAAGAAGCATTTAGACATGTTCAGCTATATGCGTGTTAAACTTGGTGTGGATATTTGAAGCATAAGTAATTTTAAAACACACTTGTTTGGAGTCCAGACGGAAAAAGCACAGGTTTTGGGATGAATCAGGATTTTTTTAAAATCATCTGTTTCACCTGGACTTCTGAAAAAAATATGGAAGGCAGCAAACACAGATCCCTACATTTAAAAAAATAAATGGTGTTGATATATGATGATTAAGTTATGAAAAAAAATAGGTGTTTGTAGTTTTGCCTAAAAAGACGTTTTCGGACCTTTTTGGATGAAATGTTCTCTAAAAGTTCACCTGTAACTTCAATCATTCTGAATTTTTTTAGGAAGCAGTAGCACATAAATGGCTATGAAAGTTGAATTCTTGGTGCTGATAACCTAAACAGAATTTATGCTAAAAATCTTTGTTCAGTCCAAAATTTCATTAAAAAAATCAAGTGATGAAGTTTCTCGTAGACCCTATAGTGTTACATATCAAAGCTGGAGGTTATTAAAGGCATCTAATTCTGAAATCTCAGCTTCCTGAGACAAACGGCTGATTTATAATAAATTTCTATTATTTGGGTGCACATAATCGACCACTTCCTGTTACGCAGGCACCGTCAGGTGTACACCCATGAAACTTTACATGATGAGAGAGGACCCTTCTGAGTATCTCCAGTTTTAATTTCATGCACATCGGACAAAGCAAAGAGAAAATACAGGGCAGAATGTGCCCAATGCAATAACTAGGTGGCGCTATAGAGCTCGTCCAAGATTGTCATATCCATGGGTTCAGAATAGAAGCTTCATCATATCCATTGAATTTCAGTGAGATTGGACAAGGAATGTGCACGTGAGAGCAACTTTTGTGTGCATAGCGAGATGCCCAACTTTGCCGCTCTGTCACGACCACACCCCCGCATTGAAAGTTATGGTTTTTTGTCAGAGTAAACTTCAATGGCTTTTCAACAGGTGGACGTCATTTTCAGGTGTGTCGGCTCATCCTACTCGGAGTAGTGATGCTCCAAGTAAAACATGTCATTTCCTCTTGCCAGCAGGTGGCGCTACACTTTTTCCAGGTTTTTTCACTGCAGATGTGTTCAGAGTCAGACTACAATCATGCACATCAATTTTGGATCAGATTGGATTATGCATGGCTGAGTAATGGCCATTTTTCTTTTCATGGCGTGTTTTCGAAACGACCTCCAATTTTGACGCGCCGCCATGGTCACAAACATCCATAAAAACTTAAAAGCTTTGCAATTTAACATCGGACATGTGTATAGTTTACAAAACCAAAGTTTGGAGTCATTACTCTCAAATCTCTAGGAGGAGTTCGTTCTAGAGCGAGGCCTGCGAATGACCAAAATACAGCAAAAATGACATATTGTCATCAAAATATCAGACTTCCTGTGCGACTGACAGCTTGGTCCCAAGAGACTTTTTTGTAGGTTTCTATCCGATGAACATGCCCTGTTAAAATCAGGTTTGTACTATAAAGCATATGGAGGTGCTCGCGAAAACAAATTTTGCAGGTGGCGCTATCGAGCCATTTTTGTTTACCTATGCCGTTCTCCTATAAAATATGAAATTTTTCGCGACTCCTGATGTGTATACAAAATTTGGTGAGTTTTGGGGTATGTTAA
Organism: Oryzias latipes; assembly: GCF_053564925.1. Lineage (NCBI taxonomy): Eukaryota > Metazoa > Chordata > Actinopteri > Beloniformes > Adrianichthyidae > Oryzias > Oryzias latipes. The sequence continues at coordinate 8,470,108 of NC_136239.1, forward strand.
AGGCCTCAAAAAGGCGACGGAAAAGTCGGAATAATAATAATAATAATAATAATAATAATAATTAAAGCTACAAGTAGCATTTAGCGGGCCCGAGCACGTGCGACCGCATGGCACGAGCGACCGCCCCGTGAGCAACGCCCTGCTCGAGCCATTCTCGTCGTTTTTTCTTGTCCATTCTGGAGCTCCAAGCTATTGTTAATACGACAGCAGCCTGGGGGGGGGGGGGGGGGGGGGGGGCTGTAATCTGTTGCCTTAAGGGACAAAGACTTTTGCATATAGCATGAAAAAAATTCAAGCAATGATGATAATTGCTATCACTGTCCCTAAGGATGAGAACAATAGAACTCATTCAATTTCCACTACAATGTCTAGATGAGTGTCAGCTATGTCTGATAACTTGGCCAATTAGCTGGACCGGGATCTTGCAAAGTGCAGGTGGTTAACGTCCAGTGTAATGAGTCTGTGGACGGCAACAGTACAGCATAGCTTTTGGTTTCCACAAGAGAAGAACTCCTGACACATCTGCCCTAACAGACAACTACAAGAGGAGTTGAAATGTATAACACGGTGAAGGAGTTTTTGTGCAGAAAAAGGTACAATTAGAAAAGCTGGTAGCAGTGACTGCAGATGGGACTCCTGCTATGATCAATAGACAAACAGGTTTCATCACTCACTGTAAAGCTGACCCAGACTTTCCAAAATGTCTGCATTACTGCTGCGTCATTCACCAGCAGGCCTTATGTGCAGAAGTGATTGGCTCTGGACATATAATGACTCTTATTCTGAAAATCGTAAACAACCTCAGCTGCAAAGCAAAACAGCACAGGATTTTTAAGGTGCTATTGGAGGAGATGTCTGTTGAATATGGTGAATATGAACATTGTGAATCTGAACTTGCATTCTTGACTGACATTACTGGAAAACTAAACCACTTGATCTGCGAGCTGCAAGACAATGGCAAAACTATTTTTTTTTGACCAGCCTGCCTGAGCCAGTGTTTTTCTTGTGGGGATCTTTTCTGCCAGGGCTTGTCAGCTTGGTCAGTGGATGTTGCTGCAGTTGTCTCCCTTGCTGGGACAGCTGGAGTTAAACACAGCAGCTCACGGCTCTGAAGTGGACCCCGTTGCTGTCCCAGTCTGGATGGGCACTGTGGCGATGTTCCAATGGCCAGGCTGGCTCCTGGTATAAAGAGATTCCCAAATACCATTTCCTAACCGCAGAGCCAAGGATGTGTTTACATGTTTAGGTCAAAAATGTGATGGACAGCTTCATTTTGTCTAAACATGCCACCCTGTTATTAATCCAGTTGATATGGTTCTCCATCTGTGTCTAGGTGATAGAAAAGCATTTTTTTTTATATTTACAGCTCTAAGCAAACAAACAGTTGTCTATATAAAAGAGCTTTTACAATTGTGCACTTTTAGCAGGTCTCTGAGTTCATGTGACCAATGTATGGTGGATTTTCACAGACCTTGTTTAAAACTGAAGGTGAGAGAGACTTAGAAAAATGGCTTCATTGTTCTGGAGTTCTTTGTTTCATCCACAGAAGAGTAGAATTGGTGATTGATTTTGAAAAGCTGCTGAAAAAAGTATCTTTTCAAATTGCAATTTCTAACTTGGGTTTTACATTTTGTGTTCCATTTTTTGTGCTTTATTTGGGAAGCATTTGTTATTTGTTTGGTGTTTTTAAGGTTCTGCAAATATACACATCATTTTTTAGAGACATTTGTTATCAGTTGTGTTTGTTGATTTGTAGTTTAATTTCATTGGATGTATAGATGTCGTGTGGGGGGGAGGCTCGACAGCAGGTAGGACCCAGGCGCAGAGACGGGAGGCAAACGGGTTCAGGGCAAGTGGGTTTATTTAACTAACAAAAAGCGCTGCAGAGCAGGATGACAAAACTAAAAACAAAAACTTACTGTGGCATGGCAAGGGACATGGACGCCAGACAAGAAGACGTGATCAACATGAGCAGAAGTTAATGGACCAGCACAGGAGGAAGGCAGAGACAAGACTTATATACAGACAGGGCAGACAAGACACAGGTGAACACGATTAGGGCAGATGGGGACCAAAGGAAGTAAAACTCAAAAACATGACAAGACAGGAAACCTTTCAAAATAAAACAGGAAACAGAACCAAACAAGACAGAACAAGAACTAAAGCGAAAAAAAAGACAACAAACTGAAACCATGACAATAGAAAGGAAAAGAAGTTCAAACATTGATTATAAAAAAGGATATAAGAGATAAAAAAAAAGAAAAAGGAAAAGAAAAAAGATAAAATATTGATTTAATTGCATTTTGAATGAATAAAAAACAATGATTAATAGAATCAGAAATCAGAAAAAGTTTTATTGCCAGGTTCAGTAGAGCGCACTTTACAAAACGAGG